>NC_091065.1:41196267-42446267 GCF_000393655.2 Nicotiana sylvestris | reverse complement strand
CTGAACCAAACTCAATTCCGCTACTAAACTTTTCAACCAGATAGCTTCCTTTACCGCCTCCGCTGCTGCCATGTATTCTGCTTCTGTCGTAGACAAAGCGACAATCGACTGCAAAGTCGACTTCCAACTGACGGCACTGCCAACGAGGGTAAAGATGTATCCAGTTGTGGACCTTCTTCTGTCAAGATCTCCTGCATAGTCAGAATCCACATAACCGAGAATTGAAATACCTGTACCACTTTTTCGAAAGGTAAGACCAACACCAGAAGCTCCTTTGAGATATCTCAATATCCACTTGACAGCTTCCCAATGCCTCTTTCCTGGGTTGGACATGTATCTACTTACCACACTTACAGATTGAGCAATATCTGGACGTGTGCATACCATAGCATACATAATACTACCAACTGCACTGGCATAAGGAATCTTTGACATATGCTCCACCTCATCCTCGGACTGAGGCATTTGTGACTCTGAAAGTTTAAAATGAGGAGCTAATGGTGTACTTACAGGCTTGCACGTTTGCATATTGAATCTCTCGAGAACCCTTTCAATATACCTCTTCTGAGAAAGATGTACAACATCGTCTTCTCTTGAAATCTCCATACCAAGGATTTTCTTTGCAGCTCCTAAATCCTTCATGTCAAATTCCTTACTCAATAGTTTCTTCAAAGCATTTATCTCTGTAATGTTGTTAGCAGCAATAAGCATATCATCAACATACAACAGTAAATAAATCATTGAGTTACCAGACATCTTCTTGTGATACACACAACTATCAAATGCACTCCTTGAGAATTCATGTGTAGTCATGAATGCATCAAACCTCTTGTACCACTGTCTAGGGGATTGCTTCAAACCATACAAAGACTTCTTTAGTTGGCATACGTGATCTTCTTTTCCCTCAGCTAGGAAACCTTCAGGTTGATCCATATAGATTGTCTCTTCTAGATCACCGTGTAAGAAAGCAGTTTTGACATCAAGCTGTTGAAGCTCCAAGTCAAATTGTGCAACCAATGCTAGTAGCACGCGAATTGAGCTATGCTTCACGACCGGAGAGAAAATCTCATTGTAGTCAATTCCCTCCTTTTGGCTGAAACCTTTTGCAACCAATCTCGCCTTGAACCTAGCATCTTCCACTTCAGGAATTCCCTCTTTCTTTCGGTAGACCCACTTGCATCCAACTGTCCTCTTCCCCTTTTGTCTTTTCACTAAGACCCATGTCTGATTCTTGTGAAGAGACTCCATCTCTTCAGTCATGGCTAACCGCCATTGTGCGGCATCCTTGCAAGAAGTTGCTTCAATATACGAGGAGGGCTCCAGATCTTTAATCTCTTCTTGTGCAGCTACGAACGCATATGCAATCAAGTTTGCTTGATTTATAAGGCGTTCCGGTTCTCGTGTCTGCCTCTTCTCCCTCCCCTTCGCAATTGTGTATGGTTCATTGACAGCAAGTTCTTCAACGCCTACATCTTCTGACTCATCTTTAACCTGAGTCTCTTGATCCTTTTCCTTGGCAAGCTCCACCGGAAGCTCCACCTGCTCGTTGTTCTTGTTTCCTGAAAACTCCACGGAAACTTTACGGGGATCAAGTATAGAGGATTCATCGAAGGTGACATCTCTACTAACTATAAATTTGAGTAAAGACAAACACCAAAGTTTGTACCCTTTTACTCCATCCACATACCCTACGAATATGGCCTTCTTAGCCCTTGGTTCAAGCTTTCCTTCATTAACGTGATAATAAGCTGGACACCCAAATACTCGTAAGTATGAATAGTTAGAGGGTTCACCTGACCATACCTCATTCGGAGTCTTAAAGTCAATTGCCGATGCTGGAGATCGATTGACAATATGAGCAGCAGTGTGAACTGCTTCAGCCCAAAATACTTTGGACATTTTGGCTTGTAGGAGCATACAACGAGCCTTTTCAAGAAGAGTTCTGTTCATTCTCTCGGCAACTCCATTCTGCTGTGGGGTATGCCTGACAGTCCTATGTCTTGAGATCCCATGAACCTTGCAGAATTCATTAAACTCTTCATTGCAAAACTCCAAGCCATTGTCTGTGCGAAGATACTTGATTTTCCGCTCCATTTGATTTTCAACCAAAATCTTCCACTCTTTAAATGCTTCAAAAGCATCACTTTTTGCCTTCAAAAAATACACCCAAACCTTTCGTGAGAAATCATCAATAAAAATGAGAAGATACCTCTTTCCGCCCTTCGATGGAAGTTTAGAAGGACCCCATAAATCTGAATGGATGTAGTCTAGCACTCCTCTTGTCTTGTGTTTGCCAGTGCTGAAGCTGACCTTCTTCTGCTTCCCTAGAACGCAGTGCTCACAGAAGTCAAGCGTGCTGATCTTCTCACCTTCCAAAAGTTTACGATTGCTCAACATCTCCAGTCCACGTGCGCTCATATGACCCAGTCTCATGTGCCATAGTCTTGCCTTGTCATCATTAGATAACTGCACTGTAGATGCATTTGCAGAGCCAACAATGGTGCTTCCGGCCAATGTGTAAAGGCCGTTCTCCAGCTTGCCTTTCAGCATGACTAAAGAACCTTTAGTCACCTTCATAGTTCCTGCTTCGCTCATGTACCTGTAGCCTTGTTCATCCAGAGTACCCAAGGAGATCAAATTCTTCTTCAGATCAGGAACATGACGGACTTGTGTAATAGTCCTCACGATTCCATCATGGCAGCGAACCCGAACTGAGCCAATGCCAACTATTGCACAAGTTGCATTATTGCCCATTACTACGGTTCCTCCACTTTTCTCGTAGCTGCTAAACCAGTCTTTTCGGAACGTCATATGCAGAGTACAAGCAGAGTCTAACACCCATTTGTTTTCATAACTACTATTATTATTACACGATGTTGTTAGTACATAATCATTATCAAAATTATGTACCTGTTCAACTGTAGATGCACTCGCCTTTTCCTTGGACTTTGACATTGGGCAATCTCGTTCAAAGTGCCCCTTCTTGCCACAACCCCAACACTCTGTATTCTTCTTGTTCACACGAGACTTTGATCTGTGCTTTGATTTGGTCTTTCCCTGTTGGCTAGTCCGGCCTCTTACAAAGAGGCCACTTGCCTGGTCATCTCTATCTCCTTCAATGTGCCTCCGCACATCACTAGAGTTAAGTGCCTGCCGCACTTGCTCAAGCTTGATAGGCTCCTTGCTATACATCATTGAATTCTCAATATCACGATATCCTGAAGTCAATGAAAATAGCAAAGCACATGCAAGCGTCTCCTCCTCCCTTTTAATTCCTGCAATCTGTAAGTCCATGACAAGTTTATTAAACGCATCTAAATGATCTTGTAACGAAGTACCTGAACCCCATCTTAAATGTGTGAAGACGCCGTTGTAACAACATTCTTGTTGTCACTGATCGGTCTTGGTATAGCCCTTCTAGCTTTTCCCACAACTGTTTGGCCGTCTCTTCGGTACCCGTACTCACTTCACAAAGCACGTTAGGTGCAAGGGATAGTTGGATTGCACTCAATGCATCCCCTTCAATCTTCTCCTTGTCGGGA
This sequence comes from Nicotiana sylvestris, assembly GCF_000393655.2. Classification (NCBI taxonomy): domain Eukaryota; kingdom Viridiplantae; phylum Streptophyta; class Magnoliopsida; order Solanales; family Solanaceae; genus Nicotiana; species Nicotiana sylvestris. The sequence continues at coordinate 42,442,725 of NC_091065.1, read as the reverse complement.
GCTGATATATCCGTAGGATACTTTCCGTCAATAGCATGGATTGAACCTTCCCTCCGCAGTAACGCCATCATCTGGATCTTCCAGATATTGAAGTTGTTGCGTCCATTGAATCTATCAATTTCAAACTTCATGGAACTCATATTTGCTTGTTCTTTCTCCTTGGATCGTTAAAGAATCCTGTCGCTCTGATACCAATTGTTAGCGGAAACGTAAAAGAAAGAACACAAGATTTAACGTGGTTCGGATCAAAATAATCCTACGTCCACCAGAGAACAATTGCCCTTTTAATATTAACAAAGGAAGGGGAGATTTCCCAATTACACTTAAGAGAATTTCTCTCTTAACTCTCTACTCACTACAATGTATTGTATTATTTTGGGATGATTTCTACAAGTGAAGGAATGCATCTATTTATAGAGGTAAAGACCTTCTCTTGATGTCATTGGTGACATCAAACTACCTCCTCTTGATGTCATGGGTGACATCAAAGGAGGAAGTTTCCTCCTAGCATCCACACCAACTCTTTCCACCAACTCTTCCAATTGGCATGCCATTGTTGACTAAACATAAACCAACATTTTCATTAACAATGGAAGCGAATCAATCAATTGCCTATATCTTGGTGCTCGCCAACCAATTTCAGCAAATGCCTCCTTAATAAGAGGACAATCAAATTCCTTAATATTCTGTCCAGCCCATATTCGCCCTGTGTAATAGGAACACAAGCATCACACAAAATGGAATTCAACACAACTAAAATACAAATAGGTGGTCTTTTTTAGCATACATTTTCATTTTCTTTAACTATAATCACCCCAAAAAATTAAATAAATAATAGAAAAACTATTAAATAAGCATATAAAGTTTGCCAAACATGGTTTTCATGCTTTCACGTGATGATAGAAATAACACACGCATATATATAACAAAAAAAACTGGAAGGGGGTTAAAAACTTTGTGTGATTAAAGCAATTTTTTGTAATTACAGCCTTTATGTTGTAATAAGCCTTTATAGTTTTCTCGGGAATATATATATATATATATGCACACACACACTGGAGGGGGGTTAAAAACTTTGTGTGATTAAAGCAATTTTGTGTAATTACAACATAAAGGTTTTAATCACACAAAGGCTTCGTGTATATATATATATATATACGCACATTTAACACTTTGCGTGATTAAAACAATTTTGTGTTAAAAACTTCGTGTGATTAATATATATATATTCCCGAGAAAACTACAAACATTCCATTAATTGACCATCATTTTCAGATTACTTACCATGGAGAGTAATGCGGCCCCGAAAATTCGACATTTCGAGTTAGGGGCAGCCCAACGAATTTTGTGGCCTAAAGCCAAATTTTATGAGGGGCCTTAGCTTTTTATTTTTTTAATTATTTATTTAAAGTCTATTTTTTTTAGCTTTTCTTAAATACAAAATTATTAATAATTTCTTATAATCAATAACTCCTGATAAGTATTTCTCAATTGATAATATAGCTAATCCATGTAACCTTTCTTGTGACATTGTTGTTCTTAGGCAAGATTTTATCAATTTTAATTTTGAAAACTTCTTTCCGCTGAAGCAACGGTAACATGAGTTATGAACATTATTCCATAAGCAATTTAGGCATTTGGAAAAGAATTAAATCTTTTTATTTGATTAAGTACCGTATCAGTTAAACTGTTATCTTCTAATTGTACTATTTTCCTTAATACTTTTATTCAGAAAATAAATCTAAACCATCAATATTGAATTGATTATTATGCTTTATGGAACATTCAAGATTAAGGCAATATTTTTTCAAATTTCCAACATCTAGTGATCTTAGTTTTTATTGCCCAATAGAAAACCAAAAATATTTTCATATGTTTCGAATTGTTCAAATCTATTTTGAAGTGAAAAAATAGCCTTATCTATGTATAAAAGTAGAAGAATTAACCCAATAATCGTTCCCTCAACTGCTTTAACTAAAAACAACCGTTGGAGGTATAATATATGCATAATTTATGTATTATATGTATATAATTGTGTATAATAAATATATAAATTATGTAAAGATTGATTTACTTGCTTTATGAAAGGGTCGCCCCTGTTTCGAGTCATTCATATTTTCTGATCAATTCAAACATAGTTCAATTACTTTAAAGAGATAAAAAATACTTATACCATATCACTGTTATAATAAATGAAATTCGGTTACTTCAGTTCTCTAACTTTACCAATATAATAAGTAAAGTTCAGTGGCCATACCTAATCAACAATTACTAGAATGTACAAGTTGAAAAAAGAAAATGATGAGTTTTTTGGGTGCTAACCGAGTGATTTTATGGTATGCCTCGTATAACATTAGTTGTGTGAGGACTAGCGTCAATTGTGTGAGACACAAAATAAAATTTTTGGATGCTAACCATTGAGGATTTGGTAGATGTCGTCAGCAACCTGAGAGAAGAGAGGGGCAGAAGCTAAGTCTTCTCTGGTGATGCCATGATGACCCGAGAAGGTATCCAAGAATGATGTGTCAGCGGGTCGGATCAGGGTCGAATAATTGTCAAGCTCAATCAACCTCCTCGGGCATACAGATATGGCTCCGAATTCTAACAGAACCCGATCCTGAAATGTTGTCTCCATATCAAAGAACACAATTGCCTCCCCTTCTCCGTCTATCATCATCTCCATTAATGCAGCTAATCGATTGAGCTTCACAAATTTCTTCACACACACACACACACAGAGAGACACAATGAGAATATAATTTGCTGTGTTGAGGTGGTGTTATGATAATCTCATGTGTATTATATAGAGATGCATGTATAGGCTATAGCTATGTGGATGAATAATGGAACTAGGTGTAAAGTGTAAACACGACAATATTTTCCATGGTGGGGTAGTGTAGTAGTGAACTGACCGAAACTTTTTACTTTTATTTATTCTTCGTCCCAATTTACGTGACCTTGACTGTGCACGGAGTTAAAGAAAAAATAAAGTATTTTGTAATTTATGGACATAAATAAGTTAAAAATGGGCCCAGAGTATTTGTATGGTTATAAAAGCTTCTCATTAAAGATAAAATTGTAAGTTTAAGCTAAATTGTTTCCAAATTTAGAAAGGGGTCATTCTTTTTTGAACGGGCGGAAAAGGAAATAAATTCACATAAACTGGAATGCGGAGTAATTAGTAGCTCGGAATTTGAGAGACTGGACTTTTGCATGGTCCTGACTCCTCAACTCGATATTAATTTTGTACTACATTCTTAGTTGAATTCCAGTATAATGTGGGATTAATCATGTGTTTGGTCGGATTTTTGTTTCCAGTATAAGCAGTCAGAAGTAGTTATATCACAATCTCGATATTAATTTTGTACTACATTCTTAGTTGAATAACATGTCCGGGTAGCTAATCCCGGATTAAAATATCTAGTGTTCGTCTCTAAAGTTTTTTTAGAAAGCCAAAGTGAAAAGCGAAAATAAAAGTTTATCCAAATTTATCTATTTCAGATGTTTTATATACACTCAGTATACCCATAATGCTCCAATTAGCCAATCATTTATAAAAAGAAAGTATGTTCTTTAAATAATTCCGCTGTTTCTTAATCCATGGTGGGGCAGTGTGTAGTGTACTGAAGGAAACTTTTTGCCTTCAGTAGCTTGGAATTTGTTTGACTGACTTTTGCTTAGTCTTGAAGTAGTTTAAATCGGAAGCTTAATGTGTTGAGAGGGTAGTTATGTCTATTTGCAACCAATTTTTAAGATATGAAAAATAAACTGATGTCACAGGATAAGATAAAAATAATTTTACTAATCAACTGTGAGTACAGTTTTGTTTCTCCCTTGATTTTTCTCTCTAGACCGTTCTTCGTGATTTGAGGGCTTAACCTGCGTATTTCTCGAACGTAGAATGTGCAAACTTTCTTAGAATGTATTTGATCTCCAGGAAAAGGAAGAACATCTGTTGATCATTTTGGCGGCTTTGAGAAAGACAATATTTGATGTCTTTGATCTCTTTGAGAATATATCATGAATTTTTATGGAATTTCGAGATCGTATATTTGATCTCTTTGTGCATATTCCGAGAGTTTTTGGAACTGTTGAAATGATCTCCATTTTCGAGATATCCCTATTAAGGGGATATGTAATCTTTTTTATAGGAGTGACCTAGGGTTAGGATAGACTAGCCTCCAATAGAGGTTTTTGGTAGAGTAGTCTCCAAGCAACTCTAATAGACTCGGATTTAGCCCAATTTTATATGGGCTTGATCCGTTAAAATTTCGATGTCTACAAATGCCACATACTTCAAAGGTTGCCGGCATGGACTTGTCGAAACGAGAGACAAGACTTGAAGTACTAGGGTAGTAGACTTTTTTGCATTGCGTCACTTCTTGTTCACGTGGACTTCTCTTTTTTTCTTTTTTCTTTTTTTAATGAAGAAGCAATCTTTCTTTGATTACTCTCCAAAATTATATTTTTAAGTAATGATTCCACGATATAAGTAATCCTTCGCGCATGACCAAGTTACAGGAACTTGATTCCTTGTTGTACATGAACTTTGCCACTTGGATCAATTTTCCTCCTCGCATAGAAATGGCACGTCAATTGCAATTTTTATTTTTGGCAAATCCATGTGACCAAGTAAACACTATACCCCAGTCACAATTGCAGTTGAATTTTTGACTCCAACAAAGTGAGATCTCCAATCACCAGTTTGACGTGTTATATTAAAAGTTTACACAAACTAATTCTCACGAGGTGGTACTTGATTTTGGCAGCAATCTCATAATTCTAGCCTTCAATGAATGAAATAATATTCTTTACTCCACTTTGAAGTTTCACGGTTATGGTGAGATTATTTGGAGCATCCTTTCTGTTAGCTTGCGGCTTCGGCGAAAGACCACTTGGACGTCCTTCTTACAGTTTTGCGGCTTTGATAGAGAACAGGAGACGTTGCCCCCTTGGATTGCAGTTCTCAACTGAGATCAACTTTTTTTTCCCGCCATCTCCAAGAAAATGAATTTTTCGGATCTATGGAAGCCACTAAGCGTTGAACATAGCCATCAAAAAGTTGAAATTGAAACTTGTAGTTTTTGACTTGCGGGAAGAGATGAAGGGCAGAATTGGTCCCATTAGGCGTGCCAATTAACTTGCAACAAATGTTTAAGATATGAAAAATAAACTACGATCACAAAATAAGAGAAAAATAATGTTACTAATCAAATGTGAGTACAATTCTGTTTCTCCCTTGATTCTTCTCTCTAGACCGTACTCCGTGATTCTAGGGCTTAACCAGCGTATTTCTCGAACATAGGATGATGCGAACTTCCTTAGAATGTATTTGATCTCCGGGAAAAGGAAGAACAAATGTATTTGATCTCCAGGAAAAGGAAGAACATATGTTGATCACTTTGGTGGCTTTGAGAAAGACAAATATTTGATGTTTTTGATTTCTTTGTGAATATTCTATGAATTTTTACGGAATTTCGAGATCGTATATTTGATTTCTTTGTGCATATTCCGAGAGTTTTGAAAATGCTGAAATGATCTATATTTTCAAGATATCTCTATTAAGGGGATATATAACCTTTTTTATAGGAGTGACCTAGAGTTAGGATAGAGTAGCTTCCAAGAGAGGTTTTTGGTAGAGTAGACTCGGATTTAGCCTGATTTCATATGGGCTTGATCCATTAAAATTTCAATATCTACAACGTCATTTCACGGAAGAAGCGGCAATTAAGTTCAAAACATAATTTAATGTTGAAGGTGAACGAGGAAACGATAGCAAGTGGATTCCAAGGTTGTGCGGTAAAACATTGTCGTTCGTTCCAAAAAAAGTGAAAAAGCTTTTCTGAAATCTTTTTTTCGGTCATTTGCAAAGTTGAAAGATGTTTTATTCGAGGGATGGTGCAATTGTGTTTGATTGAAAATTTGAAATGAGGGCATAACTGTATGGAATCGAAGTTGAAGCTGGGAACCGCCCGTGTCAAGGCCCAAGCACAACACCTGCTTTCGAAATCATCTAGACCATTCCCCCAGACCCGGTCCGAGTTCCGAGATCTCGGAGAGCGTTACCAAATGACCTCACACGATTAACAAAGGGCAGTAATTTCCGTGCCCGACCGGATATGACGGCGTAGATCTCGGTCCATATTAATGGCATATAAGTGATTAGTGAAAAAGAAGTTTTTTTTACCTTTTTTAGGATTGTACTTATGGGAAAAATTCTCTACTATATAAAGAGGGAATCTACTATTTAATAAACACTCTGTAACACGCATACCATGACAATATATATCTGTTTTTACAAGTTATTCAAAGTTCTTGCTTTTGTTCATAAGTTCTTCATAAGTGTTGGCTCGGAACCGAAGGCATGCTTCTAGTAAAGCTTTTAACCGAGTTCGGACTCACTATCATTACTGGTTTGGCAGTTTGTTCTGTTTTTTATTTGCTTATCTAACGTCGTAAATCATTTGTATTAAGTTAATCTACATATCCTTAAAACTGCATATAAATTCAATTGTTATCCTTTTTTAAGAGTAAACAGTTTGTCGCCCACCGTGTGGCTAAGGATAATAGTGATAGTTTGATACAAATTTCCAGAACACATTGTATTTCACGCTACATAAGAATGCCAAACTGTCAGTATGCTCACCTAAACGTTGATACGATAGTCTGGTCATCATGGTGAAAACAACAATATAGTACTCAATAATGAGGTGCCCCTACTGATGGCCATCGATGCCAACCTACCGATCGAACCTGAGAACAGTGTTCGCGGAGGAGCCCAGCCAATGACTCGAGGTACGCCCGAAGGTGAAGGCTACGGGATCAATCAGCGGGTATTCTTCGAAATGTTATAGGCCCCAACAGGAAGCGATAGCATAGCTATAGAATCAAAGTCGCGCCCCCAGCAAAGTTGAGCCCGAACCATCCCGGAAAAACATCCGAAGAAATGAGCAAATCACAGAAAGGTCAGGTAAAGCTTCGCCCGGGACCAACCCCGGGATAATAAGAATTCTTGAGGAATTAACAAAGCGGGTGGACTCGGGGGACAAGAAAATTGAGGCTAACGACAAAAAAGTAGAGACCTATAATTCCAGAGTTGATCAAATCCAAGGAGCGCCCCCAATATTGAAAGGCTTTGACTCTAAGAAATTTGTCCAAAAGCCTTTTCCTCTGAGCGCGGCACTAAAGCCAGTCCTGAAGAAGTTCCACATGCCTGATATCCCGAAGTATAACAGAACCACGGATCCAAATGAGCATGTGACCTCGTATATGTGTGCTATCAAGGGGAACAACTTAAAAGAAACCGAGATCGAGTCGGTTATGTTAAAAAGGTTTGGGGAGACCTTGTCGAAAGGAGCTATGAAATGGTATCACAACTTACCCCCTAATTCTATTGATTCTTTTGCTATGCTTGCAGATGTAAATCAGATGCGGGGGCCATCCCGGTTCCATCCTGGTCGAAACCAGAAAATTGGACCTTTTCAAGGTAAAACAACAAGATAACAAAATGCTCAGGGAGTTCATTTCAAGGTTTCAAATGGAATGGATGGATCTTCCTCCGGTTGCGGATGATTGGGCGGTTATACTAGGCCATCATCTCTTCAGCATCGGCGGAGGTTGTGTCTAACTTGGACTTTATTGCTTCATATTCCTTGTCGGGGGCATCCGGCTATGCCAGAGCCGAGCTCAGTTGTGCTCGAAGGTCGTCATTTAGCTGGGACCGCTTGTCGGCTTTCTCCTTTGCCACACGAAGTTGAACGTCTATCGAGGACAGCTGTGCTTAGGCTGTTTCCTTCTCCGAAGCCAACCGGTCAATTTTGCTTTTCCACCCATCGACCATGGCCTGGACCTCGTTTATTTCGACTTAGAGTTGGACGATCAGATCGATTTTCTGCTGGACCTGCGAGGTTTGGTCATTAGTTGCCATGACTAGTTCCTTGTTTCTAACTTCAAAGACCTTTACCTTTTTGACCAAATCAACATGTTCTCGCCTCGGGGTTGAAGCCTCCTTCTGAAAACTATCCTGCTCGGCCTGAAAGTCTTTAATGGCTCCTTCTTGTTGCTCGCTGAGGAGCTTGCACATATCCTTTTTTTTTTGGGTTTCTCCTTGACCTTGAGCTCGAGCTGATTGAACTCGACCCTATATTGGAGGAAGCTCTCATGATGAAGTACCGAGGCCTGAAAAATGGTGAAAGACATGAGAAATATCAAAACCTAAGTAAAATTCAAAAAGACGTAATGATGCCTTACCCAGTTCAGCACCTGTTGCGCCTCATTCAAAAAGGCACGACACATTCACCTCGTTCAATTTTACCTGGGCCTCCTCGGTCACCAAGCATCAAAGATAACTGGCTATCCCCACGGGAGCAGACAGAACCCGGGCATCCTCCGGGACGATAAGAATAACCGATCTTTTGCGACCAGGGTCCACACTTGGAGCGGGGAACTGATTGATCAATTTTGGGCTCGAACTCGGCCTGCCAGCTTTCGAAGACGTGTCCTTCTTCGAAACATCCAAGTCACCCAGCCCAAAAAAATCTTCCAAAGTGGACGAGTCCACACCATCAAATAAAGAGTGAAGGGGATCGTCTACACCATGAACCACTTCATTGGACTTCTCTTTCCCTGCTTGGGCCTCATCGTGAGCTTCCTTCGAAGCGGAGCCGGTGTCTCGAGGGGTCTCTGCCCCTATCTCCATCCCGGTGGTAGGAAGGTCGGTCTCATGACCCGACCCCTCGGCTATGGTCTGCTCCCCGCCGGGGTCTATCTGTGGGAAACAAAAATGTCGTCTTCTTCAAACTCGTCCCTAAGCTGAAGAAGTAAATTAGAGTCCGGCACCCGAGAGCTGGAGCTTTTCTTAGGCTTACGATCCACTCTTTTCTTTGGCTTCATCACGTAGCATAGCAGCCTGAAGCCTTTGTTTTCTTCTTCTTTTTATTTTCCCTCACAGTAGCCCCAAGTTGTCCCGTAATGGAGGGATCAATGGACAAGGACACGTCCTCGTCCTTTTCTAAAAGCCTAAGTTCGATGGTCTTAGGCAAACCTACAAAAGAAGGAAGAAAAGTGAGTTTGGTATATGTTAAATGCATTGTATTAACTAGTTGGCGAAAGACCTTACCATGAGAATGGGGCTCCCATCGGCCCTTCGAAAGCTTATGCCATGCACGCTCAAAGTACGTCATCTGTGTACAGATGCCCTCGATACACTCCTTAAGCCGGTGGACTGCATTTGGAACCCGGGCATTAGCTGTACAACCATAAGTATGAATGAGAAGAAAGAAAATGATGAACAAATTGATGCTTAAGGAGAGGCTGCACTTACGGGATGCATTCAACTTCTCAGGGAATGACATGAACTCGGGGAGGGATCAAGTCTTCAGTCTTCACCTGAACGAAGCGTCCCTACCAGCCTCGGTCTCAGTCTTCATCAATACTCGAAAAGGGGGCCTCGTTGGCCCGGCGACTAAGCTTGATTAGTCCCCTTCGAAAATTTTGGTGACTGTATAAACAGAGTACATGATCGATGGTAAATCAACGAGACTTGGTCATATACATGAAGTAGTGAAGGAGGATCACGATTGTAAGCACGTGATTTTTGCCCTATATGAGAATTACTCCCAAAAAATTCAAAAAAATAAAATGATTTTCCGTGGTGTGCAATTTTGTGATATTTTTGAATGATTATTTGTATTTTGTCTGTGCATATTTATTTGTTAAATTAATAAAAATACAAAAATATGTCGCATTTTGTATGTAGGATTTAATTCTACAATTGTTAGTAATTAAGTTTGTTTTACAAAAAAATAAAAATTACAAAAATAGGCATCGTTTGCATTTTTAGCATTTAATGTCCAAATATACAATTTTATGCTTAATTATTACTTAATTGTGCGTTAATTGTTATTGAGAGTTAATTTGCGCTTTTATAACTTAATTTAGTTCTTAATAATAAGTTAAGTATTTTTATAATTTAGTTTTAGAAAAATAAAAGAAGAAAAGAGAGCAAAAATATAAAGAAAGTCGGAATTGGGCCTCTTCTTCGATTTCAAGCCACAGGCCCAAAAAAATGACCCAATCTTCCCAAACGACCCAGTCCATTTCGAACTGGGTCGACCCAGTCCAGTACCAACAACCCAACTCCCCCTCTTCATTTTCATTTTTCATTTTTTACAAAACAAAAACAAAAAAAACAAAAAAAAGAAGAAAACCCTAGACTTAAACCATCCGCCACCCCCCTCCCTATCATCTTCTTCTTCTCCAAGCTTCACCAAGCTCCCATGGCCACCCCGTCACCACTTGCTGCTTCATCTTTTCCGTCCAAACGCCACCACCAAACGACCAGCTTTTCACCACCTCCAAACCACCCCGTCACCAGCCCGTGCAACCAAACAACAACTATCGACTAGCTGCCCCCCCCTCCAGTCAAGCATCTCCATCATCGTCGTCGTCGAACCCCAGCCACGCCGGAACAACACAAACGAACCATGCTGCTATTTCTGATCCTTCACGCTACTTCTTCTTCCCCACAGACAGCGCCATGGCTGCTGCCATTGCTGCTCCATCAATGCCGCTGCTTCTGCTTCCTCCGTCGTGCTGCTGCCAGCGCTTCTGCCGCGATGCTGCTTCTTTTCCTCCTTCCGGTCACGTCGAGCTGCTGATGTTTTGAGTCGTCACTGCTGCTCACGTTTCTGCCATGGCCACGCTGCTGTGGCTGCTTTCATCTTCTTCGTATGAACGAACCAAACGCACCCCAACTACTTCTGTTTCATCGCGTCTGTCGCATTGAACTGCTGCTACTTCGTTTGCTTCAGTTGCTTCTTAGGTTCGTGTTCGTCGTCGTTTGGTCGAGCTTTGGTCGAGGTTTGTTGAAATAGCCCGTACATATTTCGTTTCAATCCGGTTAGTAGTTTTTGAGTTTTATTTTGTCCGTATTTTGTTTTGATATTTCTCGAATCTAAAATCGGCAAATGTTTGTTTTGATCATATCTATCGTTTGAATTAATTTTTTAGTTTGTTCATGTGTTTTGTTAATTTAATTTTCAAATTCAAATGGGAAATTAATTAGTTGTTTTTTCATGTTAATTTTATTCATTTTTGTAAAAAAGGGATTGTTAGTTTAATGTTTGTTAGATTCAAATTGAAGTTTAAATTAATTATTTCTTCAATTTGTTTCATGTGTTTTATATTTTCAGAAATTGTTAACATTGTTTAAATCATGTGAATCCGTCATGTTTGTTGTTTTAAAAATAGATTCATTCATTGTTCATACTTTGTTGGGTTGATCTTGAATCCGAAATTTGTATAGTTTGATTTCTTGTTTATCACTTATGATTATTTCTTGAATTTGTCTCATGATCTTATTTAAAGTTTAATATAGGAATTGTTTGTTGTAATGTTGTTAGAGTTGATTTTAAGTTCAATATTATTGAATTTGGAAATCTAAATATACTTGTTTGATTGTTGTTGTTGAATCTGAAAATAGGTTTGTTTGTTGCTAAAAATATTGTTCAATCAAATTTTAGTTCAATTTGTATTCATATGATTTGTTGTTGAAATCATGTTCATGTGATTTGTTGTTGAAATGTTGAAGAAATCATGTTCATGAGATTTGTTGTTTGAATTTATGTAGAAATTGGTCATATTGGCTATATTTTGGTTGAGTTTGATTAATTGATTTGTTATAGTTGATGGGGGTAGTTTGGTAATTTGTAGTACATTCAGGGGTAGTTTGGTAATTTCAGTAAGGTCGGAGGGGTAGTTTAGGAATTGTACATTTTTGTAATTTTTTATGTGAAGCATGGGGGACAAAATGTAATGGGGTGAGTTGTGATATAGTTGTTTAATATAAAGGGGGACAAGACAAAATTTAGTGGGGAGGAATCTTGTATTTGTTTAGTGAAAGCATGGGGGACAAAATATAATGGGGTGGGGTCTATATTTATTTAATGTAATGGGGGTGAGTGGGAAGATAATGGGTTTGGTAGGGGAAAGTGATTGATTTTAATTGAGTTTGGGAATGTGTTATATATAGGAAGTCTTGAACACACAGACACAAAAAAAAAATACAGAGAAAGAAAATAAGAGAGAGAGGAACGAATCTGAAGAAAAAAAGAACAGATAGACAGAACAGAAAAACACAAACAGAGAAAAAAAAAGAACTGAATATTTAAGAGAGAGAAAAATTCCGAAAAATATTCAAACCTTCAAATAAAAAAAAACAAAAAAATATTCTGCTTTCTTTCATTGTTTGAAATCAGCATTAATTGTTGTTGTTTCATAAAAGTTGGAAGCATTTGTTTTGGGATTACTACTCCACCGGTCTGTTACTGGATTGTTACTGTTGCTGGGCTGTTGTTGCTGTGTTGTACTGTTGTTACTGCTGCTGATTCTCATCTTCATTTTCTTTTGCTTCCAATATCAGGTACACAACTGAAAAGCTGGTTATTGTAATCCGAATATGAAGCATGAATACGAAAAATGAAGAGTTGAAATTCTGAATTAGCTTTAATTATATTCTGATTTTTATTTGTATGTACAAATTATTTAGCTTGCAAAAAATCAGAATCATGTAGCTATTTAATACACATAGTGGAACATTCGACGATAGCTTAACAGTTGAACTATCTGCATATATTGCCTAAATAAATAAATGGTGTAGTAACTTCGTCGAGTCAAAAATCAAACGAATAGGCCATCTAGTAGGAACTTGGTAGAAATATTGTTTAGAGTAAATATTATTGGTTAATTTCAGCATGTAAATAAATTAAGACATTTTTTTATTTTATTTTGTAGAGACAGATTTAATAAAAAATAATGTAGGCATTTTAGGATTGTCTTTTAAAAATAAATGAGATGAGCCTCGCCCAATAAAATGCACCAATTGTGGGGCCCTCAATAAATGTTTAATTGAGTATTTAGAATTCGGGATGGACTGTTTAGTGAATTCCACGGTCTTACCCATAAATAATAATACGTTAATCGCTTTAGGCACGATGTTAATAATAATACATTCTTAAACACGGGTGCGCATTTTTGCGACCCAAATCCAAATCCCAAAACATTGAGTAAAATGTGTTCCGGATTGCGGGTGCATTTCATGTGACGTAATCCAAAGACATGTTTTAAACAATGTTCACATTCTTGTAAAAATAATAATAATAATTATAAAAGCGGTTAAAAGTTAAAATTGCACTATAGTTTTTGAACATGTATTAAAATCAGATATTTTAGCCATTACAACAGTTTAAGCGACCGTGCTAGAACCACGGGATTCGGGGGTGCCTAACACCTTCCCTCGGGTCAACAGAATTCCTTACTTAGAATTTCTGGTTCGCAGACTTCATTTGGAAAGTCGAATATTTTCCTCGATTCGGGATTCAATCAGTGACTTGGGACACCATAAATCTCCCAAGTGGCAACTTTGAAATAAATAAATAAATCCCGTTTCGATTGTCCTTTAATTGGAAAAACTCCCTTCACCCCTCGCGGGGGCGGAAAAAAGGAGGTGTGACAGCTCTGGCGACTCTGCTGGGGATTTGGAACCCAAAACCACTGGTTCAGGGTTCAAGAATTCGAGCTTAAAATAATTGTTATAGTTGGCTTTATTTATTATCTGATTTTTACATGATATATGCCTAATGTGCTAAATGATGCTTTTACCGCTTTAATATTATCTGAATTGTGTATATACAACTGCTACGAAACCCTTCTTCTTTCTGAGTCTTCTGAACTTATGGTGTACACGTGCGCGTGGCCCACCTTTCTGTTAGAAGTCATACCAAATAAGACGAAGTTGGGACAAGTAACTAGGCCGGGCAGACTTTCGTGCTCCCGGTACGTTGCCCCCACTTCGGCTCAAGCTGTCCACTTGGGTGAGCCAGGGCTAGAACAATATGCCTCAGGTTTTTTTCACTTAGAATAACTCAGCTTCATGCCGGATCCCTAGTAGGAGCGCTTGTTTGCATCACGTGCATTTGACTTTGGAGGCTCAACACAGGGGTTGGGTCTGTCTAGGACAGGTGTACCAAAAAATAAAAATGACCATCCTGATGCATCTTACTTGCTGCTACTTGCGCATTTATTTGATCTGGATTTGTGTGTTGACTGACTTTTGAATATCAGGAATAATATTTTGAAATTGAAAAAAAAATAGCGGTTAGGGAATTGATTGTTTATTTTTGAAAAAAAAACCAATGTCTAAATACTGTCAAAACTCTGCCGAAATTTTGAGAAAATGAAAAAAAATGTTTTATTAGTTTGTTTTACTAAAAGCAAAGGAAAAATAGAAAAAAAAAGTCTTTGTTCTGTCTTTTGTTTTTCAAAAAAAAAAATAAAAAAAAAATAAAAAGGGAAAATAGTTTGTCTTCCCCTGAAAATGACAATGAAAAAGAGTCTTACTTTTAAAATAGTTTTTTTATTTGTTTCTGAAAATGTCAATGAAAGAGTCGTGCTTGGAAAGTGTTTTTGTTATTTGTTGCTGAAAAAGAAAAAAAAATCTGTTTTAAAATAGTTCGGTTTATTGGCCCGAACTACGCGGGTTTGATTCTCACCGGATGTGAGATACGTAGGCAACCCTCATCGGGTCCAACCCCCCTTTTGTTAAAATAGCCAAAAAACAAATAAATACAAAAAAAAAACATTTCAAAATTTTAAGAAGTCGGGTGACGCTGTTTTATCAAGACATAGCCGAATGTTCCCGAAAGGGACGTCGGAAGGCTGACTTTGCATAAACAGCCACCTTTAGGTCATTTTTTAAGATTTGGTCCAGTTGACCCACACAGCCTTAAAAATCTTTGTTCCCGAGGCACTGAAGGGCCGTGTTTGCAACACCAGGTTTTTATTGTAATTTGAAAAACAAAGAGTCAACGGTCAGGTAAATACCGTTTAGATTTTTGGTCAAAATAAGCCGAGCCAGCTTCGGCCGCGTCTTAAACCGTTCTTGCCGAAATAGCCTTAGAGTATCTTTCAGTTGTCGAAAGGTTATTTTCGTAAAAGAATGAACAAGTTTGTAAAGTGTCATAAAATAATCCTCTCCGGCCTCAAAATTTGGAAGGGCCACATTTGCAAAAATAACCGTTCGGTTGCATTTGTCAAACAGAGAAAGGAAGCTGGCCGTTTGTTTTTGGAGTTTGTAAATCTTTTAATTAGAATATGTGGGTTGTTTGATTTTCGAGTTTGTAGGTCATCTTCAAACCTTTGAAACCCAGTTTATTTTAATATGAAAATTGAAAAAAAATGATTAGTATTGTTTATCTTTTATTGGTCCGAACTACGCAAGGTCTGATTCATGCGGGGTCATGATACGTAGGCAATCTCCATAAGATTCGACCACACAAAAAAAATGAAAAAAAAAACGAAAAAAAATGAAAAAAATGATGAAAAAAGAATTAAAAGAATGAAAAATCAAAAAAAAAATGAAAAAAAAAAAGATGTTGTTAATAATGAGGACCGACTGAGTCCATTCTAACCTGTTTTGTTTTGAATCACAAAGAAAAAAGGTGGTTGGTTTGTGGTAAGCCAGAAATACAAGATCTAAAGGCACGCTTTGCGGGGATCAGGCCTGATGACAGAAGCATTCGAGTCCTGTTGGGAACTTGTTGACTAAGGTTGATGATATTGAAGTCGGCAATGGTCTGGGCGATAGTGATGCGAAGCTCAGTGGCTAAGATGCCAGTTTTGATGAAGTGGAGGAACGCTCCGTTCCTTGGTTAGCAAGAGAGCAGCTTGTGGTGGCTTATTTTGTTGTCATTTCTGGTGTTCGGATTATTAGGGTTGTAATTCAGATATTGTCTTGTGTCAAACTGTCTTATCTTTCCGTTTTGTCATTACGGTTTGTTTAAGTTTGTCCAGGCTGTGTTAGGATTTTATTCTGGTTGTTTTGTTTGTTTTGACATTCAAACCATTTCACCGGTAGTCTAATGCAAAATCCGGTCTTTTTTTTTATTTCCATTCAGCTTTTTGTTTAGTCCTTTTATCATTTTTGTTCAATGCCGATTCTAGGGACATGACATGCGCACACAGTTTGGGCCTAACCCTAAAAGTTAATCATAAAACCCTAGGAAGGTAATCAAAGCATTTAAAGGAAATAAGAACGGTTTGAGATAATTTGGAGCCCGAGTCATGTGGAACTGAGGCAGGTAAAACATAAAGAAAACCGTTAAATGCAAGATTCGCCAAATTGGCATAAAGGTCGTTCATGAGAGTGAGAGTGTCGCCCAACAGTGCTTTAGAAATGACAAATGAAAAAGCAAATAATTGTCAAGTCCAGCGCCATCGGAAGAGACTATAAATCTATGTTCAATTATGTTGTTTGCACTTGGCATGTTTTAAAGGCTGGAATGACGAAGGCATTTTGTTCTGCTACCTAAACACTTTATCCTTTGTTACCCCTTTTGAGCCTTATTTGTTTTTCTTTCGTACCCCTCGTTCGGAATCAATAGCAACGACTAGGAAATATGAGCCTGGAAGGCAAAGAAAAAAAATCAACAAAAAACGAAAAAAAGAAAAAGAAAAAAAAAACAAAAAACAAAAGAAAGTTAGAAGAAAACAGAGGAATTGGGAACTACGTTTGACCTGATTCCTCAAAGAGGATACGTAGGCGCTTCACGGCTCGGTCATAGGGTGCATAGTATGCATAGTATGCATGGTGTACATGGTGTAATAAAAAGTAAAAAAATAATAATAATGAATAAATAATCCCCAAGCAAGAAACTGGGGCAAGGGTTGCGCTTGTGGTAAAAAAAATTGGTTCCGAATGTTGTAATTTTTAACCCCAAATTTATTTTGTTTTTGAGCCTTTAATACCCTTTCTTTCTAGCATATCCAAAAACCCACATTACGGTCCAAAGAAAGACCTTCTGACCAGTCTGCAAAAGATGCCAAGTGAGACAAATGAGAGTCTTACCGGTGAACATAACACTTTGTTCCACAACAGAAAGGACTCTAATCTCCAGCAGAGAGAGTCATACCGGAAACACTCCAAATCCCCAGCTGGAAAGTAATACAAATGAGAGAGTCTTATTGGTGAAAATCTTTACGGACACCATAAGGCGATGAAAACTGAGAGAAAAACCCAAAATGAGAGAGGATTGATAGTGAAAACCCTTCGGGCACTACAAGTCGAATAAGATTGGGAATCAGATGGGGAATTGCCAATTGAAGATCTTGAAAGACGATTGACGACGAAGGATAGGCCACATATGCATGTCATGACCATTAGAGTCGGTGTCTGCGTTTGATAGGTTTTTATTTATAATTCTTTTGTTAAAGAGTCATTTTTTCCTTTATCTTTTATTCTGTTCCTTTTTATCTTTCTCCTTTCATAGAAAATTCCCCAGTAGAGTCTGTTTGGTCAGAACTAGTGGGAAATGACTTCAAAATAGGCCATCAGCTTTCCAAGATAAGATCTGACTAGTACATCCAAGTGGTATAGTCAGGAAGGAACAAGCGCGAGGCCAGTGACAAGAAAGATATCCCCAACAAAAGGATTAACGAGTGTCAAGAGGGTTATCCTTACCAAAATCAAAGGTTATTAAAACCTCAAGGCCAAGGCCCGTGGGCAAACAAGGAGAGCAATGAGCATGATTTGGGAAATTCATGCGAGACTAAAAGGTCGGGAAAATGCAAGTTTCCGATCCATGCCACGAAAGAAGAGGGATATCCCCAGCGGAAAAGGATTATCCCCAGCAAATAATATCATCCCCAACAAGTTTTGGAACGCAGAGCAGGGAAGGAGAAAGGGAAAAGCCATCCCCAGTAGGAGTATCACAACTAACCACCGCATTTTAAACTAACAAATTTTGTTTAATTTGAAACAGGTAAAGGGAATGACATTGATGACAGAAATGCATGCCATAAGGGAGACTGTCAAACTGGGGCAGAAAATTTTCCTTTCATTTAGAAAAATTTTCTGAAAGTCAGGTACCCATTCGAGGAAGAATAAACATAACATCAGCCTCAAGGGAAGTGGTCTTTGAACCAGTTTTACCCCCAGCACAACAAGTCTTAATAAAAGGAGTTGTATCCCCAGCAGACAGAACCAAAGAGATGAAATTGGTGTTTAGAAAAAGCAAAACCCATTATCATCCCCAGCAACTTCCAGGAGAATGAAGCATCGATTTGAAGGGATAAAATTCCCCAGCAACGTTATTCTCAACAACGTTATCCCAAGAAGATAACACTTTTATCTCAGCAGTGTTAAGAGAAAAAAAAATTGAAGGAGGGGAAGAAAGGAGACTCCCTTAGTGGTATTATCCTCAGCAATCAGGCGTCCACCTGGAGGACAACGAAGAACAGTTGAAATATCAGAAGTCAGGTGTCCACCTGGAGAACAAGGAAAAGCACCAGAACTAGGTCAGAAGATTTTCTGCCATTGTCGAAAATTTTCTCGGAGGAACGAGGAAATCAATTCAAGTTTTAAGAGATAGCAAGACAACACGATTCGAAGAAAAATAGTCGGAGGTAAGACAATTCCAAGATTTTGAAAATGGGATCATCCGCCCTCGAATAGGATATTTTGGGTTCGTCCGCCCTCGAATAGGATATTTTGGGTTCGTCCGCCCTCGAATAGGATATTTTGGGTTCGTCCGCCCTCGAATAGGATATTTTGGGTTCGTCCGCCCTCGAATAGGATATTTTGGGTTCGTCCGCCCTCGAATAGGATATTTTGGGTTCGTCCGCCCTCGAATAGGATATTTTGGGTTCGTCCGCCCTCGAATAGGATATTTTGGGTTCTTCCGCCCTCGAATAGGATATTTTGGGTTCGTCCGCCCTCGAATAGGATATTTTGGGTTCATCCGCCCTCGAATAGGATATTTTGGGTTCGTCCACCCTCGAATAGGATATTTTGGGTTCGTCCGCCCTCGAATAGGATATTTTGGGTTCATCCGCCCTCGAGTAGGATATTTTGGGTTCCTCCGCCCTCGAGTAGGATATTTTGGGTTCCTCCGCCCTCGAATAGGATATTTAGGGTTCGTCCGCCCTCGAATAGGATATTTTGGATTCGTCCGCCCTCGAATAGGATATTTTGGGTTCGTCCGCCCTCGAATAGGATATTTTGGGTTCGTCCGCCCTCGAATAGGATATTTTGGGTTCGTCCGCCCTCGAATAGGATATTTTGGGTTCGTCCGCCCTCGAATAGGATATTTTGGGTTCGTCCGCCCTCGAATAGGATATTTTGGGTTCGTCCGCCCTCGAATAGGATATTTTGGGTTCGTCCGCCCTCGAATAGGATATTTTGGGTTCGTCCGCCCTCGAATAGGATATTTTGGGTTCGTCCGCCCTCGAATAGGATATTTTGGGTTCGTCCGCCCTCGAATAGGATATTTTGGGTTCGTCCGCCCTCGAATAGGATATTTTGGGTTCGTCCGCCCTCGAATAGGATATTTTGGGTTCGTCCGCCCTCGAATAGGATATTTTGGGTTCGTCCGCCCTCGAATAGGATATTTTGGGTTCGTCCGCCCTCGAATAGGATATTTTGGGTTCGTCCGCCCTCGAATAGGATATTTTGGGTTCGTCCGCCCTCGAATAGGATATTTTGGGTTCGTCCGCCCTCGAATAGGATATTTTGGGTTTTCTTTTCTTTGATTGTTTCAAGCCTTCTATTGTATTTGCCTAATTCTCATAAGACTCACTTGAGTCTGTTCACTTGCCTTCTCATTTCTATGTTTGATTCGATGGGGAAACTCTAGAATTTGGGGGTTTTTTTCTTGGAAAATCAAATTAGGGTTCCACTTTGGGACCCTATACCTTCAGACTCACTATGAGTCTCTGGTTGAACTTGTATTCTTTTGTTTATGATTCTAAATACTTCGATGTTAGACTCTTCTGTTTGAAGTGTTTGCTTTATATATGATAAACTCTTCTTTCAAAAGGTCTTTTGCCAACTTGTGATTGATTTTGAATTCCTTTTTATGTGGATTGATTGAGTGTTACTGATTTTCTTTAAAATAAGTTTCTCTTCACCTTTTCTGGGTTGGATCCATTCGTGCCAAGGCTCAAACCTTGATTTTTACTGACTGTTGATTGATTGCCTTTCCTTATTTGCCCAAACCGTGTACTACTAGACTCTTTCCTTAAATAAGTTTTCTGTGTATTTACCCTTATTGTACTGCCTTAGAAAAGATTTTAAAATCAAATCCTTTCCTTATTTGTCATGCCCGTTTGAAATCAATCCCTTGGCTGAAGGGAAATCTGTGTGATTGACTTTCAAAATTATTTTCTTACCTTCTTCTCACTTGTCTTCTACACTATAAAAGTGGCTACCCCTTTTGCACTTAATATGGACATATACAGAAAGACTTCGAACTTTTCAATACTTTCTCTACGATTACTTTCTCAACTTCTAGTATTGAGCACTCTGCTCCTCTTCTCTTTCTACTTTCTAAAACATTCTTGAGTTCTCTTTGAACTCTCAAGTATTTGCTGAAGACTCGATTTTGCTCCTGCTGACTTCTGGCTGTTTACTTGTTTTTGTTGTTCTGCTATTCTAGTACTTGCAACTGGTATGTCATTCTTAGTTAAATAATGCCCCTTAACTATGTGTTTATTTCCTAGCCTGTCATGCTCTCTCTTTCACCATGTGTTTACATCTTAGTCTGTTATGCTTTCTTTCCTTATATTTCTGCAACTCTGTATGTGCTGTTCTCATGTGAATCCCTTTCCTTTACCCCTTTGTATGAGAGTACAGTTCTAGCCATGACAGTACTCTGTTATTGCTGCCCATGACTTTGAACTAGGTTCTTTTGAACCCTTTACTCGAATCAGTTCCCACTTCCCTTTTCCCCTTTATATGCTGAGCCTGATTTGGGTCTGGTGGTGTCCTAATCACCATCTAGACTCAGGTCTGACCTCTAAGGTCTGCTCTTAACTGGTTTGGACCAAACAAATGTTCAGGGGTGTGCCAGTCAACACCTATGGCTGGGTATGACCACCATTTGCTATGACTCCCCAATCCCTCTTTCACTTCGCAGTCATTCCTAGTTCTAAGTTCTGCCCCTCTCTGGTAAGCCATGCTTTGGGACCCTTGAGCTCCCACTGAACTTGGATGCCTGAGGGCTGACTATTCTGCATTGCACTATTCTAATTCTAAATGGTATCCTGAGTGTAAGCAATGCCGGGAATCCTTGAGATTCTTTGGAATTTTGAAACACTTTGGATAAAGAGAAGGCTTTGGAAATTCGGAATTGGTTAATCACATGTTATTGGACATTAAGATTGAATTAGGCTGCTCAGATCTAGTTGTTAGTTTTTAATGTATTTATTTTCTTTCTTTTGGTCTATAATAATTTGTATAAAGGATTTGGTGAATATAGTAAAAGGGTGTGGGAGGGGTTTTACATTCTTGCATCAGTAGGGGTAGAAACCATGCTTTAGGATTTTAATTTTTTAGAAATCCCGCCTATAGGGCTGTTCAATATTTCTGGTTCCACATCACCTAGAGACCATGCCTATAGGGTCAACGCTTCATTGTGTTACAAATCACATAGAAATCATGCCTATAGGACTTAACGTTCATGTAATCAATGCATATAGAGATCATGCCTATAAGGAATGCATATGCATTAGGCAAACTGTAGGGTTAATTAACACAATCATCTTTTACAAGTTCAATAACAGGTTTTAAAAAAATCAAAATAGATATCATGCCTATAGGATCAGCATCAAACTCGTCTGATTCGCTTAAAGTAATAATAATCTATTAACTGGTCCTTAACGTCTTAATACATCAACGATTTTAGAAGTCTTAATTCTTTGACAAAATCTCTCCTGACTCAGTATGCTTTTAAATCCCTCAAATCGGCATCTTTTTTTGAAACAGTTTCTTTCTAAACATTTTGTCTAAACATTTTACTCAGACCCTGAAATTGTCTTTTAAACAGTTGCAACTTACCCTTTCCATAGATATTTCTATCTCTGAAACTCTTTCACAACCATTTCTGTGTTTTATTTTTGCTGCAGTCCATACTTTTTTTTCAAAACTCCTCTGCATTAGACTACTTTTTCCTGAAACCAGTACCTTTTAAATCACTCGCTTGAAATACCTTAATTTCTGACAATTGGATCCAAGTTTCCTAATGCAGACTTTCTATCTAAACATATGGGTTGAACCAGTCCGTTTCGCTGTTTAAGTTTAATTTAAAGACCAAATCAGTATGTGCCAAGACATGCTAAACTAAGTGTTTGTTTGATTAAGGGGTTTACTTGAGCCTTACCTATTTGTTTTGTTCATCCTTATATTTGTTACTTGTTTTGTATGTCGCAATTAGAATTTTAACCTTTGAACCCCATATATGCCTATATCTCTTTCCTTCCCCTTTAGGATTACAAGTCCTGATACCCTGGGACTGATAGGTTGGGACGGGAACTAGCATGCAATAAGTAAACGAGACTGATCGCGTTTAAATACCTTAACGGGGTGGAAATGGTAGATATGGATATGATGACGATGCGCTAATATCACGTGCGACCCCTCTTCTGAGGAGTGATCACTGGGTATTGCATTGAAGTGATCCATATTAATTATAAACTTAGGACTCCCCTCCCTTTACTTGATTTCATCTCTTCTTGTAAAACTGTTCAAATCTCTTTTTCATGAATTCTTGCCATCTCTACTTATCTTTGAAAATTTTCAACTTGGTCGCAATCTTATGTGTGAATCCTTATTTGAGCCTTGATTGTTTACTTGTAAAGTCACAATTGCAACATGGCCGGGAACTACACTAGTGGATCTTGAGGGGTGCCTAACACCTTCCCTCGGGATAATTTCTAGCCCTTACCCTAATCTCTGGTCTCTTCATCTCAAACCCTTCTTAAAGTGTCTTAATGCACTATAATCATTAGGTGGCGACTCTTCAACTTCTAAACTCAATTCTCGAAAGGGAATAGAGTTGTCCTCCCAATGTCGTATACCCGATTTTTGACCCCACGGTTAGAGGAAAAGGGGGCGTCGACAGCATGGCGACTCTGCTGGGGATTTTCTTTAGGCTTTTACCATTGCATGTTGCTTGTGACTTTATTATCTCATTAATTGCTTTATTTACTGTCTTTTATTCTTTCACTACGAAACTGACTTGGCTTTTCATGTCTTTTCTTTCCTTTAGCTACTTTTCTTTACTACTTTATTTCAATATTGTTGTAATTACTGCAATTATTGTAATCATTTATCTTATGAACGTGAAAATACATGTCAATTTGTTTCATTCTTGTAAACTGCATCTTCAACATCATATTCCACTCGTGCCAAACAAACACAATAGCAACGCTTATAATGAGTGGTTGCGCTCTTCCAATATTATCACCCTTTAAATTCGGCAAAGGCGTATTTGCGATAAAACCAGTCGATCAGCGGTGCAGTCGACGGTTCCGTGCCTTTCCCTCTTGAGTTGTCCGCTCAAGGGTACCTGTCTAATACCCCAATAGAAACCTTACTCTATCTAACTGTTCATGCATCATGGTCAAACCTAGCCGAGTTAGTTATGTTGTCCGCATAATGACTCATTAAGATAGCCTATGTCCAAAGTCCATCGGGTTTCCCTGAAACCCAAACGGACACCTCCATGTTATGTGCATTTATTTGGAGAACTAAATGCCTGTTCTTGCTAATTATTGATTTAAATAGTCGAGTCTGGTGGGGTTAAGAGCCTAACGCTTGGTTTTGTAGAAAATGAGGCACGAAGTCCCCATATTCGGTATGGTAACCAACATTCACCCAAGGTTGCTAAGCTGGTGGAAGGACCTTCATGATAGCGATCGGACCCTTGTCCGCAAGTACTTAGGAAATCTTCCTTCACTCTTGGAAGTCCGGCATGACAACAAAATTATCGAGGCTGCTACTCTATTTTGGGACGGTGATAGGTCGGTTTTTCGCTTGGAGGACCTTGAAATGACCCCTTTACTGGAAGAAATAGGGGGTCTAGCTGGTATTCCTTGGGAGACTCTGGGTCTACTTATGCCAGAGAATCGCAAGGGTAGGGGTTTCCTCAAAATGATGGGACTCAAGAAGAATCCGGATCTGACTTGTCTGAAAGATTCCTACATACCGTTTGATTTTCTCTATAAAGGTATGGCCATAGCAAGTCATACCGCACTTATTCGTACGAATTTGCCCTCACCTCTTTAGGGCATATACATAGAAGGGTCTTTGTGTTCATGTTCTGTTTCCTGGGTATAATGATCTTTCCTATGAAGAAGGCTAGGATTTACAACAGACTGACCATGGTAACTAAGACTCTGATGGAAGGGATTGGCGGGCAGCCTTTCAGCATAGTGCCCATGATTATCGCGGAGATATACTGAGCCCTGGACAACTATCAGCGAAGGGCCAGTCATTTTGAGGGATGTAATTTACTACTTCAACTCTGGCTCATGTAGCACCTCCAGAAGGGAGAATACCGGCAGGAGATCCTGTGCAGAGAGTGGGATGATCACATTGCCTTCCACCAGCCAAGGCGCATGAACTATATGCCTAACATGTTCGCTCATCCAGAAGACGCCGGAGGATGGGTAGAGCTATTTGAGAATCTGAAGGAGGACCAAGTACAGTGGATGATTGAGTGGTTCCCTACGGAAGAGTTCATTATTCGATCCCGAGATGCGCCATTTCTCATACTCATTGGTCTAAAGGGAACTTATCCCTACGTTCCCCTCCGGGCCATGAGGCAGGCTGGGAGAAAACAAATCATACCAAGAGTCGACAAGATGAGTCACTTTAAGGCTGATTTCCAGGACGATGATAGCCCTCGCAAATGCCAAGCTCAGCACCTATGGCATTGCAAGATCGTCTTAGGGAGAGAATCTATTGAGCCAGACAGGTATCATGCCGGGTGTGTACCGCATTATTCGGGGTGGTTGGAAGATAATCACAATGGTATAGGTCAGCCCGGGTTCATTCACGGACACAAAATCATCGACGAGAAAGCTGAAGCATGGGTTGAGTACAATCAACTGCGCAAGAGAATTCGAGAGTGTGAAAATGAGCACCGGGAAATACAGGAAGCCCACCAGTAGCTGATCGACGAATGGAAGGATATGGCTGTCAACGCCAACAAGCGGTTAGGGTATCTGGAGCGGGGTCTAGTAGAATTAGAAGGAAAGTTCTTGAAGAGGATCGAAGACTGCCAGAATGCCGAGGGAAATACGGACGGGCATTTGGCCCGAGCCTACTTACTGTTAGGATTGCGCGAGCTAGTGCAGCTGTACGAGGGAGGCAAGAATACCGAATCTGGGGAAGGTCCTTCTAGGACCAAGTAGTAGGACTTTTATTTTCTGCTTTCATAATGTAATAAGGCCACTGGCCATTGGTGATATTTTTATTATTCAGTTGTTTTAAGACTCGTCTTGTTTTTATCAATAAAATGAGGCACTCAACATTATAAGTTCTCCAAGCTAATTTGTCGCTAGGCCTACCTCAGGCACAACGAGACACCCAAATTAGGACGCGATTTATATTCTTGCACATTTTGTTTAAATATTGAAACATTTTCTTCTCATAACCTGCACTAACTTGTTACCTTTTTGTTTTTCTTTATTTTTATTCCCCTCCCCAAAGGTTAGTTCGTGCATTCTGGCACCATCATCATACAACACGAGATCCAAGGGCCCTCCACCTCCTCCTCCTCCAAGTCCTATCAGAAACAGGAACAAAAGCAAAATGGGAGATGCAAATACTAGAAAGGAAATTGAGGAGACTTCTCAGAATACTCCAATTACCAAGGGAACTGCTGCTCATCTTGAGCAGACATTGCTGAAATTCCGGGAAGAATTGGACCAAGTCCGGAACTTGGCAAGCCTATCAATCACTCTTGCCGCTCCTGATGTTAACGCCCAAAACCCCGCACCTCCACAGAACACCCCACAACCACCAGTACAACCCGCTCACACCCAAGCCTACAACACATGCAATAACACTCCACTGCTCATTCCTGAACCGCAAAACACCACAAACAACCACATCCACAATACTCCTGTCTTTGTAGAGACTATACCCCACTACACCCAGCCAATCTCAGGTGCATCTGACTCAGACGATAAAGACTCCCTTATCAGGAATTTGGCCGTAGAACTCAAGAAGCTAGCTAGTTGGGTCCAGGGTGTCGAAGGTAGCAAAGACGTTGAGGGGTTGAACTATGAGGATCTTTGTGTTCAGCCAAATGTTGAACTCCCAGAGGGGTACAAACCTCCCAAGTTCGAGATGTTCGACGGTACAGGTGATCCCAGGGTCCATCTAAGAATGTATTGTGATAAGCTGGTAGGAGTTGGAAGGGACGAGAAGATCCGCATGAAACTGTTCATGAGGAGCCTGAAGGGCGATGCCCTATCTTGGTACATCAGCCATGATTCAAAGAAATGGACAAGTTGGGTGAGTATGGCATCCGATTTTATGGATCGATTCAGGTTCAACACAGAGAACGCACCAGATGTGTTCTACATTTAGAATCTAAAGAAGAAACCCACAGAAACCTTTTGCGAGTATGCTACTCGTTGGAGGTCAATAACTGCTAAGGTTAGGCCAGCATTAGAGGAAGAGCAGATGAACATGTTTTTTGTCCGGGCTCAGGATCTGCAATACTATGAAAGGCTGATGCTGATAGAGGGTCAAAAATTCTCCGACATCATTAAATTGGGGGAGAGGATCGAAGAAGGTATCAAGAATGGTATGGTCACTAATCTCGAAGCATTACAGGCCACCAATAAAACCTTACAGTCTAGTGGCACGACAAAGAAAAGGGACGTGAATTCCGTAATGGCTGCGCAAAGAACCAAATACCAAACATATCCCTCAACTCCACTCACATATCAACCCTCCCCAAGTTACCAAGCACCCTCACTTACATACCAAATTCCACCACCCGCCTACTAATCACCTCCACCACCCACATATCAACCCACTTCACCAAGATATTCCCATCCCGCACCTGTGTACCAACCTCATTACCCATCACCACATACTCGCCAAAGCTTTCCTCGACCCAGACCAAATTTCGACCGTAGACCTCCCAGACAATATACCGCCATTGCTGAACCAATTGACCAACTATATGAAAGACTTAAAGCAGCCAGTTATGTTGCCCCTATCCCAGCCATATCTCCAGAAAATCCCTCCCAATGGGTCAACCCGAACAAAACCTGCGCATACCATTCCGGGATGAAAGGCCATACCATCGACAAATGTCGTTCGTTGAAAGACAAGATTTAGACCTTGATTGATAATAAGGTCATTATAGCAAAGGAGCCTGTTCCCAATGTTCGCAACAACCCTCTGCCTGACCACAAGGGTGGAAACATTCATATGATCGATATTGAGGATGATTGGGACCCCAAAGGGCCAATTGGGTTGATTGATGGAGGAGATGAGCCTAAGAATCCGACGGTTACCCTCAATCCCATTGTTGTTCAAATCCAGCCTTCTGAGGAAAATGAGATAAATGTGTCTGTACCGCTCGAGTTCGAGCCGCCTCCTGCAAAGGCGCCGAGGCCAATTGAGGTTGAGTTTGGGATCCCAAAAGCACCTGCACCATGTGAAGTTGTTATGTTACCCCCGAGGATGCCTATTCCAGTTTCCATGACAGAAGTGACGCCATTCAATTCAAACGCCTTACCTTGGGATTACACAGCGGAAGCTAGGAGAAAAGGGGAGACGCATACTGGAGAAGCGATCGCCGCATAGGGCATGACCAGAATTGGCAGGATATACACTCCGGAACATTTAAGTGAGTCCAGCAAGCAAGCCTCTGGACGGTCTGTCGAAACTGGACCCGATGACCTTTGGGGAAAGATACAGGCCAAAGAATACTCGGTCGTTGAGCAACTGAACAAAACACCAGCGCAGATTTCCATCCTGGCTCTTTTGCAAAGCTTTGAGGCACACAAAAATGCCTTGATGAAAATATTGAGTGAAGCTTATGTTCCCAGCAACATAACGTGAGGCGAGATGGCGAATATGGTAGGACAAGTGCTGGAAAGCCACAAGATCACCTTCCACGAAGATGAGTTACCACCAGAAGGACTGGGTCACAACAAGGCGCTGCATATCACTGTGCAATATGAAGATTATTTCATCACCAGAATCTTGGTTGACGGAGGATCCAGCCTTAACATTTGTCCACTAATAACTCTCAGGACATTGGGGAAAGGTTTGCACGAGATCAAAGACGGAGCAATCAATGTTAAAGCTTTTGATGGGTCCCAAAGATCCACCATTGGGGAAATTAGCCTATGCTTGCAGATGGGACCTACCTGGTTCGATGTGGACTTTCAAGTTATAGATGTCCCGGCATCCTACAATTTATTGCTAGGACGACCCTGGATCCACGTCGCTGGGGCTATGGCATCAACCTTGCACCAAGCTGTAAAATTTGAATGGAATCATCAGGAAGTGATCATTCATGGCGACGGTAGCAACCCTATATACAGTCGCCAAACCATCCCAATGATCGGAGGCAGGTATCACATGGCAGATCTAAGAAAGTTCTTCAACAGACTGAGGAGGTACAATCTGAAACTGAATCCTACCAATTGTGCATTCGAGGTTCCTGCTGGAAAATTATTGGGTTTCATCGTGAGCCGTCGAGGAATAGAATTGGATCCATCAAAGGTCAAAGCTATCCAAGAATTGCCACCGCCAAAGAACAAGAAGGACGTGATGAGTTTCCTGGGAAGACTCAACTATATCAGCCGGTTCATAGCTCAATCCACGGTCATTTGTGAACCAATCTTCAAAATGTTGAAGAAGGACGCTGCCACCAAATGGACTGATGATTGTCAGAAATCTTTTGACAGAATCAAGGAATACCTATCAACGCCGCCGGTCTTGGTTCCGCCTGAGCCAGGAAGACCCCTATTGCTTTACCTTGCGGTATCGGATAAAACATTCGGTTGTGTTTTAGGACAATATGATGAAACAGGGAGAACGGAGCAAGCCATTTACTATCTCAGTAAGAAGTTCATGCCGTACGAGGCCCGATATTCTCTTTTAGAACGCATTTATTGTGCCCTGACTTGGGTCGCGCAGAAGTTGAGGCATTACTTCTGTGCTTACACTACTTATCTCAAATCCAGAATGGACCCCCTGAAGTATATCTTCCAGAAGCCCATGCCCACTAGCAAGCTCGCCAAATGGCAGATCCTGCTAAGTAAATTCGACATTGTTTACGTGACCCAGAAAGTAATCAAAGGGCAAACCTTGGCGGACCATCTCGCCGAGAATCCCGTAGACGGAGAATACGAGCCCCTAAAAATGTATTTTCCCGATAAAGAGGTATCTTTCATAGGAGAAGATATTGTAGAATCCTATGATGGTTGGAGGTTGTTTTTCGACGGAGCAGCAAATTTCAAAGGAGTTGGCATAAGAGCAGTCCTAGTGTCAGAAACCGGTCAGCATTACCCGGTATCCGCCAAGCTCAGGTTCCCTTGCACCAACAATATGACCAAGTACGAAGCCTGTGTCTTGGGGCTCAAAATGGCCATTGACATGAATGTTCAGGAGTTGCTAGTGATCGGGGATTCGGACTTGCTCATACATCAGGTTCGAGGAGAGTGGGCAACCAAGAACTCTAAAATACTCTCGTACTTGCATCACATATAGGAGTTAAGGAAAAGGTTCACAAAGACAGAATTTCAGCACGTCCCCAGAATCCAGAACGAGTTTGCTGATGCATTAGCTACTTTATCGTCCATGATCCAACATCCAGATACAAATTTCATTGACCCCATCCCAGTAAAGATTCATGATCAGCCAGCTTATTGTGCCCACGTTGAGGAAGAAGCGGATGGGAAACCATGGTTCCATGACATCAAGGAGTACTTGACCATAGGGGAATATCCGGGACTTGCCAATGCTACTCAGAAGCGCACGCTTCGGAGGTTATCCAACAACTTCTTTCACAGTGGAGGAATCCTGTACAGGAGGACTCCCGATTTGGGTTTGTTAAGGTGTGTTGATGCAAAAGAAGTAACCAAACTATTGGATGAGGTGCTTGCAGGGACCTGCAGACCGCACATGAATGGTTTTGTTTTGGCAAAGGAGATACTCCGAGCAGGGTATTTTTGGATGACTATGGAAACAGACTGTATCCAGTATGTTCGCAAATGCCATTGCTGTCAGATACATGCAGATATGATAAAGGCGCCTCCAAACGAGCTTACTGCGACAAGCTCACCATGACCATTCGCCGCTTGGGGAATGGATGTTATCGGACCTATCGAGCATGTCGCATCAAATGGGCACAGGTTCATCCTAGTGGCAATTGATTGTTTTACCAAATGGATCGAAGCAACATCATACAAGGCGGTCACTAAGAAAGTTGTGGCGGGTTTCGTTCGCGACCGCATTGTTTGTCAGTTTGGGGTTCCGAAATCAATCATCACCGATAATGGTTCGAATCTCAACAATGACTTGATGAAAGCAATGTGTGAAACTTTCAAGATCAAACACAAGAACTCTACAGCTTACATGCCTCAGATGAATGGAGCTGTGGAAGCAGCCAACAAGAATATCAAGAAGATACTAAGGAAGATGGTCGAAAGGCACAAACAATGGCATGAGAAGTTATCATTCGCCTTATTGGTATACCGCACTATAGTCCGCACATCGACCGGAGAAACTCCCTACATGCTGGTTTATGGTACATAGGTGGTCATCCCCGCCGAGGTAGAAATCCCCTCCTTAAGGATCACACAAGAAGTAGAATTAGATGATGCAGAATGGGTAAAAGGTCGCTACGAGCAGTTAGCCCTTATAGATGGGAAAAGGATGAATGCGGTTTGCCACGGTCAGCTGTATCAGAATAGAATGTCCAGAGCCTTCAACAAAAGGGTTAAGCCAAGGAAGTTTACACCGGGGCAACTGGTGTTGAAGAAAATCTTCCCACATCAAGATGAGGCCAAGGGGAAGTTCTTTCCTAATTGGCAGGGTCCGTACATGGTTCACCGGGTTCTAACTGGAGGAGCCCTTATTCTTGCGGAGATGGATGGAGAAGTCTGGACGAAGCCAATCAATTCAGATGCAGGGAAACGATATTATGTGTAACCACTTATGATTCCCTTAATGATGTAATTTGAACTACGCCTGGCCTGATTCCCGTTTAAGAAGGGATACGTAGGCAGCCTTATGGGTTCGGTCATATTTAATAAAAATTCCATTTTTCCCCCGCTATTGGAGCCGGGGCAGAATTTTGAGGAGGGCCCTCAAAATTCCGAAGTTAATTTTAGTTCACGCATGGCCAGAAGCGCCAGCCCAGCAAACTGGGGCAGAATTTTGAGGAGAACCCTCAAAATTCCAAAGATGTTTTTTTAGTCATTTAGCACAGCCGTCAGAAACGTCCGATCAGCAAACTGGGGCAAAATTTTGAGGAGGACCCTCAAAATTCCGAAGAAAAGAGGTTGAAATGTCCTGAACCACGTCGCAGTCGTTGGTTCATCTGAAGAAAACTATTTCCGATTATATACGTTATATTTACTAAATCATGCATAACTATTATCCGAATTGGGTAAGTTTGGTATTTGATAGGGGATTTGGTCCTTTGTGCAACCATTACGGCTCCCACGTCCCTTTTCTTGGACACATCACCAGACTATAGGGCCTTATTTGTATCTTGCAAGGCCTCGAAGTTTGTCCCTTTTCGGGATTCTTACAAATGCGACGTGTAGCCTAAACTTCGGGATTGAGTTTTATGCCTGTAGAAAGGTCTTACAAGATTTTCATGCCTGTTGAGGTCTTACAATTTGTCATGCTTGTTGAGGTCTTACAGTTTTCCATGCCTATTGAGGTCTTACAGTTTTTGTTGCTATGTAGAATAGATTTAGTCATACCGAGTCTTCCCACTTGGGGTCTTACAGCCTTGGGTTTCCCAGTGTACGACCATTGGAGATAGTCTTGGAGTCATCAAGTTTGCTTCGGCTCGGAGTCCATAATTCGTGAGCTCGGAGTTACCTTGTTGGGGCTTTATGAGCCCGGAGATCCGACCTTGGGGCCATGCGGGTGCCAAATTATTGACGCTAAGTCTCTGAATATTTCGAGACGAATTTGGTGGAGGGATCCCTACCGAGAGTATGCTGAAATTCCCTTTCTTGGAGTGTGAGATGCTGAAAGATATTCTTTTATTGTCTGGCATAAATACATATCGTTTCATTGTTGTGAGTTATCGAGGCCAATCCTGCACTACTATTGAGTAGCGAGAGAGGTCGAAGCAGCTTTTACCCGATTAAGTCGGGATCGATTTCCACAGGAGCTAGATATTGGAGTCGGGTGTCTATCTAAATGAGAGTTGCGTATTTGCTCTTAGTTTCACTTCTAAACATTTTGGGTTTTGATTTTACTTCTAATTGTATAATACTACGATGCTAAACTATGCTAAATAAAGCTAAGGTTAAACTATTGTGAGTTGTTCAAATGATTAAAATGCACTAGGGTAGCGACTTTCACCTAGGTAGTCAATTGACGAATTCTTTAGTCTAAAGCTATATTGTCACATTTGGTGAGTATGATATAACCATTGCATGATTCTACTCACTCTATACCTCTCGGTAGTTCGAGTAATTTTGCCCGAATTGACTTTCTCAAGACCAATTGGGTATGAAAATTTGCACAAGCAGTCGGGGTTCAAGTCGGGTATTACTATCTCTAGGTTTAACCCTTTAATTGGGGCTATTTATCTCTTGAGTGCGCCCCAATTCCTTGTTGGACTCATTTTATGGACTTAGGCTCTCTTTGTCAAGAAGACACAAAGTCTACTCGGCATAAACTAGTGTTTGGAACCACTAATTCACAATTAAAACCCTAAATTAGCCCAAATATCAAACACCCATAGACAATCAAGCATCAAAACACAAGATCCATCAATTATCCATACTACGGTTGAGCCACAACCCTAGCTAAGGGGTCTAGCTACTCATAATTAGAGACGAAAACAAATAAATAGATGAAGAAAAAACCATAATAATTAATTACTAAATTAAACTTGAAGAGTGAATGTTGAAGTCAAGCTAAAATTACTCAAAATAGGCAAAAGGAACGAAGTCACGAGCGCAA
This sequence comes from Nicotiana sylvestris, assembly GCF_000393655.2. NCBI lineage: Eukaryota > Viridiplantae > Streptophyta > Magnoliopsida > Solanales > Solanaceae > Nicotiana > Nicotiana sylvestris. Next base: position 42,409,700 of record NC_091065.1, on the reverse strand, counting down.
CTCTCAATACAAAACTATCTGATGACCTAAAAATGGGAAAAGAATCTATTTATACTAGGCTGAAAAATATGGATAAAAATACCACTGCGGGGCTAGTGCAGACCGTAGAAAAATGTGTGCGGCCACACTAAGGCTCTAAACTTGAATAATCAGCTCTCTGAACTTGGGCAATGCGGACCACACGAAATCGAATGCGGCCGCGGTGGCTTCCATTGCGGTCCACACAAAAAGGACCGCAGACCACATTGAGTTTCATCTTCCAAAACACCACTTCTCTGAACCTTAGCTCTGCGGACCGCACGAAATCGAGTGCGTCCGCGGTGAACTCAATGCGGACCGCATAATACCTTTTGCGGCCGCATTGCCTGTTGGCCTGAACAGTAACCTCTCTGAACTTCACTCATGCGGAGCGCACGGAATGGTGTGCGGCCGCACTGGCCCTGTTTGACTGAGATTTGTTTTGTCTTGGTACTTGTGTAAAGTTTCACTCCTTGTTGAGCTGGCTTTTAACACCTTGTCACCTTGTTGATCAAACCTGCAATCAAGCCAACTTGTGAGCCTTTGGGGTTATTTTGTACACAATTCTAATCAAAACTCGAGTAAGAAGGAGTGTAGAATGCATCATATTCCCTAGTTATCAACTCCCCCAAACTTAAGCTTTTGCTTGTCCTCAAGCAAACAAAATAAGACCCACCCCTTAAGAGAAAAATCCAAGAAAATTCAGCTGTCCTAAAGTGACCTCATCTAGCATTAATTGGGACTAACAATTGCCCTCAATAGAAATGAACCATTAACAACATTTACTCTTTTAAACACCATGGATTAAGTGCGACACAAGAGCCACAACGGTTAACTCAACACATCAAAGAACTCTTTCTATTACATTGGTTATTGTGGAACCCAAACTCACACATTCTCAACTCTTCCTAAACAAACCTCACCTTTAGGATAATGGTACTCAGAACGAGGTTAATGGAAACACACTCATCTCTCTCAAGGAAAAGTCACAAGTCCGGCTCTAAGTACCATATGCTTGCCCGTTATGTGAGTCACCACTAATGTAAGCTTCATTCAACTCAAGATCATATAGTGCTTTTGTGGAGACATAGTGAAGGCTTTTGGTTTAGGGTAGGTAATTTTTGGTCTATGTAGGTTCAATCTTCCCTTAAGCACTTCTTTTGTTTCATCTTGTCACATATTTACTTGACTTTTTGCGTCATTTCACCTCTTTCTAAGGGGTTAAGAGACACATTGTCACTCTTTCTTATTCATTTCAAATTTTTTCTCCTTTCTCAATTTTCAACACCTTTCATTCTTTGCTTTTCTTGAATCCTTTTTATTCATTTCTAATCGAACATTCTTTTTGTCCTTTGCTTTTCTTTCTTTTTCATTGCCTTTCCTTTTCTTCATTTTGTGCCTTTTTACCACCTTGTTGCAATCCTCGTCTCTCCCCCCAAACTTATACTTTTGACATGTGTTAAGGAAAGATCGGGTGCCAAAAGAGGGTATCTTTTAGAACGGGTAAGGGCTTGTATTCTGGTTCTTGAAATAAAAAGGTCTAAGGCTCAAAAGGGTTGACTAGGGATTTTATCATTGGTAGGCTATGGAAGTTTTCAAGCTATCATTTGGATCAAGGAGAGCCTATAATCATGTCTCAAGTCAAAATTCACTTAGGATTTTGCCTCAATAAACATTCAGGGCAAGTTCTAGACCAATGGCTCGGGACTTGGACTTGCAATGCAAATTTCTCACCATACAAGCTATGGGATAGTTAAAGACACAAAGTCGGGGACCCACATAAACCTTAGATAAGATTTGAGCCCACAATGGTCCAAAATAACCACTTGATGATTATCGACCAACACAAGAGTCTCAAGGTCACCACTTTCACCATCCCATACACAATGATTTGTTTTTGACTATAAGATCAAAGGCAACTGTGCTAGGCCCAAGTGAAGCTTTACTTGAGACACCCTTACCACTAACTACTAAAAAACAATAAGAAAAGAAAAACAAACTCAAACCCTTAAGAAGGTAGTCATGCCATCCATCATCGGGAAGAGCCACCCGGTTCACGCAACATAATTTTTATATACAATGTAACATAACTTTTATATACAGACCCAAAGTAAAATAAAAGTACGAATTATGTAATAAAATGCTGAAATTATATACATACCAAAGATAAAAAATGAAATAAAGAAATACTAAAAGTTGTCATATATATACAGTCATCGAAATCAAATCAAAGTAGGGCCTACCCCCTCAAATGAAAGTTGGCATTGTCCTCAATGCCAACTAAGCAAAATAAGCACCAAAAATAAAGGGAAGAGGATACAGAAACTCCCTATGGCCCATCTGTCTGCATGATATCTTGAGTGGTCCCTAGGTCTTCTGTAAGCTCAGGAACCTAAGACTGGCTCCCTATAACCTGCTGCTCTGCTGGGACCTGGATCTGGACCGAGGCCTGCGCTAACTCCTGGGGTTGGCTGGAAGAATTTCCCTGCGGGTCCTCCAACTATATGACTGTGTCATCTGCATAGGGATGGGCTGCTCGCACCGGGTCATATAGCAATAAATCCAAAGGAAGGTGACCTGCCTTCATTCTATCAACCTTAACCCGCAACTCCTTCACGGACTCCTTGGAAGCCCGCGTCTTCCTCATCTTCTTGGCCTCCCTAGAAAGCTCCTTGAGAGCTTTCCCATGAGAATCTACAGCGTCCATAAGCACTTTTTGAGTGTCAAGGATTTTTTTGGTTGTCTAGAATATCCTTGAGGGCGTCCTCAATAGACTGTGAGACCTGTGGAGGTGGAGGTGCCGACTGAGCTGCCACTGTAGTAGTAAGGACAAACAACTTAGAGGAAGTTGTTTGCATCTAGTTGTTGATGCTGAGAAGGGCCTGGCTCAGACAGTGGATAGTCAATGGGTAGGCCAGGGTGGAGGGTATGTCTGGAACTGCCGAAGTGGATGGACCAGGGGGCATGTCCGCTGAGGTGGAAGAATGCTGAGTAGGAGCCACTACCACTACTGGATCTTCAGGCTAGCCAGTTGAAGAAGTGGCTATTCCCTTGTAGTTCTTGCCTTTAGGGTTGTCATCACCCTGCATGCTGTACCATGAGAACGGGGCCTTTGCTTTCACTTTGATATCAAATTTCCGCTTCCCTACCTTTAGGTCCCTGAAATACATGGTTAAGAAGCTGGGGAAGGGGTAGTTTCTGTCACCTTCACTCACTACCTGAGTAATAACCCGAGACATCACATTCCTGATATTAATGGGGTACCCCCATAATTGATGCTACTAGTACCGCCCGGTGAAGAGGGAGTGAGTTGTCGTGGGTAGTAGGGTCCAGTCTGTTGCACATGAATTTCTTCCACCCCTTAGCCTCAAAATTAAAACTTCTCCTTAAGTCTTCACTCCTATATTCAACCAATCGGGGGTAGTACCTGGGATTGCCAGGTACTGTGCCAACCAAGGACGGGCCTACTCACTTAATTCCATCTTCCCCAGATACAGTGATTCATCCTCCTCATTGAAGCTCAAGTAGTCATTTATTGTTTTCCTATTAAATAGCACTTTCAAATTCCGTGCCTTGGTCACTTTTGTGCCCTTCTTGATATGGGCAGCATTGGTGTAGAATTCCTTGACCAGGTGCTCGTTTGCATCCACACAGTTACTTAAGAAGTACTCCCAGCCCACTCTCTCTCTAAACTATCTTATCACATTGGGGTTGTGAGGCAAGAGGTCTCTATCCACAAAACTTCACTCCAGAATCAATTTCCTCGCAGGCCACCATTCTCTAAACTTATGGTAGGCCACCTCACTCACAAAACGGTCTTGCCACACCTCCGGGTTTCAAGTTCTCGCTACTCCTCCCACCTGAGGTTCACCCCCTTCTCCTACTGCCTCTTCTTCTCCTTCTACACCCTCTCCGGATAATGAAGCTGTGGGAGAGGTGGAGTATTAATTTCCACTACCGGCAGCTGAGCCCTCAGATGAATCAGAAGATACACGCACTGAAGCTTGGGCAGTGGGGGAAGGCGGAGGAGTGTCTCTCAGTCTGTTTCTCACTTGCCAGTTAGCAATGTACTCTAGCACTGAATCTTATGATGCCTCCCGGGAGGGCTCGTACTCACTCCCCGGCTGATCCATAGCCCTATCAGCAGCTCTGATGAGTTTCCTTGTTTCTTATGTTTTGTCGGGCTTAGGGGGGTCAACTTTATCATCTTTTGTTTTCCACCCCGGGAGGACTCTCCTCTACCTGCTTGTTTAGCACCCTTGCCTCTTTGTTTCACCATTGTCTACAAACAACATTCATTAGACTTGTTAGTATCCAGAAAAGCATTGTGATTCACAGTTGTAGAAAAATATTGCCGACAGTTCAAACTTGCAGAGTGTGGACCGCACAAAATGCAGTACGACCGCAGAGAGGCCAATACGGACCGCACAAAATGGCACCGCAGTCCGCACAGAGGTGGGGTTCAGAGTACCCACTCTCTGAATAAATGAACCGCGGACCGCACAAAATCGTAATGTGGTCCGCATTGAGGCATCGCGGACCGCACAAAATGCAATGCGGTCGCGGTCCTCAATGATCATGTTTCAGAACTTTTAAAAATGTGGTCCGCACAAAATACCATTGTGGACCGCATAAGGGCACCACGAACCGCACTAAGTTCCACTAAAGACCGCATTAAGTACCAAAGAACAACACCAACATAGGTTTCATGAAATGTTCAATTTAAGTCCAATTTTTCACTAATTAAAGAGTTCCTATGTGTTTGCCCAATGTTTTAACTACCTAATCCTAGGTTAAACAAGAAATTAACTAACCTAAGCTACCAAATTTAAAGAAATACGGGAAAGGCAAGAAGAAGACACAAGAAAAACAAAAGCTAAAAGAAAATAAACTAATTAAACAATTAAAAAGGAGTTAAAGTTAGCAGATGTGAGAAGTACTGAAGATAGAAGATTCTTAGCAATTAATTATGAGCAAGAAGGAAGATGAACAATGAAATTTTGAGTTCTGAGAGTAAAAGGATCAAAAAGTTCAAACGGTGGGCCTCAGGTACTATTTATAGAAAAAGTCCTAGGGCCCAGCTTACCTAACCACCGCGAACCAAGCAAAATGCAGTGCGGTCCGCACCACACAGAATTATACAAGTTTGAGACGGCAACTACTATGGTCCACACAAAATGCTTTGCGGGCGTAGTGGTCCACTGCGGACCGCACAAAATGTAATGCGGTTGCGGTGGCAAACTTTAGAGAGTTGGTTTTTACATCCATCATCAGTGTGGTATGCACTGATTTTGTGCTTCCGCACTAAGTTCTTTGCGGCTACACAAAATGTAGTGCGGTCCGTATTGCAAACTTCAGAGAATTGAATAACTTTTTTCCACTTTGTCCTGCACTGCATCAACACAATCCTGTAGCATTTTACAACCAGTCAGTCCAAAAATAAATCCTATACTACAATGAAAATCAAAGAAAAATAAGAAGAACACATGGGTTGCCTCCCAAGAAGTGCCTGATTTAACATCGCAGCACGATGCAAGTTACCATCAAATCATTTGAGATGAAGAAGTTCCACCACGTGGCTGTCATCAATTTTTCCCAAGTAGTGCTAGACCCTATGCCCATTCACTCTGAAAACTTCCCCATTTTTGTTCTTTAAATCAAGTGCACCAAACGGGGTCACACACACCACTTCAAAAGGTCAACTCCATTTTGACTTAAGCTTTCCCGGGAACAGACGTAACCGAGAGTTGAACAAGAAAACCAAATCACCTACTTTGAACTCCTTGCTACGAGCATATTTATCATGAAGGTACTTCATCTTGTCCTTGTACAAGGAAGAACTGGAGTAGGCATGAAATCAGAATTCATCAAGTTCATTAAGTTACTCCACACGAAGATTGGCTGCAACATCCCATTCAAGATTTAGCTTCTTCAAAGCCCACATGGCCTTGTGTTCTAACTCCACTGGTAGATGGCAAGCTTTCCCAAACACCAACCGGTATGGAGATATACCAATCGGAGTCTTGTAAGTAGTTCTATAAGCCCATAGAGTGTCATCCAGCTTCTTTGACCAATCGGTCCTATTTGCATTGACCGTCGTTGACAATATGCTCTTGATTTCCCTATTGGAGACTTCAACTTGACCACTTGCTTGAGGATTATAGGGAGTAGAAACCTTGTGATTGGCACCATACTTTGCAAGAAAAATGTCAAAAGCTCTATTGCAAAAATGAGACCCCCCATCACTTATGATTGCACGAGGAGTACCAAACCTTGTAAAACTGCTCTTTTTAAGAAATGCAACAACGCTCCGGGCCTCATTGTTGGGCAAAGCCACGGCTTCAACCCACTTTGAAACATAGTCCACCGCCACAAGAATGTATGTGTTCCCACACGAGCTAACAAACGGGCCAATAAAATTAATGCCCCATACATCAAAACTATCAACCTCGAGGATTGTATTGGGAGGCATCTCATCTTTCTTCGAAATTCCACCTGCTCTTTGACGTTCGTCACACCTCTTCACTAGTTTACTTGCATCTTTATGCAAAGTTGGCCAATAAAACCCACAACTAAGAACTTTGGAAGCCGTCCTCGCCCCGCCATGATGGCCACCATAGGGAGAGGAATGACAAGCCTCCAAGATACTCAATTGCTCTTCCTCTGAGACACACCTTCGGATCACACCATCCGTGCAAATCTTAAACAAGTATGACTCATCCCAATAGAAATCCAAACTATCATTTTTGAGCTTCTTCCTTTGGTTAGAAGAGAGCTCACACAGGATTATACCAGTCACAAGGAAATTAGCAACATCCGCAAACCATGACATACCATTCACCGACACCAAAAGGAGTTGTTCGTCAGGAAATGAATCATTTATCTCTAGGCCATCACGAGACCTCCCCTATTCCTCCAAGCGGGACAAGTGGTCCGCCACTTGGTTTTCACTACCATTCCGATTCACAATCTCCAAATCAAACTCTTGAAGTAACAAGACCCATCACATCAGTCTAGCTTTGGAATCCTTCTTCGTCATCAAGTACCGGAGTGCGGCATGGTCGGTATAGATTATGACCTTGGCACCCTTAAGATACGGCCAAAATTTTTCCATTGCGAACATAATAGCCAAAAGTTCTTTCTCGGTCACCGTGTAGTTCACTTGAACATCATTCATTGTCTTTCTCACATAGTACACCGGATGAAACATTTTGTTCTCTCTTTGACCCAAAACAGCCCCAACCGCAACATCGCTCGCATCACACATGAGCTCAAAGGGCAAGCTACAATTAGGTGCGGTAATGATTGGAGTGGTGGTCAACTTATGCTTGAGAAGTTCAAAGTCTTGCATACATTTTTCATCAAACACGAACTTGGCATCTTTTTTCAATAGCTTGCATAAAGGATTCACTACCTTCGAAAAGTCTTTGATAAATCTCCGGTAGAACCCCGCATGCCCAAGACAACTTCTAACTCCCTTGATGGAGGTAGGGGGAGGGAGCCTTGAAATCACATCAAATTTTGCTTTGTCTACCCATGCTTTGAAATTTTATGCCCAAGAACTATTCCCTCTTCCACCATGAAGTGTCATTTCTTCCAATTGAGAACAAGATTGGTTTCTTCACAACGGGCCAAAACTCTATCAAGATTCTTCAAGCACTCATCAAATGAATCACCCACAACACTAAAGTTGTCCATGAACACCTCCAAAATGTCTTCCAACATATCAGTGAAAATGGCCATCATACACCGCTGAAGTGTAGCTGGTGCATTTCACAACACAAAAGGCATCCTAGAAAAGGCAAAAGTGCCATATGGACAAGTGAATGTGGTCTTCTCCTGATCTTCCGGAGCAATCAAGATTACATTGTACCCAGAATACCCATCCAAGAAATAGTAGAAGGCACGCCTAGTAAGTCGGTCTAACATTTGATCAAGAAAAGGCAAAGGAAAGTGATCCTTGCGGTTCACTTTATTCAACTTGTGGTAGTCCATGCATACCCTCCAACCGGTGACGGTTCTTGTAGGAATCAACTCATTTTGGGAATTTGCAACCATGGTCATGCCACCCTTCTTTGGTATACATTGCATCGGCGAAGTCTAAGATCTATCAGAGATGGGGTACACAACCCCAACATCCAACCACTTGACCACTTCCTTTTTCACAACTTCTTGCATTGCTTCGTTCAATCTTCTTTGATGCTCCAAGGAGGGCATTGCATCATCTTCTAGAATAATCATGTGCATATAGAATGTAGGGCTTATCCCCCGGATATCAGCTACAGTCCATCCAATTGCCTTTTTTTCGCTTTTGAAGCACCGCCAATGTGGCATCGACCTGCATGTTAGTAAGACAAGAAGAAAGAATAACTAGAAAAGTAGAACTAGGGCCTAAGAACTCTTACATGAGGTGAGGAGGTAGTGGTTTCAACTCCAACACCGAAGGCTCTTCAATTGAAGGTTTTGTTGGTGGAGTCTTCCTATTCTTGAGATCCAAATAGAGTTTTCTAGGCTCATAAGAGTACGAGCCCATTCGATGTAAAGCATTCACACACTCCAGTCGGCCCTCATCATCATTGACATCAATATTCAACAATACGACCTCCAAAGGGTCCTCCACATTGATCATTGCACTGGTATCATCAACTATCACTACTGTGACAATGTCCACAAAAGGGCACATCTCGGAACTGTTGGGCTGCTTCATTGACTTGTAAACATGAAAGAGCACTTTTTCATCACCCACCCGGAAGGTGAGTTCCCTACTTCCACATCAACTAAGGCCTTCCCTGTATCAAGGAAAGGTCTCCCCAAAATGATAGAAACTTCATAATCTATCTCACAATCCAAGATCACAAAGTCAGCTGGCAAGATAAATTTGTCCACCCGGACAAGCACATCATCAATAATACTGAATGGTCTCTTCATCGTTCTATCCGCCATTTGTAATCTCATGGAAGTCGGCCTTGGTTTCCCAATACCCAACGTCTTGAAAACTGAGTAGGGCATTAAATTGATACTAGCCCCCAAATCACATAGAGCCTTAGCAAAGTCCGCACTCCTAATGGTGTAAGTAATTGTGAAAGCACCGGGATCTTCAAGCTTCGGGGCCATTGAATGCACTATTGCACTAACTTGGTGAGTCATCTTTATAGTTTCACAATCAATAGACCACTTCTTTGTAACCAAGTCCTTCATAAATTTAGCATAGCCCGACATTTGTTCAAGATCCTCCACCAAAGGCACATTAATGGATAAACTCTTCATCATGTCCATGGACTTTTTAAACTGATTCTCATTTTTCTGCTTCGCGAGCCTTTGAGGATAAGGTGGAGGTGGCCTTGGCAAAGGTACCTTGGCTTTAGGCACTACCACCTCCGGTATGTCTACTACGTGTTCCCTAGATGGGTTCACGTCATTTTGAGTTTCCACCTCGGCAGCTTGAATATCAATCCTCACTTCTTCGTTTACATTATCATAAATCACATTTTTAACCACCAAAGGAACTTCATCTTCTTGCAACCCAACTTAATCACACAAAATTTTCTTTTGTTTGGAGGCATTCACATCACCGCCTCTTCCACTTCTTGTAGTTACCGCTATAACATGATTATTCCTACCCTTCAGTTTAACCACCGTATCACTAGGGATAGCCCCCTTAGGACGAGTATTCAAAGACTGTGAGATTTGGCCTAACTGCACCTCCAAGTTTCTGATTGAGGTATTGTGGGAAGCCAACTGCGCATCAGAATCTGCATTCTTTTTCATCATTTGTTCGAACACCATTTCAATTCTAGCCATATCATTGCTAGAAGAAATAGGGCCTTGGGATAGAAATGGGGGTGGATTGTTCGGTTTTTGGTACATTGGGGGTCTTTGAAAGCCTTGCCCCTGATTTCCTTGATTTCCATTATTCAATCCGCCTTGATTGTTATTACACCACAATTGTTGTTGTTACCATTCCAATTTCTTTGATTATTTTGATTGTTGTTCTGATTACCCTAGTTGTTGTTTCGGTTGTTGTTCCCCCAATTACCATTGCCTTGTTGTTGTTGATTGCCCCAATTGCCTTGGGGTCTCCACTGTTGTTGGTTGGAATAATTGCCCCTTTGGCCTTGATAATTGTTCACGTATTGCACCTCTTCACTCTGTCCATCATAACCATCATCTTGAAATCCACCACAATCATTGTCAAATTGCTCCGAATTTCCTTGATTCTATTGACCTCTTTGTCTTCTTTTATTGACAAACATGTTGACACCCTCCATAGCATTCACTTGGCGAAGATTTTAAACTTGTTGCAATTGTGCCTTTGCTAATTGGTTCATAGTAGTTGTCAACTCAGCTATAGCCTGCCCATGATCATGTAACTCTTTGTGCAAATGAGTGACCGTGGGGTCACCAAGGGGCACATTGGCTCTACTTTTCCAAGCGGAAGAAGCGTCAGCCATCTCGTCAAGAATGTCACAAGCTCATCATATGACAGCTTCATAAAGTTGCCCCCAGCAAGTTGGTTCACTATGCACTGATTTGTTGTGTTAATACTCCGGTAGAAAGTCTGTTCGATCATCGCCTCAGTCATATCACTGTTAGGGCATTCCTTTACCATTGTTCTATAACGCTTCCAAATCTCATGCAAATGTTCGGTAGGCTCCTTCTTGAAGGCCAATATCTCATATCTCAATGATGCCATATGCCCTGGCGAGAAAAATTTTGTGATGAACTTGTTTGCCAATTCATCCCAAGTAGCGATAGAATGGTTGGGAATTCGCTCAAGCCAATCCAATGCCTTCCCTCTAAGTGAGAATGGGAAGAGCCTTAACCAAAGAGCATCCTCGGACACATTTGTTGGCTTGCTCCCCCAATAGGTATCTAGAAACCCCTTGAGATGTTTGTAAGCATTTTAATTGGCATCGCCCGTGAAATACCCATGCTGCTCTAGCAATGTCAGCATCATATTGGTTATTTGAAAATTGCCCGGTCGGATTCAGGGAGGACAATAGCACTTGCATAGCCTTGGTTCGAAAGCACTCTAGGAGCCAATCTTGGAGGTGGCGGAGGAGGATCTGGAATATTGTCATTGGCATTAGCATTGGCCTGGCGGCCTCTACATTGTCCTTGAAGCACAATAGGCACCTAATCATCTCCAACATCGTCTACCTCCTCCCCCGCAATCACATTTCCAAGAGGGTCATTAGCATTGTTTGCTGCCATTTGGTACCTGAAGTTGTGACACACATAAATTAGTATTAAAGAAGGAAAGAAGAACAATACACAAAACTATTTAGATAGATAGCCAAAACCGTTAACTCCCCAGCAACGACACCAAAAAGTGATCGAGGCCAACCCTGCACTACTATTGAGTAGCGAGAGAGGTCGAAGCAGCTTTTACCCGATTGAGGTTGGGATCGATTTCCACAGGGAGCTAGATATTGGAGTCAGGTGTCTATCCAAATGAGAGTTGCGTATTTACCCTTAATTGCACTTCTAAACATTTTGGGTTTTGATTTTACTTCTAATTGTGTAATACCACGATGCTAAATTATGCTAAATAAAGCTAAGGTTAAACTATTGCGAGTTGTTCAAATAATTAAAAGGCACTAGGGTAGCGACTTTCACCAAGGTGGTCAATTGATGGATTCTTGAGTCTAAAGCTAGATTGTCACATTTGGGGAGTATGATATAACCATTGCACGATTCTACTCACTCTATACCTCTCGGTAGTTCGAGTGATTTTGTTGAATTGACTTTATCAAGACCAATTGAGTATGCAAATCAAGCAATCAGGGTTCAAGTCGGGTATTACTATCTCTAGGTTTAACCCTTTAATTGGGGCTATCAATCTCTGGAGTACGCCCCAATTCCTTGTTGGACTCATTTTATAGACTTAGGCTCTCTTTGTCAAGAAGAGCCAAAGTCTACTAGGCATAAACTAGTGTTTGCAACCACTAATTCACAATTAAAACCCTAAATTAGTCCAAATATCAAACACCCATTGACAATCAAGCATCAAAACACAAGACTCATCAATTACCCACACTAGGGTTGAGCCACAACCCTAGCTAATGGGTCTAGCTACTCATAATTAGAGAATAAAATAAAGAAATAGATGAAGAAAAACCCATAATAATTAATTACTAAATTAAACTTGAAGATTCAATGTTGAAATCAAGCTAAAATTACTCAAAATAGGCAAAAGGAACGAAGTCACGAGCGCAACTCTCAGTACAAAACTATCTGATGACCTAAAAATGGGAAAAGAATTTATTGATACTAGGCTAAAAAATCTGGACAAAAACACCCCTGTGGGCTAGTACGGACCGCACAAAAACGAGTGCGGCCGCACTAAGGATCTGAATATGAATAATAAGCTCTCTGAACTTGGTCAATGCGGACCGCACGAAATCGAGTGCGGCTGCGGTGGCTTCCATTGCCTTTAGCACAAAAAGGACCGCAGACCGCATTGAGCTTCATCCTCCAAAACCCCACCTCTATGAACCTTGGCTCTGCAGATAGCACGAAATTGAGTGCGTTCGCGGTGAACTCAATGCGGACCGCACAATACACTTTGCGGCTGCACTACCTGTTAGCCTGAACAGCAACCTCTTTGAACTTCACTTGTGCGGACCGCACACCATTCTGTGCAGAGGCGATTTACCGCGGGATGTGTAGGCGATTTTCCGAGGTTTGGTGTATTCCTGCTGTTTCGGGGTCTGGATTCTAGTACAGCCCTCTGCCATGTTTAATCAGGCTCGGCCGATGGTGTGGTTTGTTTACCCTTTGACTCTTTGGAGAGTAGAGATATTGGTGTCGGCGATGTGTCATGTGATGCGGGATTTCCCCTTGCCGCGTATTTCTTCCTACCAATGGTTTTAATTCTGTTCCTTGTGGGGGATTTCATCCTTTTGGTGAAGTGCGGGCGGCCCTGTACTCGGAAGATGTGCCCATGGTTGTCTAGATAAGGCGTTCGTGCCTTGCACCTCTTTTGATGATATGGAACTCGGCATCCCGGTTCGGGCCAGTCATGCCGTACTGAGAAAATGGTCTTTCTTCTTGTCGTAGCGATTGCCATTTGGAATCTGCGAAAGATTCGAGAGGCGGTTGTGTTTTGACCCGGCTCTCTGAGTCGCCCAATCATGTGCATATGCTTTATTTAAAATGGATCGAGTGAGGAAGAAGGTTACCAATATATCATTGCGAGGTCTAGGCGAGGTCTCGGTACCCTCTTTGTTGAATGTAAGGGCGTCCTTGGGGGTATATCCCTAGATCTGCCTTTTCTGGTTCCGAGAAATTTTGCTTTCCCTTTTAGAAGTTCTTGGAAAGGGTCGTCGCTCCTCCATTATCGTGGTAATGAGTTGCGGCCCATTTTCTTCGTTCCTCCTGGCCTCCTTCCACTCTGGGGACTGATCTCGAATTTGGTCGCTCGTCAGTTCTCGGCGGTGTAACTGAGCGATAGCCAACTGCTGTGCCTACAACATTTCAAAAATATCGTGAAGACTAACTTCATGTTCTTCCCGGGATGGGGTTTTTTGGCCTTCCTGTCGGTCGCTATGCCGTATGATTCGGTCGGTGTGCGAGGTTTCATCGACCTGTTGTGCATCCTGTGAGTCTGCATCCGCTAGAATCGGCCCAGGTGCGTTATCAGGGTTCTGTGGTTGCGTTCCGGCATCCGGGATAGCCATGCCATTTTCCCCGTGGTTTTCAAGGTTGTCCTTCTCGATTCCGTTTATCGAGCCAGATATTTTGACCTGAAATCAAGAGATATTGGACAAGAAAAAGTGTGAAAGATAGCTTGCATTTTTGTAAGTGAAACCAGCAAGAAAATAATCACTATTATTTTTAGCCCCACGATGGGCGCCAAACTATTTACCGTGAAAATGGTAACAACAATTAAATTTGTAAATGGGATTCTAAAAATATGTGATCTATTTTTATGCTAGTTGTTGGAGCATATGATGCTAAGAATATGAAGTTTAACGATAAAATGCAAGCTAAAATGGGGCAGTGATCAAACCGAGGGTCCTGCTGCCCTCGCTTCGGAATGGTCGATGGATGACCTCGAGGTCGATATCTGGGCTCGATCTTGAGCTATCGGGGGTAGTCGGGAATGGGATAAAAACTAAGATATGATTAAACAAGGCTCTTTATGGCCAATACCAAGCAATAAATGAAGAACAAATATGGAAGTTATAAACGTTAAGAGTGGTCTCGAGCCAGTAAGAACGAGCAAATTTAGAGAGAAAGGGGGGAGAGAGAGATATTATTGTCTTGTGGAGAAAATAGTTGGAGCGACATTTGCCCCTTACAAAGTAGTGTGTGTTCCCTTTATATAGGAGGGAGACCCGGCTATAGTACAACATGTATTAATTCTAAAGTATGGAGATGGGACGGCGAGATGCGACACTTCGGCATAGGATCTAGATAGGCCGGCTCTGTTAGATTTTAGCCGTGTGCCTTGGGAGCTTCCCCTTCTGTTCTAGCCTCGACCTCCATCTTCTTCGAGTCGGGCCTCGATGATCCCCAAGGGTGGGGACTCGGTCGCAGCTCCACGTCCTCGGGATCTCGAAGCTTTCTTCCGAAGTGACTTGATAGCAAATAATTAATTCCTCTAATTTCCCCGCATACAGACTCCATTTTTTTCGCTGCAAATTTTTTCCCAATGGCAGATCAAAAAACAGTGAGCTCCTAGAAAACTTTATGGCAATCAACAATAAACAACCAAATTCTTCTTCCTAATTCTCTTCAAAATTATGCTTCAACAAATAAAACTTAAAGAACAAAATCTGAACTTGATCTTGCCGAAGAATATGAAGAATGCCGGAGTTAATTTTCGGCCAAGTCTATAAGTAAAGAAACTGGAGGAAAGAAAAGGAAAAGAGAAAGAAAAATAGGAAAATAATATTTTATAAAAATGTTATAATAATAAAATTTTAACTTTTTCTGTCGTTCTTACTCTCCCAAAGAGACTGACATACACTCTCTTCAACCACATCAGTACTTAGAGTATACTAATTACTTTTAAAATAAGTTCAGGAGATAATAAAATTCCCGTAAAAATAAATTGTGTAGTTGAAAATTCGGCTTTTGTAAGGGGTACTTAATTTTCCCATCTTTTTAATGTGCTCTTATCTTTTACCATCGATCTATCTGGCAAAAGAAATCAGGAAGTTATAAAAAGCATGTACTGTTACAAATAAGCAAAATACAAGAAGATATGGAGAGAATGAGAATGTAAGATATTTTGCATTTAAGTTTATCACTTAATAGTAATACAATTGGTAAAATCTCTTTTATAGGGCGTAAAAGTCATTAGAAAGTTGCCATTCCTTTAATGAAATATTGAATAAGTACATAAGTTTGCGAAAAATTTTGTGCGACAAATTATTTTTATGTCTACCAATTTTATTTTTATTTTCGTAATTGAACTATTTTGTATATGGGGGAAACTTCACTTGATGTATATGGCCTTGTCAATTATAATAAAGCATATGGCGGTTGTGACGCGTCGTACTGACTTCAAAAGATCGAGGTCCAGGTTGAAGGACAAAGCGGTGCCGAGGTCGAATTGACTTGGCAGATGACAGGAAGGAGCACGAGCTCCTTTTCTGGAAATGAAGTGGCGGCCGGTCTTAGAATTTAGATTCCCGGGAATATTCTGCAGATATTCCCTTTTGTTATACTATCTAGGGTTTTGTGGCCCATGTACCACTATAAATAGGAAAAGATGTAGATCAGAAAGGGGATTTAGATCGTTTGTCAAATATTTCACCAACATTCTATGCACAAGATTCTCACTTTATTGAATAGAAATAAAGCTTTATTTTACGTCTTCCTTCTTTTACTCTCGTCTCGTGGTCCAAGAAGGATTGGAATATATGATAGCTCATCATCATCCATCATTACAAAAAGATATTTGGAAAACTCACCCTAGTCGGGCAGTTTAGTAGTGAACTAACTGAAACTTTTAGCTTTTAGTTAGTAGCTTGGAATTTGAGAGACGGCCTTTTGCATAGTCCTGACTCCTCAAGTAATGTACATTGGAAGCATAGTCGTTTGTTCATGGAATAAAGAAAAGGAATTTTAGGATTAATGTGGGATTAATCATGTGTTATGTAGGATTTTTGTTTCTGGCATAAGCAACTTCGAAATTAGTCATATCTCAATTTCAATATTGATTTTACCTCATTCGTAGGTGAATAACAGTTTCAGATACCTAATCCCTGATTAAAATGATTAAGTGCCCTTCTCCAAAGTCTTTTTAAAAAGTCAAATAGAGTTCATTTCTTAGATGATCATCCAAATATTCAAAATTATGGACTAAAATTACTTTTTTTTTTCTTTGTAATGGAAAAGTCATTCAACTATTCCTATTGCACATAGATGGTCACTCAACCGGAATTATCAAACTTTTCGATGAAAAATGTGACATAATATTCTACGTGGATATTTTATATTTTTTTAGACCAAATAAAATAATTAACACCAAAACAAAATATAAAATAGTTACCCATACACCAAAGCGCACTAAAAATAAAATTTCACCACTAAATAAAACCAAACGCTAAAATGCATACATGTTATAAATGCATCTCTCTTCTTCTTACAGAAATCGGGTTTCTTCTTTTTACATAATTTTACACTAGTTTTATAAAATAATAATGGGTACGAGTTAGGGACTAAAGACTAGACTGACCTTTGATCTTCTTTTTTAAATGATCTGTATTTTTATTTTTACGATTTTTTTTCTATATTTTACAAAATAATAATGAGTACCATATTAATGACTAAAGTGAAACCATGAAAAAAATAAAGCTGCTTTTTATAAGAAGAAGGGAGATGCGTTTTAGTACGTAACGACATGACCGGTCGTTTTGAGCATTTGCACTTCGTTAACTAGTCTGCGGGCATGAGTAACTCCGTATGATGTATTATGACTTATGTGAATCGTCGGATTTGGTTTTCGGGTCATTCATAATCGATTTGGAAGAACGAATGTCATGATTGAAGCTTTAAGTTGGAAGAGTTGACCAAGTTTTATTTTTTAGCATTCAACCTCGGATTAGAGTTTTGACGGTTCTATTAGGTCCGGATGGTATTTTTTGACTCAAGAGTATGCCCGGATTTGCATTTGGATGTTTCTAGTAGGTTTCGACACAAATTGGCAAAAAGTTAGAAATTTAAAAGTTTGGAAATTTCATAAGTTGGACCGATAGTTGACTTTAAGGATTTCAGATTCTAATTGTGGTTTCGGGAATTGGAGTAGCTTGTTACGTCATTTGGGACTTGTGAGCGAAATTTGGGTTCATTCCGGGTTGATTTGATATGTTTCAACATCAGTTTTGGAAGTTGAAAAGTTCAAAAGTTCATTTAAGTTTGATTTGAGGTATGATTCGTCGTTTTAATATTGTTATATATGATTTGAGGCCTTGAGTAGGTCCGTATTGTATATCTGGACTTGTTGGTATATTCGGACGGAGTCCCGAGGGGCTCGGGTGAGGATTGGACGGATTTCGAATCATTTTGGCACTGCTGTGTTTTGCTAATTTCTGGTGTCACAGTTCTTCATCCCGATCGCGATTAGCTGACCACGTTCGCATAAAGTTGTTTGAAGGCTGGGAGAAATTGTTCATCACATTCGCGAGTCCTCAGACGCGTTCGCGTAGTTCTGTCTTCTGTGTGTATCGCGTTCACAAGGCTTGTGCCGCAAATGCGTAGAGTATTTTGGTGGCAGATTATTTTTGTTCGCCCCCAACGCGATGGATTTTCCACGTTCGCGTAAGAGGAATGCCTAGGGAGAATTATAAGTACTCTATTTCGGGGGTTTCGGTCATTTTAGCATAATTGGTGGTATGGAGCTTGGATTGGATCGATTTTTGAGGATATCATCACCATATGTAGGGGTAAGTGTTTTTTACTTGATTTTCGTTATATTTCACGAATCTATCTTCCTTTTTGGCATTTAGTTGATGATTTCAAACGAGAAATCAAGGGTTTTCGACTAAAGTTTCTTTAAGTGAATTTTTGAGTTTTGAACATCGATTCGGAGTCGTATTTGAGTGAAACTAGTATGGTTGGACTCGTAATTGAATGAGTAATCGGATGTTGTGAGTTTTATTGATTTTCGAGGTGCGGGCCCGGGTTGGACTTTTAGGTCGATTTTGGGCTTTTGATTAAAGATTTGACATTCACTACTAGAAAATAAACCTATTGCATCGGTTATTTAGCAACGGTTATATAACCCTTGCAATAGATGGTCTATTGCAAGGGTTACAAGGGTCGCAATAGCCTCTAGAGCCTATTAAGACAGTACTAAAACTAAACCGTCGCAGTAGTATAATAACTGTTGCCACATACCTGTCTATGGAGACAGTTTGGTAAAATAACTCTGTGGAGACGGTTCTTTGTAAGAAAGAGGATTTAATTTCCCTCCAATTATTTCACTAAACCCGCGAATGCTCCTTTTTATAATTAAAAAATACTTTTAAAATACAGAATTACACTTATCAAACTAAAAGAGGGGTCTTCTTACCTCTTTTCTATTCAATTGATTCACTAGAACAAAAAACCCTCCAGCTTCCTCAAGAGAAAAATGGCCTCCAAATCCAGCGAAGGATTTCCATCACTGAAGGATTTCGACCAGCAAAGGATTTCGATTCATATTGCTTTCTACCAAAATAGGTCTGCATGCTCTCCTCCATAGCTTATAAATTCCCTATCTCTAAATTTTCCATTCAAGTGTTTTTGGAAAAGCTTGAAGAATACACAAATGGGTTTCTATGAAGTTACTGTCTTTTATTCTAATTTATGTTTGATTTTTAGTTTTAGTGTGATTTAATGTTTGTATCTCAAATTTGGTGAAGATTTGAGTTTTTCGTGAAAAAATTTGTGATAAACAAATCAAAGAAGATTGCTTAAATTTTGGGTTTTAGTAAAATTGGAGTTTGAGAAACTGGGTTTCAATTCTTTGAGCCAAAATTTTATTCGAAGTTTATTTTGTACTGAATATTGAGTTTACTGCTGTTTGGGAGGAATTAAAGTAACAAATACCCTTCAAAACTCCATTGTTGAGGTCGACAATATTCTAAAACATAAATAGAAAAATTCAAAGTTGGGAGAGTTAGAGCAAATTGCTGTATATATATGGGAATTTTACTTTTTTTGTTTGTTTTCTGGTTGTTTGGCTCTTGTGTTTAAAAATGGGTGTTGAGGGGTAAGTTTGAGAAATATATTGTATGTGTATTTCCTCCTAGAACTGTTCTATGTGCAAAGAAATATTACATTTTGTTATCTTAATGATTGGTGTGATTGGAGAAGACAAAAGTATGTTAATGTTAATCTTATTAGTGTTAATCTTAAACCTCTGGCTGCAACTTTGTGTATGAAAATGCTATTCTTTTTCTCATAACAAAGAATGTACAAGTTTTAGGTATGAATATAGTTTTTGTCCTCTACTCAATTCTTGAATCTGTTCGTTGGGTGATATATGTGCCGTCTCTTATGAGGTCATAGTGTGGAGTTCACTATAAAGTTATTGCATAATCTAGATTGCTGATATAAAAGTCTTGCCTTATGTATGCATTCATACAATTTAGTGAATGCTATTTTTATTTTTAGGAAGCTATGTTAAATTTTCACATCATTACAGAAAGGGAACAAGCAATTGTTAGCTATATACTTTAGCGTATTATGGTTGAATTTGTCTTATTTTTGTAGAAAGAAGTAACTTGAAGGTGATAAAAGAAGCTCTTGACATAAATTGGATAAGATTTCCATTTCCTTTTCTCTCAGGCAAGTATCTGTGAAACTTGCATGCCTCTTCTAGAGAGTGGAATCGTTGAAACTAAAATTATCTACATCATTTTGCTCTGCAACATCATGAAAAGCATCCCAAAATCTCTGTTCATCCTAGTGATGGCATTTATCTTCTAGTTCAAACTACTAATATTTCATGTTCATACATACCTTAGAATAATGTCACTACAGCTGAATAACTATTAAAATTAATGTAAAATATGGTAGTTAAATGTTAATACAAAGAGCTATTAGATGATAAATATATCGAAACACACACATGTATAGTTGAAGCTGATGATGAACCTTATTCTCGCTATGGCTTAGCTACCTAATCAGATGCACTTTTCCATTTCGTTGGTTGGCAGGAGATTTTTGTAAAAGATGTAGTAAAATGTTTGAGGAGAAAATATAAGAATTTTTGTCTCGATATGCTTGTAGAGTGGAAGCCCGACGCCCTCTTAGAATTTTGTTTTCTCTGTTTTTAATTATCTTTTGTTGGAAATATGATAAATCTATTTATCAACAACACAATTTATATTTCTTGTAATGCTAGTATTAAAAGTTGGAGCACAACATAGTTGATCTTAGAATTTTTTTTTAAAAGTACCTGTCTGGATTAAAAGTTGGTATTCAGATTTTATTTTGCTAACATAAGATACAGAAGCCATTGGCTAATCAAACAACTAGAATATATTAGGAGTAATCAGAAGTAAAATTTAGGATATTAGTTTCTTATGTTGCAAGATATGACAAATTGGGAAACGAAGATGACAAAGGTAAACTAAGAAGATTTGTTTTCATGCAGAAGACTAGGCAGATCCAATATACTTCTAAAAAAGATTTATTTTTCCTGACCCACAACCCTTTTGTCTCTCTTGTTTTCTCCATTTATTCTTGCTTTTAATGTTATTTCAACTCAGTCACTGCTTTTATGTGCCATCACATACTGCTTTTACTAGATCTGGATATTACACTTAGCATTGTGTTCGAGGACCTGTTTTACTAGACTTGCTTTTACTTTATTACTATTTTAAATTTTGACTGATGAATTATATTACTTTTAAAAGTAACTGATTTATGTATTCTCAAATTTTTGCAGGAAGCTGAAAATGGTATTATCTAGCGCCTCTTCCTCTTTGTAGCGTGTGGCGAGATGTAGCGTGTGGCGAGCTATAGCGTCATTTTTTTGCAAAAAAAGAAAAGAAGAATACATCAGCAGCGATCTGTTAAAACAAAAATTAGGGCTCACTATTTCTTTACTCTTTCTCCTTCTAATCGACAACAGACCAACTGTGACGACCTGACCCGTCGTCTCATGAGTTACTGCTTCGTTTCCCCCATTTACAGCTTCTTCATGATTCATTATCCGTATCTTGTGTGATCGAGTTGATTTGGAGTGGTTTTAGTAGGAAATGAGACACTTAGTCTCTTTTAAGGAAGTTTAAGTTGGAAAAGTCAACCGGATATTGACTTATGTGTTAGAGGGCTCGGATGTGAGTTCCGAAGGTTCGGTTAGCTTCGGGAGGTAATTTATGACTTAGGAGCATGATCGGAAGGAGTTTTGGAGGTTCGTAGTAGATTTAGGCTTGAATTGGCGAAGTTGATATTTTGGCGTTTTCCGGTTGATAGGTGAGATTTTGATATAGGGGTCGGAATGGAATTCTGAGAGTTGCAGTAGTTCCGTTGTATCATTTGGGATGTGTGTGCAAAATTTCATGTCATTCAGACGTGGTTTGGTTGGGTTTTTTATCAAAAGAGTAATTTAGAAGATTTTGAAATTCTTAGGCTTGAATCCGATGCGAATTTGGTGTTGTGATGTAGTTTTGAGCATTCCGAAAGTTGGAACAAGTTTAAATTATGTTATGGGATATCTTGACATGTTTGGTTGAGGTCCCAGTGGCCACAGGTGAGTTTCGGGTGGTTAAACGGACTATTTCATCTTTGAAAAAGTTGCAGATTTTTTTTAGCTTTAACTGTGCACCAGAAAATTTCTGGTGTGAGGAGTCCAGTTTGGAAGCTCATATCTTGAAATATATAAGGAATCAGAAAAAGTGCAAAACATGAAAGTTGTATTTGCATTCTAGTTTCCAGAAAGTTAAACCATTCATGATTTGGATATTTTATCAGAAAGTTATGATGAAGCGAATATGGCTGGTGGATCAGTTTTGACAGAATTTTCTGATGTATTTTAGAAGCTCATATCTTGGAATATATAAAGAGTTATATGGTGTACAACCTATCAAATGAAAGATCTTCGAGTCTAGTTTTTAAATATTCAAACCGTTTGTTATTTGGATATTTTCGCAAGGAGTTAGAGGCATTTTAACAGAAGGTGTACAATAGAAAAAATGGTAAGAGGATGTACAACCTGCACAGCGCAAGGTACACCTCGATGAAGCGTGGGCAGAATGTTTTTAAGTCCTCTTGTCCGCGATTTGGGTACATTTTTCAGCCATAGTTGATCATTTTGAGAGCTTTTTGAAGGAGATTGAAGAGGGATTCAAGGAGAAATGTTTGGAGGTAAGAATTTCGGACCTAAAACTCATTTATATTGTGAAATCCACCTAGAAAATCATTGAATTCTTGCTAAAAATGGAAGAAATAGGGCTTGGGATTTTGAGATTTTGATTGGGGATTTGGAGGACCATTTGGGGTCGGATTTGAGAACTTTGGTATGTATGAACTCGTGGGGAGATAAGGAACCCGTTGATGTAAAAATTTCTGAATTTAGAGAAGTGGGCCCGGGGCTCGGGTTTTGCTAATTTCGGGATTTTTGTTATTTTTTGATTATTTTCGATTGGGTTTTGTTTCCTTAGCTTATTGTGACGTATTCGTTCTAGTTTTGGTCAGATTCGACACACGAGGAGGCCGATTTGAAAGGTAAGGGCATAGCGAGCTAGAGCTTTGGCCGGTTTGAGGTGAGTAATGATTTTAAATGATGTCCTAAGGGTTTGAAACCCCGGATTTTTGTACAACATAGTGCTATACTGAGACGAGACACACGCCGCGTGATGAGCATGGGGTTCATTGCTACTGGGGATTGTGACTTGGTCCATCCCAATTGATATTTTCACTGCATTTTTACTGAGACTTATGTATTGTCATCAAGACTTGGGCTAGTTGCCATGTTTGGGGCCTTGTGCCGACCTGTAGAACCCTTATGGGATTTTTGACTGGTTTTCCTCACTTATTTGCTAAAAATCATATCCTCAATCATGTTTCTAACTATTTAAAAATGATATGAACTGGGTTATGAAATGTTAATTAAATGAATGAAATATGTGGGCTGAGATCCCTACCTTATATTATTGTGTCCGAGAGGCTGTGATTATAATGACTGAGAGGGATTGAGGACCCAATAGTGAGGATATTATATATGATATTGGATCGGGCTGCACGCCGCAGTAAATACTTATATGGACCGGGCTGCGCGCCGCAACAAATATGTATATATATATATATATATATATATATATATATATGAATCAGGCTGCACGCCGCAGCAATATAGTGCTTGGGCTGTAGGAGCCCCTCCGGAGTCTGCACACCCCCAGTGAGCGCAGTTGACTATTATTATTATGGATCAGGCTATGCGCCACAGCGATATACGGATCGGGCTGCACGCCGCAGCGGTATATATATATGTTCAATTTCAGTTATTGTGAGAAGTATATGAATTGAGTATTGAGGGTAAGAAATAAGTAAATAAACAGAAATGCTCGAGGAGCGGATTTATACTGGATTATTGCCTGTCAAACTACCTGTTTTCACCTGGTTCAAAGAGTTTCATTCAATTTTCTTTACTACTTGCTCTTTAAATGGTTTTTCTACTTTGATATAGAACTGCTTAGTGCCTTTACGTGATTTCATACCGTCAACCATTATTAATTGTTATTACTCACTGGGTCGGAGTACTCACATTACTCCCTACACCGTGTGTGCAGGTACAGGTGTCCCTGAGGTATAGAGCGAGCTTTCCTATCGTTCAGTTTTTCATCGGAGTTATCGAGGTAGCTGCATGGCGTCCGCACCCCCGATTTCTCCCTCTATCTTTCTTTACTATTCCGCATTTTAGACATATTTCTGCATTAGGCTGTTGAAACCTTGTATTAGAGGCTCAGACTTGTGACACCAGATCATTGGGCATTTGTAGAGATTTCATTATGGCTTTCCGCATATTTCAATCTTTTATTTGAGACTTCTACTTATATTAAATTGGTATCTATTTCTAAAAATTGGTAATGAATTCTAATAAGAAGGGATTGTGAATGGTAATTGGCCGAGCTTGCCTAGCATCGTGTTAGGCACCATCACTATTGGGATTGAGGTCGTGACAAGTTAGTATTAGAGCCTAGGTTACTTGGTCTCGCGAGTCATGAGCCAGTTTAGTAGAGTCTCACGGATCGGTACGGAGACGTCTATATTTATCCTCGATAGGCTGCGGAATATTTAGGAAAAACTTCATATTCTTGAAATTCTTGTCGCGCGAACTTGTTGATCCGAGTACTAAACTTCTATTCTTCTATTCTCTCATAGATGGTGAGGACACGAGCTGTCGGACGAGGTGGACGACCACCAGTGCCACCAGCTGCGACCACCAGAGATCAAGGACGCCGTCGTGGTCGTGGTAGAGGCAGGGCAGCGAGGACAACACCTATTGATCTACCAGCTTCCCCAGCCCAGGATCTGGCACCAGTTGTGCCTATTGTGATTCTGGGTCTTCAGGAGGCCTTGGCACAGATCTTATCAGTTTGCACTGGCCTGGCTCAGGCTGTTTCAGCCACTACAGCCACAGCTACTTCATAGGCCAGGGAAGGCACCCAGACTCCCGTTGCTCGGATACCTGAGCAGGTAGTGCAGGGACTTCAAACTTCGGAGGCACCTCCAGCCCAGCCGGTTGCACCAGCTCAGGAGTTTATAGTACCAGTTATGCCAGATGATTAGCAGCGTCGACTTGAGAGGTTTAGTAGGCTCTAGCCTCCGTCATTCAGTGGTGCTGAGGGCGAGGATGCCCAGGGTTTTCTTAACAAGTGTCAGCGGATGCTCCGTACAACAGGGATCCTCGAGACTAGTGGTGTAGCATTTACCACTTTCCAGTTTAGTGCGGTTGCCTTCACTTGGTGGGAGGCGTATAAGAGGCGTAGGCCTATTGGTGTAGCGCCCCTTACTTGGCAGGAGTTCTCCACTCTCTTCTTGGAGAAGTACGTACTGCAGTCCCGCAGGGAGGAGCTGCATAGACAGTTTGAGTGGCTGAAGCAGGGAGATATGATTGTGTCACAATATGAGGTGAGGTATTCTGAATTGGCTCGTCATGCCGGGTGGATGGTTCCGACAGATCTTGAGAGGATCAGGAGATTTGTTGATGGCCTTAACTACCATATATGTATCTTGATGACTAGAGAAAGAGTATTGGGTGTTACATTTGAGGAGGTGGTTGATATTGCTCGTGAGATTGAGACGGCTCGCCGTCAGGATAGAGAGGAGAGGGAGGCCAAGAGGCCTTGAGGTTCTAGTAGTTTCAGTGGTACTCCGTCTATGGGCCAGTTCCAGCATGGTAGAGGTCGTTCTTTCAGGCCCGCTCGGTCGGTCCGTCCAGAGTATCGTGGGGGATCTTCAGGTCGTGGTTATCATGGTTCTCAGCAGGGTCACCCTTCACTAAGCGCTCTCCCAGCTCAGAGTTCATCTCGTGCTCCATCAGTACAGGGTTCTTCCGTGGAAGATCCTTCTACTGGTCCTTCTAGTGCCAGAGGTTCCCTCCAGTCCCTACCTCCAGTACCGGGTAGTTGTTACGAGTGCGGAGAGTTTGGGCATATGAGTATACAATGTCCTCGACTTCATGATGTTCAGTATCAGCAGAGGGGTCATCCCTCGACTTCTACTCCAGTTATTTCACCACCTGCGCAACCAGCTAGGGGTAGAGGTTAGGCAGTCATGGGTCGCCCCAGAGAGGGAGGCCGATCAGGTGGTGACCAGGCCCGTTTCTATGCTATTCCAGGCCGGACAACTGCCATTGCTTCAGATGCTGTCATCACAGGTATTGTCTCAGTCTGCAACAGAGATGCTGCTGTATTATTTGATCCCGGTTCCACCTATTCATATGTGTCTTCATATTTTGCTCGTTATTTGGGTATACCCCGGGAGTCTCTTTCTTTACCTGTTCATGTGTCTACCCCAGTGGGCGATACTGTGATTGTAGGCTGTGTGTATCGGTCATGTGTTATGGTTATTGGGGGTCTGGAGACCCGAGTTGATTTATTGATATTGAGCATGGTGGACTTTGATGTTATTCTGGGCATGGATTAGCTATCTCTGTGTCATGTTATTCTATACTGTCATGCTAAGACAGTCACTTTGGCTATGCCGAGTGTTTCGAGGATCGAGTGGCATGGTATGACTGATTAGGTTCCTAGCAGAGTGATTTCTTTCTTGAAAGCCCAGTGTATGGTTGGGAAGGGTTGTCTGTCATATCTAGCTTTTGTGCGAGATGTTGGAGCTGGGGCTCCTAGTATTGATTCTATCCCAGTTGTGAGGGATTTTACCGATGTATTTCCTGTAGACCTGTCAGGCATGCCGCCAGACAGGGATATTGATTTTGGTATTGACCTGGTGCCAAGAACTTAGCCTATCTCTATTCTGCTGTATCGTATGGCACCAACAGAGTTGAAAGAATTGAAGGAGTAGCTTCAAGAGCTCCTACAAAAGGGGTTCATTCGGCCTAATATGTCACCTTAGGGTGCACCGGTTCTATTTGTGAAGAAGAAGGATGACACAATGAGAATGTGCATTAATTACAGGCAATTGAATAAAGTAACAGTGAAGAACAAGTATCCTTTGCCTCGCATTGATGATTTATTTGATCAGCTTCAGGGAGCGAGCTCCAAGATTGATCTCCATTCAGGCTATCACCAGTTGAAGATCAGGGATTCAGATATTCTTAAGAATGCTTTTAGGACTAGATATGGTCATTATGAGTTTCTTGTCATGTCTTTCGGGCTGACCAATGCCCCAGCAACGTTCATGCATATGATGAACAGTGTATTTCGGCCTTATCTCGATTCATTTGTCGTAGTCTTCGTTGATAATATTCTGGTGTATTCGCGTAGTCAGGAGGAGCACGCAGAGCATTTGAGAGTTGTGTTGCAGAGATTGAGAGAGGAGAAGCTTTATGCAAAATACTCCAAATGTGAGTTCTGGCTGAGTTCAGTGGCTTTCTTGGGGCACGTGGTGTCCAGCGAGGGTATTCAGGTTGATCCAAAGAAGATAGAGGTTGTTCAGAGTTGGCCTAGACCATCCTCAGTCACAGAGATTCGTAGCTTTCTTGGGTTAGCAGGCTATTATCGCCGGTTTGTTCAGGGATTTTCATCCATTGCATCACCCTTGACCAAGCTGACTCAGAAAGGTGCACTATTTTTGTGGTTGGACGAGTGTGAGGATAGCTTTCAGAAGCTCAAGACAGCTTTGACCACAGCTCCAATATTAGTGTTGCCATCAGCTTCAGGTTCATATACCGTATATTGTGATGCTTCGAGAGTTGGGATTGGCTGTGTATTGATGCAGGAGGGTAGAGTTATTGCTTATGCTTCTCGTCAGGTGAAGCACCATGAGAAGAACTACCTTGTTCACGATTTGGAGTTGGCTGCCATAGTCCATGCATTGAAGATTTGGAGGCACTACTTGTATGGCGTATCTTGTGAAGTATTCACCGATCATCGCAGTCTTCAGCATTTGTTCAAGCAGAAGGATCTTAATTTGAGGCATCGGGGATGGCTAGAGTTGCTTAAGGATTATGATATTACTATTCTGTATCACCCGGGAAAGGCTAATGTAGTGGCCGATGCTCTTAGCCGAAAGGCAGTGAGTATGGGGAGTTTGGCGTACATTCTAGTTGGGGAGAGACCCCTTGCAATAGATGTTCAGGCCTTGGCCAATCGGTTTGTGAGATTAGATATTTCGGAGCCTAGTCGGGTGTTGGCTTGTGTGGTTTCTCGGTCTTCTTTATATGATCGCATCAGAGAGCGCCAGTATGATGATCCATATTTGCTTGTCCTTAAGGACAGAGTTCAGCAAGATGATGCCAGAGACGTGACCATCGGTGATGATGGTGTGTTGAGGATGCAGGGCCAGATCTGTGTGCCCAATGTGGATGGGCTTAGAGAGTTGATTCTGGAGGAGGCCCACAGCTCGCGGTATTCTATTCGTCTGGGTGCCGCAAAGATGTATCAGGACTTGAGGCAGTACTAATGGTGGAGAAAAATGAAGAAGGATATTGTGGGATTTGTAGCTCGATGTCTCAATTGTCAGCAGGTGAAATACGAGCATCAGAGACCGGGTGGCTTGCTTCAGCAGATGGTTATTCCCGAGTGGAAGTGGGAGAGGATCACTATGGACTTTGTTGTTGGACTTCCACGGACTTTGAAGAAGTTTGATGCTATTTGGGTGGTTTTGGATTGGCTGACCAAGTTCGCACACTTCATTCCTGTGTGTACTACCTATTCTTCAGAGCGGTTGGTAGGGATTTATATCTGGGAGATTGTTCGGCTGCATGGTGTTCCGATTTCCATCATCTCAAATAGAGGTACTCAGTTTACTTCGCAGTTCTGGAGAGCCGTGTAGAGGGAGTTGGGTACTCAGGTGGAGTTGAGCACAGCGTTTCATCCTCAGACAGACGAACAGTCTGAGCGTACTATTCAGATATTAGAGGACATGTTGCGTGCTCGTGTCATTGATTTTGGAGGTTCATGGGATGAGTTTTTGCCACTTGCAGAGTTTGCCTACAACAACAGCTACTAGTCGAGTATTCAGATGTCTCTGTATGAGGCTTTGTATGGGAGATGATGTAGATCTCCAGTTGGTTGGTTCGAGCACGATGAGGCTAGGCTATTGGGGATAGATTTGGTTCAGGATGCCTTAGAGAAGGTGAAGGTGATTCAGGAGAGGCTTCGTACAACGCAGTCAAGGCAAAAGACTTATGCTGATAGGAAGGTTCGAGATGTGTCCTACATGGTTGGCGAGAAGGTTCTGTTGAAGGTTTCACCCATGAAGGGTGTTATGAGATTTGGGAAGAAAGGAAAATTGAGTCCTCGGTTCATTGGACCTTTTGAGGTGCTTCGGAGGATTGTGGAGGTGGCTTATGAGCTTGCTTTGCCACCCAGCTTGTCGAGTGTGCATTCGGTATTTCATGTTTCTATGCTCCGGAAGTATATTGGGGATCCGTCTCATGTTTTGGATTTCAGCACGGTTCACTTGGATGATGATTTGACTTATGGTGTGGAGTCAGTAGCTATTTTGGGTCGTCAAGTTCGAAAGTTGAGGTCAAAGGATATAGCTTTAGTGAAAGTGCAGTGGAGAGGTCGGCCCGTGGAGGAACCTACCTGGGAGACCGAGCGGGGGATGCGGAGCAGATATCCTCACCTGTTTGAGGCTTCAGGTATGTTTCTTGACTCACTCGAGGACGAGCGTTTGTTTAAGTTGGGGAGGATGTGACGACCCGACCTGTCGTCTCATGAGTTACCGCTCTGTTTCCCCCATTTTCATCTTCTTTATACTTCATTATCCGTATCTTGTGTGATCGAGTTGATTTGGAGTGGTTTTAGTAGGAAATGAGACACTTAGTCTCTTTTAAGGAAGCTTAAGTTGGAAAAGTCAATCAGATGTTGAATTATGTGTTAGAGGGCTAGGGTGTGAGTTTTGATGGTTCGGTTAGCTTCGGGAGGTTATTTATGACTTAGGAACGTGATCAGAAGGAGTTTTGGAGGATCGTAATAGATTTAGGCTTGAATTGGCGAAGTTGATATTTTGGCGTTTTCCAGTTGATAGGTGAGATTTTGATATAGGGGTCGAAATGGAATTCCGAGAGTTGCAGTAGTTCCGTTGTGTCATTTAGGATGTGTGTGCAAAATTTTATGTCATTCAGACGTGGTTTGGTTGGGTTTTTGATCAAAAGAGTAATTTAGAAAATTTTGAAATTCTTAGGCTTGAATCCGATGCGAATTTGGTGTTGTGATATTGTTTTGAGCATTCCAAAGGTTGGAATAAGTTTGAATGATGTAATGGGATATGTTGGCATGTTTGGTTGAGGTCCCAGTGGCCACGGGTGAGTTTCGGGTTGTTAAACGGACTATTTCATCTTTGGAAAAGTTGCAGATTTTTTTAGCTTTAGCTGTGCACCAGAAATATTTTGGTGCGAGGAGTCCAGTTTGGAAGCTCATATCTTGAAATATATAAGGAATCAGAAAGTTATCTTGTATTTGCATTCTAGTTTCCAGAAAGTTAAACCATTCATAATTTGGATATTTTATCAGAAAGTTATGATGAAGCGAATATGGCTGGTGGATCAGTTTTGACAGAATTTTTTGATGCACTTTAGAAACTCATATCTCGGAATATATAGGCGTTTTAACAGAAGGTGTACAACAGGAAAAATGGTAAGAGGATGTACAACCTGCATAACGCAAGGTACACCTCGATGAAGCCTGGGCAGAATGTTTTTAAGTCCTCTTGTCCGCGATTTGGGTACAGTTTTCAGCCATAGTTGATCATTTTGAGAGCTTTTTGAAGGAGATTGAAGAGGGATTCAAGGAGAAATGTTTGGAGGCAAGAATTTCGGACCTAAAACTCATTTATATTGTGAAATCCACCTAGAAAATCATTGAATTCTTGCTAAAAATGGAAGAAATAGGGCTTGGGATTTTGAGATTTTGATTGGGGATTTGGAGGACCATTTGGGATCGGATTTGAGAACTTTTGGTATGTATGAACTCGTGGGGAGATAAGGAACCCGTTGATGTAAAAATTTCTGAATTTAGAGAAGTAGGCGCAGGGCTTGGGTTTTGCTAATTTTGGGATTTTAGATATTTTTTGATTGTTTTTGATTGGGTTTTGTTCCCTTAGCATATTGTGACTTATTCGTTCTGGTTTTGGTCAGATTCGACGTGCGAGGAGGCTAATTTGAGAGGCAAGGGCATAGCGAGCTAGAGCTTAGGCCGGTTTGAGTTGAGTAATGATTTTAAATGATATCCTGAGAGTTTGAAACCCCGGATTTTTGCTCAACGTAGTGCTATAATGAGATGAGACACACGTTGCGTGATGAGCGAGGGGTTCATTGCTACTGGGGATTGTGACTTGGTCCATCCCATTTGATATTTTCACTACATTTTTACTGAGACTTATGTATTGTCATCATGACTTGGGCTAGTTGCCATGTTTGGGGCCTTGTGCCGACCTGTAGAACCCTTATGGGATTTTTGACTGGTTTTCCTCACTTATTTGCTAAAAATCGTATCCTCAATCATGTTTCTAATTGTTTAAAAATGATATGAACTAGGTTATGAAATGTTAATTAAATGAATGAAATATGTGAGCTGAGATCCCTACCTTATATTATTGTGCCCGAGAGGCTGTGATTATAATGACTGAGAGGGGTTGAGGACCCAATAGTGAGGATATTATATATGATATTGGATCGGGCTGCACGCCGCAACAAATACTTATATGGACTGGGCTGCGCGCCACAACAAATATTTAAATATACATATACATATATATATATATATATATATATATATATATATATATATATATATAGATATATGAATCGCGCTGCATGCCGTAGCAATATAGCGCTTGGGCTGTAGGAGCCCCTCCGGAGTCTGCACACCCCCAGTGAGCGCAATTGACTATTATTATTATGGATCGGGCTGTGCGCCACATCGATACGGATCGGGCTGCACGCCGCAGCGGTATATATATATATATATATATATATATATATATATTCGATTTCGGTTATTGTGAGAAGTATATGAATTGAGTATGGAGGGTAAGAAATAAGTAAATGAACAGAAATGCTCGAGGAGCGGATTTATACTAGATTATTGCCTGTCAAACTACCTGTTTTCACCTGGTTCAAAGAGTTTCATTCAATTTTCTTTACTACTTTCTCTTTAAATGGTTTTACTACTTTGATATAGAACTGCTTAGTACCTTTACGTGATTTTATTCCGTCAGCCATTATTAATTGTTATTACTCACTGGGTCGGAGTACTCACATTACTCCCTGCACCATGTGTGCAAGTACAGGTGTCCCTGAGGTGTAGAGCGAGCTTTCCTGCCGTTTAGTTTTTCATCGGAGTTATCGAGGTAGCTGCATGGCATCCGCACCCCCGATTTCTACCTCTTTCTTTCTTGACTATTCCACATTTTAAACATATTTCTGGATTAGGCTGTTGAAACCTTGTATTAGAGGCTCAGACTTGTGACACCAGATCATTGAGCATTTGTAGAGATTTCATTATGGCTTTCCGCATATTTCAATCTTTTATTTCAGACTTCTACTTATATTAAATTGGTATCTATTTCTGAAAATGTGTAATGAATTCTAATAAGAAGGAATTGTGAGTGGTAATTGGTCGGGCTTGCCTAGTATCGTGTTGGGCGCCATCACGACCGGGATTGGGGTCGTGACACCAGCAATTTCCTTTATTCTTCAAGTTTCTTCATCAGGTATGCTTCTCTTCACCTCTTTTATTCTTTCTTCTCCTTCCTTCATCTCCTTTCTTCTTTCTTCGAGTTTTTGTTCTGTGACTTCGTCGAATTTTTCTCTTTTTCCTTTCTTCTTCTTCTTCTTCTTCTCTTCTTCTTTCCTTTTTTTGGGCTTTGTTTTTTGTCGTTGCTGCTACAACAGAACAAAGCCTGTGTTGCGCTGTTTTTTCATTTTTCTTCTTCTTTCTTTTTTCTTTTCTTTTTTTGGTTCTGTTTTTGATCACTGTTGCACTCAATAGAACAGCCTGAGAAAAGCTCTGTTTTTTCTTCAGTTCAGAGAGCTTCTTCAGTTCTTCTTCTCTTCTTCTTTCTTTTTTCAGCTTTGTTTTTTGTTTTTCAATTTTCCACTGCTTCACTTTGGATTTTTGAATTTTAATTATGAATTGATATATTTTAATATATTATATTGAGTTTTTAGTAAAATCCTCTTGCAAAAAGATCCCAAAGTTTGGTAATTTATATAAAATCCTCCTTCTGAAAGGTCCCTTTTAGATGCTTATGGTCAAGTATATGTCCCAAAATTACCAGTATATTTCTGAGTGTAAAATTTAAATCTAAGAGATAAATTTATTCCTTTGTAATTCTAAGAGGTAAATTGATTCCTTTGCAATTCTATTACTTTTCCAATAAAATATGATCTTTTCTCCCTCATGTCATGAGCAGGTTAGGTGTCGTTGATCACTAATCAACTTCATAACCTTTCTGTTTTTCTTTTCTAGTGGCTTCCAGCTTTGCAATAAATATTTACAACTAGTTTGGAATAGTGAAAAGTAATTATTAAATGGTTTACCGATACAACATCACTTGAATGCTACAATTGTAGCTTACTGGAACAAGGATTACTAATTGCTGATTTACTTATGTGTCTCATAGGGTATTCAATGAGTAATAAAGATAAAAGTTGGATGGGTCTTCGAAGATCCACCGATGATTATATTTGTGGAGTAAATGATTTTCTTGACAAAGCGTTTGAACGATCTTCCCAAGGAAATGA
Source organism: Nicotiana sylvestris (assembly GCF_000393655.2). Taxonomy (NCBI): domain Eukaryota; kingdom Viridiplantae; phylum Streptophyta; class Magnoliopsida; order Solanales; family Solanaceae; genus Nicotiana; species Nicotiana sylvestris. Next base: position 42,376,354 of record NC_091065.1, on the reverse strand, counting down.
AATATTATGCCCTAGTAAAAGGGGCTTTAATCGTTATTGGCATTATAGAAATGTGGTGGAGGATCACTTAATTGCTTATGGGTTTACATATGGATACACCGAATGGGTTTTCACGAAGAAGGGTTTTTCTCGAGAGATTTTCCACATCCAACCATTGATGATGATGGTTCCGATATGCATGACGATATTGATGGTCTGCTTCATGATACTTTTAGAAATGTAGAAGGTGACTTGAGCCATGAAGAAATGAGAGAGGGACCATCTGAAGAAGCAAAGAGATTTTTTAAATTAGTGGAGGATGGAAAACAAGAGTTGTATCTAGGGTGTGAAAGTTTCTCTAAACTGGATTTCACCATTCGGTTGTTCTTATTTAAATGCATTGATGGGTTGAGTAATGTGGCATTTTATGACTTGTTAGACTTGATAAAAGAGGAATTTTCATTTGCTAAGTTACCTGAGTCTTTTCACAAGGCAAAAAATGTGATAAAAGATTTGGGTCTTCATTATGATAAAATACATGCATGCACTAACGTTTGAATGTTATTTTGGAATGAGAATGAGAAGGCAGATAATTGCTCTGTGTGTGGATCTTCTATATGGAAGAATGTGCGTGATGGCTTGACTAATAGGAATACCAAAGTTGCTGCAAAGGTTTTAAGGTACTTTCCTTTAAATCCTAGGCTTCAGAGGATATTCATGTGTTCTGAAACAGCTATAGCAATGAGATGGCATGCTACTGAACGACCCAAAGATGGAAATATAAGACATCCTGCTGATGAGGAAGCTTGGAAGGATTTTGACTTGTTGTACCTGGACATCTCTAAAGATCCTCGTAATGTTAGATTGGGTCTTTCAAGCGATGATTTTAACCCATTTCGAACCATGAGCATTTCTAATAGTACATGGCCAGTCATGTTAATGAACTATAATTTATCACCATGGATTTTCTTGAAGCCGGAGTATATAATGTTATCAATGATCATTCCAGGTCCATCATCTCCAGGAAAGGATATAGATGTGTACCTACAACCACTAATTGCTGAGTTGAAGGAACTATGGGAAAAGGGAGTAGAAACATATGATGCTGAAACTAACCAAACATTTTTAATGCGTGCAGCCTAATTGTGGACAATTAGTGATTTTCCAGCATTATCAATGCTTTCTGGATGGAGCACCAAGGGGAGATGGGCATGCCCCACTTGTAATTATGATACTTACTCTCAATATCTCAAACATAGTCGTAAGATGTATTACTTTGGGCATCAGGCATTTTTACCGCATGATCATCCATTTCGGAAAGATAAGAAATCATTCAATGGTGAAGAGGAGGATCCAGCCATGCCTACTCCCTTATCGGGGGTAGAAGTGCTCGCAGAACTACGTGAATTCAATATTATCTTTGGAAAAGGCCAAAAGAAAAGGCCTCGGCGTAATGACGGTCCGTGGAAGAAAAGATCCATCTTTATTGAATTGCCATATTGGGCACATAATAAATTGAGGCAGAATCTTGACATGATGCATATAGAGAAGAACATATGTGATAGTTTGCTTGAGACTTTGTTAGATATACCTGGAAAGTCCAAGGATCATGTAAATTCTCGCTATGACTTGCAAGAAATGGGGATACGCAAGGAGCTTCAACCATTAAAAGATGATAAAAATAGAAAAGTTCATCTAGCTAAAGCTTGTTACTCCATGAAACCAGAAGAAAAAAGATTATTTTGCATCGTATTAAAGAATGCCAAATTACCAAAAGGGTGTGCCTCAAATATATCACATCGAGTGCAAGTGGAGGAGATGAAAATATCAGGTTACAAAAGCCATGATGCTCATTTCATAATGCATTACATGCTCCAAGTTGCGGTTATAAAAGTGTTACCCAAGAATGTCTCTTTGGCCTTGATTAGGTTGAGAAATTATTTTAGAACCATATGTAGTAAGGTTATAAGGCAAAGTGATGTTGATAAAATGCAGTCTGAAATTATAGATATAGCATGTGACCTCGAAACAATTTTCCCGCCAACCTTTTTTGATATAATGATACATTTGCTTATCCATTTAGTGAATGAAATTAAGCTTGGCGGTCCGACTCATTTGCGTTGGATGTATCCCTTGGAGAGAAACTTGTATAAGTACAAAGTATTTGTTCGTAATCGAACTCATCCAGAAGCATCAATAGCAGAGGGATTTTTGGCAGAAGAATGCTTGAACTTTTGTTCGAGATACTTACATGATGGGATGAAGACATGATTTAGTCGCTATCAAACTGAAGATGATATAGGCATTCAAATAGAGGGAGATGATTCTTCAACTATATTTCCTAATATAGGCCATCCAATCGGAAGTAAGAATAAAATGAAAGGCAAGACTTTTGACATGGATTTAAAGTTATGGTTTGAAGCACATCGATATGTTTTGTTCAATACTGGAGATGAACAAGTTGAGGCATTTATCAAGTAAGATAAAATATATAACTGTCATTCGTAATTTAAACTTTATTTTTTTCATGATAAGATATTTTAAACTGTATCTCCTATGGTCTAATGATTAAATTTTATATTTATACTTACAGGGAACATAAGAATTTCATTGACAATCATACAAAAGGAAATGCATGGCTAAAAGCACGAATTCATAGTCGAGAATTCGAAAATTGGCTTAGAGAGAAAGTTAAAAATGTTGAAGTACTCATTCATTTAAGATGGCTAGCTAAAGGGCCTAACACAGTGGCTAAAGGATATACTGCCTATTTCATTAATGGATATCGATTTCATACAATGGAACGAGATGCTCCATGCAAGACTCAAAATAATGGAGTGACTTTGTCAGCAACAACAGATAGTTTTACTAGTGCTAGGGACCAAAATCCCATTGGTGGAACCGTTATCTACTATAGAGCTATTCAGGATATAATTGAAATTGATTATTGGGACTGTTTAAGTGTTGTACTATTTAGATGTGATTGGTTTCATAATAAAATTGATGGATATGGATTAACGCGGGTGTACTTCAACAAAAAATGCAGTACAGATGATACTTTTGTCCTAGCATCTCAAGTACATCAAGTTTTTTATGTGGAGGATCCAATTGAGAAAGATGTTTATTATGCAAGAAATAAAGTCTCTGTTGATTTATATGATTTGGAAGAAGAGAATTGTCCTAATATTGGAGAAACATTTTGGAGAGAGCCTAATGATGATATTGGTTCATCAAATATATTACTCGACGTGGATGCCAGATGGTCGAGAGAAGATATACCTGCGTATATCATTGATATGCCTTCTCAATCACAAGATACAACTATGGAAACATCGGAAGAGGAGGATGAGTATGATGATACTGATTGGGATTGGATGGAGGCTGATGATTGATAAATAATCTTCTGAACTTCTTTAAATATATAGTCATCATTGTTTTTAGTGAGTAATAATGCCATTTTTAGAAATATTATGTGATTATTTTTCTTGTTTGTATGCTTTTAGACTTTTTGAATTTATTTTTTCCTTACAGCTCTATATTGAATTGCTTCAATTTTACAGGTTTTATACCAGCAATTATTACTGATTGTAGATTCAAGTAAGTTGCATAAAGTTTCTCTTTCAAGTAAGTGGCACAAAATTTCTCTTTCACGCCTTTTCTTCCTTTTTTTTCTTTGTTATGTTCCATTGTCTAACCTGATTAGCTTTGATTTTCTTAAGCTTACATAGATTTAGATGTCATGGGTCAAGAAGGGTCTTCAAGAAAAAATAAAAAAGGAAAAAACCCGTCATATGTTCAAGCTAGAAGTTTATCATGTTTGGCAAAAAAAAGAGAATGTCATTGACAACAAAAAAAACCGTTCAAGCTATACAGTCAGAGAAAGAGCATCTGCTAAAACTAATTGAAGAACAACCAACAATAGAAGAACGATCTGAAGCAAATGAACGACATGTAGAGGATCAATTTGTAAAGAGGCACATTGTATATGAGCAGATGCAAATAGATTCTACCAGTCCTACAGCTAATGAACGATCCGAAGAACAAGGTAAGTCTACATAACTTAGAATCTTACTGAATTCATCCATCACCTCTGATTTTTTGTGTTTTGTTGTAGCTTATGGTCCTGTAACACCAAAAAAAGAGGCAGGACACGAATGTGTACTGTCCATAGCAGAAAGACGCGTAAGGTGATCACACTTAACAATTTGAATCAGCCCATTGGTCCTACTAAAGAAGATGTACGAGAGTTTGGTAGCTTTCTCGGTACATTGGCAAGGACTGCAACTCTTTGCCTACTGGATATATTGATATGGAGGAAAATGGACACAAAAGACGATTTATGGACATATACCAAGGTTTGAAGTTCCGATACAAATGTTCAGTTATTTGTTAAAAGTATGTTACAATTTCTGCTAATAAAATGAAATCAAATTGTAGTTGAAGTATGATATTCCTGAAGCTGCAAAAATATGGACTTTATTTTCAATTGGAAATGCTTGGAGAAGGCATAAAAGTCAACTGGAGAAAGATCATTATGATGCCTATCAAAATGATGAAGTTCAAATGGCAAAAAGGCCCGATTATATACCAGAATATCAGTTTAAAGAGCTCCTGAAATATTGGAGTTCTGATAAACTACAGGTAAATATAAACCATGATCTTGACAATAGTTACAACCAGTATATAAACCATGATCATGGTTCTGTGCATCACATGGTTCTTCTGATATAGTTGCTAGTGCATATCTGTGCATCTCGTGGTTCTTCTGGCATGATTTAAGGGCCTTTGAAGTGCATCTCATGGTTCTGTGCATCTGTGCATCTCATGGTTCTTCTGATATAGTTGCTAGTGCATTCTACTTTTTGAGCATGTCAGATATCAAATTCTAGCTGGTGGGGAAACTCTTAAAATGGAGAATTCACTTAGCTTCTAGGTTTCTCCATTAGATTTCACTCTAATTCTGATATGTTCAAGATATCTGCAACGGCCTTCAACTTAGGAAATTGTGGGGATTTTTTGGAGTCTTAAGTAATTGTTTGTGAATGTAGATACATCTTCAATGCTCCTGTTGTAAATGTTGTGGTCGTCTTCACGACACTTGTTACTCAAATTCATAAGTATCCAAAGATACCGATAATATTTTTTTGCTTGGAATAATCTAAAGATAAGGAAGGGTTTTAAATAAGAACTTCATAGATTGGTTATCAAGTTCAATGAAAAGTATCCCAACAAGATTAGTCGCTGAAACATATAGCTATAACTCTACAATTTGTATATCCTAGCATACTCTGATATAGTGAATCTTGTCAATTGCTCTCCTTCATTCTTTGCTAGTTTAGAGACCACAAGTTGTTGCAAATAACTCACAAGTAGCTGAGCTATAACTCTACATATTGGTTCTGTGCATCTCACAAGTTGCTGCAAATAATGTTGTTCTATTTTGGTTTATTGTATTGTATTAATTCATTTTATTTGTAGAGATCATCCGAAATCAACAAGGAGAATCGAAAAAAGTTGACGGATCCACACACTGCTGGCAAAACAAGTTTTGCTGTAATTCGTAATGAATTGGTGTGTACTATTATTTATTATTATATCTATTATATTTTTTAAAGATCTCTTATATCCACTTTCGTGCGACTAGGAAAAAACAAAGGAACGTGTATCACATAAGGAGATGTTTGTGGCCACAAGATCAAGAAAACCTGGGCGTGCGTACAAGCACTCAGACGAAAATACAACTAGTAAAATTGTATGAATATTATCTATATGCAAGCTTTAGATGAGATCATTTTATTTATTCTTCTTTCTTATTTTGTATTTACTTTAATTCTTTTGTTGAATTTGCTTTGTTAGGCTGAAATGGAAAAAATTGAAACACAACAAAGTGTAGATGGCAGTCAGTCTGTAGATGCATTTTCATCTGTCATGGGTCCTGAACATCTAGGACGTTTAAGATTATATGGACGGGGGGTTACAAAGACTACTTTGAAAGGAAAAGTGGGCCACTTCATGTCGACTTCAAATGCCACAAATGATACAGTGCAAGAAATGCAAGAAAGGATTCGAAAGATGGAGGAACAAATGAAGGAACAAAAGAGAACTATACGACAAGAAATTACTGCAGATGTAATTGCTCAACTTCAGCGTGCAGGATTAATTAATCAAAACATACTAGCAACATTGTCTATTTTGTCACTAGAAGAAGCTACATCTGCACCACAAGCTGCTAATCAACTGATCCGTCGACCATCTACAGGTAGCAACAATCAAGGTTAGCATCACTTTATTCCCAGGCTAAAATTTATATTTTAGCAACTGTAGAGCTGCTGATATTTGTTAATATATGTATTGAATTTTACTATGGTTTGAGTTTTCCATATTGGAGTCTAGATTGTTGTTGATTCTTCTTCTTCTTCTTTCTAAACGTCCAAAAAGTGCCGAAATGCTGGTGTATTTTTTTTAGAAAAATTCTGCCCAATTTTTCCAGTTTCTGCCCAAAATGCTGGCGAATTTGTTTTTGCCTGTGTTGACTTCCGTTCATGTATCTTTTGTAAAAGAATCTGCTTCTTGTTCATGTATTTTTTATAGTAGAAACTCCTTGATCTGTCATTTTCTTGATTAAAGATGTGGGTTGTGGATTTTATGTGGTTCCTTAGATCAACAGAATGTTTTTTGGGTAGTTGAGGTATATGTACTTCATTATTTAATGTTGCGCTATGTCACCTTTTATGTTCTGAAGTGTAGTCACATTGTATCATATACTTGTTGCTATTCTTGAGGGATGTAGTTTGGTACTCTTGCTGCTAGAGAAGTCAATTTGAATGCAATGCTGCTGATGACTTTTGTCTGTCATTTTCTTTTGTGTTATTTCTTTCCCACTTATGTGCATATATTGACAGTTGACATGATATGACAAGGTTTATTAGACTATTATAGGTGAAACTAGTCCAACATTGGATTTATAAAGGCATCAGAATTTAATTGTTGTTCTTAGATTGCTAGTATTATGGATGTTTTCATATTATTTTCCGCATCGATTTTCTAGTACCTTGTCATTGTTACTGCTTGTTGATATTGCTATTACTATTGCTATTACTTTCTTCTATCTATTTTTTCCAGTACATACATTGTTGGTTTCATTTTCCTCACTTGTAGGATGTCACTGTTTTTTATGTTGTTGTTGAATTTCTAGTTCTAATTGTAAATTTTGGTTTATAACCAAGCTTTTCTGGTGTTTTCTTGGTTTGCTGGTCGCAGAAACTAATGTTTTCTTTGCTGGTTTCTTATGCTGGTTAAATGATGTTGACATTGGAATTTTTTGCTATTCCTGCAATTTGCTGTTTCTAAAGCTGGTTTAAATGTTGTTAATGTGAAGCTTATAACTAAAAGGGGTTCTTGTTGTTGCATGGGGATGTAATTGTACTATGTAAGTTTGTAAATTTTGATGGCATGGTAGAATCTTCAACCGATGGTTCAAAATTAGATACTTCAATATCAGCTGACAAAATGAAAAATTCTGCCACTGGGAGGAGGCAGAAGACTTATTCATTTGTAACTGACCAACCTGTGGATACTAAGGATAAGTCGATTGATGGTATATTGGGTAGCTTAAAATAGTCAGGTGAGAGGTCGACTAAGTCGAGGGTGTAGGTCTGATGGTTGAGAAGAGCATCCTGTATGTGGCTTCTTTATATCAATTTCTAGGATAGATGTTTAGATAAAATAGTTGCAACATTTTGTTGGCTGTATAAGTTACAAGGATTTAAGTTTGTAAATTGTGTTTAAGTGGAACAGTTGAAACATAATTGGAGTGTTTAAATGAAACATAGCTAAGTTGAGGTGTCCATATGAATTTTGGCGCCAAGTTAGAGGGGCCGCATATAGGTTTGGCCTTGTGTATTTGTAAATTTGTTTAATTTTACCATGTGTCATGACATTAATATACATATCTTTAAATGAAATCCTTTTATAGAACTTTTGCTAAATTGTTTGTTTTTTGATTATTTGTAGGCGGAGAACTTGAAGTAGGCGACAAAAGTGATAAAGATCTTACTTAGGAGTATTAGGTTGATTCATGATGAAACTAGAAATATTTTATTTTTGTACACTTTGGAAACTTATGTGTTCCAATTCATTGGCAGATATTGTTAAATGTTTTGCTTTTATGGATATTACACCTATTATGGATTCTGATTTTGTTTTAAAATAAATTTTTCTCGTAAATTATATATATTTCAAGGTATGTTACATATTGTTGGTTTGTATAACTGTTGCAATAGAGATATGATAGGCATTGCAGTAGCCCATAAAATAATCGTCGCAATATATCACTATAACTATTGCAATAGCATGAGCCCCAATCGGATAAGCCAAAAGTGACCGTTGCAATAGTATAACGTAATCGTCGCATTAGCATTAAGTAACAACTGCAAAATTATAAAATAACTATAGCAATAGCCTGAACAACAGTTGATAATGAATTCTATTGCAACGGTTTTTAACCGTTCTATCGAGTAAAGAATCGTCGCAATATCATTCATAAAATAACCGTTGCAATAGGCCATCTTATGCATCAGTTATGAAACCGTTATACAGAACCGTCCCTATAGCTCTATTGCGACGATACTTGTTGTAGCGGCCGCAAAACCATCGCAATACCTCTATGGCAGCGGTTTCAATTCCAGCTGCAACGGTTTCGGAACCGTCACCATAAGACTAATTTCTAGTAGTGATTTATTGATTGGTTTATTTCCTTTGGCATTAATTGATGTATTTGAGTTTCTTTTGGCTAGTTTCGAGCTATTTGGATGTCAGTACGCACGGGATGACATTTTTGGAGCATCGTTTGACTTGCTCGGTATTGGATTTGGCTTGTTCGAGGTAAGTAACACTTCTAAACTAGGTGCTGAGGGTATGGAACCCTGTATTACGTGTTATGTGTTTAGTGTTGAGGTGATGCACATCGTAGGTGACGAGCGTATGGGCGTGCACCATGTGAGTTGTGACTCCATTATTCCTATGGTACTGTGTAGTTACCTGATCTTATCTATAAACATGAAATCTCTACGTACTCGAGCTATTGAGCTATGATCCATGTTAGAAACCATGTCTAGGCTACATGCTTATTCTGTTGGGACCTACTAAGGTCATTTCTGCTGTTGAGTTATTTGCTTACATTGCAATTTCATACTCGATCGTGTTCATTCATCTCATATCATATCATATCATATCTCAGTCTTTGTTGCTATTTATTGACACATCATATCTTTATTTTGGGCTAGTTTCATGGAATTGTGAGACCAGAGATTTACGACTGAGTGAGGTCGAGGGCCTGAGTGTGAGCGATAATATAGGATCGGGCTGCATACCGCAGCATGTTATATTGATTTATGTCTGGATTTGGCTTATTATGGTGCTTGGGCTGAAGGATCCCCCAGAGTCTGCATACACCCCAATGAGCACGGTTGATTTATATTAAGGGATAGATCTTCCATAGGCATGAATCTTGCCCGAAGCATTTATACTTGGGGATGGATCTTCCCCGGGCTGAACTGGCCTTATACAGTACTGAGTGACTGACTATCAGTTGCTATATATATATATATATATATATATGGGATGGATCTTCCCTGGACTGGATTGTCCATATACAGTACTGCGTCACTGAGCATGTCGAGTGGTTGAGTATGATTAGTGAAAAGTGTGAGGCAGTGAGATTGAGTACTCTAAGAGTGTGAGTGCATGAGTTCATCACTGAGATACATTGTATTTGATATGTGTACTTGAGATACATACATAGAGATGCATTTCTTCCTAGTGACACTCATGATTTTACCTGCATATTGACATGTAGGCATAGAGATGTACTTTTCTCATGCTATTTGAAACTGAAACATCTTATTTATTATTGAAAGGTTTTTGAAAAAAATTACAGTTTTCAAACTTACTTATAGTTTTGGTCTATTTTGGTTTTCACTGATATACTTGAAAAGCATGTCTGTTTTCTGGAATTGTAAGCGAGCTGAGTACTTTATCTCTAAGTTACTTCTTTTTTTAGTTTCATTATGTTGTTATGAAATATTGTTGGCTATTGGTGTTGGACTTCGACCTTTGTTCTAGCTCGTCACTACATTCAACCTAAAGTTAGGTTTATTACTTATTGAGTACATGAGGTCAGTTGTACTCATACTATACTTCTGCACCTTGCATATAGATGTTGGATGCTAATGTTGTTGTGTTCAATGGGAGCTGGATTTGAAGATGTACATGCATTCCGGTTATAGTTGCCTCTTGTTCACGGTGGCTCTAGACTTATGAAAGATCTGTTCATGTATTTTTTAAACAGATGATGTACTTTATTTCATACCAACTTTATAAATTATAAATCTTAGATGCTCTTGATTTGTACTTCCAGTCCTTGGGGAATGTACAACATTTAAATATTTTCTTTTACTTAATTTTCTTATTAAATTTCATTTAAATTGGATAGTTGTTAATTGACTTACCTAAGGGGTTGGGTTAGGTTCCATCACAACTAGTTTTGGGTCGTGATAAGTTGGTATCAGAGCTCTAGGTTCATAGGTTCTACAAGTCATGAGCAAGTGTCTAGTAGAGTCTTGGGGATCGGTGTGATGATGTACATACCTATCTTCGAGAGGCTACAGGACATTTAGGATAAATTCCTATTTTTCTTTCCTTATCAGGCAGAATTGATTTAGCTTGAAGCGTAACTCTTTGAATTTCTTCCACACATTCGTATGCACACGTGAGCACTCGGTATCAGTTATGCATCGACGTCTTGTGATTCCATGTATGAGGTGCGAGATGTGATTTTGGTGTGCTGATGATGGCCCAGCTTGGAGGACTTGAGGTTGGGTTTTGACTGTACCTTGATCACGAGAATTCTGGTAATGTGAGTACATGCTTTTTGACTTATATGTCCGCGAGTGTCCCTACGAGTGGAATTTGTGAGTCGATGAGTGATCGGGTGGCTATATGATGAGTATGATGTGACGATGGGATGTGTTCAGATGGTTCGAAGGTGTGAGAAGAGTTTGCTTGAGATGTAAAATGGGCTATGGGGTGCTAGTTTTCTGTCTTGATATGACGTATAGTCTCAAGTTATGAGTGCGTTGAAAGATTTTTTTATGTTGTTTAATTATGGAACAAATTAGATTCCCATGTCTTATTGACGAGTTCAGACTTAGGAAGATTAAGTGATCACATAGTAGTTGTGGTTGTGAGGGATATAAAGAGGTGTCAGTTTGAGGCTAAGCAAGTGGGTTATAACCTGCGAGGTAATCTACAGATGTGTGATCCTTAATGTTGTATGGAGGCTTCCTTTCTGCCAGTGGGTTGTATTTGTGTGATCTGAGTTTGGATTAGTGGTAATAGTTGACTTGACCATCACGAGGATAAATGCGAGAGTTGTGGATAATTTGAGGTATTAGATGGTTTATTTTACGTCAACTTATGAAGGATTGAGTTGAACTCCGGTACGGGATTTTGACAGTACTATAGTATAGGCATTTTAAGTTATCGAATATTTTGTCCTGTGGCTTTGATCAAGTGGGGGAGTCTACTATTGATGATTTGATTGCACGGTTATGTGTTTTATTGATTTCAGTTTAAGGTATACTTGTGAATCAGTTATGACTTGCAGAGGTTGAGATCGAGAATGACTCGAGTAAGGGAATTTCTAGATACGGGTTGTATTACACTCTATGGGTACATGGAAATTATGGAATGATTGAGTGGTTATTCGTGAAGGATGTAGTGTGCATGGAGTGCAAATTTATTGGTTGCGTTAAGGTAGGGTTAGTTCTTTGGGTATTGTCGTACTAAGGGGAACAGGTCGTTCGGCCGTTGGGCGGTGCTTGAGATTTGAGTAGAGTGGATGACCCTCGAGAATGGTTCCAATGGATTCAAGATTTATATGTAACAATTGTGAATTTAGGATTTGTATATGGCTAGAAACTAAGATTTACATTGGATGGTGTCGAGACTCGCGATATTTCTATATCCTTACGGATTCTACATTTCATAGTCAAGAAGGCGATAGAAATAGCTTTAGATTGCAGAAGGTCTCTTCAAATTGGGTATCTCGGTTGTGGCACTTTTGGGGTACTTAAGTGGGAATTCAATGGCTTATGGGCCTTAGGGTGGAGTGGTTCTATGCTAGAGTTCATGGTGTGAGTTTTGGTTAAGGATCATGGTGTTTTAACAAGGAGTAGTATCAATTTGAAGGCAATTCAGAAGGAACTCGGAGAAATAGGACAGTTTAGTAGTATGTTGGATCATCACAATAATGGATGGGATTGGTTCTTTGGGGTAGTTATGATGTGGTGAGTCTCTATGGGTGTTTTGTGGCAATACTCTTGGGTTTGGCGAATGGTGTGGCTCGGTTAAGCTAGAGAGATTCAATTCCGATGACTTGGTTATGTGCAAATGGGTTTCAAGGTGTTCTCAATAGTTTCTACTATGGTTCGAGGTGTATATTTCCTACTAGCATGAGGGACATGTTGCATACTATGATTTTCTACTAGATGGGATCAAATGGAAGGTTTCTGGCTGATGTAATATGTATTCTACTTATGACTCGGGGTTGATTATGAGCTTCTTGTACTTTTAACATGATGGCTTGATTGATGCGGTGTGTTGTGTGGGATTAATATTTGTGTGTGCAAGGTCACGATTCACTTTTTAAGGGAAGGTCATGAGTTCTTAGGCAACATAGACGGTTTCAGATGACTAGGTGAATGATATTACTACTTGGTATTGCCTGAGGAGGGTGTGGATTTCAGAAGGCGTGTTTTGTTTGACTTGCGGATGCTTCATTGGTATTGGAGTACTCGCCGTGTTGATCAACTGCTGATATTCGGATTTTTACTATGTGGCATGAGAGAATTATATAAGTATTACTCATGGTATAATTGTGCATAAGAGATATGTTAGACATTCGGGCGGTGGAGTTGGGATCACATATGGTGATTCATGTGTTCTATGGATTTGGAGACCGGGAATTCTCATAAGCAGATTGTTTCATGGTTGTGGACTGTGAAGATGTTGCCAAAGCTAGCCAGATGATAGTATGTATTATGATTTAGTCATTGTGGACTATTGGAGGGTTATTTATCTATTATGGGTAGCCAGAGTTGTTTTGGGGCAATTTGTAGGCCCAATAAGGATGTGTATTCTACACTGGGTTGCATTGGACAACTCTGTATTGCCATTGTGTGGGATGTGCCATTCGGTTAGTGTTGAGCTTATTTGTGTTCTGATACGTTCTATGAGTTACCCTTCTATGCTACGAGGGGTTGTGATTTGTTGGTTATATGCACGCATGGTGCAGTTCTATTAGGGCCTTATAATGGAATTTGAGCGAGAAGTGTCTTTGGGTGCAGCATGATTGATTGCGCATTGGTTATGTTCTTTCGGGTTTGTGTGGCATTGCATCATTTTCTTCTCTGTGGTTGTGGTAATGCACCTTGGGTACTTGATGTCGAATTGCGCATAGTTATTGATTTTGAGCAGGGTGGATTTAAGTATTTCATATGGAGCACTATTTAGATGAGGTCACGCATTGTAGCGGAGTTTATGTTGAGATATGATCCTTTGTGTTATACTCGTGTGTTATGGTTCTACGGTGTGTGATAGGTTTTTAGCATTGCGTTGTGGTGGTACTTGTTGAGCTTGCGGGGCGCTTCTCTCGATTAAGTCATTTTTCCATGTTTGAGTACACTTGAATTGTTGTGTATTGGTGCACAGATTGCACGGTTTGTGGTTTAAGGTTGTATTGGTGTGGCATATCAATAGAACGGCTGTGTTTGTCAAGATGAGATCACCGGGCCTAGAATTGGTGCTATCGGATTTGATTGCAGTATATTTAGAAAAATAATGTCGCTGATCGGCTTAGAAATTTGCTATAGTTTTGTCAAATGAGAGGGAGCTCCATGACTTGTTGATCTGATGAATGGTTATGAGTTATGCATGTTTCTTGCATCATCAACATTGTATAGAGGTTTTAGAATGAGGTTTTGTTTTATATGAGGTTTATTACCGGAATTGGGTTATTTTGAGTAGGTACTGTGATTGGAAATTTTGCTATGGGTATTTGAGTTATGTGGTATATCCTGTGACTGTGTCTTAGGTTTTGGTTATTGCTTGATACAACTTGTTCAGACTTATAGAGTGTGTAGAATGCGAGGTTCAGGGCTTGTAGGAAATTTTGGATGTTGGAAATTGGATTCTGTGGTTTACGGGCTAAGATTAAAGTAATGATCTTTTGTATGATATGTTTTCGGGTCTATATGGAATAGTGTGTCGTGTTATCACCCCTCGAGTATGTGCACGGTAAGTTTACACGGTGATCTGAAGGCTTAAGAACAACTATGGGCATGTTCAAGGATGAATGTATGTTTAAGTGGGGAGGATGTAATGACCCTACCGGTCCTTTTGAGCATTTGTACTTTACTCGGTAGTTTTGCGGGCATGCTTAGCTCCGTATGATGTATTATGACTTGTGTGAATCATCGATTTTTGTTTTTAGGTCATTCAGAATCAATTTTTAGGTCATAATTGAAGCTTTAAGTTGGAAGAGTTGACCAAGTTTGACCTTTTAGCATTTGATCTTGGATTGGATTTGCATTTGGATGTTTCTAAAAGGTTTCAACACAAGTTGGTAAAAGTTGGAAATTTGAAGGTTTGAAAAGTTCATAAGTTTGACCGAGAGTTGACTTTAAGGATATCAAACTCGAATTGTGATTCCGAGAATTGGCGTAGCTTCGTTACATTTGGGACGTGGGTCCAAAATTTGGGTTCATTCTGGATTGATTTGATATGTTTCGGCACGCGTTTTGGAAGTTGAAAAGTTCAAAGTTCATTTAAGTTTGATTTGAGGTATGATTCATTATTTTTATGTTGTTATTTGCGATTTGAGGCCTTGAGTAGGTCCGTGTTGTGTTTCGGTTCTTGTTGGTATATTCAGACAAGGTCCCGATGGGCTCGGTTGAGGACTAGACGGATTTTGGATCATTTTGGCACTGCTGTGTTCTACTAATTTCTAGTGTCACAGTTCTTCCTCGTGATGGAGATTAGCTTACTGTGTTTGCGTAAAGTTTTTTGAAGGCTGGGAGAATTTGTTCATCACCCTCGCGAGTCCTCAGACGCGTTCGCGTAGGTTGACAGATTGTGCATCACGTCTGCATAGTGTATGGCTGAGCTGGGTAGTCGATGGTCTATTCTTCGCGTTCGCGACCTCCTACCACGTTTGCGTAGTTCTGCCTTCTGTGTGTATTATGTTCGCGAGGGTTGTGGCGCGAATGCGTATATTATTTGGGTGGTAGATTATTTTTGTTCATTACGAACGCGATGGATTTTCCACTTCGCGTAAGAGGAATGCGTGGGAAGAATTATAAGTACTCTATTTTGGGGATTTCGACCATGTTAGCACATTTAGAGCTATGAAACTCAGATTGGAGCGATTATCACCAAATGGATTTGGGTAAGTGTTCTCTACTCGCTTTTGGCTATATTTCATGAATCTATTTTCGTTTTTGGCATTTGGTTGATGATTTCAAAAGTGAAATTGGGGGGTTTCGACTAAAGTTTCATATAGTGAATTTTTGAGTTTTAAATATCGATTCAGAGTCGTATTTGAGTGAAACTAGTATGGTTGGACTCGTAATTGAATGAGTTATCGAATTTTGCGTGTTTTATTGAGTTTCTAGGTGAGGGTCTGGGTTAGACTTTTAGGTCGATTTTGGGATTTTGATTAAAGATTCGACATTTATCGATTAGTTTGATTCCTCTGGTATTATTTGATGTATTTGAGTTGATTTTGGCTAGTTTCGAGTCGTTTGGAGGTCGGTACAAGTGTGATGATATTTTTGGAGCATTGTTTGGCTTTATCGGTATTGGATTTGGCTTGTTCGAGTTAAGAGACACTTCTAAACTTGGTGTTGAGGGTATGACACTCCGAATTACGTGCTATGTGTTTGGTGCTGAGGTGACACACATGCTAGGTGACGGGCGTATGCGCGTGCTCCATATGAATTGTGGCTTCATCATTCCTGTGGTACTGTGTAGTCACCTGATCTTATCTATAACCATGAAATCTCTACGTACTAGAGCTTTGAGATGTGATCCATATTAGAAACCATGCTTAGGCTACATGCTTATCCTTTTGGGACCCACTGAGGTCATTTTTGATGTTGAGTTATTTGCTTACATTACAATTTCATACTCAGTCATGTTCAGTCATTTCATATCATATCTCAGTCTCGGTTGTTATTTATTGACACATCATATCATCATTTTTGGGCTAGTTTCATTGCATTGTGAGCCTGAGAGACTAGAGAGATTGATGACAAAGTGAGGCTGAGGGCCTGAGTGTGAGTGATATTATGGGATCGGGCTGCACGCCACAACATGTTATATTGATTTATGAGCCCCTCCAGAGTCTACATACATCCTAGTGAGCTCGGTTGATTTATATTAAGGGATGGATCTTCCCTGGACATGGATCTTGCCCGAATAATTTATATTTGGGGATGGATCTTCCCCGGGCTGAATTGGCTTTATACAGTACCAAGTGACTGACTTTCAGTTTCTCTCTCTCTATATATTTGGGATGGATCTTCCCTGAGCTGGATTCGCCATATACAGTATTGGGTGATTGAGCATGTCGAGTGATTGAGCATGTCGAGTGGTTGAGCATGATGAATGGAAAGTGTAAGAAATTTTGATTAAAGTACTCTGAGAGTGTGAGTACATGAGTTCTTCACTGAGATACATTGTATTTGACATGCGTACTTGAGATACATGCATAGAGATGCATTTCTTCCTGGTGACACTCATGATTTTACATGTATATTGATATGTAGGCATAGAGATGTACTTTTCTCGTGCTATTTGAAACTAAAACATCTTATTTATTGTTGAAAGTTTTTTGGAGAAAATTACAATTTTCAAACTTACTCATATTTTTGGCGATTTCGGTAAAGGATTTGGGTTTTTACTGATATACTTGAAAAGCATGTCTATTTTCTGGAATTGTAAACGAGCCAAGCACTTTATCTATGAGTTACTTCTTTTATTACTTTCATTATGTTGTTGGCTATTGGTATTGGACTCCGACCTTTGCTCCAGCTCGTCACTACTTTCAACCTAAGGTTAGGTTTTGTTACTTATTTAGTACATGGGGTTGGTTGTACACATACTACACTTCTGTACCTTACGTGCCAATGTTGGATATTGATGTTGCTGTGTTCGACGGGAGTTGGATTTGATGATGTACATGCGTTCCAGTTATAGCTGTCTCTTGTTCATGGAAGCTCTAGACTAATGAAATATCTGTTCATGTATTTTTCAAACAGATGATGTACTGTCACGACCCCAAACTCGGACCCGGTCGTGACGGCGCCCCTCGTGAAGACAAGGCCAGTCGACACTTACCCATTATAGTTTTTAAGCAGTTACCAATGAGAATTAAGTCTAAAACATGATAAATAATCCAAAATTAAGCAGTTAACAATACAAATTTGTGGAAGAAAAACCCAACATAGCTCGATACTGGGGTGTCACTAGTCATGAGCATCTATAAATCCTACCACAAGTTTGAAAAGTCTAAGCTATTACAAAACGTCTAATAAAGAGATAGAAATAAGATAAAGGGGGAGAAACACGGGTCTGCGGACGGCAAACAGCTACCTCGTGGACTCCGAAGTCTGCCGGGAGCTCTCAACTCGCGTTGGTAGGATCTGCAACGTCTGAATCTGCATAGGGGGTGCAAGGAGTAAAGTGAGTACTCCAACTTAGTGAGTAATAATCATAAATAAAGACTGAAAGTAAGAAATCACGTAAGGTACATTACATGCTATAATGAAGCAGTAAAAGCCATTAAAGCAATAAATCAGTAAGAATATGTGAAAACCATTTTAGTTCAACTTAAACTTCATGAAAAGCCCTTTTTAACAATTAAGTAGGTAAATGACAGGCAATTAAGAAAGATAAACACATAAAGGTTCGCCCCTCGGGCACAATATCAACAAATCCGCTCCTCGGGCAGTATCTCAAAACAATACCAGCCCCTCGGGCTATATCTTACATCACAATGGGAACTTGCTCTCACTGGGGGTGTGCAGACTCCTGGAGGGGCCCTTTACGGCCCAAGCGCAATATCAAGCCATCTCGTGGCATTATCACTAGGATCTCGGCCTCATATCAACAAGCTACCTCGCGGCGTACACATCTCAGGCCCTTGGCCTCATAATCATAATCAAATATTTCCTCACAACATAGGCTCTCGGCCTTACTCAGTCCAAATCTCACAAGCCACTCGGGCAATAATAAAACATGATTCTCAGCCCAAAATAACATTTAAAAGATCATTTAAGTGTTAAATAGAGTAAACATGGCTGAGTATGAAAACAGTGGAATATAACATGACTAAGTTCAAGTATAAAGTCAAAACAGTGAGGAAATATCAATAAAAATCCCTGAAGGGGTCAAATAGTTGGCACGAAGTCCAAATATGGCATTCAGCCCAAATCATGATGATAGCAAATAAATTTTAGTCAAATACGTGGTAAAATAATCATTCTGGACGGACCAAGTCACAATCCCCAACAGTGCACGAACCCACGCTCATCATCTAGCATGTGCATCACCACAATATAGTACAACGATGTACGAATCCGAGGTTTTATACCCTCAGGACATCACTTACAATCATTACTCACCTCAATCCAGTCAAATCTCTAGCCCGCGATGCCTTTGCCCCTCGAATCGGCCTCCACTCGCACCAAATATATCCACTCAGAATCATGACATCAAAATATTATAAGGGAACGAAGTCCAAGCAAAAATAATCAATATACAACACAAATCCCAAAATTACCAAAACCCGACCCCCGGGCCCATGTCTCGGAATTCGACAAAATTCACATCAATGGATTCCTTATCTCCCCACAAGTTCATACATATCAAAAGTACCAAAATTCGACCACAAATGGTCCCTCAAATCCTCAAGTCTAGTCTCCAATACCAAGCCCTAGTTTTCCCAATTTTAACCCTTAAATTCCATTAATTATAGCTCTAATCCATGAAATAATACCATAGGAACGAGTTTTAGGTCCAAAATCCTTACCTCAATGAAGTCCCCTTGAAATCCTTCTTCAAAATCGTCCAAAAACCTCCAAAGCCGACTTAGAAATGGTGAAATAGCTCAAAAATTGCGAAGGAAACAATTTATACCTTCAGGCCGTGGGATTTCGTATCTGCGGCCATATTCCCGCTTCTGCAGTACCGCATTTGCGGTCAACCAACTGCTTCTGCGGTTTTTCACTTAAGCTGCCAAATCTCATTTACGATGCACTGCCCGCACCTGCGCCATCGCAGGGGCGGCTCCTCAACCGCTTCTGCGGCTCTAGCCTTTCCAGCCTATTTCCGCTTCTGCTCCCAATCATCTGCATATGCGGCATTGCACCTACGGTCCTCAATCCACAGGTGCGGAAATACCCGCAGCAGAAAATTCGCAGCATCTTCAAAAATTCCAAAATCTCCGTCAACCATACGACATCACCTCGAGGCCCCTAGGACCTCAACCAAAAGCACAAACATAAACCATAACCTTATTCAAGCTTATACCAATCTTCAAAACACCTCAAACAACATCGAATCAACCAAAACTCATCGGATTCAAGCCTAAGTTTCCAAAATCTTCCGAATTCAGCTTTTGATAAAAAACGCAACCAAACCATGTCCGAATGACCTAAAATTTTGCACACACATCCCAAATGACACAACGGAACTACTGCAACTCTCGGAATTCCATTCCGACCCTTATATCGAAATTTCACCTACCAACCGGAAATCGCTAAAACATCAACTTCGTCAATTCAAGCCTAGATCTACTCCGAACCTCCAAAACTCATTCCGATCAAGATCCTAAGTCCCACATCACCTCCCGAAGCTATTCGAACCATTGGAACTCACATCCGAGCCCTTTGATATATAACTCAACATCCAGTTGACTTTTCCAACTTAAGCTTCCTCAAAAGAGACTAAATATCTCAAACATTACCAAATCCTCTCCGAACCCGAGCCAACCAACCCGATCACATATAGAACCGATAAAAAAAGCAATAAGAAGAAGAGTTGGGGGAAACGGAGAGATAACTCATGAGACGACTGGCCAGGTCGTCACATCCTTCCCAACTTAAACAAACGTTCATCCTCGAACGAGTCAAGAAACATACTTGAAGCCTCAAACATGTGAGGATATCTGCTCTACATCTCCCGCTCGGTCTCCCAGGTAGCCTCCTCCACGAGCTGATTTCTCCACTGCACTTTCACTGAAGCTATATCCTTTGACCTCAACTTTCGAACTCTACGCTCCAAAATTGTTGTTGGCTCCACATCATAAGTCAAATCACCATCCAACTGAACCGTGCTAAAATCCAGAACATGAGACGGATCCCCAATATACTTCAAAAGCATAGAAAGATTAAATACTAGATGCACACTCAATAAGCTGGGTGGCAAAGCAAGCTCATAAACTACCTCCCCAATCCTTCGAAGCACCTCAAAAGTCCCAATGAACCGAGGACTCAATTTCCCTTTCTTCCCAAATTTCATAACACCCTGCATGGGCGAAACCTTGAACAGAACCTTCGCACCAACCATGTAGGACACATCTCGAACGTTTTTGTCAGCATAACTCTTCTGTCTCGACTGCGCTGTACAAAGCCTCTCCTGAATCACCTGCACCAAGTCTGTCCCTGATGGCCTAGCCTTACCCGGCTTGAACTAACCAACTGGAGATCTACACCGCCTCCTATACAAAGCCTTATATGGAGCCATCTGAATACTCAACTGGTAGTTGTTATAAGCAAACTCTGCAAGCGGTAGAAACTGATCCCATGACCCTCTGAAATCAATGACACAAGCACGCAACATGTCTTCCAATATCTGAATAGTGCGCTCGGACTGCCCGTCTGTCTGAGGGTGAAAAGCTGTGCTTAACTCAACCAGAGTACCCAACTCTCGCTACACAGACCTCCATAACTATGATGTAAACTGAGTGCCCCTATCTTAGATGATGTAAACCAGCACACCAAGCAACCGAACAATCTCCCGAATATAGATATCTGCCAACCACTCTGAAGAATAGGTAGTACACACAGGAATGAAGTGCACGGACTTGGTCAGCCGATCTAAAATCACCCAAATAGCATCGAACTTCTTCCAAATCTGTGGAAGTGCAACTACAAAGTCCATAGTGATCCTCTCCCACTTCCACTCTAGAATATCTATCCACTGAAGCAAGCCACTGGATCTCTGATGCTCGTATTTCACCTGCTGACAATTGAGATACCGATCTACAAATCCCACAATGTCTTTCTTCATTCTTCTCCACCAATAATGTTGCCTCAAATACTGATACATCTTCACGGCACCCAGATGTATGGAATACCACGAGCTATGGGCCTCTTCCAGAATCAACTCTCGAAGCCCATCCACATTGGGCGCACAAATCCGGCCCTACATCCTCAACACCCCATCGTCACCAATGGTCACATCTCTGGCATCATCATGCTGAACTCAGGACAAGCAAATGTGGATCATCATACTGGCGCTCTCTTATGCGGTCATATAAGGAAGACCGAGAAACCACACAAGCTAATACCCGACTGGGCTTTGAAATATCCAACCTCACGAACTGATTGGCCAAGGACTGAACATCAACTGCAAGAGTTCTCTCCCCAACTGGAATATATGCCAAATTCCCCATACTCACCGCCTTTCGGCTCAAAGCATCGGCCACCACATTGGCCTTTTCCGGATGGTACAATATAGTGATATCATAATCCTTTAGCAACTCCAACCACCTCCACTACCTAAAATTAAGATAATTCTGCTTGAACAAGTGTTGGAGACTATGATGATCAGTAAACACCTCACAAGACATACCATACAAGTAATGCCTCCAAATCTTTAATGCGTGAACTATGGCAGCCAACTCTAAATCATGAACAGGGTAGATCTTCTCATGGGGCTTCAACTGACAAGAAGCATAAGCAATAACTCTACCTTCTTGCATCAATACACAACCAATACCAACTCTCGAAGCATCACAATACACGGTATATGAATCTGAAGCTGATGGCAAAACTAACACTGGAGTTGTGGTCAAGGCTGTCTTGAGCTTCTGGAAGCTCTCCTCACATCCATCCGACCACGAAAAGGAAACACCCTTCTGAGTCAACTTGGTCAAGAGCGATACGATAGATGAGAATCCCAGAACAAACCGGCGATAATAGCCCACCAAACTAAGAAAACTGCGAATCTTCGTGGCTGAGGACGGTTTGGGACAACTCTGAACCGCTTCTATCTTCTTCGGATCAACCTGAATACCCTCGCTGGACACCATGTGCCCAAGAAAGCCACTGAACTGAGCCAAAACTCACACTTGGAGAATTTTGCATAAAGATTCTCCTCCCTCAATCTCTGTAACACAACTCTCAAATGCTACGTGTGCTCCTCCTAACTATGTGAATACACCAGAATATCATCAATGAAGACTATGACAAACGAGTTGAGATAAAGCTGGAACACGTTGTTCATCAAATGCATGAACGCTACTGGGGCATTGGTCAGCCCAAAAGACATCACCAAGAACTTATAATGACCATATCGAGTCTTGAAAGCTGTCTTAAGAATATCCGAGTCCCTGATATTCAACTAGTGATAACCCGAACAGAGATCAAAGTTAGAGAACATCTCTCTCCCTGAAGCTGGTCAAATAAATCATCAATGCGAGGCAAAGTATACTTGTTCTTAACCGTTACTTTGTTCAATTGCCTATAATCAATGCACATCCTCATAGTGCCACTCTTCTTCTTCTTCACAACTAGAACTGGCACACCCCAATGTGACACACTAGGCCGAATAAACCTCTTATCAAGGAGTTCCTGAAGCTACTCATTTAGCTCCTTGAACTCCGCTGGTGCCAGACGATATGGCGGAATAGAAATAGGTTGAGTGCCCAGCACCAGGTCAATACCAAAATCAATATCTCTATCTGGTGGCATGCCCGACAGGTCTGCAGGAAACACATTGGGAAAATCCCTCACAACTGGAACAGAATCAATACTGGGACTCTCACCACCAACCTCCGTCACAAAGGCTAGATACGAATGACAACCCTTCCCAACCATACGCTGGGCCTTCAAGAATGAGATCACTCTACTAGGAACATAATCAGTCACACCTCGCCACTCAATCCGTAACACACATGGTATAGCCAATGTGACTGTCTTGGCATGACAGTCCAGAATAGCACGAGACGAAGATAGCCAATCCATGCCTAAAATAACATTGAAATCGACCATACACAATAATAAAAGTTCCACTCAGGCCCCCAGACCCCCAATAGTCACCACACACGACCGGTACACATGGTCTACAATAACAGTATCCCCCATTGGGGTAGATACATGAACAGGTGAAGCAAGAAACTCACGGGGCATACCCAAATAACGAGCAAAGTATGATGACATATAAGAAAACGTGGAACCGGAATCAAATAATGTAGAGACATCTCTGTGGCAGACTGAAACAATACCTGTAATAACCGCATCAGAAGCAATAGCATTGGTTCTAGCTGGAACTGCATAGAAATGGGCTTGACCGCCACTTGATCGACCTCCCTCTTTGGGTTGGCCTCTAGCTGACTGACCTCCACCCCTATCTGGGTGGGTGGGTGGTGATGAAGTAACGGGCGCTGAAGCCGATGACTGACCCCTCTGCTGAGATGAACCCACAAGACAACGAGGACACTGCCTCAACATATGGCCTATCTCTCTACACTCATAACAACTCCAATGTGCTTGAGAAGGGGACTGAAGGGAACCCCTCACACCGGAGTGACTAGCGGATGCACCTGGCATAGAAGAGCCCTGAACTGATGGAGCACGAGACGAACTCTGAGCTGGAACGACACTAAGTGATGACTGGCCCTGATGAGAACTGTGAGAACCATGACCCGATGATGCCCCACAATAACCTAGGTGAGCTGGCTGAGCATGCCAGAATGGATGACCTTTGTCGTGCTGAAACTGACCTCTCGAAGGAGTACCACTGTAACTACCAGATCCTCAAGGCCTCTTAGCCTCCCTCTCCTCTCGCTCTTAGCGACGAACAAACTCAATCTCATGAGCAATGTCCACAACCTTCTCGAAAGTAGCACTAGTCACCCTCTCATTGGTCATGAGAATACAAAGCTGATAAGTGAGGCCATCAATAAACCTCTTAATCCTCTCTCTATCTGTCGGAACCAACCAAATAGCAGGACGAGTTAACTCGGAGAACCTCATCTCATACTGCATCATAGTCATCTCTCCCTGACACAACCACTCAAACTGCCTACGCAGCTCCTCTCTGTGAGACCGCGGAACATACTTCTCTAGAAAGAGAACGGAGAACTGCTGCCATGTAAGGGGTGCTGCACCAACAGGCCTATGCCTCTCAAAAGCCTCCCGCCAAATGAAGGAAGCTCCAAAAAACTGATAATTAGTGAAAGCGGCCCTGTTGGTCTCTAGAATACCGGCTGTACGAAGCATCCTCGCCCTCTGCACCACTGAAGGTCGGAGGCTAAAGTCTACCATAACTCTCCAACCTACGCTGCTCGTCCTCTGGCATGGCAGGAACTACATAGTCATGAGCAGCTGCTACCGGCTGGGCTGGATGTGCCCCTGGTGTCTGAAGTCCCTGCATGGCCTGCTCAGGTGTGCGAGCGACGTAAGTCTGATTGCCTCCCCCGGCCTGAGAAGTAGTTGCGGTTGTAGTAGCTGAGACCGCCTGAGCTAGGCCAGTGCAAACTGATAAAATATGAGCCAAGGCCTCCTGAAGACCCGAAATCACAATAGGCAAAGTTGGTGCCTGAGTTGGTGCTGCTAGAGGGTCTATAACTGGGACCTGATCCTGAATTGGGGCGGCTAGTGGTTCTGCAGGTGCTGCCCTAGCTGTTGTGCAGGCCACACCTCTGCCCCTACCGCGACCACGACCGCCTCCTCGGCCTCTAGTGGCCACAGCTAGTGGTACTGGTGGTCATCCATCATGGCCGGTAGAACGTCCTCACCATCTATGAGAGAATAGAATGACAGAAGTTTAGTACTCGGATCAATAAATTCGCACGACAAGAATTTCAAGAATATGAAGTCTTTCCTAATGGTTCTGCAACCTCTCGAGGATAAATACAAACGTCTCCATACCGATCCGCGAGACATTACTAAACCTGCTCATGACTCGTGAGACCTATGTAACCTAGGCTCTGATACCAACTTGTCACGACCCCAAACTCAGACCCGGTCGAGAAGGCGCCTTTCGTGAAGAAAAGGCCAGCCGACACATACCCATTTCAGTTTTTAAGCAGTTACCAATGTGAATTAAGTCTAAAACATGATAAATAATCCAAAATTAAGTAGTCAACAGTACAAATTTGCAGAAGAACAACCCAACACAGCCCGATACCGGAGTGCCACTAGTCATGAGCATCTATAAATCCTACCGCAAGTCTGAAAAATCTATAAGCTATTACAAAACATCTGATAAAGAGATAGAAATGAGATAAAGGGGGAGAAAGACGGGTTTGCGGACGCCAAACAGCTACCTCGTAGACTCCAAAGTCTACCGGGAGATCTCAACTTGCGTTGGCAGGATCTGCAATGCCTGAATCTGTACACGGGTGCATGGAGTTAAGTGAGTACTCCAACTCAGTGAGTAATAATCATAAATAATGACTGAAAGAAAGAAATCACGTAAGGCACATTACAGGCTAAAATGAAGCAGTAAAAGCCATTAAAATAGTAAATCATTAAGAATATGTGAAAGTCATTTTAGTTCAACTTAAACTTCATGAAAAGCCCTTTTTAACAATTAAGCAGGTAAATGACAGGCAATTAAGAAAGATAAACGCATAAAGGTTCGCCCCTCGGGCACAGTATCAAAAAATCCGCCCCTCGGGCAATATCTCAGAATAATACCAGCCCCTCAAGGCTATATCTCACATCACAATGGGTACCCGCACTCACTAGGGGTGTGCAGACACCTAGACATGCCCCTTACGTCCCAAGTGAAATATCAAGCCATCGCGTGGCAACATTACTAGACTCTCGGCCTCATATCAACAAGCCACCTCGTGGCGTACACATCTCAGGCCCTCGACCTCATAATCATAATCAAATGTTTCCTCACAATATAGGCTCTCGGCCTTACTTAGTCCAAATCCTAACAAGCCACTCTGGCAATAATAAAACATGATTCATAGCCCAAAATATCATCTAAAAAAGATCATTTAAGTGTTAAACAGAGTAAACATGGATGAGTAGGAAAACAATGGAATATAACATGACTGAGTTCAAGTATACAGTCAAAACAGTGAGGAAATATCAATAAAAATCCCTGAATGGGTCAAATAATTGGCACAAAGCCCAAATATGGCATTCAACCCAAATCATGATGATAGCAAATAGATTTCAGTCAAATATGCGGATCCGAGGTTTCATACCCTCAGGACATCATTTACAATCATTACTCACCTCAATCCGGTGAAATCTCTATCCCGCGATGCCTTTTCCCCTTGAATCGGCCTTCACTCGCATCGAATCTATCCAAAATCAGAATCACGACGTCAAAATATGCTAAGGGAACGAAGCTCAAGCGAAAATAATCAATATACAACACAAATCCCGAAATTACCAAAACCCGACCCCCGAGCCCACATCTTAGAATCCGACAAAATACACATCAATGGATTCCTTATCTCCCCACAAGTTCATACATATGAAAAGTACCAAAATCCGACCATAAATGGTCCCTCAAATTCTCAAGTCTAGGTCTCCAATATCAAGCCCTAGTTTCCCCAATTTTTAACCGTTAAATTCCATTAATTATAGCTCTAATCCGTGAAATAATACCATAGGAACAAGTTTTAGGTCCAAAATCCTTACATCAATGAAGTCCCCTTGAAATCCTTCTTCAAAATCGTCCAAAAATCTCCAAAGCCGACTTAGAAATGGTGAAATATCTCAAAAATCGTGAAGGAAACAATTTATACCTTCTGGCCCAGGGATTTCGCATCTGCAGCCATATTCCTTCTTCTACGGTACCACATTTGTGGTTAACCAATCGCTTCTGCGGTTTTTCACTTAATCTGCCAAATCACATCTGCGATGCACTACCTGCACATGCATCATAACAGGTGCGGTTCCTCAACCGCTTCTGTAGCTCCAGCCTTTCCAGCCTATTTTCGCTTCTGCGCCCAATCATCCGCATATGCGGTGTCACACCCGCGGTCCCCAATCTACAGGTGCGGAAATACCAGAAGCAGAAAATCTGCAGTTTCTTCAAAAATCCCAAACTCTCTGTCAACCATCCGAAATCACCCCGAGGCCCCTGGAACCTCAACCAAAAGTACAAACATAACCTATAACCTTATTCAAGCTTATACCAATCTTCAAAACACCTTAAACAACATCGAATCAACCAAAACTTATCTGATTCAAGTCTAAGTTTTCAAAATCTTCTGAATTCCGCTTCTGATAAAAAACCCAACC
This sequence comes from Nicotiana sylvestris, assembly GCF_000393655.2. NCBI lineage: Eukaryota > Viridiplantae > Streptophyta > Magnoliopsida > Solanales > Solanaceae > Nicotiana > Nicotiana sylvestris. The sequence goes on along the minus strand of NC_091065.1, from coordinate 42,348,755 downwards.
AAACCATGTCCGAATGACCTGAAATTTTGCACACACATCCCAAATGACACAACAAAACTACTGTAACTCTCGAAATTTCATTCCGACCCTTATACCAAAATCTGACCTACCAACCAAAAATGGCCAAAATATCAACTTCGCCAATTCAAGCCTAGATCTACTCCGAACCTCCAAAACTTCCGATCACACTCCTAAGTCCCAAATCACGTCCCAAAGCTATCTAAACCATCAGAACTTACATCCGAGCCCTCTGACACATAAGTCAATATCCGATTGACTTTTCCAACTTAAGCTTCCTCAAAAGAGACTAAATGTCTCAAACCTTACCAAATCCTCTCCGAACCCGAGCCAACCAACCCGATCACATATAGAACCGATAAAAAAGTAATAAGAAGCATAGATGGGGAAATAAAGCGGTAACTCATGAGATGACTGGCCGGGTCATCACATGTACTTTATTCATACCACCTTTATAAATTCTAAATCTTAGACACTCATGATTTGTACTACCAATTCTTGGAGAATGTACATGATTTAGATATTTCCTTTTACTTAATTATCTTATTAAATTTTATTGAAATTGGATAGTTGTTAATTGGCTTATCTAACGGGTTGGGTTAGGTGCCAGCACGACTAGTTGAATTTTGGATCGTGATATAGTATCAGATTATTTAGCGGGTGGATTTTTATTTTTAGTGGGTTAGGTTGGGTGTGTGGGTGGATTTTCAATATTTTATTTAGGTTTTAATTACTTTATTTGGTTCAACAATATAAAAAATTCATATGGACTGCCACGTCACTTTTACAACTGGAATTTTTTTTAATTCCAGTTGAGTGACCATTTATGTGCAATAGGAATAGTTGAGTGAAAGTGACTTTAACCCATAATTTTGGATAGTTAAATAATCATCTGAGTAATGGACTAGAAAGTTAAAATTATAAATAAAAGTTTATCTAAATTTATCTATAAAACTAACCACATGTTCTATATACACTCAGTTTATCCCGTATATGTCCTGTTTATCGTGAAAATGGTTACAACAATTAAATTTGTAAATGGGATTCTAAAGATACGTGATCTATTCTCGAGCTAGTTGTTAGAGCAGATGATGCTAAGAACGTGAAGTTTAATGATGAAGTACGAGCTAAACTGAGGCAGTAATCAAGCCGAAGGGGCCTGTTGCCCGAACGCAGGACCGGTCGGAGAGGACCTTGGGGTCAAGTTTCGAGTCGGGATCAAGCTATCGGGGGCAGCCGGGAATGGAATAACAATTAAGGATACGATTAAGTAAGGCTCTTTTCGGCCAATACAAAGCTATATGCTGAAGAACAAGTAAAAAGGTGGTGGATATGAAGACGGCTTCGGGCCAGTACCAAGTGATAAACAAAGAACGAACAAGTAAGTAATCGAAGATGAATGGCTTTCGATCTAATGGGGACAAGTAAATTAGAAAGGAAAAGAGAGAGAAGATATTATATCACTTGAGTAGGATAATTGGAGATCTACCTTTATAGGGTATTAGCGACTCCCATTTTCTAGAAAAAAGGGGGGAGTCCAATCTCCATACAAGATACGTTACATGATACAAGAAATAGGATGTGACAATCGGCTAACTCTTTGATGCAAGCGTGGGCTGATGTCGAACTGCTTAAAATAGACCTGATCGACCCCGGGCGCATTCTTCGAGGGATCCTTGCATTCGTTGGGGCTTTGGCTGACATTATCCTTGGTGGGGTACCGCTCGACCTTGAGGGAAGTGGTTGGCTCGAGATCCTGGGCTTCTGGGATCACCCTTTGAGGTATTCAATTGAGGAGAAATCGGTCTCCTAGATTTCACTGTGTACAGATAGTCTCCACGTTTCTTAGATGGAAGTGATAAGAAATGATTTTGACACTCTATTTCTCAATCTCTCACAACGACATCGTGTTGACGGCGCAACTCCCCTTTTTACAGTTATTAAGGCATTTTACCTTCCCACTTCTTCAGGATTGCCTGAAATGTCGTGATTCTTCGATCTTTTATTGATATTGGTTTAGCTTCTATGAACACATTAATTGCGCCTGCTGGTACGTTTCCCAGGGGTGGTAATGGCGCCATCGGTTACTTTGCTCTCCCCATAAATAGGGCTTTTTGTGGTTGTTCTTTTATCCAAATTTCCTTTGATATCCACCTTTCCTTCCTTTCCTGCTATCTTGAATTTTTGCCATCTTGTCATGTTTGGAGTCTATGGCCTTAAGGGTTTTCACCATGCGTTTCGTAGCCCAACCCTCGGTCTTCCTTCGATTAGGTAGAGTTGTGCCGCTTTGTTATTGTTGTTGTTGTTGTTGGCCCGGGGCGATGAGGCAGAGGAAGATTTCCTCTGGCCCTGGGAGCACTTTGGATTATGCACCCCTGCTCAAGAGGGTCTCGGATTATGTACCGCTGCTCACCCTCCTTCCCTGGCTCGGTGTGTTACACCCCTTTTTGATTCCAGGGGGGTATGTCGGCAGTCTCTGCTGGCTGTTGCCTTTCGTGATGAGGCAACGTCTCAGGAAGTGGCTTCAAAACGACAGTATCAACGGAGCTCGTACTAGCCAAATTTTTCACCCAGCAACTTCTTCATTCTACCGGCTTCTCCTTCGTCATTTTGCTCTTCTCCCCTGACTTCCTTTTGAAGATACCATTCCGGGAGGATTGGAATGTGGTCCTCGGGGGGGTCAGACTTTGGAAGATATTGTCTTTGAGGTCATATGCTTGAGAGGATGATGATGGAGACGTAGCATGAACATGCTAGATCCTTAGGCCCCTCCTATATGCGTATCATTTGTAATTCGTCACTTTTTTGTAAGGACCCTCTGTGGGCTTTTGTAATCACGTGCAATGTAACCATATGTAAGGACCCCTCGAGGGTCGTTGTAAACGAACACTTATATAAATACTGGGATACAAACCTCCCAAGTTTGAGATGTTTGACGGCACAAGTGATACCAGAGTCCATCTGAGGACCTATTGCGACAAACTCGTTGGGGTCGGGAAAGACGAAAGGATCAGAATGAAACTCTTTATGAGGAGTCTCACTGGGGATGCTTTGTCCTGGTACATCAACCAAGATCTCATGAAATGGTCCAATTGGGTAAGTATGGCGTCAGATTTCATGGAGCGATTTAGGTTCAATACAGAAAACGCACCAGATGTTTTCTACATTTAGAATCTTAAGAAGAAACCTACCAAGACTTTCTGTAAGTATGCTACTCGTTGAGGGTCGGAAGCGGCCAAGGTCAGGCCATCTTTGGACGAGGAATAGATGAACAAGTTCTTCGTCAGAGCATAAGATCCGCAATATAATGAAAGGTTAATGGTTATCGAAAATCATAAATTCTCTTATATCATCAAGCTTGGAGAAAGATTCGAAGAAGGAATCAAGAGCGGGATGGTAACGAATTTTTAGGCACTACAGGCCACAAATAAGGCATTACAATCAGGTGGCATATCGAAGAAGAAGATATTGGGGCAGTAATGATGGCCCAGTGCCCAAAATCTCCACTTACCTGTCAAACACCTCCACCCATATATCAAACACCTCCACCCACATACCAAGCACCACCGCCACATATCAGCCCTCATTTCCGAGATATTCCCAACTAGCCATTGTCCATCACACCTATAACTCCCAACCATCATATTTCCAATCATATCCAACTCGCCAAAACTTTCCAAGATCAAGACCCAACTTCGACCGCAAGCCACTCAAACAATAATCGCCATTGCTGAGCCCATAGACCAATTGTATGAAAGGTTGAAAGTCACGGGTTACATCACTCCTGTTCCCATGTGGCATTAGAAAACCCATCCCAATAGGTCAATCCAAAAAAAACTTGTGCATACCATTCCGATATGAAGGGGCACACCACTGCTTACTGCCAAACATTAAAGGATAATATCCAAACGCTAATTGACAACAAGGTCATACAGGAAAAGGAAGCCACACCTAATGTCTGTGACAACCACCTCCCTTATCATAGAGGTAGTGGAGTACATGTGATAGAGACGAATGAAGAGTGGGACCCCTGGGGGTCTATTGGGCTTATTCAAGAAGACGATAACTTTAAAGTTGCAGTCACGCTCACTCCTATTGTGGTACAAAATCGGTCACCAATCGAGGTCGAGGTAGCTACACCTGTTCCATTTGAGGCAAAGGTAGCTCCACCCGCGGCCACCCCCGCTCCATTTGAAGTAGAAGTGGTAACACCTTTCACAGTGACAGTGTCAACCAAAGCTCCTTTTGACTTAAAAGCAATACCCTAGGGATTACGTTGTCGAAGCTAGGCTAAAGGGAAAGGCAAAAATAGAGGAATTCGATGTTGCACAAGGAATGACTAGGACTAGAAGAGTTTACATTTGAACATTTGGTAGGACCAAGCAAGAATGCCACTACTAGGCAGCCTGTCATTAAGACATGGCCATATAACCTATGGAGGAAAGTACAAGCAAAGGAGTATTATGTTATTGACCATCTGAACAAAACCCCAACCCAGATATCCATCCTGTCACTATTGCAAAATTCAGAGGGACATACGAACGCTTTAATGGAAGTGTTGAGCGAAGCTTATGTTAACATCACTAGTAGAGAAATGGCCAATATGATAGGGCAAGTACTGGAAAGTCATAAGATTATTTTCCATGAAGATGAGCTGCCACCTGAGGGGTTGAATCACAATCAAGCATTCCATATTATAGGGTCTTGGTTGACGGAGGTTCAAGCCTAAATATTTGTCCATTGGACACTCTAAAAAGGTTGGACAAAGGTTTCAATGAAATACGGATAGGAAGCATGAACGTGAAAGCTTTTGATGGGTCCCAAATAGCCCCGATCAGGGAAATCAACCTTTACTTATAGATGAGGCCAACTTGGTTTGACTTCGAGTTTCAGGTGCTTGACATACCAGCCTCATATAATCTTCTGTTGGGCCGACCATGGAACCATGCTACTGGAGCCATGCCCTCCAGACTACATCAAGCCGTGAAGTTCAAATGGAATTGTCAGGAGGTGATCATTCACGGAGGTGGAAATAACCCCATTTACACCAGTCAAACCGTCCTAACCATTGGACATATAAGAAGGCTACGAGGGGAAACCTATCATCAAATTGAGTGGGTCAATGCCGTCGAGAAGGATAAATGGTGGAGCAGTAAAATAGAAAGCATATTGGCCTGGTCTGGAGATGAACCTGACAAAGGGTTTGGAAAGAACCTCCAAGGTATCACTAAACCAATACAGCTAAAAAATCATGGTACCACCTTTGGGCTCAGATACCAGTACACATGGCAACAATATAGAAATTGGTCGCCTCCATGGCGTGGACCGTACTACCCTCTCGAGTAACCAGTGTCACGCTTGGAACAAGCTTTTCACCAAGCTAATACGATATGGGGACTGCAGAAGAGAAAGCACTAGCTGGGTTGAAGAATTTATTCTTGGATGATGAGGACATGGACCGCAATTCCATAATTGAGGAGGAGGAGGAGGAGGAAGATGGCCTCACCATTCAGACCGTAAAGAATGGAGCTTTTCTCATGAATTGGACCGCTAGACCATCTCGAGCCCGCCGAGTCCCTGGGTAGCCTGGCAGATTTTACTTTTATAGCCATTCTAGGCATTTAAGATTTCCAATAATTTTGTTTTACGATTCACTTGTTTCAAAATAAATTCTCGATTCATCGAGCCGTACTTGTCCGAATGATTTTTTGGTTTTAATCAAATACATTTACTCTTTATTATTCATTACTATTTTTACACTTTTTCTTTCTAGAGCGTTGCTATTACTTTTCCTGATGAACCAGTGACTATGACATGTAATAAGGCAACGCAACATGAGAATAGTGATTCAAATGAAGAAGATGAGATACCCGAGGAAATTGTGAGGGAGGTTGATAATTTTGAGAATAAGCCTAAGTCCTATCTGGACAAAACCGAAGCAGTAAATTTGGGAGACGCTGAAACCGTCAAGAAGACTCGCATCAGCATTCACTTGTCACCAACAGAGAAGGACGAGTACAGTCATTTCATAAAAGAGTATGAGGACATTTTCGCATGGTCGTATGATGATATGACCGGTTTGAGCACGTCCATAGTGGCTCACAAGTTGCCTACTAATTCCATGTGTCCGCCAGTGAAGCAGAAACTTACAAAGTTTAAACCAAACATGTGTTTGAAAATCAAGGAGGAAGTTACCAAGTAAATCAAAGCCAAAGTTCTCAGGGTGGTTGAATACCCATCTGGGTTAGCTAAACATTGTGCCAGTTCCGATGAAGGATGAGAAGGTTAGAGTATATATTCACTATCTGGATTTAAACAGAGCATGTCCCAAGGATGACTTCCCACTACCAAACATACACATTTTGATCGACAACTGTGCGAAGAATGAACTCCAATCCTTTATGGATTTCTTTGCGGGTTATCACCAGATCTGGATGGACGAAGAAGATGCAGAGAAAACAGCTTTTATCACACCTTAGGGGTATATTGCTACAAGATGATGCCATTTGGTCAGAAGAATACTGGGGCTACTTACATGAGAGCCATGACAACTATCTTCCATGATATGATACACAAGGAGATAGAGGTGTATGTGGACGACATCATTATCAAATGCAAGAGGGCCGCAAATCACATAGCGGACTTGAGAAAGTTCTTTGACAGGCTAAGGAGGTACAACTTGAAACTAAACCCCGCAAAATGTGCATTCGAGGTTCCCGTAGGAAAATTATTGGGATTCATCGTCAGTCGTCAAGGGATCGAGCTGGATCCATCTAAAGTCAAAGCTATTTAGGAGTTACCAACACCTAAGAGAAAAAAGGACGTGATGAGCTTCCTAGGATGTCTCAACTATATCAGTCACTTCATAGCACAGTCCATAGTCATATGTTAACCCATCTTCAAAATGCTGAGGAGAGATGCCGAAACAAGCTGGACCGAGGATTGCCAGAAAGCTTTTGACAAGATCAAGGAATACCTGTCCACACCACTAGTTCTGGTCCTGCCAGAACCAGGATGACCTTTGTTACTCTATCTATCTATGTTAGATGGAGCCTTTAGATGTGTCTTGGGACAACATGACGAGACAAGAAGGAAGGAGAGGGCCATATACTACCTGAGTAAGAAGTTCACAACCTACGAAGCACGATACTCTCTGTTGGAACGCACTTCCTATGCTTTGACCTGGACAACTTGGAAATTGAGGCACTACTTCTGTGCCTACACTACATACCTCATATCCAGGATGGACCCTCTGAAGTATATATTCCAGAAACCTATGCCGACTGGAAAGTTGGCCAAATGGCAGATACTGTTAAATGAGTTCGATATCATCTACATATCTCAAAGGCGGTCAAAGGACAAGAATTGATAGATCACCTTGCTGAAAATCCGATGGGAGGTGCATACGAACCTTTGAAAACATATTTTTGTGATGAAGAAGTGTCGTTCGTAAGGGAAGACATTACCGAAGCAAACAACAACTGGAGGACGTTCTTTGACGGAGCTACAAATTTCAAATGAGTGGGTATTAGAGTAGTTTTGGTATCAGTAACGGGTCAACATTATCCGGTATCTGCTAAACTCAGATTTCCCTGCACTAACAACATGGCAGAATATGAAGCCTGCATACAAGGCTCAACATGGCAATCGATATGAACATTTAGGAGTTGTTGGTAATCGGTGATTCAGATTTGCTTGTGCACCAACTACAAGGAGTGTGGGCCACCAAATCCAAGATACTGCCATATCTACACCATGTGCAGGGATTGAGAAAAAGTTTTACGAAGATAGAATTCTGACATGTGCCCATAATTTAGAATGAGTTTGCCGATGCATTGGATAGAATTGCCGACATGTGCCTACACCATGCCCAGCCAACGCCATTACATGCCAGAAAGACAGATATTAGTTAAAAAACTTTAGCAAAATTTTGAGAAGGATTCTCAAAATTCTGAAGAAGGTTCAGCAAGATCCATTATCCGTAAACGCTCAAAAGATCATCTACAAACCTGGGGCAGAATTTTGAGGAGGACCCTAAAAATTCCAATATAAGAGAGCTACAATGCCTTTGAGATGTGTTACTGTCACTAGTTCATCAAAATTACTTGATGTATCAATACGTTTCTAAAACAACTCTATTTTTTTCAATAATTGCATATTTTTGAAAACATTATTTCCATAACATTCAAGTGTCACCTAGGGGAACTCGAAAAGGCTTTGGGAATGGACCAAAGCAAAGACAACTGATAGAGGCACGAACCAACCTCCCCCCACAAACTTATAATTTTTCTTTGAACGCAGGCATATTTGATATAACGATAGAATTCGCAGATATGTATACACAAAACAGAATTCACTATCAATCCAGACATCAGACACTGAATATATCTCTAGCTAAGACATACACTACTCCTATTTGCTATCGTTCTTTGCATGAGGCTAATCCCTGCCACGATACTTGCATGAGGCTAATCCTTGCCTCCATATTTGCATGAGGCTAATCCTTGCCTTTATATTTGCATGAGGCTAATCCTTGCCTCCATACTTGCATGAGGCTAATCCCTGCCTCCATATTTGCACGAGGCCAATCTTTGCCTCCATATCTTCACGAGGCTAATCCATGCCTCCCTATTTGCATGAGGCTAATCCTTGCCTCCATGAAACTAATCCTTGCCTCCCTATTTTGTTGAGGCTATTCCCTACCATCCTATTTGCATGAGGCTACCTATTTGCATGAGGCTATCCCTGCCTCCATATTTGCATGAGGCTAATCCCAGCCTCCATATTTGCAAGAGGCTAATCCCTGCCTCCATATTTGCAAGAGGCTAATCCCTACCTCCATATCTGCACGAGGCTAATCCTTGCCTCCATATTTGCACGAGGCTAATCCTTGCCTCCATATTTGTATGAGGCTAATCCATGCCTCCATATTTGCATGAGGCTAATCCCTGCCTCCATATCTGCACGAGGCTAATCCTAGCCTCCATATTTGCATGAGGCTAATCCTTGCCTCCATATTTGTATGAGGCTAATCCATGCCTCCATATTTGCATGAGGCTAATCCCTGCCTCCCTATTTGCATGAGGCTAATGCTTGCCTCCCTATCTTGTATGAGGCTAATCCCTGCCTCCCTATCTTCATGAGGCTAATCCCTGCCTTCGTATCTGCATCAGGCTAATCCCTGCCTCCCTATTTGCATGAGGCTAATACTTGCCTACATATTTACATGAGGCTAATCCCTGCCTCCATATCTGCATAAGGCTAATCTCTACCTCCATAATCACATGAGGTTAATCCTTGCCTCCATATTTGCATGAGTCTAATCCTTGACTCCCTACCTGTATGAGGCTAATCCCTACATCCCTATCTACATGAGGCTAATTCCTACCTCCGTATTTGCATGATGCTAATCCCAGCCTTCATAATCGCATGAGGATAATCCTTGCCTCCATATTTGCATGAGGCTAATCCTTGCCTCCCTACCTGCTTGAGGCTAATCCCTGCCTTCCTACTTGTATGAGGCAAATCCTTGCCTCCGTATTTGCACGAGTCTAATCTCTGCCTCCATATTTGCATGAAGCTAATCCATGCCTCCCTATTTGCATGAGGCTAATATTTGCCTCCCTATCTTGCATGAGGCTAATCCCTGCTTCCCTGTTTGCATGAGGATAATCCTTGCCTCCCCATCTGCATGGGACTAAGCATTGTCCCCCTTCGCATGAACATTGCACTATTTCTAGTACTATCTATTTGCTTTTCAATCGGGCTAAGCTCTGCCCTCCATTTCACAAGACTAAGCCTTGTCTTCTTAACTTCATGATTACTACATATCATGGGCTGAAGTATCTCCAACCCATCCAAAGTCATCATAGTCTAAAAGGCATCATCCTCATAGCCGGAAGACACCATGCCATGGCCTGAGGATCCCTCTAATTTGCATATTATTATTCAATGGCGTCATGGTTCGGAGGCACCATATTCATGGCCCGAGAATACCATTTCATGGCTTGCGAATTCCTTAATAAACAATTCATGGCCCAGGACGTCATGGTCCAAGTACGTCATTTTTAACCGTCTAAATACAACCTTCTTGGTCCAAAACGGAATATGCATCATGTTTAAATTTTCGCAAATACATGTTTGTAGCATCTTTTATCTACAAGTAACCAGTAAGAAACTGCTATCCTAGCAGGAGCGATCTCGCTTCAGTTCCTTCTACTGTCTCGAACCTAAACCGCTCACCATAGCCACTTTTGTGTCCCGTGCCCATTCTTGCAATGACTTCATCTGTATATTCCGCCAATGAATCTAGAACTACTCATGGCCTAATTCTTGTAAGACCAGGGATATGTAGGAAACTCAAAGACAAGAGTCCGGCCTATGTTTTTCAAAGCATCCCGCCCGGTCAAAATTGACCATCATTTTTTTACCCGAAAACTCTTTCATCCTTCCCAGGTAAAGAGAGGCAACTGTTGATACCCAATTTTTCCTATATATTTTTAATACATATATATACTTTCCAAATAGAATATATACATATATAAGCATGCATATGCATTTTTTATAATTTTCTATAATTTTAAAGGCTTTAAATTGATTTATTTCTTCCATTTTTACTCATAAAATTTCCAATAATTATCCCTCAAATTGTTTTTGTTGTAATTTAGTCATCTAAATTCTATATGTATGCCAAAATATTGATTAAATATTTTTAGTGCATTTTTTGTAATTGCATTTACATTTTAAGCTAATTTGCATATATTTGCAATATTAGCCCTATTAATGCATAATTACGTTGTTGATGCATAAAATGATCTTTTATATTTTTAACATGTTAAATAACTATTTTAATCAATTTTAGTACACTAAATTATTTTTCATAAATCATTTATTATTTATTATAAATTATATAGTGTTAAAATGGCTATTTAAAATATGGCCTAATTATATTTCAATTTTATCCCCAATTCAACCTTAATCCTAACCCAAATTGCCAACCCAGTACCCAATTAAACTACCCAGGCCCAATATCCATCTGCCCAAACCCAATACCCGGCCAAATCCTGACCGTTGATCGTTTTGATCAATGGTCCAAGATTTCCCATTCCTAATTAATCTAACCTATACCCCCCAAACCTAATTCATTTCATGACCTACCCCGCCGCCTTAAAATCCTCTCTGCTCTCAAAATGCTCTCACGCTAACCCTAATCCCCGATCTCACTGACCCCCATCTATGGCTATCTCCGGTGACCTCTCACCACCTCTCAGGGCTCCAATGACCTCTCTTATGTCATTCTTGCCATCTCTAAGACCCTCAAGGGGAAAGGGCTATATCGACTTGCATCTAGAGTTCATCTCTCGCCTGTTCCAGGACATTCCGGTGTGATCTCGAGTGAGATTATCCTATATTTAGCCACGATCTATGGTTTTCTAAACAGGTTTCTTCATCTCTGTGTGGTTCTCTTTGGAACCCTAATTTCATTTCTAAACCTCCTAGATCCGTACAGATCTAAGACAATTTGAGTTTGTTTCTTGTGTGTTTTACAATAGCCTTGAGATTCTTTACAAGAATCGTATGATTTCAAGTGATTTTTTATCTTTTTCTAAAATTAGTGTTTCCAGAATTTATTTATTTTTAAACCTTAGTTAATGATTCTTTGTGTTTAAACTTCTGATTCTCATACATTTTGACTAATTTTATGAACTTGCTGCAACCTTAGCCCGTTTGTACTGAAAACCTTAATTTTTTGGGGTTCTTCGTTTTGTTTCTGGATGTTGGTACCGTTTTATTGTATTCTTGTCTTGGGTTCTTGTGACGTTTCATGATTTACTTCTCCTAGTATGCTTCTACTGAATTTTCTTAGTTCAACCTTTCACTGATATTATGAACTTGTGTTTATACTGACCATTCATGCAAAACTTGTATGCTTCTCTTTGAATCAGTGTAGTTTAACCATGGGTTTTGTTAGAGCTGTGTGAAATCCCGACTATTCATGCTCTAAATTATTTTATATGCTAAGCATGCTGCTTCTTTCATGACTTTCTGAACCATTGATTACTCTGAATCCCTTATTTTCTTGTTTAATTTGCCCCCTTTCCATCTAATGTTTGATCCTTACTTCTTTACTCAATTCAATTGAATTTACCTGCCTTAATTGTTTTTCCTTGTCTTGTTTGCATTCCACTGATTGTTGTTGATTTGTTTCCTTAATTAAACTGATATGCATTTACCCATAATTTACCTATTATATATCTAAGCTTTACTTGATTCTTTTCCTTAAATACTTAGTATGTTGTTTATTTGTTTCCTTAATTAAATTGTTGTGCATTTACCCTTAATTCCTTGATTTACTACTTAATTGATCTCTTACCTTGTTTTGTTATGTTTGATTCCTATATAAACCTCCTCTTCTTTTAAGTTCTAAACAACAACCAGAACAAGAAGACTAGTTCAAAACTCTCTTGTCTCTCTCTCTCTCTCTTATACTTAAAACTTTCTGCTCATTTCTATTACTTGCTACTTCTATTGCACTAGCCGGTTGTAAGCCTAGGCTAGTTATTCCATCGCACTACTCTATACTTAGTATTTGCTCTCCTTGACTGGTATGTTCTGATTTAGTTACAAGTTCAAACTCTAAGTGTTCTCTTACTGCATTAGTTTATTGATTCTTGTCTATCACTTAGCTTTTTGATATGTAACTAGCATGCTTAAATCCTCGTTTCACTTAGAATATATGAGTACTACCTATTCAACTTATGATTAACATGTCTTATGACTAGTCTATTGCTTTCTCTAGCATATCTCAATTTGACTCTACTCCATGTATGATTGTCTGTCTATTTGTTCATAGTAATCTACTTTGTTAGGTTACTTACTACTACATAAGTACATCTGACCCTATGTTCAATTCTGCCTAGTATAACTATGTTCTCACTGTTTGTTCTATGGTTGTGTGATTGACTCTTAATTCCTATAAAGAGCTCTGAAAAGGAAACTATTGTGCTCTTGTTATTACATGAATATGTTCTATGTGTCCCCAATTCCCATACCCCTAGAGTAAAATCTGTGTCTGAATGGTGCTGTTTAAACTGTTTGCTGATTTCTCACAAGACCATTGTTTTCAAAACTGTTTTATTACTAATCAATTCCTACTTTTCACAAAACTTCTTTACTTGATTGAGCCCTTTTCAAAACTGTTTTTTATCAAAGCCATTTCAAAACTAGGTCAAGCACTCTCACATTACTGCTAGAATATTAGGTTCTGCCCCTCTAGCATGTGTACTGCCTTGAGTTCCTTAAGATCTCTCTGAACTCTGGCATGTCAGAGCTGGCCCTTCCACACTGCACTTAAATCAATTATTGTTGAGAAAAGGTCTAGGTGTGAGCACTGCCCGGGATCCTTGAGGTCCTTAGGGAACTTTGACATACCTAGACATGATATTATCTCTGGAGCTTTGGCATTTAGGGCTATTGGAGGCTTGGGAAGTCATTTGGGCCTGCTTCAGGCTCCCGATAGTTAACTTATTCTTTTTCTTTATTTGTTTATGTCATTTATTCAGTTGGTATGTAATAATTTGTAAACAACATTGGGGTGATTAATGGAAAAGGGGTAGGTAGTTATATCTGTTGGGTAATTCGGGTAGATACCATGCCTATAGGATTGTGTTAATGCACTTGCTATGTTTGCTTTACTTTCACAACATTAGAAATCATGTCTATAAGATTTAAATGTCTTTATAATTAGAAATCATGCCTATAGGATTTAAATGTCTTTGTGATTAGATATCTTAGAGTGTAATGTGATTAAGTTCAGTTTCTGTTACAACATGTATTTACATTTGTTTCACTAGAAATCATGCCTATAAGTTCCAACATCACGTATTAACAAATAGATACCATGCCTATTGGAATTAAAATCATAAATTCTGCTTATACAACTTAAAATAAATTTAGTTAAACAAATCAATTTAATCCATGTTAGTCCCTTTTGAACTGGTTTAATCAACTGTCTGCTTCTTTAATGAGTTTTCAAATACTGCCTTAATTTACTACCGCTAGAAAATATGTCTATAGGACCTCAAGTATCCATTTAAAACTGTTCGTTGTTTTATTGCATCAATGTAGATATTATGCTCTTAGGACATCACTGTTCTGCGTTTAGGCAACCCTATAGGGCTATTTAAAATCTGCAACTCTGAAATTGTGCTTTCGTTATTTAAAACTATCCAGATTCAACTGATTTAAATCAGTAGGCAAGATAAATAGGATCTTTTACACTTTGTCCTAAGTCAATACTGCATAATCCCTGCTCACCTATATATCATGTTCTAGGATTTTTCATAAATACCTCACTGTTGTTTGAATACGTGCATTTACTTGTTCTATTTGTGGAGGTGATTGTGAGCCTATAATCGGTTCTCTTCAAATGCAGTCCTACTTTTTCTTGATTGACACCTAGATGTTTATCGTTTAAAACCTTAGGAAGGTCTAGAGCCTTCCAAAAGTAGAGGTCCTTAAAATACCTCAAGGGCCACAAGGAAGGGACGTGTATTGCACGCATAGGGCATTTTCAAAGCTGCTAGAATGCTTTAGGCTATGACCAAGGGGAGGGAATTGGATAGAAAAGGATATGATGACTACACGCTAATGTCACGTGTAGCCCCTCATTGAGGAGTGTTTACTGGGCATTGTATGGGGTGATCCTATGAGCTAACCAACCTAGTACCCCTCTTTCCAATTTACCAATGTTTAAACCTTACTCTTTATATGCAACTTGTTCAAATTCTTTGAGTCATACAATGTCCAACATGCTTTTATTATGTGTTTCAACTACTTCGTTGTTAAAGGACTAATTCATATGTATAAGTTTGGTTGGGACCCACCGTTTAGGACCGAGAGGGGTTCCTAATACCTTCCCCTCAAGTTTACTTTGAGCCCTTACCGTAAATCTCTTGTAATGCAAACTAGTCTAAGAGTTAATCGCTCTAGGTACCCTAGCGCACCATAATCCGTTAGGTGGCGACTCTTCAAATATCCAAATCCCAAAAGGAAATGAGTTATTACCCCCATTAACGTCGGAACCCGGACTTTCTCTGCGGAGGGAAAAAAGGGGCACGACATATTGTAGTACATATATATGGCTTCTTCAAAGTGTTAGCGGCTTATGATTGTTTACCATGAAAATGGTAACAATAATTAAATTTGTAAATGGGACTCTAAAAATATGTGATCTACTTTTATGCTAGTTGTTAGAGCAGTTGATGCTAGGAGTATGAAGTTTAACGAAGAGATACAAGCTAAAACGGGGCAGTAATCAAACCGAGGGGCTTGCTGCAGGGCTTCGGACTAGTCAATGAAGGACCTCGGGGTCAATATCCAGCTCGAGCTCGAGCTATCGGGGGTAAATGGGAAGGGGGTAACAATTAGAAAATAATTGATTAAGGATCTTAATGGCCAATATTTAGAAATAAATGAAGAACAAGTATGGAAACAAGTATGGAAACAAGAAATGGAGAAAGTAGCCTCGAACGAGTAAGTTAGAGAGAAGAAAGAGAGAGAGAGAGAGAGAGAGATATTATTGACCTTGTGTAGAATAGTTGGAGAAACAGCAGCCCTTTACAAAGTGGTGTGGATTCCCTTTATATAGGAGGGGGAATAAAACATAGTACAAAATGAATTAAATGTAAAGATACGGGGATGGGAGAGCTAGGCACAATACTAGACTCTGCTGATGCTAGTTGCTTGCCTCGGGAGTTCCCCACCCTCGGAATCTTTGTTGGGTCGTGAGTGAACCTTGGGGGAGGGAGCTTGACCGTAACTTTGCATCCTCGAGATACTAATATGACTCCCTGAGCACACCTTAGTGATGAGTAATCGGTCCCTCCGATTTCACTGTATACAGATAGTCTTCGCGTTTCCTAGAACGAAGTAATAGGAAACAATTTTGAACCATCGTCTCAAGGTCATCATTGTTGTGATGTCAACCGTTTAAGATCATTAAAATCCATGTTCCAGATAACTATTCAAGGTCGCCGTCAGATGCAATAATCGAGAAACCCACAAACTGCCATTAGCTCGTCCTTTTCGCTCCCCAAGCGGTTCCTATAAATGCATCAGTTGCTTGATACTTCCCACTTTACACCATTTCCAAGCTCACGAGTCAGCATCTTTTGTCTTTGACACTTTTTTATCTTTTTATAGAAGAATTCTTACCAGTGACATGGCTAGGACTTCTAAGATGGTTCCCCGACAGAACGATGTTGCATCATCATCCCGATCGCCTAAGGAGGAAACCAGAGCGACTCCCTCTTTGGAACAGTGTACCCTACCTGATCTCGATATGTCAGGGGATTTAAGCGTCGATGACACTTTATCTACACCGGGCCAGTGCGAGCATGTGTCCCGATATGTTAGCATCGTGACCAATATTAGAAAGGTAAGGACGGACTGCCGATGGAGCGAGGCAGTGGGGGAGGAGATTCCCAATCCCAACAATAATATAAAGGGCCATAAGGCTGGCTTCCTTCACGTGTACACCTACCCATTAACCTTGGGTCTCGATAATTCTACCGAGTCCTCTCCCCTGGAGATAAACCCAGTTATCCTTGACTTCTGCAACCGATACTAGGTGACGCTTGGTTAGATCTACCCTTCTTTTTGGAGGATAGTGTTGATGCTTCGCCATTTCACCGAGGGGGTTGAGGGTGAGATCTTTACACTCAATCATCTGATCAGGATGTACAGCCCTTGATTTTATCGAGGTTTAATCAGGCTCCTCCATCGGTCCAAAAAATCGTTTTTCTCGAGCGTCGATGAGGGAAAGCATCGAGGATGGATGAGCAGGTTTATCCGGGTAAAGACCTCAGACATCATCCCGACCCAGAGGATTCCTTTTCCGGAGAGGTGGAATACCCAACGTAAGCAATTTTTCCCTTAACCACTTTTCAACTATTCTTCCTTTCGAAATAATGATCTTTTTGTACTTCCTGCAACCGCCGGTTAGTACCCTGAGGCGGTTCTGGATTTGTCGGGATGGATTAGGCGGTTGGACGAGAAGTTCCCATATTATGTTTGGTCTTGGACCGACCTGGCCAAGAAGCGTTGGGTGGCTAAGAATCATGGTGAGGTTCCTTTACTGCCTATGCCTTGTACTTTGTGTTTCTTTCTAAGCCCTTAGTGAAAGCGTCTTGCGGTTATTATGCAAGTGCATGTCTTGGCGAGAATATGTAGATGAGGCTTCCCGTCATGAGTAAGAAGAGGAAATGCAAGGCAACTGTTGTCCTTCATGCGGCAAAGAAAACCAGGTCACTCGAGCATCGAGCCGCTGCTAGGACTTCTGCTTCAACCTCAGAGGCAAATCCTGACACCGAGGGTGGGGATGATGATGAATGCCTGCTAAAGCGGAGGACGAGGTCGAGGGTGATAGCCTCACAGGTGCCTCGGCCTGAGGTTGCTGAGTCTGGAATGGCTGACTCCAATCGGCCTAGTGAGCCGGGGCCCCTCGAAGAGGATGTTGATGTAGCTTCAAATCGCGCAACTGGATTTGATGTAGTTTCTGCCGGGGGGACCCCTACCATTGATCTTGTGGGGTTGGGGCTCGGAGCCTTTTAGGAATGTGGGTTGCCACCTAGAGATATCGGTGACCTGAACGACTTCCTTTCGTGCTTCCTGGTCTCGTCAGAGGAGCTACGGGATGCTCAATGTATGATTGGAGCCACATCGGGGATTCCTCTCCAAGGGGGAAGCTCTATTGCCAATATTTTGATGGTGTTAGTGATAGCGCCGATCTTGATATTCCTGGTGCCGTCAAAGTGGTGGAGAAGTTCATGCAGCAAGTGATAACCATTTCTCGTGCATTTCTTTCGTCCTCGGACGTCGTTTTCCTTCTTTCTAACATTACCGTTATGCCGTAGTGCAAGGAGATGTACGATCATGCCATCCTTCGGCTCCGCGGGGAACATTCTTATCATGAAAAGGAGTGTAAGAAATTTACCTCGAAGCTGTGGGATTCGGAGGCTCGCTCTTCCCAAGGAGGGAAAGAACTAGAAGAGCTCTGGGCCGTGGAAACGACGCTCCGGGAGAAGGCCAATCTTGTTGCTCAGGTACTTTGCCTTGCTCGTGCCTGACTTTTATTACGTATTCCTATATATATTGGCTGACATTTCTTTTGTAGGTTGAGAATAGTGGCTCACAGATTAATCAACTGAATACGGAGATCTCCGGGATGAGGGAGCAAAATGAAGTAGTGGCCGGGGAGTTGGCGACATCCCGAGATATTCTCAAGGATGCTCGCAGGGAGGTTGCTGCCGTGGCCGCGACTAAGGCCGAGGTCGAACGAAATGCTGTCACTTATCAAGAGGATGCTGCCACGGTGCATAAAATAGCTCGTGACATATCAATAGAAGCTGGGCAGAAACTAACCCGAGCTATTAAGCATGCTAAGGCAGAGGTGAGGAGAGAGACCCTGGAGGAAATCAGAGCCAGAGGTATCGACCTGTCAGCTGATCTCAAGGAGGCCCGTGAAGTGGAGGAAGAATTGGCGCTTTTAGTTTCCCTTGATGAGGGCGAAGATAATAGTGATGAGGAATAGTCTCCGAGTCATTTTATATCCCCTCCTTTTCCCTTTGTATGCGGCCCCCGAGGGAATGGGTTGTGTAAAAATGTTTTTTTTGACAATGTAAAAAGGGGTTTTCATCTGTCAGCCCTTTTCTTCCCCTTTTTTTAGTCTCCTTGCCCCGTTGCTTTCACGTTTTAGCTTTTGACTCTCGGCATCGGCCCTTCGGAGCCTACAGTCAGATTAACCGAGACCTTGAAATTGGCCATGTCCCAGGGTTAAATCGACAGCTTCTCTCGGACTAATGCTCGTGATGTCCGGGGGCTCCCAAAGATCCCATAGTTTTTTGAGTTACGTAGGGTAACAATATTCATATGATCCGATAAAAAAAGAATGGGGCGAGGTGATTCCGCTAGTACGCTTCCCTAGGAAAGGGTGACGTTAAAGTAGCACGAATTAACTGGCCCTCTTGGGTAGGCGGGCAGTTGTTGCTTTGCCCCTATATATTTGCTCATCCGTCTCTCAAGTTGCGAATTTGCTATTTTGAAAGGCTGTCTCTTCTGCAGAGCCTGACACTTTATGCTAGTCCTTCCGCTTCCCTATTTCAGAAAATTTTGCTCAGATCCTTATTCCCCCTACTTTACCGTAGCCATGGCTGCTACATCGATGTCCGATCATCAGGTGGAGGGGAGTCCCTCCTGCATTCCGCATTCAGTTGGCGCCAGTGGTTCGCCTCCTACATCAGGTGAGCGAGGCTCGGGATGCCCTGCCTCGAGGAGAGCTATCATGCCAAGGAAACCTCCCAATGTTCCAGGCCATCGGGAGCATGTGTCGATGATCATTTCATCAGTGGGGGAGGAAAACCTCGAGATGATCAGAAATGATTGCGGAATGGGGAACGCGTGATTTTGCAAGTACCTTCCCCCCAAGAGAGCATTATGACATATGTTGAGGTATTTTTGAGCGTATACACTCATGTTTTTGCACCGGGTTCCCCCGACTGGGTCGTGCTCGATTTCTGTCGGAGATATCAAGTAACACTGGCACAGGTTCATCCCTCCCTTTGGAGAATAGTGCAGGCGATGAGATATTTTGCCGACAAGGATGGGATAGAGTTTACCCTCAGTCATCTCATGAGGTTGTATTGGCCATTGCGCTACCGGGGCCTAATTACTCTTCAACGTTGATCCACACGAGCTCCTATAGTCAGCAACAAGGAGGACGAGGATCGGGAATGGATGAATCGGTTCGTTGGGATCCGAACGACTAACGTCATTCCTGGAGAATTTTTTCCATTTCCTGGAAAATGGAACTTCACACGTAAGTGCCTCATATAAACTGTCTTCATTTTGACTTGAGGTTGGCTCTATAATGATATCTTTCTGTTGTTTATTTGCAGCAACTCATTAGTCGCCTAGCGAGGTCCCTGATATAGCCGAGTGGTCTCATAAGCTGGCAGCTTGCTCAATTTATGATAGGCACCGGTGGCGAGATCTGTTCAAAGGGAGATGGGAGGCGATGCATCATGGTAGGTGCCCGATGCTCTACCTCCTAAAAAATGGCGCTTTTCTTTCCGGTTTATTTGATTTAACTGTCGCAGGTGCCTGGGGTCCTTTCGAAGTGAGGTCGTGTCCCCCGGGGGAGGAGGAGAGATTGCTGGCCTCGAGATCAAGGAGTGTTGATAAAAGGAAAGATGTTCCGGGGTGCGAAAGGGATTGCAGTGAGGCGACTCCTTCTCAGCGGTTAAGGAGAAACGATTCGGTCAATCGGTAACCTTCTGGAAGTGGTACGCTGTCGGACATTGCTTCGGCCTTCGGCGAGGCTTAGCATTTTGGCCTTATGGTGAGTTTTGACTGTTGAAGGTTGTTCTGGACCTATGCTTTTCCTTTTTCCCTCTTCTTTTTCTTTATCTGGATTTCTTTCATAGGCCTTCGACAGGCTTAAATCCGAGCTGCTTCGTTGTGAGGCCCCATTGCGGGAGGCTCTAGATAGGGAGAAATCCCTCAAGCTTCTTTGTGCGGCAAAGGAAAGCAAGCTCATTTCTTTACGGTATGAGGTGGACCGGAATTGGATTCGTGAGATCCTCATAGAGAAATAGGTACCCTGTATTTCATGCTAGCTTGCACTCCCTTTCTATCGTGGCGTCTTGATGTTTTGATGTTTCAGTTGAAGGACAAGGCGGATGAGTTTGGACAACTCCGGGTGAGGTTGGCTGAGTCAAACGTGAATTCATCGAGCTGCAGGTGCATGTGAGTGCCCATTTTGCAGCCAAAGAGAGGGCTCAGGCCAGGGTTTCTGCTCTTGAGGTGCAAATCCATACCGTTCGTGCGAACGATTCTTCTCGGGCAAAAATGATCGCAAGGCTTTTGTCCGAACTTTTGAATGCGAAAACAGAGGTGGTGAATGTCCGAGCCGAGGTTGTGATGAGTAATACCAGGGCGGGATAGACAGTGGCAGCCTATTCGAGGAGCGCTGCCGTTGCTAAAGCTGAGATGAAGAGGGCCCTTGATCGTGCAAGCAATAGCAAGGAGTATGCGAGGTGCAGATACCGGAGGGAAATCCTCGAGGAGATTCATGCCAGGGGCTTCAATCTCTCGGGGGAGATCGAGCAAGCCAAAGGGGAGGAGTATGATGCCAAGTTCCTACTGTCCGATGCTGAAGACGGTGAGAAGGGGGCCACCGGGCCATATTTGTCGAAGGGGAGAACGTTTATTCCCTGCCTTCTTCTTTGTGTATATAGCTTTCATAATATGTCATAGATTGAGATTGTGCTTTACTACCAGTATGTAAAAATGAGAGGGGGAACCCCGCAATTTGTATCTTCTGTACTCTTGTTCGTCAAGATCTCAATCGGGTCGATTCGACCTTTGGATCGGTAGAAATCTCCGAACCTGTAATATGACCTTGATGTTCATTAGGCCAGCGACAACGACTTTTGTTTTTTGCCCTTGGGCCTATGCACTTTAACCATTTTTGGGTTTTAGTCTCCGAGTCGGGCTCCAACTCGAGCTCAATTCACCCTCAAATTTTACATCTGTAAGGGCTGGCAACAATGGCTCTTACACATTGGGTCAGAGTGACCTTTTATGTATGTGGCCCTGAGGCTTGTGGAGCTGGCGATGATGGCACTTACGATATGCCCTTAGGCATGTGTAGTTAAATATTTTGGATCCGGTCTCCGAATTGGGTTACGACTCGACCTCATTTTAATCCTTAAGTTTTCAATTTTCAAGCTGGTGACAGTGGCTCTTACGTTGTTGGTCGTTGCGACCTTTTAGTGTGCGCCCCTGAGGCTCATTTGGCTGGCGACAGTGGCTCTTACGCTTTTTCCTGTGGGTATATTGTATGCTTTGTTTTCCTCTTGTTAAGGCCTTTTTGAAATAATTTTACCTGACCTGTCATAGGTTTGGGAAGAACATCGATTTCAAGTCGTTAGCGGCAATGTTCGAGAACCTCGGAAGGTTTAGCTCATAGGCTGAGTAGCTCGAAGCCTTGTGATTTGGAGCTGACATGGTCGAAGCTCGTTTTCCTTTTGAGGGTAGCCTATTTTAACTGGTTCTATTCGAAGTAGATTCGAAGTAATGGCATGCGATTTTGTTAGCAACGGTCGGTCGTCCTCGAGTCGAGTTAATTTTGCTGGTGCAGCCGTTTTGACCGTAGTCATATGTGTTTGGCCGGAGCCATTTTTGATCCTGAGTAATAGTATAGGCATCTACATCGACGGTATGCCTTTTCGGGTATCCTACAAATGTGACATACAACCTAAACTTCGGGATTGAGTTTTATACCTGTAGTAAGGTTGTACAAAATTTTCATGCCTGTTGAGATCTTATAGTTTGTCATGCTTGTTGAGGTCTTACAGTTTGTCATGCCTGTTGAGGTCTTATAGTTTGTCATGCATGTTAAGGTCTTACAGTTTTTGTTGCTATGTAAAATAGATTTGGCTAGACCGAGTCTGCCCGCTTGGGGTCTTACGACCTCGGGTTTTCTAGTGTATGGTGATTGACCACAGTCTCCAAGTCATTGAGTTTGCTTAGGCCCGAAGAACGTTACTCGTGAGTTTGGAATTGCCTCGTTGGGCCCTTATGAGCCCGTAGTTCCGACCCTGAGGTCGTGCGAGTGCCAAATTGTTGAGGGTAAGTCTCCGAGTATTTCGGAACATATTCGGTGGAGGGACCTCTACCGTGAGCATGCTAAACTTTCTTATGGAGTACGAGATGCTTTTGGAGAAAGATATTCTTTGATTGCTTTGCGTGAATACATGTCGTTGGGTTGTCGTAAGCCTGGCTCATACAGACATGTTCCATTTGACCGTTTGGCCCTGTATATTTTCCTATTGGAACCTCGTTTGTCATTTCTCGGGATGGGGCTGATTGCAAAGAATGTTCGATAGGCTCATTGAGTCTTTCTCAGGAAGTGCGTGCACGTTGCCTCGTTAAAAACATTGCCGGCAAAAACCCGTTTCGGGATAAAAAATCGATCAAAGGAAAAGAGTGCAACGGACGCTTTGAAACCTCAGGGTCCTCGAGCCGGAGCGGCATCCCGATTGCCTTGGTTGCTGGCCTGCGCAAGAGTTATCATGAAGTAAAAGATAGAAAAAGGGAGAGGTGATTATACCTTGGTGGCGATGGCGCTTTCGGGTTCTGGCGTTCGTTTGGCGGTTGCTATGTGGTCCTCTATTTGATTACGTCTTGGGCGAGCATCAAAAAATTATGTGGACGACGTGTTGGGGCTCGTATGCGTTGTTCTTTTTGGCTGTTTCTCTTTCTTGGGACTTGTTTTTAAGCCGGTTGCTGAGAAATTCCTGTAGGTGCCCGTTATTGAGCAGTCGGGCCACTTCTTCTTGGAGCTTCCTGCAATCCTCGTTTCGGTACACGTGCCAGTTGTGAAACTCAAAAATAAAGTTGTAATTCCTTTGAGAAGGATTCGAGTGTATAGGTCTGGGCCATCTGGCATCCCTGATTTTGCTAATGGCGAACACGATGTCTGATACATCAACATTGATGTTGTACTCCGATAGGCGGGGGACCCCCGTTGGCCCCTTGCCCCATCGAAGCCACCTCTGTTGAGGGGTCCCCGAGGCTTCTATCCTCTGTTTACCAATCGGTCGCTGCGAGGCGGATTAAATTTCGGAGCATTTCTCCTATAATCGAGGTACGACTGGTACCTCTCTTTATTTGATTTTGACTCCTTCGCTAAGAGTCTGCTCGGGTATACTGAGCCCGAAGGGGCTCCCAGCTGGTCGTCCTCGACCCCGATCTTTGACTGGTATCAGTTGTGGACGTCCGACCAGGATACGATGGGATACTCAATCAAGATCTCTTTCAACTGCCTTGAGGCCACCGTGCTTCATTCATTTGGGCCTTCTGTGAAGGCCTACACTGCCCAGTCATCGGAGACCAGGGGTAGTTTCCATTCGTTCTGTCTAGAAACAAGACACGAATTCTCATAGCATTTCGTTCTCCCTCTGCTTAATCTTGAATACGTTGAACTTCCTTGTTGCTACCTTGATGGCACCGGCGTGCACCCTTACGAAGGAGTCTGCTAGTATGGAGAATGAATCTATGGAGTTGGGAGCTAGGTTGTGGTACCACATCATGGCTCCCTTCGAGAGTGTTTCTCCAAATTTCTTCAGTAAGACAGACTCAATCTCATAGTTTTTTATGTCGTTGCCTTTCACCGCGCACATATAGGCAGTGATGTGTTCGTTGGGATCCGAGGTCCCTTGTATTTTGGGAGTTCTGGCATTCTAAACTTCTTTGGAATGGGTTTCGGAGCCACTTTCTCTAGGAAAAGCCGTTGCACAAACTTCCTCGAATCTACACCGTTCAGGACAGGAGGCGCGCCTGAGATTTGGTCGACTCTGAAGTTATAAGTTTTGACCTTCTTATCGTTGGCTGCTATCATTTTCTCGCTTGACTCGATCCTTTTTGTGAGGTCCTCCAGCATTTTCACGATGGCATGATCGCCTACTGATCCATCGCTGCTTGACCTCTCCGGTACCCATTCAGTTGGGTTAGTAGTTTCCGGTACTACTATGCTGGGAGTCTTCGGGTGGCTTTGCAACTACCCGATAGCCAACTGATGTGCCTGCAACATTTCAAAAATATCGTGAAGACTAACTTCCTGCGCTTCCCCAGCCGGGGTCTTTTGGGTTTCCAGTTGGTTGCCATGTTGTATGCTTCCGTCGGTGTGTGAGGTTTCATCGACCTGCTACGTGTCTTGCGAACGCGCGTCCGCTGAGATCGGTCCAGGTATGTTATCGAGGTTCTGTGGTGGCGCGCCAACAACTGTAATAGCCATACCATTTTCGCCGTGATTTTTGAGGTAGTCGTTCTCAACCCTGTTTACCGAGCCAAACATTTCGACCTGAAATCAAGAGATCTTGGGGAAAAAATGTGAAAGATAACTTGCGTTTGTGCAATGAAACCAGCAAGAAAATAATCACTATTATTTTTAACCTCACGGTGGGCGACAAACTGTTTACCGTGAAAATGGTAACAACAATTAAATTTGTAAATGGGACTCTAAAAATATGTGATTTATTTTTATGCTAGTTGTTAGAGCAGTTGATGCTAGGAGTATGAAGTTTAACGAAGAGATACAAGCTAAAACAAGGCAGTAATCAAACCGAGGGGCTTGCTGCCCGGGTTTCGGACTGGACGATAAAGGACCTCGGAGTTAATATTTGGCTCGATCTCGAGCTATTGAGGGTAACCGAGAAGGGGATAATAGTTAGAAAATAACTGAACAAGTCTCTTAATAGCCAATATTGAGCAATAAATGAAGAACAAGTATGAAAACAAGAAATGGAGAAAGTAGCCTCGAGCGAGTAAGTTAGAGAAAAGAAAGAGAGAGAGAGATATTATCGATCTTGTGTAGAATAGTTGGAGCAACAACAACCCTTTACAAAGTGGTGTGGATTCCCTTTATATAGGAGGGGGAATACAATATAGTACATAATTCATTAAATGTAAAGACATAGGGATGGGACGGCTAGGCACGATACTAGACTCTACTAATGCTAGTTGTTTGCATCGGGAGATCCCCACCCTCAGAATCTTTATTGGGTCGTGAGTGAACCTAGGGGGAGAGAGCTTGACCGTAAGACTACAACCTCGAGATACCAATATGACTCCCTGAGCGAACCTTAGTGGTGAGAAATCGGTCCCTCCGATTTCACCGTATACAATGATCTAAGCCACTTTTTGAGCCTTCCCCTTCTGCTTACACAATAGGCTTTTATGCTAAATTAAGCTTGGGTATAGCTTGTTTAGAGAGAGCAGCCTAAGGTTTTCGTGGTAAAGTTCTCTTTCTCAACATCTTGTATTTATATATTACATCTTATTATTTTTGGGGTGGTTTATTTTATGCATTGCATTAATTTACATGTGCATTGACCCATGACCAGATGGTGTTATATACGCGTATATATGTATGTATGTATATATATATGGGAAAAGTTTACATTGTTATATACGCACCACCACCTGATCAGCTGGTATACGTTGATGATTTGCCCGTAGTGGCCAAGATTATATGATGGGAGGCCCTCAGAGGCTTGATTATATGTACGGTACATGTGCATTTACCCATGACTCAAACGACGTTATATACACGTATATATGTATATATAGGTATATGGGATATGAAAAAAGGTTACGACTTTATATACGCACCACCATCTGATCAGATAGTATACGTTGATGATTTGCCCACAGTGGCAAAGATGATATGATGGGATGCCCTCAAAGGCTGGATGATGTTATGTACGTACAGACCTATGCATTACATGACATTTACATGCATATGCATGACATTAAAAATATTTCATGATTTACAGAGCTATCCAGACTTACAGGTTGAGTCCGTCACTCCATATTTCTTTCATGACCTTTATATAATGATTTATATGCCTTATATACTCGGTACATTATTCGTACTGACGTCTTTTTGTTGGGGACGCTGCATTCATGCCTGCATGTATGGATAATTAGTTTGATAAGCCCTCATAGTAGATAAGGTTAGCATTCAGCGAGGGATCGGTAAGACTCCACCTCATTCGGAGTGCAGCCGAGTCTATGAGACATCGTGTCAGAGTTTTCCTATAGACTTAGTAGGCTGGTACCCTGTCCTATCTAATGTCGAATAATCTTAGAGGCCTTGTAGACAGATGTTCATTTTGTATAGTATGTCAGAGGCCTTGAAGACCCATATGTATTCATGTTTTAAGAAAAATGGTTTAGTTGCACAGTATTTTTCACTTACAATTGTACATTACGAGTTGTGGCCATGTTGGTCCATGACAGTTCTAGAAGGAAGAAATGAGTTACAGAGTGGTTCGCTTGGGCCAGTACGACAGCGAGTGCCATCCACGCCTCCCTAAGTTGGGGTGTGACAATTAACATCTACATCGGTTGAAATCCATAGGAATTGGTCTAAAATCTCAAGAACACCCAAAAGTTACCTTTCAAGATTTGGTCTTCAACAGGCTATATGTATGTGGATCGAGTTGCACGCCGCAAGAAGCCTTATGGCTATATGTATATGGATCGGGTTGCACGCTGAAATAAGCCTTATGGCTATATGTATATGGATCGGGTTGCACGCCGCAATGAGCCTTAGGGCAATATATATATATCGGGTTGCACGGCGCAACGAGTATAGTAAGCCTTATGGCTATATATATATGGATCGGGTTGCACACCGCAATGAGCCTTAGGGCAATATATATATTTCGGGTTGCACGGCGCAACGAGTATAGTACAGTGCTGAGTATTGAGCACGGTAAGAGATAATGGTAGATAGTGAGGTTGAGTACTCTGAGAGTGTGAGTACATGAGTTCATCACTTAGATGCATTTCATTTGACATGCGTACTTGAGATACATGCAAAGAGATGCATTTCCGTTGTTGCCCAGTTTTGGTGTCATTCATGATTTTTACCTGTATCTTGACATGTAGGCATAGAGATGTACTTTCCTCATGCTATCTGAAATGAAACATTTACCTAATGAAAAGTTTTTGGGAAAAATTACAGTTTTCAAACTGACTCATATGTTTGACGATTTCGGTAAAGGATTTGGGTTTTCAACGATATACTTGAAAAGCGGAACTATTTTCGAAAAACTATGAAAAGATTGAACATTTTATCTCTGAGCTACTTCTTTATTTACTTGCTTTATATTGTTATGAACTGCTATTGGTTATTGTTGTTGGACCAGACCTATGTTCTATCTCATTACTACTTTCAACCTAAGTTTGAGTTTGTTACTTATTGAGTACATGGGGTCAGTTGTACTTATACTACACTTCCTGCACATTGCATGCAGATTTCAGATGCCAATGTTGTTGTGCATGGCAGAAGATGTATTTGAAGGTGTACCTGCGTCCCTGTTGTAGCTGCCTCTTGTTCATGATAGCCTTAGATCTATAAAACTCTCTTTATATATATTTCAAACAGATAATGTATTTATGTCATACCAGCTTTGTAAACTCTATTCTTAGAAGATCATGATTTGTACTACCAGTCCTTGGGAGGTGTATAAGAGATCATTTATTTTTCCTCTTTAAGTTATATTTGTATTGGACTTGATGAGTTGCCTTACCTAGCGGGATGGGTTAGATGCCATCACGACTAGTTGGATTTTGGGTCACGATACCAGACACGACCTTCATCGCGAACGTGATTAAACCTACGTGTTCTCGAAGGAAAAACTAAAGAACCCATAAAACTCCTGCTTCGCGATCGTGAAAGGAGTCTCGCGAACGCGTGCCTTACCTCGCGATCGTGTAAGGCAACTTGGTTGCCCAGGACCAGGCCACTCGACCCTTCATGAACGTGATAGGTCTTCCACAAATGCATAGACCACTGGCCCCAAGCCTCCACGAACGTAGCCTTGACTTCTCGAACGCGAAGCACAAAACCCACCCAGTCCAAATCCTTCTCTGCGAACGCGATGGTCCTTCCACGTTCACGAAGAAGGAAACCAAAACTAGAAAATCTAGTTTCCTAAACTTAGCTCTAGATAGTCCAAAACACACCTGAGACCCTCGGGACCCTGTCCAACTACACCAACAAGTCTATTAACATAATATAGACCAGCCCAAACTCTCGAAACATGTAAAACAACAACAAAACCAAGAATCACACCCCAAAACCAAATTGAATCTAAAAAATATTAACTTCAAGTTTCCAAATCGCGCCGAACGCGCCGAATCAAACTTAGACTACTCGTAATGACACCAAATTTTGCATGCAACTCTTAAATCACCATACGAAACTCTTTTCGATCTCAGAATCCCATTTGGACCTCGATATAACTAAAACCTACTCCTAACCAAATTTAATGAACTTTAAAACCTTCAAAGAATCAGCTATCACTATTACATGCCGAAATGCTCCCGGATCATCCAAAACCATATCCGAACATACGCCCAAGTCCGAAATCATCATACGAACCTATTGGAACTGTCAAATTTTGATTTCGAGGTCGTTTGCTCAAAATTTTGACCGAAGTCAAATATAGCCTTTTTACCTAACCTTAAGGAACCAAGTGTTCCAATTTCAACCCGAACCCTTCCAAATCCCGAGCTAACCATCTCCCCAAGTCATAAAATAGTAAAAGAATGTACATAAAGGCTTATTTAGGGGATTATGGTTCTAGAAAGCAAAATGAACGATTGGGTCACTACAATAACTCTTTTGATGAAACATTGAATAATATCTGGGTTTGCAAAAAATCTTGTGCCATAAATTGTCTTTATGTCTAACAATTTTATTTTTATTTATGCACTTAATCTTGTGTGTATCTCACCGACTTTATACTTTCATATATTCAGACTATATCAAAACATCATATTTTCTAGGTGAAGTTAATTATACTTGAATTGCTTATTTTTATTTGACAAATCATTTATCTATCCACAATCTTGACATATTTGGGTTTAGATGCTCGTAATCATTTTTAATATTGAGTGTTTTATTATATAAATAATATTATTAATGATAATTTAAGATTGATTCCATTATCATCTAATAAAAATATAACTTATCAAGAACTCTTTATTTCCAGGTTCCTAAGCTTCTTCTAATGAAGTCTTACGAAGTGTTATCTCATGGTAATTTTTTGGAGGACTGCATCCTAATTATGACCATCTTAATCATTTGCCCATCTCTTTTTTTCAAGAATTTTTATCATTGGAATCGATTCTTATACTATAGACTCTGCTCTTCAGGGACTTTAATTCTATATGAAGCATTTGCAACTGTAATATAATATTTAGTTTCTGTTAGCCTAAGTAAGTTTGTTTTGATGATTGAAAAATAAACACATGCATGAACCAGGTCCATGGATAGTGTCCACAGGTGACAGACAAAATCAAGCAAAAGGCTTGCACGTAAAAGGGATAAATATAAGTGGTTATATATGATATTCTTTGAACGAAAGGGTTTCATATTTGATAAGGAGAAGGACTCCATACTTGAAGAGAAATCTATCCAAGATAAGGGAAGAGTTAAAAGTTGAATTGACTAGAACTCTTCCGCCAAGGAAGAGTAAAGAATTAGAACTCTAGTTAATCTTTATTTACTAACTAACTAACTAAATAACCATATATATAAGTTGTGTTCTTTTTTACAGGCGATGCACACATACTGAAGTTATGCACGAATTGAGAGCAAAATAACAAGGCATTTTGTGAGCAATTTCTGTGAGATTTAATAGTGCGATCCTGAAGCTACACGAACCAGATTGAAGAACCAACTCATAAAGAGTTTTATGTATCTTTATTTATTTCTAACGCAAAGTGTAGTAGGCATTTTGAGTTGTACCTTTTAGTTTTCTTAGAATCTAGTTGTACTAGGTACCTGAGTTATTTCTTTCAAGTTAGAATTAACTTAAAGTATTTGCAACAGATTGCAGTATGTTTCTATAAGGGTTAGAGTTAATGCTTAGGTTTGCAACAGGTTGTAAACTCAAGTTGTATTGTTCAAGTTAGAGTTAACTTGAAGCAGTCGTAACAACCTGTGGTTGGTTGCTATAAGGGTTAGAGTTAATCTTTAGGTTTGCAAGAATTTTAAAAACTTTGTTGTTGGCTCAGAGTTGTAGTGAAGTGTTTTGAGAAAATTCTACTGGGTAGTAGGTCATGGTTTTTTCACGTTTTAAGCCGATTGTTTTCCACGTAAAAAGACTTGTGTTCTTTACTTTCTACATTTACTATTCCACAACAGTAGTATAAGGAATATATAGAAGAACCGGGTCCTTCTATAATCTATGCACGCAAAAAATTGGACACCACACGAATCACCCACTCTCTTGAGTAGTATTGAAGTATAAAACATCAATTGTTATTAGAGCGGGTTATCCTTGAAGAGGCTAACACCCCAGAAAAATATTAAGATGAATGCATGACTTGAAAACTGTGAAGGGCAATCCACCACTAGGTCAGTGCTATCCAATGATCACTACTATTCTTTGCGGAAAGAGAGGAGAAGAGATCACGTGTAGATGACCGTTAGATGCTTCAAATATGGTAAAAAGAAACACATGATCAAGAACTGTCCTATGTAGCAAGTTGAGTGAAAAAAAGAGAAATTTAAAAGAAAGAACAGAAAGAAAGATCAGGTTCATGACAATAAGAACTACAATAAAGTCCATCCAAAGAATTGCTTGCTACTTGGAAAGATAGTCCAAATGAGGACACTAATGGTAATGTTAAACGAGCTCTTATAGCAATTTGACAATCCGAATATGAACCTGATAAAGAATCTGAGATATATTTTTTGAACCTTAAGGATAAAATTAAACTTCTTTCTAAAGATAGACTATCAGAATTATTTATAACTTTAATTAACGAATCTAAGAATATATGTTCTGAAAAAGAACAGTTGTCAAAAGAGTGTGACTTTTTAAAAGCAGAATGCAAAAACCCGGAAATAAACGTTTGTAAAACTGAAAAGGAAAATACTGCTTTAAGGAACCAGGTTCATGCACTTGATACATCTGCCTTACAATTTAGATCTGAAAATCTAAAGTTTAAGTTAGGGACATGAAAAAAGATAGCAAGTGATATACAACTCAACCTAGATACTGACTTAAGGAAGGTTAACGATAAGCTATACAAAAAAGAAGAAAATGTAAGAGTTTTGAAAGAGGACTTGACAAAGGTTAAACATCAGCTTGATAGAAAATGTAAAAACCACAGATCCTGCGATTCACTTTCATGGCTACAAGAACACTATAGTAGAAACAGAAAGGGACTTAGCTTAGGAAACTCTGTACCTAAATGGGATCCCAAAAATAAGTACCTAATACTCCATGAGCATAAGATTTGCACACACTATGGAAACACTGGTCACTACAAGAGTGATTGCACTGCAAAAGAAAAGGCAGATCAAAAGAATAAAAATTTTGTTCTAGGGAAAACTAAGCTACCAATTTAGGCTAAAAAAAAGTTAATTTATCCTTTTTCCTATAGAAAAGGATCCAAACTAGTTTGGGTTCCTAAGACTAACCTCTAATTTTTTTTCTTGCAGGTCCAAGTGAGATAGATCAGCCAAAAATGATATATGATAAAAGGTTGCTTAAAACACATGACAAGAAATAAGAAAATGTTCCTTTCCCTCTTGGCCATTGAAGGAGGTAATGTATGGAAAGAAAGGTAAAATCATTGGATTCAGAAAGTCTTGTAGAGAACATGAGTGAACAATATATATTTAGTGGATTTGTCCATACATTTTGATAAAGAACTCACTTGCTTGAGCGTCATGAACAGTGATTCCCTCCTTTGGCATAAGAGACTTGGACATTCTTGTCCAAGTAAACTCAACAAACTAGTCTTCAATGACTTGGTGATAGGGTTGCCTAACATTAAGTTCAAGGAAGATAAAGTTTGTGAGGCTTGTGCAAGGGGTAAACAGGTAAGATCTTCTTTCAAAAGTAAGAAAATGGTGAATACTACCAGATCGATGGAACTGGTCCATAAGGATAGTGTGGACCAATTAGGACGGTGAGTAGAGGTGGTAAGAGATATGTTATGGTGCTTGTTGATAATTACTCTAAAATTACTTGGACACTATTTTTAATATCTAGAGATGAAGCATTTTACATTTTCGCTTCATCTGTTAGAAAAACTCATAAACAACTAGGTAATTAACTTGCATTAATTAGGTCTGATCATGGTACTGAATTTGAATATGCTAAATTTGCTGAATTATGTGATTATCATGGCATAAATCTCAATTTTCTGCTCCTAGGACTCCACAACAAAATGGAGAAGTTGAAAGAAAGAATAGGGCATTGGAGGAAATGGCTAGTGCCATGATACTTGCTAGTAAATTATCATATAGCTTCTGGGCAAAAGCTATAAACACTGCATGCTACATGATAAATAGGTACATGACTAGACCTCTTGTTGAGAAGACTCATATGAGTTACTTAAAGGGAGAAAGCCAAATATATCCCACCTTAGCGCATTTGGATGCAAGTGTAAGTTTGATCCCAGAAGTGATGGAGTATTCTTCACATAGTAAAGCTTATAAGATATATATCAAAAGAACTATATGTGTAGAAGAAAGTGTGCATATTGTTTTTGAAACTAACATTCTTACTGAGAGGCTGGAGCAAGATGATGAAGAGATTGGACTGACAAGAAACACAAATATTGAATCCATAGTCTAGCCTAAAGCTGCATCATACGAAAGAACATGTAATGGATCAGGTCCTTCCACCAAGGGTAACCTGACAGGGGGAACTGACTAGAGAGGAATTGATCCTCAAACCTTGAGGGAACCTGTCCACGAACCTATTCCCCAGTAACAAAATCAGGAAAAACATCCAAAGAAATTGACACTCCTATTGAAACATCCACGAAATTAGATTTGAATGAACCTGGTTTATCTATTGATCAGAAGATGTATAGGGGAATAATTGGCTCTTTGAGATATCTCACTGCTAGTAGACCTGACATTATTTTTTCAGTGTAGGCCTTTGTGCTAGGTTACAGGAAAATCTTAAGGCATCTCACTTGAAAGATGTCAAGAGGATCTTGAGATACCTAAAAGTCACTACTGATCTTTTCCTATGCTATCCAAAACGTAGTAATTCTGATTTAATGGATATGCTGATGCTAATTTTGCAGGTTTTCTTGTGGATAGAAAGAGCACTTCAAGTGTGTCACACTTCTTTGGCTCATGCCTTGTATCTTGGGCCATTAAAAAGCAAAACTCTATGGCTTTGTCTACTGCTGAAGCTGAGTTGTATCCCCATTTTTTGTAATAACACTAGTGCAATTAGTATGACCAGAACCCAATCCATCACAAAAGAACTAAGCACATAGATGTTGGGAATCGTTTTCAAAGCGATAATTTTGAGAGGTGTTGATCATTGTGGAATTTTGTGTTACTGATAAGGAAATTGATGTCATCTTCACAAAAGCTTTGAGAAGGATCATTTTGAAAGGAATAGGTTAGATTTAGGGGTGATTAAGATCACCTAAAAGAAACCGGTTCTAACTCAATGATTGGTTAGATAATTTGTGAATTTTTTGAATAATTAGATTAGATATTTCTCAATCTCATGCTTTTATTAGAATACTTTTGTGCCATATGCTAAAATGTCTCATTGGTGTCTAATGATATTATCCTTATTTTCTTGGAAAAAATCAATATTACACAAGAGAACATTTAGTGAAGAACCTGACTCACCGAGCTTATAAGATATATATTATACACTCTGCATAATTTGAACAAACTGCATATGGATCATGAACTGAAAAGAGTCCCACTTTATCCCAAACTACTTTTGAACCAAGTAGTTACAAATAACCCAGTTTCATCAAGAGTCCCAAGCACTATAATTGCCAAAATATTTGGGGAAGACTTGCACGTCTTTTCAAACTAAAACTTCCAATGTGATTAGACTTCATGACTTCAAAAAGCTATCATTATTCACTCAAACGTTCCCTCTTTAAATTGAACTGACCTTACCCTCTTATCTCAATTTTTTTTGAAAGATCAAAAACTCCAAAACCTCAAAACTCTCTCCATTTATCTCATGTTTCTGAACTGATCAAATGAAAATACCTATGAGAATACCAAAAACTCTGAAAACCCTTCCTCACCACCCAAAGAACCTTCATTCACACTTTCAACCACCCAAACCCCCAAGGAAAAACATATCAAAATGATTGAACGAAAAACAATAGTAAGCAAAGAACAAACCAAGAAATTGAATGAGAACCTACAAGCTAGTCAAGCAGAAGAACCACAAAATTCTTATGATCCCGTCTGTGACTGAGGGGAAAGAACTAGTTTCATCTGAAATTGAACATGTAACTTCTGGATTAAAAACATCTGATTTTGCTTCTTAAATTGCTGAGAGTCTCAAAAATAGGTTTATATTTGTTGGTTCGATTGTTGGGACTGAAAATATTAGTGGTAAAAATAAAAAGGAAAAAGAAAAAGAGAGTGAGGGTGTTGATGCATATATATGAGAGGAAGGGAAGAAGGAAGAGTGGTTGGATCTAGTTCACCCACTCTTATTGGTTTGAATGAAGAAACATGTATAGTGGTGGACTGGAGTGAAGATATTAATGATAATGAGGAGACAATGAATGAAAGTATGGGAATAGAATCATAAGAGATATGTGATGGTTCTAGTGATAGAAGTGCAGCAGATGGACTAGTTAGGTTAAGGAAATGGTTTCATGAACGAGTTCCTTTTCTTGCTAAAATAGACAAGAGTCCCAATCTGCTATAAAAGGTGTCAGATAGTCACAATCAAAAGAAGAAGAGCAAAGTTAGAAAACTGCAGGAGGAATGGGTAGCACTAAGAGAAAGAGTGCTCCTTCTATCCCTGTAGCAACTCATCCCACAAGTGGATGAACTACAAGGAACAAGAAGAAGAAGATTAAGGTTAATGTAAAAAGGCCTTGGTCGAGAGTGCCAAGAAAGTCACTTCAAAATAAAAAAGTTGGTAAGTCAAGGTGAGTAGTACAGATTGAGGAGATGAACCTGGTTCATGAGTATGAAGATAAAAATGTGGAAGTAACCACACCTAGTGCCAAAAAGAGAAAGATTTTTCAAAAGAATTCTCAAGAAACAAAGGTTGTGGCAGAGGATTTAGTTGTGACTAAAATAACCATGTATACAAAAAGAGAAAAAAAGCTCAAATAATGGAAGAAAATGGCGAAGGATGTTGAGATTGAATGATTGAAGACTAAATTGGCTGAAGTAGAGGCTGAGAGAGACTATCTGAAGTGTGAGCTTGCAAAGTAAAAGGAAAAGAATGGTGGTATTCTTAAATATATGCTGAAACTGATTAAAGCCAAGAACCAAGAACATGTTCCTTCCCGGTCCTAAATCCTTCATAGCACAGTTGTAACCAGTGACCCAAGTGAGATTTCTCTATTTTTTCCTCATGGTCCTATGATTTTATTTCTTCTTATGCCTTGTGGCAGGATCTTATCAATCAATGAAATTCACTGTTTTTGCTCTAAATGTTTGTTGATATTTCTTAGATAGCTAATATCCTGGGATTGAAAAAGAGAAAATTTAATCCATTATTATATTTGAAGTAGCCCTAGTGTCCATGAGTGATATTTGTTAAAATCTGGTTACTTAACTTAATTATGCAATTTTTTGAATATGCCAAAATGGGGAAGATAAGGTGTGCTCTTGCTTTGGACTGTGATGTTTATAACCTAATAAACCTGGTCCTTGATGATTTGTGTCTTTTAAATATGAAAGTGTTCTAACTATGTGTTGATTTTGAGATAAGTTGAAACAGGGTTCATGCTTATAAAAAACACAAAGTTTATCATCATCAAAAAGGGGGAATTCGTTGGCTTGAGTAAGTTTGTTTTGATGATTGACAAAGGAACACATGCATGAACCAGGTCCATGGATAGTGTACACAGGTAACAGATAGAATCAAGTAAAAGGCTTTCGTGTGTAAGGGATAAGTATAAGTGGTTATA
Organism: Nicotiana sylvestris; assembly: GCF_000393655.2. Lineage (NCBI taxonomy): Eukaryota > Viridiplantae > Streptophyta > Magnoliopsida > Solanales > Solanaceae > Nicotiana > Nicotiana sylvestris. The sequence continues at coordinate 42,312,203 of NC_091065.1, read as the reverse complement.
TCTGATATACCCTGAACAAAAGGGTTGCATATTTGATAAGAAGTAGGACTCCTTACTTGAAAAAAACTCTATCCAAGATAAGGGAAGAGTTAGAAGTTGAAGTTGACTAGAACTCTTCCATCAAGGAAGAGTAAAGCATTAGGACTCTACTTAATCTTTATTTACTAACTCTCTCTATATCAATTGTATTCTCTTTTACAGGTTATGCACACATATTGAAGTTAACCATGAATTGAGAGAAATATAGCAAGGCATTTTGTGAGGAATTCATGTGAGATTTAAGAGTTCGATCCTAAAGTTACACGAACCAGATTGAAGAACTAGCTCCATAAAGAGCTTTATGTGTCTTTCTTTATTTCTAGTTCAAACTGTAGTAGGCATTTTGAGTTGTACCTTTCAACTTTCTTAGAAGCAAATTGTACTTGGTACCTGAGTTGTATGTTTCAAGTTAGAGTTAACTTGAACTAGTCACAACAACTTGTGGAGTGTTTCTATAAGGGTTAGAGTTAATCCTTAGGTTTGCAAGAGGTTGTAAACTCGAGTTGTATTGTTCAGGCTAGGGTTAACTTGAAGCAGTCACAACAGTGTGTAGCTGGTTGCTATAAGGGTTAGAGTTAATCCTTAGGTTTGAAAGAGTTTGTAAACTTAGTTGTTGGCTCAGAGTTGCTGTGAAGTCCTTGGGGAAAATCCTATTGGGTAGTAGGTCGTGGTTTTTTCACCTTTTGAGCCGGGTGCTTTCCATGTAAAAATACTTGTGTTCTTTACTTTCTGCATTTACTATTCTGCAATTGTCATGACCCAAAATCCACTAGAGGTTGTGATAGCGCCTAACATCGGTGTCAGGCAAGGCAACAGTGAATGTTTAGCTTAATTACTCATTTTAATATTTTTTAAATCATATTTTTCATCAATTATGTCTTCACAACTTCAATAAAGGACAACCCAAAACCCGATGTCACAAGTACATGAGCATCAACTAGGAAATAAATAAAATACATCATTTGTTTGAGATACAAATTACACAGGAGAATACAAATAACTCTGATGGAGACTTTGCAGGGTGCGGATCATAACATGAAATACAGCTCATGGTAAGTCCTTGTAATAGCTGCGCCTCTGCGCCCAAAAGATCACCAGACATATATGTACATGCACAAAAATGTGCAGCAAGTGTAGCATGAGTACGTAAATCAACGCGTACCCAGTAAGTATCTAGCCTAACCTCAGAGAATTAGTGATGAGTGGTCGACATCAACACTTACTAGTGGTCCAATAAGACAAATACAGTAAGAAGTAAATAGATATGGGGCAGAGTAAATACACGAATTAAACAAGTATAAATATGTGGTACAATACTTCTCTCAACAATAAGGTCAACTCTTGATTAACAGTCACCTGCTCCCTTGGAGTGTGTGCGTGTGTATGTATATATATATATATAATGAATCTCACCATATGTGTCTTCATAATTCAAATCAGGAAGACTCTTATATACACTGGCCTTTTTACAAATACTATGCACGATTCCATAAAAGTATTTTATAGAAATGCTGAGGTGTACGGCCCGATCCCATCAAAATCTATTATATAACCATAGATACATCTATTACATAATGGCGAGGCAAATGGCCACCTCCCATGAGAGTGTGGTACATAATCCTGCCGAGGCGAACGACCCTATCCCACAAGGTGTGCTCACTACCGAGGATCGAATGACATGAACCATTGATGTATCTATCCTGCCAAGGCGAACGACCTCCTATTTGAATAAGGAGCGTTGACGGGTTCTTGACCCCACTCATGAAGGGGCAGGTGAGTTTTTAGGAAAAGCTTTGGGAAAAATTTTCAATAAGAACGCATAAAGTAGGGGAAAGTCATAAGAGGAGTACAATTATTCTGTGGCAAATCATGAAGTTCGTCTGATCTCTACAACAATAAGTCTACCGCTCTCCACAAGTCTAGTCTCAAAATGTTACAAGTAGTAAAGGAATCTAATAAGCAAGAGACAACTCAAATAGTACAGTTATAGCATGGCATGAACCTGATTCTACCCGGACAATAACAGGAATATAGCTACGGATAGACTCTCGTCACCTCGTTTGTACGTAGCCCCCCCGCAACAAGTAGCAAATATCAATTACAACACCTAGGGGTAGTTTCCCCCTCACAGAGTTAGACAGAAGACTTACCTCGCTCCAAAGGTCCATAACTGGCTCCAACACCTCTAACACCTCAAACCTGTGCCCGTTGCTCAAAAACTAGTCAATCAATGTATAAATCCATAAATATATACTCTAATGCTTATTATATTTCAAATTATAACAATTTCCAACTCTGCTCAAAGAATTGAGAAACCCAACCCTCGGTCCCACGTGCCCAGATTCTAAAATTCTTTAAAGATAAACACTACCCATAACATTACTAACTCAAATATATAATTTATTCCCAATTCCATTCTCATATTCGTGGTCAAAATCCAAAAATATCAATTTTCTAGGTTTGTTACCAAAACCCCAAATTTCTACTAATTTTTATGTTAAATTCTATAAATAATCCAAGTATTTAACTCAATCAGAAGAAGTCACTTACCCCATACTAGATTGTGAAGATGACACTCCAAAATTGCTCTAAAATCGGCTCCCATGGAAAAGTGAAGTGAAAATGAGCAAACCCCCGATTAAAAAAGAACACTACCCAGCCGTCCTTTGTACCTGCAGTCACTGGACTGCTTCTGTGGTTTGTAGCAAAATTCTGCTTCTGTGGAGATTCCCCTAGTTGCTCAGCCCGCTTCTACGCTCTATCACCCGCAGGTGCGCATCTGCTTCTGTGGCAAAACATCGCACCTGCGGACTGCCAGTCCCTCACGCCTTTTCCGCTTTTGCGACCACTGGGCCGCATCTACAGGTGCACACCTGCGGCCCTCTTCACGCATGTGTGATCACACCAGATTCCTAGCTGCTTCAACTTTTCCTCCAAATTAAAAATAGATCCGTTGAACATCTGGAATCCACCCGAGGCCCCCGAGACCCCATCTAATCATACCAACTAGTCCTATAACATAGCACAAATTTTCTTGAGGCCTCAAATACAATCAAACAATGTCAAAACCTTGAATCGCACCCCAATTCAAGGTTCATGAACTTTATGTAACGACCCGGCCAATCATTTCGAGAATTGTAGCCCCATTCCACCATTTCCTACTTCTTTTGTGTTCTACAATAGTATTATGACTTATCTGGTTAGTTGGCTCAGGTCTAGAGTGAGTTCAGAATGAAATGAGACACTTAGTCTCTTATTTGAAAGCTTAAGTTGGAAAGGTTGACCGGATGTTGACTTATGTGTAAGTGACCTCAAAAATTTTAATGGTTTTGTTAGCTCTGTTAGGTTATTTTGGACTTAGGAGCACGTCTGGATTGTGTTTTGGAGGTCTGTAGTAGAATTAGGCTTGAGATCGCAAAAGTTAGAAATTTGGAAAGTTTGACCGGGAGTAGACTTTTTGATATTGGAGTCGGATAGAATTTTCGGAAGTTGGACTAGGTCCATGGTGTCATTTTTGACTTGTGTGAAAAATTTGAGGTCAATCGGGCGTGATTTAATATGTTTTGACATCATTTGTAGAATTTGGAAATTTAAAAGTTCATTAGGCTTGAATTCATGTGTAATTCTTGTTTTTGATGTTGTTGTAGGTGATTTAAGGATTCGACTAAGTTTGTATGATGTTTTGGGATGCGTTGGTATGTTTGGTCAAGGTCCTGAGGGCCTCAGGTGAGTTTCAGGTGCTTAACAAATCGCGAAGAATGTTTATGAGCTGGTGAGATTTTGTTCTACGTGTTTGGGAAGGAGAGTATGTGAATGCGAAGGGATGGCAGCATGTGCATCGCGAATGGGTGAGTGGTGTCGCGTTCACGAAAAGTAGTGAGGTATCTGGGGACCTCAGCCTTTTGTTCTACACGTTCGCGAGGTAAGGGACGCGTTCATGGAGGTCTGAGTTCGCAAAGAATCGCGTTCGTGAACCAATGGTCACTTTCACGAAGAATACAATGGAGAGGCAGTCTGAGTTGGTCAACGCAAATGCGAGAGGACGACCGCGTTGGCGAAGAAGGAAATCTGGGCAGACATTATTAATTTCAAAAGGCAAAGGTTTGAACCTATTTTTCATATTTTGAGCTAGGGATAGTGGATTTGGGTGATTCTTGGAGGGAGTTTTGTGGAATTGATTACGGTTAGTGATTCTTTCTTGGTTTTGGCTAAATCCCATGATTTTATCTTTAATTTTATCATCTAATTTGTGATTTCGGGTGGAAAATTGGGGAAAAAGAGGAAGTGTTCTTGAGGTGGGATTTGAGGTTTTGAATGGGATTTTTTTATCGGGTTTGAATAAATTTTGTATGGTTAGACTCGTGAGTTAATGGGCTTTCGTGTTTTATGACTTTTGTCGGATTTGGAGACACGGGCTCGAGGGCTGGGTTGAGCCAATTTCAGATTTTTGGGTCTAATTTAATAGTTTTCTTCTGGAATTGATCTCGTTATCCTATATTAATTGTATTGTACTGTTTATGGCTAAATTGGGGGCATTTAGAGGCCGACTCGCAAGGCAAGGGCATTTTGGAGTAGCGTTTTTCTTGGATTGAGGTAAGTAACAGTTATAAATCTGGTCCTAAGGGTGTGAAACCCCTAGATTTTGTATTGTGTGATTATTTTGGAGGTGACGCACATTCTACGTGACGGGTGTGTGGGCGTACACTGAAGGGATTATGACTAGGCCCATCCCGTGAGACCGTAATGTGGAATAGCTTACTGCTAATTATGTGTTTCCTCTATTTTATGGAGATTTGACTGAAATTCATGTTAGAAATCATGCTCAAGCCATATGATATCACTATTGGGACCCATTGGGGTCATGTACTTGTTGAATAGCTGCTATCTGCTATCTTGTACTCAGTCCTGATTTTACTTGCATTTTATACCTCCATATCTTCTTATCCCTTGTTTATACATGTTATTATATCTGTTTGGGCTAATATATATGAGTTTTGAAAGCCCGAGAGACTAGGGAGGCTGATGACTGAGTAAGGTCTAGGGCCTGATGGTGAGATATTGATATCATATCACGTGAGTTGTGCGTGCAGATTATAGTTCTTGGGATATAGGAGCCCCTCCGGAGTTCTGCACACCCTAGTGAGCGCATGATATGTGACTGGCATGTGGGCGTACACTAAAGGGATTATGACTTGGTCTGTCCTGTGAGACTGTATTGTGGAGTAGTTTACTGTTAATTATGTGTTTCTTCTGTTTTATAGAGATTTGACTGAAATTCATGTTAGAAATCATGCTTAGGCCATATAATATTACTTCTAAGACCCGTTGGGCACAAGTACTTGTTGAATTAGCTGCTATTTGTTGTATTGTACTCAGTCTTGATTTTACTTGTGTACTATACCTCCATCTCTTCTTATCCCTTGTTGATACATGTTATTATCTCTGTTTGGGCTGATTTATATGAGTTCTGAGAGCCCGAGAGACTAGGGAGTTTGAGGATTGAGTGAGGCCTAGGGCTTGATGGTGAGATATTGATACCATAGTACATGAGTTGTCCGTGCAGCACGTGAGTTGTCTGAGCAGATTATAGAGATTGGGTTGTAGGAGCCCTTCCAGAGTCTTTACACCCCCTAGTGAACGTAAGTACCTATTGAGTATGTGTATTGATGGCTGAGAGCCACTATTGAGATGAGTTTAGTGCCTATTGCCCTGAGAGGTTGTACTTGCTTTTATTTGTTGTTGCACTTAGTTGATATCTGTCATCGTTGTGATGTTTTCTCAGAGATTTATATCCGGTTTACTTGAACTTGAAACTATATAAAACCAATTTGACTTAAACTATCGGATTGAAAGCATGTCTATTCTTTACTGAAATTACTGAAATAAACTGTACTTGTATAGCTAGTCACAGCTTCTCAGTTCCTTTTCTGTTTCTGTTATTTACTGAGTTGGAAGTACTCACATTACTCCCTGCACTTAAATGTGCAGATCCAGGTATGTCCGGTCACAGTGGACATTGAGCACGTGCGTGGTCGATTAGTGGAGATTTACGAGGTAGCTACCGGCGTTCGCATTCCTTGTTCTCCTTTTTTGCTATCTTTCTTTTTCTCTATTGACATTTAGACACAAACTAATGTAAACATTGTTTTTCTTAGACTGGAGGTCTAGTTTCTCATGATTCGGTGACATCCCGGTATTTGGGGCTATCTTTCCGCATTGTATTTTGAGTTTAAATCTTGTTTTTATTAAAATTCTATTATGAAAAAGCTTTTGATTTATCTTTTATGAAATATTGAAGTGTTGTTTTAAAAATATCGGCTTGCCTAGTACCACGGTAGGCATCATTATGACGGGTTCGGTTTTGGGTCTTGACAAGTTGGTATAAGAGCTTAGGTTACATAGGTATCACGAGTCATGAGTAGGTTTATTGAGTCTTGCGGATCGGTTCGGAGACGTCGTACTTATCTTTGAGAGGCTGCAGAACCCTTAGGAAACTTCACATTCTTGAATTATTATTGTGCGAATCTATTTATTGTGGTAACTAAACCTCTATTATTCTATTCTCTCACAGATGGTGAGGACACGTGTTACTGGGTAGGACAGACAGCCACCAGCACCACCAGTCAGGGACGGGAGAGGCCGAGGTCGCTGTAAAGGTCGTGGTAGGGGCAAGGGTGCATCTCGTACAACAGCTAGGGCAGGACTTCTATATCCACCAGTTACCTCAATTCAGGATCAGGTCCCAGTTGTGGATGATCCAGCGGGACATGCTCAGGCACCAGCTGTGCCCATTGTTATTCCAGGCCTTCGGGAGGCTTTGGCTCGGATCTTGACCGTGTGCACCAATCTTGCTCAAGTGGTCTATGTTCTGGCCGCATCATCCACTTCTCAAGCCGGGAGAGGTTCTCAAACTCCCACCGCCTGCACACCCCATCAGGTGATGTAGGGACTCCAAACACTAGGGGTACCACCAACCCAGCAAGTTGCAACTGCTGAAGACTATATGGTTCTTGTCATGCCTGATGAAGAGCAGCATAGATTGGAGAGGTTTGGGAGACTCCAGCCTCCGTCTTTTAGTGATGCAGAGGGAGAGGATGCCAAGTGTTTCTTAGATAGATGTTAGAGGATCCTACGTACAACAGGTATTCTGGAGACCAGTAGGGTCTCGTTCACTAATTTTTAGTACCGGAGCTACCTTCACTTGGTGGGAGGTTTATGAGAGGCATAGGCTTGTTGGTGCGGCACCACTTACATGGCAGGAGCTCTCTGTTGTCTTCTTGGAAAAGTATGTGTTGCAGACTCATAGAGAGGAGTTGTGCAGGCAGTTCGAGCAGTTGCATCGGGATGATATGACTGTGATGCAGTACGAGATGAGATTTTTTGAGTTAGCTAGTCATGTTGTTTGATTGGTTTCACAGACAGGGAGAGGATCAGGAGGTTTGTTGATGGCCTCACATTTTAGCTGTGGGTGCTTATGACTAGAGAGATGGTGATTGGTTCTACTTTTGAGGAGGTGGTTGACATTGCCCGGGAGAAAGAGCATGTCCGTCGCCACGAGCGGGTTGAGAGGGAGGCCTAGAGGTCTCGAGGATCAGGTAGTTTTGGTTGTGTTCCTTCAGGAGGTCAGTTCCCGCACTACAGGGGTCGTCCATATAGACATGCTCAGACGACCCGACCAGTTCATCATGGTGCATCAGTCAGCCACAGTTATCACAATGCTCGCTAAGGCCAACCTTCATTCAGTGCATTACCAGCATAGAGTTCTCGCTATGCCTCGTCTTCTCAGATTTTTATGGGTAGTTCCTCGGGGTATCAGGAGAAGTAGTTCCATCAGAGGATGGGCTGTTTCGAGTGAGGGGTTCTTGGTCATATGAAGAGAGATTTCCCTAGGTTGTTCAGCGGGACTCCACAGCAGAGTTCTCAGCCAATGGCACCACCAGCAGCAGCTACACCACTCGCTCAGCCAGCTCGGGGAGGGCCCCAGTCAACTAGAGGTCTCCCTAGAGGGGAATGCTGATCAAGTAGAGGCTATGCCTGTTTCTATGCACACCCTGCGAGACCAGATGCTATTGCTTTAGACATAGTGATCACATGTATTATCTCAGTATGTCATCGAGAATCTTCTATATTATTTGACCCCGGTTCCACCTATTCATATGTGTCATCGTATTTCGCTCATTATCTGGACATGCCCATGAGTCTCCGTTTCATCTTTTCATGTATCCACGCTGGTGGGCGATACTATTTTTGTGGACTGCGTATACCGACCGTGTGTAGTGACTATTGGGGGATTAGAGACTAGAGTTGATCTTTTGCTGCTTAGTATGGTTGATTTTGACGTGATATTAGGTATGGGTTGGTTGTCTACATGTCATGCTATTCAGGACTGTCACACATAGACTTTGACGTTGGCGATGTCGGGTTTGCCACGAATCGAGTGGCGAGGTTATTTAGACTACGTTCGCAGTTGTTGATACCCAATTTTTCCCTATATATTTTCGATATGAAAAATACCTTCAAAATAGCATATATATGCATATATGAGCATGTCCAAGTGTTTTATTATTTTTTCCATATTTTTAAAGGTTTAAATTGATTTATTTTTCTCCCTTTTTATCCATAAAATCCTCAATAATTATTTCCAAAATTATTGTTTTGATAAATCATCTATGGTATTTCTATACTTATGCCAAAATATGGCTAAAGTAATTTTTTATATATTTTGTAATTTTATTTAGTATTTTAAAGCTAAATTGCACATAATTACAATATTAGCCCTTTTAAGGTTTAATTGTGTTATATACGCATAAAATGGGATCCTGTATTTTTAAATTATTAATTATGTTTTATAAATTGTTTTAGCCCTTTAATTTATTTTTCAGAAAACTATTTACTATTTTTTATAAATTAAAAAGGGAAAACTGGCTATTTAAATAACAACCCATTTGTATTTCAATTATAGCCCAAATCAGACCCCAATTTCCCAGCCCAATTTTAATTTAAATCTAACCCACACCCTTTCTAAAATCCTACCCAAACCCGGATCCCTACCTACCCTCTTTAATCTCGACCGTTGATCTCCCAGATCAACGGTCCACATTGCCCCTTTTTTCTCAGATCTGTCTTAGATTTGTGTATGTTATGAACCTCATGGTGTTTTTTCTCAAAGGTTTTTACGATTTTTTTCAAAGTGACTCTCCGTCTTCGAGATTAGGATTTCCTCAACCTTTTTTAAAGGGTTTCACCTATGATTTTTAGTGTTGTCTTTATGATTTTACTATTTTTAAACGTTTGTTTATGTTTTTTTCTTCCTGGTTCATCGTGTTGAAAACCCCAAGTATTTTTGGTTTTATCCGAGGTTCTGGAACTGTCTTTGTTTATACCTATTTCGATTTGGGTTCTTTATGGTTAGATCCCTTTTCTCTGTTCGTCTTGAATGATTCTAAGTTCTTATAGCTTTTTAACCCAACTTTTTTAAAACCCTAATTTTTAAAAGTTTTTCTTCCCTTATTACTATGAGTTTAAAGGCTTTCTTTACTTGTTTCTGACCTTCTTTACCTGTTAGTTTGGTTTTCCACTCTAGTTCTATGTGTTAGCCATGACTACTTGACTCAATGATTACCATGTTTCGAGTGGGTTCTCTTACCACTAAGCCCTTAGCCTACTCATGTTGCTGCTATATGTTTGTGCTCATCTAGTTTGCTTCTTTTGTCAATATGGTTGACCTTGCATGTCTGATACTCCTATTCATTCTTCCCTATTTATATGTCGAAGTGCAGAATCATAATTCCCTCTTGATTGATCTTGATTTCCTTAAGTTACGGTTGAATGCAAAGGTTTTCTTATAAACCCCTAATTTTACTCATTTGGTTGAGCTGATTGATTCTCTTCCTTTATTTGCTGTGATGTTTCACCCATACTGAATCCTTTCCCCAAATTAAGTATATTCTGTACCTAGACTCAATTGTATACTCTATACTTTTACTATCCCTTATATGATCAAAAATCAATTTTTCTCAAATTGATTTTCTTTCCGTAATTATCCCTGTTAGTATCCGTTTGAGCAGTAATTCCTTGATTAAAGGGAAGTACTTGTACTAATTGGATTGTAATGGTGATTACTTCCATAATGCAAAACCTTTACTTGTTACTTTATTTTCTACTCGTTTTCAAAGCTATAAATACTCTACCTACTCTTCTCTAAACACACAAACAACTAGTTCAGAACACACACATACGCACTCAAACTCTCTTTTCTTTCTCTACTACTTGTGCTACTACCTTGTCTAGCCGGCTGAAATCCAAGGCTAGACTGTGGAAACTCTGATTACTATACTTTTTCTGCACTTTGCTCCTTCAACTGGTATGTTCTTAGTATAAATTCTGCAACAATACTCTGTGTTCCCTTGTTTATCAATCCTTGTCTCTTCCTGCACTAACTAAATGGCTCATGCTGTTAAATTGTACTTTTTGTTTACTGCTTTACTCAACATGTTTAAAATCATGCCCTTTGTTCAAATGAGATCAGCATCTTTACGTGTTCCTGTTTATGTCCCTCAACTAGCATGTCTCCTAATGTACTTGATTCATGACTAATTATGTGTTTCTGATTTGGGTTCACTATGTCCCCAACCCCTACTTCTTGTTTGTAACTGCTGAAGTTGTACTGCTCTTTGGACTTTTTCTAGTATGTGTTGTTGTTGCTCCTATCCCCTGCCCTTTCAAAACTATCTTCCCTAACCAACACTTCAGTTGTTGTTGCAAATTTATCTCAAACCCATCATTTTCCAAACTGTTTTCTAAAATAAACTCTGTTTCAAACATGTGTTCTACACTTCCACAATACTCTTAGATCATTAGGTTCTGCCCCTTTTGTGTGAGCCTTGCTTTGGGACCCTTGAACTCCATCAAAACCTTGACACATAAGAGCTGGCCCTTCCACACTGCACTCACTCTGTTTGATTATGCAATCTAGGTGTGAGCACTGCCCGGGATCCCTTGAGGTTCTTAGGGAATTCTGACACACCCAGATATGAGAAAGGTTATGGAACAATATTGGCATTTAAGGTGGTTTATTACATAACTCAGAAAGGAAGTCAGAATCAGACTTCCTATTGTTGTAACTTCTTATTTTGCATTTCTCATGTAATTCAATCACATGGTCTGTAATAATTTGTAAACAAGTATTGGGGTGGCTAGTGAGAAGGGATAGGGAAAATATGCATGTTAAGGGTAGAATACATGTTATTAGGTTTATGTTCCTAATTGCACAATAGAAACCATGCTTAGGGTTCATGCATGCATTAGAAATCATGCTCTTAGGTCTCGTGTTTATTGTTTCAGCATGTGCACCTTTACAACATCATGTTTTAAAATCTTCTAATAATCAGAATTCTACTATTATTTGCATTCCTGCCATATGCACTTAGAAATCCCGCTCTTATGAAATTCTACATTCCTGCCATATGCACTTAGAAATCCTGCTCTTAGAAAATTCTGCATTCCTGCCATACGCACTTAGAAATCCTGCTCTAGGGATTATGCATTTTAGATACCATGTTTTAGGATCTTATTTGCGCTTACACTTAGTGTAAATTGCTGATTATAAAAGAGGTAAAACAGCTTCACACTTGATTATCCCGTCTAAAATAATTGGTAATAATGTCTGCAAATAGAACAACATGCTCTTAGGGTAAAATAAGCTCTGAATGATCTTTTAATAATTCTGAATAACTGTTGCATCTCGCTTTGCGCCTAGCCAAGCTTTAGGTAACAACTTAAACTGGAACTGCCTTTGTTTAATTATCAACTATTAAAATTAGTAGGCAAACCTGATTCGGACTTCTTTTCTGAGTCACGTAATAAATCTGGTTCTAATGTTACCACTTAAACACTCTGCTTTAGGATTTTAAATTTAGACCTTAACTGTGTATAAGTCGTGCTATCTATGTGCATTATTTGTTGAGGTATAACTGAGCCTTCTACTTGTTTTATGTGTTTTCCCCTTTTAAATGTAGTCCTACTTGCTTTGTATATCTCCATAGCATTTTTCCTTTAAACCTGAGGGTCTTCCTAGAACTTCCTTATAGGATAGGAGTCCTAAATTCCTCTAGGACTGATAGGAAGGGACAGGTTACAGCATGTAATAAGAGTCGAGACCTATCTTCTCTCTAAATACCTTCACGGGGTGGGAAAGGGTAGATATGGATATGATGACCGGTGCGCTAATGTCACACCTCCTTTTTTCCTACACCCCTGTAAAGGTGTATAAGGTAGTTTTTTCAATTTAAAGTGACAATCGAAACGAGATTATTTATTTATTAAATCAGAGTCGCCACTTGGGATAATTTATGGTGTCCCAAGTCACCAGTTCAAATCCCGAATCGAGGAAAATATTGACTCTGTATTACAGTCTGCGAACACAGAAATCCGGGTAAGGAATTCTGTTAACCCGGGAGAAAGTGTTAGGCATTCTCGGGTTCCGTGGTTCTAGAACGGTCGCTCAACTGTTATAATTGGCCTATTATCTAATTTTAATACATGTATTAACTTATGGTGCAATTATGAACTTTAAAACCGCTTTTATTTATTATTTTCAGGAAGATTCAACGTCATCTAAAACACATCTTGAACCATGTCACATAAATGCACCCGCGGTCCACGACACATTTTATTTAACGTTGTTGAGATTCAGATTTGGGTCACATAAATGTGCACCCGAGTTTAGGAAGGTAAATTATTAAAATAACGCGCCTAAAGTAACTACGCGTTTGCGACTTTGCGAGGGCCATGAAAATTCGCTAAATGGCACGCCTCGATTTCTATGGATAAACAAGATTTATTAAGCGAGAGCCATGTAATTTAATGTTTTGTTTGGAACAGCACGCCCCAATTCCCATTTTAAAAAGGGAATTCAAACTACATTTGGAGGTCCATAAACTATTGGTCATTTCGAATGGCACACCTCAACTAATTAAAGACCTAATTAACTAATTAAGGGAAACTTATGGGGATTCTAATTATTTTTAACTAAAGGTTTTACCATACTAAATTACTTAAAAGCATCGTATTAAAGGACCACAAGTCCAAAAGGAAACTACTTCAATAAAGCAACTGAACAGACTCCCTAAAAAAAACTGTTTTCAAGCTTTGGGCCTAAGATGAGCCCAACTCAGGGTGAGGAAAGACGCCAGGGGTCTGAGTCTGACTGCTCTTTAGTTGGGCCTGATTTCATACTCTAAATAAATATGCCAATCAAATGTTGCTAATTAACTGACACTAGCATGGAGCATGGAATCAACTTTAAACAAATTCTCATTCTGATTTAAAAAAAATAGTAATATGACTTGAAAAAGCCAAGTTTCTAGTACAACCTTTCATGCATTTTTTTAATCAATCTTGCCATGAAGATGCGACACCCACAATAGACTAGTTATTTACTTAAAGAGCAACCCCAAGTGTGAACAAAAGCGAATACCCAAAACCATTCAATCCTAACTACTCATATGTAAACGAAAGCAAGTTAAATACAGACTATAGAATGATGAGATCATATTTCTAGCTGTGAATAAACAAACCATTACTTGACATTCTTAACACATTTAAAGGTGAATTGATGCTAAAATAGTACCTGACTTAAGCAGAAACTGAACAAATATCCCCAAAACCTATGAACACCAAACGAGTTCTTTACAATAGCCTTAAGAACCATTCATATAAACATAAAACTTGAATTCATTTGCCCTCTTCTGCTAGAGTTCATAATTCTTACCAAAGTTAGTATGGCACAGTTTGCCATTTAATCAAGTAAAGCTCTTGTTCTTCCACTACACATATCAATGGAATGGGAAATACCTGGAAAAGCAAAGAAAATAAGAACAAAGAAAGGTCAGCAGTAGCAAAGCAACACCAGCAGCAACGTAACAGTGCTTAACCAGTTGAAAACCCACCTAGACCTCAAACCAAACACCACACAAATCGAAATCAGACTTCTAGACTTAGATTCGATCCATTTTTACACCCAGATTAATCAAAAATTCTTCAGAAATTGAAAGTCTCCAGAATTATAGAAGAAATGCAATGGAACAGTAATTTGTTTTTCTTTTGATAATTTTAGCCATTTTTGATTCCTATCCCGTCTGATCCCCTCCTCAAAATTCAACTAATGAGGCATTTATAGAAAGGTGTTAGGGTAGCAATAAAGGTTTCAAAGTTTGCTTGTTAGTCCCTTTTTAATTTTCAGTTTTGCTATTGTGCCCCTGATGTTAAAATCAGATGTTCCATTTAATTCCCACCCCCAGCTTCCTAGAAGCTTCCCTAGGTAGTTATACGAGATTCCCTCAACTTAAATTCCTAAATCACCCTCTAATACCCCCTGTTTTTACTTTAGCCTACCAAACGGGTCAAGTTGACCCATGGTCTTTGGGCTGCTGCATGGGCCGGTTCTATGACCTTTGGGATTTTGACCCAGATTGTGATTAAAACCCACATGCCGCAAATAGGCGAGCCCAACAATTTTTCCATTTTGGGCATTGAAAGAAAAATGTATGGGGCAGAAAAACAGAAGAAAAATGCAAATGACAAATAAGCAGGAAAAGTGAAAAATCAAAAAATACTAAAGAAGAAAAATGTTAATTACACTAATATGCTGATAATTATTAACATGACTCAAATTCTAAGCATGCGACATATATCAACTAGAACTTAACAAAAGAAATGAGATGAAACAGACCAAATGCCATTGAGATGCATTCAGTGACAGACCGAAAAGAAGTGACATAGCAAGGGAGGAAGACAGAGGAAGGTGAATATGGAAAAGTAGAAAAAATGACAAGAAGCAGAGAAAATACCTAATATAGTCGACACAGGACGAAGACTTGAATGGACTTCCATTGTTCTCTGATTTGATGCGAAAAGGAGTGTTAGTCGATTTGTTCTTGCGAGAATAAATGTTTAGCACTCATTTTAGCCCAAAATCAACTTTGAAAACTCAGAGAGTAACAGGATCGGACCTTTAAATGAAGGATTGAAGGAGGGTACAAATATAGGGTTCCTGTTTTAAGATCTGAAATTAAAGAGAAGTGGAGAATATTTGGGGGAAAAATGGTTGTAGTTTAGTGCCTAAGGGACTATGGGGATTGTGTTGTCGAGATTTGGTGGCGATTTAGAGCTGTCTCGCCGGTAACAATGGCAGATTAGGATTTTGATATGAAGGAGACGAAGTACAGGGGTGTTTGGATGAACTGAGTGGTCTCTGAAGTTTTCTCAGACACTTTTATGTGTTTAAAGAGATGTGCTATGGACCGTTTGATGAAACAAAATGAAGGGCAATGATTGACTTAGCACTAACAAACTCTAAACGATGTAGTACTCTCCCCATACTACGTCGTTTCATATGTCTCATGGACTGGTGCTTGGACCGAATGGGGGAGAGGGCTAGGGCAGGTCTTGGGTGGGTACAGGGGAAACTCGATTTGGGCTTAGGGAATTCTAATAAAAACGGCCCAAATATCAGATTTCTTTCACTCCTTTTCTTTTTCTTCTTACTTTTTTTCCAAAATTAAATTAGAATCTAAATTAAATCCTAAAACCTAATTAACCTATCAAAAATACTAATTAAACCTAAATAATACTGACCACAATTAATAAAGAAAACAAACTAAAAGAAAACTACTCAAAATTCAAAATTAAAATTAAAACGTGCAAATTAAACTATTTTTTTGTAACTTTTCCATTTTTATAAACAACTAATTTGCTAATTAATCTTAAAATGTAGAATTAAATCCTAAATGCAAATGCCACGTATTTTTGCATTTTTTCATTAATTAAACAAAATTAACATGCATAGACAACATGCAAATGATAACAGAAAATGCCACAAAAATCCACAAAATTGCAAACAATAAAAAAAGTTATTTTGTTTCGAATTTATGGGAGTAATTCATATAGGAAAAAAATCATGTGCTCACAGCTGCCCCTCTTTGCTCTGAAACACGAAGAGTTTTCGTGCAAAGATAAAGTGAGTGAATACGAGTGATTTTTCCCAGTTTGAATACTCTGCGGAAAGCATTTTTGAAAGATTTGACCACACCCTACTTCTGAGGTTGCCTACACATCCTTGGCTATAAAGGAATCATGTCAGTATAGTTCGAAAAGTTTTGGTAGCTGGGACTACCATAAAGCTTCGATTTCACTGTTTCTGCTGCTGCTACTGCTTACTGAACCCCTTATTACACCATGACAAAATAAAAAGAAGCTAGACTAAACTATGATCTATGAATTACAAGAATCCTATCTATATCTTCAAACTTGATCTTGTGGCTCTTGTTGCCTTGTTGACATGTATTCTCCTGGTGAAATTCCTTTGTTGCCGACTTGAATAGTAATCTGAGATGTTTTCCCTTTTCTCCAGGTGGACGCCTGATTGATGAACTCGAATTGTACTCTAAGATGCTTTCCTTTCTCCAGGTGGACGCCTGACTGCTGAATATGAACTGTATTCACGTGCTCTCCAGGTGGGCTCCTAACTACTGAACTTGAATTATATTCCCGTGCTCTCCAGGTGGGCGCCTGACTGCTAAACTTGAATTGTATTCCCGTTCTCTCCAGGTGGGAGCCTAACTGCTGAACTTGAATCGTATTCCCATGCTCTCCAGGTGGGCGCCTGATTGGTGAACTTGAAATGTATTCCAGTGCTCTCCAGGTGGGCTCCTAACTGCTGAACTTGAATTGTATTCCCGCGCTCTCCAGGTGAGCGCCTGACTGCTGAACATGAATTGTATTCTCGTGCTCTCCAAGTGGGTGCCTGACTGCTGAACTTGAATTGTATTCCCGTTCTCTCCAGGTGGGCGTCTGACTGTTGAACTTGAATTGTATTCCCGTGCTCTCCAGGTGGGCGCCTGATTGCTGAACTTGAATTGTATTCCCGTGCTCTCCAGGTGGGCACCTTATTGCTGAACTTGAAATGTATTACCGTGCTTTCTAGGTGGGTGCCTGATTGCTGGACTTGAATTGTATTCTCGTGCTCTCCAGGTGGACTCCTGACTGCTGAACTTGAATTGCATTCCCGTGCTCTCCAGGTGGGTGCCTGACTGCTGAACTTGAATTGTATTCCCGTGCTCTCCAGGTGGGCGCCTGCTTATTGAACTTGAATTGTATTTTCGTGCTCTCCAGGTGGGCGCCTGATTGCTGAACTTGAATTGTATCTCCCTATTCTCCAAGTGGGTACCTGATTTTAACAAAAATAAACAAAATAAAGAAAATTTTCTGCCCCAGTTTGGTAGTTGGGCACATATGTGAGTGTTAAACTGAATCATATTACAAAATATTACTAAGAATTTGAAAGCTAGATCCTGTTATCCAGGAGGGTCCTGACAGCTCCTAGTTAAACGACAGTTTTAAATCTAAATTATATCTCCTAAAGGTATTACTTTTGCTACATCTTGTTATCTAAACCGATCTTAAAACTACACCCCATTATCCAGGAGGGTCCTGACAACTCTTAATTAAATGACAATTTTAAATCTAAGTTATATCTTCTGAAGGTAAGAAAGTATTAAAGCTACATCCCATTATCTAGGAGGGTCCTGAAAATAAAAAATCAATTCTTATCTTAAGAGTGACAACTTTTATGGCTGAATTATATGACCCTACAACAGAACTTATGCTAAATATTGTTATCTAACGGAAATCTTAAAGCTAAGTCCCATTATTTAGGAGGGTCCTGACAAATCCTAATTGAATCCTATCTCAAACTTGCATACTTTGAAACCAACTTATATTCCTTTGTTGTACATTTATGCTAGATTATGCTACTCGTGATTGTTTTGAATTTTAAACTAGGTCCCATTTTCCAGGAGGGTCCTGAGAATCAAAATCAAACCTGTCTGCTGTTTGCTTTTCCTTACGGATGGTTTCCCCGAATAATCAAAAACTTTCTGCCCCTGTTTTAATCAAAGAAAAATCTTTGTCAATTTAAAATGTGGTGATTAGTTTGTGGCATTCTTGCTGAAAGTGGCCTCTACGCTGTCACGCTTTGTTTTGACTGACTTCCCCTGAACTGGCCAAGAACCGCTTGACTTCTCGACTGACTTTCAAACCCCCATGACCTTGGATGACCCGAGTGTTATATACCCAAACCGTTGTTACATTTCTAACCCATCTGTTTGGACCTCTGCATTTTCCATGAAATTACAAAACCATTTCACCGTTGGAACTTCTACTGACCTTTTGTCCCACTTCACATCATACTATCTTTAGCAATGCCTTGACCGCCCTGTGCATTGTGCAACTTTAGAAGTTGGTAGTAAGCTTTGAAATTCCTTCATATTTGCTTAAATAGAACCGACATTGGAAGCATCTTAGAAAAATAACCCAAAAGAAATGAAATGCAATGACTTTCAGAGTTAAGGATGAGAACATTCCAAAACTGGAAGACTATTTGAAGGGGAAAAAGAAAAGGGACTTATCTGAGTGGAGCAGTTGGCACCAATGATCATGACATGAACTTCGGATTAGTCGGCCCAGCTTGTCCAACCAACCAACTTTTAGTTTCCATACTTTGTTGCCCCGGAGTTTCCATAACCTATTTTCTTTACCAAAACCTTGACCTTGTTCAGCCTGCGGTGCCCTGAAGGGTTTGCACCAACAAACCTCTCTCATTTGTTCATCTCTCAACTCACTTTCGCATTACGGTGCTCGTGAGGGTTTTCACCAATAAGACTCTCTCCTTTTTGATTTCTCTTAACTCTCGTCGCCTTATGGTGCCTGTGAGGGTTTTCACCAATAAGGATCTCTCATTTTTAACATTTTTCTGCTTGGACCAAAGTGTTGCCCCTGATATGAATTACCTCGCCCTGCTTGACTTGGCATTTCTCCAAGACTGATCGGAAGATCTTTCTTTGGACCGTAATGTGGGATTTTGGATAGGGTTAAAAAGAAAGGGTATCAAAGGCTCAAAACAATTCAAGTGCGTTCAAAATTACAACTTTTGGAATCAGATTTCTTGCAACAACCACAACTTCTGCCCCAGTTTCTTTACTTGGGGACTTTATGGGATTTTATTTTGATGGGACCGAACCGTGAGGCTGCCTACGTATCCTTAAAAGGAATCAGGTCGAACGTAGTTCAAGTGATAAGAATTACTTTGTTTGTTGTGATTTTTCTTTTCTTTTTCTTTCTCTTCTTTTCTACTTTTTGTTTTTCTTTTTGTTATTTTTTTCCTCTCTTTTTCTTTTTATTTTTATTTTTCTTTTCATTCTTTCCTTTCTCTTTTCATTCTTTTCTATCTCTTTTCATTCTTTTCTTTCTCTTTTTCTCTTTGTCCTTTACTAACATTTTGCACTTGCGATGTGTAATCTTAAACTGTTGACATACCTCTTTCATCAGATGACTATTAAGAGTAGCATCGTTATCTGTGATGATCACCTTTGGGATCCCGAACCGACAAATGATATTTGAGTGCACAAAATTGACCACTGCTTTCTTGGTCACAGACTTGAAAATTTTAGCTTCAACTCGCTTGGTGAAATAATCAATGGCCACCAGAATAAACCTGTGCCCATTGGATGATGTTGGCTCAATTGGTCCAATGATATCCATGCCCTAAGCAACGAAGGGCCATGGTACAGACATTGTATGTATTTCCGATGGTGGAGAATGAATCAAATCTCCATGCACTTGGCACTGATGACACTTGCGCATGAAACTGATACAATCTCGCCCCATATTGAGCCAATAATAACCTGCTCGGAGAATCTTCTTTGCCAGCACATATCCACTCATATGTGGTCCACAGACTCCAGAATGTACCTCAGTCATGATAGCCGTGGCCTGTCTAGCATCTATGCATCTTAACAATCCAAGATCTGGAGTTATTTTGTACAAAACCCCTCCACTGAAGAAAATCCTCTCGCCAAATGCCGAATTGTTCTCTTTTGATCACTTGTGGCTTGTACCGGATACATTCCCATCCTGATATATTCTTTGATATCATGAAACCAAGGATCACCATCAAGCTCTTCTTCTACCACATTACAGTAAGTATGCTGATCATGAACCTGAATATGCAATGGGTCAACATAAGCCTTATTTGGATGGTGTAACATTGACGCCAAGGTAGCTAAAGCATCAGCAACCTCATTATGGATCCTTGGAATATACCTAAACTCTACTGATCGAAACAGTTGACAAAGATCATGCAAACATTGCTGGTACGGTATGAGTTTTAAATCCCGTGTTTCCCATTCCCCTTAGATCTGGTGTACCAGAAGGTCTGAGTCCCCTAAGACCAAGACCTCCTGAACACCCATGTCTGCAGCCAACCTCAAACCTAAAATTCATACCTCGTATTCAACCATGTTGTTAGTACAGTAAAAACGAAGCTGAGCCGTAACAGGGTAGTGATGTCCTGTTTCAGAAATCAATACAGCTCCTATCCCAACGCCTTTCATGTTAGCAGCTCCATCAAAGAAATATTTCCAACCTGGCTCTCCAACTTTTTCCAACTCATCAAGGTGCATTACCTCTTCATCAGGGAAGTGAGTCTTCAGAGGCTCATATTCTTCATCCACTGGGTTCTTAGCCAAATAGTCGGCCAACGCCTGGGCTTTCATCGCAGTCCGGGTCACATAGACGATGTCAAATTCCGTGAGCAAAATCTGCCACTTTGCGAGCCTCCCTGTAGGCATAGGCTTCTTAAAGATATACTTTAATGGATCCAAATAGGAGATGAGGTAAGTGGTGTAAGATGACAAATAGTGCTTCAACTTCATTGCTACCCAAGTTAGGGCGCAACATGTCCTTTCCAGGTGAGCGTACTTAATCTCGTAAGATGTGAACTTCTTGCTGAGATAATAGATGGCCTACTCCTTCCTGCCGGTAATGTCATGCTGACCCAGCACACAACCAAACAAGTTGTCCAAAACTGTTAAATATAGAATCAAAGGTCTCCCTGGTTCTGGTGGGACCAACACATGTGGCTTTGACAAGTACCCCTTTATATTATCAAATGCTTCTTGACACTCGTCTGGACAATTAACCGCAACATCCTTATTCAATAGTTTGAAGATAGGCTCACAAGTTGTCGTAAGCTGAGCAATAAACCTGCTGATGTAATTCAACCTCCCCAATAAATTCATCACCTCAGTTTTGTTCCTTTAGGGTGGCAACTCTTGGATAGCTTTGATCTTTGACGGGTCCAATTCAATACCTTGGCGGCTAACTATGAATCCTAACAATTTTCTAGATGGCACACCAAATGCGCATTTTGCAGGATTGAGCTTAAAATTGTACTTGCGAAGCCATTGGAAGAATTTTCTCAAATCTCTAACATGATCAGACTGCTTTCTAGACTTTATGATTACATCATCCACATAAACCTTGATCTCCATGTGTATCATGTCGTGGAATATGGTTGTCATTGCCCTCATATAAGTTTCCCCAGCATTTTTCAGACCGAAAGGCATGACCCTATAGCAGTATGTTCCCCAGGGCGTGATGAGTTCCGTCTTCTCTGCATATTCTTCATCCATTAGGATCTGATGATAGCCCGCATAGCAATCCACAAAAGACCCAATCTCGTGTTTGGAGTAATTATCAATCATAATGTGGGTATTTGGCAGTGGAAAGTAGTCCTTGGGACTCACCTTGTTGAGATCGCGGTAATCCACACACACCCTGGTTTTGCCGTCCTTCTTTGGCACAGGTACTATCTTGTCTAACCAAGTGGGATACCGAGTGACTCGAATGACATTTGCATCGAATTGCTTTGTGACCTCTTCTTTAATTTTTACACTAATATCTGTTTTAAACTTCCTCAACTTCTGCTTGACAGGAGGGAATGCCGAGTCAGTGGGTAATTTGTGAACCACCAAGTGAGTGCTTAAACCCGGCATGTCTTCATATGACCATGCAAAGACGTCTTTGTACTCAAGTAACGCTTTAATTATCTCCTCCCTGAGTTAAGTTTCAAGATGGACACTTATCTTAGGTTCTCTGATATTATCTGGGTCCCCTAAATTGATTGCTTCTGTATCACTCAGGTTAGGTTTGGGTTTTTCTTCTAAATGGCTTAATTCTTTACTAATCTCTTCAAAGGCCTCATCATATTTTGATTCATCATCACACTCTATTTCTTGAATTACTATTTCAAAATTAGATTGGCTTTTAAAACTGGGCCAGAGATTCCTCATGCATGTCATGCCATTGAAACCAGCATAAAAAGAACTGTACAAGGAAGAAAAGAAAAACAAAAATAAAACTATCAGGAAAGAAGAAAAAGGGAAATTGCATTTCATTGAAATTAAAGATAATAGGGTTTAAAAATCCAAACGGACGGAACATAGAATCTAAATTACAACCCTGGAATAATCCAGATAAACTGAAAGAATAATCAAAGCAAACTACCAAAACTCCTTCCTGGTGGGGAGAGGAGTAGCTTCCCAATTGTTAATCTTTGCACTGGGCCCAACAAATTGCACATCTGCCTTGCTAGAACCCTCTCCAGCTTCCACCATTTTCACCTCATCGAATAATATCTCAAGCCTTTCAATCAACTCTTTATCAGGACCAACCACAGAACTGGGAACTGTTGTTACTAGGTGTTTCTTGGTGCCAGGCCTGACAAATAATCTGGAGAGCCGTGGGATGGGCTTTGGGAGGACCCAAGCCCTTTGTTTCAACTTTCTGGCTCTTTTCACATCCGCAACTGTGGGCTTGAACCCCAACCCAAATGTATCCAAGTTTTTGGGGAGAGATACCGGTTGTACGATACCTTGCAGAGATGCACCTAAACCCTTGCCCGGTACAAAACCATTTTTCAACATCTAAACGGCTACCATGACTGATGCAACAGCTACCTTCGGAGTTGGAACACACTTCCCTTCTGGAATTTTCTCTACCGATACCGTGTCAAAAACCTGATAAACCCATGGCCCCTTGTCGTCTTCAAACTCTATGAACGGAACAATGTCATCACTAGGAACACACAAATTATTTTCGCCGTGCACAACAATTTCCTGTCTATCCCATTCAAATTTGACCATTTGATGCATAGTAGACGGGACTGCTTTGGCAGCATGAATCCAGGGTCGACCTAACAACAGATTGTAAGAAATAGCCACATCGAGCACCTGGAATTCCATGGTAAATTCAACTGGCCCTATTGTAAGCTCAAGCACTATGTCCCCAACTGAATCTTTCCCTCCACCGTCGAATCCCCGAACGCAGATACTGTTCTTGTGAATTCTTTCATCATCCACCTTCAACTTGTTCAGTGTGGAGAGAGGGCAAATGTGTGCACTAGAACCATTATTTACCAGTACCCGAGTAACCACGGAATCTTCGCATTTCACCATAAGATAGAGGGCTTTATTGTGCTCAGTACCCTCCACGGGCAACTCATCATCAGAAAAAGTGACTCTGTTTACCTCAAATATCTTGTTAGCTATATTTTGCAAGTGGTTTCCTCATTTAAAATCTTCATCAAAGCCCGACGGTGCTCGTTTGAATGGATCAATAATGAAAATAGTGAAATCTGAGTTGGTGTCTTCCTCAACTGCTCTATAATGGAATAGTCCTACACTTTCATCTTTCTCAAGAATTCCTCTGCTTCTTCCTCGGTCACAGCTTTCTTCACTAGCACCTGGTTATCTTTGGAGCTCTTAGATTTTCTCAACTCTTCCGGGGCAAAGCATCTCCCCGATCGAGTCAAACCATGGGTCTCACAAATTTTTTCTTTAACCTCTTTCCCATTGTAAGTCATTGTCACTCGTTCATAATTCCATGGGACCGCCTTGCTGTTGACTATCGGTATTTGAATTACCGGCTTGATAATGACAGGATCTGTGTGGGCACCCTCCACAAGTACAACAGGTTTGTTTTCCACCACTGGCACAATCACTTTTGCTCTTTCTTATTTTACTGCCACATCACTTAGGGTTCCCTTCTCGACTACTACAGATGATTCATTATTTGCCCCGCTCAACCTGATCATTGATTTCTCACTTGTTGGCTTTTCAAACGGCCTGACTTCACTGGACCTAATCATCATGATGGTCTGTTAAGGCTTCTTGGGATCCCCTCCCTATGCACTATCTCGATCATATTTGTCTCAGGATGGGCCAGCAACGGATTCTGGTTGATATTGGGTGCCTCTAGAGCTTGGACCTCAATCTGATTAGTATCAATGAGCTCTTGAATAGCTATTTTAAATTGTCATCACTTCTTTGTGTCGTGCCCCAGAGCACCAAAACAATATTCGCAACTCACAGAGTGATCAAGGTTCCTCGGGGGAGGATTTGACAGTTTTGGCTCGATCGGACTCAACATACCCAATTGTCGCAACTTGTGGAACAAACTAGTATAGGATTCTCCCAGTGGAGTGAAGATTTTCTTCTTTTGCAACCTCTCATTCTTAAATGCTTGGTTGGGCCGGAAACCTGATCCAGGAGGGTTTTGGTAGGCTCTTTGGGTTGGATAGGCATATTGTGAAGCTGGGTACGTATTTTGTGGGACTGGTGCATGCCATTGATCATGGGATGGAGGTTGGTTGTATGTTTGGGCATGGTGGACAGAAAAATGGGGGTCTGGTGATGGGTAGTAGTATTGTGGTGGGCTATATGGGGTATGAGGGTAGGTTTGGTGGTGGGGTCGAGGCTGGTTATAGTAACGTATGGGCCCCTAGGTCCGAACCAAACTCCTAAATCAATCATTGCTACATCCTCTTTCTTCTTCTTTCCAATTACTCCCCCAGTTCCGCTTTGAATGGCTTGGGTGATTGCCTTAATAGCCAAATAACTCATGATTTTATTTGTCTTGAGCCCTTCTTCTACCATACTGCCCATATTTACCACTTCATTGAAGGACATGGCTATAGCTGATACCAGATGACCGTAATAAGTAGGTTCTAAGGCCTGCAGGAAATAATCCACCATTTCACTTTCTTTCATTGGAGGGTCAACCCTTGCTGCCTGTTCTCTCCACCTAAAACCATACTCCCTGAAACTCTCATTGTGCTTTTTCTCAAGTTTCGTCAAAGACACACAATCCGGAATAATCTCGAGATTGTACTGGAAGTGGCAAGCAAATGCCTGGTCTAGATTATCCCATGTGTACCATCTTCCGTGATCCTGACGAGTGTACCACTCCAGCGCCGAACCACTCAGACTTCAACTGAAATAAGCCATTAGCAACTCATCTTTCCCGCCAGCTCCCCTTATTTTGCTACAGAAACCTCTCAAATGCGCCACTGGATCACCGTGCCCATCATACAAATCAAACTTGGGCATCTTAAACCCCGCCGATAATTGCACATCTGGGAATAGACATAGATCTCTGTAAGCCACACTTACTTGACCTCCCAACCCTCGCATGTCTCTGAATGACTGTTCCAGGCTTTTAACTTTCCTGAACATCTCCTCCTGTTCAGGATTTTTAGATGGTTTTTCGGTTTTCGTAGAGAGGTCAAAATGAGGAGTGTAGGAATACGGTTTGGGAACCTTGAAAGTGGGCTCCGGGGGGTAATACTAGTTGTCGTGAGTCTGGAACAGAGGCTTACTGGAGGATCGGTGTAATCCAGCAGGTGGGGGTGCCACAAAAATAGAAGTGACTAGTGGAGGAGGGTACAGACTTGTTTGGGTGGTGGAGCTTGTGATGTATGGGAAGTGGTGCCGTGGCATTTTTGATAGAGGGGAAAGGCCGGAGATGAGTTCACAGTGGAAGGTTCCTGGGGCTGAGCCAATGGCGGGATAAAAGCAGGGTTGGCGGGGTAAGCTGGCGGTGGGTGCCCTTTTGCCCATGCTTGGTACATTTCAGCCATCTGCTGCTTCAGCTTATACAACTCATCTTTCAGATTAACCTACAATTCTTCCACCTCTTTTGACGGATCGACAATACTTACCTCATGTTCCTGGTTAGCCATGTTCAGCTTGTTTTTGGACCGGGTGTTGTAGGAGTGAGTTGTTAGAATGCCAATCAAACTAACCACCTGCCTGGACTAGGTTTCATCAATAACAAACTTGTTAGTGATTAGGGCTTTAACAGATAGGCAACCGCAAATTTGAGGAATGAATGCACCTAAGCAGTTAACCGTTTCTATTATGCATTTGAGCAGTTGCTTGCATCATCCCGGCTTTTCCTTATTTCCATTTGCAACTTCTCTTTTCTCTCTCTATTTTTTTTCTTTTTTTCTTTTTTTTCTTTTTCATTCTTGCCCTCCTTTGCTTTATTTCCCTTTGTTTTATTCTCTCATTTCCCTCTCTTGTTTTGTCATTGTTTCCTTCTTACAGTTTCTTATTTTCTCTCTTCATTTTCTTTTCGTTCTTATTTCTCCTCTCTTTTTCTTTTCCTCATCTTTTTTATCACTCTCTTTTTCTTTCTTTTGGTTATGGTCGAATCCTATGGAGATTGCCTATGTATCATGACCCCGCATGAATCAGACCGAGCGTAGTTCGGGGGATAAGTGTAAAAATAAAATATTTTGGGATTTTCAAATTTTCATAAAAAGCAAATGCTTTGATTACAACGACTCAAAAGTTAATAGACTCAAAAATGCACTAACAAACTTTGATGAAAAGATGAAAATACAGACTCAAACAGAAAAATAAAAATACAGACTCGAAAACAGACTAATAGACTTCAATGAAAATCACGAATACATCAATGCCTCAACTGCTTCTAGGGCCTGCGGGACATCATTCGGTCTCACCACGGGCCTATGCGCTAAATCCCCTTGGAGGTGGTAGAGATCTTCCATTATCTGGAGAACAAAGGTCATCGCAGTGGCAAAGAACATGGATCTAGTCATATCCTCACAAGTACTACATTTCATCGCGATATAGTTGGTGATACTTCTGACTCTCTCTCTTATGACACCCTTTTCTTGCAACAAACGCCCAATCTGCTAGGCCCTGGCTTCCAAAGTTTGTTTGGCTATATGATTCTGTTCTTGAGTTGTTGCAAATCTCTTTCTAACTGTGCCATCACTGCGTAACAGTGTTCCCTTTCTGCCTTAAAGTCTTTTGCCTATTTGATCATTTTTTTCTCAAAGATGGTAACCCCTTTCTTTAACCCCACAATCTCATTGTCATATTTCTCTTTTAACTGTTTAACCAAGCGCGCTCGTTCTTCCGCATTCTTAGCCAATTTTGTTCGAGCCCTGGCTAGTTCACCCTCTGCTTTGCTCAAATCAAAACCATACTCATCCACCTTCTACCTAAGGTTCTTTATAAGCTTTTCATCCTTTGCACTTCTGACGGTCTTTTCAGCTGTTGTTTTCATTTCTCGAATCTGGGCTCGAAGGGCCTCTATTTCTTTGGCTAGCTTTTTCTTTTCACCTTCATCCACCGTGGCTTGCAAACCATTCTCGAATTGGAGATCCCTGACTTGCTTTTCCAGTTTTCCTATTGTGGCACTGTACTCATTCTCTTTGGCCAACCAAGCCCACTGTTCTTGCGACGCCTCAACAAATTCTTGAATGTGAGGCTTTTTGGCTGATCTTTCAGGTTCTGCCCTTGTGGCGTTCTTCTTTCTATACCAGGCAAGATAGGCGGGTGAGACCTCGCCTCTAGATAGGTCACACACTCAAGTGTTCGCTGTCAAATACTAGCACTCATTCCAAATAGAACGAACTGTTTCTTCATGAAATTGGCCGTCGGAGCTAACCTCGACCGCATAAACACTAAGATCTTCATTTGGGTGCATCACCTGACACCTTCCCAACTGTCTCATCACCTGATATGGAGCATAAGGTTGAATGCCTCGAAGACCCATTAAAAGGAAGTAAGGACCAGTCGCCGGCATATATAAAATTTCTCTAACAGGAAGCCAACCTAGTGTCCATTCTATTTTCCCCGAAGTGATGGAGCGAAGGAGGGATACCCAATCTCCAAACCCCTTTGGGAACTTTAACCCTGAAATCCTTGTGTCTAACTCTTTAACGCAACTTTTCTCTGCGGTCCCACAACTCATATACTGAGGGCAGTGACACAAGTGATCGATCATCCACATTTCTAGTACCAAATTGCATCACTCGAAGAAATCTGCCCCAGCTTTACAAGCTGTGAGAGCTCGGTATATCTCAGATACTATCATAGGGGTGAGGGTGCTCTTGGCGTTGGTAATCAAGACTTTGAAGACTCCAGCCACCCGTAGATTGATATTCCCATCTTTCTGGGAAAACACCACGAGGCCTAAGAAAGCTACCATGAAAGCGAAACGCCTATACTCGTCCCATTTTGCTCGAATCCCTTTGCTATAAACCCCATTTTCCGGGTTGTTGAATCCTCCTACATGCCCGTACCTCTGGTATATAAACCATAGAGTAGAAAAACCATCTTCCAACTCGGAGTACGGGATTCCCTTGCTTATTTTTAGAAAATCCATGAATTTGTTAGAGTTAACGGCCCTTGGAGCGATCAGATACTTATGCCTCAGACCTTCAGTACTTCCCATATAACCTTCTATCTCTTCCAAGGTGGGGTGAGTTCAAAATCTGAGAAATGCAAGACGTTGTGAGCTGGGTCCCAAAATGTAACCAACGCCTTTATGATGTCTCCTCTAGGCCTTATCTTCAACAACCCGGTGAGGCCTCCCAAATATAGATTGACCTTATCTTGCTTTGATTTACCCTGATCCTCCCACCACATATGCAACTCTAAAGGGATCTTCTTCATGACTGTTATTGGCAAACTTTGACTCATGCTCATTCTGAACATTTATTAGGGTGATTAAGCAAAATCAAGACTCATTTGACTCAAAAATAGAGTTAATACTGTTTTTCTTTCTTTTCTTTTCTTTTTAAATTTTCATTTCCAAATAAAACTTGATTTTGCAAATACGGCCTTTGAAAACTTCCGGGGAGAAGATTTTAAGGCTGTGCTTGCTAATCGGCCAAATTGTCAAAAAAAGAGGCCAAATGTGGTTGTTCTTGCAAAAACAGCCTTCCGGTGTCCTTTTGGGGACATTCGGCTATTTTCGACAAGAATGGTTTCAGTTGGAAAATTTTGATACTTTTTGGGCTGTTTTTGTAAAAAAAATGAAGTTGGACCCGATGGGGGTTGCCTACGTATCCCACATATGGTGAGAATCAAACTGGCGTAGTTCGGGCAATTTAAAACAAAAACCAATTTTTTTTT
This sequence comes from Nicotiana sylvestris, assembly GCF_000393655.2. NCBI lineage: Eukaryota > Viridiplantae > Streptophyta > Magnoliopsida > Solanales > Solanaceae > Nicotiana > Nicotiana sylvestris. The sequence goes on along the minus strand of NC_091065.1, from coordinate 42,283,032 downwards.
CTTCTCTCTCCTTTTTTCAAAATAAAACAAAAGTTTTTTTTCTTTTTCAAAATTTCGGCAGAGTTTCAGTATATTTTGGGACATCGGTTTTTCAAAAACAAGCAATTATATCTCTTAGCCCTCACATTGACTTTCCTTCTCTCAACCTTTTCCCTATAAGCCAGTCAACATGCAAATCTGAAGCAAATGAATGCACAAGTAGCAAGTAGGATGCATCAGGATGGTCTTTTCTTTTTGGGTACACCTGTCCTAGACAGACCCAACCCCTATGTTGAGTCTCCAAAGTCAAATACATATGATGCAGATAAGCGTTCCTACTAGGGATCTGGCATGAGGATGAGTTATTCTAGGTTTAAAATCTGGGTGTATTGTTCTAGACCTGGCTTACTCGAGTAGACAACTCGAGCCGAGGGGGGTTGCGTACCGGTAACCAAAAGGTCATCCAGCTTTGCAACTTGTCCGAACCTCGTTCTATTTGGGACATGACACTAACAGAAAGAAGTCACGACCAGTGTGCACTCCTCGGGAGAGAGAAGAAAGGGGTTTCATAGCAGTTTATATATACAGTTCAGATAATATCAAAGCGGTAAAAAGCAATGTTTAGCACATTAGGCCCAAACATGTAATAAAATCAGATAATAAATAATGCCAAATACAACAATTCATCCAAGCTCGAATTCTGAACCCTGAACCAGAGGTTCTGGGTTCTTATCCCCAGCAGAGTCGCCAGAGCTGTCACACCTCCTTTTTTCCTACACCCCCGTAAAGGTGTATAAGGGAGTTTTTTCCAATTTAAGGTGACAATCAAAACGGGATTATTATTTATTAAATCAGAGTCGCCTCTTGGGATAATTTATGGTGTCCCAAGTCAACAGTTCAAATCCCGAATTGAGGAAAAGATTGACTCTGTATTACAGTCCGCGAACACAGAAATCCAGGTAAGGAATTCTGTTAACTCGGGAGAAGGTGTTAGGCATTCCCGGGTTCCGTGGTTCTAGCACGGTCGCTCAACTGTTATAATTGGCCTATTATCTGATTTTAATACATGTTTTAACCTATGGTGCAATTTTGAACTTTAAAACCGCTTTTATTTATTATTTTCAGGAAGATTCAACGTCATCTAAAACACATCTTGAACCACATCACATAAATACACCCGCGGTCCACGACACATTTTATTTAACGTTGTTGAGATTAAGATTTGGGTTACATAAATGCGCACCCTAGTTTAGGAAGGTAAATTATTAAAATAACGCGCCTAAAGCAACTACGCGTTTGCAACTTTGCGAGGGCCATGAAAATTCGCTAAATGGCACGCCTCGATTTCTAAGGATAAACAAGATTAATTAAGCGAGGGCCATGCAATTTAAGGTTTTGTTCGGAACGACACGCCCGAATTCCAATTTTAAAAAGGGAATTCAAACTACATTTGGAGGGCCATAAACTATTGGTCGTTTCGAATGGCACACCTCAACTAATTAAAGCAGCTAATTAAGGAAAACTTATGGGGAATCTATTTATTTTTAACTGAAGGTTTTACCATACTAAATTACTTAAAAGCATCTTATTAAAGGACCACAATCCCAAAAGGAAACAACTTCAATCAAGCAACTGGACAGACTCCCTGAAAAAAAAAATGTTTTCAAGCTTTGGGCCCAAGATGAGCCCAATTCAGGGTGAGGAAAGACGCCAGGGGTCTGAGTATGACTGCTCTTCAGCTGGGCCTGTGTTAGTCTCGATTTCATACTCCCAATCAATATGTCAATCAAAGAATACTAATTAACTGACACTAGCATGGAGCATGGAATCAAGTTTAAACAAATTCTCATTCTGATTTTAAAAAAATAGTAATATGACTTAAATAAGCTAAGTTTCTAGTACCACCTTTCATGCATTTTTTTTGAATCAATCTTGCCATGAAGATGCGGAAACCACAACAGACAAGTTATTTACTTAAAGAGCAACCCCAAGTGTGAACAAAAGCGAATACCCAAAACCATTCAATCCTAAATACTCATATGTAAACGAAAGCAAGTTAAATACAGACTATAGAATCATGGGATCATATTTCTAGCTCTGAATAAACAAACCATTACTTGACATTCTTAACACATTTAAAGGTGAATTGATGCTAAAATAGTACTGACTTAAGCAGAAACAGAACAGATATCCCCAAAACCTATGAACACCAAACGAGTTCTTTACAATAGCCTTAAGAACCATTCATATAAACATAAAAATTGAATTTATTTACCCTCTTCTGCTAGAGTTCATAATTCTTACCAAAGTCAGAAACACAATCAATATGAACCAGGAAGAAACGAAGGTGATAAGAAAACTAGGAATCTGATATATCTTAAAAAAACAAAAGAAACTACATCTACAAATTAGTATGGCACAGTTTGTTTTAAGTAAAGCTCTTGTTCTTCCACTTCACAATACAATGGAATGGTAAATACCTGGAAAAGCAAAGAAAATAAGAACAAGGAAAGGTCAGCAGTAGCAAAGAAACACCAGCAGCAACGTAACAATGCTTAACCAGTTGAAAACCCACCCAGACCTCAAACCAAACTCCACACAAATCGAATCAGACTTCTAGACTTAGATTCAATCCATTTTTACACCCAGATTAATCAGAAATTCTTCAGAAATTGAATGTCTCCAGAATTATAGAAGAAATGCAATGGAACAGTAATTTGTTTATCTTTTGATATTTTCAGCTGTTTTTTATTTCTATCCCGTCTGATCCCCTCCTCAAAATTCAACTAATGGGGCATTTATAGAAAGGTGTTAGGGCATCAATAAAGGGTTCAAAGTTTGCTTGTTAGTCTCTTTTCAATTTTCAGTTTTGCTATTGTGCCCCTGATGTTAAAATTAGATGTTCCATTTAATCCCACCCCAAGCTTCCTTGAAACATTCCTAGGTAGTTATACAAGATTCCCTCAACTTACATTCCTAAATCACCCTCCAATACCCCCTGTTTTTACTTTAGCCTACCAAACGGGTCAAGTTGACCCATGGTCTTTGGGCTGCTGCATGGGCCAGTTCTATGACCTTTGGGATTTTGACCCAGATTGTGATTAAAACCCACATGCCGCAAATAGGCGAGCCCAACAATTTTTCCATTTTGGGAATTGAAAGTAAAATGAACGGGGCAGAACAACAGAAGAAAAAGGCAAATGACAAACAAGCAGGAAAAGTGAAAAATAAAAAAAAACACTAAAGAAGAAAAATGTTAATTACACTAATATACTGATAATTATTAACATGACTCAAATTCTAAGCATGCGACATATATCAACTAGTACTTAACAAAAGAAATGAGATGAAACAGACCAAATGCAATTGAGATGCATTCAGTGACGGACAGAAAAGAAGTGACATAGCAAGGGAGGAAGACAGAGGAAGGTGAATATGGAAAAGCAGAAAAAATGACAAGAAGAAGAAAAAATACCTAATATAGTCAACACAGGACGAAGACTTGAATGGACTTCCATTGTTCTCCGATTTGAGGCGAAAAGGAGTGTTAGTCGATTTGTTCTTGCGAGAACAAATGTTTAGCACTCATTTTAGCCAAAAATCAACTTCGAAAACTCAGAGAGTAATGGGATCGGACCTTTAAATGAAGGATCGAAGGAGGGTACAAATCTAGGGTTCCTATTTTAAGATCCGAAATTAAAGAGAAGTGGAGAAGAATTGGGGGGAAATAGTCGTAGTTTAGTGCTTAAGGGAATATGGGGATTGTGTGGACGAGATTTGGTGGTGATTTGGAGCTGACTCGTCGGTAACAATGGCAGATTAGGGTTTTGATATGAAGGAGATGAAGTACATGGGTATTTGGATGAACTGAGTGGTCTCTGAAGTTTTCTCAGACACTTTTATGTGATTAAAGAGATGTGTTATAGACCGTTTGATGAAACAAAATGAAGAGCCTCGATTGACTTAGCACTAACAAACTCTAAACGACGTAGTACTCTCCCCATACTGCGTCGTTTCATGTGTCTCATGGACTGGGGCTTGGACCAAATGGGGGAGATGGCTGGGGCGGGTCTTGGACGGGTATAGGGGAAACTCGATTTGGGCTTAGGGAATTCTAATGAAAACAGCCCAAATATCAGATTTCTTTCACTCCTTTTATTTTTCTTCTTACTTTTTTTTCCAAAATTAAATTAAAATCTAAATTAAATCCTAAAACCTAATTAACCTATCAAAAACAATAATTAAACCTAAATAATAATGACCACAATTAATAAAGAAAACAAACTAAAAGAAAACTACTCAAAATTCAAAAGTAAAATTAAAACATGCAAATTAAACTATTTTTTTTTGTAACTTTTCCATTTTTATAAACAACTAATTTGCTAATTAATCTTAAAATGTAGAATTAAATCCTAAATACAAATGCCACGTATTTTTGCATTTTTTCATTACTTAAACAAAATTAACTTGGACAGACAATATGCAAATGATAACAGAAAATGCCACAAAAATCCACAAAATTGCAAACAATAAAAAAAGTTATTTTGTTTCGAATTTATGGGAGTAATTCATATAGGACAAAGATCACGTGCTCACAGCTAATACCACGTGTAGCCCCTCTTTTGAGGAGTGTCATACCGGATATTGCATTGATGTGATCCATATTATAAACAAACCTAGGACACCCCCTTTACATTCATAAGTATGCTTAGATCGTAACTCTTTTTAAAACCTTGCTTTTATTAATCATTCTCAAACACTTGTGTATTTAAATCCCCTATTATTTGAGACTTACTTGTTTATTTGCTAATTGCACAAATTCACAAAAACTGTTTGGCCGGGAACCACACTAGTGGATCCTGAGGGGTGCCTAACACCTTACCCTTAGGATAATTTCAAGCCCTTACCCTATCTCTGGTTATCAAACATAGTTGTAGATGAACCTTATGGGTGCCCTAATGCACGTTAAAGTCATTAGGTGGCGACTCTTCAAAAAAATACACACCCCGCTCCCAAAAGGAATGAGTTGTCCCATACCCAAATGTCATGAACCCAATTCCGCGGAAGGGGAAAAGGGGGCGCGACAGCATGGCGACTCTGCTGGGGACTTTTAGGCTTTTACCATTTCAGATTGTTCTTGTGAATTTGTACCTCCATGTGTGAGATTATTTGCTTAATTCCTTTAAGCGTTTAATTTCTTCTTCAAAAGCAAAACTAACATATCTTTCTTGTTTCCTTCCTTTATAACTGCTTTAGATTATAAAACTGTTGTATTTATCACCTTCTTAATGTTCAAATACGTGTCAACATGCTTTTAATTATTGCATAAGCATGTTCAACATAATACTCTACTCGTTCCAAACAAATACTATAGCAACGCTTGATGAGTGGTTGCGCTCTTCCTATATCATTACCCCCTAAATTCGGAAAGACATATTTGCGGTAAAACTAATCGATCAGTGGTGCAATCAACAGTTCCGTGCCTTCCCCCTTGAGTTGTCCGCTCAAGGGTACCGGTCTAAAACCCCATAGAAACCTTACTCTGCTTAAATTGTGCAGGCATCATGGTCAAACCTAGCCGGGTCAGTTATGTTGTCCACATAATGATCCTTTAAGATAGCCTTGTCCAAAGTCCACTGGGTTTCCCTACAACCCAAAAGGACATCATTATGTTATATGCATTTATTTGGAGAACTAAATTCTTCATGCTAATTGTTGATGTTAAATAGTCGAGTCTGGTGTAGGTAAGGGCCTAACTTTTTTTGCCTTGCAGAAATATGAGGCACGAGGTCCCCAGTTTTGGTATGATTAACACTCCCCACTCTTGCTAGACTGGTGGAGGAGTCTTCTATCAAATGACCAAATCAATGAGTGGAAAGAGAGGGTCACCAAAGCTAGCGGAAAGTTGGAATATCTGGAATACAGTCTGCTGGAATTGGAAGGAAAAATGAGGAAGAGAGTCACCGACTGCCAGAACGCTGAGAGAAACGAAGGAGAACACATGGCGAAGGCATTTTTACAAGTGAACCTACACGAACTGGAAGATTTTATCAATGAGAGCATTCAACCTGGGGAAGGTCCTTCTAGGGCCAAATAGATGGGAATTTACCTTTTCACTTTATGAATGTAATCAGGCCAATGACCATTAGTGACTTTTATTTTTGCTTATTTAGTGTCATTTTGGGATTCGCCTATTTTTATTTATAAAGGCATTTAGCATTAAAAGTTCTCCAAGTCTATTTTTTTCTAGGCCTACCTCGGGCACAACGAGGTTCCCAAATTAGGACACGCTTTACATTCCTACACTATGTGTTTAAATATTGTAATAGTTTTATAATCCTCACTAACTTGATTACCTTTTATTTTATTTTGTTTTATTATTCCCCTCCCCAAAGTTTAGTTCGGGCACTCTGGCATCATCATCTTATTTCACAAGATCTAGGGGCACCTCTCAAGAATTGGACCATCAGGACAACCAAAGCCCGATGAGCTTCGGGGTAGCAAGGCTAAAACAAGCATTACTCACTATTTTATTTAGTAAATGATTTTTTTTCGCATTTTTAATTCCCACAATAAGATCTTCAATGTTCAAAATAGTAATCCTATTTATCAAAAGCGTTTTCGATTTTCTTATGAATTAATATTTATTACTATCATTTCTCTCCTTACTTTACCAATACATCATTACTATTACTTATCTTGATGAACCAATGACTGTGACATGCAACGAGATAATGCAACAAATAGACATTGATTTAGATTAAGATGACATACCTGATGCGATTGTCAAAGAAGTTGAGAACTTTGAGAACAGGCCTAAGTCCAACCTAGACGAGACCGAGATTGTCAAACTGGGAGATGCAAAAAACATCAAGGAAACACGAATCAGTATTCACCTATCGCCATCAGAGAAGAAAGAATATACAGAATTTCTGAAAGAGTATGAGGACATATTCGTCTGGTCGTATGATGACATGACTGGTCTGAGTACATCTATTGTGGCTCACAAACTGCCAACCGATCCAATGTGTCCACCGGTAAAGCAAAAGATCAGAAAGTTCAAGCCTGATATGAGTTTGAAAATTAAGGAAGAAGTCAACAAGCAGATCAAAGCAAACGTTCTCAAGGTAGTAGATTATCCGGCATGGTTAGCCAACATTGAGCCAGTACCAAAGAAAGATGGAAATGTCAGAGTCTGTGTCGACTACCGGGATCTCAACCGGGCTAGTTCGAAAGACGACTTCCCTTTGCCAAATATACACATCCTGATTGACAATTGCGCCAAGCATGAGCTACAATCATTCATATATTGATTCGTTGGTTATCATCAGATCTGGATGGATGAGGAAGATGCTGAGAAAAAGGCTTTCATTACACCATGGGGAGTATACTGTTACAAGATGATGTCGTTCGGCCTAAAGAATGCAGGGGCCACCTACATGAGGGCCATGACTACCATCTTTCATGATATGATACGCAAGGAGATAGAGTATATATGGATGATGTTATCATCAAATCCAAGAAGGCCACTAATCACACGGAAGATCTGAGGAAGTTCTTCAATAGACTGCGGAGATACAACCTAAAACTAAACCTCGTAAAGTGCGTATTTGGGGTTCCTGCTGGGAAATTTCTTGGGTTTATTATAAGCCGACGAGGAATAGAACTGGATCCATTTAAGTTCAAAGCCATTCAAGAACTACCACCCCCAAAGAACAAGAAGGATGTGATGAGTTTCTTGGGAAGACTTAACTACATCATCCGGTTCATAGCATAGTCTACAGTTATTTGTGAGCCAATCTTTAAGATATTGAAGAAGGACGCCGCTACCAAATGGACTGATGACTACCAAAAGTCCTTCGACAGAATCAAGGAGTACATGTTAACACCACCAGTCTTAGTCCCGCTAGAGCCAGGTAGACCCTTATTACTCTACCTTGCAGTGTTGGATGGAGCTTTCAGTTGCATTCTAGGGAAGCACGACGAAACAGGGAGGAAGGAGCAAGCGATTTATTATCTCAGCAAGAAGTTCACCCCATATGAGAACTGGTATTCTCTATTAGAACGCACATGTTGTGCTTTAACTTGGGTAGCTCAAGAGCTGAGACATTACTTCTATGCCTATACTACATATCTCATATCGAGAATGGATCTCTTGAAGTACATCTTTTATAAGCCCATGCCCGCCGGCAAGCTAGCCAAATGGCAAATCCTGTTGAGTGAGTTCGACATTGTTTATGTAACTTAGAAAGCGGTCCAAGGACAGGAACTGGCAGACCACCTTGCTAAAAACCCCGTGGATGGAGAATACGAACCCCTAAAAACGTATTTTCCTGATAAAGAGGTATCTTTCATAGGAGGAGACATTGCAGAATCCTATGACGGTTGGAGAATGTTCTTCGATAGAGCAGCAAACTTCAAAGGAGTTGGCTTAGGAGTAGTCCTAATATCAAAAACTGGTCAGCATTATTCGGTGTCTGCAAAACTTAGGTTCCCCTTCACCAACAATATGGCCGAGTATGAAGCCTGCATCTTACGACTCAAAATGGCCATTGACATGAATGTTCAAGAACTGCTAGTGATTAGGGATTCAGACTTGCTTATACATCAGGTACGAGGAGAATGGACGACCAAGAAATCCAAGATACTCCCGTATCTGCATTATGTACAGGAATTGAGAAAGAGGTTCACAAAGACAAAATTCCAACATGTTCCCAGAATCCATAATGAGTTCGTCGATGCATTGGCTACCCTATCATCTATGATGCAGCATCCAGACAAGAATTTCATCGATCCTATTCCAGTGAAAATCCATAATCAGCCAGCTTACTGTGCCCACGTTGAAGAGGAAGCATACAAAAAACCTTGGTTTCATGACATCAAGGAATATTTGGCAAAAGGAGAGTACCCGGAACTTGCAAATCCTACTCAGAAATGCATACTTCAGAGATTGTCCAACAACTTTTTTCACAGCAGAGGAATTCTGTATAGGAGGACTCCCGATTTAGGATTATTAAGATGTGTCGACGCAAAGGAAGCATCCAAGCTACTAGAGGAAATTCATGCTGGAACCTGCGGTCCACATATGAACGGTTTTGTCTTAGCAAATAAGATACTCCGGGCTGGTTACTTTTGGATGATTATGGAAACGGACTACATCCAGTATGTCCGGAAATGCCACCACTATCAGATACATGCAGACATGATAAAGGTACCTCCAAATGAGCTTAATGCAACAAGCTTACCGTGGTCATTCGCCGCCTGGGGAATGGACGTTATTTGACCAATCGAGCTTGCTGCTTCCAACAGACACAAGTTTATCCTAGTTTCCATTGACTATTTCACCAAATGGGTTGAAGCAGCATCTTATAAAGCAGTAACTAAGAAAGTCGTGGCAGACTTTGTCCGCGACCGCATTATATGTCGATTCGGGATTCCGGAGTAAATCATTACTGATAACGGCTCCAACCTCAACAGTGACTTGATGAAAGATATGTCTGAGACTTTCAAGATCAGACACAAGAATTCCACAGCCTACAGGCCTCAAATGAATGGAGTTGTAGAAGCCGCCAACAAGAATATCAAGAAGATATTGAGGAAGATGATAGAGAAGCATAAACAATGGCACGAGAAGTTATCATTTGCTCTACTGGGGTATCGCATCATATTCCACACATCAACCGGGGCAACCCCCTATATGCTGGTTTACGGTACAAAGGCTGTCATTCCCGCTGAGGTAGAAATTCCTTCCCTACGAATCATACAAGAAGTTGAGCTCGATGATGCAGAGTGGGTAAAAAGTCGTTATGAGCAACTAGCCCTTATAGACGGAAAGAGGATGAATGCAGTCTGCCATGGTCAACTCTACAAGAACAGAATGTCCAGAGCCTTCAACAAAAGAGTCAAGCCAAGACAGTTCACACTGGGGCAGCTGGTGTTAAAGAAAATCTTCCTGCATCAAGATGAAGCCAAAGGGAAGTTCTCTCCCAACTGGCAGGGTCCATACATGGTTCACCGGGTTTTGACAAGAGGAGTCCTCATACTTGCAGAAATGGATGGAGAAGTCTAGCAAAAGCCGATTAATTCAGATGCAGTCAAGCGTTACTATGTGTGATCTTTATGCTTTCCTTATATTATTTCTTGAACTACGCCTGACCTGATTCCCGTTTAAGAGGGGATACGTAGGCAGCCCTATGGATTCGATCACAATTCAATAAAAATTTCATTTCCCCCGGAATTGGAAACTGGGGCAGAATTTTGAGGAGAACCCTCAAAATTTCGAAGTAATTTCAGCCGATCGCCACACGAGCGACAGTCAGAAAATGTCAATCCATCAAACTGGGGAAGAATTTTGAGGAGGACCCTCAAAACTCCGTAGCAGGAGAGGTCACAATGTCTTGAACTACGTCACGGTCGTCGGTTCATCTAAAAGCTATTTTTAACTATACATTTATGTCATACTTTTACAAAATTATGCATGTTTATTATTGAAACCGCTTTGTTTAGCAATGCTACTCCAACGATACAGACGATATCACCATATTAAAGCTGAATGAGTCAAGCAAAAGCCAGCAGGGATACGAACTAGCCTCCCCCCAACAAAAATCATGATTTTTCTTTTGATGCAGGCACTAGGATTGCGAAATCATTAAACATACTGTACGCCCATGGGACAAACATTAATATGACTTTCAGAACCATTGCACTTGTAAACATCTGCTATTGGCATACACCAAGTGATGTCCCGTATGTCACAATGCTCCTAGTTATCACAACACCGCAATCTGCTATCAGCTAAGAAAACTCTACTCCCATTGGTTATTTTATTTATTGCATAAGGCTACCATTCTGCCTTCCGAGACTAAATGATGTCTCCACCTGCATTCGCATCTTTGCATAAGGCTACCATTATGCCTTCTGAGACTAAACGATGTCTCCATCTGCGTTATTACATAAGGCTACCATTCTGCCTTCCAACTTGTATAAGGCTACTATTCTGCCTTCCAATTTGCATAAGGCTACAATTCTGCCTTCCGAGGTTAAGCTCTACCTCCATCTGCATCTACACTCTTGCATAAGGCTACCATTCTGCCTTCCGAGACTAAACGCAATCTCCATTCGTATTCTTGCATAAGGCTACCTTTTGCCTTCCAATTTACATAAGGCTACTATTCTGCCTTCCAATTTTCATAAGGCTACTATCCTACCTTCCGAGGTTAAGCTCTACCTCTATCTGCATCTGCACTCTTGCATAAGGCTACTATTCTGCCTTCCAATTTGCATAAGGCTATCATTATGCCTTCCAATTTGCATAGGGCTACTATTCTGCCTTCTAAGACTAAACGTTATCTCCATATGCATTTCTGCATAAGGCTACCATTCTACCTTCCGAGGTAAGCTCTGCCTTCAATTTTCTTCGAAACTAAGCGCTGTCTCAAGCATTATTTATCTCGCTTTTCTTACGGGCTAAGCTCTGCCCTTCAATTTGCAAGACTAAGATCTGTCTTGTCCACATCATACTACTGCCTATTTCATAGGTTGAAATATCACTAACTCATCCAAAGGTGTCATCGTTCGGAGGCACCATCTTCATAGGTCGAGAACACCGTGTCATGGCCTGAGGATATCTTGCGATCTTTTGCATATCATTATTCAAAGGCATCATGGTTCGGAGGCACCATCCTCATAGCCCGAGAACATCATTTCATGGCCTGCGAATCCCTTATGATACGCTTCATGGCCTAGGACATCATGGTCTAAGGACGTCATCCTCACCATCCAAACACAACAATCATGTTCCAACGGGAATTTGCATCATGTTTAAATTTATGCATAATATGCGCTTGTATTGTTTCTATTTGCAGGTAAACCGGCGAGCAATGGCTATCCCAACAGGAGTTATCCCGCTCCAGTTCCCTCAGCCATATCAAACCTAATCATTCCCGTAAACCGTCCACTCACCCAACTCTAAATATTGCGTCCGTTATTGAAAGGTCTTCATTGATAAACTCCGCCGTTGGATCCTGAACTACATATGGCCTGATTCCTGTAAAACTAGGGATATGTAGGCAACTCAGAAGCAAGGGTGCAGCCTAAACCTCTTCAAACCATTTCGCTCGGTCAAAATTGGTCATCATATCTTTACCCGACAACTCTTTCATCCTTTCCGGGTAAATAGGGGCAGCTGTTGATACCCAATTTTTTCCCTATATATTTTCGATATGTAAAATACCTTCAAAATAGCATATATATTCATATATTATCATGTCCAAATGTTTTATTATTTTTTCCATATTTTTAAAGGTTTAAATTGATTTATTTTTCTCCCTTTTTTTCCATAAAATCCTCAATAATTATTTCCAACATTGTTGTTTTGATAATTCATCTATGGTATTTCTATATTTATGCCAAAATATGGCTAAGGTAATTTTTTTATATATTTTTGCAATTCGATTTAGTATTTTTAAGCTAAATTGCACATAATTGCAATATTAGCCTTTTTAAGGTTTAATTGTATTTTATACGTATAAAATGGGATCCTTTATTTTTAAATTGTTAATTATGTGTTATAAATCATTTTATCCCTTTCATTTATTTTTCAGAAAACTATTTACTATTTTTTATAAATTAAAAAGGGAAAATTGGCTATTTAAATAACAACCCATTTGTATTTCAATTATAGCCCAAATCGGACCCCAATTTCCCAGCCCTATTTTAATTTTGTTATGCCCCGCAATATTACGTCGATATTACGTCCTTCAGTATTATATTACGATGATGTAACACTTCACAATATTAAATTACGGCGATGTTGCACCCTGTAGTATTGTACGTTGAATTTGTCGTAAGGTAATTGACATCAGTCTAAAGAAAAAATTATTTGGAGATTATAAGGACTATGCTATTTCACAAATGATAAGTAAATTTGTGAAGGTGAAAGGGAAAACAAGTCAAAAAATGAATTTTTGTCCAAGTTTGGCATATGGGGATAAAATACAGGTTGAGCGTTAATACCCGATATTTACGAACTAGTACCATACAAAGAACAATATGATCATGATAGTGGAATATATATAAAGTGTATTAAAAATAATTAAAGTTTTAAGTAATTTGAGATAAATCTTAATTATACGGGTAATTGATTAATTACCGGATAACGGGATATTACCTAAATAAATTAATTTAAAAAAACTTTGGATAAATATGGGAAGAGTGACGTGGAAACAACCCACAATCTGATCAAATGACTAAGGCTCATTTAAGAGTAGGTGACAACTTATTTCAAGACATATCTCTTTCTAAAGACCTTTTTTATTAATTCCTAAAGACCTCGAATACAAAACCAAAGTCTAAAACCTTACACAAAACATGAAAGCTCTCTGAATCTTACAAAGAAAGCCCAGTACAATCTTTCTCAAGAATATTATATGGACTTTTTCCCACATCAATCCACTGTTACATGTTTTCGAAAAAATGAATCGGTTCAGGTATGTTAAGGCTATCCCTTCTTTCTTTTGGCATGATCCAAATTATACTGAAGAAATGAGCAAATACAAAGTTTTTATAAATTACTCTATTCATAGAGATAGTAGGGGTGTCTATATTCTTGATTCCCTATGAAAACTATTATTATCTTCTGTTCATGGGTCTTAGAATAATACATAGTTGGAAAAGTTTATCCGGAAGGAATATCGAGATTATTATGTATTTTTCATGCATTTCGCTCATTTATACATGTGCATTGACCCATGATCAGATGGCGTTATATACGTGTATATATGAAAATATATGTATATGGGATATGGGAAATAGTTACGGCGTTATATACGCACCACCACCTGATCAGCTGGTATATGTTGATGATGTTGCCCACAGTGCCTGAAATATGATTCAAACGGCATTATATATGCGTATATATATATATATATATGTATATATATGTATATGGGATATGGGTAAGGTTATGGCGTTATATATGCACCACCACCTTATCAGCTGGTATACGATGACAATTTTGCCCATAGAGGCTGATATGATATGATGGGATGCCCTCAGAGGCTGATGATGTTACGAAACATGTACCTATGCACGACATGACATTCATACGCATATGCATGACACTAAAATTAATTTATGATTTACAAAGTTATTCAGACTTACAGGTTGAGTCATGTACTCTATATTTCTTCCATGTCTCTTATGTACTTATTTATGTGCTTTACATACTCGGTACATTATTCGTATTGACGTCCCTTTTGCCTGGGGACACTGCGTTTCATGCCCGCAGGTCCCGATAGACAGGTCGAGAGCCCTCCAAGTAGGCTATCAGCTCAGCGGAAGATGTTGGTGCGCTCCATTTTCTTCGGAGTTGCTCGTTTGGTTAGTATGATTTAGACGTGTATTGTTTGATATGGCGGAACTCTGTCCCGACCTTTATGACATTTATGTACTCTTAGAGGCTTGTAGACATATGTCATGTATATAAAACATTGTACGGCCTGGTTGGCCTATGTTTTGAGTTTATAAATGATCATGTTGGCCTATTAGGCCCGTATGTCATGTGTATATTATGATGTAATAAGAAAGATACGTTACATTGGTACTCGGTTGAGTAAGGTACCGGGTGCCCATTGCGGCCCATCGGTTTGTGTCGTGACAAATGTGGTATCAGAGCAGTTCTGTCCTAGGGGGTCTACAAGACGTGTCTAGTAGAGTCTTGTTTATGGGTGTGTCGTGCACCACACTTATAAGCAGGAGGCTACCGGGCATTTAAGACTGCCACTCTTTCTTCTTACTCTAGATCGTGTGGTAGAGCTCACTTATAAGAATTCAAGTCCCGGGCTTCTATTTTTATTCATAATAAGATGATGCCTATGTTCAGAAAGATGATCGATAAGAGATATAGTTGTAAAAGTGTTGAATTAGAGGAATTCGATTTTGCATCTTGCGTATGATGAGTAATTGCTAGGTCCTCAGTAGATCATGCGTGTACTAAAAGGTGCACGGTTCTTAATAATGAGCTTTTAGGAGAGAATACTTATCCACTCTTGTGGTAAAAAGGAATAACGAAATCCGAAGTTAGATACAAGTTAGAGGAAGTAAAAAAAGCAATGTGAAGAAGGGTATAAGGTACCCAATTAATAAATATTATCATTATTTACCATTCCGGAAGGGAGATATAAGCATTTTGAATTACATTCAACAGTAATAGATGTACGTACAATCGCACCTATCTCAGAAATGCCCTATGGAAGATAACAGATATAGTTTAAGATAAGGACAGGACAGTAGGATCCGGTTGGGGTTAGAGTAACCCAAAATAAAATGAGGAATGGATGGTTTGCGTTAGTGGACATTTTCGAAGGATATTACAAAAGTGCTAATAGATATTCTTGTGAGACACCCAGGTGGTGCACTCTAGAATATTACAATTAGATGAGAAAACTAGCGTGATCATAAAATTTCGAAGATAGGCACTGAAATCCTAAGGGATAAATATTACTTTAGTGTGACTCTCGTCCCTAGTAGAGCGAGGGGGTTGAGCAACCCGAAGAGACGATGAATGAAGCAAGGAGAGATAAAAGAGAAAAAAATATATATTTTTGAGAGTTTCAGAATAAAGTGATAGACAAAAATGTTAGCAGGAAATAAGAAGAGAGTTAATGAAGCATTAAGAGTAAGATGTGATACCTGGATGACAACGGTAGGTATAAAAGATGACTGTATTATAGGATCTATAGTTTAATAAAGAAAGAGACGAGAGGTGATGGGCCTTAAGGCAACAAAAGAATATAGGCCATACAGTCACGTCCTCATTTCAAGAAATAAGTTCGTGACTCTAATGTGATTAACAAAAGGGAAAGTTAGACCCCATAGTAATGGAAATCAATATGGACTGGTGAACAAGATAAACTAAACATGAATTAGGAACTAAGTGATTTGATAATAGTCAACATCATGAGAATTTCAAATTGTGTTCCGGCAATAATAGAATGGACAACAGAATAAGATCCATGATGAATTCAGAGGACGATCATTCAGGAAAACGCTTCCCTAAAGCAAGCAATGTGAGCAAAGTTAAGCTTAAGGGACTATATGTGCCACTTATACTAAGTGCCACCATTGCAAGAGAGGAATTTTGTTATCCTTGGTACATAAGTATTACCGCAAGGCGAGTAAGGGTCATTGATGATGCGAATTGACGCCAAAGATGGAGAGGAAAAACATCTATAGGCAGGTCGTCGTAGCTCCAAGTCTTAGTACTCCCCTAAATGGGGGAATAGGGAATGATAAAGGAAGAATGCGATAAAAATGAGAAATGGATATTGCACTTATCTGAATCCTACAGATATGCTATGGTTCCATGACATTACGTAAGCACGATGTTATAAAAAGGAAGTAAAGGTTCCTGCCCGAAAGGTTATTGATAAATAAGGAGCCATTACAAGAGGTAAGTTAGACAAAGGAAATAACCTAAGAGAGATTACGCGGAATATGGATATGATAATGGGTCGACGAGTAGTTAGCAGTTGATTCAGGAAGAGCCTAGTCATGGCTAGACAAGAAGTTACAGACAAATCAGCACATCATGCAAGATAAATGTAGTAAACCCCAACATGGAGAATTCAACCTCACAATAATGTCATTATAATACTTGGGATATATTCAAATAGGAGTCAGGGTAGTTAAAGGTACTGTATGAGTGTTACAGGGATAAAAGAAAGTACTACTGGGAAGTCAATCAAAATATCAGTTCAGAAGCAACCCTACAAGCACAGGGGTATGGAGGTAGGTAACTACGGATGACTATAGGCAAGGAAGGACATCAAAAGGTCTGTAATAAGCTCACAGCTTTACGAGAGTCAAGGGTTCTCCCTAAATACTACAATGAAAGACTAGCTGAGGAAATAAGGAAGAAGGCTTCAACCTAAGCACAACGACCTAAAGAGGAAATGGTCGTGTAACAACAAGTCTCACAACAACATTGTAAGCACTCCAAAGGAAAGGGGTACCTACCGTGGTTAATGAACGAGAAGTAAAATTAAAAGTGATATTCGAGATCATATGAGTTGCACGAAAACTCTGGCATGCGTGGGAACTAAGATAAGTTAAGTATGCACGTAACAAAGGGGCAAAAAGACCAGGAAAAGTAATAGCTTACGTTAATGGTAGGGAAGAAGGAACGAAAGGAATTATTCAATCAATGATCCCGAGTTGATGACGTTATGAATGCACTTAAGAGTTTGGAGTTCTATACCTGCAGCATATACAACCGTAGAAGATTTTGGTATAAGTTAAAAGAAGGAATTGAGCCCAGGTCATAGACGAAGGATTGAATTGTTAAAAGATTTTATCATGGATATCCCTCAGCGCCTATGAAAGACTAAAGTAATAACTAATACCAGGAGTCGCATATCGGAAGATAGCTTAAGACTACATAAAGGCTGATCAGAAAAAAAGAGGAAACTAAAGAGTTACATCGACTAAGCAAAACAAGAGGGACCAAGAGAATTATAGGCCTCAGGATCACTCTTAAGTAGCAGAGGCATAAGAGAGATAGTGCAGTAGCCATAGTTTATAATGGCTCTACGATGAAACCAACTGAAGAGTACTAACCTCATAATAATTCATTATGGAGCTCCCACCGGATTGTATAGGCACCAGAGGTGCAAGTATTATAATAGAGCTCCAAGTTATGGACGTGAATAATACCTATGTGAAAGGGAGGTCATGAAAGTGATAAAAGACACGATGCGAGATTTTAAGGTAAGTAAAGTAAAGGTGAACAACGTACAAGATACTCAAGGGAAGAAGATCGTGAATAGTCCATGCTTCCAATAGAAGGCTAGAAGCACTAAGATCCAATATTCAGGAATGATAGGAGCATCGTCAGTGGCGTACCTTCTAGATTATGGTCTCTAAGTACCGAGAGATCTAGTCAAGAGAGTAAAGAAGAGTTAGAGATGATGTGATGTCTCGCTTGATGTTCCGGAACAACATAGGGAAATATATGGTGCAAACAAAATGAAGGAAGGCCGCAAATAGTATAAATAGATATCTATAGGTCCCAAGCTAAAGAATAGTAAAGAGACAAAGTTTTATGACAGGAGTAAGAACGAGAAAGGGCGAGTGAGAAAGTGACGAGAACGGATAAGTCCTCAGGATTAAACTCATGAAAACAAGAAAGCTAATGGTTTCTCTAAATTATAGAAAGTTTAGTATAGCCTAAATGAACTCAAAGCAGTCTAAGACTAATAATATCTAGAAAAAAAATAGAATGTTGTCGTGGTAGTGGAATGAGGGTTAAATTGTGATAGATAAAGGATGACGTTTGGGCCCTCGACTGAGCCATGATTTGAAGAGGATTTCATGGATTTTATGAAATTTAAAACATAAGGTGAATCACATTGTTATGCTATAAAATACGACTATTGAAATACAGTATCACCCATAAGAGGATCAGGAAAATCACCTCAAATATTGCTCGATACAGCATAATCCTTAGTGGCAATATATTACGTAAGAAATTTCATGTTATCAATGGATAATTGTAGATCAACATTGAGGTGAATCAACAATGGATAGGTAAAAGTTTAAAAGTACGGGATAAGATTGGGCCATCAGTCTTAAGATGAACATTAATGAAAAAATGTTAAAGGATTTAGCTTTTTGCATATAGGTTAAGCAACGGGAGTAACCTAGAGTTCGATAGTAGACCTCAGTAACGATAAATCGAAGTAAGAATTTTGGTATAGTATTGCCTACTTAGATGTAGTAAAGCTGATGATGCTCAGGGGGACAGCTTGACATAATTTTGTATATATTCACAAAGTGAAGCCTAGAGATTGGCTAAAAGCTGAAAGAGAAGAGGAGAGTCAGGCACACATACAAAGTTAGAGTCGTAAAGGCTTCATGATAGAAGGTAGCAACAGTTACGAGATTAGAAGGATTCCGACTACAAGTCGTGGTGCGAGAAAGAGGCTTAAAGGAGGGAATGCCCTGGCCTCTGGGATTCATTCACAAAATAGTCACCTAGATGGAAAGACAAGTACAAAAGAGGGAATGATGTTACGCCCCGCAATATTACATCGATATTATGTCCCGCAGTATTATATTACGATGATGTTACGCTTCGCAATATTAAATTACGACGATGTTGCACCCTGTAGTATTGTACGTTGAATTTGTCGTAAGGTAATTGACATCAGTCCAAGGAAAAGGTTATTTGGAGATTATAAGTATTATGTTATTTCACAAGTGATAAGTAAATTCGTGAAGGTGAAAGGGGAAGCAAGTCAAAAAATAATTTTTTTTCCAAGTTTGGCATGTGGGGATAAAATACGAGCTGAGCGTTAATACCCGATATTTACGGGCTGTGAGCACGTAATTTTTGTCTCACATGAATTACTCCTTCAAAACTCCCAAAATTAAATCTTTTCTTTAATTATTTGCTATTCCAGGAATTATTGTAGAATTTTCCTGATTGTTTGCATTTTTGTGTGCATATTAATTTTTTTTAAATCATAAAAATAAAAAATTACATTACATCTGCATTTAGGATTTGATTTTTATATTTTTTTAATTAAGTAATTTGTTGTTTTACAAAAAAAAATGGAAAAAATCACAAAAATAACGTATTTTTTTTTTGCATTTTTTAATTTCGAATTTTTGTAGTCTTCTTTTAATTTGGTATTTAATTAGGTATGGTAGTTATTATTTAGAGATAATTAATTTAATTTGGTAGGATTATTTGATTTAGGGAATAATTTAGGAATTTAGGCTAGAGAATATGTTTACCTAACTGATTAGGAAGCTTCTAGTAAGTGGTGGGGTTAGGGATACACTAAAAGAGTTTGAATGGAGATTAATAAAATGGGGAAGGGCATTTATGAATAGAGAGGGCATTATTCTGCTGCCTATTTAGATGGAAAAAAAGAGGGAGAGAGGGAACACGGCTGAACATAAAAATTGGCAATAGAAAATTTTCACCTCAAGTTTTCTGAGCACTTTCGGTTTTTCTTAGCATTTTTTAGATTTTGTTTTACTGGTCCTGGGTTTGAAGAAGAGTTGATAAAGATTTTGTTGTTGCTGCTGTATTGACTCTACAACTTTCAGATTTTACTTAGTTGAATTCACTCTCTAATAGGTATGTAAATTTTCAGCTTTGTTGTGAACTTAAAGTAAGTAAAACTTGACCTATTCATGTAAAATCCATGTTGAACATTCCAGATCTGTTTGTTATTCTCTAAATTTGATTAGCTCGCATTTTTAATCAATATTATGCCATAAATGCTTGCTTCAATTAAGTATCCAGTTGGTTAAGCAAATAAATTGATATTTGGGGGGGGGGGGGGGAGGGGGTTGACACGCGGTTTGGGCTTGTGACTGTTTAATTGATTTCAAGCAATTTTATTTGAGTTGTATGATCAATGATTTTGTATTATTATTTAAAGTAAGGGAGACGCGCAGGGTGTGTGCAAGAATGTGCATATTTTTTGGAATCATGTATTGTTCTGTGTCCATTATTTGAGATTGAAATAGAGGAATATTTACAAATGGTGTTTGAGTAGGCTCCTGATACTACTAATTTAAATTATTCATAGGTTTAATATTGATTTCCTCGGTTGAAGTTATTTAGTAATTGGTCATTCGTTAGTTGAAATTAATGGTTGAAATTGGCATCAGATTCCTTTTTTTTTTCTATGCGTGAGCTTCCATTCGAAATTTGTCTATTGAAGTTGATATTGTATTTAAATATAGCGGCTGAATAGTATTGTTTTCACATTCTTAAATCCTTAATTCCTGGCTTCAATAATCGCAAAATCAGTTTCAGGGAGCCATGGATATCCACAATTGCTTCGTTTGAGTATAAGTCTTTTAAAAATAAATTGGGGTGTGTCATATCAACAAACATATAATTTATGGCTCTCAAAAGAGTAGTTCAAATATCCTTTAAAATTAGGCTCGAGGTGTGCCATAAACAAAATTAGATAACTCATGGCCCTTACTTAATTATTTTTTAACTCTTTAGAAATCGGGGTGTGCCATTATTTAAATTTTTCATGGCCCTCGCAAACCTTGGTAGTAACTTAAAAGTGCGTAGTTGCTTTAAGCACGCTATTAAAAATTACTTTCCTAAACTCGGGTATGCATTTATGTGACCCAAATCCAAATCTCAACAATGTTAAATAAAATGTATCGTGGATCGTCGGTGCATTTATGTAGCGTGGCTTACCATGTATTTTAAATATCTTAAAGATTTTCCCGAAATATTAAAAGCGGCTAAAACAATAGTACCAGTTGCTTTTTGCTTTTTCCTTTTTGATTTTTTGCTTAAACTACCAATTATGGGTTTGTATGATCCATTTTTAGACGTTAGAACCATTTTAAAAGATCACTAAATGAAAAAATGTTCGAATAAGATTTTAATTTAATCCCAACAATTCATCTCATACTTTTGTTTTAGTAGCCTCTTTGTTAATTAATTTCACATTGACTTAGCTTAATAACAATAAAGTCATCCTCAAAGGTTTAAAGTGTCAAAGTGCGTCCCTTTATTAGTAAATGGTGTAAATAATAAAAAGCACACTCCCTAGTTCGCTTTCACTTCCCATAGTCATGCCTTAATCTAATTATAAAAAAAAAGAAAATATTTAATTCATAAACAACGTAGTTTGCTTTAGGCGTGATTGTTAATAGATTATCGTGGTTATGGTTACAGTTCCCGTGACATAGTTATGATACCTAATTCCCAAATTCGGGGGTGCATTTCATGTGACCCGATCATAACAACTTCAAACAATAATAAAATAAACATGTCGCGAATCGCGGGTGCATTTCATGTAGCGTGATTCGCGGTGTGTGCCAAAATGGCAAGTGTACGACAATCGTAACTTATTCAAGAAATAATTCCATAAATCCTAAAAGTAGTTTAAAATAATTAAAAAGCGGTTATAAAAGCTAAAAATGCACAATAAGTTTAAAACGTGTAATAAGTCAGATAATTAGGCCAATTTTAATAGTTTAAGCGACCTTGCTAAACCACGGAACTCGGGAATGCCTAACACCTTCTCCGGGTTAACAGAATTCCTTACCCGGATTTCTGTGTTCGCGGACTGTAATACAGAGTCAATCCTTTCCTCGATTCGGGATTTGAACCGGTGCCTTGGGACACCATAAAATTATCCCAAGTGGCGACTCTGAATCTAATAAAATAATCCCGTTTTGATTGTCCTTTAATTGGAAAAACTCCCTTTTACATCTTCTCGGGGGTGTAGTGAAAAAAGGAGGTGTGACAGCTCTGGTGACTCTGCTGGGGACTGGAACCCAGAACTTCTGGTTCAGGGTTCATAATTCGAGCTTAGATGAATTGTTATATTTGGCTTTATTTATTATCTGATTACATGTTTGGGCCTAATGTACTAAATATTGCTTTTATCGCTTTGATATTATTTGAACTGTATATAAACTGCTATGAAACCCTTCTCTTCTCATCTTCGGGGATGTGCTCGCTGGTCGAGACTCCCTATTTTGTTAGTGTCATACCTTGAAATAAGAAAGAGGCTCAGACAAGTTACTAAGCCGGATGGCCTTTTGGTTCCCGGTACTTAGCTCCCCTCCTCGACTCGAGTTGTCCGCTCGGGTACACAGTCTAGAACACATACCCAGGTTTTGAACCTAGAATAACTCAGCCTCATACCAGATCCCTAGTAGGAATGTTTGTTTTCATCATATGCATTTGACTTTGGATACTCAACACAAGAGTTGGGTCTGTCTAGGACAGGTGTACCCAAAATGAAAAGACCATCCTGATGCATCTTACTTGCTACTTGTGCATTCATTTGCTTCGGATTTGCATGTTGAACGGCTCATAGAGGAATAGTATAAAAGGAAAATGTGGGGACTGAGAGAGATAATTGCCTGTTTTTGAAAACCAATGTCCAAAACATACCGAAACACTGTCAAAATTTTGAAAAAAAAAGAGAAATTTTTTGTGAAAAAGGAAAAAAAAGAGTTGGTTTTTTGTTTTGTCAGAATTGCCCGAACTACGCCAGTTTGATTTTCGCCAGATGTGGGATACGTAAGATATCCCCATCGGGTCCAACTTCCCTTTTACAAAAATAGCCCAAAAGAACAAAAAAAATTATTTTATTTTAAATAAACAGGGCGATGCCATTTTTGTCTAAAATAGCCGAATGTCCCCAAAAGGATGCCGGAAAGCTGTTTTAGCAAGAACAACCACCTTTGGTCTCTTTTTCGAATTTTGGCCGGTTAGCAAGCACAACCTTAATATCTTCTTCCCGGAAGTGGTGAAAGGCCATATTTGCAAAGCCGGGTTTTATTTTTAAAATGACAATTTCAAAAATTAACTTTTCTTGAGTTAAATGAGTCATGATTTTTTTAATCACCCTAATAAATGTGCAGAATGAGCATGAGTCAAAATTTGCCAATAACAGTCATGAACAAAATCCCTTTGGAGCTGTGTATGTGGTGGGAAGATCTGGGTAAATCAGGGCAAGATAAGGTCAATCTATACTTGGGAGGACATACCGGGTTGTTGAAGATAAGGCCTAGAGGGGATATCACAAAGGCATTGATTACATTCTGGGACCCGGCCCACAACGATTTTCATTTCTCAGATTTTGAACTCACCTCAACTCTGGAAGAAATAGCCGGATATATTGGGAGCACTGAAGTTCCTCTAGGACACAAGTACCTGGTTGCTCCAAGAGTCGTCGTTGTGCACAGATTCCTAGATTCCTTAAAGATAAGCAGGGAGGTCCATAACCCAAATTTGGCCACAGGATTTTCCACTCTGCAGTTTATATACCAAAGATATGGTCACATAGGAGGGTTTAACAATCCAGAAAACAAAATTTGTAGCAAAGGGAACCGCCTCAAATGGGAAGAACACAGGTGTTTTGCTTTTATGGTGGTCTTCTTGGGACTTCTGGTGTTTCCTAGGAAAAATGGAAATATCGACATACGAATAGCTGGGGTTGTCATCACTTTGCTTACTTAGGCCAAAAGCACCCTCGCACCCATGATAGTAGCTGAAATCTTCCGTGCTCTCACAGCTTGCAAAGCCGGTGGAGACTTTTTTGAGGGGTGCAACTTGTTGCTGCAGATGTGGATGATTGAACAACTATGCCATCGTCCTCAATTCCAGAGTCATGGGTCGATATTGAAAACCTGCATAGAGGAATTTTATACGATGGTTGATGGGATCAGATTGCCAGAAGGGGTTATAGAATGGGTATCATATCTCCGTTCCATCAGTGCAAGTCAAATAGAGTGGACGTTTGGGTGGCTTCCCGTAGATGAGATCATATACATGCCAACTATCGGGCCTCATTTCCATTTAATGGGTCTCAAGAGTATCCAGTCTTATACCTCATACCGGGTTTTGAGACAATTAGGTAGATATCAAATGGTTCCCAGGGATGAAGACATTAGTCGCCATGTGGTCGAGATTGGTCCCGATGGTCAGTTTCATGAAGCAGCAGTCCGCCAAATTTGGAGCGAATGTCAGTACTTGACGGTGAACACTCGAGTGCGTGATCTGTCCAGAGGTGAAGTTGCACCAGGATATCTTTCCTGGTATAAAAGGGAAGTTGAGTTTGGAAGGCCGCCCAAAAGACTTCATCTTTAAGAATTTGTCGGAGCATCACAAGAGCAATGGGATTTGCTGGCCAAAGAAAATGAGTGCAGAGCCACCATAGGCAGGCTAGAAAAGCAAGTCATGGACCTTCAGTTTAAGAATGGTTTGCAAGCCGCCGCAGATGAAGCAAGAAGAAAAAGCTAACTCAGGAAAATGAAGCCCTCAAAGCCCAAATTTAGAAAATGAGGACAACTGCTAGAAACCCGGAAAGAATCCGAGCGGATGAAAGGCTTATAAGCAGTCTGAAAAAGAAAGCCCTTGAGTGTCAAGATGACCTGGAAAAGTTTGAGGCCAACCTAGCCAAAGTCCGGGCACAATGGGCAAAGGAGGCGGAAGAGCGGTCAAAGTTTGTGCAACAAATGAAAAGAAAGTATGAAGGGATAATCACCAGCTTGAAGAGAAAAATGACTACCCTCGAGAATGAAGCAGCCAAGCAAGCCAAGGACTTCAAGGCTGATAGGGAACACTGTTATGATTTGATGGCTCAGATGGAGGAAGAAATGCAACAGTTGCAAAATCAACATCTCACGACACTCAGGTGTTAGAAGCCCGGAATCAACAGGTCGGACGTCTGCTTCAGGAAAAGGGTAGAATCTGAGAGCGGGTCAGAGTCATCATAGACTATATTGTTGTGAAATGCCAAGCATGTGAGGATATGACTCGCACCACTTTCTTCGCGGTAGTGACGATGTTTGTCCGATAGATAATAAGTGACTTGGAGAGGTTTCAAAGGGATCTTGCATATAGGTCCGTGGCGAGACCGAATGATGTCCCGCGGGCCCCAAGAACATTTGAGGCATTAATGTATTCATAATTTTTTTTACTTGAGTCTGTATTTTCTTTCTGTTAGTTTCTTTTGAGTCTGTATGTTTTTGAGTCGTTATAATCAAAGCATTTGCTTTTTGAAAATCCCAAAAATGTTTTATTACTTATTTTAACACTTATACCCCAGAACTACGCTCGGTCTGATCATGCGGGGTCATGATACATAGGCAATCTCCATAGGATTCGACCATAACCAAAAGAAAAGAGAAAGAAAATAAGAAACCATGAGAAGGAAACAAAATAAGAAAGGGAAATAAGAGAATAAAAACAAGAGAAGTCAAACAAAGAAAGGCAAGAATGAAAAAAAAAGAGAAAAAGGGAAGTTGCACATGGAAATAAGGAAAAGCCGGGATGACACAAACAATCGAGCAAATACATGATAGAAATGATTAATTACTTAGGTGCATTGCATTCCACAAATATGCGGTTACCAATCTGTTAAGCTCTAATCACTAACGAGTTTGTTGTTGTTGCTAGTAGAACTAAGGCAGGTGGTTAGTTTGTTGAGCATTCTGGCAACCCATCCATACAACACCAGGTCCAAAGGCGAATTGATCATGTCTAGCCAAGAACTTGATGCGTGTCACGACCCGGATTTCCCACCATCGGGTGTCGTGATGGCGCCTACTATCGGAGCTAGGCAAGCCAATTATTTAAAATATCTTTCTTGCTTTCTTTCAAACAATATAATAAATGAGACAAAATTTAAGCGGAAGACTTTAAATCTAAATCAACTGAAAACCAAAAGTGCGGAAGTTTAATACACATCACTACCCAAGGTCTGGTGTCACTAGCTCACGGACTACTGCAGAATACTACAAACAATGTCTGAAAGGAAATACATCACGTTTGTCTGATACAAGATGAACAAACGAAAAACATGGAAAGGGACTTCGGCCTGCGAATGCCAGCTAGGCTACCTCGAGAGTCCCTGGACTGAAGATAGCTCCTAGAAGTACTACTGCTGTGGTCCGTAAGCTGCTCCCTAATCTGTGCACAAAAATGCACAGAGTGTAGCATCAGCACAACCGACCCCATGTGCTGGTAAGTGCCTGGCCTAACCCCGGCGAAGTAGTGACGAGGCTAGACAGGACCTACCACAATTAACCTGTACAGATATATATACAAGTGCAAGAAAACAATAACAAGATAATACAAAGTAAAGCTAGGAGGGGACATGCTATCGGGGAGTAACAGATAAAAATGAAATATCGGAAATAAACAGAAGAAACTCCAGTTCCCATGATATATATATATATATATATATAGTGGACGGCGTGCCACACGATTCCATAATATCATATATAAGTGGACGGCGTGCCACACGATCCCATAATATCATATATAAGTGGACGGCGTGCCACACGATCCCATAATATCATATAAAAGTGGACGGCGTGCCACACGATCCCATAATATCATATATAAGTGGATGGCGTGCCACACGATTCCATAATATCATATATAAGTGGATGGCGTGCCACACGATCCCATAATATCATATATAAGTGGACGGCGTGCCACACGATCCCATAATATCATATATAAGTGGACGGCATGCCACACATGATTTTCTTTCAACTTTCATAAAACTCAAATTCACCATCTTAAGTCTGAAACACGTCATATGACGTCCGTTTTTAGCCAAACTTTACAGATAGTGCTTAAAACATATTTAAGACTCGTACCGGGCGTCGGAACCAAAATACGAGCCCGATACCACAGTTTTCTGATCAATTTCCTTCTTCATTTTCCTTAATTAATTTCAGAAAACAATTTCACACAAAAATTCATTTCTCGGGCTTGGACCTCGAAATTTAATTCCCGGCACATGCACAAGTCCCATATTTTTCGACGGACCCTTCGGGACCGTCGAATCACAGGTCTGGGTCCGTTTACCCAAAATGTTGACCGAAGTCAATATTATGTATATGAATATCAAAATTCATCAAATGTTTCACATAATTCACATATTCAAACATAAAAACTTTCCGGCTACGCGCATGAACTGCGCAAGCAAATCGAGGCAACTAAAAACGAGGTTTTCAAGGCCTCGGAAGCACGGAACAAGGAAGAACTGCGGTGATGACCCTTTGGGTCGTCACATTCTCAACCTCTAAAACAACCGTTCATCCTCGAACGGACAAAAGATAAAAGTACATGAGTCGGGAATAAATGAGGATAACGGCCCCGCATTGGACAAGGTCGATGCCTCAGGAGGCTGACCTCTCCACTGAACACGTACCGAAGGAAAACTCTTCGACCTCAACTGTCGAACCTGCCGGTCTAAAATAGCCACCGGCTCCTCCTCATATGACAGATCCTTGTCCAATTGGACAGTGCTGAAATCTAACACGTGCGATGGCTCTCTGCGATACTTCCGGAGCATAGATACATTAAACAAGGGATGCACAGCTGACAAGCTAGGTGGCAAGGCAAGTCTATAAGCAACCTCTCCCACACGATCAAGAATCTCAAATGGACCGATGAACCTAGGGCTGAGCTTTCCCTTCTTCCCAAATCTCATCACGCCATTTATAGGCGATACACGGAGCAATACCCGCTCCCCAACCATGAAAGAAACATCTTTGACCTTGCGGTCTGCATAACTCTTTTGTCTGGACTGAGCTGTACGAAGTCTATCCTGAATAATCCTGACCTTGTCCCAGGCCTCCTTAACCAGATCCGTACCCAATAATCGAGCCTCTCCCGGCTCAAACCATCCAACTGGAGACCGACATCACCTACCATACAACGCCTCATACGGAGCCATCTGAATGCTGGACTGGTAGTTGTTGTTGTAGGCGAACTCTGCTAAAGGCAAAAACTGGTCCCACGAGCCTCCAAAATCAATGACACAGGCTCGAAGCATGTCCTCAAGAATCTGAATAGTCCTCTCGGACTGACCGTTCGTCTGGGGATGAAATGCTGTACTCAACACAACCTGGGTGCCCAACTCTCGCTGAACCGCTCTCCAGAAATGCGAGGTAAACTGCGTACCCCGATCTGAAATGATAGATAGCGGCACCGCATGAAGGCGAACAATCTCCCTGATATAAATCTCGGCTAACCTTTTAGACGAATAGGTGGCTGCAACAGGAACAAAATGCGCTGACTTGGTCAGCCTATCAACAATGACCCAAATTGCATCAACCTTCTTCCGAGTCATCGGAAGTCCAGTAACGAAATTCATCGTAATCCTCTCCCACTTCCACTCGGGAAGTGCAATCCTCTGAAATAGACCACCAGGTCTTTGATGCTCGTACTTAACCTGCTGACAATTCAAACACTAAGCCACATGCGCAACGATGTCTTTCTTCATCTTGCGCCACCAATAGTGCTGCCTCAGATCTTGATACATCTTCGCGGCGCCCGGGTGAATAGAATACCGAGAACTGTGGGCCTCCGCTAAGATCAACTCTCGAATCCCATCAACAGTGGGCACACAAACTCGCCCCTGCAATCTCAATACGCCATCATCATCTAAGGTTACTTTCTTGGCACCTCCACACTGCACCGTGTCTCTCAAGACACACGAATGGGATCATCGAATTTCCGATCACTGATACGCTCCAATAACGAAGAACGAGCGACCGTGCAAGCTAATACTCGACTAGGCTCAGAAATGTCTGACCTCACAAACTGATAGGCCAAAGCCTTAATGTCTAAAGCTAGCGGTCTCTCACCGACCGGAATATAAGCAAGACTGCCCATACTGGTTGACTTCCTACTCAAGGCATCAGCCACCACATTGGCCTTTCCTGGGTGATATAAGATAGTGATGTCATAATCTTTCAACAATTCCAACCACCTCCTCTGCCTCAAATTCAACTCCTTTTGCTTGAACAAATACTGAAGACTCTTATGATCCGTGAACACCTCACACGCCACACCATACAGATAGTGCCTCCAAATCTTCAATGCGTGAACAATGGCTGCCAACTCCAAATCATGCACTGAATAGTTCTTCTCATGAACCTTCAACTGCCTCGAAGCATAGGCAATGACCTTGCCATCCTGCATCAACACTGCACCAAGTCCAATACGAGATGCATCACAATAGACTGTATATGGCCCTGAACCTGTGGGTAAAACCAACACTAGTGCCGTGGTCAGAGCTGCCTTGAGCTTCTGAAAGCTCACCTCACACTCGTCTGACCATCTGAACTGGGCACCTTTCTGGGTCAATCTGGTCATAGGGGCTGCAATGGATGAAAACCCCTCCACGAACAGACGGTAGTAACCTGCTAACCCCAGGAAACTCCGAATCTCCGTAGCTGAAGCTGGTCGAGGCCAGTTCTTGACTGCCTCTATCTTCTTCGGGTCTACTTGAATACCTGCTGCTGATACGACATGACCCAGGAATGCAACCGAACTCAACCAAAACTCGAACTTTGAGAACTTAGCATACAACTGACTATCCTTCAGGGTCTGAAGAACTGCTCTGAGGTATTGCTCATGCTCCTCATGACTGCGGGAGTATATAAGAATATCGTCAATGAAGACTATCACGAACAAGTCCAAATAAGGTCTGAACACTCAGTTCATCAACTCCGTGAATGCTGCTGGGGCATTAGTCAATCCAAATGACATGACCAAAAACTCATAGTGCCTATACTGAGTACGAAATGCTGTCTTAGGGACATCAGACGCCCTAATCCTCAGCTGGTGGTAGCCAGATCTCAAATCTATCTTTGAAAACACCCTCGCACCCTAAAGCTGGTCGAATAAATCGTCGATCCTCGGCAGTGGGTACTTGTTCTTAATCACCACCTTGTTCAATTGCCGGTAATCAATGCACATCCTCATCGAACCATCCTTTTTCTTCACAAATAGCACCGGTGCGCCCCAAGGCAAAGCACTGGGTCTAATGAAACCCTTCTCAAGCAAATCCTGAAGCTGACCCTTTAACTCTTTCAATTCTGGCGGTGCCATACGATACGGCGGAATGGAAATGAGCTGAGTGCCCGGAGCCAGATCAATACAAAAATCAATATCCCTGTCGGGCGGCATGCCCGACAGGTCTGAAGGGAAGACCTCGGGAAACTCCCGAACAAGAAGAACAGAATCAATAGATGGGACCTCAGCGCTGGATTCGCGAACATAAGCCAGATAAGCTAGACACCCCTTCTCGACCATGCGTCGAGTCTTCACATAAGAAATAACGCTGCGAGAAGAATAACCAAGAGTCCTTCTCCATTCTAAAGGGGGCAAATCCGGTAAGGCTAAGGTCACGGTCTTGGCATGACAATCCAAGATCGCATGATACGGGGACAACCAATCCATCCCTAATATGACGTCGAAATCCACCATATCCAAGAGCAACAAGTCAACACGGGTCTCAAGACCCCTGAATACCACAACACATGAACGATGAACCTAGTCTACCACTATAGAATCCCCCACTGGCGTAGACACATATACAGGAATACTCAAGGTCTCACTAGGCATAACCAAATAGGGTGCAAAATAGGACGACACATATCAATAGGTAGATCCGGGATCAAATAGCACAGAAGCATCCCTATCACAGACCAGAATAGTACTTGTAATCACAACATCTGATGACTCAGCCTCTGGCCTGGCTGTCAAGGCATAACAACGGAGCTGGGCCCCACGTCCCTGAATCATATCCCTGGGACGATCTGCTTTTGGCTGACCCCTACCTCTAGCGGTCTGAGCTCCACCTCTAAGACCTCTACCTCCACCTCTATGTCCTCTACCCCCGCCTCTAGCTGGCTGGGCAGGCTGTGGGGCAATTAGTGCCTGGATCATTGGGCAAGGACCCTACTGCTGCGAGCTGCTGGAAGCTCGAGGGCAATATCTAGCAATGTGACTCACATCGCCGCAAGTATAACAAGCCATCGGCTACTGAGAATAACAAAGTGGGGGTGCACTGATAGGTGCTTATGGTGAACTGAAGAGTTGCTGGTCAGAATACTGCGGCTGAGAACCACGACCACCTGGTGTACCATGAGAAGCCTGGAGAGCTGACTGAAAGGGCCTCGAAGGATGGCCTCTACCATAAGAATCCCTACCTCCAGACGAGGTACCACTGAATCTACCAGAATGACGGGGCCTCTTATCAGACCCATGACCACCTCCCTAAGAAAGTGCCATCTCTATCCGGCGGGCACCATCTGCCGCCTCCTGAAATGAAATCTCACTACCGGCACTCATAGCCATCTAAACACGGATCGGCTGGGCCAACCCATCAATAAACCTCCGCACCCTATCTCTATCGGTGGGGAGTATCACAATGGCATGACGAGCAAGATCAATGAACCGGGTCTCATACTGGGTGACCATCATAGGACCCTGCTGGAGAAGCTCAAACTGCCTGCGAAGAGCATCTCACTGAGTAACTGGAAGAAACTTCCCCAGAAATAACTCTGAAAACTGACCCCAGGTCAATGATGGTGACTCTGCTGGCCTGGCTAAACAGAAATCCCTCTACCAAGTCTTGGCGGATCCTGCCAGGGGAAAAGTGGAGAAGTCGACCCCATTGGTCTCTACAATGCCCATAGTCCGTAGAACCTCATGACAGCTGAATATGAAATCCTGAGCATCCTCTGAGGGGGTGCCACTATATGTGGTTGTGAAGAGCTTGGTGAAACGATCAAGCCTCCACAAAGCATCCGCGGACATAGCCGCACCATCGCTGGACTGAACCGCAATACCTGGCTGGGCTGCCACAGCTGGCTGAACTATCACGGCTGGCTGAACTGCTGGAACCTGAGCCTGAGGAGCTACCGACTCTAGAGTACGAGTATCGGGAGTCTGAACTCCTCCCCCAGCCTGAGATGTGGCTGGAGCAACGGGAAGCAAACCCGCTCTAGAAATGCCCTCCATAAAGCCTACCAGTCGGACCAAAGCGTCCTGAAGCACTAGAGTGGCTATGAAACCCTCTGGGACCTGATCTGGGCCCACCGGAGCTACTGGAGCTGGAACCCCTTCGTCGTAGTCAACATGAGGCTCCACCTCTGGGACTGCCGCTCTAGGCTGAGCTCTGCCCCGGCCTCGGCCTTGCCCCCTGCCCCTGATAGGAGCTGCTGTTGGGGGCTCGGGCTGCTACGTGGTAGAAGAGGAAGCACGTGTCCTCGCCATCTGTGAAAGAATAGAGTGGAAAGACAATCAGTACTTGAGAAACAGAATCGCACGGCAAGAATGAACAAGGTGAAGTTTTCCCAACTCAGTAGCCTTTGCGAAATAAATACAGACGTCTCCGTACCGATCCCTCAGACTCTACCGAGCTGTCCGTGAGTTGTGAGACCTAAGTAACCTAGTGCTCTGATACCAACTTGTCACGACCCGGATTTCCCACCATCGGGTGTCGTGATGGCGCCTACTATCGGAGCTAGGCAAGCCAAATATTTAAAACACCTTTCCTGCTTTCTTTCAAACAATATAATAAACGAGACAAAATTTAAGCGGAAGACTTTAAATCTAAAGCAACTGAAAACCAAAAGTGCGGAAGTTTAATACACATCACTACCCAAGGTCTGGTGTCACTAGCTCACGGACTACTACAGAATACTACAAACAATGTCTGAAAGGAAATACATCATGTTTGTCTGATACAAGATGAACAAACAAAAAACATGGAAAGGGACTTCGGCCTGCAAACGCCAACTAGGCTACCTCGAGAGTCCCTGGACTAAAGATAGCTCCCAGAAGTCCTACTACTGTGGTTCGTAAGCTGCTAACTGATCTGTGCACAAAAATGCACAGATTGTAGCATCAACACAACTGACCCCATGTGCTGGTAAGTGCCTGGCCTAACCCCGACGAAGTAGTGACGAGGCTAGATAGGACCTACCATAATTAACCTGTACAGATATATATACAAGTGCAAGAAAACAATAACAAGATAATACAAAGTAAAGCTAGGAGGGGACATGCTATCGGGGAGTAACAGATAAAAATGAAATATCGGAAATAAACAGAAGAAACTCTGGTTCCCATGATATATATATAGTGGACGTCGTGCCACACGATCCCATAATATCATATATAAGTGGACGACGTGCCACACGATCCCAATTTTCATATACCACGTGGTAGGTGTACCACTCGTTCCCATTTCATCTTTACCACAGTGCGCAATATGTCACCGTCAACGGAGGCCAATAACCAATAATCACTCTAATTTGTGGTAGGCGTACCACTCGATCCCATTTCGTAAAATCATACGTGGACGACGTGGCACACGATCCCATAATATCATATATAAGTGGACGGCGTGCCACACGATCCCATAATATCATATAAAAGTGGACGGCGTGCCACACGATCCCATAATATCATATATAAGTGGACGGTGTGCCACACGATCCCATAATATCATATATAAGTGGACGTCATGCCACTCGATCCCATAATATCATATAAAAGTGTACGGCGTGCCACACGATCCCATAATATCATATATAAGTGGACGGCGTGCCACACGATCCCATAATATCATATATAAGTGGACGGCGTGCCATACGATCCCATAATATCATATAATTCGAAACATCTGATTTTGTAAGGAGAGTCCCATTAGGGGAAATCAACAACATATCACTCTAACCCGACAAGGGTACAACTAACAGCCCAAAAATATCCCGACAAGGGAGAGTATATATATCGGTCTACACATCCCGGCAAGGGAGTAATCACAACACATTCTCTTTTTAAATCCTTTCTTCCTCAACTAACACATTCATGTTCGAGCTAACGCTCCAAAAGTACACCAATCACAATTTTACCTCAACCGTTCACATTATATGAAACTCATCAAATAAACAAGGAGATTGTGTCATGTTATTCGAATTAAAAGCAATTAAGACTCACGGTTATGCTAGACTCCGGTGCGTAGATAACCGTCACCATGCCTATACATCGTACTCCTCATTAGCAAGTAGCAAATAGCATCCTAATCCTATTCCCTCAAGCCAAAGTTAGAACAAACACTTACCTCGAATGCTCCAAACTCAACTCACGCTTCTGGTATAGCTTTACCTCTTGATTCCACCACCAATCCGCTCGAATTTAGTGATAAGTTACTTAATCACATTAATAATTACTAAATGAATCACTCCCCATGCATGAAAATAAATTTTACAAGGTTTTTTTTCTTCAAAATGGTCAAAAACATCCCCGGACCTACGTGGTCGATACTCGAGGTTCGGACCAAAACCCGGTTACCCATTCTCCCACGAATCCAAATATATGATTTGTTTTGAAATCGGACCTCAAATTGAGGTCCAACTTCTCAATTAGTAGAAAACCTAGGTTCTACCCAAAACACCCAATTTTCCCCATGAAAATCTTTGATTAGAATTTCAAGTCATGTTAAAAGATGTCAAGGAATAAAGAAATTAAGCTAGAAATCACTTACCAATCGTTTTGGAGAAGAAAAGTTGTTTGGAAAATTGCCTCTTAGGTTTTGGGTTTTTGAAAAGTGGAAAAATGACTGAAAATCTCGAATATATATATTTTGCTGGGGACTGGCGCAGACCGCGCAGAAATGAACCGCGGACGCGTGACTGCCATCGCGGACCGTGCAGAAATGTACCGCGGCCACACCGAGGGAGGAAAGAAGTGGGCTCTCTGAACACACCTAGTGCGGACCACACTGATTTGGTGCGCGGCCGCGCTGGTCGACCTGGCTACCGACTTTCTAAACCCCCACCACGCGGATCGCACAGAAAAGCACCGCGGCCGCATGGCTTCCAGCGCGGACCGTGCAGAAACGGCCGCGGCCGTGCTGGGCCTGCAACACCTAAACCTGCATTTTTTTTAAGTCTAAGACCTCCCGGGTTCCACTCAAAACTCACCCGAGCCCTTGGGGCTCCAAACCAAACATACATATGATCTTAAAAACATCTTACGGTCTCATTTGTACGATCAAATCGCCAAAATAACATCATATACATAGAATCAAGCCTCAAAACACATGATTATCTTTCAACTTTCATAAAACTCAAATTCCCCATCTTAAGTCCGAAACACGTCATATGACGTCCATTTTTAGCCAAACTTTATAGATAGTGCTTAAAACATATTTAAGACTCGTACCGAGCGTCGGAACCAAAATACGAGCCCGATACCATAGTTTTATGATCAATTTCCTTCTTCATTTTCCTTAATTAATTTCAGAAAATAATTTCACATAAAAATTCATTTCTCGGGCTTGGGACCTCGGAATTTAATTCCGGGCACACGCCCAAGTCCCATATTTTTCTACGGACCCTCTGGGACCGTCGAATCACAGGTCCGGGTCCGTTTACCCAAAATGTTAACCGAAGTCAATATTATGCATATTAATATCAAAATTCATCAAAATTTTCACATAATTCACATATTCTAACATAAAAACTTTCCGGCTACGCGCCTGAACTGCGCATGCAAATCGAGGCAACTAAAAGCGAGGTTTTCAAGGCCTCGGAAGTGCAGAACAAGGAAGAACTACGGTGATGACCCTTTGGGTCGTCACAATGTGAGTGTCATCGATCCTTCAAGAGAGGTGGAAGAGTTGGATGTTAATTCGATGAAAGAAGAGATGTATAAGTTGAAGCACCAGATGGCCGAAATGTACCAGGCCTGAGCAAAAGGGCAACCACCACCAGCTTACCCCGCCAACCCCGCTTTCATCCCGCCATTGACTCAAACCCAGGAACATCCTACTGTTGATTCATCTGCAGGATTTCCTATTTACCATCACTACCAAGTCACCACCTCCCAAACCCCGCAAGCTCCACCACCCAAACCAGTTCCATATCCCCCTCCCCTAATCACTGCTATCTTTGTAGCATCCCCATCTGCTACACTATACCAATCTTCCAGTGAGCATTTGTTCCAAGCCCAGGATAACCAATACTACCCCCCAAAGCCCACTTTCAAAACTTCAGAAGTTTATACTCCTCGCTTTGATCTCCCTGCGGAAGCTGAAAAACAATCCAAAAATCTCGAACAGGAGGAGATGTTCAGAAAAGTTAAAAGCTTAGAACAATTATTCAGAGACATGCGGGGGTTAGGAGGTCAAGTAAGTGTGGCTTACAAAGACTTGTGTCTGTTTCCAAATGTGCAATTACCGACAGGGTTTAAGATTCCCAAGTTTGATTTGTACGATGGGCACGGTGATCTAGTAGCACACTTGAGAGGTTTTTGTAGCAAGATGAGGGGAGCTGGAGGAAAAGATGAATTGTTGATGGCATATTTCAGTTAAAGTCTAAGTGGATCGGCGCTGGAGTAGTACACCCGACAGGATAATAGAAGGTGGTATACATGGGATGATCTGGCGCAAGCATTCGCTTGTCACTTCCAATACAATCTTGAGATCGTTCCAGATCGATTGTCCTTGACAAAACTGGAGAAAAAGCACAGTGAAAGTTTCAGAGAGTATGGTTTCCGATGGAGAGAGCAGGCAGGAAGAGTAAACCCTCTAATGAAAGAAAGTGAGATGGTGGATTATTTTCTACAGGCCTTAGAACCTACTTACTATGGCCATCTGGTCTCAGCTATAGGAAGATCCTTCAATGAAGTAGTGAAGATGAGAGGTATGGTAGAAGAGGGGCTCAAGTCGAATAAAATCATGAGCTATTCGGATATTAAGGCCACCACTTAGGCTATTCAGGGCGGCACAAGAGGAATTGGGAAAAAGAAGAGGGAGGACGTAGCAATGATTGATTCAGGAACTTGGTTCGGACCCATAGGCTCATCTCACCACTATAATC
Source organism: Nicotiana sylvestris (assembly GCF_000393655.2). NCBI lineage: Eukaryota > Viridiplantae > Streptophyta > Magnoliopsida > Solanales > Solanaceae > Nicotiana > Nicotiana sylvestris. The sequence goes on along the minus strand of NC_091065.1, from coordinate 42,245,844 downwards.
AGCCTCGACCCTACCACCAAAGTTACCCTCATATCCCATATAATCCACCCCAACACTACTACCCCCACTAGAACCTTATTTTTCTGTCCACCATGCCCAAGCATACAACCAACCTCCCGCCCACGCGCAATGACGTGCGCCCATTCCCCAAAACACTTATCCGCCCTCACGAGCCTACTGAAACCCTCCTGGACCATGTTTCCGGCCTAATAAAGCATTTAAGGATGAAAGGTTGCAGAAAAAGAAAACCTTTACTCCATTGGGAGAGTCATATACTGATTTATTCCACATGCTAAGACAACTGGCATTGTAAGGCCGATACAGTCCAAATTTCCAAATCCTCCCCCGAAAAATCTTGATTATTCCGTAAGCTATGAGTATTGTTCTGGTACTCCAGGTCATGACACGGAGAAGTGCCGGCACTTAAAAAGTGCTATCCAGTAGCTTATTGATACCAATTGGATTGAAGTTCAAGCTCCCGAGGCGCCCAATATCAACCAGAATCCGATGCCAGCCTATCAGGAGGCAAATATGATTGAAATAGTGCAAGAGGGAGGGAATCCCATGAAGCCATCACAGACCGTCATGATGATTCGGTCCAGTGGGGTCAAGACAGTTGAACAATCAATAAGTGAGAAATCAGTGCTCAAGTCGAGCGAAAGGAGTAGTGAACCATCCGTAATAGTTAAGAAAGGGTCTTCGAGTGATGTTGCAGCAAAGCATAAAGGATGAACATGGTTGTGCCAGGAGTGGCAAGCAAACCTATCATAATCGTGGATGACGCCCGCACAGATCATGTCATTATCAAGTCGGTAACCCAGTTACCAATAGTCAACAGCAGGGCTATTCCATGGAATTACGAATGGGTGACAGTGACTTACAAAGGGAAAGAAATCAAAGAAGAAGTTTGCGAAACCCAGGGTTTGACTCGCTCGGGAATATGTTTTGCCCCCGAGGAGTTGAGAAAAGATAAGATCTCCAAAGATAACCCAGCGCTGGTAAACAAAGCTGTAACTGAAGACGAGGTAGAGGAATTCTTGAGGAAGATGAAGAAGCAGGACTATTCTATCGTGGAACAATTAAGGAAGACGCCTGCTCAAATTTCACTATTGTCATTGTTAATCCACTCAGACGAGCACCGTCAAGCTTTAATGAAAATCTTGAATGAGTCTCACGTTCCCAATAAATCACCGTGAACCATCTGGAAAAGATAGCTAACAAGATCTTAGAAGTGAACACAACCACTTTTTTTGATGATGAATTGCTCGTAGAGGGTACTGAGCATAACAGAGCCCTTTACCTTACGGTGAAATGTGAGAACTCCATGGTTACCCGGGTATTGGTCGATAATGGTTCCAGTATGAACAGCTGCCCTCTCTCCACTCTAAGTAAGTTGAAAGTGGAAGATGAGAGGGTTCATAAGAACAGTATCTATGTCCGGGAATTTGATGGCGGAGGCAAAGATTCAGTTGGGGATATAATGATAGAGCTGACGATAGGGCCAGTTGAGTTCACAATGGAATTCCAGGTGCTGGATATAGCTGTTTCCTACAATCTACTATTAGGTCGACCGTGGATTCATGCCGCTAAAGCAGTCCCATCAACACTACACCAGGTGGTCAAATTTGAACGGGATAGACAGGAAATAGTTGTGCATGGCGAAGACAGTTTATGCACTTACAACAATGACATTGTACCATTCATTAAAGTGGAAGATGACAAGGGACCGTGGGTCTACCAGGTTTTTGACACGATGTTAGTAGAGAAAGTTACAGAGGGGAAATACATTCCAAATCCGAAGATAACCGCCGCATCAGTCATGGTGGCCTATGAGATGTTGAAGAATGGTTTTGTACTTGGTAAAGGTTTGGGCTCATCTTTGCAAGGCATCATACAGCCGGTGTCTCTTCCTGAAAACTTGGGAACATTTGGTCTGGGATTCAAGCGCACTGCCGCAGACATAAGAAGAGCCAGAAAGTTAAAACAGAGGGCATGGGTCCTTCCAAAGCTGGTCCCACGTCTTTCCAGATCATTTGTCATGTTCGGTACCAAAAGTCGCCCAGTAACAGCAATTCCCAGTTCTGTGATTGATCTTGACAAGGAATTAATTGAAAAATTCGAGAAATTGTTCGACGATATAAACATGGTGGAAATTGGAGAATGTTCTAGCAACGCGGAAGTGCAATTTGTCAGGCCAAAAACAAAGCTTAACAATTGGAAGTCTACTCCTCCCCCCACTCGAAAGGAGTTTTGGTAGTTTATTTTGATTTTCCTTCAGTTTGTTTGGGTTATTCCAGGGTTGTAATCCAGATTGTTATCTTTCAGTCTGTTTGAGTGTGCAAACCTTGTTATCTTTTATCATTCAATGAAATGCAATTTCCTTTTCTTCATCATTCCTGATGGTTTTCGTTTTTGTTTTTCATTTCTTTTCTGTACAGTTCTTTTTACGCTGGTTCTAATGACATGGCATGCATGAGGAATTCTCAGCCCAGTCTTAAACATCAATCTGATTTTGAAATAATAATTCAAGAAGTAGAGTGTGATGACGAATCAGAATATGATGAGGATGAGGCTTTTGAAGAGATTAGTAAGGAATTAAATCACTTTGAAGGAAATCCCAAACTCAACCTAAATGATACAGAAGCCATCAATTTAGGGGACGCAGATAATATCAGAGAGACTAAAATAAGTGTCCGCCTTGAACAAAAGATAAGGGAAGAGATAATCAAAGCACTGATTGAATACAAAGATATTTTTACATGGTCATATGACGACATGCCAGGTTTGAGCACTAATTTGGTGGCCCACAAATTACCCACTAACCCGGCATTCCCTCCCGTCAAGCAAAAATTGAGAAAGTTCAAAACTGATATGAGTGTGAAGATTAAGGAAAAATCACCAAGCAGTTGGACGCAAAGGTCATTCGGGTCACACGATATCCCATTTGGTTAGCTAATGTTGTGCCAGTACCAAATAAGGATGGCAAGATTAGAGTATGAGTTGATTACCGCAATCTCAACAAAGCAAGTCCAAAGGATAATTTCCCACTACCCAATATCCACATTTTGATCGATAATTGCGCCAAGCGTGAAATTGGATCTTTTGTGGATTGCTATGTAGGGTATCATCAGATTTTAATGGATGAAGAAGATGCAGAAAAGACGACATTCATCACGCCATGAGGAACTTATTGATACCGAGTAATGCCATTTGGTTTGAAAAATGTTGGGGCAACTTACATGAGGGAAATGACTACTGTGTTCCATGATACGATATAAAAGGAGTTTGAGGTATACGTAGATGATGTAATCATAAAGTCAAAGCAGCAGGCCGACCACGTCGGAGATTTGAGGAAATTTTTCCAGAGGCTTCGCAGGTACAACCTCAAACTTAACTCTGCCATGTGCGCATTTGGTGTTCCATCCAAAAAATTGTTGGGATTCATAGTCATCCATCGAGGCATTGAGTTGGACCCGTCAAAGATCAAAGCTATCCAAGAATTTTTGCCTCCGAGGAACAAGACTGAGGTGATGATTCTGTTAGGGAGGTTGAACTACATCAGCAGGTTTATTGCTCAGCTCACGACAAATTGTGAGCCTATTTTCAAGTTGCTGAAGAAGGATGTTGCGGTCAAGTGGACTGATGAGTGTCAAGAAGCATTTGATAAGATAAAAGGATACTTGTCAAACCCACATGTGTTGGTTCCACCATAACCAGGGAGACCTTTGATTCTTTACTTGATAGTCATAGAAAATTCATTTGGTTGTGTATTAGGTCAGCATGACATCACTGGCAGGAAGGAACATGCCATCTACTATCTTAACAAGAAGTTCACGGCTTATGAGGTTAAGTACACTCACCTGGAACGGACATGTTGCGCCTTAACTTGGGTAGCATAGAAATTGAAACACTATTTGTCATCCTACACTACTTACCTCATTTCGCGCTTGGGTCCGTTGAAGTATAGCTTTCAAAAGCCTATGCTCACAAGAAGACATGCAAAGTGCCAAATTTTGGTCACGGAGTTTGACATCATCTATGTGACTCGGACCGCGATGAAAGCCCAAGCATTGGCCGATCATTTGGCCGAGAACCCGGTCGATGAAGAGTACGAGCCATTGAGAACTTATTTTCCCGATGAAGAGGTGATGCATATCAACGAACTGGAGCAGATTGAAAAACCAGGTTGGAAACTTTTCTTTAATGGGGATGCCAACATGAAAGGAGTTGGAATAGGGGCTGTGCTTATTTCTGAAAAGGGCATCACTATCCTGTTACGGCTCAGTTTCATTTCTATTGTACCAACAATACGGCTGAGTAAGAGGCATGCATTTTGGGTTTAAGGCTAGCTGCAGACATGGATGTCTAGGAAGTCTTGGTCTTGGGAGACTCGGATCTTTTGGTGCACCAGATTCAAGGATAATGGGAAACACGGGATTTAAAGCTCATACCATACCGACAATGTTTGTATGATCTTTGTCAACGACTTCGATCAGTAGAGTTCAGGCAAATTCCAAGGGTCCATAATGAGGCGGCCGATGCTTTGGCTACCTTGGCATCAATGTTGCACCATCCGGACAAAGCTTATGTCGATCCTCTACATATTCAAGTATGAGATCAGCATGCTTACTGTAACATGGTGGAAGAAGAACTTGATGGTGAACCGTGGTTCCATGATATCAGGGAGTACATCAGAATGGGGGTATATCCGGTGCAAGCCACGGGGGATCAAAAGAGAACAATTCGACGGTTGGCAAGTGGATTTTTCTTCAGTGGAGGAGTTTGTATAAAAGAACACCAGACCTTGGATTGTTAAGATACATAGATGCTAGACAAGCTGCGACTGTCATGTTCGAAGTACATTCGGGAGTCTGCGGACCACATATGAGCGGATATGTATTGGCGAAGAAAATTCTCCGAGCAGGTTATTAATGGCTCACCATGGAGCGAGATTGTATTAGTTTTGTGCGCAAATGTCATCAATGCCAGATACATAGAGATTTGATTCATTCTCCACCATCGGAATTGCACACAATGTCAGCACCATGGCCCTTCATTGCTTGGGTCATGAATGTCATTGGACCAATTGAGCCAGTAGCATCCAATGGGCACAGGTTCATTCTGGTAGCCATTGATTATTTCACCAAGTGGGTTGAGGCTAAAGCTTTCAAGTCTGTAACCAAGAAAGCTGTGGTTGATTTTGTTCACTCAAATATCATCTGTCGATTTGGAATACCAAAGGTGATCATCACAGATAATGGTGTTAATCTTAACAGTAATTTGATGAATGAGGTATGTCAACAGTTTAAGATTATGCATCGCAATTCCACCCGCGCCAAGGCGAATGGAGCGGTCGAGGCAGCCAACAAGAACATAAAGAATATACTTCGGATAATGGTGGAAGGTTCCAAGGAATGGCATGAAAAGTTACCATCCGCATTGTTGGATTATCGCACTACTGTTCGCACTTCAGTGGGTGCAACCCCTTGTTTGTTGGTATATGGCACTGAAGCAGTGATACTTGCGGAACTTGAAATCCCGTCCCTTCAGATTGTTGCTAAGCCCGAGATTGAGGATGATGAGTGGGTCAAAACCCGTTTGGAGCAGTTAAGTTTGATCGATGAGAAAATATTGGTAGCAGTGTGTCATGGGCAGTTATATCAAAAGAGAATGGCAAGAGCGTACAATATAAAGGTGCGTCCCTGAAAGTTTGAAGTAGGTCAGCAAGTATTAAAGCGCATCCTTCCACACCAGGCCGAAGTGAAGGGCAAGATCGCCCCAAATTGGCAAGGGTCGTTCATTGTGACAAGAGTGTTGTCCAATGATGCTTTGTATCTAACAGATATCGAAGGCAAATGTGTAGACATGGCTATCAATTCTGATGCAGTTAAGAGATATTATGTATGATTTCTTTGGTTCAATTGTTGATTGTTTGTACTTAGCATTGTTTTGAAGATTGGAATGACGAAGGCCATTTGCTCTGCTATCTAAAAACTCTACCCTTTGTTTCCCCATTTGAGCCTTATTTATTTTATTTTATACCCCTCTTTTGGAATCAATAACGAAAAAGAGAGAAAATAAAGAAAAGAAAAAAAAGAGAAAAAAGAAGCGAAAAGAGAAAGTACAAGAAAACAAAGAAATTCAGGTGTGAACTATGTTTGACCTGATTCCTGTTAAGGATATGTAGGCAGCCTCACGGCTCGGTCATATCAACATATCAAAATAAAAATCAAAAAAAATTCCCAAGCAAGAAACTGTGGCAGAAGTTGTGATTGTGGTAAGAAATCAGATTCCAAAAGTTATAATTTTGAACCCATCTAAGCTGTTTTAAGCCTTTTTGATACCATTTTCTTTCCAAACATATCCAAGAGACCACATTATTGTCAAAAGAAAGACCTCCCGATCAGTCTTCGAGAGATGCCAAGTCAAGCAAGTAAAGAGGATTCATATCGGGGGCAACACTCCGGTTTAAGCTAGAGAAATCAAAAAATGAGAGAGTCTTATTGGTGAAAACCCTCGTGGGCACCATGAGGCGACGAAAGCTGAGAGAAAGTAAAAATGAGAGAGTCTTATTGGTGAAAACCTTCACGGGCACCATGAGGCGACAAGGAATTAAGGAATGAACAAATGAGAGAGGTTTTTCGGTGAAAACCCTTCAGGACACTGCAAGCCGAACAAGGTTTGTAAGTTGGCGGAAAGCAAAATTGGGTTGTGGAGATCTCGGAGCACAAAGTAAAACAATTGGAAAAGTGATTGGTTAAATAGACTGGTTTGATTAATCCAAAATGCATACCATGATTATTGGTGCCAGTTACTCCACTCAGATAAGTTTCTTTTCCTCTCTCCAACAGTCATTCAAATTTGGATTTTTCTTCTTTATTCTTAATTCTCAAAATCGTCGCATTTCATTGTTGTTAATTTTACTCCTCTAAAGCTCTTCCAAGGTTAGCCTTGTTTCAACAAATAAGAAGGAATTTCAAAGTTTACTGCCAGTTTCAAAATTGCACAAAGCAAAATGCGGCTAGAACATGCTAGAGATAGTGTGATGAAAAGTGGGACATAGAGTGTAAGCAAAAGTTAAATCGGTGGAATGGTTTAGTAATGTCGCGAGAGATGCAGAAGTCAATATAGAAAGGTTAGAAATGAAAAACAACGGTTGGGATGTAAAGCACTCGGGTCATCCAGGGTCCTTTGGTTAAGGATCAATTAAAAGGTCAAACAATTTTTGACCAGTTCAAGGCAGCTAGTCAAAGCAAAGCATGGCAGAGGAAGAATCACCTTTAGCAAGAATGCCACAACTAACCAACTCATTTTAAACTGACAAGATTTTCTTTGACTCGAAACAGGAGCAAAAATTTTGTTTGTTTCGGAAAAACCCTCCGTTAGGAAAGCAAGTACCGGGCAAGTTTGATCGCAAAATTCTCAGGACCCTCCTGGATAATGAGACTTAGTTAAAATTCAATACAATTATAAATAACAACATCTAGCATAAGTCTTACCCCAAAAGAAATGTAAGTTGGCTTTGAAGTTTTCATTCTTAAAATAGGATTTAATTCAAGATTTCAGGACCCTCCTAAATAATGAGACCTAGCTTTAAGAATTCCATTAGATAACAAGATTTAGCGTATGTTTTGCTGTAAGGGAGTATAATTTAGCCTTAAATTGTCATTCTTAAGATAAAACTTGATTTTGATTTTCAGGACCCTCCTGGATAATGGGATAAGTTTTAAGACTATCTTAGATAAGATGATTCAACAGAAGTCATACCTTTAGAAGATATAATGTAGCTTTGAAACAGACATTTTGCTAGAAGTTTTCAGGACCCTCCTGGATAATGGGATCTAACTTTCAAATTCTTATAGATATTTGGTAGCATGATTCAATTAACACTAACGAATATGCCCGGCTACCAAACTGGGGCAGAAAATTTTCTTTTATTTTGTCTATTTTGTGAAAGTCAGGTGCCCATCTGAAGAACAAGGAAGGACAGCACTAGTTTCAAAAAATAGAAAACAATTCAAGTTTCAGCAATCAGGCGCCCACCTGGAGAGCAAGGGAATACAATTCAAGTCAAGCAATCAGGTGCCCACCTAGAGAGCAAGGGAATACAATTCATGTTTCAGCAGTCAGGCGCCCACCTGGAAAGCAAGGAAATATAGTTCAAGTTCAGCAGTCAGGCGCCCACCTGGAGAGCAAGGGAATACAATTCAAGTCCAGCAATCAGGTGCCCACCTGGAGAGCAAGGGAATACAGTTCAAGTTCAGCAATCAGAAGCCCACCTGGAGAGCAAGGGAATACAGTTAAAGTTTCGGCAATCAGGCGCCCACCTGGAGAGCAAGGGAATATAGCTGAAATTTCGGCAATCAGGCGCCCACCTGGAGAGTAAGGGAACACATCTAAAGTTTTGGCAATCAGGCGACCACCTGGAGAGCAAGAGAGAACAACACCAATTTTAAGGAAGGGAAACAATTCAAGTGTCGATAATCAGGCGTCCACCTGGAAAAAGGGAAAGCATCTCAGATTATAATTAGAGTTTAGCAATCAGGCGTCCACCTGAAGAAAAAGGAAAGCGTCTCAGATTACAATTCAAATCGACAACAAAGGAACTTCATCTGGAGAATACAAGTCAATAAGGCAACAGGAACCGCAAGATCAACTTTGAGGATATAGATAGGATTTTTGTAATGCATAGATCATAGATTAGTCTAACTTCTTTTTATATTGTCTTGGTGTAATAAGGAGTTCAGTAAGCAGTAGCAGCAGCGGCAACAGTGAATCACAGCTTCTTGGTAGTCCCAGCTACAAAAATTTTCCGAACTACACCGACCTGATTCCTTTATAGCCAAGGATATGTAGGCAACCTCGGAAGCAGGGTGCAGTCAAATCTTTAAAAAATGCTTCCCACGGAGTTTCGAACGGGCAAAAATCGCTCGTACCCGCTCATTATATCTTTGCACGAAAACTCTTTATGTTTTCGGACAAAGAGGGCAGCTGTGAGCACGTGATTTTTGTCTCACATGAATTACTTCTACAAAACTCCCAAAATTAAATCTTTTCTTTAATTATTTGTTATTCTATGAATTATTGTAGAATTTTCCTGATTGTTTGCATTTTTGTGTGCATATTTAATTTTGTTTAAATCATAAAAATAAAAAATTACATTTCATCTGCATTTAGGATTTGATTTTTATATTTTTTTAATTAAGTAATTTGTTGTTTTACAAAAAAAAAATGGAAAAAATCACAAAAATAACGTACTTTTTTTTGGCATTTTTAATTTCAAATTTTTATAGTCTTCTTTTAATTTGGTATTTAATTAGTTATGGTAGTTATTATTTAGAGATAATTAATTTAATTTAGTAGGATCATTTTGGTTAAGGGGTTAATTTAGGAATTTAGGCTAGGGAATATGTTTACCTAACTAATTAGGAAGCTTCTAATAAGTGGTGGGGTTAGGAGTACACTAAAGTTTGAGTGGAGATTAATAAAATGGGGAAGGGGAATTTATGAATAGAGAGGGCATTGTTCTGCTGCCTATTTAGATGGAAGAAAAGAGGGAGAGAGGGGAACACGACTGAACATAAAAATTGGCAAAAGAATATTTTCACCTCAAGCTTTTCTGAGCACTTTCGTTTTTTTTTAGCATTTTCTGGATTTTCTTTTACTGGTCCTGGGTTTAAAGAAGAATTGATAAAGATTTTGTTGTTGCTGCTGTATTGACTCTACAACTTTCAGATTTTACTTAGTTGAATTCACTCCCTAGTAGGTATGTAAATTTTCAGCTTTGTTGTGAACTTAAAGTAAGTAAAACTTGACCTATTCATGTTAAATCCATGTTGAACATTCCAGATCTGTTTGTTATTCTCTAAATTTGATTAGCTCGCATTTTTAATCAATATTATGCCATAAATGCTTGCTTCAATTAAGTGTCCAGTTGGTTAAGCAAATAAATTGATATTTAGGGGGGGGGGGGGGGTTGACACGCGGTTTGGGCTTGTGACTGTTTAATTGATTTCAAGAAATTTTATTTGAGTTGTATGATCAATGATTTTGTATTATTATTTAAAGTAAGGGAGACGCGCGGGGTGTGCGCAAGAATGTGCATATTTATTGAAATCATGTATTGTTCTGTGTCCATAGTTTTAGATTGAAGTAGAGGAATATTTACAAATTGTGTTTGAGTAGGCTCCTGATACTATTAATTTAAACTATTCATAGGTGTAACATTGATTTCCTCGGTTGAAGTTATTTCGTAATTGGTCATTCGTTAGTTGAAATTAATGGTTGAAATTGGCGTCGGATTCCTTTTTTTTTTTTTCTATGCGTGAGCTTCCATTCGAAATTTTTCTATTGAAGTTGATATTGTATTTAAATATAGCGGCCGAATAGTATTGTTTTCACATTCTTAAATCATTAATTCCTGGCTTCAATAATCGCAAAATCAATTTCAGGGAACCATGAATATCCGCAATTGCTTCGTTTGAGTATAAGTTTTTTAAAAATAAATTGGGGTGTCCCATATCAACAAACATATAATTTATGGCTCTCAAAAGAGTAGTTCAAACATCCTTTAAAATTAGGCTCGAGGTGTGCCATAAACAAAATTAGATAACTCATGGCCCTCACTTAATTAATTTTTAACTCTTTAGAAATCGGGGTGTGCCATTAGTTGAATTTTTCATGGCCCTCGCAAACCTTCCTAGTAACTTAAAAGTGTGTAGTTGATTTAAGCATGATATTAAAAATTACTTTCCTAAACTCGGGTGCGCATTTATGTGACCCAAATCCAAATCTCAACAACGTTAAATAAAATGTGTTGTGGACGGTCGGTGCATTTATGTAGCGTGACTTACGATGTGTTTTAAATAACTTTGAATTTTTCCTGAAATATTAAAAGCGGCTAAAACAATAGTACCCGTTGCTTTTTGCTTTTTGCTTTTTTGCTTAAAGTACCAATTATGGGTCTGTATGATCCATTTTTAGACGTTAGAACCATTTTGAAAGATCACTAAATGAAAAAATGTTAGAATAATATTTTAATTTAATCCCAACAATTCATCTCATACTTTTGTTTTAGTAGCCTCTTTGTTAATTAATTTCACATTGACTTAGCTTAATAACAATGAAGTTATCCTCAAGGTTTAAAGTGTCAAAGTGCGTCCCTTTATTAGTAAATGGTGCAAATAATAAAAAGCACACTCCCTAGTTCGCCTTCACTTCCCATAGTCATGCCTTAATCTAATTATAAAAAAAAAAAAAAAAATTCAAAAACAACGTAGTTTGCTTTAGGCGCGATTGTTAATAGATTATCATGGCTATGGGTACGGTTCTCGCGACATAGTTATGATACGTAATTCCCAAATTCAGGGGTGCATTTCATGTGACCCGATCATAACAACTTCAAACAATAATAAAATAAACATGTCGCGAATCGCGGGTGCATTTCATGTAGCGTGATTCGCGGTGTGTGCCAAAACGGCAAGTGTACGACAATGGTAACTTGTTCAAGAAATAATTCCATAATTCCTAAAAGCGGTTTAAAATAATTAAAAAGCGGTTATAAAAGCTAAAAATGCACAATAAGTTTAAAACGTGTAATAAGTCAGATAATTAGGCCAATTTTAATAGTTTAAGCGACCATGCTAAAACCACGGAACTCGGGAATGCCTAACATCTTTTTCCGGGTTAATAGAATTCCTTACCCGAATTTCGGTGTTCGCGGACTGTAATACAGAGTCAATACTTTCCTCGATTCGGGATTTGAACCGGTGACTTGGGATATCATAAAATTATCCCAAGTGGCGACTCTGAATCTAATATAATAATCCAGTTTCGATTGTCCTTCAATTGGAAAAACTCCTTTTTACACCCTTCTCGGGGGTGTAGTGAAAAAAGGAGGTGTGACACGGACTAGTACTATACAAAGTACCATATGACCATGATAGTGAGATATGCATAAAGTGTATTAAAAATAAGTAGAATTTTAAGTAATTTGAGACAATTATTAATTATACGGGTAATTGATTAATTATCGGATAGCGGGATATTACCTAATTAAATTAATTAAAAAAACTTTGGATAAATATGGGAAGAGTGACGTGGCAACAAGACACAATCTGATCAAATGACAAAGGCTCATTTAAGAGTAGGTGGCAACTTAATTCAAGACATATCTCTTTCTAAAGACCTTTTATATTAATTCCTAAAGACCTTGAATACAAAACCAAAGTCTAAAACCTTACACAGAACATGAAAGCTCTCTGAATCTTACAAAATCCAAACGTTAAAGCCTTTGAAGCTTTATAATATCCAAATGTTAAAGCCTTGAAACTTTACAATGTCCAAACGTTAAAACCTTTGAAACTTCACAATGTTCAAATGTTGAAGCCCTTTAAACTTTACAATGTCCAAATGTGAAAGCTCTTTGAATTGTTACAATGTTCAAATGTGAAATTTTTTGAAACACTACAAGGTCCAACATGAAACGCTAATTCAAAGAAAGTCCAGTACAATCTTTCTCAAGAATATAATACGGACTTTTTCCCACTTCAATCCGCCGTTACGTGTTTTCGCAAAACAGAATCGGTTCAGGTATGTTAAGGCTATCCCTTCTTTCTTTTGGCATGGTCCAAATTATACTGAAGAAATGAGTAAATACACAGTTTCTATAAATTAATCTATTCATAGAAATAGTAGGGGTGTCTATATTCTTGATTCCCTATGAGAACTATTATTATCTTCTGTTCATGGGTCTCAGAATAATACACAGTTGGAAAAGTTTATTCGGAAGGAATATCGAGATTATTATGTATTTTTCATGCATTTCACTCATTTATACATGTGCATTGACCCATGACCAGATGATATTATATACGCGTATATATGTATATGGGATATGGGAAAAGGTTACGTCATTATATACGCACCACCACCTGATCGGCTGGTATATGTTGATGATGTTGCCCACAGTGGCTAAAATATGATTCGAACGGCGTTATATACGCGTATATATGTATGTATATATATGTATATGGGATATGTGAAAGGTTATGTCGTTATATACGCACCACCACCTGATCAGCTGGTATACGATGATGATTTTGCCTACAGTGGCCGATATGATATGGTGGGATGCCCTTAGAGGCTGATGATGTTATGAAACATGTACCTATGCATGACATTACATTCATACGCATATGCATGACGCTAAAAGTAATTTATGATTTACAAAGTTATTCAAACTTACAGGTTGAGTCATGTACTCTATATTTCTTGCATGTCTTTTATGTACTTGTTTATGTGCCTTACATAATCGGTATATTATTCGTACTGATGTCCCTTTTGCATAGGGACGTTGCATTTCATGCCCGCAAGTCCCGATAGACAGGTCGAGAGCCCTCTAAGTAGGCTATCAGCTCAACGGAAGATGTTAGTGCGCTCCATTTGCTTTGGAGTTGCTCGTTTGGTTAGTATGATTTAGACGTGTATTATTTGGTATGGCGGGACTCTATCCCGACCTTTATGACATTTATGTACTCTTAGAGGCTTGTAGACATATGTCATATATATAAAAGATAATACGGCCTGGTCGGCCTATGTTTTGAGTTTATAAAGTATCATGTTGGCCCGTATGTCATGTGTACATAATGATGTAATAAGAAAGATACGTTACGTTGGTACTCCGTTGAGTAAGGTACCGGGTGCCAGTCGTAGCCTATCGGTTTGGGTGGTGACAAATTTAAATCCGACCCACACCCTTTTTAAAATCCTACCCAAACCCGGATCCCTACCTACCCTCTCTAATATCGAACGTTGATCTCCCAAATCAACGGTCCACGTTTCCCCTTACAAAATTAAACCCAAACGACCCCCTAACCTTAATTCATTTCCTACCATCCCGCCGCCCTTGAATCCCCTTTCCTCTCTAATTCTCTCTGCAACCTCACTCAAACCCTTGCCGCCGCCACCCAAACTAACCCTAATCCCCTTCGATCCTCACCCAATCCATGGACTCCCATGGTTGTTTGGGATATGTACTTGTCTCCTACATCTCCTGGTGGCCCGCTTTTATGATTTTGTGGAAATATCTCGAAGAGATCTATTCCAGACCTTTCTCGAACTTCTATCCATGGTCCTTTCCGCCCATCCATGGTTGTTCCAGCTAGATCGGTAACTTTTCGACATTTTCTCACTTTTTGGGTTCTCCGAAACCCTAACTTTAAAGACTTTCCAATGTTTTCTCAGATCTGTCTTAGATCTGTGTATGTTATAAACCTCTTGGTGTTTTTTCTCAAAGGTTTTTAAGATTTTTTCAAAGTGACTCTCCGTCTTCGAGATTAGGGTTTCCTTAACCTCTTTTAAGGGTTTCTCCTCTGATTTTCAGTGTTGTCTTATGATTTTACTATGTTTAAATGGTTTGTTTATGTTTTTTTCTGCCAAGCTCATCATGTTGAAAACCCTAAGTATTTTTGGTTTTATCCGAGGTTCTGGAACTGTCTTTGTTTATACTTGTTTCGATTTGGGTTCTTTATGGTTAGATCCCTTTTCTCTGTTCATGTTGAATGATTTTGAGTTCTTATCGCTTTTTAACCTAACTGTTAAACCCTAATTTTTAAAAGTTTTTCTTCACTTATTATTATGAGTTTGATGGCTTTCTTTACTTGTTTCTGACCTTCTTTACCTGTTAGTTTGGTTTTCCACTATGGTTCTATGTGTTAGCCATGACTACTTAACTCGTTGATTACCATGTTTCGAGTGGGCTCTCATACCACTAAGCCCTTAGCCTACTCATGTTGTTGCTATATGTTTGTGTTCATCTAGTTTTCTTCTTTTGTCAATATGGTTGACCTTGCATGTATGATACTCCTGTTCATTCTTCCCTATTTATATGTCGAAGTGTAGAATCATAACTCCCTCTTGATTGATCTTGATTTCCTTAAGTTACGGTTGATTGCAAAGGTTTTCATATAAACCCCTAATTTTACTCGTTTGTTTGAGTTGATTGATTCCCTTGCTTTATTTGCTGTGATGTTTCACCCCTACTCAATCCTTTCCCTAAATTAAGTATATTTTGTATCTAGACTCAATTGTATACTCTATACTTTTACTATCCCTTATATGGTCAAAAATCAATCTTTCTCAAATTGATTTTCTTTCCTTAATTATCCTTGTTAGTATTTGTTTGAGCAGTAATTCCTTGATTAAAGGGATATACTTGTACTTATTGGATTCTAATGGTGATTACTTCCATAATTGTGCAAAACCTTTACTTGTTACTTTACTTTCTATTCGTTTTCAAAGCTATAAATACTCTAACCTCTCTTCCTTAAACAGATGAACAACTAGTTCCGAACACACACATACACAATGAAACTCTCTTTTCTTTCTCTACTACTTGTGCTACTGGTAGAAAGCCAAGGCTAGACTGTGGAAACTTTGATTGCTTTACTTTTTCTGCATTTTGCTCCTTCAACTGGTATGTTATCAGTTTAAATTTTGCAACTCAACTCTATGTGTTACTTTGTTTGTCAATCCTTGTCTCTTTCTGCACTAACTTAATGGCTCATGCTGTTAAATTGTACTTTTTGTTTACTGCTTTACTCAGCATGCTTAAAATCCTGCCCTCCTTTGTTCAAATGAGATCAGCTTGTTTACTTGTTCCTGTTTATGTCCCTCATCTATCATGTCTCCTAATATACTTGATTCATGACTAATTATGTGTTTCTGATTTGGATTCTCTATGTCCCCAACCCCAGCGTCATGTTTGTAACTACTGAAGTTGTACTGCTCTTTGGACTCATTCTGGTATGTGTTGTTGTTGCTCCTATCCCCGGCCCCTTCAAAACTGTCTTCCCTAAGCAACACTTTTTTTGTTGTTGCAAATTTATCTCAACCAATCATTTTCCAAACTATTTTGTAAAACAATCGCTGTTTCAAGCATGTGTTCTGCACTTCCACTATAGTCTTAGATCATTTGGTTCTGCCCCTTTTGTGTGAGCCTTGCGTTGGGACCCTTGAGCTCCCTCTGAACCTCGACACATAAGAGTTGTCCCTTCCACACTGCACTCACTCTGTTTGGTTATGCAATCTGGGTGTGAGCACTGCCCGGGATCCCTTGAGGTCCTTAAGGAATTCTAACACACCTAGATATGGGAAAGGCTATGGAACAATATTGGCATTTGAGTGGTTTATTACATAACTTAGATAGGAAGACAGAATCAGGCTTCCTATAGTTGTAACTTCTTATTTTGCATTTCTCATGTAATTCTATCACATGGTCTGTAATAATTTGTAAACAAGTATTGGGGTGGCTAGTGATATGGGATAGGGTAAATATGCATGTTAAGGGTAGAAAACATGTTATTAGATTTATGTTCCTAATTGCGCAATAGAAACCATGCTTAGCGTTCATGCATGCATTAGAAGTCATGCTCTTAGGTATCATATTTATTGTTTCAGCATGTGCACCTTTACAACATCATGTTTTAAAATCTGCTAATAATCAGCATTCTACTATTATTTGCATTCCTGCCATATGCACTTAGAAATCCCGCTCTTATGAAATTCTGCATTCCTGCCATATGCACTTAGAAATCCTGCTCTTAGGAAGTTCTGCATTCCTGCCGTACGCACTTAGAAATCCTGTTCTAGTGATTTTGCATTTTAGATACCATATTTTAGGATCTTATTTGCACTTACACTTAGTGTAAATTGCTGATTATAAAAGAGGTAAAACAGCTTCACACTTGATTATCCCGTCTAAAATAACTGGTAATAATCTCTACAAATAGAACAACATGCTCTTAGGGTAAAATAAGCTCTGAACCGTCTTTTAATAATTTTGAATAACTGCTGCATCTCTCTTTGCACCTAGCCAAGCCTTAGGTAATAACTTAAACTGGAACTGCCTTTGTTTAATTATCAACTGTTAAAACCAGTAGGCAAACCTGATTTAGACTTCTTTTCTGAGTCATGTAATAAATCTGGTTCTGATGTTACCATTTAAACACCCTGCTTTAGGATTTTAAATTCAGACCTCAACTGTGTATAAGTCATGCTGTCTATGTGCATTATTTGTGGAGGTATAACTGAGCCTTCTGCTTGTTTTCTGTGTTTTCCCCTTTTAAATGCAGTCCTACTTGTTTTGTATGTCGCCTTAGCATTTTGCCTTTAAACCTGAGGGTTTGCCTAGAACTTTCTTATAGGATAGGAATCCTAAATTCCTCCGGGACTGATAGGAAGGGACGGGTAACAACATGCAATAAGAGTCGAGACCAATCTTCGCTCTAAATACCTTCACAGAGTGGGAAAGGGTAGATATGGATATGATGACCCGTGCGCTAATACCACTTGTAGCCCTCTTTTGAGGAGTGTCATACCGAGTATTGCATTGATGTGATCCATATTACAAACAAATCTAGGACGCCCCCTTTACACTCATAAGCATGCTTAGATCGTAACTCTTTTTAAAACCTTGATTTTATTAATCGTTCTCAAACACTTGTGTATTTAAATCCCCTATTATTTGAGCCCTACTTGTTTATTTGCTAATTGCACAAACTCACAGAAATTGTCTGTCCGGGAACCATACTAGTTAATCCTGAAGGGTGCCTAACAACTTCCCCTTAGGATAATTTCAAGCCCTTACCCTATCTCTGGTTATCAAACATAGTTGTAGATGAACCTTATGGGTGCCCTAACATACCTTAAAATCGTTAGGTGGTGTCTCTTCAAAAAAAATGCAAACCCCGTTCCCAAAATGAGTTGTCCCATACCCAAATGTCCTGAAACCAATTCCGCAGAATGGGAAAGGGGGCGCGACACTAGTAGATTGATTTCATACTTGAAGGCCCAACGGATGGTTGGGAAGGGTAGTCTTTCTTATTTGTCCTTTGTGAGGGATGTCAATGCAGAGACCCCTATTATTGATTCTATTCCAGTGGTGTCAGATTGTCCGGATGTGTTTTCTGCAGATCTGCCAGGCATGCCACCGGATAGGGATATTGACTTCAGTATTGATTTGGTTCGGGCACTCAGTCTGTTTCTATTCCACAGTATCGTATGGCACCAGCGGAGTTGAAAGAATTGAAGGAGCAACTTCAGAAACTCCTTGATAATGGGTTTATTCAACCTAGCGTGTCACTTTGGGGTGCACTAGTTCTATTTGTGAAGAATAAGGATGGTACCATGAGAATGTGCATTGATTACAAGCAGTTGAACAAAGTCACAATCAAGAACAAGTATCATTTACCTTGTATTGATGATTTACCATGAGAATGTGCATTTGGGGCACGTGCTATCCAGTGAGGGTATTTAGGTAGATCCGAAGAAGATAGAGGTGGTTCAGATTTGGCCCAGACCGTCCTCTGCTACAGAGATTTGAAGCTTTCTTTGTTTGGCTGGTTATTACCGTCGGTTCATGTAGGGTTTCTCATTTATTCCATCCTCATTAATCAAATTGACCCAAAAGGGTGCTCCTTTCAGGTGGTCGGATAAGTGTGAGGTGAGCTTTCAGAAGCTCAAGGCTTCCTTGACCACAGCTCCAGTTCTAGTTCTACCATCAGCTTCTAGCTCCTATACATTATATTGTGATGCTTCTCGGTCGGTATTGAGTGTGTTTTGATGTAAAAGGGTAGAGTGATTGCTTATGCTTCGCATCAGTTAATGTCTCATGAGAAGAACTACCCAGTTCATGATTTGGAGTTGGCTTCCATTGTTCTCATGTTGAATATTTGGAGGCACTATCTCTATGGTGTGTCTTGTGAGGTATTTACTGATCATCATAGCCTCCAACACTTGTTCAAACAGAAGGATATCAATTTTAGGCAATAGAAATGGTTGGAGCTACTAAAGGACTATGATATTACTATTTTGTATCACCCGGGAAAGGCCAATATGGTGGAGGATTCCTTGATAGGAAGGTAGTGAGTATGGGTAGTTTTGCATTCATTCTTGTTGGGGAGAGAACTCTTGTAGTTGATGTTCAGGCTTTGGCCAACCAGTTTGTGAGATTGAATATTTCGGAGCCCAGACGAGTTCTAACTTGTGTGGTCACTCGGTCTTCCTTATTGGATTGCATCATAGAGCGTCAGTATGATGATCCGCATTTGCTTGTTCTCAAGGACAAAGTTCATCACGGTGATGCCAAAGATGTGACTATTGGTGATGATGAGGTATTGAGGATGTAGGGCCGGGTACGTGTGCCCAATGTAGATGGCTACGGGAGTTGATTCTTGAGAAGGCCACAGCTCGTGGTATTACATTAATCCGGGTGCCGTAAAGATGTACCAGGATTTGAAGCAACACTATTGGTGGAGGAGAATGAAGAAGGATATAGTTGGGTTTGTATCTCGGTGCCTCAACTGTCAGCAAGTAAAATATGAGCATCAGAGACCGGGTGAATTGCTTAAGAAGATAGAGATTCTAGAGTGGAAGTGGGAGCGGATCAACATGAATTTCGTAGTTTGGCTCCCATGGACTTCGAGGAAGTTCGATGCTATTTGGGTTATTATGGATCAGCTGACCAAGTCCGCGCACTTCATTCCTGTGAGTACTACTTATTCTCCAGACCGGTTGGTTGAGATTTACATGAGAGAGATTGTTCACCTGCACGGTGTGCTAGTTTCCATCATTTCAGATAGAGGCACGCTATTTACATCTTAGTTTTTGAGAGTCATGCAACGAAAGTTGGGCACTCTGGTTGAGTTGAGCACACCATTTCACTCTCAGATGGACGGATAGTCTGAGCACACTATTCAGATATTGGAGGACAACTACGTGCTTGTGTCGTTGATTTTGGTGGTTCATAGGACCAGTTTCTGCCGCTTATGGAGTTTTCTTACAGCAACAGTTATTAGTCAAGTATTCAGATGGATCCATATGAGGCTTTATATGAAAGGCAATGTATATCTCTAGTGGGTTGGTTTGAGCCGGGCGAGGCTAGGCTATTGGGTACTGACTTAGTTCAGGATGCTTTGGACAAGGTTAAATTGAATCAGGAGTGGTATCACATGGCGCAGTCTAGACAAAAAATTTATGCCGATAGGAAGGTTCGTGATGTGTCCTACATGGTTGGAGAGAAGGTTCTACTGAAGGTATCACCCATAAAGGGTGTTATGAGGTTCGGGAATAAGGGAATGTTGAGCCCCGGGTTCATTGTGCCTTTTGAGGTACTTCAGAGGATTAAGGAGGTGGCTTACAAGCTCGCCTTGCCACTTGTCTTGTCGAGTGTACATTCAGTATTTCATGTTTCTATGCTCTGGAAGTATATCGGCAATCCGTCCCATGTTTTGGATTTCAGCACGGTTCAGATGGAAGGTGATTTAACTTATGATGTGGAGCTAGTAGCTATTTTGGGGTGGCAGGTTCGGAAGTTGAGATCAAAGGATATAGATTCAGTGAAAGTGCAGTGGAGAAGTCGGCCAGTGAAGGAGGCTACTTGGGAGACCGAGCGGGATATGTAGAGTAGATATCCACACCTATTTGAGTCTACAGGTACGTTTCTAGACCCATTCGAGGATGAATGTTTGTTCAAGAGGGGGATGATGTAATGATCCGGCCGGTTGTTTCAAGAGCTGTAGCCCCGTTCCCCTATTTACTGCTTCTTTTGTGTTCTACAACTGTATTATGACTTATCGAGTTAGTTGGTTTGGGTCCGGAGTGATTTTAGAATGAAATGAGACACTTAGTCTCTTATTTAAAAGCTTAAGTTGGAAAAGTTGACCGGATGTTGACTTATGTGAAAACGACCTCAAGTTTGAATTTTGATTGTTCTGTTAACTCCTTTAGGTGATTTTGGACTTATGAGTGCATCCTAATTGTGTTTTAAGTCTATAGTAGAATTAGGCTTGGAATCCTGAAAGTTAGAAAATTGGAAAGTTTGACCTTGGATTTACGGCATTGGGACTAGGTTTGTGGTGTTATTTATGATGCAAAATTTGAGGTCAATCGGACGTGAGGTGGTATGTTTTGACGTCGTTTGTAGAATTTGGAAATTTCAAAGTTCATTAGGCTTGAATCCGTGTGTAATTCGTGTTTTTGACATTGTTGGAGGTGATTTGAGGATTTGACTAAGTTCATATGATATTTTGGTACATGTTGGTATGTTTGGTCGAGGTCTGGAGGGCCTCGGCTGAGTTTTGGGTGGTAACGGATAATTTTTGGCCTTTGAGAGATAGCTGATATCTGTTGCTACATTTTTCTGGTTTCCTCTTATGCGTTTGCGAGAGGAGACTCACGGTCATGAAGAGTGTTTCTTAGAAGGTGAGAATTTGTCCGACGCATTGTAAAAGTAGAGGAAACAAACGCGAAGGTATGGCAGCGTGTGCATTGTGAACGCGTTAGTGGTGTCGCGTTCGTGAAGAGGAGTGAGGTAGCTGGGGACCCCCAGCCTTTTGTTTTACATGTTCACGAGGTAAGTGACACATTAACGGAGGTTTGAGTTTGCAAAGCATTGCGTTCGCGAAGCAATGGATGCGTTCACGAAGAGTAAAGTGGAGAGGTGTTCTAAGTTGCTCTACGCGAACGCGCGAGAACGATTGCATTCGCAAAGAAGGAAATCTGGGCAGATAGTATTAAAACGAGGGTTTGAACCCATTTTTTCATATTTTGAGCTAGAGATCACGGATTTAGGCGATTCTTGAAGGGATTTTCATGGAATTGATTGGAAGTAAGTGATTATTTCTTGGTTTTGGCTAATTCCCATAATTTAACCTTTAATTTTATCATCTAATTTGTGATTTGGGGTAAAAAAGTAGGAAAAAAGAGGAAGTGTCCTTGATTTGGTATTTTGAGTTTCGAATGGGATTTTTTTATCGGATTTGAGTAAATTTGGTATGATTAGACTCGTAAGTGAATGGGCTTTCGAGTTTTGTGACTTTTGTCGGATTTAGAGACATGGGCTTGGGGTCCAGGTTTAGCAATTTTGGGTCCAATTTAGTAGTTTTCATATGGAATTGATCCCATTAGCATATAATAATTATATTGTACTGCTTGTGTCTAGATTCCGGGCATTCGGAGGCCGACTCGCAAGACAAGGGCATTTTGGAGTAGCGTTTTGCTCGGTTTGAGGTAAGTAACAGTTATAAATCTTGTCCTAAGGGTATGAAACCCTAGATTTTGTATCGTGCGATTATTTTGGAGGTGACACACATTATAGATGACGGGAATGTGGGCCTACACCAAAGGATTTATGACTTGGCCCGTCCCGTGAGACTGTAATGTGGAATAGCTTACTGCTAATTATGTGTTTCCTCTGTTTTATGGAGATTTGACTGAAATTCATGTTTGAAATCATGCTTAGGACATATGATATCACTATTGGGACCTGTTGGGGCCGTGTACTTGTTGAATAGCTGCTATCTGCTATTTTGTACTCAGTCCTAATTTTACTTGCGTAGTATATATCCATCTCTTCTTATCCCTTGTTTATACATGTTATTATCTCTATTTGGGCTAATTTATATGAGTTTTGATAGCCCGAGAGACTAGGGAGGTTGATGACTGAGTGAGGTCTAGGGCCTGATGGTGAGATATTGATATCATAGCATGTGAGTTGTCCGTGCAGCATGCGAGTTGTCCATGCGGATCTTGATTTGACATTATAGCATGTGAGTTGTCCGTGCAGCATGTGAGTTGTCCGTGTGGATTATAGCGCTTGGGATGTAGGAGCCCTCCGGAGTTCTGTACACCCCCAGTGAGTGCATGTACCTACTGAGTGTGAAAACTGAGTGCTGACAGCCAAGTAATTGAGCTGTTGAGATGAGTTGAGTGGTTGTTACCTTGAGAGGTATACTTCCTTTTATTTGTTGTTGCACTTAGTTGATATCTGTCATCGTTGTAAAGTTTTATGGGAGATTTATATCTGGTTTACTTGCACTTGAAACTATACAAAACTGATTTGACCTAAACTGCTGGATTTGAAAGCATGTCTATTCTTTATTGAAATTACTGAAATGAACTGTACTTGTATAGCTCATCACTGCTTCTCAGTTCCTTATTTGTTTCTGTTACTCACTGAATTGGAAGTACTCACGTTACTCCCTGCACCTAAATGTGCAGATCCAGGTGTGTCCGATCTCGGTGGACATGAAGATCGTGCGTACTCTATTACCATAGATTTACGAGGTAGCTGCCATCATTCGCAGTCGTTGTTCTCCTTCTTTGCTTTCTTCTTTTTCTGTATTGACATTTAGAGACAGACTAATGTAGACATTGTTTTTCTTATTCTTGAGGTCTAGTTGCTCATTACTTGGTAACACCCCGATGTTTGGGACTATCTTTCCGCATTGTATTTTCAGTTTAACTCCTATTTTTATGAAAATTCTGTTATGAAAAAGCTTTTGATTTATCTTTTATGAAATAGCAAAGTGTTTTTTTAAAAATATCATCTTGCCTAATACCATACTAGGTGCTATCACGACGGGTTCAGTTTTGGGTCGTGACACTTTAGAACTTCAAACTTCTACATTCGATGCCAAAACCTATCAAATACAAGTCACGTTTGACATTACGGACCTATTCCAACTTTCGGAATCAGAATCCGAACCCGATATCAAAAAGTACACTCTCACTCAAACTTCCCAAAAACCTTCAAATTTCAAACTTTCGCCAAATGACCTAAAATGACCTACGGACCTCCAAATCCACATCCGAACACGCTTTAAGACTAGAATCACCATACAAAGCTATTCATAGGCTCGAAATCCCAAACGAACATCGATAACATTGAAAAATACTTCAACCCAGATTCATGAAATTCTTCAAAATTGCCAACTTTCCACAGTAGGCGCCGAAACGCTCTCGGGTTATCCAAAACCCGATTCGGACATACGCCCAAGTCCAAAATCATCGTACGAACCTATTAGAACTTTCAAATCCCAATTTCGAGGTCTTTTACTCAAAAGTTAAACCTTGGTCAACTCTTTCAACGTAATCTTTTGAAATGAGAATTTCCTTCCAAATCAACTCCGAACTTCCCGAAATTAAATTTCGACCTCCCGTACATGTCATAATACCATAAGAAGCTAATCAAGGCCTCAAACCATTGAGCAACGCGCGAGGGCTCAAAACGCCTGGTCAGGTCGTTATATTCTCTCCCACTTAAACATAATTTCGTCCTCGAACGTGCTAAGGACTGCTCCTAAGTTGCCCAAAATTGTTGTTTAACACCTTGTGCACCTACCCATGCCGCACGACCCAGTTGAGCACATTAGCTCGAGCCAAACTGAAGATCCTTTCTGCTTATTAGCTAATAAGCTACAAACTCGAATGTGATACATAGGGAAAAATGAACTCTGGAAAGAACTACTCAACCCACGTAACTAATTAAACAACTGAAAAGATGTTATGAACCTTCCTTAGAAAATGAGAAACAAAACACACAAAAATTGATATAGGGAATTGTACTCAACATAACACTATTGCGGCGTGCAACCCGATCCACAAATGATACCGTTGCAGCGTGCAACCCGATCCAACCATGATACCCGTGGCGGCGTGCCACCCGATCCAAACAACATACCCGTGGCGGCGTGCCACCCGATCCAAACATAATATAAGGAAATACCTATCGAGCTAGAATGCTCATACCTACGAAATACCTAAATGCCAACCACGCGTATGCCAAGTGTATAATATCATTACCGGGGAGACAGATAGCGCCATACGCAACAAAACTCAAGCACGACTAATATGCAATAAATGACCTGCATCTCGAGAGCCATCTTGCTCTCACAACACCACAAACTACATGGGATCTCAATACAAGTGCAGATAATCATACCATCCCACAACCCACATGGCATAATAGTGATTACATGGAATAGCTGACGACGGAAATAATATCCAAGGCCCGAAAACTCCTCTGTAAGCAACGCTATGCTGTAATGAACACATGTGGCTTGATATAGAGCACCCACTCACTTTAGATCCATCCAAGGACCTCTAGCCGATTTTGATCGTACCACACTAGGCTAATAACCTTTCGAGGATCCACAGTAACCCTTTTCCCATGACACACAAGAACAATCGTCAAATCCGGAACAAACTTCCACAGTTCACAACCAAATGAATAGTGCGCCTTCTAGGCCTAAACTCTCACATTAGCAATAGTACCATAATCTCCATACTTGGTTTCAATCTTTAATCAATCAAGTGACTACATGTAACACTTATACCATCTTCCCGTGGGATATGCCCCATGACCTCCCCCACCAGCTAGCAAAGTCTGCACATCCATACTACCGGCGATACAATGTTGTAAAGCGAATCGATAATCTGCAAATCAATACACAAAGCCTCTTACATAGGGCACCGATCTCAGGTGACATTAGGATAATACTAGCTTACTCTAAACATCTGAATTCTTTCTTGCTCATCCAAGCTCGTGACATTCTTGTCAACACCGAACCACAACATTGATCCTCAACTTCGAATTCCCAGGCTGTTCACTGCGCCTAACATGCCACTATGCAAGATTACAAGAATTTCATCATAACTCTTAAACTACTAATAGATTAAAAACTGCACCACCTAGAAATCTTTCATTAGCACAATTCAGAAGGACTAATGCAACATGCAACTGAATCCTCAAACCGTAGAAAATACAAACCTCAAGTTGTGGTCTAAACCACCATAACTCTTTCGAGATCCATCTACATATAACATGCCATTATAATCAAATACCTCCAAATAAATTAAATTATGGCAGTCGTCAAGCCTCGTACGTATAACCTCAAATCACATGTACAACTTAACATGCTAAAGGAACTGATCATTGCCACCATCATGCCGACTCAATCATTTCTAACCGATCCTACTTCTTCTAATTTACTCCGGACTTGCCTTCGAAATAATAGTAGCTCCATTCAAAATATAACAAAACCATTCTGGACTCATCCTCAGTGACGCTATTTCATAAGACCACCATGTCTCAAAATCCACGAACCATCTCATACCATCCTTGTGCACATTCGCATCTTCAGCTGGTACACTTATTCAAGTAATTCCTCTACGAATCCGAAGTTATTTTCTCCCATTCCTCAAATGCTACATTGCATACCGATGATAACTTAGAACAATCCAAGCCCCTTTCATAATCCACTGCAAAAGCTCGATACTTAATCATATCACAAACTCGAAATCCATAGGCACCGCACTTTAAATTTTGAACCCACTAGGACCGTTGTTGAGAGTCACCCACTCTGACTTGTTCCCAAATATAATCAAACCCCAAGGCCCTGCTAGCACATGAACACCCCCTTAAAGAAACACCCGGCTGAATTACTTTCCTTGTAAATCTCATCTATACGAAGCATAACTCTAAGTTTTCCCAAAACCTAAGCATGAATCGACAAGTCCCAATATAGCACACATTCCCCAAATCCTTTGCTCGAATTACCATTGATATTTTCTTTCCTTGGTCATAACAACCCACCAATATGCCGATAACCAGAAACCTCATAAGTAGACAACCACATAATCCAATCATAAACGGTGAGGCTTCTCCATTTAGCTTGAAGCTACAATCACATAACCCTGGAACCCACCAAGATTCCTTCTTCCCCATTGACATCAATTGAAAGTCCAACAATATATTCCAAACTCTAAGTCAAGTTGCATCCAAATAAATTCCATGGACCTAGTCACTGTCCACCATGATCCCAAATTGCTCTAAACCTTCCTCAAGCGTGTGGCTATCCTACCACAGATCACATGTGTTACTCTGCTACTCTCCCACTTTAGTTAAACCCTATCTTTTAAGTATCTCCAACTTCTACTTTTCATACTTGACCTACTAGCAATTCAATCACTGCGAGACATCTTCCGCCATGTCCTTCCTCATCTTTCGCTGCCCAAATACTGCCTCAAAGCAAAATCCATCACTGTAGCACCTGACTTGATAAATTGCTACCAACTCTAAGCCCTCTCGAAGATCATCCTTCCCGAGCCATCAGCATTAGATGTACCCCTTTGATTCCAAAATCGCTACATTCTACTATCTCTGACAATCGCCTCTCAGGCACCATTTCACAATACTATGCCCTGAAGGCAAATTGATGATGGTCATAACACCGGCGAACCTTAACGCGTTCAACATGGACAATGACACCACATCACAATTGAGAATTCCACCATGCTCAAAAAATACCAATTCACATTACTCCATTGTCCCAAACCTGAACATTCATAGCCCGATTAACATTACTCCACTAGAAATAAAATGTCGAACCTCTGAATCATGCACTGAGAAAAACCTCCTTTCGAGTACTTCACCGCCCCGACACATAGACAAACACCCTACATTACACCAACACTTTGCGATAGCAACACACGAATCATCATAACAGTTAGTGCCCAACTTCAAAACCATAGGAAATACTGATACTGAGCTGAAACGATAGAACATCCTTCCGCAAGGTGATGACAATAGCCCAATCAAAAACACAGGGAGAAACATCCTGCACCACATCTGATGTACCATTAAAATTCCTTGATTCCCAATCGATAACAAGTGCTTCACATCACATAAGATTAGGTAGAAATGAAATAAAGGCATAAGTCTCAAAGCAATCAAATCGCACGATGAGGAATCAAGAAGGGAAGTGCTCCTAATAGCCCTGTAGCCTCGAGGTCGATTCTACAAATGTATCTGTATCGATCTGTAAGACTCTACTAGACTTGCTCATGACTCATGAGACCTAAGTGAACCTAGTGCTCTGATACCAACTGTCACGATCTAAAATCCACTAGAGGTCATGATGGTGCCTAACATCACCGTCAGGCAAGCCAACATTGAATATTTAACTTATTTACTCATTTTAGTATTTTTTAAATCATAATTTTCATCAATTATATATTAAGAAATAGAATTTACAGGGTTACTCAAATGTCTTCACAACTGCAATAAAGGACAACCCAAAAGTACCCCCTAAAACTCGGTGTCAAAAGTGCGTGAGCATCAACTAGGAAATAAATAAAATACAACATCTTTCTAAGATACAAATTAGATAGGAGAATACAAATAATTCTGATGGAGACTCTGCATGCTACGGATCATAACAGTAAATGCAGCTCACGGTAAGTCCCGGCAATAGTCGTGCCTCTGCACCTAAAAGATCATCTGACATATATGTACCTGCACAAAAATATCCAACAAGTGTAGCATGAGTACGTAAATCAATGCTTACACAGTAAGTATCCAGCCTAACCTCAGAGAAGTAGTGACGAGGGGTCAACATCGACACTTACTAGTGATCCATTCAGACAGATACAACAAGGCATAAACAGATGTGGGGAAGAGTAAATAAACGAATTAAACAAGTATAAATACATGGTACAATCCTTCTCTTGACAATAAGGTCAACTCTCGATTAGCAGTCACATCCTCCACCGGAGTGTATATATATATAATGGACCTCACCAGATGGGATCATCATAATTCAAATTAGGAAGACTCCCAAATTTACTGACCTTTTTACAAATACTACGCACGATTCCATAGAAGTATTTTACAGAAATGTCGAGGCGTACGAGCCGATCCCATCATAATCTGGTATATAACCATAGATACATCTATTACATAATGCCGAGGCAAACGGTTGGCTCCCATAAGGTTGCGCACTACTGAGGGTCGAACGACACGAACCATAGATGTATCTATCCTGCCGAGGCAAAAGGCCATATCCCATTAGAATAAGAAGATTTGACGGGTCCTTGACCCCACTCACGAAGGGACAAGTGGGTTTTTAGGAAAAGCTTTGGGGAAAACCTTCGATGTGAATGCATAATGCGGGGGAAATTCGTAAGAGGAGTACAATTATTCTGTGGCTAATCATGAAGTTCGACCGATCTCTAAAGTAACGAGTCTACCGCTCTACACAAGTCTAGTCTCAAATTGTAACAT
Source organism: Nicotiana sylvestris (assembly GCF_000393655.2). NCBI lineage: Eukaryota > Viridiplantae > Streptophyta > Magnoliopsida > Solanales > Solanaceae > Nicotiana > Nicotiana sylvestris. Next base: position 42,216,941 of record NC_091065.1, on the reverse strand, counting down.
GTAGTAAAGGAATCTAATAAGCAAGAGACAACTCAAATAGTACAGTTACAACATGGTGCGAACATGAGTCTACCCGGACAATAATATGAATATAGCTACGTACGGACTATCGTCACCTCGTGCGTACGTATCCCCCACAACAAGCAGAAAATATCAATTACAAAACCTAGGGGCAGTTTCACCCTCACAGAGTTAGACAGAAGACTTGCCATGCTCTGAAGTTTCATATCCGGCTCCAACACTCCAACGCCGCTCTAACACCTCAAACCAGTGTTCGTTGCTCCAAAACTAGTCAATCAGTGTGTAAATCCATAAATATATACTCTAATGCTTATTATAAATCAAATTATAACAATTTCAAACTCCGATTGAATAATTGATAAACCCAACCCTCAGGCCCACGTGCCCGGATTCTAAAATTATTTAAAGATAAACACTACCCATAATATTACTAACTCAAATATATAATTTATTCCCAATTTCATGCCCAAATTCGTGTTCAAAATCCATTAATATCAATTTTTTAGGTTTACTACCAAACCCCCAAATTTTCACTAATTTCCATGTTAAACTCTATATATAATCCAAGTATTTAACTCAAAACGACGTCAAAACCATGAATCGCACCCCAATTCAAGCTTAATGAACTTTACAACTTCAAACTTCTACATTAGATGTTGAAACCTATCAAATCGTGTTCGATTGACATCAAATTTTGCGTACAAGTCACATTTGACATTACAGACCTACTCCAACTTCTAGACACGGAATTCGACCTAGATATCAAAAAGTCCACTCCTAGTCAAACTTCCCAAAGACTTTCAAATTTCCAACTTTCACCAAATGACCCCGAAATGACCTACAGACCTCCAAATCCACATTCGGAAACACTCCTAAGACCAGAATCACTATACGGAGCTATTCCCAGGCTCGGAATCCCAAACAGACATCGATAACATTGAAATACACTTCAATCCAAATTCACAAAATTTTTCCAAAATGCTAACTCTCCACAATAGGCGCCGAAACGCTCCCAGGTCATCTAAAACCCAATCCGGACATACGCCCAAGTTCAAATCATCGTACGAACCTATTGGAACTTTCAAATGCCGATTCCTAGGTCTCAAATTTTTGTCAACTTTTTTAACTTAAAGTCTTCGAAGTGAGAATTTCCTTCCAAATCAACTCCGAACTTCCCGAAATTAAATTCAGACCACCCGTACAAGTCATAATACCTGAAGATAAGCTACTTAAGGCCTCAACCCGTTGAACGATGCTCTAGGGCTCAAAATAACCGATCGATTCATTACAACAATAGTAGTATAAGGAACACATAGAAGAACTTGGTCCTTACATAATCTGTGCACGTAAAAAATTAGACACCACACAAATTGCCCCCTTCTTATGTGGTATTGAAGTATAAAACATTAGTTTCAAATTAGAAAATGCATCTGGCAATTGATTTACAATATTATGCAAATCAATTATCACTTAAACTTGAAGTTTATATTTCTTTGTACAAGTATCTAGATATACCTATGGTAATTTATTTCAAGTATGAGTTTTTCCCCTGTTTATTTTCTCCCCTTCATGTTAGGATCACCAACGTATATATTCCTAACCTTATTTGGTACTCATCTTTCTGAATTTTGGTGGAGCAACTGAAACATAAATCGCACATCCAAATATTTTTTTGCAGAATAGTTCAGACCCATCTTGAACTTAACAACTTTTGATTAGTTCCCTCTTAAACTTCACGTGGTCTTTAATACCTCCCCCCCCCCCCCCGAACTTGGAAATTTCATAGCTTCGACTTCCCTGGACACTAACAGTTCATGGGAGTGTGACACACGCGATGCCACGTGAATTTTTTTGTCCATATGACAATTTTAAATATATATTTTTATCTTTTTAAGTCCACAAACTATTTAAATTATCTTTTATGCCAAAATCTGTAATAAAAGACTTAAAACAATGTTATTTTGACTATAAATTTTTATTTAGTTAAAGATATGATAATTTAATCTAAGTTACTTTTACACATTGGTGAGGAAAAGAAGGAATACACCGTTAGAACATATTATCATTGTATCTTAAAAATAAAAAAAAATACGTTTTTGGAACTTCACATATTGGCTAAATAAATATTTTAGGTAAAAATAGTAAATTTCAATTAAATATTTGTGAATCTGACTCGAAAAAATGCAACGTTTAATCAAAATAGTCCTTGCATAAAAATAAAATAAAAATAAAAGTATATAGTATTTTTTTGTAGAGAAAACACCATTTGAACTTCATTAATTTGGGTAAATCTTTTTATTTGGGTAAATAAATGGACTTTCAACTAACTTTTGTAGATTTGGATCAGAAAAAAGATAACAAATACATAGTTGAAACATATATTTACTGTATCTAAAAAAAGAACAATTGGAATAAAATATGCAACATATATTAAAAATATAACAGAAAATAAAATTGGAACAAATAAATTGTTATATTGATTATGTGGCAATTAATATTTGAGAAGTACCCCACTTGAAAGTTGATTTTTTTATTTTTCTTCCCTCTCATGTGATGCTTTTTGCCACATCAGCATCTAGGGGTCAAGAATATCAAATTTCAAGATTTAGGAGGGTATTAAAGACCACATGAATCCGAAGGGAGAACTAAATCAAATTTTCCAAGTTTAGAGAGGTACCGAATATTTTTTCTAATATTTTGAGATAAAACATATTTGGTTGTTGATTTTGCACCAATCATAATAGGGAAAATTATGATAGCTTGTTGATTTGATGCATACTGTTTACCGTAAAAATGGTAACAACAATTAAATTTGTAAATGAGATTCTAAAAATACGTGATCTATTTTTATGCTAGTTGTTAGAGCAGATGATGCTAGGAGTATGAAGTTTAATGACGAAATCCGAGCTAAGATGAAGCAATAGTCAAACCGAAAGGCTTACTGTCCGGGCTTCAGACCGATCGATGGAGGACCTCAGCGTCGATATCCGGGTCGAGCTCGAGCTACCAGTGGTAGTCGGAAATGGAATAACAGTTAGGTTATGATCAAACAAGGCTCCTTATGGCCAAGACCAAGCAATAAATGAGGAACAAGTAAGAAAGCGATAAATGTTAAAGTGGCCTCGAGCCAGTAAGAACGAGCAAGTTATAAAGACGAGAGAGAGAGATATTGTTGCACTTAAGTATAATAGCTGGAGCTCTGCTTTACAGGGTGTTAGCGACTCCCCTTTTATAGAAGGGGGAGCCCAAACTTAGTACAAGATACGTTGCGTGGTAAAATAAATGGGATGGGAAAACCGGCTAGATTTATGACGTATACGTGGGCCGATGCTGAGCTGCTCAAATAGACCTGATCGACCCTGGATGCATTCTTTGGGAGATTCCTGCATTTGTCGGGACTTCGGCCGGTATTATATTTTGCTGAGCATCGACAGATCTTGAGGGAAGTGACCGGCTCGAGATCCCGGGCCTCCGGGATCACCCTCCGAAGCATTTGGTCAAGGAGAAATCGGCCTCCCCGATTTCACCTGATATTTTTGTGGCTTCAAAGCTTCAACCCGGAGACCGTCTGAGTGTTTGAACTGCTGACGTCCATTCACGAGTATTCGGGATGTTTCTGGTGAAAGAATTTGTTACCTTACTCTGAGAAGGAGTCTTCTTTTATTCTTTTGACAAAAGGTATTCTTTGATTGCTCAATACAATAGTACATGTATTCTCCGACGGGGGCCTGACTATATGGTCATGGCTGATTCGACCGTTCGGTCCGATACATTGTTTTCCCATAGGAACCTTATTTGGCATTTCCAAAACTCCTTCGAGCGGGTAGCTTTCCGGGGGAATTACCCTTGCTATTCAAAAGTCGGTCGCAAGGGATGTCTTGAGCATTTTGCAGAGTTCCCCCTTAGGCAGCTCGCAGACGTTGCCTCGTTAAAGTCCTTGCCGGTAAGAACCCTTCTGTTGGGACAAAAACTCGGTCGAAGGAAAAGAGTACAACGGGTGCGTTTTTTAGAGCCTTGAGTTCTTCCGATAGCGCTAGCATTCCAGCAGTTCTGGTCAGGTGCTTGCATAGGGGTTAGTTCCAAATTTGAAAATAAAAAGGAAGATGGTCGTACCTTGAAGTGAGATATGCTGGTGATGCCTCGCGATTGGTTCGTTATAATTGCCTGGGGTGGAGATGCGGTGTGGATTTCTACTTTGTTCTGTCAAGATCGACCGAGGGTGAGGCTCGATTTGCTTTTTGGTTTATTCGGGGGAGGAGGTATGAGTGTTGGTACCACGTCGTGTATTGAGAACATTTCTCTTGCCGCGTGTTGTTCCCCATAGACAGTTTTGATCCTTTTCTTTGTTGGGAATTTTATCATCTAGTGAAGGGTGGATGGTACTGCTCTCATGTAGAGTATCCACGGCCACCCAAATAAGGCGTTACACATCATATCTCCCTCGATGACATGGAATTTGGTGTCTTAGGTTGTGCCAGCCACGGTAACCGAAAGGACGATTTCTCCTTTCATCGTTTCACTTGCCATGTTGAATCCATTGAGGACCCGAGTGGCGGGCACAATCTGGTCGAGTAGTCCGAGCTGCTCTATCACCCTTGACTAGATAATATTGACCGAGCTACCTGGATACACGAGTACACTTTTTATCTTAAAAGAATTTACAAGGAAGGAAATTACTAGGGCATCGTTGTGGTGTTGAGACAGGGCATCGGTGTCTTCTTCGCTGAACGTGAGGGCATCTTTGAGGATATATCCCCGAGTCCATTTCTCTTCGGTGATGGATATTTTTGTTCTTCTCATCACGAGTTCCTACAGGGCATCGGTGCCCCTATGATCATGTGGATGACATGTTGCGGCTCGTATGCCTTGTTTTTCTTGGTTGCCTCCCTTTCTCGGAACTGGTTTATGGCCCGATCGCTAAGGAATTCCTAGAGGTGTCCTTTGTTGGGCAGTCGAGCCACCTCATCTCGTAGTTGATGGCAATCCTTGTCTTGTGGCCGTTCATGTTGTGAAACTCGCATACTAAGTTGTAATTCCTCTGCGAAGGATCCAACTGCATCGGTTTAGGCCACTTGGTGTCTCTGATCTTACTGATAGTGAACATGATGTCTGACATATTGACGCTGAAGTTGTATTTGGACAGGTGGGGCGGATTCGTTTTCAATATATTTCGATCGAACCTGGTTCTGTTGATGAGCCCTCAAGGGTCCTGTCCTTGATCCACCCTCCGATCATTGCGAGGTAGGTTGCAGCTTGAGGCGTTTCTCCTATCTTAGAGGTATGGCTAGTAACTTTCTTTATTTGGTTTCGATTCCTTTGCTAGGAGTCTATTTGGGTATACTGAGCCCGAAGGGGCTCCGAACTGGTCATCCTTGGCTCTGATTTTTGATTGATACTGATTGTGGATGTCCGACCAAGTCATGGCCGGATACTCGATCAAATTCTGCTTCAGTTCTTCTGAAGCCACTGAGCTTCGTTCGTTCAGGCCTTGGGTGAAGGCCTGTACTACCCCATCATCGGAGACTGGCGGTAGCTCCATCCGTTCCATCTGAAAGTGGGACACGAATTCCCGCAACATCTCGTTCTCTCTTTGCTTGATTTTGAAAATGTCAGACTTCCTTATTGCTACATTGATGTCTTCGGCATGTGCCATTACGAAGGAGTCTGCTAATATGGTGAATAAATCTATGGAATTGGGAACCAAGTTGTGATACCACATCATGGCCCCCTTCGAAAGTGTTTTTCTCATTTTTTTTCAGCAATATAGACTCGAGCTCATCGTTCTTTATATCGTTGCCTTTTACTGCGCAGGTGTAGGTGTTAACGTGTTCGTTAGGGTCGGTGGTACCATTGTACTTAAAGAGTTCCGACATTCTGAAATTTTTTGGAATAGGCTTCGGGGCCGCTTCCTCCGGGAACGACCTCTGTATGGACTTCTTCGAATTCAAGCCCTTGAGGATCGGGGGTGCAGCCGGGATCTGATCGACCCTATAGTTGTAGGTCCTAGACCTTTTTATCGTTGGCTGCAATCATGTTCTCACCCGATTCGACCCGTTATTGCTTGATCTTTTGAGTACTTGCTCGGCGGAGGGAGGTGTTTCCGGCGCTGCTGTGCTGGGTGTCTTCGGATGGCTTTGTAACTGAGCAATGGCCAACTTCTGTGCCTGCAACATTTCAAAAATAGCATGAATACTAACTTCCTGTTCTTCCCGGGCTGGGGTCTTTTGGGTTTCCTGTCGGTTGCTATGCCATATGCTCCTATTGGTATGGGAAGTTTCTTCAACTTGTTATGCATCCTATTAATCCGCGTCCGCTAGAATAGGTCTGGGCACGTTATCGAGGTTGTGTGGTGGCGCTCCAGCGGCCGGGATAGCCATGCCGTTTTCCCCATGGTTTTCGAGGTTGTCGTTCTCGACTCTGTTTATCGAGCCAGACATTTTGACCTGAAATCAAGAGATCTTGGACAAAAAAAGTGTGAAATATAACTCGCATTTGTGCAATGAAACCATCAAGAAAATAATCACTATAATTTTTAGCCCCACGGTGCGCGCCAAACTGTTTATCGTAAAAATGGTAACAACAATTAAATTTGTAAATGGGATTCTAAAAATACGTGATCTATTTTTTATGTTATTTGTTAGAGCAGATGATACTAGGTGTATGAAGTTTAACGATAAAATCCGAGCTAAGACAAAGCAATAGACAAACCGAAAGGCTTCTTGTCCATGCTTCGGACCGATCGATGGAGGACCTCGGGGTCGATATCTGGGTTGAGCTCAAGATATCAGGGGTAGTCGGGAATGGGATAACAGTTAGGTTATGATCAAACAAGGCTCTTTATGGCCAAGACCTAGCGATAAATGAAGAATAAGTAAGAAAGCGATAAATGTTAAAGTGGCCTCGAGCCAGTGAGAACGAACAAGTTAGAAAAACGAGAGAGAGAGAGATATTATTGCACTTGAGTAGAATAGTTGGAACTCTGTTTTATAGGGTGTTAGCGACTCCCCTTTTATAGAAGTGGGGAGCCCAAACTTAGTACAAGATACGTTGCGTGATAAAAGAAATGGGATGTGACAACAGGCTAGCTTTATGACGTATACGTGGGCCGATGTTGAGCTGCTCAAATAGAACTGATCGACCCCGGATACATTCTTCGGGAGATTCCTGCGTTCGTCGGGACTTCGGTGGGTATTATCTTTGGTTGATAATCGACGGATCTTGAGGGAAGTGACCGACTCGAGATCCTGGGCCTCCGGAGTCACCCTTCGAAGCATTTTGTCAAGCAGAAATCGGCCTCCCCGATTTTACCGTACACACATACATATGTTGCTACATGTAAAATAGCATATCCCATACCGAATTTGGGAGCTTTGTTTTAGCTATTAATTGGAGGAATTCAGTTTATGCTAAATTAATTTGTATTTAAACTAGTATTATCAAGATGAATTATAATGATTGTAAATCTGAAGTTGTGCTCTTAAATAAACTATTTGAGCAAGTACCTCGTAAAGCTAAGTTGCGGTTTGATAACACGCACTTGTGACCATATCCCAAATGCATTTATTAAAATAATATAATATGTCAATGATCCACATAGCATGTAACTAAGCTCATACAAGTATAATCTTTTATACATTGCAAAAATTATTGGATTCAGTCCCTACCTTAATTGGTATAATAATAAATTTATCATGAGAATAAGTAGCACAAGAAAACAAAAGCTAAACAAATTCTCGCTACATGAAATCCCAACAATCTGCTTCTTCCAAGTTCATACCCCCTAAACCCCCAGATATCATTATGGATTCAGATACATCAACCCATTCCAATAACAATCCAAATAACAATATGACTATTGATACGCATGAACCTACCAAATATTCTACTCATTCTACTACTAAATCGTATCTTCATACCCTAACCTCCCATAATGATACCTATACACCATCTACCCAATATGAACCTTTAAACCCTGGATTGGTGCTTAATGATGAACTGGAGGCACCAGCTGATCCCTCTAATTTTATTCCACTTTCTCTTGAAGAAAAAAATAGAATTTACAAACCTCGGTAATATGCAGTAATTGTTAAGGTTTATGATCGAAAAATTGCACATCAAATATTCCGGCAATAAATCTATACTGTATGGAAACCTACTGAAAATCTACCTCTCATTGATTTAAGATCAGATTTTTTCCTCCTTAAATTTAAAAAGGAAGAAAATAAGACTCATGCTTTACATGATGAACCTTGGATCATTTTAAATCAGTTTCTATCAGTTCGTCAATGGGAACCAAAGTTTATGGCTTCTGAAACAAAAATCAATTACTCTGCTATATGGTTGCGTTTACCTGAATTACCTACTGAATTTTATGATTTTCAGATTATTCAGAAAGTTGGTAATAAAATTAGGAAATTATTAACTGTTGATACTTGTACCTCCTCAACAACAAGAGGAAGATATGCCAGGTTATGTGTTGAAATACCATTGGATCAACCCTTACGAACACATATTTACTTGGAAATCATAAGCAAAATATCCTATATAAAAGATTAAGTTTGCTATGTACTAAATGTGTCGGATGGGGCACAATCAAAGAGCTTGTACCTACCAATTTCAAGATGAACATTATAATGCTATCGCCAACAACAACCAATCAACCATTCCTAACCCTAACCACATCCCTGCTACTGAAGAATGGAAGACAGTGCAATTTCCAAAAAAAAAATCATGAAACTCAATTCTCCTTAAGGAAAATCAATTAGTGACTCCTTTGGCTGCTAATCCTACAAGTTCTTCAGGTAAGCCTGTGTCAATTACTCCTCACACTCTTCCTTTTATAAAATTAACCATTAATACTCCTAATCCTCTTCCTAATCCTAAGAATATCTCTAAACCGTCTATAACTCCCCTTTCAACCATTAATAAATTTGCTACACTAGTTCCTAATGATTTTGATAAGTCTAATCCTATTACGAATTATGCTGCAAATAGCCAATTAACTCCCTTAAATTCCACTCAAGTGTTTTCTCACTCGGCCCAATTAGAAAAAGACCCTCACTCAATACCTATCCTAAGCCATGTAGATAGCCGCGTTAGACAATCACACATGCACGACACAATGCACTTTCCCAATACACCTTATTCACCACCCTAGGAAAACCTAGTACAACATCTACCAAATTATCCAACACCCGGAATACCATCACCTTTGCCTAACCCTATTGTAGCTCCCATGCAACTAGGTCATGATGATTTCCTCACCTCTTCAAACCTTTCAAACACACAAACTACACATCGGTAAATCAAACCGCCTCTCTCAACCATAGATATAGATTCTTCTATAGTTCTTTCAAATCACGACCAACCTAATACACTTAAACCAATTACTCCACTCAAACCATTCTCCAAATCTCTAGAAGATGTTCTCCCCAAATCTGAATTACCTACACAGACAACAAAATACACCCAGACAGACCACTCATCGTCTCCATCACAACTACACTCCCTTCTACCTTCCCCCTCCACATCTGATAATGGAGCCCAATACCATTGTATACACTGCTCAAACTCTACATGCACCAACACCTCTCACCTCTTGGCTCGAGACGGGATTATAGAATCACGCTCTAACCTTCATGATGGAAGTCAACCATCAAGAGGTGACAATTCTCATCAACCATCCAAGGGACCTTGCGCAAATAGTAGCGGAGGGTATGCAATTAGGGACGGAAATATATCGATGATACCACTGGTCAATGACGTAGGCACCTTATCTTGCACCATACCATCCACCTCCTCTCCCAACACCATATTGGGATCCACTCCATCTTCACCCAGACCTTCTTCAGATGCCCTTTTACCCCACTCCCACTCCTGCCACCCTATGGATCCAACTATACTGGGATCCACTACCCATTATACCACTAATGGAACCAGTAACACCTCTAACCCCAACTCCGTCACCAACTCACTCACCACCACACAATCCCAATCCAGTAGAACAAGACCTCAACTTTCAAGCAGAACTAGAAGCAGCAGTCGTTTACAATAGAGACGCACGTCCAATTCATGCATGTCTCGATGGAATCAAGGTCTTTGTCTAGAAGGAGGAGTACAAAAAAAATATACATATTGTGTCCTCCAAATCTCCTAACAACATCATTTTGACTAAGGCCAATTACAAATCCAGACGTGGGGAAGTATGCACTGCTTCTACCTCCCACGTTTCTTCTTCGACCAGGACAGACAAGTACTCAGAGGAATCAAAGGAGTAGTCAACTGCTTGAACCAACTGCCAATCATATGAATTTTATTATCGGAAATTGCAGGGGTGCTCAGTCAGATGATGTAAGAAGGAATTTTTGTTCATTACTTCACTACAATCGACCATCTTTGGTTGTATTGCTGGAAACGCACTGTCAAAGCCACTAAACAGTTAAGGAGGATTTTAATTCCACTGATATGATTGAGATTGTTGTTATTGGTCAATCTGGAGGAATGGTTATCTTATGGTTGTCAGATGTGATTCATGTGGAACCAGTGGCCACCACTGCGCAGGAAATACACTACCATGTTCAGTGATTCCTTTTCCCTTTCAGTTTTTATTTACTGCCATATATGCTAGTAATGACTTAGCAACTAGACAATCATTATGGCGTAATATCATGTGTGTATATGATAATTATAAGGGCCTTTGGTTATTAGGTGGTGATTTTAATGAGATTCTACATGCCGATGATAATTTTGGTGGTTTATCTATTAATAATTCAAGATCTAATAAATTTTTAGACTGTATAAATTATTACCATCTCACTGATTTGGGATACAAAGGCAGTCGTTATACATGGACGAATGGTAGGCATAATAGTAGTAATATACATGAACGTATTGACCGTATTATGGCTAATTATGATTGGCTAAAACAATACCCGGATGCATTGGTTACACATCTTCCCCGTACCCACTCAGATCATTGTCCTGTTAAATAAGAACTACAACATTGTCCATTACCTTGAAAAAAAAATTCGGTTTGAAACTATTTGGACTATACACCCTACTTTTCCATCCGTAGTTCAACAAGTATGGCTAGACAATATACATTTACTACCTGCTATTAATCAATTCACTACTACAGTACAATAATGGAATAATCTACTTTTGGTATATACTTCAACGTAAAAAGAAAATACTGGCTCGTTTAAGTGGTATTCAATCCTCTATCAATTATCCAACTAGTAGTTTTTTACATAACCTAGAATACACATTAACTCTGGAATTTAATAAAATCCTTAGGCTTAAGGAGGATTTTTGGAAATTAAAGTCACGTATTAACTGGTTAAATGATGGTGACGCAAATACAAATTTTTTTCATCTTAGTACTCTCAATCGAAGGAGATATAATCGTATAATTGCGATTCAAGATCAAAGGGGGTAATTGGATAACTGACCATTCTCACATTAAGGATCATATTACACAATACTATCAACATCTCTTTACTACTCAAAAAATAATTTCTCTTAAAAAGAATAGTATATAGCCTTTCAATATTTTAACATCGCATGATCAATCTTGTTTAACAAATCTATTGCAAGACTGAGAAATTTTAAATGCTATTCAATCTTTTAAAGCTCTCAAAGCATCTGGACCGGATGGGCTTCATCCTTTATTTTATTAAAAATATTGGGACATAATTGGTAACTCTGTTAAATTTTATTGTCATAAAATTTTCTATGACCATCCGATTGACTCTTCTATTAATAACACGTTTATTTGCTTAATACTCAAAAATAAGAATGTATCAACAATATCGCAATTTCGACCTATCAGTCTTTATAATACGATCTATAAGATAATTACAAAAATAATTGTAAACAGACTAAAACCTGTTCTGGAAAATATTATTCACCCAACTCAATGTAGCTTCCAGAAAAATAAACAGGCAGCTGGGAATGCTATTATTGTACAACAAATCATTACCAAGTTTCAAAAAATGAAAGGTAATAATTTAAACATGCTTTTAAAATTTGATCTGGAAAAAGCTTTTGACAAATTAGAATGGTCGTTTATACATAATACTTTAATCACTCTTAATTTTCCACCTTCTTTTATTAAACTAATTATGTCATGTATTACAACTACTACTACTCCAATTTTGATTAATGGTAACCCTACAGATTACTTCACACCCACAAGAGGTATCAGACAAGGAGACCCATTATCACCTTACTTATTTAATCTATACTTGGAAATGCTTTCGCAAAAAATTAATACATCAGTTGATTATCATGCTTGGATACCACTTTCTTTTGGAAACACAGGACCTCAGTTATCTCACTTATTTTTTTGTTGATGATATTATTCTTACATAAAAAATTACGGATAAATCATGTTAAGCAATTGTTAATACTCTTACTCATTTTACATACCACTCTGGACAAACTATCAATTTTGATAAATCAAAAAAATTTTTGCCAAAAAATTGCTCACCTAATATAAGATCTACTATACTACAAATCTTCCACATGAATTAGGGGAAAAGTTTTGAAAAATACTTAGGATTCCCTATATTTATTAACAAGCCTGCTAAAAGGGATTACCAATTCTTAATCGAAAATTTTAAAAACAAATTGACAGGGTGGAAAACAAGTTTTTTATGAAAAGCAGGAAGGACTACTTTAATTCGTTCAACTTTAAGCCATCTTTCTAACCACCTTATGTAATACATTAAAATACCTACTTATATACTTTCCTATCTCCATCAGTATCAACGTAATTTTCTATGGGGAACAACTCAACATAAAAAAAAAGTACATTTAATCAAGTGGTCTACCATCACACAACCTCTTGATAAAGGAGGATTAAGAATACAGAACCTCTCCTTAAAAAACCAAGCTTTTCATGCAAGTATTGCATGGAGATTGTTTCAAAATCTTCATCAACTATGGGAAAAGTGTTATTACATAATTACTTACAACCACCTCAATTGATCAAAAAACAAAGTTCAACAACTTGGCGTAATATTATGAAAGGATGGTCTTATTGTTGTTTAGGGTTTAAATGGAATCTAACAACAGGAAATCATGTAAAATTTCGGAAAGATCCTTGGATTAGTCAGAATTACTTACTTCGTAACTGCATATACGAACCCCTCCAGAAATATGAGGAAAAGGAACCTGTTTCAAACTACTATTATAACCATAAATGGCATTTCAATATATTACCATTAAATTTACCAAATCATTTAGAATCTATAATCAAAAATATTTATATGCCTATTGCACCCTCAACATATGATCAAATATATTGGGCTCTCACATAAAATGGCATATTTTCTGTTAACTCAATGTACAATTCTATTGTGAATAGCATAATTCCTACAACAACTAATCCAACAGATAGCTATAGCTGGATTTGGAAACTTCATATTCCTCCAAAGATATCGTTCTTCTTATGGTTACTTTGTCATGAGAGACTTCCAACAACTGCTTATCTCACAAGATTAGGTATCCTTAATTCAACTATATGTACGTAGTGTCATATGGCCCGTGAAACTTTACAACATATATTTCTAGAATGTCCACCTGCTATATACCTTTGGAGTCTGCTTAGGATGTCAACTATCAATTCCAATTCCCCTCCATATCATAATGCTACTATAAATTGGTTATACCAATTCATACATCAACAGCTACTAATCACCCATAATAACATTGCAAATACCACTTTCATACCTTTTGCATTGTGGGAACTATGACTTATACAAAATAAAAAAATTCTAGATTATCAAAAAGGTTTTTAAATATATCTTTCATATTCAAAAAGGCTGCGGAATTTTATTATCTCACAAATCCCATATCAAAAAATTATTCTTTACTACCATTATATATAAAATGGTACCCCCAAACACCCATACTTATAAGCTTAACATTGATGGATCTTGCTCACTTAACCAGTCCAAATATGGTATTAGGGGTATCTTTCATAATCATAAAAGAAATTGGATTTTAGGATTTGTAGGAACATCAATACATGGGACAAGTATTCAGATAGAACTTCTAGAATTGCTCATGTGACTAAAAATTGTTGTCCAAAGGTAGCTCAAACCACTCATCATTGAGACAGATGCACACGCCATACTCGGTATGTCTAGCTCCACTACAATGCAATACACTAATATCATTAATGATTGCAGGTTATTACTACTACAGCGGGATAGTCTTCCTCTCCACAACATCTACAAGGAGCAAAATTGTGTTGCAGATAGTCTAGCTAACTATGGCGCAATGCATGCAAAGGATAACTGTCTACTTTTTGGAAGTCCACCACCTTTTGTATCATATTTATATCACCAAGATCAAAACAGGATGCTCAGAAGAATACTAGTACTCCTAGTAGTGTTTTAGAAAGTTCTACTTTTGTTCATAGTTATGGCTCCTCTACGAGGGCCTTAGGCACAAACTTTAGTACTGTAAATCTGATGCCACTAATGCATCTTTTTAACCGCTTTCTTGTAAGAGCTTGATTAAATATAATATAACTATCCTTTCAACCAAAAAAAAAAAGTAGCACAAGAAAATTATTTAAGTCTTCTTTTTCTTAATGTATGCTAGTGTGAATTCTCAATTAATTCTTACAACATAATTAAACTGGGACGGCCAATTGATTATGCCAATAGATAAATTTTTCTGTATTGATTTACTCTATGGTCTTATTGTACCATATTATTCTACCGTACTAATATTATAGTACATACCAAAGAAAAAGGCAGATAACCTTTTACATACATATTTCTAACCTGTTTTTATTGTAGTAATTTGAAGATATTATTTTTTTCCATTATTTGTAGTCTTAATATAATAGCTATATTAGCGTGGTTGTATACGGTGAATTCGGAAGACCAATTTCTCATTGGCAAATTGCTTCAGGAGGTCCCCTCGGAGGCTCGGGACCTCGAGATGTTTACTTCCCTCAAGATCTGTCGATACCCAGCGGAGGATAACATCGGTCGAAACCCCAACGAATACGGAAAACCTCCAAAGAGTGCATCCGGAGTTGATCAAGTCTACCTGGGCAGCCTAATATTAGCGTACGTATACTCCTGAAGCTAGTTATCTATCCCATCCCATTTCCTTTATCACTCAACACATATTGTACTAAGTTTTGACTCCCCCTATTAAAAAAGTGGAGTCATTAATACTCTGTAAGCAAGAGCTCCAACTATTCTACACAAGATCAATAATATCTCTCCCTCTCTCTTTTCACTCTAACCCTTTTGCCCGAGGCCACTCTTAGCATTTATTGCTTTCATACTTGTTCTTCATTTATTGCTTGGTATTGTCCATAAAGAGCCTTCTTTAAATATATTCTAAATGTTATCCCTTCCCTGGTTACCCCCAATAGCTCGAGCTCGAGCCGGATATCGACCCCGATGCCCTTCATCGACCAGTTCGAAGCACGGACAGCAGGCTCCTCGGTTTGATTACTGTCACGTTTTAGCTTGTATCTCTTCATTAAACTTCATACTTCTAGCGTCAACAACTCTAACAACTAGCATAAAAATAGATCACATAATTTTAGAGCCCGATTTAAAAATTTAATTGTTGTTACCATTTTCGCAGTAACCTGTTTGGTGCCCACCGTGAGGCTAAAAATAATAGTGATTATTTTCTTGCTAGTTTCATTACACAAACACAAGTTATCTTTCACGTTTTTCTTGTTCAAGATCTTTGATTTTTTGTCAGAATGTCTGGCTCGGTAAACAGAGTCGAGAATGACAACCTCGAAAATCACGGGAAAAATGGCGTGGCTGTTCCGGCTATCGGTACGACACCACAGAATCTCGATAACGCGCCCGGACAGATTCTACCGGACATGGATTCACAGGACGCACAACAGGTCGACGAAACCTAGCACACCAACAGGATAATACGGCAAGGCGACCGACTGGAAGCCCAAAAAAGCCCAGCCCGGGAAGAACATGAAGTTAGTCTTCATGTTATTTTTGAAATGTTGCATGAACAATAGTTGGCCATCACTCAGTTATAAAGCCATCCGAAGACTCCCAGCACAGCAACACCGGAAACAGCTCCCCCGGCCGAACAAGTACCCGAGAGATCGAGCAATAACGGATCGATAGCCAATCCCACCATCGTGAAAATGCTGGTGGACCTCACCAAAATGATCAAGTCAGGCGAGAAAATGATAGCGGCCAATGATAAGAAGGTCGAAACCTACAACTCTAGGGTCGAGCAGATCCCGGGTGCACCCCCGGTCCTCAAGGGCGTGGATTCGATGAAATTCATACAAAGGACATTCCCCGAGGAAGCGGCTCCGAAGCCCATTCCAAAGAAATTCAGAATGTCGGAACTCCCTAAGTACAACGGGACCACCGACCCTAATGAACACGTTAGTGCCTACACCTGCGCGGTAAAAGGAAACGATATAAAGAATGATGAGATCGAGTCTGTCTTGCTAAAACAATTCGGAGAAACACTCTCGAAGAGGGCCATGATATGGTATCACAACTATGCTCCTAATTCCATAGATTCATTCGCCATGCTAGCAAACTCCTTCATAAAGGCACATGCCGGAGACATCAAGTTAGCGACAAGGAAGTTCGACGTTTTCTAAATCAAGCAAAGAGAGAATGAGATGTTGCAGTAATTCGTGTCTCACTTTCAGATGGAACGGATGGAGCTACTGCCAGTCTCTGACGACTGGCCAGTGTAGAACTTCAACCAAGGCCTAAACGAACGAAGCTCGGTGGCTTCGAAATAGCTGAAACAGAAATTGATCGAGAATCCAGTCGTGACCTGGTCGGACGTCCACAACCAGTACCAATTGAAGATTAGGGCCGAGGATGACCAGTTGGGAGCCCCTTCAGGCTTAGTATACCCAAATAGGCTCCTGGCAAAGGAGCCAAAACCAAACAAAGAAAGGTATAAGCCATACCTCGAGGATAGGAGGAACGCCCCGAGGTGCAACCTACCTCGCAATGACCGGAGAATGGATTGAGGACAGGACACTCGAGGGCTCATCAATAGAACCAGGTTCGATCGAAACGTAGTGCCAACAGGTGCACCCCACCTGTCAGAATACAACTTCAACGTTGATGTGTTAGACATCGTGTTCGCCATCAGTAAAATCAGAGACGCCAAGTGGCCCAAACCTATACAGTCATATCCTTTACAAAGGAATTATAACTTAGTATGCGATTTTCACAATACGCACGGCCACAGGACCAGGGATTGTCATTAGCTACAGGAAGAGGTAGCTCGGCTGCTTAAAAAAGGACATCTTTGGGAATTCCTCAGCGATCGAGCCAAAAATCAGTTCCGAGAAAGAGAGGCAACCTAGAACAACGAGGCAAACGAGCCACAACATGTCATCCACATGATCATGGGGGGCGCCGATGCCCCGTAGGAACCCGTAATGAGAAGAACAAAAATATCCATCACTAGAGAAAAGTGGACTCGGGGATATATCCCTGAAGACGCCCTTACGTTCAGCAAAGAAGACACCGAGACCCTGTCTCAACCCCATAACGACGCACTGGTAATCTCCTTCCTTGTGAATTCTTTTCAAATAAAACGTGTACTCGTGGATCCAGGTAGCTCGGCTAATATTGTAGGGTCGAGGGTGATAGAGCAGCTTAGATTGCTCAACCAAATCTTGCCCGCAACTCGGGTCCTCAACGGATTCAACATGGCAAGCGAAACAATAAAAGGAGAAATCATCCTCCCGGTTATCGTGGTCGGCATGACACAAGACACCAAATTCCATGTCAACGAAGGAGACATGAGGTGTAACGCCTTATTCGGGCGACCGTAGATACATTGCATGAGAGCAGTTCCATCCACCCTTCACCAGATGATAAAATTTCCAACAAAGGACGGAATTAAAACCATCTACAAGAAACAGCACGCAGCGAGGGAAATGATCGCAATACACGATGTGGTACTAACATTCGTGCCTCCGCCCCCGAATTAACCAAAGGGCGAATTGGGCCTCACCCTCGGTCAAACTTAACAAAAGAAGTAAAGAACCATACCGCGTCTTCGCCTCAGGCAATTGAAATAGATTGGCCCTCATGATTGTAACAAATCAATCCCATGGCATCGCCAACATTTCTCACTTCAAGGTACGACCATCTCCCTTTTTGTTTAAAATTTAGGATTGACCCTTATGCAGGCACCGACCAGAGTAGTCAGAACGCTAACACTACCCGAAGACCTTGAGGCTCTAAAAACGCACCCGTTGTACTTTTTTCCTTCGATCGAGTTTTTGTCCCAAAAAAATGGTTTTACCGGCAAGGTTTTTAACGAGGCAACGTCTGCGAGCTACCTAAGGAAAACTCCGCATATGCTCGAAACTTCTTTTGCAGACAACTTTAAACAATGAGGAGCATGCCCATAGACAGCTACTCGCTTGAAAAGGTCTTAAAACACCAAATGGGGTTCCTATAGGAAAGTAATATACCGGGCCAAATGGTCGAAAGAACCGTGTCCATATTGCCAGGCTCCCGTCGGCAAATGCGTGCACTATTGTACTAAGCAATTAAAGAATACCTTTTGTCAAATACACCTTCACAATGTAAGGTAGAAATTCCTTCGCCGGAAACATCCCGAACACTCGAGGCATGACGCCAGCAATTCAATACTCAAACGGCCTCTAGGTTGAAAACTCCGAAATCACAAAACCATCAGGTAAGGCAATGCGGAAATCGCCAAACATTACCAACATCAAATATTCCTTGAGTACTAGGAGACTGTCGCCCGTCGCCACGCACTTAAAAACCCGAGGCGGTAAGACCTCGAGTGAGCAAACTTTGTCTAGCAAAGGTCTATTCAACACAACAACACGTATTTACTTCAAGCAATAATAGAGTTTCTTTCACCAAAGGCATCTCGTACTCCAAAAGAAAGTTCAACAGGATCACGGCAGGGATCCCTACACCAAGTACGTCCCAAAATACTCAGAGACTTAGAGTCAACAATTTGGCACCCGTACGACCGTAGGGTCGGAACTCCGGACTCATATAGCTCCAACAAGGCAATTCCGAGCTCACGAGTAACGACCTTCGAGCATAATAAAACTCAATGACTCAGAATTGCCATCAATTGCCATACACTAGAAAACTCGAGGCCATGAGTCCCCGATCGAGCAAACTCGGTCTAGCCAGATCAGTTTTATATAGCAACAAAAACTGTATGACCTCAACAGGCATGAAAAACTGTAAGACCTCAACAGGCAAGACAAACTGTAAGACCTCAACAGGCATGACAAACTGTAGGACCTCAACAGGCATGAAAATTTTGTAAGACCTTACTACAGGCATAAAACTCAATTCCGAAGTTTATGCTTTATGTCTCATTTGTAAGACTCCCGAAAGGGCATACCCTCGATGTAGATGCCTAAACTATCGCTTGGGATCAAAAATGGCTCCGGCCAAACACATATGACTACGGTCAAAACGGCTGCACTAGCCAAATTAACGCGACTCGGGGACGCCCGACTGTCGCTAACAAAATCACAGGCCATTACTTCGAATCTACTTCAAAAAGAACCGGTTAAAACAGGCTACCCTCAATAGGAAAACGAGCTTCGACCATATTAGCACCAAATCACAAGGCTTCGAGTACTCAGCCTATAAGCTAAGAACCTTCCGATGTGCTCGAACATAGCCACTAACGACTTGTAATCGAGGTCCTTCCCAAACCGACGACGGGTCAGGCAAAATTATTTCAAAAAGACCTTAACGAAAGTATAACAAAGCCTATAATATGCCCACGAGCAAAAGCGTAAGAGTCATTGTTGCCAGCCAAATGAGCCTCAGGGCCGCACACTAAAAGGTGGCAACGACCAAAAGCGTAAGAGCCACTATCGCCAGCTTGAAAATTGAAAATTTGAGGATTAAAATGAGCTCGAGTCATAACTCGATTCGGAGATCGGATCCAAAATAGTTAACTACACATGCCTAAGGGCACAACGTAATAGCCATCGTCGCCAGCTCCACGAAGCCTCGGGGCCACTTACTTGAAAGGTCGCTTCGACACGGGGCGTAAGAGCCATTGTCGCCTGCCCATGCAGGCACAAAAAACTTGAGGGTCAATTAAAGCTCGAGTCGCAACACGACTCGGAGACTCAACACAAAATAGTTAAAATACAAATGCCCAAGGGAAAGGCATAAGAACTAATATCGACCACCCGTGCAGGCATAAGAGATTGAAGGTCAGGTAAGCTCGAGTCAACGCCTGACTCAGAGACTCAACCCGAAACAACTAGTAAAGCAGAAGAGCTATAACGCTAGCTTTCACTAAAGGTCGTGTCTACCGAGCCTACAAAAGCCTCTGGGCCTTCCAGATGAGCTCCGAAGACGTATTATGAATCTAAGGGTTCCCGCCAAACTCCGAAACCAGCTCACCTGGTCAAAAGCAATGCGGAAAGAGATACAAAGGAGATAAAGTTTCAAGTTTTCTTTTTTTAAAAGCCCAAGAGGTGTGTTCTCCAGCTACAAACATGCTCTAGCAAAATTCAGATTGGCAAAATCGACGCTCTGCTCTAGAAGGCTACGACCTACCATCCGCAGCTTCACTCTCCATGATGTCGGAAAGAAGTGACCAAGCATTGCGCTCGTCCACCCTCGATCGAGCCAACACTTCCAGGAGAATAAAACCCCTGGCGCTGATCTCTTCAAGCACCTCTCTTCAGGATCCACAACGAACGTATTCCTCGATCTTCTTCTCACGATTGAGGGCCCGCTCCAACTCAGCTCGGGCATCAGTAACATCCTTCAAATGAATTGCCATCTCCTCGTCAGCCTTGGTTCGACTGAATACTGTTTCAGCCTAAGCATCGATTATTTCGACCTTGACCTTCGAGAGATCAGACTCAAGCTTCGCGATCATATCCGCTTGAACTTAAGCATGAGCCTGAACCTGAGACCTCAGCTCATCACAAGCATTCTTAACTTGGTCGGCTTCGCCCCTAAGGTACTCTAGTGCCTCCGTCTTTTTTTGCAACTACGATAAGCAAAAAGCCTAACCTTAAGGGTTAAAAAAGCAAAACGCTTGCTACGAGAGGTCACCTGCCCCATCAAATAGCTCTCATAATTCGAGCTCCGGCACGCCTCATATTGCCAGTGCCTCAACTCAACCTCCTTCTCCTTGCTAGGGAGTCGAAGGGACTTACCCTCAACCAGAGCTCTCCGAAGCCTGGCCCCGTGAAGGAACAACTTAGACCTGAGCCTATCAAAGTCCTGCAAAAGGAAAACTTAATAAGGAAGGGAAGAGACGAGATGTGGAGGAACTGTGCCGAAGCCCACCAAGAAGTAAAGCCGACGGACCTCTTCGAAGGCCGAGCACATCCCTGTTGGTCCAGACCCCTCGACCTTGGAAGAACAAACCTCAGATGAAGCATGATCACTCGGAGGAACCACCGCTCCACAACCAAAAACATCAAGAACAACAGGCTTGGGTGATGTTCTCTCGCTAGAGACACGAACCCGTTTGGACCCGCTAAAAGCTCCATCGCACTACGAGTGCATATCCCATTTATCCGCATCGTCCCCTGGCTCGGAAGCCGACAACTCCTCCCCCTCTCCAGAGGAGCACAGCCTCGCACCTAGGGGACCGTCCGATACCTACAACGACCATATAACCACTACAGAAGAAGGAAGGAAGACACATTTATTAAATCTGCTCTCGCCATAGGCAGAACTAGCAGAATACGGGCCGCACCGCCTAAGAGTATTGCTCCATTCTCCAACAAATAATACGGGTTCCTAAGGTATAATACCAGCGGTCAGTGCCTGGGTAAAGCAACCTATCCATGCCCGGTCTTTGCCGTCCCCGGCAACAGCGATTAAGGGCGTGATCGAATGGCACCATGGAGTCTGTAGACCCTTATGATCCCGAAAATCTGGGGGGAGCTTCCCTCCTGTCAGATTGATCTCGACATTGCTGCCATAGCAGTCGCAAAGTTGAAAGACTAAAAGGCAGAAAGATGTACAAACGTGTTAATACCGAAAGCATAACGCGGGAAATGGCAACTGCGTGAGATAGGGTAACCCCTAAGAAGGCAAAAACAGCCTCATGTTATATCTAGGAAGAGCGGCGAAGATTCGAAGCCAACCAAAGACACTAACCAACAGTGCCCTCTCCAGCTTCGAGGCGGTACCCGATATCGAAGACCTCCGTCATAGTAAGGCGGCGCTCCGAAGAGCCAACAACTCCTTCACCAGCACAAGGGTGGCACGGGACTTCGAAGATCTCCATCAAAGGGAACCTATCTTTGAAGAGATAAGCATTTATTGAACGTCGCCCGTCCAAACCAGGCTCCGGGTGCTGTCCAGGATAGTCCGAGTGCGAGCGAGCCTTCGCTCAGGGACTGCTTTTAAGAAATCACAAGCATCCCTCATCCACGGGTCCCCGAGAAATTTCTTCTCAAAGGTTATTATGAGGCCCAAAAACATTGTCCTCATTCTCACACGAAGTCAGGGTCCCGGCAGCCCGAGGTTATTGGCCTTATTCAAGTTTAGTCCGAGGAACTGCAAAGGGCCCCACGCAAAGCCGTTTCCATCAACCGAAGGCCAGAAGGAATACTCGCATCCGGGTTCAGTATTAGCAACGACAAACAGGATCGTGCTTTCGGAGCCGCCGCAAACATAAAGAAATACAACAAGTATCAAAGGCATGAATCAAGAAAATATCTTTGTATTCAGAAACGTTCGCTTACAATGGCCCTCGGGGGGTCCTTACATGTGATTACAAAATCCCGCAAGCGGATCATTACACATGAACAAAGAAGTTCAAGGGTATGCATACAACAAAAGTCTAAGAATCTAGCATATTCCCAAAGTACGGCATCTTCGACATCATCTCCTCAGGCGTGCGACCTCAAAGACAATATCTTCTAAGTCTGATCCCATCGGGGACCTCGTCTAGACCCTCCCGGAATGACTTATTCAGTTTTCACCAAATGCGGCCCTTGAATCCCTTCCCTCTCAATTCTCTCTGCAGCCCTACATAAACCCTAGCCGCCGCCACCCCATTTCACCCTAATCCACCTCAATCCCTGCCTAATCCATGGTCTCCCATGGCCGTTTGAGATGTATACCGGCCTCCTACATCTCCTTGTGGCCTATTTGTGTGGTTTCATGGCCAGGTCTTAAAGAGATCTGGTCCAGTCCTTGCTCAGCCTCTATCTCTGGTTTTTCTCTGGCCATCCATGGCTGTTCAAGTCAGATCCTTGACTTTTCCAGCTAGATCGGTCTGAAACCCTAGCTTTAAGGTTTTTTGATTTTCTTTCAGATTTATCTTTGATTTGTGCTTATTACGAACTTCTTAAGTGTTTTCTTGAAGGTTCTTCGACTTTTTTTCAAAATGACTCTTCATTTTTCAACAATTAGGGTTTCTCTTAACCTCTTTTTAAAGATCTCTTCTCTGATTGTTGGTGTTGTTTTATGATTTACTATGTTCGAACAACTTGTTTATGCTTTGCTTCTACTTGATTCAGCATGTTGAAAACCCTAGGTCCTTTTAGGTCTTATCCGAGTTCTGAACTGTTTGTTTAAATGTGTACTTGTTCGATTATGTTCTTTGCTTCTGACGCTTTTTTCCTTGTTTGACTTATGTGACTCTGAGTTCTTATCACCTCTTAAACTCGGATATTGTTGAAACCCTAATTTCTTAAAAGGTTTTCCTCACTTGTTACTGTGAGACCTTTACTTGTTTCTAACTCTCTTACTTGTTACTATGTTCTTCTTCACTTTTAATTCTATGTGACTACTTGACCTACTTGACTATGTACTTCGAATAGGTCTCTTTTACTAATGAATCCTAGCTTACCCCTGCTGCTACTGTATGTTAGTGTTGCTTCTTTTTGTCAACACGTTTGACCCTGCATGCTTGTTCATTCTTTACTATTTATATGTTGAGGTGCAGAATCATGACCCTTTCTTGAT
Source organism: Nicotiana sylvestris (assembly GCF_000393655.2). Classification (NCBI taxonomy): domain Eukaryota; kingdom Viridiplantae; phylum Streptophyta; class Magnoliopsida; order Solanales; family Solanaceae; genus Nicotiana; species Nicotiana sylvestris. Next base: position 42,192,954 of record NC_091065.1, on the reverse strand, counting down.
TGATTCTTACTCCCTCAATGTTGTGACTGATTGCAAAAGGTTTTCTTACGAACCCTAATCGTTTTACTCACTTGTTTAAAATTAATTGATTCCTTTCCATTACTGTGATGTTTGATCTTGCTGAATCCTTTCCCAAGACTAAGCATATTTTGAACTTAGTCTCAATTATTTACTCCATACTTTTAGTGCCCCCTTATATTACAATAATCAATCTGTCCTATACTGATTTCTTTCCTTAATTAAACCTGTTAGCAGTGACTCCTTAATTAAAGGGAATCACTTGTGCTAATTTATTATGACTATGATTATTTCGATGTTTGTCTTAGGAATTTACTTATTACCTTATTCTTCACTTGTTTTCAAAACTAGAAACACCCATCCCTCTTCTTTCAAAGACACTAACAATTTGGGTTCAGAATGCACACTTACACTCAAAAACTCTCTCTTTCTTTACTACTACTTGTACTACTGCTTTGTCTAGCCGGCTGAAAGTCAAGGGCTAGACTGTGGAATCTTGCTTACTTTTCCTTTCTGCACTTTGCTTCTTTACTAGTATGTCCCATTTAATTTTGTAAGCCTCAACAACAACATGTTTCTTTAATTGTTCCAATTTCTCTTATTCTTGTCTACTTTTGCTTATGTTTCTGCATTCAAGTTACATTACTAGCATGCTATAATATGTTCCCTTCCTTTAGATTAATGCTTCCCTATGTGTGTACTTTGTCAGTCATTGGTTGTGTACTTGTTGTCCTATGAATCCCAAACACTATCCCCTCCAATGTGTTTGTCTTCTCTAGTTGGTTTGTGATCATGCCAGCATCAACTATTGTTGTGCATGACCAAACCTGACCCCTACTTGGGTCATGTGCTTATAGACAATGTATCCCCAAAACCCCCTTGACCCCTTTTGTGTGACTGCTGATTCTGTGTGTTTGAGTTTTGTTCATTACCCCAACTGATTTCAAAATACTTTTGCTACTAATTACTTTCAAAAATGGACTTGCCAGTCCAGTTTTAAATAAATCACTTTCAACTATGTCCTGCAATTTCACTATATTCTTAGAACCTAGGTTATGCCCCTCTTGTGTGAGCCTTGCCTTGGGACCCTTGAGCTCCCTCTGAACTTGGACACCTAAGGGCTGGCCCTTCCACACTTCAATAATTCTGTTCGGTTATGCTAACCTGGTATGAGCACTACCCGGGATCCCATGAGGTCCTTAGGGAAGTTTGACATACCCAGGGTTGAGAAAGGCTTTGAAATTTTGGTATTGAAGTTGTTCAGTACATAACTCAGAGAAGATGTCAAGATCATGCTTCCTTTGGTTGTAATTTCTTATTTCTGCACTTCTTTTGTAATTCAATAATTTGTAAACAGTTATGGGGTGATTAGTGAAAAGGGTGGGTTGTTGTATGTCATGGGTAAATTGGGTAGATAACTTGCCTATAGAGTCTATTTTTAATTCCAAACATGGCCTGTAAGATATCATGCTTATAGGGTCTGCTCTGGTTTAAATCACTTTCTATCCGTTTGTCAATGGGAACCAAAGTTTATGGCTTCTAAAACAAAAATCAATTACTCTTCTATATGGTTGCGTTTACCTGAATTACCTACTGAATTTTATGATTTTTAGGTTATTCAGAAAGTTGGTAATAAAATTGGGAAATTATTAACTGTTGATACTTGTACCTCCTCGACATCAAGAGGGAGATATGCCATGTTATGTGTTGAAATACCATTGGATCAACCCTTACAAACACATATTTACATTGGAAATCATAAGCAAAATATCCTATATGAAAGATTAAATTTGCTATGTAATAAATGTGGTCGGATGGGGCACAATCAAAGAGCTTGTACCTACCAATTTCAAGATGAACATCATACTGCTACCGCTAACAACAACCAATCAACCATTCCTAACCCTAACCACATCCCTGCTACTGAAGAATGGAAGACAGTGCAATTAACAAATAAAAAATTCATGAAACTCAATTCTCCTATGGCAAATCAATTAGTTACTCCTTTGGCTGCTAATCCTACAAGTTCTTCAGGTAAGCCTATGTCAATTACTCCTCACACTCTTCCTTTTACAAAATTAACCATTAATACTCCTAATCCTCTTCCTAATCCTAAGAATATCTCTAAACCGTCTATAACTGCCCTTTCAACCACTAATAAATTTGCTACACTAGTTCCTAATGATTTTGATAAGTCTAATCCTATTACTCATTATGCTGAAAATAGTCAAGTAACTCGCTTAAATTCCACTCAAGTGTTTTATCACTCAGCCCAATTAGAAAAAGACCATCACTCAATACCTATCCTAATCCATGCAAATAGCCGCGCTAGACAATCACACATGCAAGGCACAATACACTGTCCCAATACACTTGGGTCATGTGCTTACAGACAATGTATCCCGAAAACCCCCTTGACCCCTTTGTGTGACTGCTGATTCTGTGTGTTTGAGTTTTTTTCATTACACCAACTGATTTCAAAACACTTCTGCTACTGATTACATTCAAAAATGGACTTGCCAGTCCAGTTTTATATAAATCACTTTCAACTATGTCCTGCAGTTCCACTATATTCTTAGAACCTAGGTTCTGCCCCTCTTGTGTGAGCCTTGCCTTAGGACCCTTGAGCTCCCTCTGAGTTTGGACACATAAGGGCTGATCCTTCCACACTGCACTAATTCTGTTTGGTTATGCAAACCTAGTGTGAGCACTGTCCGGGATCCCATGAGGTCCTTAGGGAACTTTGACACACCCAGATATGAGAAAGGCTTTGAAATTCTGGCATTGAAGTTGTTTATTATATAACTTAGAGAAGAAGTCAAGATCAGACTTCCTTTGGTTGTAATTTCTTATTTATGCACTTCTTTTGTAATTCAATTATTTGGGTTGTAATAATTTGTAAATAGTTATAGGGTGATTAGTGGAAAGGGTGGGTAGTTATATGTCATGGGTAAATTGGGTAGATAACATGTCTATATGGTCTATTTTTAATTCCAAACATGGCCTGTTAGATATCATGCCTATAGGGTCTGCTCTGGTTTAAAATAAATTCTGCATGTTTTAATTTCACACTTAGATACTATACCTATAGGATCTAAATGGCTATAATTAGATATCATACCTATAGGATTAAAAATCAGCTTTGTAATTAGATACCATACCAATAGGATTTAAAATCAGTTGTAATAGAAATCATACCTATAAGGTCTAAAACCAGTTTAGTTAAAAAGCAGTTTGACTCGTGCCTGTCTAAATCAAATTAAATAACCTACTCTTCTCGTGTCATTAGAAAGGATGCATATAGTATCTGAATCGTCTGTTTAAAATTAATCACTGCTTTAATGCATGCTCATAGGACATCACTACTACGCCTATGCAAGCCTTAGGTAACTACTTAAATAAAACTGGGATTGCCTTTGTTAATTACCAAATACTACAACCAGCAGGCAGACCTGATTCAGACTTATTTTTTAAGTTATATAATGAATCTGGTTCTGACTCAAACTCCCTGCTTTAGGATTTTTAAAATTCAGACCTTAAGTGTGTTTAAGTCGTGCTACTTATGTACTTTATTTGCGGAGGTATACATGAGCCCTATTACTGCTTACATGTTTCCCTCTAAATGCAGTCCTACGTGTTTTTGTATGTCGCCTAGCCTTTTACCTTTAAACCTAAGAGTCATCCTGAACCCTCCCTCTTATAGGAATAGTAGTCACAAATTCCTCTGGGACTAATAGAAATGGGACGGGTAATAGTACGCAATAGAAATCGAGACCAATCTGTGCTTTAATACCTTAATAGGGTAGGAAGGGTAGATATGGATATGATGACCGGTGCGATAATTCCACGTGTATACCCTCTTCTAAGGAGTATCATACTGGGTATTGCATTGAGGTAATCCATATTATAAACAAACCTAGGACCCCCTTTAATTTTTTTACAAGCATGTTTAGTTTATAACTCTTTCAAGCCTTGCCCTTCAATAATTGCTTTCAAACGCTTGTGTGTTTAACTAAAATCCCCTCTTACTTGAGCCTTTATTTGTTTACTTGCTAATTGCACAAATTCACAAAAGAATCATCTGGCCGGGAACCATACTAGTGGATCCTGAGGGGTGCCTAACACCTTCCCCTTGGGATAACTTCAAGCCCTTACCCAATCTCTGGTTATCAAAATTATTTGTAAATGAACTCTATAGGTGTCCTAATGCTCCATAAAACATTATGTGAGACTCTTTAAATACCCAATTCCCAAAAGGAAATAAGTCATTATACCCCATTAATGTCAAAACCTGGAAACTCCGTTCCCGACGGAAAAAGGGGAAAAGGGGTGCGCGACAGCATGGCGACTCTGCTGGGGATATTTAGGCTTTTACCACTTCAGATTCTTGTGAATTCGTACCTCCCTTATGTGCAATTAATTGTTTAAATTTCTTTAAGCATTTGATTTCCCTTTCAATTGCAAAACTGACTTATCATCTTTGTTTCTTTGTTTTATTTCTACTTTAAATTATGAAACTGCTGTATTTATCGCTTTCTTAACGTGCAAATATGTGCCCACATGTTTTAATTGTTGTGTAATCATGCTTAAAATCATACTCCACTCGTGGTAAACAAATACCATAGCAACGCTTTTAATAAGTGGTTGTGCTCTTCCTATGCAATTACCCCCTAAATTTGAAAAGGCATATCCATCGAAGGGTTTTCATCTTCATGTTTTGTTTCCCGAGTCTGATCGTGTTTTCGATGAAGAAAGCTAGAATCCATACCAGGATGGCTATGGTAACTAAGACCCTAATGGAAGGAATTGGTGGGCAGCCATTCAGCATCGTGTTCATGATCATTGCAGACATATACCGAGCCTTGGAGAAGTGTCAACGAGGAGCAAAACACTTTGAAGGATGCAATTTATTACTTCAACTCTGGTTCATGGAGCATCTCCAAATGGGCGAATACCAACAAGAGATTCAGTGAAGGGACTGGGATGATCACATCGCTTTCCATCACCCAAAGTGAATGAATTACATCCCCGATGTGTTCGCCCAGCCTGAGGATGCCAAATGATGGGTGGAGCTATTTGATAATCTGATTGAGGAACAGGTTCAACGGATGTTCGAGTGGTTTCCGACCAAGGAGTTCATCCCCCGATCCAGAGATAAACCTTTCTTAATACTGATTGGTCTGAGAGGAACATACCCTTACGTCCCTCTCCGAGTTATGAGGCAAGCTGGCAGGAAGAAAGTTATACCCAGGGTCGACAAGATGAGTCATTTTCGGGTTGACTTCCAAAATGATAATAGTCCCTACGAGTGCCAAGCCCAACATATGTGGCACTGCAAGATCATAAAGGGGAGGGATACCATCGAGCCAAATAGGTATCATGCTGGATGTGCTTCTTTCTACTCCGATTGGTTGGAGGACAATCATGATGGTCTGGGCCATCCAGGGTTTACTCGAGGTCACAAGATTATAGATGAAAGGGCCGAGGCACAGGTCAAGTACAACCAGTTGTGCAAAAGGATTCGTGAGTACGAAAGCAAACACCGCAAGATAAAAGAGTCCAACCAGAAGCTGATTGAGGAATGGAAGGACATGGATATCAGTGCCAACAAGTAGTTAGGATACTTGGAGCGAGGCAAAGTTTCTCAAAAGGGTCGAATATTGTTAAAATGCTAAAGGGACCGAAGGCGGACATCTAGCCAGAGCATACTTGTTGTTGGGACTTCGCAAGTTAAGGAAGCTGTTCGACGGATCCAAGGATGCCGAATCTGGGGAAGGTCCTTCTGGGACCAAGTATATAGGAGTTTATCTTTTCGCTTTATAAATGTAATAACGCCAATGTCCATTAGTGACGTTTTGATTTAGTGGCGATTTGGGATTCGTCTTATTTCTTTATCAATAAAATGAGGCATTTAGCATTCTAAATTCTCCAAATCAACTTGTCACAAGGCCTACCTCGGGCACAAAGAGGTCCCCAAAATAGGACACGATTTACATTCCCGCACTATGTATTTAAATATTGCAATACTTTTTTGGTCATCACTAACTTGGTTACCTTTTTGTTTTATTCTTTGTTTTTTGTTTTTATTCGCTTCCCCAAAGGTTAGTTCATGCACTATTGTATCAACATCTTATTCCACGAGATCCAGGGGCCCTCCACCCACTCCTCCTCTTAGTCCTATCAAAAACAAGAACAAAAGCAAGATGGAAGATTTGAATAATGTCAGAAAAGAGAATCTAACTGAACGGGCAGAGACCACTAATGGCCTTAGTACTCAGGTTCCTAAGGAGAATGTGTCACAACTAGAACAGAGGCTGCTAAAGTCAGACCTGCCTTAGAAGAGGAGAAAATAAACAAGTTCTTTGTCCGGGCTCAGGATCCGCAGTATTATGAACGACTGATGATGATTGACAATCACAAATATTCCAACATTATCAAATTAGGTGAATGAATTCAAGAGGGTATCAAAAGTGGTATGGTTACAAACTTTGAGGCCTTGCAAGCTACAAATAAGGCCTTACAATCAGGTGGTCTGTCCAAGAAAAGGGACGTAGGGGCCTTGATGGTTGCACAAAGGACCAAATATCCCCTCAAATACCAACCTTACCCAACACCTCCACTCACATATCAGCCCACCCCAAATTACCAAGCATCTTCACCCTCATACCAAGCTCCACCGTGAACTTATCAGTCACCTCCACCTCCTACGTATCAACCTACCTCACCCAGATACTCCCAACTGGATCATGTATACCAAACCTATAATGCTCAACCATCCCACTATCAATCACCTCCTGCATGCCAAAACTTCCCTAGACCTCAACCTAATTTTGATCGCAGACCTCCAAAATAATATACAATCATTGCTGAACCCATTGATTAGCTATATGAGAGACTCAAAGCTGCTGGTTATGTCACCCGCATCTCTGTTGTAACCCCTGAGATTCCTGATCAATGGGTTAACCCAAACAAATCCTGTGCATACCACTCCGGCATGAAAAGGGCACACCATCGATGAATGTCGTTCCTTGAAAGACAAGATCCAGTCCTTGATTGATAACAAGATTATTGTGGCAAAGGAAATCGCTCCAAATGTCCGCAACAACCCTCTGCCAGACCATAAAGGTGGAGGTATCCACATGATTGAAATAGAAGATGACTAGGATCTTGAAGGATCAATCAAGTTGATCGCAGAACGTGATGACCCAAAGAAGCCAGTAATTACTCTCAATCCAATCATAGTCCAGATCCAACCATCTGAGGACGCCGATGTGAATATGTCTGTGCCACTTGAGTTTGAAGTAACGTCATCTGCAAAGACACTAGTGCCAATTGAGGTCGAATTCATGTCTCTGGCAAGTGAACCAACACCATTTGAGGTTGCAGTTTTGCCACCCAAGGCACACACTCCGCTCGGAGTAAGGATAACCACACCTATCCTAGTGGCAATGATGACCATGACACCATTCCATACAAAGGCTGTACCCTGGTACTATACAGCCGAAGCGAGGAGGAAAGGCAAGGTCAGGTTCGAAGAGACTGTTGCAGCACAGGGTATGACAAGAACTGGTAGAGTCTATACCCCTGAATATCTAGTTGAGTCAAGCAAGCAGGCCTTCAACTGGCCACCCATCATTGAGACAGGTCCAGATGACCTTTGGATTAAAATACAGGCCATGGAGTTTTCGTTCATTGACCAGCTAAACAAGACACCAACACAAATATCCATTCTCTCTTTGTTGCAGAATTCTGAGGCACATAAGAATGCTCTACTAAAGGTGTTAAGTGAAGCATACGTACCAAGCAACATCACTGACGGGGAAATGGCTAACATGGTAGGACAAGTGTTGGAGAGCCATAAGATCACATTTCATGAGGACGAGCTGCCACCTGAAAGTTTGGGGCACAACAAAGCACTGCACATCACCATGCAATGCGAGGACTATTTCATCACTAGAATCCTGATCGATGGGGGTTCCAATCTCAACATTTGTCCACTGGTAACACTCAAGAAGCTAGGTAAAGGATTGTACGAGATAAAAGATGGCGCAATCAATGTGAAAGCCTTTGATGGTTCTTAGAGGTCCACCATTGGTGAGATTTGTCCTATGCTTGCAAATGGTACCAACATGGTTCGATGTCGATTTCCAGGTGATAGATATGCCAGCATCTTACAACTTACTGTTGGGACAGCCACGGATTCATGTTGCTGGGGCCGTAGCATCAATGCTGCATCAGGCAGTAAAATTTGAATGGAATCACCAAGAAGTTATTATTTACGGCGATAGCACCAACCCTATATACAGTCGCCAGACCATTCCGACAATCGAAGGAAGAAGGAAGCTAGGTGGATAAACTTACCACCACATTGAACGGGTCAATACTATCGACAAAGAGAAGTGATGGTCTAATAAAATTGAGAGTATACTGAATTGGAGTAGATACGAACCTGGCAAAGGGCTCGACAAGAACCTGCAAGGAATTTCTAAGCCCATAAAACTCAAGAAACATGGCACTACCTTCGATTTAGGATATGATTACACTTGGGAAGAATTCTACAACTGGTCGCCACCATGGCGCAGTCCTTACTATCCACTGAAGCAGCCAATACTGCGTCTGGAGCAGACTTTCCAACAGGACGACATTGTTTATAGGTCGGACGAAGAAGAAGCACTGGCCGCAGTAGAGAACATATTCCTAGAAGACAATGATATGGACTGTTGTGTCGTTATCGAGGAGGAGGGGGAGGAAGGCCCTTCTATACAGGCTGTGAGCAGAGGGGCACGCCTCAACAATTGGACCATCAGGACAACCAGAGCCCGACGAGCCTCAGGGTAGCAAGGCTAAAACAAGCATCATTCACTGTTTTATTTACTAAATGATTTTCTTTTCGCATTTTTAATTCCCGCAATAAGATCTTCAATGTTCAAAATAGTTATGCAATTTATCAAAGCATTTTGACTTTTCTTATAAATCAACACTCATTATCGTTTTCTCCCATTACTTTACATATACAGCATCACTATTACTTATCTTGATGAACCAATGAATGTGACATGCGATGAAACAACGCAACAAATGGACATTGATGTAGAGGAAGATGACATACCTGACGAGATTCTTAGAGAAGTTGAGAACTTTGAGAATAGACCTAAGTCCAACCTGGACGAGACTGAATATATTAACCTGGGAGATGTAGAAAACGTCAAGGAAACATAAATCAGCATTCACCTATCGCCATCTGAAAAGAAAGAATACTCGGAATTTCTAAAGGAATATAAGGACATATTTGCCTGGTCATATGATGACATGACTAGTTTGAGTACGTCTATTGTGGCTCATAAACTGCCAAGCGACCAAACATGTCCACCGGTAAAACAAAAGCTCAGAAAGTTCAAGCCTGATATGAGTTTGAAAATCAATGAAGAAGTCACCAAGCAGGTCAAAGCAAAGGTTCTTAGGGTAGTAGAATACACGGCATAGTTAGCCAATATTGTGCCAGTGCCAAAGAAGGGTGGGAAGGTCAAAGTCTATGTCGACTACGCCGTGGAGAATGTATTGTTACAAGATGATATCGTTTGGCCTGAAGAATGCGGGGGCCACCTACATGAGGGCCATGACTACCATCTTCCATGATATTATACATAAGGAGATAGAGGTATATGTAGATGATGTTATTATCAAGTCCAAGAAAGCCGCTGACCACATGGAAGGTTTATAGCACAGTCCACAGTTATCTGTGAGCCAATCTTTAGGATGTTGAAGAAAGATGTCGCTACCAAATGGACTGATGACTGCCAAAAGGCCTTCGACAGAATCAAGGAGTACTTGTCAACACCACCAGTCTTAGTCCCGCCCGAGCCAGGTAGACCCTTATTACTCTACCTTGCAGTATTGGATGGAGCTTTCAGTTGCGTTCTAGGGAAGCATGATGAAATGGGGATGAAGGAGCAGGTCATTTAGTATCTCAGTGAGAAGTTAACCCCATACGAGGCCTGATATTCTTTATTGGAATGCACCTGCTGTGCTTTGACTTGGGTAGCTCAGAAGCTGAGGCATTAGTTCTGTGCCTATACTACATATCTTATATCAAGGATGGATCCTTTGAAGTACATCTTTCAGAAGCCCATGCCCACCGGCAAGCTAGCCAAGTGGCAAATCCTATTGAGTGAGTTTGACATTGTTCATGTAACTTAGAAAGCGGTCAAAGGACTAGCAATGGAAGACCACCTTGCTGAGAATCCCGTGGATGGAGAATACGAACCCCTGAAAACGTATTTCCCTGATGAAGAGGTATCATTCATAGAAGAAGACATTGCAGAATCCTATTACGGTTGGAGAATGTTTTTTGATGGAGCGGTAAACTTCAAAGGAGTTGGCATAAGAGCAGTCCTAGTATCAGAAATTGGTCAGCATTATCCGGTGTCCGCCAAACTTAGGTTCCCATGCACCAACATGGCCGAGTATGAAGCCTGCATCCTAGGGCTCAAAGTGGCCATTGACATGAACGTTCAAGAGTTGCTAGTAATTGGAGATTAAGACTTACCTATACATCAAGTACGAGAAGAATGGGCAACCAAGAACTCCAAGATACTCCTGTATCTGCCTCATGTACAGGAACTGATAAAAAGGATCACGAAGATAGAGTTCCAACATGTTCCTAGAGTCCAGAATGAGTTCACTGATGCATTGGCTACCTTGTCATCTATGATACAACATCCAGACAAGAATTTCATTGACCCCATTCCAGTAAAGATCCATGATCAGCCAGCTTACTGTGCCCATGTTGAAGAAGAAGCAGACGGAAAGCCTTGGTTTCATGATATCAAGGAATATTTGGCAAAAGGAGAGTACCCAGAGCTTACAATCCTACTCAGAAATGCACACTTTGGAGATTGTCTAACTATTTCTTTCACAGTGGAGGAATCCTGTATAGGAGGACTCCTGATTTGGGATTTTTAAGATGTGTCGACTCAAAGGAAGCATCCAGGCTACTAGAGGAAATTCATGTTGGGACCTACGGTCCACATATGAACGGTTTTGTCATAGCAAAGAAGATACTCCGGGATGGTTACTTATGGATGACCATGGAAACGGACTGCATCCAGTATGTTCGAAAATGCCACCGGTGTCAAATATATGCAAACATGATAAAGGTACCTCCAAATGATCTTAATGCAACAAGCTCACCATGGTCGTTCGCCGCTTGGGGGATGGATGTTATTGGACCAATCGAGCCTACCGCTTCCAATGGACACAGGTTTATCCTGGTAGCCATAGACTATTTCACCATGTGGGTCGAAGAAACATCGTACAAAGTAGTAACTAAAAAGGTTGTGGCAGACTTTATTCGCGATCGCATTGTTTGTCGATTCGGGATTCCAAAGTCAATCATTATTGATAATGGCTCCAACCTAAATAGCGACTTGATGAAAGTTATGCGTGAAACTTTCAAAATCAGACACGAGAACTCCACAACCTATATGCCTCAAATAAATGGAGCTGTAGAAGCCGCCAACAAGAATATTAAGAAGATATTAAGGAAAATGATAGAGAAGCATAAGTAGTGGCACGAAAAGTTATCATTTGCTCTATTGGGGTATCGCACCATAGATCGCACATCAATCGGGGCAACCCCTTATATGCTAGTTTATTGTACAGAGGATGTCATTCCCGTCGAGGTAGGAATTGCTTCCCTAAGGATCATACAAGAAGATGAGCTCGACGATGCAGAGTGGGTAAAAAGTCGTTATGAGCAATCAGCCCTTATAGACGGAAAAAGAATGAATGCAGTTTGCCATGGTCAAATCTATCAGAACAGAATGTTTAGAGCCTTTAACAAAAGAGTCAAGCCGAGACAATTCACACCGAGGCAGCTGGTGTTAAAGAATATTTTTCCGCATCAAGATGAATCCAAAGGGAAGTTCTCTCCCAACCGACAGGGTCCATACATGGTTCACCGGGTTTTGACAGGAGGAGCTCTCATACTTGCAAAAATGGACAGAGAAGTATGGCCGAAGCCGATCAATTCAGATGCAGTCAATCGTTACTATGTGTAATCTTTATGCTTCCCTTATATGATGTAAATTCAACTATTCCTGACCTGATTCCCATTTAAGAGGGGATATGTAGGCATCCCTATGGGTTCAATCACAATTCAATAAAATTTTCATTCCCCCCCGCAATTGGAAACTGGAGAAAGTTTTTAAGGAGGACCCTTAAAATTTCGAAGTAATTTCAACAGGTCTTCGCAAGCAACAGTCAGAAGCTTCAACCCACTAAACTGTGGCAGAATTTTGAGGAGGGCCCTCAAAATTCCGTAGCAAGAGAGGTTGCAATGTCCCGAGCCACTTCACAGTCGTCGGTTCATCTAAAAGCTATTTTTAATTATACATTTATGTCATAATCATGCATGTTATTATTTAAACTGCTTTGTTTAGCAACGCTACCCCAATAATACAAACGGTATAACCAGATAAAAGCAGCACGAGTCAAGCAAAGCCAGCGGGGATATGAACTGACCTTCCCCCTTTACAAAACTCATGATTTTTCTTTGGATGCAGGCACTATGATTGCGAAATCATCAAACATAATATACACCTATGGGACAAATATTATTCAGGAATACAAACCGAACCGTTGCACTTACCAACATTTTCTATCCGCACACACCAGTGATTTTCCGTCCGACACAATTCTCTCAGTAATCATAATATCGAAATCTGCTATCAGCTAAGAAAACATTACTATTATTTATTATTTCATTTTGCATGAGGCTACCTTTCTTCCTTCCAAGACTAAATGCTGTCTCCATCTGCATTCTTGCATAAGGCTACTATTCTGCCTTCCAATCTGCATAAGGCTACCTTTCTGTCTTCCGAGACTAAACATTTTCTCCATCTGCATTCGCATTGCATAAGGCTACTATTCTGCCTTCCAATCTGCATAAGGCTACCTTTCTGCCTTCTAAGTCTAAACGCTGTCTCCATGTGCATTCTTACATAAGGCTATCATTCTGCCTTTCGAGACTAAACGCTGTCTCCATCTGCATCCTGCATAGGGCTACCTATCTTTCTTCCGAGACTAAACGTTGTCTCCATCTGTATTTGCATGCTTGCATAAGGCTCTCATTCTGTCTTCCGAGACTAAACGTTGTCTCCATCTGCATTCTAGCATAAGGCTATCATTCTGCCTTCTGAGACTAAACGATGTCTCCATCTGCATCCTGCATAAGGCTACCTTTCTGCCTTTCGAGACTAAATGCTGTCTCCATCTGCATTCTTGCATAAGGCTATCATTCTGCCTTCCGAGACTAAACGTTGTCTCCATCTGCATCCTGCATAGGGCTACCTTTCTGCCTTTCGAGACTAAACGCTGTCTCTATCTGCATTTGCATTTCTGCATAAGGCTACCTTTCTGCCTTCCGAGACTAAATGCTGTCTCCATCTGCATTCTTGCATAAGGCTACTATTCTGCCTTCTAATATGCATAAGGCTACCTTTTTGCCTTCCAAGACTAAATGTTGTCTCCAATCCTGCATAAGGCTACTATTCTGCCTTCCAATCTGCATAAGGCTACCCTTCTGCCTTCCGAGACTAAACGCTGTTTCCAATCCTGCATAAGGATACCATTCTACCTTCCCATATGCATAAGGCTACCATTCTGCCTTCCGAGACAAAATGTTGTCTCCATCTGCATCCTGTATAAGGCTACCATTCTGCCTTCCGAAGTTAAGCTCTACCTCTCTCTGCCTTTACATCTTGTATAAGGCTATCATTTTGCCTTCCGAGGCTAAGCTCTGCCTCCCCTTTTCTTCAAAACTAAGCACTATCCTAAGCACTATTTATGTCATTTTTCTTACATGCTAAACTTTGCTCCTTCAATTCGCAATCCTAAGAACTATCTTATCCGCATCATACTATTGCATCCTTCATGGGCTGAAATATCGCCAACTCATCCGAAGGCGTCATCGTTCGGAGGCACTATCTTCATAGCCCGAGAATACCATGTCATGGCCTGAGGATCCCTTTCAATCTTTTGCATATCATTACTTAAAGGCATCATGGTTTGGAGGCACCATCCTCATAGCTCGAGAGCATCATTTCATGGCCTATGAATCCCTTATCATACGCTTCATTCCCCATAACATCATGGTCTAAGGACGTCATCCTAACCGTCCAAAGACAACATTCATGGTCCGACGGAAATTTGCATCATGTTTAAATTTATGCACATAATACGTTGTATTGTTCCTAATTGTAGGTAAACCGGCAAGCAACGACCATCACGGCAGGAGCGATCCCGCTCCAGTTCCTGCAGCCATATCAAACCTAACTATTCCGACAAGCCGTCCACTCACCCCGCCCTAGATATTGTGTCCGTTCTTAAAAAGTCTCCATCGACATACTCCGCCGACGGATCCTAAACTATATACAACCTGATTCCTGTAAAACCAGGGATATGTAGGCAGCTCCGAAGCCAGGGTGCGACCTAAGCCTTTTCAAACCGTTTCACTCGGTCAAAATTGACCATCATATCTTTACCCGACAACTCTTTCATCCTTCCCGGGTAAAGAGGGGCAGCTGTTGATAACCAATTTTTCTCTATATATTTTCAATATGCAATATAACTTCAAAATAACATATAAATTCATACATAAGCATGTCCAAATGTTTTATTATTTTTGCATAATTCTTAAAGATTTTTAAATTGATTTATTTCCCTTTTCTTCCATAAAATCCCAATAATTATGTCCAAAATTATTATTTTTGATGATTCATTTATTGGATCTTTATATTTATGCCAAAATATGGCTAAGGTTTATTTTTACATTTTTTTACAATTTTATTTAGTATTTTTAAAGCTAATTGCATATAATTGCAATATTAGCCTCTTTAAGGTTTAATTGTGTTTTATATTCATAAAATTAAGCCCTATATTTTTTAAATTTTATATACATGCTGTGAATCATTTTTGTTCTTTCAATTTATTCCCATAAATTTATTTACTATTTTGTATAATTTAAAAAGGGGAAAATTGGCTATTTAAATAATAACCCAATTGCATTTCAGTTTTAGCCTAATTTTAACCCCAAATTAAACCCAATTTCCCCGTCCCAATTTTAGTTAAACCCGACCCCTAACCCAATTAAACCAACCCAACCCGGATTCCCCACCTACCGCTTTTAATCTAGGCCGTTCATCATTCAAATTAATGACCATCGTTCATCCTTCATAAAATAATCCTAAATGACCCCTTACCCTAATTCACTTTTCACCAAACGCTGCCCTTGAATCCCTTCCCTCTCAATTCAATTTGCAGCCCCACATAAACCCTAGCCGTCTCCACCCCATTTCACCCTAGTCCACCTCAATCCCTACCTAATCCATGGTCTCCCATGGCCGTTTGAGATGTATACCGACCTTCTACATCTCCTGGTGGGCTGTATGTGTGGTTTTATGGCCATGTCTTAAAGAGATCTTGTCCAGTCCTTGCTCAGTCTCTATCTCTGGTATTTCTCCAGCAATCCATGGCCGTTCAAGTGAGATCCTTGACTTTTCCGGCTAGATCGGTAACTTTTCAAGGCCTCTCTCACCTTTTCTGGGCTCTCTAAACCCTAGGTTTAAGGTCTTTTAATATTCTTTCAAATCTATCTTAGATCTGTGCTTATTATGAACTTTATAATTGTTTTGTTGAAGGTTCTTCGACTTTCTTTCAAAATGACTCTTCATTTTTCAACGATTAAGGTTTCTCTTAACCTCTTTTTAAAGATCTCTTCTCTAATTGTTGGTGTTATTTCATGATTTTACTATGTTCAAACAAATTGTTTATGCTTTCCTTCTACTTGATTCAGCATGTTGAAAACCCTAGGTCCTTTTTGGTTTTATCCGAGTTCTGAAACTGTTTGTTTAATGTGTACTTGTTCGATTAAGTTCTTTGTTTTTGACTCTCTTTTCCTTGTTTGACTTATTTGATTCTGAGTTCTTATCACCTCTTAAACTCGGATATTGTTGAAACACTAATTTCTTAAAAGGTTTTCGTCACTTGTTATTGTGAGACCTTTACTTGTTCCTGACTCTCTTACATGTTACTATGTTATTCTTCACTTTTGATTCTATGTAACTACTTGACCTACTTGAATACTGTATTTCGAATAGGTCTCTTTTACTACTAAATCCTAGCTTACCCCTGCTACTACTGTATATTTGTGTTGCTTCTTTTTGTCAACATGTTTGACCCTGCATGCCTGTTCATTCCTTGCTATTTATATGTTGAGGTGTAGAATCATGACCCTTTCTTGATTGATTCTGACTCCCTCAATGTTGCGACTGATTGCAAAAGGTTTTCTTATGAACCTTAATTTTTTTACTCATTTGTTTAAAATTAATTGATTCCTTTCATTTACTGTGATATTTGATCTTGTTGAATCCTTTCCCAAAACTAAGCATATTTTGAACTTAGTCTCAATTATTTACTTCATACTTTTACTGCCCCCTGATATGGTAATAATCAATCTGTCCCATACTGATTTCTTTCCTTAATTAAACCTATTAGTATCCGTTAAGCAGTGACTCCTTAATTAAGGGGAATCACTCGTGATTATGATTATTTCCATGTTTGTGTTAAGAATTTACTTATTACCTATTCTACACTCGTTTTGACATTTGTGTGACGAACCTATAATTGTATTTTGATATTTCCAATAGCTTCGTATAGTGATTCTGGACCTAGGTGTATGTCTGAATGTTGACTTGGAGGTTTGTAGGTTGATTTATTGATTTTTGGCGAAAGTTGGAAAGTTGAGAAGTTAGACCCCGAGTTGACTTTATGGATATAAAGTTTGGATTTTGGTTCTGGAAGTTAGAATAGATCCAATGTATCATTTGGGACTTCCATGCAAATGTTGAGATCAATCGGAATTGATTATTTATGGTTCATCATGAGTTTAAGAAGTTGGAAGTTCATTAGGCTTGAATTTATGTGAGATTCGTGATCTTGGTTTTGTTTGATATGATTTGAGGCTTCGAGCAAGTTCGTATTGTGTTTTATAACTTGTTGGTATGTTTAGCTGGGGCCACGAGATGGTTGATGGAAGATATTTTGGCTTAGGAGATTGCTGATGTTTTTTGATACCTGGTGCTTTCGCAACTATGATGGATTAGCCGCAGAAGCAGTAGATGTATTGCACAAGAGGATGAATGCTGGGCAAAGTAGGGGTCGTAGATGCGAACGTGCAGCCACAACTGCGGATGCACAGATGCTCTTAGTGGTCCATAGTTATGGACATGGCTTGGAGCATGAGAGTTTGTAGGTGCAGAGGGAGTCCATAGACACGGGTTCGCAGATGCAGAAGTTTAGAGGCTGAAGGGGGATCGCATAAATGAAATTTTGGTTGCACTTGCGGGACCACAGATGCGGTTAAGTGATTGTAGAAGTGGAATCACTTTCAGGTTCTTATATTCGAAGGGTTTGGGTGTTTTCTCATTGTGAGAGTTTTGGCACTTAGCTAAGGGCGATTTTTGGGAGACTTTTTTCTACAATTGAAGAGCTAAGTGAAATTTAATCACTATTGATAAATATTGATTATCCATTAATTATTACACCTAGATTATGTGAATTTAAGATGGAATTTGGGGAGTTTAGGCTATGATATTTGAGAGTAAGATTTGGTGATTTGAGGGTCGATATGTTATTAGAATCTGATGAAATTGGTATGGTTAGACTTGTAATTGAATGGTTGTTTACAATTTGTTAATTTTGTCGGGTTCGGAGATGCAAACTCGGGGTTGACTTTTCAATTTTGAATAAAGACCTTAGCTCTATTATGTGGGATAGTTTTCTATGGCTATTATTGATGATATAAAGTTGCTTTGACTAGATTCGAGTCGCTTGCAGGTCGATTCACGTAGCAAGGGCTTTTTGGAGTATTGGTTTGTGCGCTTTTAGGTAAGCAACATATCTAAACATGGATTTAAGTATATTTAACCCTGGGAATAATGTTGTATGAGACGTATTGGGGTGACACACAAGCTAGGTGACAAGCATGTGGGAGTATTCCAGTGTGATCATGATCCAAGTTAACTTTTAGACTATACCGAACTTGTTTTGCTATCATAACTTATTATATCCGTGTTTTTATTTCTTGTTTGATTATTTGAGCTATAATTCATGTTAAAAATCATGTTTAGGCCATGTGCTTATTTGGTTGTGTAGGGCCCCGAAAATTTGCTAAGTAATTTAGGATTTCATGGTGCCAGGTAGGCTAGTTATAATTTTTTTATGATATTAACATGATGGGTATCAATTGGATTTGGTAAATAAATATATAAATATTATAATGTGTAATGCGGTGTCTAATGGGAGGCCTAAGTCTAAGTCAAATTGGAAAATTTCATACTACACTAAAATTCCAAATGAGTTTGCATAACTCCACACTTTGGATGAGCATATCAAAATATATATAAGGTTTTATGTGGTGAACAAACTATCAAATAAAAGTTCTTCGAGTCTAGTTTCTAACGCTTCAAGCCATTTGTCATTGGGACATTCCTACACAAAGTTATGATCAAATTACTAAAGGCTCGATTTGCGACCAATTTTGTAATCGCAAAACGACTATGCGGACCGCATATGCGTCGCATAATGAAGCAGTGTCGGGCAAAACGTTATGCTCTCGAATGTTGGTTATGCTGTAGCATAATCGATTATGCTATCGCATAATGATTATGCTGCAAGAATGCTGCCCACATTTCGATTATGCTATAGCATTATTGCACCACATATTTGACTTCGGGGGTCATTTTTGAAAATTTTCATATCCGAACCCAATTTGATAAATAAGCTTTGGGGATTCATTTGGGACCATTTATACTAAATCTAGAGAGAGGTGAGAGCATTTTAGAGAGAGAAAGAGGGAACCTAGCATCCTAATCATCAATCTTGCACAAACCCTCAAGAATCAAGCATGGTAATGTCTAACTCACTATCTTCCGGGTAACTCCTGCTTCAATATTTCATATATGAGGTTATGAGTTCAAAAATATATTGTGGGTTTAGAAATAGGCTATGCATGTGACACTAAGCTATAGTATGTGGGATTAATGAACTATTTTGGGTAGTTCTTGATGAAATTGGATAAGGGAAGAGGGAATTTCCACTGTAGAACCTTGTAGTCTATTTCATATGATTAGGTGTTCGATAAAATTCCTAAGAGAGTTACACCATCGGAAATTATTCTAAATTATTAATTGATTTTCGCTTTCTCCTTATAGATTATTACTGCTAGAGATGTTGGTGCATTGTAGTAACTTAAGAAAAGCTTAAACAAGGTATGTCAGGCTAAAACCGTCTCTTCTTAGAAATTGAGCTCCTATGGTGTCCCCGCAGATATTGTAAGTCCATGATTTGATTTATGTAGTATTCGTTATTTCAAAGGATTTGGTGTTGCAAGAATATATGTGAAAGGTGTGCCTCAATGTGTTCAATGTGCTATTCTTGGTAAATTGGGGATATATGAAGAATGTGAACTATATGCTAAATTGCCTAGATTTCAAGTCAAGTTTAATTTGAGATTATTATGCCAAACTATGTGAAATCCTCTTTGTATAAAGATGTCTGAAATAAATCAAATGAATTGGGAAATAGAGTATGGCCAGCGTGCCGAGAACATGAATTATAATTGTGCTTGGTGATGTCTATGACATAAGAAAACAATGAACCTTGACTTTGCTTTCCATAAATGACTTCAATAATAAAGTGCCCTAAAGGCTTTGTACACAATTTATGCCCATAAGTGGCTGTTCGATATAATGTTTTGCCTTATAAGTACATCCAATGTGATCCGAGTTTTTACATACTTCGATGTTGACATTGTATATTGTCGTTATTGGAAATGAGTAATTCAAGAATAATTGGTGTAATTGCTTGTTTCTGCCTTTGATGTGTGTTTCTATTGTGGTTTGGTGTGTCCCCTCCTTTTTGGAAGAATCCATTGTATTTAAAGTTCCATTGCTAATGAACTTGAGGTGTATGATTTATGAAATATTGTATATGCCCATGATTCATAATTCCTCCCATGTGTACTTGACATCTAGGATTGAATGGCTTGTTGTTGAAATTGATACTGATGTGAAATGTGGGGGAAAAGATCTCGAATTATGAAATGTGGCTTAGTTCCAAGTATGATATGATAATTTTGGCCCTAAGTGCCGATGAACTAATATATGTGAAACCAAAAATTGAAGTGAGATGATTAATGGAAAAGGGTAACGTCTTGGTAAGACGGCTTAGCCGATTGGGCCGTGATCGGACGCCATTGCTTCACACATGGTGGTATTATGATTGATATTGAATCTGGAAATTGTGATTGAGGTATACGTATTAAATGAGACGGCTTAGCCGATTGGGCCGAGATTGAACTCCGCACAAAAAGTGGTATAGTGAATGATGGTGCAACAGTATGAAATGTCCTAACCTAAAGCTCTAGAAATTATGTGAAAGCTATGTGATTCCTTTTATTTGATGATGTGGTGATTGTTTGAAACTTTTGTTGAATCTTTATGATTTCTTTGTTCTTGTATGATAGTTCTTTCTATTGAGATGGTGCTTATAATTTCTTTGTTCTTGTATGATTGTTCTTTCTATTGAGATGGTGCTTATGATTTCTTTATTCTTGTATGATAGTTCTTTCCAATGAGATGGTGTTTAGTAATACATACTAGTGCTATTCGACGACACTAACGTCTCTTTTGCTGGGGGTGCTATATCTTTGAATGGATGTAGGTGGTTCCATAGTATGCAGTGTTGGTAGCAGCTAGTGGTGCATCATCTTTTCAGCTGACATGGTGAGCCCCACTTCATTTATGGATCCTATATCACCTGTTCATCATGTACTTGTATATTGAGGAATAGCCGGAGCCTTGTTGCCGGTATTTTCATATTTCTCTTCAGTTGTATTTAGAGGCTCCGTAGACAGGTTGTGGATGGTGTCGGGTATTGGAATTAAATTAGAAGTATTGGTATTTCACAAATATGTTTTTCATCATAATAACTATAAAAACTGTAATATTTTGGACATTATGGTTGAAACTGCTAATGGAAATAAAATGGAAGATGTTAATGAAATATTTACAAAGTATGATTAATGGAGTACATCTCCTATTTATTCATGGATTAGTTTGGATAGAATGAAACCTAACAGGCTTGCTCAGTCAGGTTTACTCGGCTGAGCGCCAGTCGCACTCCTCGGTTTTTGGGGCGTGACAGGTTGAGACCTAATGAGGCTATTTCTGTTTTTTTGAGCTATCTGCTTTAACTGTAAGTTATACACTCGGTCATTATTCTTAATTGCATATCATATCTCAATCTCTATTCATTATTCATTGTTACATCACACCTTGTTGTTGTTTTCCTTATGTAGTAATGTTTGGTTTGAGTGATATGAGATTGTGAGCCCTTGAGGTTTGAGAGATTAATGACTGAGTTGGGCCTTAGAGCCATGTTGATAGAGTGTTGGTTGGATCAGGTTGCACACCATAGCATGCCATATTGGCTTTATTGTTATTTGGATCAAGCTGCACGTCGCCTTATTGGCTTATTATCATTTGAATGGGGCTGCACGCCTCAACATGCCTTATTTTCTTTTAATTAGCACTTGGGCAGGATCCATCCCTCCGGAGTCTGACATATCAGCAGTGAGCGCAGGCATAGTGACATATATACACGTGCTTTGGTAATAGGCATTGATGCCGGACACCCATACATTGCTGAGTGATTGGGTGTATGTGATGAAGTGGGAATTTGAGTTAGGCACTTGAGTGAGATTAGAGTGAGATCTTGAGGTTATCAATGTGAAAGCATTAACTTAACATGCATATGTGACATGTAAGCATAGATATGTATTTTTCTCATGCTAGCTGGTAAATGTAATGTTCTTAACCGTGTTAGACTTTTTAACTATTATATTTGGAAGCATGCCTAAATTCTTGTATTGTGAATGAGTTGAGCATGACAGTCCTTTTGAGTTATTTACTATTAGTGTCATCATTATATCCTATATTATTATTGATATTGGTCTCTGACTGTTCTTCTGACCTCGTCACTACTTTTAGCCCAAGGTTAAGTTTGTTACTTATTGAGTATATCAGGTCGGTTGTACTCATACTACACTCTGCACATCGTGTGAAGATCCAGGTACTTCCAAACGTGGTGATTGCTAGAGTCGTGTTGGTACCAGTACTTTGGAGACTACGAGGTAGTTGTTATGTCGTCTACAGACCTTGAAGTTCTCTTTCATCCATTTCATTTATTACTGTTCTATTATCCAAATGGTTGTATTGAGGATTTGGTTTTGTATTTTGACATCCAGTAGTGCTATTGTAATCCTTGACACCAGATCGTTGGGATGGTTTTAGCAATATTGTGTTGTTTCATCAGATATTTATGATATTTTTTGCTGTTGAGTTATTTAACCATGTTTATTCAAATTAATAGTTATTATGTGATTGTTGGCTTGACTAGCAAGTAGTGTTAGGCATTGTCGCGACTCTGGTGGAAGTTGGGTCGTGAGAAATAACGGAGCCGAGTCTCCCAACTACCATATAAGGATGTTAAGTAACAATTAACATCTAAATGAATGCATCTAATTGACTCAAGGCTATATATGTATGCCTAAACCAGTACAAGATCCATGTACCATGATACAAAGTCCCTATATATCCAAAACCCGATACAAAATTCATATGCCAACCCGATAGAAAATAGATGTATCAACTACGCTCACAGGTCTCATAGTTACATGGGTAATTACCTGAACCCCGTGGGACGGATCCAAATCCAAGCGCAAAGAGGAGGTTAATAGCTTACCTATAATAAAGTATCTGATTTACATGTCATGTTGTGATGATCCGATAGGTCGTTTTGAGTACTAGGCTTTATTTTCGTATTCTAAAACCTCTATTAGCTCCATTTGATATTTCTTGTTTTGCGAGCGTGGTCCATGTCCTTTTTCAAAAACATTTTATGCAAAAATTTCAAAAAGTGATTTTAAGCTTAAAATGGGACTTTAGTTGACCACGATCAACATTCTTGGTAAATGATATTGGATTGGTCTTTTGACAACTTTGGTAGGTTTGTATGATATTTTTTGACCTGTATGCACTTTTAGTTGGGGTCCGGGGTGACTCGAGCATATTTTAGTGCGTTATGTGAAAAATTACGAAAGTGAGTTTTCAAGTTGAAAATATGGGTTTTGATGATCGATTCATATTATTTGATGTTATTTTGATGGTTTGAGGTAGCGAGCAAGTTTGTAGGATGTTGTTGCACTTGTATGCATGTTTGATTTGGAGTCTCAGTGTCACGACCCCATAACTAGCCCGGTCGTGATGTCGCCTATCATGGAACTAGGCCAGCTGACACATTCCCAAAACAGTTCAACATTTTATTAAAAACTTAAAAAACAACTTTTTTCAACTGAAATTCCATATAAGGTATAAAATAGAAAAAAAACAAAATGCGAAAAATAAAAACCTGATCTCGATGTCACTAGGTCATGAGCAATACTACAATTGTTCCGAAACATAACAAGACCAAAATAGTCTGAAAGTAGCCAAAATGTGCTAGAAGGAAGATAAAGAATGAGAAAGGCGGGATTGCGAACGTCAGGCAGCTACCTCGCTATCTCTGGTGAAATCCGCGTTTGTAATAGTCAACAACCTCTACCGTGGCATGAGATACCAGGATCTGCACACAAGGTGCAAGGAGTAACGTGGGTCCATCAACTCAGTAAGTAACAAGTCCAAACTATGGACTGACAGGTAGTGACGAACTAACCCTCGACACGTAAACACAATTAAACTATACAGTAAAGTAGGCATGCTTGTAGTTCAAGTATTCAGCTCAACATTAAGTAATACAACTTTGAACAATATGAAGTATAAGGCTCAGCAAATCTCTACGTACCAATGTACAGAAAACATGAAAATGTACTATGTACCTCCACTCTCAAGTGCTCAATCACTCGGTACTATATATGTCCATCCGGCCCAGGGAAGATCCATCCTGAAATATATACACATCACTAAAAATAGTCACCCAGTACCGAGGGCGCCCATTCAAGCCCTATGGAGAAGATCCATCTCAAGGTATAAGTACTTTGGACAAGATCCATGTCCAAGGAAGATCCATCCCTCAATGATATCAACCGCGCTCACTGGGGGTGTGTAGACTCTAGAGGGGATCCTTTCAGCCCAAGCGCTATAACAAGCCAACGAAGGCATAATCAATAATCTGTTGCGGCGTGCAGCCCGATCCTATAACTATCAATCATAATCAGGCTCTCGGACTCACTTAGTCATCACTCTCCAGTCTCACACACACGGGCTCATAATGCCTTAATACTAGCCCGAAAAAATGATAGGATGTGCCAAATGATAACAACCAAGACTGAGACATAATATGATATACATGAACAAGACTAAATACATAATTTCAATGAAACTAATGAGATGACAGCAAGAAGCGACCACTCGGGTCTAAAAAGTATTGGCGTGAAGCCCTAACATGCTAATTAGCATGATTTACAGTTCTTTTAATTAACCACATAATTACAACACAGATATCAACAAGAAAGAGTCACTAAGCGGTGCCATGGAATAAACCACGCCACAATTCTCACGGTGCACGCCGACACGCCCGTCACTTGGAATTTGCGTCACCTCAATACATATCATATAGCACAACATTCGGGGTTTCGAACCCTCAGAACCAAGTTTGGAAGCGTTACTTACCTCAAATCAAGCCTAAACTCTAACCCGCGATGCCTTTGCCTCTCGATTCGGCCTCCAAATGCTCTGAATCTAACCAAAATCAGTATATTATCATCAATATACGCTAAAGGAATGAAACCTACATGAAAATAATCAAATTAGACAAAAAATCCCAAATTTGGCTCAAACCCGGCCCCCGGGCCCATGTCTTGGAATCCGATAAAAATTATAAAACTAGAAATCCCATTCACTCACGAGTCTACCCATTTCAAATTCACCAAAATCCGACATTAAATGGTCATTCAAATCCCCAAAGTTAACTCTCCAATTCTCTTCCACTTTCCCCCTAATTTTCACCCCAAATTCCCAATTTAGATGATAAAAATCAAGACACAATCATGGAATTTAACCAAAAACAAGTGAAGAACACTTACCCCAATTACTTCTCTGAAAATCCCCTCTAAAATCGCTTTCTCCTGAGCTCTCAATTGAATTTTGGAATTATGAACTCAAACCCTCGTTTTTAAAGTTAAACATTTTGCCAAGGTATTTCCTCTTCGCGAACGCAGTAGTGCCCTCGTGTTCACGAAGAAGAAGCTGTATCAAATCAAAAGCCCCTTTTTCGCAAATGCGAGGACTCAATTGCGAACACGAAGACTGCCCTTCTTTACCCTACGCAAATGCGGAACACTCCTCGCGAACGCGTAGGCTTATTTGCCTGAAGTTCCAAATGACCGTTGACTCTACACCAACGTGATACATAGGACGCGAACGCATAGCCTTAAAATCATAGACCTTCGCGAACGTAGGAACCACATCACGAACGCAAAGAATAACCCAACTGCCCCTCTGAAAAATAACTTCATGAACGCAATGAAGGAATTCTCTGCAACAAAATACCAGAAAATCTGCCAACTTCCAAAACCAAGAATTGATCAGTTAACCACCCTAAACTCAGTAGAGACCTTCGGGACCTCAACCAAACCTTCCAAAACACCCCATATGATTATTCAAACTTAGTCGAGCCTTCAAATCGCTTAGAACAACAACAAAACACCAAATAAACCTTTTAAATTCCACAAACGATGCCGAAACCTATCAAATCACCTCCGAATGACATGAAATTTTGCACACACGTCACAAATATCACTACGGACCTACTCCAATTTCTATAATTCCATTCCAACCCCGATATCAAGATTTCCACTAATGACCGGAAAACCCCAAATTTCCAATTTCGCCAATTCAAGCCTAATTCTACCACGGACCTCCAAATTGCATTCTGAACATACTCCTAAATCCAAAGTCACTTAACAGAGCTATCCAAACCATCAAAATTTATATAAGAGATCTTCTACACATAAGTCAACATCCGGTTGACTTTTCCAACTTAAGCATCTAAATTAGAGACAAAGTGTCTCATTCCACTTCAAGACCACTCGGAACCCGAACTGACCAACAAGATATGATGAAATACAACTGAACAACACATAAAGTAGTAGAAATTGGGGAAACAGGCTGTAACTCATGAAACGACCAGCCAGGTTGTTACATCCTCCCCCTCTTAAATAAACGTTCGTCCTCGAACAAGTCTAGAAACATACTTGTAGCCTCAAACAGGTGTGGATATCTGCTCTACATCTGTCGCTCGGTCTCCCAAGTAGCCTTCTCCATGGGCCGACCTCTCCACTACACTTTCACTGAAGCTATATCCTTTGTCTCAAATTTCGAACCTACCGCTCGAAAATAGCCACTGGCTCCACATCATAAGTTAAATCACCGTCTAACTGAACCGTGCTGAAATCTAAAACATGAGACGGATCGCTAATATGCTTTCGGAGCATAGAAACATAAAATATCGGATGCATCCCCAACTAGCTAGGTGGCAACACAAGCTCATAAGCCACCTCCCCAATCCTCCGAAGCACCTCTATATGCGGCGAAACCAGAGGGCCTAATTTCTTGCTATTGAGTCACTTCAGAAGAACACCTCGAGACCCCAAGGACGCAAAGCTATGACCGAGTTCCCTCCATCGGAGCTCGTTGAGTCCTGACTTAAAGAGGACATAGATCGAGGCTAGAGAAAAATGGGGAATTCCCAAGGCACACTGCTAAGTCTAAAAAAGCTGGCCTACCTAGAGTCTGTATCAAGGCGTCGCGTCTAGCCATCCCATCTCCATGCTTTTACAATTAATGTATTTTGTACTATTGCAGGATTCCCCTCCTATATAAAGGGGATCCTCATCACTTTGTAGGGGGATGCTGTTGCTCCAACTATTCTACATAAGATCAATAACAACTCTCCCTCTCTTTTCTATCTAACTTACTCGCTCGAGACTATCTCTTTCATTTATTGCCTTCATACTTGTTCTTCATTCATTGCTTGATATTGGCCATAAAGAGCCTCCTTTTAATTATATCCTACCTGTTATTCCCTTTCCGATTACCCCGATAGCTCGAGCTCGAGCCCAAGCAACGACAACGAAGCCCTTCTCGGTTAGCCTGAGGCCCGGACAGCTAGCTCCTCAGTTTGATTACAATCCCGTTTTAGTTTTATTTCATCGTAAAACTTCACATATCTATCATCAACTGCTCTAACAACTAGCATAAAAATAGATCACATATTTTTAGAGTCCCATTAACAAATTTAATTGTTATTACCATTTTCATGGTAAAGAGTTTGGCGCCCACTGTAGGGCTAAAACTAATAGTGATTATATTCTTGCTGGTTTCGTTACACAACGCAAGTTATCTTTCACACGTTTTCTTGTCCAAGATCTTCGATTTCAGGTCAAAATGTCTGGCTCGGTAAATAGAGTTGAAAACGACAACCTTAAAAACCACTGATAAAACGGTGTGGTTGTTCCAATCGTTTGCGCGCAACCGCAAAACCCTGATAACTCACCTAGACCGATTCCAGCGGATGCGGATTCGTAAGACACGCAACAGGTCGACGAAACCTCAAACACCGATAGGACCATATGTCCTGACGACCAACAGAAAGCCCAAAAAATCCCAGCCCAGGAAGAACAAGAAGTTAGTCTTCATGTTATTTTTGAAATATTGCAGGCACAATAGTTGGCTATCTTAATTACAAAGCCACCGGAAGACTTCCAACACAGTAGCACTGAAAATTGCTCCCCCAGCCGAACAGGTACCGGAGAGATCGAGCAACAACTGATCAGTAGCTGATCCTACCATCGTAAAAATGCCTGAAGACCTCACTAAAAGGATCGAGTCAGGTGAAAAAATGATAGCAGTGAACGATAAGAAGGTCGAAACCTATAACTTCAGAGTCAACTAAATCCCGGGCACGCTCCCGGTCCTCAAGGGTATGGATTCGAAGAAGTTCATGCAAAGGCCTGTCCTCAAAGAAGCGACCCCGAATCCCATTCCAAAGAAGTTCAGAGTACCGGAAATCCATAAGCACAACGGGACCACAGACCCCAATGAACACGTTACAGCCTACACCTTCATGGTAAATGGGAACGATATAAAAAATAATTAGATCGAGTCTGTCTTACTGAAGAAGCTTGAAGAAACGCTCTCGAAGGGGGCCATGATGTGGCATAGCAACCTATCTCTCAACCCCATAGATTCATTTGCCATGCTAGCAGATTCCTTCATAACAACACACGCCGGTGCCATCAAAGTATCGACAAGGAAGTCCAACGTATTCAAGATTAAGCAGAAGGAGAATGAAATGCTGCGAGAATTCGTATCTTGTTTCCAAACGGAACGAATGCAACTACCCCCAGTCTCCGACGACTGGGCGGTGCAAGCCTTCACTCAAGGCCTGAACGAACGAAGGTCGATTTCTTCGAAACAATTGAAACAAACCTTGATCGAGTATCCAGCTACAACCTAGTCGGACGCCCACAACCGATACCAGTCGCAAATCAAGGTTGCAGATGACCAGCTAAGAGCCCCCTCGGGCTTAGTATTCCTAAGAAGGCTCCCGACAAAGAAACCGTAACCAAAGAAAGAACAATAGCAGTCGTACGCCGAAGATAGGAAAAATGCCCAGAGACGCAACTTGCCTTGCAATGGTCGGAGAATGGATCGAGGACAATACCCTTGATGGCTCGTCGATAGAGCTAGATTCGACGGAGACACGAGGCCAGTGGGGGCACCTCGCCCATCAGAATACAACTTCAATGTTGCTGTATCGGACGTTGTGTTCACCATCAGCAAAACCGGTGACACCAAATGGCCCAGGCCTATTTAGTCGGATCATTCCCAGAGGAATCACAGCTTGGTATGTGAACATTATGATACACACGGCCACAGGACCAAAGATTGCCACTAGCTCTAAAAGAAAATAGCCAAGCTACTCAATAAAGGTCACAGCTGAGAATATTTGGGCAATCGGGCTCAAGTTCGTTCTAAGAAAGAAAGGTGGACAGGAAGGACGAATCAAATGGGCCACGACATGTTATCACGATATTGGAGGGGCATTGATACCCCCTGGGAACTTGTGAAGAGGAGGACAAAAATATCCATCGCCGGAGAAAGATGAACCCAAGAATACGTACCCAGAGGTGTCCCCATATTCAATAGGGAAAGCTCAAAAACCTCGCCCCAACTCCTTAACAACACACTAGTAACCTCTTTCTTCATTCATCCATTTCGAATAAAGCATGTGCTCGTGAATCCAGGTAGCTCGGCCAACATTATCAGGTCAAGAGTGACAAAGCAGCCTGGACTGCTGGACCAAATCATGCCCGCCTCTCGAATCTATGATGGATTCAACACGACAATCGAAACAATGAAAGGAGAGACCATTCTCTCAGCCAACATGACCGGTGCAGACCGGATCGCCAAATCCCATGTCATCAAAGGAGACGCGAGGCATAAATGCCTTGTTCGGACGGCCGCGGACACACCGCATGAGAGCGGTACCAACCCCCCTTCACCAAATGATGGAATCCCCAGCGAAGGAAAGAATTAAAATCGTCTACGGTGAACAACACGCGTCAAGGGAAGTGTTCGCGTTATGTAATGCCGACACCAATACTTCCACCCTCTAAAGGGTCAAAGGATATGTTCAACTAAGCCCGACTAACACAATAGAGGACCGTATCAGGTCATCGCACAAAACAACAAGAACACATCAGGCATCAGAACATCGCCTGCACACCCTACGGTAAGGTAAGACCACCTCCCTCTTTTATTATTCTACACTAACACCTATGCAGGTGCATGGTCGAGGAGGTCGGAAATGCTAGCCCAATCCAAAGATCTCAAGGCTTTAGCGGCGCCCGTTGCGTTCTTTCCCTTCGGCCGAGCTTTTATCCCAAAAGAAGGGTTTTACCGGCAAGGTTTTTAACGAGGCAACATCTGCGTGCTACCTAAGTAACACTCAAAAAATTCTTAAAACATTTTTTGCAGTCAACTTTGAATGCTGAGGGGCAATCCCCCAGGAAGCCACCCACTCGGAAAAGTCATGAAATGCCAAATGGGGTCCTTGTAGGAAAGTAATGTACCAGGGCAAACGATCAAACGAACCATGTCCATCTAGCCGGGCTCCCGTCGGCGAATACATGTATTATTGTATCGAATAATTAAAGAATATCTTTCACTAAAAGCATCTCGTACTCCGAAGAAAATTCAGCATGTTCACAGCAAGGATCCCTCCATCGAGTATGTCCCGAAATACTCGGAGACTAGCGTCAATAATTTGATACCCGCATGGCCTCAAGGTTGGAACTCCATACTCATAAGCTCTCAATAAGGCAATTACGAGCTCATGAGTAATGGCCTTCGAGCCTAAGCAAACTTGACAACTCGGAGACTATCGCCAATCACCATTAGCGTAAAGATCCCAGGCTGTAATACCCCGAGCGAGAAAACTAGATCTAGCGAGATCTATTTAACATAACAACAAAAACTGTAAGACCTCAACATGAATGAAAAAGCTGTAAGACCTCAACAGGAATGGAAAAGCTATAAGACCTCAACACGCAAGAAAAAACTGTAAGATCTTAACATGCATGAAAATTTTGTAAGACCTTACCGGAGGCATAAAACTCGATCCCGAAGTTTAGGCTATATGTCGCATTTGTAAGACTCCTGAAAGGGCATACCCTCAATATAGACGCCTAACAAAAATGGCTCCAACCAAACACAAATGACTACAGCCAATATGGCTGCACCAGCCAAATTAACGCGACTCGGGGATGCTCGACTGTCGCTATAAAATCACAGACCATTACTTCTAAATACTTTGAAAAGAACTGGTTAAATAGGTTACCCTCGACAGGCAAATGAGCTTCGACCATGTCAGCTCCAAATCACAAGGCTTCGAGCTACTCAGCCTTTGAGCTAAACCATCTAAGGTGCTCGAACATCGCCGCAAACAACTTGAAATCGAGGTTCTTCGCGAATCGACAATGGATCAGGCAAAATCATTTCAAAAGGTCCTTAATAAGAGGAAAACAAAACCTACATACGACCAAGGGCAAAAGCATAAGATTTATTGTCGCCAACCAAACGAACCTCAGGGCCACACACTAAAAGGTCACAACGACCAAAAGCGTAAGAGCCACAATCGCCAGCTTAAAATTTGAAATCTTGAGGATCAAAATGAGCTCGAGTCGTAACCTAATTCGGAGACCGGATCCAAAATAGTTAACTAATGCATGCATAAGGGCAAAAGCATAAGAGCCTTTGTCATTAGCCAAACGAGGAAGATAGCGAGGAGAAAGGGATGAATGAGCAGATGAAGATACTTGGATAGAAAAATAACACCAGAATGTCCCATTTATAGGAGATAATGACACGATCATCGAAGCCTTTGGAAGAGTGATCGGCAGATGCAATTACTGCGTTCTTGAAAAACCAAATCGATGGCGGTACTTTCACCTTGAAGAACGAGAATCTACAGTACATTAAATGATGTCGAAAAGACAAGTCCATGGGATGTCCCGATAATCGTAAAAACTCGCGCCATAGGTTACGTTCTCAGTATGATGTCATCACAGGAAGACCGAGGAGTTGGGTATCAGAATCGTTTCCTATTGCTTTGTTCTGAGAAACGCAGAGACTATCTGTATGCGGCAAAATCAGAGGGCCTAATTTATTGCTATCGAGTCACTTCAGATGAACAACCGAGGACACGAACTTGTGACCGAGTTCCATCCCTCGGAGCTCATCGAGGCCTGACTTAAAGAGGACGTAGATCGAGGCTAGAGCAAAATGGGGAATTCCCAAGGCACACGACTAAGTCTAACAAAGTCGGCCTACCTAGAGCCTGTATCAAGGCGTAGCGTCTAGCCGTCCCATCTCCATGCTTTTACAGTTAATGTATTTTGTACTATGGCAGGATTACTCTCCTATATAAAGGGGATCCTCATCACTTTTTAGGGGGATGCTGGTGCTCCAACTATTCTACAAAGATCAATAACAACTCTATCTCTGTTTTCTCTCTAACATACTCGCTCGAGACTATTTATTTCATTTATTGCCTTCATATTTGTTCTTCATTTATTGCTTGATATTGCCAGTAAAGAGCCTCCTTTTGTTATATCCTAACTGTATTTCCCTTCCCGGTTACTCCCGATAGCTAGAGCTTGAGCCCAGGCATGGACCTCGAGGCCCTTCATCGGTTAGCCCGAGGCCCGGACGGCTAGCTCCTCGGTTTGATTACAACCCCGTTATAGTTTGTATTTTGTCGTTAAACTTTACATATCTAGCATTAACTGCTGTAACAACTAGCATAAAAATAGATCATGTATTTTTAGAGTCCCATTAACAAATTTAATTGTTATTACCATTTTCACGGTAAACAACCTCAAAAGGCCCAATGGACCGAGGGCTCAATTTTCTCTTCTTCCCAAATCTCATAACACCCTTCATGGGTGACACCTTTAGTATAATCTTCTCCCCGACCATGTAAGACACATCACGAACCTTTCTGTCAGCATAACTATTTTGTCTTGACTGCGTTGTACGAAGTCGCTCCTGAATCACTTTCACCTTCTCCAAAGCATCATGTACCAATCCTGTACCCAAAATTCTGGCCTCACTTGGCTAAAACCAGCCTACTAGAGATCTACACCGTCTCCCATATAAAGCCTCATATGGAGCCATCTGAATACTCGACTGATAATTGTTTTTGTAAGCAAACTCTGCGAGCGGTAGAAACTGGTCCCATGAACCCCCAAAATCAATGATACAAGCACACAACATGTCCTCCAATATCTGAATGGTGCGCTCGGATTGCCCGTCCATCTGAGGGTGAAAAGCTATGCTCAACTCAACTTGAGTACCCAACTCTCGCTACACGGCCCTCCAAAACTGCGATGTAAACTGAGTACCTCTATCTGAAATGATGGAAACTGGGACACCATGCAGGGGAACAATTTCTCGGATATAAACCTCAAATAACCGCGCTGAAGAATAGGTAGTACACACAGGAATGAATTGCACGGACTTGGTCAGTTGGTCCACAATCACTAGAATAGCATCAAACTTTCTTAAAGTCCGTGGGAGTCCAACTACAAAATCCATGATGATCCACTCCCACTTCCACTCTGGAATATCCATCTACTGAAGCAAGCCACCTGTTCTCCAATGCTCATATTTCACCTGGTGACAATTCAGACACCGAGCTACAAATCCTAATATATCCTTTTTCATTCTCCTCCACCAATAGTGTTGTCTTAAATCCTAGTACATCTTCGCGGCTCCTAGATGGATGGAATACAACGAGCTATGGGCCTCCTCAATAATCAACTCCCGAAGGACATCTATATTGGGCACACATATCTGGCCTTGTATCCTCAATACCCTATCATCCCCAATAGTCACATCTCTGGCATCGCCGTGTTGAACTCTATCCTTGAGGACAAGCAAGTGAGGATCATCATAATGGTGTTCTCTGATGCGATCAAACAAGGAAGACCGAGAAATCACAAAATCTAAGATCCGACTGGGCTCCAAAATATCCAACCTCACAAATCTATTGGCCAAGGCCAGAACATCAACTACAAGAGGCTTCTCCCCAATAGGAATATATGCCAAACTGCCCATACTCACCGCTTTGCTAATCAATGCATCGACCACTATATTGTCCTTCCCCGGATTGTACAAGATAGTAATATCATAGTCCTTTAGCAGCTCCAACCATCTCCGATGCCTTAAATTGAGGTCCTTCAGCTTGAACAAGTGTTGAGGCTACGATGATCAGTAAACATCTCACAAGACACATCATAGAGATAATGCCTCCAAATCTTCAATGCGTGAACAATGGCAGCCTATTCCAAATTATGAACATGGTAGTTCTTCTATGGGGCTTTAACTGATGAGAAGCATAAGCAACCACTCTACCCTCCTGAATCATCACACAACCAACCCGAGAAACATCACAATATACCGTATAAGAACCTGAAGCTGAAGGCAAAACTAACACTCGGGTTGTGGTCAAGGAAGTCTTGAGCTTCTGAAAGCTCGCCTCACACTCATCCGACCACATGAAAGGAGCACCCTTTTTAGTCAATTTGGTGAAGGGTGATGCCACAGATGAACTGAACGAACTGACTGTAATAACCTGCCAAACCAAGAAAGCTATGAATCTCTGTGGATGAGGACGATCTAGGACAACTCTGAACCGCCTCTATCTTCTTTGGATTAATCTGAATACCCCTCACTGGACACCACATTCCCCAAGAACGCCAATGAACTGAGCAAAAACTCACACTTGGAGAACTTTACATAAAGTTTCTCCTCCCTCAACTGCTGCAATACAACTCTCAAATGCTCAGCATGCTCCTCCTGACTATGCGAGTATACAAGAATATCATCAATGAATACAATCACAAACGAGTCAAGATAAGGCTAAAACACATTGTTCATCAAATGCATAAACGTTGTTGGGGCATTGGTCAGCCTAAAAGACATCACAAGGAACTCATAATGACCATATCAGGTCCTAAAAGCTGTCTTAAGAATGTCCGAGTCGCTAATCTTCAATTGGTGATACCCTGACCGGAGATCAATCTTGGAGAACACTCTCGCTCCCTTAAGCTGGTCAAATAAATCATCAATAAAAGGCAAAGGATACTTGTTCTTAATTGTGACTTTGTTCAACTACCTATAATCAATGCACATCCTTTTAGTGCCATCTTTCTTCTTCATAAATAGGATATGCGCGCCCCACAGTGACACACTAAGCCGAATAAACCCCCTATCAAGGAGTTCATGAAGTTGCTCCTTCAATTTCTTCAACTCCGCTGGTTCCATATGATACGGTGAATTAGAAATGGGTTGAATGCCCAGCACAAAATTAATTCCAAAGTCAATATCCCTGTCCGGTGGCAAGCTGATAGGTCTACAGGAAACACATCCGGGAAATCCCTCACTACCGGGACTGAATCGATACTAGGAGTCTTTGCACTAACATCCCTCAAAAAGGACAAATAAGAAAGACAACCCTTCCCAACCATCTGCTGGGCCTTCAAGTATGAAATAACCCTACTGGGAACATAATCCGTTGAACCTCGCCACTCAATCTTTGGCACCCCTGGCATAGTTAACTTCACTATATTAACATGACAGTCAAAAATAGCATGACACGAAGATAACCAATCCATGCCCAATATCACATCAAAATCAACCATACTAAGCAACAAGAGGTCTACTTGGGTATCCAAACCCCCAATAGTCACCACACATTACAGATATACATGGTCCACAACAACAGTATAGTCCACCGGGGTAGATGCATGAACAGATGAAACAAGAGACCTGTAGGGCGTATCAAAATAATGAGAAAAATATGATGACACATATGAAAAAGTTGAACCAGGGTCAAATAATACAAAGGCATCTTTGTGGCAGACTGAGACAATACCTATAATCACAACATCTGAAGCAATAGCGTCTTGTCTGGCTAGGAGTGCATAGAAACGGGTCTGACCACCACCTTATCGACCATCCCCTCTAGGGCAACCCTTAGATGACTAACCTTCACCCGAGCTAGTTGGGCGGGTGGGGAAGTAACTAGTGCTGAAGTCGAAGGTTGACTTCTCTGATGGGACCTCACATTAGAAGGGGATAGAATCTCTTGATATAACCTAAATCTCCACACTCGAAGCAACCTCTCCCGGCAAATGGCGGTGGGTACTGAAGGAAGCCCCGAGCATCTGTATACCCACTAGAAGAACCAGGCATATATAAACCCTGAACTAATTGTGCATGAGTCGAATTCTGAGCTTGAAGGGCATTGAGAGATGAGTGACCCCAATGTGAACTCTGTGAACAATGGCCAGATGATCCACCAAGGCCAGATGATCCACCACGGTGACCCAAACAAGCTAGCTGAGCATGTATGAATGGACGACCCCTGCCGTACTAGAACTGGCCTCCAGAAGGAATACCACCAAAACTACCAGATCCCCGAGGCCTCTTGGTCTCCCTTTCAACTTGCTCCTGGTGGCGAATTGACTGTATTTCTGTAGCAATGTAAACTACCTCCTCAAAAGAAGTGCCAAATACCCTCTTTCGGGTTAGAAAAATCCATAGCTGATAAGTGAGGCCATCAACGAACCTCTTGATCCTCTCCCTATCCATGGGAACTAGCCAGATAGCATGACAGGCTAACTCGAAGAATCTCATCTCATACTCCATCACAGTCATATCTTCCTAACATAACTACTCGAACTACCTGTGCTGCTCCTCCCTACGGGAATGCGGTACATGCTTCTCCAGGAAGAGAATGGAGAACTGATGCCAGTAAGGGGCGCTGCGCCAATAGGCCTACGCCTCTTATAAGCCTCCCACCAAGTGAAGGCAGCTCCAAAAAATTGAAAAGTAGTAAATGAGACCCCACTTGTCTCCAGAATACCCGTTGTACGTAGAATCCTCTAACACTTGTCCAAGAAACCCTGGGCATCTTTGCCCTCTGCACTACTAAAAGTCGGAGGCCGAAGTCTACCAAAACTCTCCAATTAACGCTGCTCATCATCAGGCATGACTGGTACCACAAAATCCTAAGCAAGTGCAACCGGTAGTGCCTCCGGTGTCTGAAGTACCCGAGCAACTTGCTTAGGTGTACGAGCAGTGGGAGTCTGAGTGCCTCCCTCGGCCTGACAAGTAGCTGCTGTAGTAGAAATATTGACCTCCTGAGCAAGGCTGGTGCACATGGAAAAGATCTGAGCTAAGGTCCCTGAAGACCTAGGATAATAATAAGTGCAGCTGGTGGCTGAGCTGGTCCTGCTTGAGTGTCCACAATTGGAACCTGATCATGAACTGGGTGGTTGGTGGATCTACAGGTTCTGCCTTAGTTGTTGTGCGGGCTACACCCCTGCCCCTACCACGACCTCGACCTCTAGTGTCTCCAACTGGTGGTACTGGTGGCCGTCCATCCTAATCGGTAGCATGTGTCCTCACCATATCTAAGAGGATAGAATAATAGAGTCTTAGTTACAAGAATCAACAGATTCGCACGACAAGAATTCAAGAATGAGAAGCTTTTCCTAAAGGTTCTGCAACCTCTCGAATATAAGTACATATGTCTCTATACCGATACACAAGACTCTACTAAACCTGCTCATAACTCGTGAGACCTATGTAACCTAGGTCTAATACCAACTTGTCACGACCGCAAAACCATCCCAGTCATGATGGAGCCTATCAAGGAACTAGGCTAGCCGACACATTCCCAAAATAGTTCAACATTTCATTAAAATAAAAAAAACAACCTTTTTCAATTGAAATTCCATATAAGGTATAAAATCGAAAAAGACCAAAATGTGGAAAATAAAAGCCTGACCTCGGGTGTCACTAAGTCATGAGCAATAATACAATTTTTCAGAAAATCATAACAAGACCAAAATAGTCTGAAAGTAGCCAAAATAGCTAGAAGGAAGATAAAGAAGGAGAAAGGAGGGACTGCGAACGTCAAGCAGCTACCTCGCTATCCATGGTGAAATCCGCACCTGGAATAGTCAACAGCCGCTACCGTGGCCTGATATACCTAGATATGCACACAAGGTGCAAGAAGTAACGTAAGTACACCAACTCAGTAAGTCACAAGTCCAAACTATGTACTCACAGGTAGTGACGAACTAACCCTCGACATGTAAACATAATTAAACTGTACAGTTAATTAGGCATGCTTGCAGTTCAAGTATTCAGTTCAACAGTAAGTAATACAAATCTGAACAATGTGAAGTATAAGGCTCAACAAATCTCTACGTACCAATGTGCAGAAAACATGACAATTTACCATGTACCTCCACTCTCAAGTGCTCAAACACTCGGTACTGTATATGGCCATCTGGCCCAGGGAAAATCAATCCGGAAATATATACACATCACTAAAAACAGTCACCCAGCACGAAGGAAGGCCATTCCAGCCCTATGGAAAAGATCCAACTCCAGGTATAAGTACTTCGGACAAATACCATATCCAGGGAAGATCCATCCCTCGATGATATCAACTACGCTCACGGGGGTGTGTAGACTCCAGAGGGGCTCCTTTCAGCCCAAGCGCTAAAACAAGCCAACGAATGCATAATCAATAATCTGCTGCGGCGTGCAGCCTAATCCCATAACTGTCACTCATAATCAAGCTCTCGACCTCACTCAATCATCACTTTCCAGTCTCATACACACGGGCTCACAATGCCTTAATACTAGCCAGAAGCAATGATATGATGTGCCAAATGATAACAACCAAGACTGAGACAAAATATGATATGCATGAACAAGACTGAGTACAAAATTTCAATGAAACTAATGAGATAACAACAAGAAGCGACCACTCAAGTCTCAAAAGTATTGGCGTGAAGCCCTAACATGATAATTAGCATGATTTACAGTTCTTTTAATTAATCACATAATCACAACACAAATATCAACAAGAAAGAGTCACTAAGCAGTGCCATGGAATGAACAAGGCCGCAATTTTCACGGTGCATGCCCACACGCCCGTCACTTGGAATTTGTATCACCTCAATACAAATCATATAGCACACTATGCGGGGTTTCGAGCCCTCAGAACCAAGTTTAGGAGCGTTACTTACCTCAAATCAAGCCAAAACTCTAACCCGCAATGCCCTTGCCTCTCTATTTGGCCTCCAAATGCTCAGAATCTAACCAAATTAATATATTATCATCAATATATGCCAAAGGAATGAAAGCCACACGAAAATTATCAAATTAGACCAAAAATCCCGAATTTGGCTCAAACCCGGCCCCCAGTCCCACATCTCGGAATCCGATAAAAATTACAAAACAAGAAATCCCATTCACTCGCGAGTCTACACATATCAAATTCACTACAATCCGACATCAAATGGCCATTCAAATCCCCAAAGTTAACTCTCCAATTATCTTCCACTTTTCCCCTTATTTTAACCCCAAATTCCCAATTTAGATGATTAAAATTAAGACACAATCATGGAATTTAACCAAAAACAAGTGAAGAACACTTACCCCAATCACTTCTCTGAAAATCCCCTCTAAAATTTCCTTCTCCTAAGCTCTCTATTGAATTTTGGAATTATGAACTCAAACCCTCGTTTTTTTACTTAAACATTCTACCCAGGTGTTTCCTCTTCGTGAACGCGGTAGTGCTCTCGCGTTCGCGACGCACAAGCTGCCTCAGATCAAAAGTCCCTCCCTTGTGAATGTCAGGTTTCAATCGTAAATGCGAAGACCACCCTGCTTGACCCTATGCGAACACGGAACAATCCTCATGAATGCGGAGGCTTATTTGCCTGAAGTTCCAAATCACCGTTGACTCTACGCGAACGCAATTCCCAGGTCGCGAGCCCGTAGACTTAAAATCATAGACCTTCGCGAATACGGGAACCACATCGCGAACTCAAAGAACAGCCCAGCTGACCCTCTCAAAAATCCCTTCGTGAATGCTATGAAAGAATTCTCTGCAACAAAATACCAGAAAATCTGCCAACTTCCAAAACCAAGAATTGATCTGTTAACCACCTGAACCTCACCCGAGACCCTCGGAACCTCAACCAAACCTACCAACACATCCCATATTATCATGCAAACTTAGTAAGGCCTTCGAATCACTCAAAAAAACACCAAATCAACCTCGGATACAAGCCTAAGAACTCATAAACTTTCAAATTCCACAAACGACACTGAAACCTATCAAATCACCTCCGAATGATCTGAACTTTTGCACACACGTCACAAATGACACTACGGGCCTACTTCAATTTCCATAATTCCATTCCGACCCTGATATCAAGATTTCCATTGCCGACCTGAAAACTCCAAATTTCCAATTTCGCTAATTCAAGCCTAATTCTACCACGAACCTCCCAATTATATTCTGAACACGCTCCTATGTCCAAAATCACCTAACGGAGCTATCCGAATCATCAGAATTTACATTCGAGATCTTCTACATATAAGTCAATATCCGGTTAACTTTTCATACTTAACATTCTAAATTAGAGACTAAGTGTCTCATTCTACTCCAAGACCACTCCGAACCTAAACCAACCAATACGATATAATGAAATACAGCTGAACAACACATAAAAAAGAAAAAATAGGGGAAACAGGGTTGTAACTCATGAAATAACCGGTCAGGTTGTTACAGCCAGTTGTGTTACGGATGAGTTTAGGTAGTTATGCAACTGCTAGTGCATTTCATGTTACTGGTGTCTGTTGCGGATTGTGTAAATGAAAGGTTTGGCTCGAATTTGCGAGCCTTGATTATGCAATCAAGGAATCACATTTGCAAGCATGGGCTGGGGGGATGGGACTTCGCATTTGTGAAAAGTATGTCACTTTTTTGAAGTCCACTATGCTCTCTTTTGTTAAAACATCGCATTTGTGATGAGGTGTAAAGTTTGGTCAGCTTTGCTGTGATGGGGGCATGTTACACCTCATATTTTCGTAGGTAAATGTATGTCGTAAGCAAACTGATGTAAGACCAAAAATGAGATCATCTTTGAAAGTATATAAAGTAAGTTAATCATATTACCTTGTAGTCTACAAACATTTAAGATCATGAACCACAAGTACCAAGAGGGTTGGAGGTTCAGAAGCTAAATGAATTGAAGAAAATAATGTTTCGTCGAAAGTCGACAAGTTGGGAATGTTATAACCCTTACCTTTGGGGTGAGATTAGGGCGATGAACATGATAAGAGGGCTATGTAATGAGTTATTTTAGTCGTATGTTAGTCATGTGTTATGTTGTGAAGTCAAGCGAGTTGTGGAACACAAGTCGACGAAAGTCATCACAAGTTATGTTAATAAGTTTTACTGAAATTTAGGTCAAATGCCATTGAGCTTTTCTCGCAATATACTAAGAGTTACAGGATGATTCACCCATCAAATTGAAGATCTATGAGTATAGTTTCTAACTCATTATATTGTTTGTTAATACGACAGTGGAGTAGAGAGATATATATGTATTTTTGCGAGACTTCACAGATTGCATAGGTTACAAATAGGTGTGCCAACTACTTTCTTAAATGAAAGGACTAAATACGTCCAAAAAAGGGCTATTTCGGGTTGGAAAAAAAGCCCTTTTAAAGGGTTGTCTCCTACAAATATTACACTCATTATATAGCAAAATAAGAAGATATAAGCCCCTGCAAAAATTCCCCCTAAAAATTTAACACAAATCCTAAATGATTTTCTCCTGTTTTCAACTTCTAGTTGGAGGAAAACATAGGGGTTGAAGGACCAAGCTAGAAGATGAGATATTCACCAAATAAGGTAAGTATACTTCTCTCTTTCATCCATTTTTTCTGCTTGAAAGTATAGAAACTTGTTCTATAACTGTGAGAACTCACAAAATGGTGATCGGAAGTCGTGAGTTCAAGTTATTTAACTTATAGTGGACTGTTTTGTGGGCTATTTTGTGTTGTTGTTGCATTGTGTATTTTGCTATTGTTTTAACGAGTTTTGTAGGAGAAAGGGTGTGGAGAAACACCACACAAACTTGGCTTGGTGGGTTGGTCCTTAATTGTAACATTTTCGGATTGTTTGACACTACTATGGTTGTCGTTTTGTGTATGAAGTGATCGGGGTATGTTGGGCTATTTTGTGGTATTTTGTGATGGATATGAGGTTGTAAAATAATGTATATATTTTGTTAATGTTGTGTTCTTTTGTTGGTGGTATTGTCTCGAATTTGGAGGAAGTAAGGATTATAGGGGAGATGTTGCCCGATTTAATATAAAATAAAGTTGTCGTTCATTGTGCGATAGCTGTACCATTCATAACATAATTATAGTATTATTATCGTTGTTGTAGACTAAGGTGCAAAAAGATGAGTTCAACGTGGTTATTGGAAATATTGTGATAAGGTATGTTAAGGCTAAACTTTTCCTTCATTTTGGCATGATCACATAACTACATGCATTTGATAATGAGACGTAAAGAGAAGTTCGTATTTCTGAATTTATATCCTAGTCTCATAAGTTACAGTATTCTCCCTTATTGGGACCTTATATTCAGTTTAGTATTGTCTTCTTTCAGCCAAGAGAGCAGAGAGTATATATATATATATATACACACACACACAGAGAATATTACAATATTTTCAACACGATCGAGCTATAATCGGTGGGCAGGCCCCTATTGGGCAACCTCTGATCAGATGGTAAGTTATATACCGAGCCTACTGTGGTCGAGCACTTATGACCGAGCCAAAAATTTGTGAGATACCGAGTCTAGTATGGCCAAACACCTATGAGCAAGCCTACTACGACTGAGCATTGACACGTACCAAGCCTGAAAAGGCCGGACAGCTATTTTACTTATTATATTGAGAGAGTTGAGTCAATATCATTAGGTAAGGATATCTTCAGATCATCTGACTCAATTTAGATAGACAGACGGGTAGAGCTCCTCAGTAGGTGTGATCCAAGTTCAGCTTTCTCGGCAAGCTCCACGTCTTTCAATGTTGTCGCTCTAGGGTTGTGAGTGTGTATATATATATATAGGAAAGGCAAGGCCTTGTTCCGACCATAGTACAACCACCAGTAGAGACTTGTAGAAATATCATGTCAGTTAATGCAGTATGTTGGGCTTGTAGGCCCTATGTATATATATTTTCTTTGGTTTGTCAGCTGTAGTAGTTATGATGGTCTTGTCGTCCCAGCTTTATATTGATGTTCAGCCAGACCTAGTCTACGTTCAGTTTTATATTTTGTTTCAGAAATTGTCTTTCAATGTGGCCCTATGGCCAAAGTATGTCATTGTATGTTGAGAGTCCCTCCGTCTCAGGTTGGTAGGCTCAGTTAAGTGAGGTACTGGGTGCCGATCTCACCTCCCCAGGTTTGGGCATGAAAATCTTGGTATCCGAGCAGTTTTATCTTAAGGAGTCTACAAGCTATGTCTAGTAGGGTCTTGTTTATAGATGTAATGTGCACCAAATTATATAAGTAGGGAACTACAAGTCATTTAGGAGTTGGCTACCCTTATTTCAAATCTAAATCGTGCAGTAGAACTGAGTTATAGGAAATTTGAGTTAAACTTACTTATTGCTGTTTGCATATAGAGTTGACGGTGACTAGGAATGTCACGATCCAAATTCCATATTAGGCCGTGATGGTGCCCAACACCATTGTTAAGCAAGCCAACACTGATCATATAGTGACTCCTCATTTATGTAGTTAGTACGTGATAACTTCCATTATAGATTTAAGAAATTTATAGTTTTTTTTATATAAAAAACATAAGCATATTTAAGTGAAAGGAATAAATGCGAATCTCAGTCATGAACACAAGCCAAAACATCATAATTCTACTAATGTGTGTGCCAAGACCTGGTGTCACAAGTGTGTGTACAATCTAGTAGAATATTCAAAACCGTATTATTCTACTGTCTGGAAAAGAAATAGACAGGAACATAGAGACAAAAGAGAGACTCCAGCTACTGCAGATCGGGTGGGAGGAGCAGCTCACTGGAAAGTCTCGAGCTGAGATGACCACTCTATGCGCCGGAGTGATGTCCAGATGTACCTTGCTCAATTCTTCTACAATCAAGTACATAAGCATAGCATGAGTATCAAAAAATATGTACCCAATAAGTATCTCACCGAACCTCGCAGAAGTAGTGACATGGGGTCGACTTCGACACTTACTAGGCCAGCAAATATAATTATATGGAGTCCAACATAGTTAAATC
This sequence comes from Nicotiana sylvestris, assembly GCF_000393655.2. Lineage (NCBI taxonomy): Eukaryota > Viridiplantae > Streptophyta > Magnoliopsida > Solanales > Solanaceae > Nicotiana > Nicotiana sylvestris. The sequence goes on along the minus strand of NC_091065.1, from coordinate 42,149,042 downwards.
ACAGTGTATGTAGATAATAACAAGCATAAACAAGAATAATCGTTGAGAATCCTTTCATCCAATTAATATAACTAAGCACTTTCCTCATTTAAATTAGTGACCTTTCCAGCAATAAGTCATACAAATTATAAGGGTTACAGTTCTATTATCACACACAAGTACTACCGAGGAGGATTGGCCCGATCCAACAAAAAAGTAAAATGTGCATTGCCGAGGGTTGTGTTTATAGATGTGTTGCACACCAAGCTGTGTCTAGTAGGGTCTTGTTTATAGATGTGTGTGCACCAAATTATATAAGTAGGGAACTACAAGGCATTTAGGAGTTGGCTACCCTTCTTTCAAATCTAAATTGTGCAGTAGAACTGAGTTATAGGAAATTTGAGTTAAATTTACGTACTGGTGTTTGCATACAGAGATGACGGTGACTAGGAATGTCATGATCCAAATTCCATATTAGGACGTGATGGCTCCGAACACCGTTGTTACGTAAGCCAACACTGATCATATAGTGAATCCTCATTTATGTAGTTAGTACATGACAACTTCCATTATAGACTTAAGAAATTTATAGTTTTTTTGATAAAAAACATAAGCATATTTAAGTGAAAGGAATAAATGCAAATCTCAATCATGAAATAAGCCAAAACATCATAATTCTACTAATGTGTGTGCCAAGACCTGGTGTTACAAGTGTGTGGGCAATCTAGTAGAATATCCAAAACCATACTATCCTATTGTCTGGAAAAGAAATAGACAGGAACATAGAGACAAAAGAGAGACTCCAGCTGCTGCAGATCGGCTGGGAGGAGCAGCTCACCGGAAAGTTTCGAGCTGAGATGACCACTCTATGCGCCGGATAAAAGCCATTCCAATCAAGTATAGAAGCGTAGAATGAGTTACATAAAAGTATGTACCCAGTAAGTATCTCTCCTAATCTCGCAGAAGTAGTGATGAGGGGTCGACTTCGACACTTACTAGGCCAGCAAATATAATAATATGGAGTCCAACATATTTAAATCACAGTGTATGTAGATAACAACAACCACAGACAAGAATAATTGTTGAGAATCCTTTCATCCAGTTAGTAAAACTAAACACTTTCCTCATTTAAATTAGTGACCTTTCCAGCAATAAGTCATACAAATTATAAGGGTTACGGTTCTATTATGACACATAAATACCACTGAGGACGATCGGCCCGATCTAACATAAAAGTAAAATGTGTACCACCGAGGGTCGAACGGCACGGACCATAGATGCATCTATTCACCCCACTCGCGAATCATATGTGCGACGCAGTAAAAGCATAACCCCGCTCGCGAATCATACGTGTGATGCGGTAAACATAATGTTCCTCATTTAAACACAACAATTCTTTAATTACCTTTTTACAAAAAAAAATGAATACAATTCACTTGAAGCCTGTAAATCTTTAGATTTCCTTCAAGTCATTTCCTTCAATACCATTAGCATATATAAGAAATTAATAGCGACCACGAAGCATGATGTGATCCTAGAACTACTCGGACATAACAGGAATAGTAACTACGTACGAACTCTCGTCACTTCGTACGTACGTAGCCCCCCACATTTAATCATATATAGATTTGTTCACCTATAGGGACATTTCCCCCTACAAGTTTAGAAAAGAGACTTACCTCATTTCGAGCCTACTTCCAACTCAAGAATGCGTCCAAACTATAAAACAGGAGTCGCACAATCCGAAACTATTCAAATAGTGTAAAAGTCCATTATTATAGGCTTACAAATTCATATTCTAGCTATTAGAGTAAAGTCCCAACCCTAAGTGCAAAGTTCCAAAAGTTCATCCACGGGCCCGCGTGCATGGATTTCGGAAATTTTTGAAAGAAGTTTTTACCCATAACCTGAGGATCAAGAATATATAAATTTTACTCCATTCCATAACAAATTTCGTGGTTAGATATTGTTTTTATCAAAACCCTAGGTTTTACTATAGTCCCATGATTTTCACTAATTTTTATGTGTTAATCTACCGAAAACCCAAGTGTTAAACTCACATTAAGTAGAAATAACTTACCTCACAATGTTTGGTTGAAATCCCCTCTCTGGAAGCTCCCAAATCGCCCAAGTGTAGAAGTGAAATGAAATAAATGGCCTAAGTCCCATTTTTAAAAGCTGTGTCTAGGCCTCATGCGACATCATGTTTGCAAATGCGAAGGTCGCAATTGCGACAAAATCATCGCAAATGCAAACCGGGGCTCCCACAACAAGGGTCGCAAATGCGACAAAAGGGTCGCAAATGCGGACCCTGCTGGGTTCGCAAATATGAACAAAATGTTGCAAATGTGATGACTGCCCAGCTCAGGCTTCTTCAATATTGTGAAGCCTACCTCGCAAATACGGTCCTCACAAATGCGAACAATTCCTCGCATTTGCTAGACCTGCAACGCTGCCTAGAAATACCAAAAAAACTGGAGTATTTTCACTCCTAACACACGTCCGAAACTCACCCGAGCCTTGGAGGCTCCACACTGAATACTCACACAAGTCTAAAAATATCATACAAACTTGCTCGTGCGATCAAATCGCCGAAATAACATCTAAAAGTACGGATTTAACTCTAAAACACGTGAAATCCTTAAGAACATTTGAAATTCCTATTTTTACAACCGAAAGTCCAAATCACGTAAAATTAGTCCCATTTCTCACCAAATTTCACCGACATGACTTAAATGTTATATTAGACCTGTACCAGGCTATTAATCCAACATACGAGCTCGATACCAACATGATCAAACATTATTCAATTTCTATAAATCCTTAGATTTTCAATTTAACAATTTTTAACAAAATTCATTACTCGAGTTAGGGACCTCGAAATTCGATTCCGGGCATACGTCCAAGTCCCTTATTTTACTGCGGACCCTCCGAGACCATCAAAACATGAGTCCGGGTCCGTTCACTAAAAATGTTGGCCGAAGTCAAACTTGGCCTTTTAAGCCAACCTTAAGGAGCCAAATGTTCCGATTTCAACCCAAACTCTTCTAAATCCCAAACCAACCATCCGCAAGTCATAAATCCGTTAAAGTAAGTATGGAAAGTCTTATTTAGTAACGGGATTCAAAAAGGCAAAACGACTAGTCGGGTCATTACAATCAATACAATAGATAGTCAGATGAGAGATACAACAGCGGGTGAGGTGACCATTAGAGTACCCCCACTAGATAGGGTCTAGTTTGAGGACCAAGGTGAGACCCCTACTCAGCCATCCAGTTCCCCATCCACTTCCATCAGATCAGGACATGAGTGGTGCAACGCGTTTGTTGAAATAGTTGGTAGCTACCCAACAACATGCTAGGGCATAAACTAGTGTAGGATCTTCTGAGGGCTCTAGCAGTTCAAAGGTCCGAGAGTTTATTGCCTTGAAACTCCCAGAGTTCATGGGGATAGATAAGAGTGAGGACCCGTAGAATTTCATAGATAAGCTTCACATGATCTTTCAGGTTATGCTTGCCACATAGAAAGAGGCAGTTAAGCTGGCAGCTTTTTGACTCCGAGATATAGCCGTCCTTTTGTATGAGGGATGGAACAGGTCCAGGGGACGGGTTGGGACAAACACACTGTTATGCCTCGCAATATTATATTGATATTACATCCCGTAGTATTACAATACGATGATGTTACGTCCTGCAATATTATATTAAGATGATGTTATGCCTTGTAGTATTACATTACTATGATGTTACGCTTTGCAGTATTAAATTACGATGATGTTGCACCTTGTAGTATTGTACGTTGAATTTGTCGTAGGGTAAGGTAATTGATATCAGTCCAAGGAAAAGATTATTCTGAGACTATAAGGATTATTATATTAACAAGTGATGAGTAAATTAATGAAAGTAAGAGGGGAAGCAAGTCAAAGAAAATGAAATTTCGTCCAAATTTGGCATGATATGAAACAATACGAGCCGAGCGTTAATATCCGATATTTATGGACTAGTACCATACAAGGTACCATATTACCACGTTAGTATGATATATATAAAAAGGTATTAAAAAAATAAGTAGAATTTTAAGTAATTTGAGATAATTCTCAATTGTGCGGGTAGTTGGTTAGTTACCGAGTAACGGGACACTACTTAATTACCTAATAAGTGGATAAAGACTAAACCTTCCCACCACATCCCCACGTGGAAGCCATATAAAGATTTATTAAGTAACTCATATGTCACATTTCAAGGTGGCATACTAAGAGAACCAATGGGGATTAGTCACTAGCTAAGGATTAGTAACGTGATTTGCATAAGCAATGTAATTGCTTCAGCAAATTCCTTCAATACATTCTTGTAAAACCCATTTCCGAATATTTCATGGTTTTTCATGAAACATGTTTGAATCCAAACCAAGAAATGATTTAAGTTTAGGGATTTTCCTAATCCTAGTATACTTATCCTAAATTCCTTTACCAGTTTAATCAAAATACAATAAAGGTTGTGATTTAGCTTTAGCTTCATTCTCTGTTTGGCGGGGACAAATCTCACTTACATAGCAGAGTTGTTTTCAATCTCTAGGTATGTTAAGGCTAAGCCCTCATTTTCTTTGGCATGATACATACGATATAAACGAAACGAGCAAATGTACAACTTCCATAAATTAGTCTATTCGTAGAAATGCTAGAGATGTGTATATTCTTATTCTCCCATGTGTCATATTATTCTATCATCTGTTCATGGGTCTCAAAAATATATAAGTTAGTAAAGTTTATTTCATGATATTAATTACAGGTATAATGATCTTATGACATACCGAGAGATTTTATTAACGTAATTCATATCCATTTCATGCATCTATACATGCACATTGACCCACGATGAGATGGCGTTATATACGCGTATTTATATGCATATGGGATATGGAAAAAGGTTACAGTGTTATATAAACACCACCACCTGATCAGCTGGTATACGTTGATGATTTGCTCAAGTGGCCAAGATGATATGATGGGATGCCATCAGAGGCTAATGATGTTATGAAACATGTACCTATGCATGACATAACATTCATACGCATATGCATGACACTATAAGTATTTCATGATTTAAAAAGTTTTCTAGACTTACAGGTTGAGTAATTTACTTTATATTTCTTCCATGTATATTATGTACTTGTTTATGTGCCTTATATACTCAGTACATTATTCGTACTAACGTCCTTTTTCCTTGGGACGCAATATTTCATGCCCGCAGGTCTCGGTAGATAGGTCGAGAGCCCTTCAAGTAGGCTATCAGCTCAGCAGAAGATTTTCCCATTTGCTTCGGAGTTGCTTGGTTGGTTAGTATGATTTAGACGTGTATTGTTTAGTATGGCGGGACTCTGTCCCGACCTTTATGAAAATTACGTATTCTTAGAGGCTTGTAGACATATGTCATGTACGTAAAATATTGTATGGCCTTGTCGTCCTATGTTCAGTGTACGAGTGGTTATTTTGGTCTTAGAGGCCCATATGTCCTATATATAAGTTGGTATTACATGTTGTATTCTACCTATTTCACGACAGCCTCTCCGGCTCAGTTATCTATAATATGAAAAGATACGCTATATTGGTACTCGGTTGAGTAAGGTACCCGGTGCCCGTCGCGGCCCATCGGTTTGGGTCGTGGCAAAAGTTGTATCAGAGCAGTTCTGTCCTAAGGAGTTTACAAGCCATGTCTAGTAGAGTCTCACTTATGGATGTGTTTTGCACCACACTTATAAGCAGGAGGTTACAGGGCATTTAGGACTGTCACTCTTTCATCTTACTCTAGATCGTGTGGTAGAGCTCAAATGTATGAATTCAAATTCCTAACTTCTATTTATATAATAAGACAATACCTACATCCAAAAAGATGGTTGGTAAAAGACATGGCTATGGAAGAGTTGAGTAATAGGAACTCGACTTTGCATCATATTTATCATAAGTAAATGTGACGTAATCAATAGATCATGTGCTTACTGAAAAGTGTAAGCCTCTTGATAAGGAGTCTTGAGGCAAGAATACATATCCACCTTACTGGTGAAAGACAATGAGAGATTCAAAAGATAAATACAAGTTTCAACAAGAAAAAGAAGCAAGATGAAGAAAAGTACGAGGCACCTAGTTAATGAACGTTAACATTGTTTATTATTCAGTCAAAGGAATATAAGTTTTTTGAGTTATATTCAACAATAACAGAGGTATGTACAATTAGTCGTACCCATATCAGCTATGCCCTATGAGGGCTAACAGGTGTAGCTTAAAAAAATGATGGAACATCAGGATCTGGGTGGGGATAGAGTGACCCAAAATAGTGGATGAATTATTGCGTTAGTTGACTTTGCCGAAGGATATTGCAAATGTGCTAATAGATCTCCTTGTTAGACACCTAGATGGTTCACTCTAGAATATTACAATTAGATGTGAATACTAGCATGATCAAAAAAATTTAGAAGATAGGCACCGAAAGCCTGAAAGGGATAAATATTACCTTAGTGTGACTCTCGGCCCTAGTAGAGCGAGGACGTTGAGCAACCCCAATAGCCAATGAATGAAGCAAGAAGAGCTAAAAGCGAAAGAATGTCGTGTTGAAGTTTTCATAAGAACGGGATAGGCAGAAACATTAGTAGAGTAATGAAAAGAGAGATAAGGAAGCATTATGAGTAAGATGTGATACAATGATGACAATGGTAGATCAAACAATGACAGTATTACAGAGTCTATAGTCAAGTAAAGGAAAACACAAGAGGTGACAGACCTTGAGGCAACAAAAGAATAGGTCATAAAGTCATATCTTTATTTCAATAAATAAGTTCGTAATTCTAACGCGATTATCAAAAGAAAAAGTTAGACCTTAGAGTAATAGAAACCAATATGGACTGGTGAACATGGTAAACTAAACATGAATTAAGGACTGAGTGATTTGATAATAGTCAGCATCATCAAAGTTTTAGATTTTGTTCTGGCGATAATAGAATGGACAATAGAAGAAGATCCGTGATGAATTCAGAGAATGGTCATTCAGGAAGACGCTCCCCTAAAGCAAGCAATGTGAGCAAAGTTAAGCTTAAGGGACTATAGCTGCCAGTTACACTAGGTGTTTCCCTCTTGAGTAAGGAAATTTATTATCCTTGGTACAGAAATATTACCCTAAGGCGAGTGAGGGTCATCGATGATGTAAAATGACGCCAAAGATTAAGAGGTAAAACATTTTTACGTAAATCATCATAGCACTAAATGTTAGTACTCCCCTCTAGGGGGGATATGAATGATGTGGCATTAAGTTAGAATTAAGGGGTTCTTGTAATTATGGAATTGTAAAGGAAGAATGCAATAAAAAATGAAAAAGGGACGAGATTGCACTTATTCAAAGCCTACAGATATGCTACGATTCCAAAACATTATGCAAACACGACGTCAAGGAAACGAAGTGAGGGTCCCTGCCCAAGATGTTATTGATAGATAAGGAGTCAGTGCGAGATGTAAGTTAAGATAAAGGAAATAACCCAAGAACGATTACACGGAATATTGATATGAGAATGGGCCAACGAGTAGTTAGTAATTGATTATGAAGAGCCTAGTTATGGCTAAATAGGAGGTTACAGACGAGTCAGCAGATCGTATAAGTTAAACATAGTAAAATCTAACATGGAGAATTCAGCCTTGCAGTAATGTCATTATTATACTTGAGATATATTCAAATAGGAGTCGGGGTAGTTAAAGGTACCGTATGAGTATTACGAGGATAAACAAAAATGCCACTGGGAAGATAGTCCAAAATATCCGTTCAGAAGCAGCCCTACAAGCACAAGGGCGTGGAGGTAAGTAACTAAGGATACTTATAGGCGAGGAAGGACATCAAAATTTTCGCCAAGTATATGATGTAATAAGCTCACAACTTTACAAGAGTCAGAGGGTCCTCCCTAAATACTACAATGAAAGACTAAATAAGGAAATAAGGAAGAAGGCTACAACCAAAACATGGTAACTCGAAGGAGAAAAAAAAATTTCATGTAAAAATAGTCTCACTACCACATTATATGCACGCTACAAGAAAGTGGCACATACCGTGGCTAACGAGCGGGAAGTAAAGTCAAAAGTAATATTCGAGATCATATGAGTTGCACGAAAATTTCAGCATGCGTGGGAACTAAGATAAGCTAAGTATGCACGCAATAACGAGGTAGAATGACCAGGAAAAGTAATAACTTACGTTTAAAAAAAGTTGAGAAGGAACAAACAGAATTATTTGATTAATGATCCAGAGTTAGTTACGTCATGAACACACTTAAGATTTTTGAGTTTTATACATGTAGCACATACAACCATAGAAGATTCTTGTATACGTTTAAAGAAAAAATTGAGCCCAGGTTATAGACAAAGGATTGAATTGTTAAAGGATTGTATCATGGATATTCCTTAGCGCCCATGAAAGGCTAAATAGAATAACTAATACCATGAACTGCAGATCAGGAGATAACTTAAGTATACATAGAGACCGATCAGAAGAAGGAGGAAACTAAAGAGTTACATCAATGAAGTAAATCGGGAATCTGATTATTGCACCCAGAAAATTATGGACATTGTGATTGAGAACATTGCAGAATCACTCTTAATATCAGAGGTGCAAGGGAGATAGTAGAGTAGCCATATTTTATAACTGCTCTACAATGAGGCGAGTTAGAAAAGTACCAACCTCGTAAGAAGTCAATACGAAGCTCTTAACGAACCATGTAAGAGAGGTCATGAAAGAGATAAAAGATGTGGCGTGAGATTTTAAGGTAAGTAAGGTGAAAGTGAACAACATACGAGATACTCAAATGCAGAAGGTTGTGAACAGTCCATACTTCGGATAAAAGGCTAGCAGTGCGAGAATTCAATATCCAGGAATGATAGCAGCGTCGCCAGCAGCATACCTTCCAGCCTATGGTTTCAAGGTACTGAGAGGCCTAGTCAAGAAAGTAAAGAAGAGTTAGAGACAATTGTCGCACCTCCTTTTTGCCGCGCCCGCGGGGCGCGTGGGGAGTTTTCTCCAATTAAAGGACAGTCGAAACGGGATTTATTTAATTATTTTCAGAGTCGCCACCTGGGAATTTTAAGGCGTCCCAAGTCACCAATTTCAATCCCTGAATCGAGGAGAATATGACTCTGTTTATTATTCTGCGAACCAGAAATCCTGAGTAAGGAATTCTGTTAATCCGGAAGAAGGTGTTAGGCATTTCCGAATTCCGTGGTTCTAGCACGGTCGCTTAACTGTTTTTATTATTGGCTTAATTATCTTGATTTTAAATATGTTGATGTTATCTAATTTTACTACCGCTTATACTTATTGTGATTGAGAATCCTTCTTTGAATCGAATTACGCGTACGTATATTCGTGTTATAAATTTTAAAAAATGCGGAATTGTGTCACGCGTACGTGTACACGATAGCTTTTTGGTAATATATTTATTAAACAATCATTTTTTCAGAATTGTGTCGAATCAAGAATATTTGTTTTTCTTGAATAGTGAACCGTACATCTCGGATTTTTATGAAATTGATTTAACGCCTTTGAAAAAAAAAATCCTTTTATTAAATGTTCGCTCGAAATTGCGCGTACGCATAATCCGAATTTTTGCGCAAAATATTCAGGGTACGCGAACGTATCCCTAATTGCGCAAAATATTTATAATGATATTGGGGATTTTTCCACAAATTATTTATTATATTATGAGAAATCTTCATTTAAAATACTCTTAATTCTTGAAAAAGAATTCACAATTTATTAAATGTTTCCCATTGATTATAATTTCCGAATATAAATTATATTCATTCCAACTATTCAAATTCAAAGGACATAATAAAAATATGATTAATACTATCTTTAAAACAAATATGACATATATATATATATATATATATATATATATATATATATATATGCCAAAGAATAAATGCCATATGAAACTGAAAATGAATGATTCATAAAGGAAATAAATATTTTCCAAGAAATTTCATTATTTACTTAATGCAATTTCTATTTTTTTTGCTTACCATTGATTTAAAATGTTGCAATCTGTACATGTACATCTCAACTTATTCTCATATATTCGTTTTTAATCGAATAGGCGAAATTATTATAATTAATTCTGCTTATGGTTAAACGTAAATGTATATATAATCAACCCTTGTTACTAACTTTCACATTATAACCTTCTAGGCCATTTGTTATTTTGAGAAAGAGAACAAATCTACCTAATTGACTTAATAAAGTAATATTGCCTACAACATTATTCACCCTGTTTTGACGTTTGCAAACATAATGGAGGATAATAATGCAACTTCCAAATATTGGTGTTAACCATAATCATTATTATGCCATATATGAATTAAGTACAATCAATCATCATCTAGCCTTAATCCACAACCAAACATTCGAAATACACTAACCACTCATTTCTTTATATTCCCGGACTACTTTATACCTGTCTAACAATGTCGTAAGACTTGATTAATAACCAACCTCATACCATATTCCCTATCTTAACAATTCAACCATAATTATACCTTAATGAAATTCTGGAATAGATAAAATTATTACAATACTTATATGAATTTCAAAGGAAAATGATCAACTGATAATTAACATGTCCAGCATACCTCTATATGAAATAACATGAAACAAAACTGAAATGGAGGTAGAATTTAAGAAAAATAGAACTGCAATTCAAACTTCATTGATTTATCATGCCGAATCTCTTTCCAACATAGAATTTAAGAAAGATATGTACCTGGAAATGGAGGTAGAAGAAGTAAGTTTCAGCAGTTGCAGCAGTAACAAAAACAGCGAAATACCAGTATTCCCACAGATTTGAGCAATAATAAGATCCGAAGAAAACAGATGCATAGTACAGTTATTTTTTAACTGGACACTTCAGATGTTAACTGAATCAATGGAACCAAGTAAGGTTGAACAGATTCAACAAAAGAACAATATTTCAAATTTCAATTTCTTTTCAGTTTCAAATTCCCATTTTTCTGATTTTTTTCTGTTTCTGTTGCTGTATATCTGTGTGTGTGTGTGACTGCTCTTTTGTTCCTTTTCTGTTTCTTTTTCCTCTCCTAAAATCTCTCAAACTCTCCTCTTCTGAAAACTGATCCTAAAAATCTGTTTGCTTCCCCAATTTCACACTCTCTTTTTCTCTTAAAACCCCTTTTTAAAAATTCTCCAAGGTCTCTTCAAGTCTGCCCTTTTAAGCTGTCCAGCTCCTGTATTTATACAGGGCTGGTTGCACCTTTGTCATGGTGGCTGGACCCTTTATCCCTTTAAAAATTAGAAAGTTTCCATTAAAACTACTTTTTAATACTTTATGTGATCCTAACATGATTTTCAGCAGCCCCATTATCCCTTGTTCCCCCTTTATTACTTAAATATAGCCATTAACACTCCATTATCAGCCCACTATTATATCATATTACTCTTACTGTTTTATCTGTTTCATTCCCAGAAATGTCCCTAAAATCCTACTGTAATTACTGTCCAAGTTATCTGAATTAAACTTGTTTAGCAGCTAACAACCAATTCCTAAATCAAATAACATTCTGTCCTTTCATTGTTAGTTAATTGACCCAACAAACTCAATGTCTAATAACTAATGGACAAGCTAGATTCAGATTGAGCAGCTGAACTTGCATACAAACACATTAACACTATGCAGAGCTTAACAGAACCAAAAAAATTGAATTGAAATTCAGATCAACATAAATGCAGGGGCATTGTCAGTATACTGATAATGCCCTGAAACTTACTGGTTCAGAAATCAACATATACACAGCATTCATTTTGACAGACTCATTGAAATGTAAACAAGGGTGATTTAACTGACGAGTATTAATTTAAACTGATTATCTACAACAATTGTCCATAATTGGTCTAAAACAATAGAAGCAGACTGTTTTTTTATTAGCATTATCATAAGTGAGAATTCATAATATAACTAATCGACGAACTTAATCGAGTCGATTACTTACATTATGAACAATCACAACCAACTGAAACAGTTTCATATTTGACCATATAGACGGGCATGAGACAAAGGTGACAGAATTAATCAAATAAAATCATGAAAAATTAACAAGCTATTAAGACAAACAACAACACACGTAGAATACACAAAATAATAGAAAAAATACCTTTGAATCTTCAATTTTAATCCGACTCGAACTCAGCTTGGATTTGGATTTTTGTTTGAAATCAAACAGACCTTAGTCGAAGTATTTTCCACTGAAAATACTTCGACTAAGGTCGATTGAACCTCAATCTTTACTTAATCTGAACAGAATCCGAAAGTTTGGTATTTTTAGGGTTCTTAAAAATTCGATTTGGGATTTAACCATTTCTGGTCAGATTCGAGAAGAACCAAACATGACACAAGGGTGAGGGTAGCCTAGGGGTCATTTGGTGTCAGCTTAAAACAAATCTGAGCTTGTTCTTGTTTGGTCCGAATCTTCAAAAGAAGATTCGAGAAGCTCGGAACTGATTCGAGCCAAACAAACAACAGATCCATACTCAGGATGACTAGGGGAAGCTATGGTGTTAACTAGGTGCTGATTGGTTTAGATCAGGTTTTCAGGCCAACCTTCGATTTAAGATTCGAAGGGTTGGGGCCTGATTCGAAGGAATCTAAGGTCATATTCGTGTAGGGGACGTTCAGAGGGTTCTGGGGTGTCAAGATGGTGAACCGGCGGCGTTGATGCCGCCGGGTTTCAGGCGGTGGAATCCTAGGGCGGCTAGGGTTAGGAGTGGGGGTTTGGGGGACGATGATGAACAGTGTAGGAGGGGGGTGTTCAGTTAGGGGCTGGGGTAAGGCTTGGGATTTATATAGGGGTGGGGTGGATTGGTATCGTCCGTTGGATCAAGTAGAATGGATGGCTAGGATCAATCCACTTAACCAAACGACATCGTTTGGTTTAAGTTGGGGAAAAGGGTCAACCCGGGGGTGAAATGGATCGGGTCTGGGTGAGTTTTTGAGGCCGTAGTATCAGGATGGATGAACGGTTCAGATTTGATTGCCCTAAACGTCGTCGTTTCTTTTGTGCAGGGGCTGAACTGGACCGTTTGATTGAAATGAATCAACGGCCCAGATTAAAAATCCAGAAGCGACGTCGTTTGGTCTGGTCTGAATTGGACCGGACAGGGGATGTTGGATTGGGCTGTTGGGGTAATTGGGCCTGGATTTAAATCCAGGTCCGATTTTTTTATTCCTTTTTCAACTAATTCATTTTTCTAATTTAAATTTTCAATTTTAATTATAAAACAATTTTAACTTCACAAAAATATATTAATTACTCTATAACAACTATTTAACACATAGTCAAAACATTAATCATACAGTAACATATTTAAAAATAGAACGAATGCATATTTTTTTGTGATTTTATTTAAATTATCTCTTAAATGCATAATTAAATCCTATATGCATGCAATATGTATTTTATTTTATTTTTTCATTTTATTATGACAAAGTAAACATTTACGGACATAACACAAATATTTAACACCACGCAAATTCAAAAATTACACAGTAAAAGAAATTTATTTTATTTTTTGATTTATTTTTGGAGTAGTTTTCGTTAAGGCAAAAATCACGTGCTCACAACAATGTGATGTCTCGTTTGATGTTCCAAAATGATATAAGTAAATCTATGATGAAAGCAAGTTGAAATGTTGCAAGTAATATGAATAGATATTTGTAGATCGCAAGCTATTGTATTGTGAAGCGACAAGGTTCTAGAAGACAGGAGTAAGGATAAGGACGGACGAGTGAGAAGGTAACGAAAATGGATAAGTCCTTAGGATTAAGCCCATGAAAACAAGAAGAGCAAATGGTTTCTCTAAGCTATACAAAGCTCACTATAGCCTGAATGAATTCAAAGAAATCTAATACTAATAGCATTTTGAAGAGATGGAATGTTGCCCTGGTAATAGAATGAGGGTGCAATTGTGATAGATAAAGAATGACATTTGGGCCTTCTATTTAGTAATGATCTGACAAATAAATGAAAGGGATCTTATGAATTGGACAGGATTAAAATACCAACGTAAGGTGAAACGCATGGGGATGCTGTGAGATACGGTTATGAAAGCATGGTATCACCCAAGGTGGATCAATCTAATCATTTCAGATGTTCCCCGATGAAACGTGATCCTTAGAGGCGGTGTTACATAATAGATCAAGTTATCAGTGGTAGATGGTGAATCAACAATAAATGGATGAAAGTTCAATAGTATGAGATGAAATTAGACCATCAGTCTTAAGGATAAGCAACAAGAGTAACCTGGAGTTAGTTGCAGACCTCAATAATGATAAATCAAAGTAAGAGTTACGGTATAGTATGACCTATATAGATGTGGTAAAGATTCAGGCCTATGAAATAAGATATAGCAATAATCACAAGTTCTATAAGGTACCGAGAGATAAACTTCAGTATACCTATAGATGCTCAGAGAGGGATCCTATTAAGACTTGTATATGTTTACAAAGTAAGGCCTAGTGATTGGCTAAAAACTGGAGGAAAAAGGAGAGAATAGTTGTATAGGCACACTTACAAGGTCAGTATCGTAGAGGCTGCATGATAGAAGGTAGCAACATTTACGAGATTGGAAGGAATTTAATCACAAGTCATAGCGTGGAAAAGAGGCCTAAAGGGGGGAATGCCCCATACTTTGGATTTATTCATAGAACAACTGCCTAAATGACAAGGAGAGTATTAAGGTATTCACAAGAGCTATAAGTTATAAAAATGATAAGAGCATCAACCAACATTTGAGGACGAATGTTCCAAAGGAGGGAATGATGTTACGTCCCGCAATATTACGTTGATATTACATCCCGCAGTATTATATTACGATGATGTTACGTCCTACAGTATTTTATTACGATGATGTTACACCTTGCAATATTACATTACGATGATATTACGCTTCATAGTATTAAATTACGACGATGTTGCACTCTGTAGTATTGTACGTTGAATTTTTCGTAAGGTAAGATAATTGACATTAGTCCAAGGAAAAGATTATTTGGAGATTATAAGGATTGTGCTATTAACAAGTGATGAGTAAATTCGTGAAAGTAATAGGGGAAGCAAGTCAAAGAAATGAATTTTCGTCCAAATTTGGCATGTTAGAAAAAAATACGGGCCGAGCGTTAATACCCGATATTTATGGACTAGTATTATACAAGATACCAAATGACCATGATAGTATGATATATATAAAAGGGTATTAAAAAAATAAGTAGAATTTTAAGTAATTTGAGACAATTCTTAATTATATGGGTAATCGGTTAATTACCGAATAATGGGATACTACCTAATTACCTAATAAGTGGATAAAGACTAAACCTACCCACCCCATCCCCACATGGCATCCATATAAAGATTTATTAAATGACTCATATGTCACATTTCAAGGTGGCATACTAAGAGAACCTTCGGGGATTAGTCACTGTCTATGTTTTAGTAACAAAGGATATGATTTAGTTTTAGCTTCATTCTATGTTTGGCGGGAATAAGTCTCACTTACATAGAAGTGTTGTTTTCAATCTCCAGGTATATTAAGGCTAAGACCTCCTATCTTTTGGCATGATCCATACGATATAAACGAAATGAGCAAATGAACAACTTCCATAAATTACTCTATTCGTAGAAATGCTAGAGATGTGTATATTCTTTTTCTCCCATGTGTCATACTGTTCTATCATCTGTTCATGGGTCTCAAAAATACATAAGTTGGTAAAGTTTATTTCGTGATATTAATCAGAGGTATAATGGTCTTATGACGTACCGAGAGATTTTATTAACGTAGTTCATATGCATTTCGTGCATTTATACATGCACATTAACCCATGAGGAGATGACGTTATATACACGTATATATATATATATATATATATATATATATATATATATATATATATATATATATATATATATATGTATATATATATGTATATGGGACATGGGAAAGGTTATGGCGTTATATACACACCACCACCTGATCAGCTGGTATACGTTGATGATTTGCCATAGTGGCCGAGATGATATGACGGGATGCCCTCAGAGGCTGATGATGTTACGAATATGTACCTATGTACGACATGACATTCATATGCCTATGCATGACACTATAAGTATTACATGATTTACAAAGTTTCCAAACTTACAGGTTGTGTCATTTACTCTATATTTCTTCCATCTCTGTCATGTACTTATTTATGTTCCTTACATGCTCAGTACATTATTCGTACTGACGTCTCTTTTGCCTGGGGATGCTACGTTTTATGCCTGCAGGTCCCGATAGACACGTCGAGAGACCTCGAAGTAGGCGATCAGCTCAGCGGAAGATGTTGGTGTTATCCATTTTCTTCGGAGTTGCTTGGTTGTTTAGTATGATTTAGGCATGTATTGTTTTGGTATGGCGGGACTCTATCCCGACCTTTATGGAAATTACGTATTCTTAGAGGCTTGTAGACAGATGTCATATACGTAAAATATTGTATGGCCTTGTCAGCCTATGTTCAATGTACGAGTGGTTATTTTTGTCTTAGAGGCCCATATATCTTATGTATAAGTTGGTATTATGTGTTGTATTCTACCTATTTTACGGCAGCCTCTCCGGCTCAGTTATCTATGATACGAAAAGATACGCTATGTTGGTACTCGGTTGAGTAAGGTACCAGGTGCCCGTCGCGGCCCATCAGTTTGAGTCGTGACACATACACGCAAGTACACGTGACCATCAAGTAATAAAGTGACTCGAAATTCGGATGTCGAACCCATAGAGACTTAGATTGATCATTAACTAAGCAAACTAAAATTAATTAATTGTCCAAATGATTTAAAAGTGGTGTTTTTATATTAATCTCCTATTGCGGAAATTAAACAAGTAACAAATAAATTATCAAAAATGCAAATGTGTATGATGATATTTTACTTCAGAGGAGATTAAAACTCCAGGGTTGCGGTTGGTTTATGAATCCTATTAAGTTCAATAATCGCACTCATTAATCCAAATTATCTATGATTGCTAATTAACTGGATCGCTTATATGAATAGCATGCTCCCACAATATTACTCGCATTCCCACAATGTATCAATCCTATATTCCTATGGTATTGAGCCTATCTTGAACGAATATTATACGGTATTCTATTAAGCAAGACTGGTAGGTATATATTCCTATCCTAACCATGAAATCTTTCCCCGAGCCATGGGTTCAGAAACAAACTCTCTTTAATTCTACTCTAATCTAAATACGGCTTTCCCAATCATAGCATAGATAGTAGGTGAATTGGTAGGTAAAACAATTCACAAGTTAAAGCAAGAATTAAAGAAACAACCACAAGATGATAATCTGAATTAACGAAGATGTAATTAATAAACGTTAATAATCATATCAACCACAACCCTAGAAACTAGAGTGCTTAGCCACTCATGTTCATAGTAACAATTTTTCATGTATTTTGCATAAACAAATTGCAAAGAAATGAAAAAGGAAAGAAGAACTCTATGATTTTCTCATCCAAAAGTTGTTCCACGTGATGTTCTTGCCTCTGGTTGCAAAATTTCCCTAAAAATGGTACTTAATGACTATTTTATATGTGTAGGGAAAAATCCTAGATGAAATAATCAAGTCCAAAACCAAAGTGGAGACAAAATATGCTTTAAAACTCGAAACACCATCGTTGTAGACCATGCGTCGCGACCTCAACTGCTCAGCGAACCTCACTGTAAGCCTCACGGCGCAAGCTCTGTCACGCGCCCCACCTTGCAACAACCCTAGTGATGCATGCTCCAACGCAAGCAAGAATGCTCGTCTCACGTGCTCGATAGAAAGCAAAATCGCTCGCTTCGCCTAATGCTTTGC
The DNA here is from genome assembly GCF_000393655.2 of Nicotiana sylvestris. NCBI lineage: Eukaryota > Viridiplantae > Streptophyta > Magnoliopsida > Solanales > Solanaceae > Nicotiana > Nicotiana sylvestris. The sequence goes on along the minus strand of NC_091065.1, from coordinate 42,131,136 downwards.
TGCTTCACTTCACTTTGCTTTGCTTCATTTTTCATTTTGTTTCTTTCCCTCTTTGCCTAACTCTTCAAGTCACGTTTTTTTGTTTTTTTTTTTTCTTTCCAATTGTTCGTTTTGTCTTCTTTTTGATTTGTCTCTTTTGTCTTCCCACACAATGTTAAACCTTAATGCATCCACTAATTAAATCAGCATAACTCTATTCTTGTAGTGTATAAAATACACATAAAATCTCTACTTTGCTCTCAATTTTGCCTTCAACATACCTATACATAAAATAACTTAATTAAGCCCAAATATAATATAGTTTAGCATTAAAGCCCCAAAATGTAAGGTAAGTAATGCACTAAAAATATGTAATTATAGCCAAACATCACTACCCCGTACTTAAACGTTGCTCGTCCTCGAGCAATCAAACTACACTTTATATAGACACGACCTTTTAAAACAATTCTGCTAACTTATCACACCAAGAATCTTTAAAATAGACTAAGCAAAAGGGTGTAACATCTTCACCTCAAGATTTGGCTCACAAGTACCGCGCATTGTTCACAACTCACTCACTTACTCTAACATAGAGGTCAATGACATTACCTCTCTGTCATAAATCAAGTGTCCTCACACAACAAAAGAGATTAGTTCCACACACAATAAAATTTAAGAACAATTAGGAAGTCATGATAGGAAGAATTCACTCACTCTTAGAAAACATTCATATGCCACAAAAGATGCACCATAGGCTTGCCCGTAGTGTACTACTCCACTAATCGAGCTCATTAAGTCTACGATCAAGTAGGACTTTCATTGGTTATAATGTAGGATGCAGGTCGGGTAGGTTACATTTGGGTATAAGAGTGACTATACCTCCCTAAGCAATTTAATACATACACTTTGACATTCAAACCCCACACTTATGTCAAACCATAACTCCACCTTCACATCAATGTATATTAACTCCATACTTCTTTAAGCACAATTACATCAAGAGTCAACACTATCAAGGAATATTTTTTAAATTACAATACAACTATTTGTTTTTTCTTTTCAATTCAAGTGGCTTTTACTTTTTTAAAACAATGCACCTTTCTCCTAATTTCATTAGTTACACTCAAAAGCTAAACCAACCACCCCACTTTAACTTGTACAGAATTCATAACAATTCAAGTACTCATAAGAGGTTAAAAGTTTCAAATATATGGTTAATTTAAATAAATGGGTAAGGCTTGTAATGTGGTTGATAAAGAAATAGGATTAAAGGCTCGAAGGGGTTAACTACGATACATAACAATTAGGAGGGTAAAATACATATATCTGGCTCAATAAAAAAATACCTATAGCACTTCCAAGACTGAGCTAAACTACTATTTCACTTTGCAAAAATACGGGGCAAGTTCTAGATATCAAATGCAATATACAGAATAACACACAAACCTCACACACATATGGCACATAACTCAGTCAGGAATGGACTCATCAAGATACTCTAGTCAAAGCAATTAAGAAAAGTTAAGATCATACAATTTAAGATACTTATACAAGAGTCAAAAATTGAGCCTAAGCGTCACAACCAAAGTACTCACTATTCTCAAGGCATAACAAAGTCAAGAGATATTGCTTCAATTAAATTCGTCTTACCATGGCTCCTATTCAAGCAAAAAAAATTAACTACACCCGGTTCAAACAAAACCCTTAGAAGAAAACCGCGGCATAAAAAACCAAAAGGGAATTACAACATTACCTACAAAGAAAATATTTTTTTCATTTTTTGTTAGACTTAAATTCCTCAAGAAAACTACTTAGGAGATCCATCGTCGAAAAAAGTCTAATTTTTCTACTTTTTTTTCGATTTTTTCATAGCTCTAAAATATAACACAATTACGAAAACAAAATTAAGATGTTAACAACTTTCTATGTCCTACTACTAATTATCTAGAGAATCCTCCCACCCCACAGGTAGAAGAGTGCAGTGTCCCCGATGCACAAATAAAGCAAAACAATAACGACGGTGGATAAGAAACTCCCTGAAAGGCCAAAGGCCGAAGCAATCATGACTCACGGGCTACTCAGACTTCCCCAGGCATGGTCCTTTGTGTGGGCACCCCATACTCAGTCCTCACCATTTAACTCGCTTTTTTACTCTTCCAATGGCTTTGCCTCTTACGCTTATATTCCTACAAAATAAAAACAAATACTGCAACAATAATAAGATAAAAATAAAAATAAAAGAAAGCAATAAAGGTGGGTTTTCTCCCAACAAGCGCCTGATTTAACGTCGTGGCATGACACTACTACTCTGCTTAGGCTTGGCACTTTCTCTTCATCTTTATCCCATTAAGTCTAGCCTTTTTACACGCTCTTAGAAGGTCTCTTATTTCATTTCTGGCTCTTTTCTCAATCATCCTTACACACTCAACTTGCAACACTACCTCTTCCAACTCAATTATGCCATCCGAATTACTACGATTCACATAAGGACTCTTCTCTCTCCCCATCAGTTCCACCACAGTAATCATGCACAAGTCCTCATAATGTTTAGGGATATTAAGTGCCTTGTACATATTAAAAGTGATTTCCTCATCGCCAACTCTCATCTTCAACTTTCTTTCCCTAACATCAATAATCGCTCCACCAGCAGCTAAGAATGTTCGCCCCAAAATATTGGGTACTTCCTCATCTCCCTCGTAATAAAGAACAATAAAACCAGCAGGAAGAATGAACTTTCCCACTCGAACTAACACATCCTCAATAATTCCTTCCGGCATAACTAGTGACCTATTTTCCAAATGTAAAGTGATTGTAGTAGGTCGAAGCACCCCCAATTTGAGTTTCTTGAACAACGAGGATGGCATCAAATTTATACTAGCCCCTAAATCACATAAGTGTAACGACCCGACCGGTCATTTTGAGATTTTGCACTTTGCTCGCCAGTTCTCGGGCATGACTTTCCCCGTGTGATGTATTATGACATATGTGAATTGTTGGTTTTGGTTTTTAGGATAATCAAAGTGAATTTGGAAGAACAATTCTCAGTTTGAAGCTTGAAATTTTAAAGGTTTGACAAAGATTTGACTTGTTGGTATATGATCTCAGATTGGAATTTTTAGGATTTGGTTAGCTCCATTATGGGATTTGGGACTTGGGAGAGTGATTGGAATGCATTTTGGAAGTCCGTGGAAGGTTTAGGCTTGAATTGGCGAAATTGAGATTTTGGCATTTTTCGGTTGGTAGGTTAGATTTTGAAATAAGGGTCAGAATGAAATTTCGGAAGTTGCAGTAGCTCCGTTGTGTCACTTGTGATGTGCTTTCAAAATTTCAGGTCATTCAGACGTGGTTTGGCTGGGTTTTTGATCAAAAGCGGAATTTAGAATCTATGGAAATTCTTAGGCCTGGATTTTGATGTTATTTTGGTATTTTAATGTTGTTTTGAGCGTTCTGAAGGTTGGAACAAGTTTTAATGAGGTTATGGGATGTGTTGGCATGTATGGTTGAGGTCCCGAGGGCCTCAGGTGAGTTTCAGATGGTTAAACGGATCTATTTTGGACTTTGGACTTGGTAGTTTTTGCTGGTTTTGTGTTGCAGACAAATTGTTCTTCGTGGTCAGGGACTTTCGTTCACGAAGGGTGTTTTTATATGTTGATATTTTCATTCTACGTGTTCTCAAGGAAGGGGACGCGAACGCGAAGGTAAAGGCTACATGTGCATCGCGGACGCGAGACTGGGGTCGCATTCGCAAAGAGGAGTAAGGTCATCGGGCACCCCAGGCCCATGTGCTATGCGTTTGCGAGTGTTGGACCACGTTCGCGAAAGCCTGGTAAGGTGAAGCATCGCGTTCACGTGGAAATTGTCCTCTTTCGCGAAGGGAAAAATGGAGAGGCGGTGAATTTGGTCTACGCGAACGCAAGAGACCGATCACATTCGCAAAGAAAGTAACTTTACCTGGGGCAGAATGTTTAAAAGTGAGTTTCACGAGCTTTGTTCTATTTTCTCCATTGTTGAGCAATTTTTGGAGATTTTGAGAAGGATTGAAGAGGGAATCGAAGGGAAAAACTTGGAGGTAAGATTTTTGAACTCTATAATCGATCCTATGTTGATTCTTACCTGTTTAATCATGAAATATGTGAATATTAAAGCTTACAAATTGGGGAATTTGTGCTTGAATTTGAAGAGTGTAAATTAGGAATTTGAGGGGGTAATTGAGGTACAAATTTGATGTTCTTGGTATGTATAGACTCGTGAGAGGATGAGGATTCCATTGATGTTAATTTTGTCAGATTCCAAGACATGGGCCTGGGGGGGGGGGGTCGGGTTTGAGAAATTTTAGGATTTTTGATGTAAATTGGATATTTTCGAGTGGGATTTGTTCCCTTAGAATATTTTAATGATTATGTTCTGATTGTGGCTAGATTTGGATCATCCGGAGGTCGATTCGTGAGGGCAAAGGCATTGCGAGCTAGAGTTTGGACCGGATCGAGGTAAGTAATGATTGTAAATGCTGTCCTAAGGGTTTGAAACCCCAGATTTCACATCGCTGTGCTACTTGAGGTGACGCACATGCTAGATGACGAGCATGGAGTCGTTCACCATTGGGGATTGTGACTTGGTCCGTCCCGTACCACTGTTAAGTTGCGTATTTGATTTGAAATCTTCTGATACTCCATATTTTAGAGATTGATATTATATTTTGGGTTGTATGCCATGTTTGGGGCCTTGTGCCGACCTGTTGAGACCCTTAGGGGCATTTTTACTATTTTTCCTCACTCTATTTGTTTTGAAAGCATATCCTCAGTCACGATTTACCTGTTTATTGTTTACATCTGGTTTTATCACTTTAATTCTTAAAAAGTGAAAACTGTTTGGGTTGAGTTCCCTATTTTACTGATGGTCCGAGTGATTGTGAGGTTGATGAGTGAGATAGACCGAGGGTCTGATTGTGAGGGTATTGACTGAGATAGACCGAGGGTCTGATAGTGAGTTTAATGACCGAGATAGACCGAGGGTCTGATTGTGAGTTTAATGACCGAGATAGACCGAGGGCCTGGTTGTAAGGATTATGGAGTCATTAGAGTTAGCAAGGTGGCTGCACGATGTTCGCAACACTGCTTTCCTTCCTCTATTTTTTATTACTGTATTTAGTACATTTTTTTGACTCTTGTTGTACTCGGACCTTAGTATATGCTCATGACTAGTGACACCTCGATGTCGGACTTGTGCATTTATTCCGCACTTTTCTTTTAAATTTACAGCAAGAAATTATTGATTAATAAATGGTGTAAAGATAACTTTTATTGAATAATGTTTGATTCGGGAGTTGTGTCAGCTGACTATTTTCACGATAGCCGCCATCACGACCGGATTGGTTTTGGGTCGTGACAAGTTGGTATCAGAGCCTAGGTTACATAGGTCTCACGAGTCATGTGCATGTTTAGTAGAGTCTCGCAGATCAATATGGAGACGTCAATATTTATCGTCGAGAGCTACATAACCTTTAGGAAAAACTTCATATTGTTTAATTCTTATGGTGTGTCATTGATTCATCTTGAAAAGTAACTCTTTGAATTCCTTCCATGCATTCGTATGCGTGCATGAACGCTCCGAATCAGATATGCATCGATGACTTGTGATTCCCTTATCGAGAGGCGAGATGAGATCTCTATGTGTTAATGTTGGGCCAATCTGGAGGACTTGAGGCCAGGTTTTTGCCTGCAGCTTGAGCACCAGGGTGCTGATTGTGTGAGCACATTTTTTTAAACGTAAATGTTCGGTAGTGTCCCTATTAGTAGAAGTAATGGCTGGATGGCTATGCGATGAGTATGTTATGACTTCAAGATGTATGCATATGATTTGGAAGCGATGAGAAGGGTCTGCTGGAGGATAAAAGAACTATTAGGTGCTTGATTTCCACCTTGATTTGAGGATAGCCCCCGAGTTATGGGAGTGTGAAGAATCTTTTCAGATGTCCTAGTTGGGAGTGAAGTAAGTTTCATGTTGCGGTATGAGTTTGGATTCAGGAAGATTAAGCGACTCTGTAATGTTTATGATGGTGGAAGGTATACAGAAATATTAGTCTGAGGCGAAGCAAGTGGGTTATCTCCTGCGGAGTGTTCAGAGGTTTGTGCGATCCTTATGTTGCCTGTTAGAAGATCTCATTTACATGTGAAATATATGTGTTGCAATTTAAATTTGGGTCACTTAAGAGAGTGGGTTTAACTGTTACGAGAGTGAAAGCGAGATTGCAGAAGAGTTAAAGTACTAGATGGTGTGTGTTTCCCGAGCTTATGAAGGGTTGAGTTTAATCTCACTATGGTATCATGGCAGCAATAGAGTATATGCATTATGAGTTATTGTGGGTGTGTTGATCTATGGCTTCGAACCAGTGGAGGAGTGCATTATTGATTAGTTGATTGCATGGTTATGTGCTACATTGGTTCCAATTTGAGGCATGCGGGTGAATCAGTTATGGCTTACGAAGATTGAGACTAAGGATGGCTCGAGTAGAGAAACATTTTGACGAAGGTTATGTCATGCTTCATAGTTGTATCAGAATCATGAAATGTCTTGAGTTGTTGTTGGTAAAGGATGCTCGGTGCATAGAGCATGAAGTTGCTTGGTTGTTCTATGATGAGGTTATACTCTAAGATGTCAGAGTGCTATTGAGGCACGGGTGGTTCTGTTGGTTTGATCAGGCTAATTGCAGTTTGAGTAAAGTGAATGACTCTCGAGAATGATTCTAATGTGTTCAAGATTTTACATGTAACAATTGGGTATTTTCAAGTTGTATATGTGGCTAGAAACTGAGTTCTCATTGGAAGATGTCAAAACTTGTTGTATTTCTATATCAATTATGGGATTCTATGTATCAGTATCAGGGAGGTGAAGGTAATGGCTTTGGATTCGTAGAAAGTCTCTTCAGCGTACACATTTTGAACATGGTGATGTTGGGAATATCTAGAGAGTATTCAGCATTTTATGGACCCTAGGACGGTGTGGTTTTATGCTTGGGTCTCGTGTGGTAAGTCTGGATTGAGGAATTGTGATGTTTTAGCAAGAAGGAGTATCAAAGTGAAGGTAAATCAGAAGGAAACTTGGATAGCTGGGATAGCTTGGCAGTAGGCCGAGTCAGTATGGTAAGGATATGATTAGTTCTTGGATGCTTACAATGTAATGAGTTTCTACAGGTGTTCTGTGGCAAATTCTTTTGGGGTTTAGTGATCTGCGTAGCCCGATTGAGTTAGGAGGATTCAGTCCTGACGATTTAGATTTGTGGAAATGGAATTTGTAGAGTTCTAGATGGTATCTTCCGTAGTTAGAGAGGTATATTTTTCCTATTGGCGTGAGGATCATGGGATGTATAGTGGTTTTCTTCTACATGGGATCAATGGAAAGTTCTTGGTTAGTTGAGTACGTAGTTGCTTTTGGATCAGAAGGGGTATGAAGTTCTCGTGGTTATCCTAGAGTGGTACGGTTTATGTGGTATGTTGTATAGGATAGAGATTTGCATGTGTAAGGTCACAGTTCAGATTTTGAAGGAATGTCACAAATTCTTAGATAGCATGGGCAGCTTCAGGTGACTAGATAAATGTGATCCCTGATTGGTGTGGCTTGATGAGGGTATACATTTCAGATAGGGCGATGTGTTTGAGTTATGGATGCTTTATTGGTATTGCGCCACTATCTCGTCTGATCGACTGATGGTATTCGAGTTGGCTTGGTGGCATAGAAGAATTATAGGTGTACCTCTCATGAGATGATTGAGTATTAGAGGTGTGCTGTATATTCGAGCGGTGAAATTGGGATCAGATATGGTAATTCGTATGCTTTATGGGCTGGGAGACTGAAAGTTCTCATAAACAGGTTAGCTCGTGGTTGTGGACGGTAAAGATGTGGATAAGTAGTCAGATGATAGCACGTGCTATGATTCAGTCATTGTGAACCTTCGGAGGGTTATTTATCTGTTGTGTGTGACTGGAGTTGATGTGTGGTTCATTGGTAGACCTATATGGATATGTGTTTTGCATCGATACGGCTTTGTTGACTTCGAGTTGCTATTGGTGAGGGATGTGTTGTTTCAGTTGTTATTGAGCTATTAGTAATCAGGGGGATCTATGAGTTCCCTTTCCGTGTTGCGAGCCCTTAGGATTTGTTAGTTATAGGCACATGTGGAGCAGTGTTATTAGGGCCTCTCAGTGGAATTCGAGCGGGAAGTAAACTGGGTATTGCTCGGTGGATGGCATATCGGTTATGTCCCTTCGAGTTGTGTGGTGGTATGTAATTGCTTCGCAGTGGTTATGATGATTGCTTTGGTCTTAAACATCATATTGCGCACGGTTGTCGGTTTTGAACATAGTGACTTAAGGTGTTTCATGTGGACCAGTATTTGGATGAGGTCGCGCATTGGAGCGAAGCTTTGTGGAGGTATGATCCAGCAGGTTAGATTCGTGTGTTCTGTTTCTACAATGTGTGACAGGTTCTCAGCCTTATGTTATGGTGGTACTGGTGATGTTGCGATACAACTCTTTTATTTGAATCATTTTCATGATTTGGGTATGTTCGGATTGTTGGTTATTGGTGTGCGGGTTGCACAAGTTGTAGCTTTAACCTATATTAATGTGTCATGTCACCAGAGTAATTGTGTTGGACTAGATGAGATCGTTGGGGTCTTTAATGAATGCAAACGGATTCGATTTCAATATGTTAGAAGGATAATATCGAGGATCAGCTCAGAAATTTTCTATGGTCTTTGCCAAAGGATAAGTGGCTTTATGAATGCTTGATTTGAGAAGTGGGTATGGCTTACTGCGTGTTTCGTTTATCATTGGCAGCATATGAAAGTGTTGGAATGAGACTTTAGTTGATAGAAGGTTTTCTATCGATATTCGGTTGTTGTGTGCAGCTGCTGTGATTAGAAGTTATCGCTACAAGTGTTTAAGTTATGTGGTATATCATGTTATTGCACCCGAGGTTGCAAGTACGGGTCATTACAGTTGTTCGGGCTTATTCAGAGTATAGATGTGAGATTTTGATCTCGTGGATGATTTTGGAAGAGGAAATGTGGTTCTAAGGTTTATGGGCTAGGTTGGATGGTGAAATTTTAGTCACATTGTGTTATCGGACATATATGAGATAGGGTGACATGGGATCACCTCCGGGTATATGCATGGTAAGGTTATTCAGCAATTAGTTGACTTTTGGAACAACTCTGGGCACGTTTGAGGACGAACATATGTTTAAGTGGGGGAGGATGTAACGACTCAACCGGTTGTTATCAGCTTTTGCACATTGCTCGCCAGTTCTCGGGCATGACATGCCCCGTGTGATGTATTATGACCTATGTAAATTGTTGGTTTTGGTTTTCAGGGTTAATCAGAATGAATTTGGAAGAACAGTTCTCAGTTTGAAGCTTGAAATTTGAAAGGTTTGACCAAGATTTGACTTCTTGGTATATGATTTAAGATTGGAATTTTAATGATTTGATTAGCTCTGTTAGGAGATTTGGGACTTGGGAGCGTGATCGGAATGCATTTTGGAAGTCCGTGGAAGGTTTAGACTTTAACTGGCGAAATTGAGATTTTGGCATTTTCCGGTTGGTAGGTGAGATTTTGATATAGGGGTCGGAATGGAATTCGAGATGTTTCAGTAGCTCTGTTGTGTCATTTGTAACGTGTGTGCAAAATTTCAGGTCATTCGGACGTGGTTTGGCTGGGTTTTGATCAAAAGCAGAATTTGGAAGTTCTTAAAATTCTTAGGCTTGAATCCGATGTGATTTTGGTATTTTAATGTTATTTTGAGCGTTCCTAAAGTTGGAAAAGGTTTTAATGAGGTTATGGGATGTGTTGGGCATTTTTGGTGGAGGTCCCGAGGGCCTCGGGTGAGTTTCGGATGGTTAAACGGATTAATTCTGGACTTTAAACTTGGCAGTTTTTGCTGGTTTTGTGTTGTAGACAAATTGTTCTTCGCGTTCGCGGTCAGGGACTCGTGTCCGTGAAGGGTGTTTTTATATGTTGATATTTTTGTTCTACTCATTCGCAAGGAAGGGAACGCGAACGCGAAGGTGGAGGCTTCATGTGCATCGCGGACGCGAGACTAGGTTCGCGTTTGCAAAGAGGAGTAAGGTCGTCGGGCACCCCAGGCCCATGTGCTATGCATTTGCGAGAGTTGGACCACGTTCGCGAAAGCCTAGTAAGGCAAAATATCGCGTTCGCGTGGAAATTGTCCGCGTTCACAAAAGGGAAAAATGGAGAGGCAATGAATTTGGTCTACGCAAACGCGAGAGACCGGTCGCATACTTTGGTCTATTTTCTCCATTGTTAAACGATTTTTGGAGCTTTTGAGAAGGATTAAAGAGGGAATTGAAGGGAAACACTTGGAGGTAAGATTTTTAAAATCTATAATCGATCCTATGTTGATTCTTACCTGTTTAATCATGAAATATGTGGAATTTAAAGCCTACAAATTGGGGAATTAGGGCTTGAATTTGGAGAGTGTAAATTGGGAATTTGAGGGGGCAATTGAGGTCCGAATTTGATGTTCTTGGTATGTATAGACTCGTGAGAGGATGAGGATTTCATTGATGTTAATTTTGTCGGATTCCGAGACGTGGGACCGGGGGGCCAGGTTTGAGCAATTTCGAGATTTTTGATGTAAATTGGATATTTTCGAATGGGCTTTGTTCCCTTAGCATATTATTATGGTTATAAAGTAATTGTTGCTAGATTTGGAGCATATGGAGGTTGATTCGTGAGGGCAAAGGCATCGCGGGCTAGAGTTTGGACCACATCAAGGTAAGTAATGATTGTAAATGCTATCCCGAGAGTTTGAAACGCCGAATTTCACATTGCTGTACTACTTGAGGTGACACACACGCTAGATGACGAGCGCGGAGTCATGCACCATTGGTGATTGTTACTTGGTCCGTCCCGTATGACTGTTAAGTCGCGTATTTGATTTGAAATCTTCTGATATTCCATATTTTAGAGATTATATATTTTGGGTTATATGCCATGTTTGGGACCTCGTGCTGACCTGTTGAGACCCTTAGGGCATTTTTACTATTTTTCCTCACTCTATTTGTTTTGAAAGCATATCCTCAGTCATGTTGACCTGTGAGGTTGATGATTGAGATAAACCGATGGTATGGTTGTGAGGGTATTGCTGAGATAGACCGAGGGTCTGATTGTGAGGGTATTGACTAAGATAGATCGAGCATCTGACTGTGAGGTTAATGACCGAGATAGACCGAGGGTTTGATGGTGAGGTTAATGACTGAGAGAGGCCGAGGGCCTAGTTGTGAGGATTATATATTTATGGATCGGACTGCACGCCGCAACAATATCTACATATATATGTATATGGATCGGTCTGCACACTGCAGCGATATGTTGGATCGGGCTGCACGCCACAGTGATATAGCGTTTGGGCTGTAGGAGCCCCTACGGAGTCTGCACACCCCAGTGAGCGCAGTTGACTATATATATGGATCCAGCTGAAAGCCGCAACTGTTACTATATGGTACTTATTGAGTGTGAGTGCTAAGTATGAGCGATGATTGATGAGAGTTGAGTTTCGAGTGACTGAGAGGCTTGCCTGAGAGGTTGTATACATATATGAGTGATGCTTTGCCCGATGGGCTTGTTTTTATGAAATTGTTGTTTTCACTCCTCTTTATACTGAGCCTCTATTGAAAATATTGAACAAATACTTTTAAACAACTTTCATTTAAGCTTGGGTTTTTATGAGATATTCGGAATTTAATCACTGATTTGGCTTTGTTATTTCCACTGAAATTTTGATGTTACGAGGTGATATGATTCCTGTTTTGCCCGAGGGGCCGTATATGAACTATGTTTGCCCGAGGGGCCAATTGTGATTTTTATCTCTTTTATTATAAATTGTATTTAACCTCTATTGAAACTGTTGGAAAGCATCTTCAAATGATTTTTACCAAAAATGGAATTTTAAATGAGACTACTAACTCATATTCTGATTTGAAAGCTTGTGGTGCTTACTGCGTTTATCATACTGTGGATTCATCGTTTCTTACTGCTCAGTCTTTATTTACTCTTATTATTTACTGGGTTGGAGTACTCACATTACTCCCTGTACCTCATGTGTAGATTCATGTATTTCAGAACCCGGTAACGGGTGTTGATTGCTCAGACGCGGAATCATCAGAGTTAGCAAGGTGGTTGCACGTCGTTCGCAGCACTGCTTTCCTTCCTCTTATTTTTATTACTGTATTTAGTACATTTTTTTATTAGACTCTTGTTGTACTCAGACCTTAGTAGATGGTCATGACTAGTGACACCCCGATGTCGGACTTATGTATTTTTTCTGCTCTTTTCTTTTAAATTAACAGCATGAAATTATTGATTAATAAATGGTGTAAAGATAACTTTTATTGAATAATGTTTGATTCAGGAGTTGTGTTGGCTGGCCTAGTTTCATGATAGGTGCCATCACGACCAGATCGGTTTTGGGTCGTGACAACAAGCCTTTACCAACTTCTTGTTTTCCAAGAGATAGAGGAATTATGAAACACCCAGGATCCTTCAACTTAGGAGGGAGTTTACTCTAAACTCTAGCACTGCACTCTTCAGTAAGTGTAATTGTTTCAAACTCTATATGTCTTCGCTTGTTTACCACAATATCTCTGAGATACCTTGCACACTTAGGCACTTCCTGCAAAATTTCCAGGCAAATTAACATGCACTTGCTCAAAATATCTAAGAATTTATTGTACTTAGCATCATCTTTTTGCTTTTGCAGTCTTTGTGGAAATAGAGGTGGTGGCCTTGTCGCAAATACTAGCTCTGATCCTTTGTTCTCTTTCTTATTCTTCTTAACTGGCTTAGGAACTAATTCTCCTTCGGGACTAGATGTATACTTCTTTTTCTCTGGATATTCTTCTAATAATCTTCCATTTCTTAAGGTAACCGCATTGACTTGAGCCTTAGGATTAGGCTAAGTATCAGTCAGGAGAGCTCCAATAGGTCTAATATTTTGATTGCTAGCCATTTTCCGAAACCGCCTCTCAAGATTTCTGAACTCTGTGCGCAATTGTTGATTATAAGACCTGACTTGTTGATTCTCAGCCATAACTTTCTAATTGTCTATCAAGGATTTTTCAGCATGCCAGTCAAACACTCATCTACTTGTTGTAGGAGTTGAGGTGGATGATTGTAATCACTTGAGGCCTGACATTTTGATTTCCACCTTAAGAGAAGTTAGGATGATTCATCCAATTTGGATTGTATGTGTTACCATATTGAGCATTTTGATTCATCATCCCTCTAGCTTGTTGCCCTACGTAGTAGATGGATTCAGGATTCATGTGACATATGTCACTTATGTGACCTTCACCATATAACTCGCAGTAAGTAGACATCGTTTGCACATGCTGCATCTGTTGTGCATGGTGCATTGTTATTTTATTCATCTGATTTTCTAATCTTACTATTTTTGCCCTCATTGCTGAGAAATCATCATGCTCGATCACACATGCTGCCTTTTTTAAGTGCTCTTCATGGTTCCCCATCTCATTGCCAATTATTATCATTAAAAGTGAAATTGTTTAGAAGGATCTTGATATCACTATACGATCTTTCCATGCAACTAACCCTACATGCTGAGTCAAGATTCATCTTTGATGCCTCGTCCAACCCATCAACGAAAGTGTGACCTAACACCACATCAGTCTAACAATGGTGTGTGTAGTCTATGAGTAGCTTCTTGTATCTTTCCAAAGCTTGTCAAAGAGTCTCACGATCTCGTTGTTGAAACCCAAGAATCTAGCTCCTCAGCGACTTTATCTTCTTTGTGGAAAAAAACTTGATTAAGAATTTCCTTGCTAGTTCATCCCAATAATGGATTGAGTTCGTGGTCTCCTTTTGTAATCATTCCATAGCTTCCACCATCTGTGAAAAAGGAAACAGTGTTGGTCTAGCATAGTCCTTGGAAACGTTTGGATAATTGTAAGTATCTATAATTTCCAAGAAGTTCTGAATGTGCTTCTGTGGTACTTCATGAGATAGAACCACATATTGCAATGTGGATTGAATCAGTTGCACCATGTACTGTTTGAGTTCAAAGTGACCCGTGATATCAAGCTTCACAATCGCCTGAGTCATAAGAACCAAATTGGGCCTTCTAGATATCACCGGATGTCCTTCATTACCTACCATCTTTATTGGTTGTGGTTGAACTACGATGTCAAACTCTCTTTCAATTAAAGTTCTAGCTTCGACTTCCCTCCTCACTCTATGAAGTGTTTGCTCATTTTTAGGATCAAGAGGAAGGATGTTGTTTGCATTTATACTCCTCCGTATTCAAGAGAAGATCTTGCATTATCACAACTAAAGCAAACTATAAATTAAAAGTTGAACAAATAATGAATAAAAGCTTAACTTAAATAAACAATCAATAACTAAGTCCCCGGCAACAATGCCAAAAACTTGTTAGAACCAAACACACACGCAAGTATGTGTGGTCGTCAAGTAATAAAGTGAATCGAAAGTCGGATGTCTAACCCACACAAACTTAGATTTATTGTTAACTAAGCGAGCTAAAATCAATTAATTGTCCAAAATATTTAAGAGTAGTGTTTTACTATTAATCTACTATTGCGAAAATTAAACAAGTAACAACTGAATTATCAAGAATGCAAATGTGTATGATGATATTTTACTTCAAAGGAGATTAAAATTTCAGGGTTGTGGTTATTTTATCAATCCTATAAAGTTCAATAATCACACTCATTAATCCAGATTATCTATGGTTTCTAATTAACTGGATCGTTTATATGAATAGCAATATTCCCACAATACTACTTGCATGCCTACAATATATCAATCCTATATTCCTATGGTATTGAGCTTATCATGAACGAATATAATACAGTATTCAATTAAGCAAGGTTGTTAGGTATATTCCTATCCTACCAGCGAAAGCCACGCGTTTAGAAACTAGCTCTCTTTAATTCTACTCAATCTAAATACGGCTTTCCCAAGCAAAGCATAGATAGTAGGGTAAATTGGTAGCTACAACAATTCACAAATTAATGAAAGAATTAAAGAAACAACCACAATATGATAATCCGAATTAACAAAGATTGAATTAATAAACGTTAATAATCATGTCAACCACAACCCTAGAAACTATAGTGTTTAGCCAGTTCATTGTAACAATTTTACAAGTATTTTGCATAAATAATTTCAAAGAACAATGTTGTTTAATTCCACTAAAAATGGTGTTCGACGTGATGTTCATGCCTCCGGTTGCAAAATTCCCCTAAAATGGTGTTTAATGACTATTTATAAGTGTAGGAAAAAATCTTAGACAAAATAACCAAGTCCAAAACCAAAAATGAGACAAAATAGGCTTTAAAACCGTAACACCCTTGCTGTAGAAAGTGCGTCGCGACCTCAACCGCCTGGTGAACCTCGCGGCGCGAGATCTATCGCACGCTTCACCTTGCAAAAACCCTGGAAACACAAGCTCGAACACGAGCAAGAAAGCTCACCTTGCGTGCTCTATAGCGAGCAAAATGGCTCGCTTTGCCTGATGCTTTGCCGCTTCACTTCAATTTGGTTTGCTTCATTTTTCGTTATGTTTCTTTTCTTTCTCTTCCTAACTCTTCAAGTCATGTTTTTTTTTTGTTTTTTTCCTTTCCAACTGTTCTTTTCATCTTCTTTTTGATTTGTCTCTTTTATCTTTGTTTACCGTGAAATTGGTAACAACAATTAAATTTGTAAAATAGGATTCTGAAAATACGTGATCTATTCTTGAGCTAGTTCTTTAGAGTAGTTGATGCTACGAATATGAAGTTTAATGATGGAATGCAAGCTAAAACGAGGCAGTAATCAAACCGAGGGGTCTGCTGCCTGGATATAGGACTGACCGATGGGGGACCTCAGGGTCGACGTCAGGGTCGAGCTCGAGCTATCAGGGGCAGTCGAGAATGGAATAACAGTTAAGATATGATTAAATAAGGATTTTATACCCAATGCCAAGAAATAAAATGAAGAACAAGTAAGATAGCGATAAATATTAAAGTGGCCTCGGGCTAGCGAGAACGAGCAAGTTAGAAAGAAGAGAGAGAGAGAGAGAGAGAGATATTATTGCACTTGTGGAGAAATGGAGCAACATCAGACGAGCCTACAAAGTGATGGGGATCCCCTTTATATATGAGGGGAATCCGTTATAAGATAAAACGTGTTAACCGTAAAGGTATGGAGATAGGATGGGTAGACGTGACATCTTAAAAATTGGCCCTGGATAGACCAACCTTGTCAGGTTAAGTCGCGTGCCTTAGGATCTCCCCCCTCGCCTGTTGTAGCCTGCTATAATTGTTAGAAAGCGATATCCTTTGGACCGATATATGTCAAACCTCGAGTATGATTCTGTAAAGCCCCGGAAAATTTTACCAAGTAATTTAAGATTTCGTGGTGCCAAGCTAGGCTAATTATTTTATTTTGTGTGCAAACGAGGATTCATGATATAATGGATATCAATTGGATATGTTAACAAGCGTATAAGTCATATTATAAGTGAATTGGGGTCTAAGGAGAGTCCTAAGTCTAAGCCAAGTAGGAAAATTTCATAATAGACTAAAGTTGTAAATGAGTGCGCACAAGACCTCACTTTGGACAATAATATATCCAGTTATATAAGGAGTTCGGTGACGCAAAACCTATCAAATTAAATCCTTTTGAGTCTAATTTCCAACGCATCAAACCGTTCGTCATTAGAAGGTGTATACAGAAAGGTACGACCATTTTACTGGGCATGTGTCATTAGCGCGACCATTAGTGTGGCCGCGCATATTGTGAAGTATTCTGCCTCGTTAGCGTGGCCTTAGCGTGGGCGCGCTAGTGGAAAACCTCTAAATACACCTAAAGACGGGAAATTAGAGGATTTAAGTCATTTTCAAGACGAGGGCATCCTCTCCATCCCCAATCCGACCAAGGCATCCAATTGCACACCTAAGATGAGTTTTAAAGTGTGTTTTCATGGTGATTTCATTTCTCAATCACTAGTTACAACATGATTTTGATTGTATTTCATAGTAGTTCTTCAAAATCTCCAGAACACCCCAAAGTTGTCTATCAAGATTTGGTCTACAAGAGGTAAACTTTTACCCTTAGACTTACAAATATGGAGTTATTATGGAATTATGAGTATGAATCAAGTATTACAACTTATGGTATGGTGATTGGAAGCCATAAATTCCCAATTTAAATACATGACAATGGTAGGGATTTAAAGGTGATTACTTGATGGAATTTTGTTGGTTGGGTGTGAATGGTTGATCACACATGTGGTGTTAGGAGTATAAATTGTTAAAGAATAATGATAAGATGAATTGTTGGTTAATGGTGATAGTTGGATGAACCAATACTATAGTTATGAGGTGTAAATATCTATACCTACAAGGTGTTTGATAGTATTCCTAAATGGCTTAAGTTATGGAATTTATCACTAATATTGGCCCTATTGAATGTTGTATTGTAGATTGAAGTTACTTAAGTGTATTGGATCATTGTAGTATCATTAAGGGGCAAATTTCAGGTATGTGTGGCTAAATCCCCCTTTTATTAGAAATTAAGCTCCGTTGGCATTTACGAAAGTGTGGTAAGATTTGAATTGGTTAATGTATTGATTGTTATTGCACATTAATTGATTTGCAATTAACTACACATATACATGAAGGATGTGCCTCAATGTGAGTAATGTATTATTCTTGATAATTAGAGAAGTATGAAGAATTCAATTATGGGTTGAAATGCTTAAGCTATAAGCCAAGATAGAAGCTGAGAATTATTCATGCTAGCTATGTGCCCACTTACCTGTACTGCAACTTGAATTACTTTTGTATATGCCTATGATCACAACCTGCAAGATGAATACTGAAAATGGAAAACGATGTGATAATGGTGGCCCTGAGTGCCAAGGAAATGATATGATATATATGAAATAAAGATTCAGATGTGATAACTAATGAGAAAGCAACAACGCCTAGATAAGGCGGCCTAGCCGATAGGGTTGTGATTGGGCACCATGCCGTACACATGGTGGTAATGTGCTGATATTGAATTCCGGATAAGGGAAATGAAATAGTGATTGAGATATATGCCTCCAATGAGGCAACCTAGCCGGTCGGGTCGTGATCGGACTCCGCTCAAGATAGCGGTGGCATTAAAAACAAGGATGAAGATATGAAAGAAATGCCCCAAACTAAGTTTTGGAAATTATATGAAGGATTGAATGAATTGCATATTTCATTTACTCATGTGATTTACTTGTACTTGCTTGATAGTTCTTTCTAGTAAAATGGTGTTTAGTTATACATACTAGTGCTATTCGATGGCACTAACGTCCCTTTTGCCGGGGTGCTACATTTTTTTATGAATGTAGGTGGCTCCATTGCGGATAGTGCCAATCGCGCATAGCGGAGTACCCTCTTCTCAAAGTCTTGGTGAGCCCATTTCTCCTTCAAGGGGTTATATTGTACATATTCTTATTTTGGACTTTCACTTTTGAGGTATAGACGGGTCCTTGTTGCCGGCATTGTTATCACGTCTTTTGTATCCTTAGAGGCTCCATAGACGTTTGTGTGGGTTATGTATGGGTATTGGATAGGTCAATGGACCATGTTGTAACCTTGTACTCTTGATTTCTTCTACACTATAACTTGTATGGAACCTTGGAAGTTTAACTACGTTTTAAATGGTGTGATATAAAATTAACTAAGATGTTGAATGTACTATCTTTCCTAGTTTAAATAAAGGTAAGCATGGCTTCGTTATTCCTATCGAGTTGGGTAGATAGCGGTTGATATGGCTTGCCAATTGTGTTCACTCGATTGAGCTCCGGTCGCACATACCGAAGTTGGGGCGTGATAAACTTGGTATCAGAGCCTAAGGTTTTAAAGTGTCCTAGGATGTCTCTGAGCCGTGTCTAGTAGAGTCCTTCTTATCGGTGTGTTGTCGACCACATCTATAAGTTGGAGGCTACATGGACATTTTAGGAATGTTACCCTTCTTCACCACTCCATATCGTGCGATAAAGCTTGACTTTAAGATTGTTACTATCTCATGCGTTGAGCTTCAAGGAGAGTTTAAATGATCTTTCGTCTATTCCAAGTAATGTTGTCATATGACATGACAAATGGGAAAAGGCCCGAATATTAAGTAGATAGCACATGTATCATGTTGAATGAATGGTACGAATATATGAGATACGTACATAGTACCGAAAGCATAATTTATTCGAGAAAAGTGTTAAAAATTATTACCACCTCTAAAGAAACATTTAATTGATAAGTGATTCGTAAGTTTGAATAGCACATATGGGTAGTTTGAGAAGTATGTAAATGATCCTAAGGTGTGAAAGAAAATTAATTATATAAGCACGCGATATATGGGAGACATGACCAGTAGATTAATTATGAGAGTGCAAGTCTCTCCTAGGAGACAAGAAGTTATGAAAGGAGAGTCAATTGAACCCACGATGAGAAGACCCATGTACTACGAACTTTATAAAAATCCAAAAGTGTACGAAGTGATATTACACTCCTAACGGATATTGACATGAGGAATTTGAATCCCAAGCTCGTGAGGCTGAATAATAGCAATGAACTTATGAGGTTAATACCATGGCGACTTAAATTTCCCAATAGTTGAACATATATACAAGGGATGGAGACATGAGACATATGTTCCTCAAGTTGCAAAATTCAAGACCTGTGTCGAAATTTGGGACATTCGCCAGAAGTGGGAGAGGAAGGGACATGGTGAGGCTACTTAAATACAATGAAACAAGAGTAAGACCATGTAGCTATGATGTTTGAATATTTTGTTGAAGACATGCGTAGTCTAGAAAAGTGATAATGGATAACGTGATTATTTGGAAGGATATGCTAATGATAGACCACTAGTATCCCCTCCCCCCCCCTAAAAAAAAGGGTGGAAGGTTAAGGAATGTGAATTCTTCATTAAGGGCAATGTGAATGATAGGGTCAATGATCCTAGAAACTCATAGTAGGTTTGTAAATGGGTTCTATACTTGTTAGAGGGCTAGGGACAATGCAACCCAAGGAAGTACTATAGATCAAAGGTGAAAGTTTTGCGAGTTTTTAGAATGGGTTAATCATGGAATTGCGACTCAACTAAAGTTCCAATACATTAAGAAAAGCGGAATGAGTGGGAGAAATAAATGTGATGCTATAATATCCCAAGAGGGTATTTGGGCTTGATGGAAATCTTACAAGCAAATAAGTGTTAAGTGATATGCGGATGAACACACTTTCCCACGGATATCCTAACGAGAGTTAAGAGGTGAGTGGGATGAAATAACTAAGGGAAAAGACCACATAACATAAGGAAGAGTGCATGGATATTCACTATCTAGGATGAACTAGGTGAGAAGAAATGGGAGAAAACCTATAAATTGAGATGATCATGGTTATCATAAAATATCTTGTATCAGAATGGTGGACTCGCTTAGAGCATAAGTGTTAATAAAAGTTATAGAGGGCCAACCTTAATGAAACCAAATTGGGTGATACCGAATATCAATTAAAGGATCTAGAGATAGTTCATGTCTAAATACAATGGAAAGAGAGACTACTGGAGGTGAAGTTGTGGTATGATAAACCCAGTCAACTAGGCACAATGATATTACAAGTTCACGGGAGGTAGACAAGTGTGTGGCACAATAATGCTATCAATTATGCACTATGAGCAAAATAGAATGGGAATGAATGTTCCAGTTAGAAAGAAAAGATGGTACTAGCATATTGTCTAGGCCAAAGGGCGAAAAAAAGGGAAAGACGACACAATCTACCCAAGGGGCAAATGAAAGGTTCAAAATAGATTGAAAGAGGATGAACACTTGTTACAGACCAGACATGTTTAACATGGTAACTCTTAAACCACAATATCAGGAGACTCTATTGGTAGCTACAATCCGGGGAATGAGGTGAGTTACTCATTCAGGATAGAATTAGGTGGACTAAGTCTTACACATAAGAGTAAAATCAAAAGTCGTTGTTGAAGAATTGAGGAGGATCTCAAGTTTTAGAGAATGCCCTTCTCGGGCCAGTGACTCTTCCTAAATTGTACACATATAAAGGGTGTTGATATGTGTTTTGGGCGGTGTTTATCCGTAAAGAGGGATCGTGAGAATATCACAGGGGAAGTAGTGTGGTTTCTTAAATTCTATAAGGCACATATGGGGAGAAGAGATTTGCTAAGAAAAGGCGGAGCACAATATTACCTTACGTTTGATGCAATGTCATGCAGGTTGAGGATATTAAGGTATGTGCGCAGACTAGAAGATGTTATTCCTTTGAAATAAAAAGGTCCTATAAGAAAACTCATCTAGTAATGTCTTTTGTTGAGAGTTTGGAAGAGCAAGTTGCAAGTTTTCACAGAAGATGGTAATCATATGAAGGAAATTATTGAAGAACTCAATTTCTAGGAGGTCATATGTAAGAGAAATGTGATATAGATGGTTCGTTATTGATGCAACATGGCCAGGTGATCGCTTATGCCTCTAGGCAACCAAAGAATTATGAAAAGAACTATCCAACCCATGACCTAGAGCTAGCAGCAGTGGTGTTTGCGCTAAAGATTTGGCGACATTATTTGTATGGGGTCCATGTGGATGTATTTACGGATCATAAGAGCCTTCAATATATTTTCAAGCAGAAAGACTTGAATCTTAGGCAAAGAAGATGGCTAAAGCTACTCAAGGACTATGACATCGACATTCTCTATCACCCGGAAAAGGCTAATGTCATGGAAGATGCACTTAGTCGAAAATCTATGGGGAGTTTGGCTCATTTGGGGGCATATCAGAGGCCTTTAGCTAGGGCGGTTTACCAATTGGCCAGTTTGGGAGTTTGCCTTGCGGACTCTAGTGAAGGAGGGGTAATTATACAGAATAGGGCCGAATCATCACTTGTAGCGGAGGTGAAGGAAAAGCAATTCAACGATCCATTGTTAGCACAATTGAAAAAGGGGATTCACAAACACAATACCACACCTTTTTCCTTTGGCATGAATGATGGCACTCTACGGTACCAAGACCGCCTATGTGTTCCTAATATCACCGGTCTTCGGAAAAGGATCATGGAAGAAGCTCACACATCCAGGTATTCTGTGCACCCCGGTTCTACAAAAATGTATTATGATCTCAAGGAAATTTATTGGTGGAACAATATGAAGAGAGATGTGGCGGATTTTGTAGCAAAATGTCCAAATTGTCAACAAGTGAAGGCCGAACATCAAAGGCCCATTGGATTGACTCAAAGCATAGAAATTCCAATGTGAAAATGGGAGATGATCAATATGGATTTTGTAGTAGGGCTTCCGCTAGCTCCGCGCAGGTTCGACTCAATTTGGGTGATCGTTGACCGACTCACAAAATCAGCGCACTTCGTGCTAGTTAAATCTACCGACATAGCGGAATAATATGCTCAGTTGTATATCAAAGAAATAGTCAGGTTGCATGGCACTCCAGTCTCAATCATTTCAGATCGAGGGGCTCAGTTCACGACCAACTTTTGGAAGAAATTTCAGCAAGGTTTGGGTACGCATGTAAATCGTAGCACAACTTTTCATCTACAAACAGATGGGCAAGCAGAGCGGACTATTCAGACGCTTGAAGGCATGTTGCGTGCTTGTACTATTGATTTCAAGGGTAGTTGGGATGACCATTTTCCACTCATAGAATTTTCATACAACAACAGCTTCCATGCTAGTATCCAGATGGCACCATTCGAGGCACTGTATGGTAGAAAATGCAGGTCTCCCATTGGGTGGTTCGAGGTTGGGGAAGCAGAATTGATAGGGCCGGACCTCATGTATTAGGCCATGGAGAAAGTCAAGATTATTAAGGAGAGGTTGAAAACTGCTCAGAGTCGCCAAAAGTCTTATTCGGACATTCGTCGCAGAGATTTGGAGTTCAAAGAAGATGATTGGGTATTTTTGAAGGTTTCCCCATGAAGGGCATCATGCGATTCGAGAAGAAAGGGAAATTAAGTCTGAGGTATGTCGGACCGTACAAAATCAATAATAGGATCGGTCAGGTGGCATACAAGCTCGAGTTGCCACCCGAGATGTCGTTGGTACATCTGGTTTTCCATGTGTCTATATTGAAGAGGGTAGTGGGAGATCCGTCCATTATTGTACCAATTGAAGCTATTAAGGTTAATGAAGAACTATCTTATGAATAAATTCCAGTTGCCATTCTTGAAAGGCAAGTCTGGAAATTGACAAATAAGGAAATTGCCTCTGTAAAAGTGTTATGGCGGAACCAGCAGGTTGAGGAAGCCACTTGGAAAGCCGAGGAAGAAATGAGAAAGAAGTACCCAAATTTGTTTGAATAGTTATGTAATAGCTTTTATGCATTTGGTTCCGATGAACTCTTATCTTTTGATTTGATCTATGTTAAACTATTCCATTTTTGGTAATATATGTTGCCTATGCGGCCATAGTTGGTGTTGTACAAGTTATGTTATGCCTATGGAACATGTATATGTTGTTAGGATATGTATCTGGGGCCCTCTGACAGGTGGATAGTCCAAGTTACAAGGGAAACTCTGCCGAAATTTCTGAAAAATTTGGGAGTTAGTCAAAATTTGGGAGTTAAAGATGTTTGAGAAAGGAGATAAGTTATACTAATTATTTGCAGATTGACTCCAATTATCATTCGAGGACGAATGATCCTAAGCGGGGGAGAATGTAAAGCCCCGGAAATTTTTTCCAAGTAATATAAGATTTTGTGGTGCCAAGGTAGGCTAATTATTTTACTTTGAGTGCTAATGAGGATTCATGATATAATGGATATCAATTGGATATGTTAATAAGCGTATAAGTCATATTATAAGTGAATTGGGGTTTAAGGAGAGGCCTAAGTCTAACCCAAGTTGGAAAATTTCATAATAGACTAAAGTTGTAAATGAGAGCGCACAAGACCTCACTTTGGACAATGATATCTCCAGTTATATAAGGAGTTGGGTGATTCACAACCTATAAAATTAAATCCCTTTGAGTCTAGTTTCCAACGCATCAACCCGTTTATCATTTGGAGGTGCATATAGAAAGTTACGACCATTTTACTGGGCATGTGTCATTAGTGCGGCCTTAGCGCGACCATTAGAGGATTTAAATACAACTAAGGAGGGGAAATTAGAGGATTTAAGTCATTTTTCAAGACTAGGGCATCCTCGCCATCCAAAAGTTGATTGCAACATGATTTTGATTGGATTTCATAGGATTTCTTCAAAATCTCAAGAACACCCCAAAGTTGTCTTTCAAGATTTGTTCTACAGGAGGTAAACTTTTACCCTTAGACTTACATATATGGAGTTATTATGGAATTATGAGTATGAATCAAGTATTACAACTTATGGTATGGTGATTGGAAGCCATAAATTCCCAATTTAAATACATGACCATGGTAGGGATTAAAAGGTGATTACTTGATGGAATTTTGTTGGTTGGGTGTGAATGGTTGATCACACATGTGGTGTTAGGAGTATAAATTATTAAAAAATAATGGTGGGATGAATTGTTGGTTAATGGTGATAGTTGGATGAACCAATACTATAGTTACGAGGTGTAAATATCTATACCTACAAGGTGTTTGATAATATGCCTTAATGACTTAAGTTATGGAATTTATTACTAATATTGGCCCTATTGAATGTTGTATTGTAGATTGAAGTTACTTAAGTGTATTAGATCATTGTAGTATCATTAAGGGGCAAATTCAGGTATGTATGGCTAAAAACCCCTTTTATTAGAAATTGAGCTCCGTTGGCGTTTACGAAAGTGTGGTAAGATTTGGATTGGTTAATGTATTGATTGTTATTGCGCATTAATTGATTTGCAATTAACTACACATATACGTGAAGGATGTGCCTCAATGTGAGTAATGTACCATTCTTGATAATCAGAGAAGTATGAAGAATACAATTATGTGTTGAAATGCTTAGGCTATTAGCCAAGATAGAAACTGAGAATTATTCATGCTAGCTATGTGACCACTTACCTGTACTGCAACTTGAATTACTTTTGTATATGCCTATGATCAAAACCTACAAGATGAATACTGAAAATGGAAAACGATGTGATAATGGTGGCCCTGAGTGCCAAGGAATTGATATGATATATATGAAATAAAGATTCAGATGTGATGACTAATGAGAAAGTAACAACGCCTAGATAAGGTGGCCTAGCCGATCGGGTCGTGATCGGACACCATACCGCACATATGATGGTAATGTGCTGATATTGAATTCCAGATAAGGGAAATGAAATAGTAATTGAGATATATGCCTCCAATAAGGCGGCCTAGCCAATCGGGTCGTGATCGGACACCATGCCGCACACATGATGGTAATGTGCTGATATTGAATTCCAGATAAAGGAAATGAAATAGTAATTGAGATATATGCCTCCAATAAGGCAACCTAGCCGGTCGGGTCATGATTGGACTCCGCTCAAGATAGCGGTGGTATTGAGAACAGTGATGAAGATATGAAAGAAATGCCCCAAACTAAGTTTTGGAAATTATATGAAGGATTGAATGAATTGCATATTTGATTTACTCATGTGATTTACTTGTACTTGCTTGATAGTTCTTTCTAGTTAAATGTTGTTTAGTTATACACACTAGTGCTATTCGATGGCACTAACGTCCCTTTTGGTGGGGCGCTACATTTTTTATGAATGTAGGTGTCTCCATTGCGGATAGTGTCGATCGCGCATAGCGGAGTACCTTCTTCTCAATGTCTTGGTGAGCCCTTTTCTCCATCAAGGGGTTATATTGTACATCTTCTTATTTTGGACTTTCACTTTTGAGGTATAGATGGGGCCTTGTTGCCGGCATTGTTATCACGTCTTTTGTATCCTTAGAGGCTCCGTAGATGTTTTTGCGGGTTATGTATGGGTATTGGATAGGTCAATGGACCATGTTGTAACCTTGTATCTTGCTTTCTTCTACACTATAACTTGTGTGGAACCTTGGAATTTTAACCACGTTTTAAATGTTGTGATATAAAATGAACTAAGATGTTGAATGTATTTCCTAGTTTAAATACAGGTAAGCATGGCTTCCATATTCCTATCGAGTTGGGTAGATAGCGGTTGATAAGGCTTGCTCAGTGGGGTTCACTTGATTGAGCGCCGGTCGCGCCTCCTGAAGTTGGGGCGTGACAGATTCTCGACCTTCGCTTCGAGCTTCAATGGACATGACCGCGAGCCGGTCCTTATGACGGGGAAATCGGGCCCCCGGATTCGCCATGTACAGATAGTCTCTGCGTTTCTTAGAGTGAAGGCGACAAGAAACGATAAGAAATAGTTTTGAACCCCTGCTTCCTCTGATCCCTTGCGAACGGATACAAGATGTCAAGGCGCATTACATGCACCGTTTCTGCAGATTTCAGCATTGATTGCGGTGGTTGGCTTCCTTCAATGTACCCATGGTGCATTATAAATACTCGTCTTTTCCTTTCTAGATTATATCTCGTGTTCACAACCCTTAGTGAGGTCTGTTTCCCCTTGTTCTAGCTCTTTCTCAGGGACGCAATCCCCCCTTTCTTCTTTCCTCAGAGTTCCCCAAGGATGATGAATATTTCCACTTCTGCTTCCTAGGAGGTTACGGGCTCATCCTCTTTGTTCTTCTCTCAAGGCGAAGTGGCCACTCCCCCTCCCCCCCTCGTGCTGAGAAGTGCATTCTGGGAACCTTTGTGATGACCTCTAATTTTAGGGTCGAGAGACCCTCCTCGAAGTTAGGGCACCGCAAGCCTGTAACTCGGTACATCAACTCTATAACGGACATCAAAAGACTGAAGGCCGATTGCTGCTTGGGAGATACCGTGCTCGTGGATATTCCCGCTCGGGATGAAGATATTGCGGCTTATAAGGCCGGCTTTCTAAGTGTGTACACCTACCCATTCTCTTTGGGGCCGGTGGGTCCATCCTCACCCCTGATCAACCCTGTGATTCTCGACTTCTACCGGAGTTACCAAGTAACCCTGAGTCAAGTTCACCCTTCGTTCTGGCGTGTGGTTTATATGATCAGGCATTATTCTAGCATGATAGAGGGAATGCCCTTCACCCTGAATCATTTGATCCGGATGTATAGTCCTCGTCTGGTTCGCGAGGGCTTAGTCAAGCTGTGCGTTCTAGCCCCGAGATCCCTTTTTTCCCCCACCGAGAAGTTCGGGGACGATGGATAGTTAAGCCGATTCGTTCGAGTGAGGACGTCTGACCTGATTCCAGTGGAAAAGATGTCATTCCCTGAGAAGTGGAACGCTGAGCGTAAGTAAACGTGGTTCCCTTAACCCTTCTTGGTAATTTTTCCTTATACGTCTGACTCTGCCTTACTTGTTTTTTTAGCCGTAGTGATCTACCCTAGCGCAATATTGGATCTTCAAGGTTGGGTCGGTCGTTTGAACTCAATCTTCCCGTATACCGATCAAGCTCGGTGGGATTTATCCCGAGCTCGGTGGGAAGCCGAAGGCCACGGTAATTCTTGAGTCTTGATGCATCCGTGTATTTTGACGTAGCTTGCTATTAGTAGCATTCTCCGTCCCGTGCACTTAACCTCTGCATCTATGCAGGTCTGGGAGGAATCCCACTGATAAGGGAGGTGCCGTCCGTTGGAGGGGACACTCTGATGTTTGACGAGGAGAAGAAAAGGCAGGAGAGCCTATCGGTTGGCCACCGGAGCCCAAGAGGGTCAGAGTGGAGGATTCAAAGGTTGACCCATCGACTCCAGTCTCCGGGGCGACGGGAAATCCTCGTGCTGAAGGTGGGGGAGAAAGAAGCTTCTTGGAACCCTTCGTAGATCGTTTGGTGTCGATTAATCCTCAGGACGTGGGGATAGATGCTTTCGGACAGGAGTCTATTGTTGGCGCGGCTCAGCTTTGTGGCAGTGAGCCAATGGATGGGGTAACGAGCACTGCCCTTGAAATGGCAAGTGGCTGGAGTCCTCCTCAAACCCGGACTCCTTTGGCAGGCAGTTTAGAGGGACCGCGATCTGGGATCCGGGATGAACAGAGGATGGAGATTCAGGCTAACCCCATTAGCCCGTTGGATATTGTTGATTATCCAAAGGGGGAGATACTTCCATCTTCTGGAAAGCAAGATGAGTCTTGTAAGGAGCCTTCCATGGCGGGAGCACTGATCAAAGGCGAAGACGCACTCAGGAGGCCAGTGATCATTCTTGAGGGTAGTTCTGAGGTCAACGCCTCATCTATTTTTGGCAAGATGGGCAGGTTTTGTGAGCGGGTAACTTCATCTAGCCTTGTCTGCTGCTTCGGACTGCTTTAGGCTGCTCCGTCCTTTATCCTCTTAACTCTTTTTTTTATGTGGTTCCACACCGAAGCACTTTATAACCAGGCCCTCTCCTAGTATCAGCACGAGGTGAGTCATCACGAGCGTAAGAAAGCCTATTTCATCGAACATGTTATTCATCCTCTGTTTATACTGTCATTTGAGCACCTGTGAAATTCCATCACCTTTAACTTCTTGGGCCCCTATTTGCGTAGTTTGAGAAGAAGAACGCCCTATTGAGAGGGGAGCTTCGGGCCATAGGTGCTGAAATCTACGAGCTTAGTCGGCATGTGAGTGAGGTATCTTTCTAAAGGGACAGCCTCAGGGGGAGAGTTTCCTTGATTTAGCGTCAGCTCCAGGATGAGAAGGCGGATGGTGACAAGTATAAGATCCTCCATTCTGAGCTTGTGGCTATACTGTTTCGGATCAAAGTTGAGGCCGAGGCAATTGTAGCTTTGCATGGGGAGGAGTGGTCGTCGCAGATTCTTGCGTTGAGAGGGCGTTTGAGGGGGCTTTCCCAACTTTACCTCAAGCCGCGAATCGTGCTTGGCCAAGTCCACGAAGGCTAACCATCGAGGGCGCATTGGAAGGCAGTTCAAGCGGGGTAAAAAATGGGGTGGATCCCCGGAGAGTAAGGAGGCCATCGAGAAGGGGCTGTCGGGGGATTCGTAATCGCCCAGATACAACTTTTGAGGCCATTGGTTCGGCAATAGATTAGGATCTGCTGTTTTTTCCTGTTGATCTCCCTGTTTGTATACAATACATTTATTTCGGAATATGTATGAGGAAAATCCCGTGGCTTTGTTTCCCTTATTCCTTTTCTGTTCTGAATTCAGCAAGGATTGGCGAAAAAATCTTAGACCCGCAATATAGCCCTGTGGCCTATTTAGGCTGGCTTGGGAATTATCGTGTGGCTGGTTGATGCAACCTCCGATGTGAACCGCCGTGAGGGGTCTTGCGCTTTTGCCTAGCCATTTGCGTTGGGTTTCCGGGCCGGGTTTGTCCTGAGCCTTATTGATTTCTGCTCTCCTGTGTCTGCGAGGTTGGGTGATGACGGTTATTTTCCCTTTCCCTTGGGCATTTTATTTGGCCTGTTTTGGGTTCTCTCTCCGAGTCGCATTACGACTCGAGCTTTAGTTAACCCTCAAGTTTTTCTGTGCTTGTATGGGCGGATGTTGATGGTTTTTATTTCTTGCCCATGGGCGTTTGTTGTTTCAACTGTCTTGGGTCCGGTCTTCGAGTCGCGTTGCGACTCGAGCATTAATTGACCCTCATGTTTTTCCGATCTTCAAACCGGCGATAGTGGCTCTTATGTTGTTTGGTCGTTGAGACCTTTTGATATGCGGCCCTAAGGCTTGTATAGTTAACAATTTTGGATTCGATCTCCGAATCAGGTTACGACTCGAGCTCATTTTAATCCTCAAGTTGTCAATTTTCAAGCTAGCGACAATGGCTCTTATGCTTTTACCCGTGGGCTTTTTATAGGCTTTGTGTTCCGCTCGTTAAGGTTTTTTGAAATAATTTTGCCTAACGCGTCGTCGGTTCCGGAAGAACCTCGATTTTAAGTCGTTATCAGCGATGTTTGAGCACCTCGAGAGGTTTTTAGCTCGTAGGTCGAGTAGATCGACGCCTTGTGATTTGGAGCTGACATGTTCGAAGCTCATTATGAAGTATATTCGAAGTAATTGCCTGCAATTTTGTTTAGCGACGGTCAGGCGTCCCCGAATCGCGTTAATTTGGCTGTATCAGCCGTTTTGACCGAAGTCATATGTGTTTGTCCGGAGCCGTTTTTGATCCCGAGTAATAGTTTAGGTGTCTACACTGAGGGTATGCCCTTTCGAGATTTTACAAATGCGACGTATAGCCTAAACTTTGGGATTTTCATGCCTGTTGAGGTCTTACGGTTTGTCATGCCTATTGAGGTCCTATAGCTTGTCATGCCTGTTGAGGTCTTACAATTTGTCATGTCGGTTGAGGTCTTACAGTTTTATCATGCCTGTTGAGGTCTTACAGTTTGTGTTGCTTTGTAGAATAGATCTGGTTACACCGAGTATGCCCACTAAGGGTCTTACAGTTTTGGGTTTTCTAGTGCATGGCGATTGACGACAGTCTCCAAGTCATCGAGTTTGCTTAGGCCTGAAGGCCATTATTCGTGAGCCTGGAGTTACCTTGTTTGAGTTTTATGAGCCCAAAGTTCCGACCCCGGGGTTGTGCGGGTGC
The DNA here is from genome assembly GCF_000393655.2 of Nicotiana sylvestris. Classification (NCBI taxonomy): domain Eukaryota; kingdom Viridiplantae; phylum Streptophyta; class Magnoliopsida; order Solanales; family Solanaceae; genus Nicotiana; species Nicotiana sylvestris. The sequence continues at coordinate 42,100,579 of NC_091065.1, read as the reverse complement.
CGAATTATTGATGCAAAGTCTCCCAGTTTTTCGGGATGCATTTGGTGGAAAGGCCTTCGCCGTGAGTAAGTCGAAATATGCTTTTCCGGAGTACGAGATGCCGGAAGATTTTCTTTATTGCTTGGCATAAATACATGTTGTAAATACATGTTGTTTTGTTTTTTGGAAGCTCAGCCCGTGCGGTCGCGACTCCTCATACCATTCGATCCAGTACGTTCTTTCCTATCGGAACCTCGTTCGTCATTTTCTCCGGGCAAGGCTGGTTGTAAAGGAAGTCCGGTAGGCTCTTCGAATCCTTCTTGGGATGTGAGTGGATGTCGCCTCATTAAAAACCTGGCCGGCAAAAACCCGTTTCGGGATAAAAAACCTGGTCGAAGGAAAAAAGTGCGATGTTGGCTTGAGGATATTTGTGGGGTTTCACAACCGGACGCCCTAGCAGTAATACCGCTTAAGCATCGATACATTCTAGTTACTCGTAAGTTGCTCGCCCTCCATGGTACCAATCTTATAGGATCCTTTGCCAACTATCCCAAGGATACGGTACGACCCTTTCCAATTTTTACCCAACTTCCCTTCATTAGGGTTTTTGGTGTTGAGAGTAACCTTCCTTAGGACCAAGTCTCCGATTCCGAAGTATCGGAGATTCATTCTTCTGTTGTAGTATCTTATGATTTTTTTCTTCTAGGCATCCATCTGAACCATCGAGGCTTCCCGTCTTTCATCGAGAAGCTTGAGGGTCGTTGCCATGGCTTCGTTGTTTTATCCCTCATTACTGTGCCAAAATCTTGTGCTTGGTTCCTCGACTTCCAGTGGTATCAGTACTTCGGCGCCATATACTAGAGAGAATGGTGTCTCCCCGGTGCTCGATTTTGGAGTTGTCCGATATGCCCACAGTACATTGGGTAGCGTTTCTCTCCATTTTCCCTTGGTGCTTTCCAACTTCTTTTTCAAGTTTTGAATGATGGTTTTATTCATAGATTCGGATTGGCCGTTTGCCCACGGGTGGTATGGCATCGACAGGATTCTCTTGATTTTGTTGTCTTCAAGGAACTGTGTTACCTTGCTCCCGATGAATTGCCTCCCGTTATCGCATGTTATTTCGGACGGGATCCCGAACCGGCATATGATGTGTTCCTATATAAAATTGATGACTTCCTTCTCTCTTATTTTCTCGAAGGCCAGCGCTTCCACCGATTTTGAGAAGTAATCAGTCATAAATGGCCATGGTGATAGAACAAAATGCAGTTGTTCGCCGGGCTGGTGGATCATAGGAGTGAACCTCTGACACTTGTCACATTTTCGGACGAATTCTCTGGCATATTTTTCCATGCTATCCCAATAGTAGCCTGCTCTAATCACCTTTCAGACTAAGGAATAGGCCCCGATCCATGTTGCCCGGTCCAAGCATATCGCCAGGGGGCCATCGAAAGTTCTCCTGTAGAGAGCCCTATTTTCGTCGAGGGAGAACCAGGCCGCTTTGGTTCGCAAGGCCCTCGATTCTTTTAGATCTATGGGTAGCTTCCCATCCTTCAGATAAACAATGTATTTGTTTCTCCAATCCCATGTCAGGCTGGTGGAGTTAATTTTCACGTGACCTTCCTCGACCACGGATTTGAACAGTTGGACGATGATTCTGGGGAAAAGGTGTTCTTCTTCAGCGAAAGACCCCATGTTTGCGAGGGAATCGGCCTCGCTATTCTGCTCCCAGGGCACATGGACCAAGGTCCATTCTTTGAAGCGATGTAATGCGATTTAGATTTTGTCCAAATACCTTTGCATCCTGTCTTCTCGAGCTTCGTAGCTTTCGTTTACTTGGCTTACCACGAGGAGCGAATCACATTTTTCCTCGACAGTCTCGGCTCCTAGACTTTTGCCCAACTCCAAACCTGCATTCATAGCCTCGTACTCGACTTTATTATTAGTTAGCTTTGCGGTTTTTATGGATTGCCTAATTATGCCGCCGATGGGCGGCTTTAGGACTATACCGAGTCCGGATACTCTTACATTTGTGGCACCATCTATGAACAAGGTCCATACCCCGGAAGACGTCCCTGATTTTACCAGAAGCTCCTTCTCTACCTCGGGCACGAGGGATGGCGAGAAGTTGGCTACGAAATCCGCCAGGATTCGGGACTTGATGGTCATCCGAGGTTGATACTCGATATCATACCCCCAAGTTCAATGGCCCATTTGGCCAATCGACCCAATAAATCAAGTTTGTGCAGTACTCTCCGGAGGGGATAAGTCGATAGGATGCAAATACGGTCGCACTAAAAGTAAGGCTTCAACTTGCGCGAGGCGCTGATCAGTGCGAGAGCCAATTTTTCTAGATGGGGGTACTGGGTTTCAGCGTCATCCAAGGTTCAGCTTACATAATAAATAGGAAATTGCATACCTTGATCTTCTCGGACCAGTACGCCGCTTACCGCTATTTCGGACACGGCCAGGTATAGGTATAATGTCTAGATAGGAACCGTTTCAATTCTTCTAGGGCGTGTTGGCATTCTGGAGTCCATTCGAAGTTGTTCTTTCTTTTGAGTAGGGCAAATAAATGGTGGCTTTTGTTTGATGATCTCGATATGAATATGCCCAGGGTCGCGATCCGCAACCGTTATTTCTTCTATGGCCTTTATTTTGTCGGGATTTATTTCGCTTCCCCCTATTTGAAACATTGCACCCCGGGAATTTTCCCGAGCCTACTTCGAAGGCACACTTCTCAGGGTTGAGCTTCATGTTGTAGCTTCCGAGGATGTCGAAAGATTCCTGCAAATGGGTCAGATGGTCCTCTGCGCGCATGGATTTGACTAGCACATCATCAATGTATACCTCCATTGATTTACCTACTTAGTTCTCGAAGATTTTATTAACTAGGAGTTGGTATGTTGTTCCAGCATTTTTTAGCCCGAAGGGCATTACGTTATAGCAATATGTACCATACTTCGTAATGAATGAGGTCTTTTCCCTGTCCTCGGGGTTCATTTAGATTTGATTGTACCCCGAGTAGGCATTGAGGAAAGTGAGGGTCTAGTGACCAGCCGTAGAATCGATCAGGGGATCGATGTTAGGCAACAGGAAGGAATCTTTTGGGCATGCTTTGTTCAAATCTTTATAGTCTACGCACATCCTTAGCTTGTTCCCCTTTTTTGGCACTACCACTACGTTAACTAGCCATTCGGGATACTTTACCTCCCTAATAGATCAAAATTTAAGAAGTTTTGCTACTTCTCTTTGATGAAGGCATGTTTTACCTTGGAATACGGCCTTCTCTTTTCCTTCACGGGTTTGAATTTGGGGTCAACGCTTATTTGTGGGAGGTTATTTCCGATAGGATACCAGTCATATCTAAGTGGGACCAGGCAAAATAGTCAATATTGTTAGTAAGGAATTGAATAAACCCTGTCCTGAGTTCGGGGGTCAACCCCATTCCCAGGTATACCTTGCGATCCAAGAGGTGTTTGATCAAAACGGTCTGCTCCAGCTCTTCGACTGTTGACTTGGTCACATCCGATTCCTCCGGGGCGACGAAGGTTCGGGGGGGGGGGGAGAAAGAAATCTTACTCATCGTCTTCAAGGGTCTACACGCTTCCTTCCTCGTCCGAGGCCGGGCATGTGGGGGTTGGCATCTCGTCGTGTACCGCGAAAATTTCCTTCGCCGCCTGCTTTTCTCCATGTATGGTTGTGACTCCATCCCTTGTGGGAAACCTTATCACCTGGTGCAAGGTCGAGGGCACTGCCCTTATGTTGTGTATCCAAGGTCTGCCAAGTAAGGCGTTGTATCTCATGTCACCGTCGATGACCTGAAACTCGGTGTTCTGGGTTGTGCCAGACGTGTTGATCGGGAGGGTGATCTCTCTCTTCGTTTCTTCTCTGATCATGTTGAAGCCATGGAGGACTCGAGGAGTGGGAATAACTTGGTCGAGTAGTCCCAGCTGTTCTACTACTTCTGACACGATTATGTTGACCGAGCTGCCTGGATCCATGAGCACGTGCTTTATCCTGGTATTGTTTGAGAGAAACGATATTACTAGCGCGTCGTTGTGCGGTTCCATCATATCCTCGAGATCCTCTTTGCTGAATATGAGGGTATCTTTGCGTAAGCGTTCTCGGGACAGTCCCTCTTTTGTAGTAGACGTTCTTGTTCGTTTGGACACGGGTCCTCGGGAAACGTTGGTTCCCCCAAAAATCATGTGGACACCGGTCTCTAGGTCGGTCATGCCTCTGTCGCCTTTGAGGTTTAGGCTTCCCATTTCACTAGTCGAGTTAAGCGTTCCGTCTTGAAAGCGCAAATCTTGGGCAAGAAAAAGTGTGAAAGATAACTTGCATTTTTGCAATGAAACCAGCAAGAAAATAATCACTATTATTTTTAGCTCCACGGTAGGCGCCAAATTGTTAACCGTGAAAATGGTAATAACAATTAAATTTCTAAATGGGATTCTAAAAATACATGATCTATTCTCATGCTAGTTGTTTAGAGCAGTTGATGCTAGGAATATGAAGTTTAATGATGAAATGCAAGCTAAAACAAGGCAGTAATCAAATCGAGGGGCATGCTGCCTGGATATAGGACTGATCGATGGGGGACCTTGGAGTCGATGCCAGGGTCGAGCTCGAGCTATCGGGGGCATTTAAGAATGGAATAAGAGTTAAGATATGATTATATAAGGCTTGTTATACCCAATGCCAAGCAATAAAATAAAGAACAAGTAAGATAGCGATAAATATTAAAGTGGCCTCGGGCTAGAGAGAACGAGCAAGTTAGAAAGAAGAGAGAGAGAGAGATACTATTGCACTTGTGGAGAAATGGAGCAACATCAATTGAGCCTACAAAGTGATGGAGATCCCCTTTATATAGGAGGGGAATCCGTTATAATACAAAACGTGTTAACCGTAAAGGTGTGGAGATAGGATGGCTAGACGTGACATCTTAAAAATAGGCCCAAGATAGACCAACCTTGTCAGGTTAAGCCGCGTGCCTTGGGAACTCCCCCCTCGCCTGCTGTAGCCCGCTATATTTGTCAGAATGCTATATCCTTTGGACCGATATATGTCGAACCACGAGGATGAGTCTCGACCTTGGCTTCGAGCTTTGAGGGACATGACCACGAGCCGGTCCTTACGACGGGGAAATCGGTCCCCCAGATTCGCCGTGTACAGTCTTCCCACACAAAGTTAAACCTTAATATATCCACTAATTAAATAATTATAACTCATTTCTTGTAGTGTATAAAATACACATAAAATCTCTACTTTTCCCGCAATATCGCCTTAAACATACCTACATATAAAATAACTCAATTAAGCCCAAATATAGTATAGTTTAGCATTAAAGCCCCAAAATATAAGGTAAGTAATGCATTAAAAATATGTAATTATAGCCAAACATCAGGACATGATGCACCTCCAACTGTTTGGGAGAATTTTTCAGATACCTTCCATGACCAGTAATTACCGCGGGAGATGTGACAGGCTTGACCACAATGGCCAATGTCTATAAATAACAACACTTGGCCTCACATGACCGTCAATCATAAATACTGAATGTTAAAATATAAGAGCTTACCTGATGACCTACTAGTTTGAATCGGGTTGTGCTGAAGTATCCCATCTTGAGCTATATCTCCAGTTTAAAATTGATGGAGGTATTTAGACTTCATTTGTTCCTCCGCTTCCCATGCCATCTCTTCCATGTTCTTTCTTCTCCATAAAACCTTTACGCCGACTACCTCCTTATTTCGTAGCTTGCAGATTTGTTGATCATAGATGGCAACTGGAACTTCCTTGTACGATAAATCCTCCTTAATCTGTACATCATTAGTGGGCAGCACTCGTGTAGGATCCCCAATGCACTTCCGTAAATACATCCATATGAACACCATATAAATAAAGGTGATATATCTTATGTGCATGGACAACTGCAGCTAACTCGAGGTCATGGGTCGGATAATTCCGCTCGTGCTTCCTAAACTTCCTTGAAGTGTACGCAATTATCTTTTCATGTTTCATCAGGTCACATCCTTAGCACAAACCTGAGGCATCACTGTTGATACCCAATTTTTCCCTCATATATTTTTAAGTATACATATATACCTTTAAAATAGTGCATGAGCATCATCAAGTATTTTTCCATAATTTTTAAGGGGGTTTAATAAATTTATTCTTGCATAAATAATTATTAATTGCATCACAAATAATTTTATAATGATTTATTATTTAATTTTTTATCATTTATATTCATATTAAGCTTTGAATATTTTTATATAAACTTATTATAATTGTATTTTGCACCCTTAGGCTAAAATTGCATATTTTGCAATAATAACACATATATATGCATAATTACATTATTTATACGGAAAATAACTTTCTATATTTTTTATAATATTAAGTAATTATTTTAAATCATTTTCATGGACAAACTGATATTTTTACTATTTATTAATTATTTTTATAAATTATTTACTGATTTAATTGGGTATTTAAAATCTAGCTCTTTTTTTTAATAAAGTTTGGACCTATACACTACACATTACCCCGGCCCAATACCCTAATACCCAGTGCCCAAATACCCATCAACCCAGACCCATACCCATTTAAAAACCCGAACCAATTCCCTTTTTAAATCACAGTTGTTGATCTCGGAAGATTAACGACTCAAAGTATCCCAACCCTTTTTAATTATATCCTACCCGGTCCAACCCTAACCCCATTTCACCCACTCCGCCGCCCTCAAACTCTCTCATCTCCCCCACCCCTTTCTCTTTTGAAACCCTAACGACTCTTTCCCATCTACCCTCTGATTCTAACCCCAGAAATGGAACCAACCTGTGATTCCTTACCTTATTTGGTCCTATTTCCTTACTGGCTACCCGTTCTTTTGTGTTACATAATAGCTTTCCTAAAATGGCAAACAATCGGGAGAGATCCAAATCAAATCTAGTTCAAAATCTCTAACATGTTTATTATTTCCATCTATGTTCACTCTAACATATGTAAGTACGAATATTTTCATATATATTATGGATTCTTATATAACCCTAAGGTTAGGGTTTTCAGATCTTTCCAATTCGAACCCAAAACTGGTTTTAACCTTTTTTTTATGTTATTCCATATATATCTTCTTATTTTTTTGTTAAATCTTTTAGTTACCCCAATCTAGGGTTTCAAATATTCTTTAATCGAAACAGATCTAGTTTGTTTCAATGAATAACCTCTATCTATGTTTATTTTACTGAAATACATGATTTTTTACCTTTGTTTTTATCGATTCTATGGCTTACCTAAAATTAGGGTTTCAAACCTTTTTATTTTGGGGCCATATCTGTTTCGATTGTGTATTCTGTAAACATGTTTATGTCCATGTTAATCCTATGAAGCATGGGACTCTTGCCTTTTATCTCTGTTGATTTTATGGTTTTACTCGAAAATTAGGGTTGAAACCTTTTACTGACTTACGTTTACTCTTTCCTTTCTCATATAGTACTGATATTTTCCTTATTTTGTTCACCCGACCTTGTTCCTTTACTTTTTTACTTTATGTGTTGATTGATAATTGATTCTATATCATACTTACCTTAATCTAAGTAGTACTTGCCTAATTACTCATTAATTGACTGAACTCTAACTTCAATTCATTTTGGATTTATTTTCTTTCCTTATTTGTGTATGTTTGATTTATTCCCTTATTTGTCTGCCTAATTGAACACCATTTAAACCCTTTCCCCTCTTCCCTTTAGGACAGACTCAAACACTCATACTCTCACTAAAACTTAGTTCTTTTACTCAGATTCTGTGCTCATTGTTTCTGGTCTTGGTTGGCTGTAAGCCAAGGCCAAGTGATTTTGGAACTTAACTGTTGTAGCATATCTACTTGCTTTCTTGCTTAACTGGTAAGCCCTAATCCCTTATCGTTTCATTCTCCATGTTTTTCATAATCAGTGTTACTTGAACATCAGGTCTTGAACCTTACTTTTAGCATGATTCTACTTTTTATGTTCCTATGATTCTCTTTTAATCTTATGGTAATATTGCTAGTTTAAGATTAGCTATTTTGAATAATATAAATCCTCTTATAATTTAGCTTAATTTTCAAATTTGTCCGGGCACACTATTTATTAATCCTACACTTGTTTGAACCTTACATTCTTAAGGTACTACAAGCATGTATTTAGTTAATTTGTCATAATTTGTTGCTTAACTCATGTGCCCTGTCTATTAATATGTCATGTGATGATCTGAGTGCTTTGCCTAACTTATTTATGTGATTAAACAATAGTTGTCTTAAATGTCAGCATTCTCCCTTAGTGTAATTAAGTTAGTCTTCTAAATTAACCTGTTTGAAACTATGTACTTAGCAAACTTTGCTGTTTTCTGAATGCAATTCTATGTTCTAAACCTTGTTTCTTCTGAAATCAAACTGTTTTGAAATCTGGCCCTATTCCCTTTTATATGATGATTTTTAAAACCTCACTCTTAGTCATTTAGGTTCTCAACCACCGCAGTGTAAGTACTGCTCAGGGTCCACATGAGACTCCTGTGAATTCTAACATACTAGGAACTGGTTACCCATCTCTTATGAATCATCTGCTGAATATATGGTTCTGGTGTGAGCATTGCCATGGGTCTCTAAGGCCCTTGGGACCTTTGATGCATTGGAAACGTGGTTCTATATGTGCTATGAGTGAATCACTCATATTTTGGCTATGTTGTACTTATGAAATGAGCCTCAATGTTGATTGGTGTGAAGTCCAGGTTCCCAGGTTCAGTTGGGCTTAATGAAGGCTCCCTATAGTTTGTCTTACCACTATTATGTAATTTATTCATTTATTCTGGACAGTAATAACTTTGTAACAATCAAATTCTGGGGTATATAGTAAAATTGGAAAGAGTCTTTATTCTCTTTTGGCAATCAGGGTAAAAATTCTGACAATAGGGTTTCATTTGCTCTATTAATCCTGTTTTACCTCATCTCTGTTGAAATCGTGTGGGTGATGTACTATGCTTGCATATTAGAAATCCTGCCTATAGGAAATTAAATTACATTAGAAATCATGCCTATAGGTTGTATTAACTTGTCCAACAAACATATGTTAGCAATCATGTCTGTAGGACCTCAATGTTGATCTAACTATTTGTCCTTTCAGGCAACGTGCACAATTTCTGCCCTTGTGCTACTTAATAGATATCATGCCTATAGGATTTAAATCAATTCAATAACAGATATCATGCCTATAGGATTAAAATCAGTTTCAAATCCTAGAGATCATGCCTATAGGATTTAAGTTAGGTTAGTAATTAGAAAGCATGCCTATAAGATTAAAGGGAAATACAAGGCTATGAAACTTGTCTATGAAGCTAAAATTAGTGTGCAACTAGAAATTATACCTATAGGGTTAAAAATAGTTTGACATTAGATATCATGCCTATAGGATTCTACTAATTGATTCTGAATACAATCGCCACTGTTAATCACTTAGACAATATGCCTATAGGACTTAATGGCAATTCTGAATCTGTAAGTGTGATTCATTACAGTTTGAAGTGCCTAGATGGTATTCGTTAAAATCAATAGGCAAATAATAGGTCCTAATACTCGCCTCAATGAATCTGCTTCTATATAAAGCTGCTCGCCTATTTCTGGCATAGATATCCTGCCTATAGGAATTTAAGATTGATAAAGACTGTAAATTAATTACGTGCATTTGTTGTTTACGTGCAGAGGTTAACATGAGCCCATATTTGATTTGTATTTGCAAGTCCTAACATGTTTTTGTTTGTTGCCTAGTCTTTTACATTTAGAGAAACCTAGGCTTAGTTTAGAACTATCCCAAATAGAGGTCCTAATACCTCCAGGGCCATAGGTAAGGGACGGGTAATGCACGCATAGGAATCGAACATGAATCAATTAGAGCGCTTTAGGTAACAACTTGGAGATAGTAATCGGGTAGCAAGAGATAATAGTTTGTGCCCACTAAATAATATGAGTAACCCTCCGACTCGAGGGAGTTGCGAAGTATTATTTATGTTGCATAGGGCGATCCTTTAGGCTAATTTCGAGCCCTTACACGATCTCTAGTGATGTAAACTGTTACAACATGAGTTATCTGCTCTAGGTGCCCTAACGCACCTTAATCCTTTAGGTGGCGATTCTAATCAATTCCTTTTCCCTACTTTATCAAATGAGTCATTAAAAGTCTAAACCCGATTTCACGAGAAAAAGGGGGCGCGATAGCATAGCGGCTCTACTGGGGATATCCTTAGGCTCTTACGATTATGAATTTGATCTATAGGAATTTGTCTTTCTCGATAAGCATATTTTTGTTATTATTTGAGTACCCCACTCTTGTTCTCCTTTTTATTGCTACATGCACATCCTTTTCCCTATTTCCCCTTTATATGTACTCATATGCAACTCTTCGTTTAATTCGATTACAACGTGTGTTTCCCCTTATCATGTTTACTTGCTCCCAACTTTTAATTTTGCTATATCATGTATCTCCCCAAGCATCACCCATTTATTTGCTTTATTACAATTCCTTCATTTCGTGAACTAACTTCTTCCTTATTTTTCTTTCCTTTATGTCTATAAGTTTATTCAATACTGCATTTATTTTTTTGAAAATACTTGACAATGAGTTATTTTGCACAAATCATGTTCAACATCATATTCCACTCGTATGTACTCATACCAAAGCGGAACTTGATGAGTGTCCGTGCTCTTCCTAAAAACACCCTTTAAATTTGTAAAGGCTTATTTGCGGTAAAACTAGACGATCAGTGGTGCAGTCGATGGTTCTGTGCCTTTCGCTCTCAAGTTGTCCGCTTGAGGGTACCAACCTAGATATCTATAGAAACCTTACTCTGATGACTGTACATGCATCATGATCAAACCTAGCCTGAGTTAATATTTTGTCCGCATGATAACCCTCTAAGAAAAACCATGTCCATAGTCCACTGGGATTTCCATAATCCCAACGGGCGCAACCACGATATGTGCATTATTTGGAGAGATAAATGCCGACATGCTAATCGTTAATGTGTAAGTAGTCGAATCCGCAAGGGTCTAACTCTATTTAAATTGCGGAAAATAAGGCACGAAGTCCCCAGGTTTGGCATGGTCCGAAGTATACCACCGTTATTGTTGGATTGGTGGGAAAACCTTTTGCCAAGCGACAAAAATCATGTGAAAAGGGTTCTTGGAAACTTACCCTTCTTATTGGACATCCAGCCAAACAACATGATGATCGAGGCTGCTGCTATGTTCTTGGATAGAGAAAGGGTTGTATTCCGTTTTGGCAATATAGAAATGACTCCTCTTTTGGAGGAAATAGGAGGATTCACTGGATTACTGTGGGATAATCCCGATTTACTAGTACCAGAAAATCGCACGACCGAGGGTTTCTGAAGATGATGGGTCTGAGAAAGAATGATGACTTGGAGTGCCTGAAGAAGTCCTACATACCCTTCGACTTCCTCTATGAACGATATGGACATAGGAAATCTTGCCGTACATTTCATGATGAATTCTCCTTCACCTGCCTAGGTTGGACTGATCGTAGGGTTTTTATATTCATCTTCTGCTTCTTGGGTATGATAGTGTTTCCATTCCAAGGGGATAGAATTCACACCAGGTTGTCCTTGGTAACCAAATCTTTAATGGAGGGAATTGAAGGACAAACATACACTATTGTTCCTATGACTGTGACAGAAATATACCAGGCTCTGTATTGTTGCAAGAAAGGGTTCAAATATTTTGAGGATTGTAAAATGCTGCTGCATATTTGGTTGTTAGAACATCTTCAGAAGGGCCAATACCGCCAAGAGTTTCCACGGAGACCATGGATTATCACAGAGCTTTCAACCATTCGAAAATAATGACCTTTATCCAAGACAGGTTTGCACCGCCAGAGAATGCGAAAGAATGGGCACTTTTTTTAAGCAATTTGAATAAGGACAAGGTTCGCTGGATGTTCGAGTGGTTCCCCACTAACGAATTCATCATCAGATCCAGTGATGTTCTGCATTTGGTATTGATTGGGTTGAGAGGAATACATCCCTATGTTCATATCAGGGTCATGAGACAAACTGGTAGAAAACAAGTCATACCACGAGTCTCCAATATGAGTCATCACAGACCGATTTTCAGGATGATGCCGTTCCTTACAAATGTGAGGCCCAGCACATGTGGCATTTGAAAATTATCATGGAAAAGGATACAATCGAGCCAGATCGATATCACGCAGGTCATGTGTACTTCTACCTATCATGGTTAGGAGATAGAATAGTAGGAATAGTCGAGCCAGGGGTTGGTCAAGGAAATATGGGCATAGATGAGGCTGCTGAAGCACAAGTGAAGTATGAGAGGCTATGCAAAAGGGTCCTTGAATCTGAAGCCATGCATTTGGAACAACACAAGTGAGACATGGAGTCAATTAACAAGTGGAGGAAAATTGCTACAAGGTCAACAGAAAGGTTGGAATATTAGGAGCAGGGTCTAATGGAACTGGATGGGAAGATGAGGCAAAGGGTCGTAGACTGTTATAATGCAGAGGGCAATGAAAGAGGACACCTAGAAAGGGCGTACATGCTGCTGGACATACACGACCTGGGGAATCTAATTGATGAAACCAAGAGGGTCAAATATAGGGAAGGTCCCTCTAGCACCAAGTAGATTAGGTTTATTTGTTTTGAGTCGTTTGGAATTCGAATGTAATAAGGCAGATGCCATTAGTAGCTCATTTATTTATTTTCATTTTTTAGGTTTGTCTTATTTATTAAATTAATGAAATGAAACATTTATCAGCATTAAATCTCTCCAAATCTACTTGTTGTTAGGCTTACCTCTAGCGCAATGAGGTTTCCCAAATTAGGATGCAAATTTACATTTCTGTAATACATGTTTAAATACTGCAAATACTTTTCAGAATCCTTACTGACTTGTTTACCTTTTTGCATTTTTCTTTATTTTTATTATTCCCGCCCCTAAGGCTGGTTATCACATACTGACATCGTCAGCATATCGACGAAGCCTACCACACCGATTGGGGCATACAACATATTAACCAACAGAAAGCCCAACAAACCCCGAATCGAGAAACACAGGAAGTTAGTCTTCATGATATTTTTGAAATGTTACAGGCACAACAGTTGGCTATTGCTCAGTTGCAAAGCTATTCCGAAACTCCTAGCACAGTAGCGCCAGAAATAGCTCCCCCCACCGAACGAGTACCCAAGAGATCAAGCAACAACGGATCGATAACAGACCCTGCCATAGAAAAGATGCTTGGGGATCTCTCCAAGAGGATCGAGTCAGGATCGTGGAAGTTCATGCAACAGTTGCCCCTCGAGGAAGCGGTCTCGGAACCCGCTTCACAGAAATTCGGAACACCGGAACTCCCTAAGTATGACAGGACCTTAGATCCCGATGAGCGCACCACCACTTACATGTGCGTGGGAAAAGGCAGCAACCTTCAAGATGATGAGTTCGAGCCCATCTCGTTGAAGAAGTTTGGGGAAACACTCTCAAAACGAACCTTGATGTGGCGCCGTAGCCTAGTGCCTGACCTTACAAACTCGCTTACCGCACCAGCAGATTCCTCCGCAGAGTCACACGCCGATGCCATCGAAGCAGAAATGGGAGAGCCCGACACATCTGAGGCCAAACAAAGAGAGAATGAAATGCCATCGGAAGTCGCGCCTTGTTCCCTGATAGAACGAACGAGATCGCCCCCCGATTCGGATGACTAGGCAACACAAGCCTTCGCCCAAAGACTGAACGAGCCATGCCCGATGAGTTCAAGGCATTTCAAACGAAGCTTGATTAGACACCTGGCCGAGATCTGGTCGGATGCCCGTACTCGGCATCAGTCACGAATCAGGGCCATGGATGACCATTCGGGAGCCTCCTCGGGCTCGGTATACCACGGAAGGCTCCAGGCAAAAAAACTAACGCCAAACAGATGGAGGTACCATCCATGCACTGCGGATGGGATGAACTCCACAAGACGCAACCTACCTCGCAAAAATTGGGAAATGGCTCGAGGGCAACATCCTCGAAGAATCTTCAACGGAACCAGATTCGACAAGGCATGGCAGGCAGGGACACCCCGCCCAGTAGAGTACGATTTCAGCATTGCTATACCAAAGATCTTGATCACCATAAGTGAAACAAGGGACACTGAATGACTCAGACTTATTCGACCAAGACCCCTTCAAAGGAACAGCAACCTGGTGCTGGAACCGCAGGGCGCGCTGGCACGGGGTCAAAAATGGACACCAGCTCTGGAGGGCAATGTTACACAACATATTTTCGTAAATGAAAGTATGCCTTAAATAAATTTATGAGAGACCGAAAGTGAGATGTTATACCCAGCAGTATTACATTATGGTGATGTCACGTTTCACAGTATTAAGTTACGACGATGTTGCACCCTGAAGTATTGTACGTTAAAATTTCGTTTTCAGCTAACCGATGTAAGATTGGGGGAGGAGTTCATCTTGACGTTAACGTACTTACGCTATTTATAGCAAGCAATAAATAAGTGTTATGAAGAATAAGAGGGTACACGGATTAAAGAAAATGAGTTTCGTTGAAAGTGGTCAATTTGGAATAAAATACTGGTTGAGCGATAACACCCGATAATTATAAACTAGTACCATACAAGGTACCATAATCCATGGTAGTATAATGTATAAAGTATATTAAAAATGAGTAGTATTTTTAGGTAATTTGAGATAATTCTTAATTATACGGGTAATTAGTTAATTACCGGGTAACGAGACATTATCTAGTTAATTATTAAAATATGAGATAAAGATTAATTTCCTCCCAAAAACATGGCAGCTAGCCACATTTTAAAACCATGACTCTTAATAGATCTTCGTTATGTGGCAACTTAAGATACTACTTAAAAGACACTTCACCAATTTGAATATAAGACTTATAAAGTAATAAGTACACTTTGGAATAAAGAGACCTACAATCTGAATGTTTCAAAACGTTCTTAACTATTAAGCAATTCATATGTGAGCTTTTCACTTTGGAAATGAAATTGCTTAGGAAAGTCCTACAAAAATCCTTCAAAACAGAACGTGCAATTATAAAATCTTCAATAAAGTTCTGATTCTACACAAGGTTCCAACGATAATTTTTAAGAATCGTAGAAACGTAAAATTTTGCGGGTCTAAAGTTGTGTGAAATCTTTTCCAAGAATATTATACGGATTTTTCCCTACTCCAGGTATGTTAAGGACATCCTTCCTTTCTTTTGGCATGATCCATACGATATAAACGAAACATGCAAATGCACAAATTCCAAAAGTGACTCTACTCATAGGAGTAATAGAAATATCTATGTTCTTTACTTTCCAGGTGTCATAATATTTTATCATCTGTTCATGGGTATCAGAAAAATATGAAAGTTGAAAGGATGTTACATTATGATATTGCTCAAGGGGCAAAATGGTCTTATGACATTCTGAATGATTTTATTGACGTACATTTCATGCATTGCATCCACGTGCATTGACCCATGACCAGATGGCGTTATATACGCGTATATATGTAAATATATGTATATGGGATATGGGAAAAGGTTATGGCGTTATATACGCACCACCACCTGATCAGCTGGTATATGATGATGATGTTGCCCACAGTGGCTGAAATATGATTCAAACGACGTTATATACGCATATATGGGTATGTATTCAAATGGCGTTATATACGCATATATATGTATGTATTCAAACGGCATTATATACACATATATATGTATGTATATATATATATGTATATGGAATATGGGAAAGGTTATGGCGTTATATTCACACCACCACTTGATCAGCTAGTATACGATGATGATTTTGCCCATAGTGGCTGATATGATATGATGGGATGCCCTCAGAGGCTGATGATGTTATGAAACATGTACCTATGCACGACATGACATTCATACGCATATGCATGATGCTAAAAGTAATTTATGATTTACAAAGTTATTCAGACTTACAAGATGAGCCATGTACTCTATATTTCTTCCATGTCTCTTATGTACTTATTTATATTCCTTACATACTCGGTACATTATTTGTACTGACGTCCCTTTTTCCTGGGGACGCTGCATTTCTTGGCCGTAGGTCCCGATAGTAGGTCGAGAGCCCTCCAAGTAGGCTATCAGCTCAGCGAAAGATGTTGGTGCGCTGCATTTGCTTCGGAGTTGCTTGTTTGGTTAGTATGATTTAGACGTGTATTGTTTGGTATGGCGGGACTCTATCCCGACCATTATGATATTTATGTATTCTTAGAGGCTTGTAGACATATGTCGTGTATGTGAAAGATTGTACGGCCTTGTCGGCCTATGTTTTGAGTTTATAAAAGATCATGTTGCCCTATTAGGCCCGTATGTGATGTGTATATGATAGTGTGATAAGAAAGATATGTTACGTTGGTACTCGGTTGAGTAAGGTACCGTGTGCCCGTCGCAGCCTATCGGTTTGGGTCGTGACAAAAGTGGTATCAGAGCAGTTCTATCCTATGGAGTCTACAAGCCGTGTCTAGTAGAGTCTTGTTTATGGGTGTGTCGTGCACCACACTTATAAGCAGGAGGCTACAAGGAATTTAGGATTGTCACTCTTTCTTCTTACTCTAGATCGTGTGGTAGAGCTCACTTATAAGAAACTCAAATTCTGAAATTCTTTTTTTCTATTATTCATAATAAGACAATACCTATATCGAGAAAGAAGGATTAGAAAGAGAGATAGTTATGGAAGAGTTGAGTAAGAGGAAGTCGATTTTTCATGATACTTATGATAAGTAGATGTACGATCTTTAGTAGATCATGAATGTAGTAAGACGTATAAGGTTCTTGATGAGGAGCTTTATGGAAAGAATACTTATCCACTCTTACGGTAAAAAGGAATAACGAAATCGGAAGTTAGACACCAGTTTCAGGAAGTAAAAGAAGCAAGGTGAAGAAGGGTACGAGGCACCCAATTAATAAAGATTATCATTATTTACCATTCAGGAAGGGAGATATAAGCATTTTGAGTTAGCTTCAACAGTAATAGATGTACGTAAAATTGGCCACACCTATCTCAGTCATGCCCTATGGGAGCTAACGGATATGGTGTAAGAGAAGGATGGGATAGCAGGATCCGGCTGGGGTTAGAGTAACCCAAAATGATGGATTGATGGTTTGCGCTAATTCACATTTTGGAAGGATATTTAAAAGGTGATAATAGATCTCCTTATGAGATACCTAGATGGTGCACTCAAAAATAGTACAGCTAGATATGAGTACTACAAAGACATGCACTGGAAGCCTGAAAAGGATAAATATTACCTTAGTATGGCTCCCGTCCCTAGTAGAGAGATAATGCTAGGCAACCCAAAGAGCTAGCGGAGGGTGCAGAGGGGAGCTAAAAGCAAAAGAGTATCTTGTTGAAATTTTCAAAATTAAGTGATAGACAGAAATGTTTGCAGGAAATAAGAAGAGAGCTAATGAAGTATTAAGAGTAAGATGTGATGCATGGAAGATAACGGTAGGCCAAAAAGATGACAGTATTACAGAACCTATAGTCAAATGAAGGAAGAGACGAAAGGTGATGGGTCTTAAGACAACGAAAGAGTATAGGCCATAAGGTTATATCCTCATTTCGTGAAATAAGTTCGTGACTCCAACGCGACTACCAGAGGGGAGAGTTAATCCCTAGAGTAACAGAAATCAGTATGGACTGGTACACAAGATAAACTAAAATATGAATTAGGGACCGAATGATTGGAAAGTACTTGGCATCAGGGGAATTTCAGATTTCATTTCGGCGGTAATAGAATGGACCACACACGATGAATTCAGAGAATAGTCATTTAGGGAGACGCCTCTCTAGAGCAAGTAATGTGAGTAAATTTAAGCTTAAGAGATTGTATGTGCCAGTTACGCTAAGTGTCACCCTCGCGAGTGAGGGAATTTGTCATCCTTGGTAAAGAAGAATTGCCGCAAGGCGAGTAAGGATCATTGATGTTGAGAAACGACGCTAAAGATGAAGAGGTAAAACATCTATAGGTAGATCCTCGTGGATCCAACTTTTAGTACAACCCTAAAGGGGGGAATATGGAGTTATGTGGCATTAAGTCAGAATTAAGTGGTTGTAGTAAATATGGAATGGTAAAGGAAGAACGCAATAAATGAAAGAGAAATGAGTTGGCACTTACACAAATCTTACATATACGCTACGATTCAAGAATATTGTGCAAGCACGACGTCAAGGAGAGGAAGTAAAGGTTCCTGCCTGAACTATTATTAATAAATAAGGAGCCAGTGCGAGACGTAAGTTAAGACAAAGGAAATAACCCAAGAAAGATTATGAGGAATATTGATATGAGAATGGGCCAACGAGTAGTTACTAATTGGTCAGGAAGATCCCAGTTATGGCTAAAACAGGTGGTTACAGATGAGTCATCGGATCGTGTAAGATAAACATAGTAGAACCCAACATGGAAAATTCAGCCTTGAAGAATATCATTATAATACTTCAGATATATTCAAACAAGAGTCGGGGTAGTTAAAGATACCTTATGAGTGTTGCAGGGATAAAAGAAAGTGTCACTAGGAAGGCAGTCAAAATATCAGTTCAGAAGCAACAATACAAGCACAAGGGCATGAAAGTAAGCAACTACGAATGATTATAGGCAAGTAAGGACATCAAAAAGGTCTGTAATAAGCTCATAGCTTTACGAGAGTCAAGGGTTCTCCCTAAGTACTACAACGAAAGACTAGCTAAGGAGATAAGAAAGAAGGCTTCAACCTAAGCATAATGACCTAAAGAAGAAATGGTCGGGTAACAACAATCTCGCAACAACATTGTAAGTATTCCAAAAGAAAGTGGCACCTACCATGGCTAATGAACGGGAAGTAAGAATTAAAAGTAATATTCGAGATCATATGAGTTATATGAAAACTCTAGCAAGTGTGGGTACTAAGATAAGCTAAGTATGGACGCAACGAGGGGGCAGAAAGACCAGGAAAAGTAATAACTTACATTGAAAGAAAGCTAAGATGGAACGAAAGAATTATTTGATCAATGATCCAGAGTTAGTACATTATGAATACACTCAATATTTTGGAGCATTATCCAGGCAGCATATTTGTTGACAATCATACAGCCATAGAAGACTCCGGTATAAGTTAAAAGAAAGAATTAAACCCAGGGCATAGACAAAGGATTGAATTGTTAAAAGATTGTGTCATGGATATTCTATAACGCCCATGAAAGGCTAAGGTAATAACTGATACCATGAGCCAAAGTTCGGAAGATAGCTTAAGCCTACGTAAAGTTTGATCAGGAGGAAGAGGGAACTAAAGAATTACATCACCGAAGTAAATCAGGAGTCTGATTATTGGACCTAGAAAAATTATAGAAGTTGCGTTGGAGAACATGACAGAATCACTCTTAATATCATATGTTCAAGAGAAATAACACAACAATCATAATCTATAATGGCCCAACAAGGAAGCCAGTTAGAAGAAATACCAGCCTCATAAGAAATCAGTACGAAGTTCCCACCGGATTGTGTATGTACCAGAGATGCGAGTATTATAATAGAGCTTCAAGTTATGGATGTAAATTATACCTATGTGGAAGGGAGGTCAGGAAAGAGATGGAAGATATGATGCGAAATTTTAAGGTAAGGTAAAGCTGAACGACATACGAGATACTCAAAGGCAGAAGACGTGAATAGTCCATACTTCGGATAAGAGGCTAGAAGTGCTGAGATTTAATATCTAGGAATTATAGCAGCATCGTTAGTAGCATACCTTCCAGCCTATGGTCTAGGTATCGAAAAACTTGTCTAAGAGAGTAAAGAAGAATTAGAGACGATGTGATGTCTCGCTTGATGTTCCAGAACAACATAAGAAAATCTATGGTGCATGCAAGTTGAAGGAAGGATGCGGATAGAATAAATAGATATGTATAGGTCCCAAGCTAAAGTATAGTAGAGCGACAAAGTTTTAACGAAACATGAGTAAGGATGGGGAAAGGCAAATGAAAAGGTGACGAGAATGGATAAGTCCTCAGGATTAAGCCTATAAAAACAAGTTGGACAGATGGTTTCTCTAAAGTATACAAAGTTCAGTATAGCCTGAATGAACTCAAAGGAATCTAAGAATAATAGCATTTAGAGAGAATGAAATGTTGGCCTAGTAATAAAATGAAGGGATAATCGTGACAGATAAAGGATGACGTTTGGACCTTCGTTTGAAAGAAGAAGAAGAGAAGGAGAAAAATATTTCTGTAGCGGCACAAAATCAAGATACCCCATAAGTTGAATCGCATTGAGATACTATGAAATATGATTATGGAAATCACTTCAAATATTCCTCAATACAACGTAAGCCCTAGCAGTAATGTATTACGTAAAGAAGTTTCAAGTCTTCAAGTAAAGGATTATATATCAACGTTGAGGTGAATCAACAATAGTCAGATATAAGTTATAAAGTATGGAATGAGGCTAAGCCATGATTCTTAAGACGAACGGTAATGAAGGGGCATTGAAAAACTGAGATTTATACCTAAAGGGTAGGCAACAAAAGTAACTGGGAACTTGGTAAGCATACCTCAGTAAAGGTAGATTGAAGCAAAAACTATGGTATAGTATAACCCATGTAAATGTAGTAAATTCATGTGAATAGGAAACTAGATCTATGAAATAAGATATGGCCTTACTCGCAAGTTCTACAAAGTATCGAGCAAATGACTTCAGTATACCTATAAAGGCCCAGAGAGGTATCCTATTAAGCCTTGTATATACAAAGTAAGGTCTAAAGATTGACTAAAAGATAAAAGGAAAAAAAAGAAAGAAAGATGAATTACATAAGTGAACCTATAAAGCCAGGGTCATACAGGCTGCATGATAGGAGGTACCATAAGTTGCAAGATTAGGAAGATTTCGACCACAAGTCATGGCGTAGGAATAAAGGCCTAAAAGGGGGGAATACCCTGGCCTTTGGAATTATTCACAAAATAGTCGCCTACATGGCAAGAGGATTACTAAAGTATTCACAAGAGCTATGGGATATGAGAACGATAAGCGCATCAGTCAACATTCGACGACAAATGTTCCAAAGGGGGGAATGATGTTACACCCCATATTTTCGTACATGAAAGTATGCCTTAAATAAATTAATGAAAGCCCAGAAGTGAGATATTATACCCAACAGTATTACATTATGGTGATGTCACGTTTCACAGTATTAAGTTACGACGATGTTGCACCCTGAAGTATTGTACGTTAAAATTTCGTTTTCAGCTAACCGATGTAAGATTGGGGGATGAGTTCATCTTGACGTTAACGTACTTACGCTATTTATAGCAAGCAATAAATAAGTGTTATGAAGAATAAGAGGGTACACGGATTAAAGAAAATGAGTTTCGTTGAAAGTGGTCAATTTGGAATAAAATACGGGTCGAGCGATAACACTCGATAATTATGAACTAGTACCATACAAGGTACCATAACCCATGGTAGTATAATGTATAAAGTATATTAAAAATGAGTAGTATTTTTAGGTAATTTGAGATAATTCTTAATTATACGGGTAATTGGTTAATTACCGGGTAACGAAACATTATCTAGTTAATTATTAAAATATGAGATAAAGATTAATTTCCTCCCAAAAACGTGGCAGCTAACCACATTTTAAAATCATGACTCTTAATAGATCTTCGTTATGTGGCAACTTAAGATACTACTTAAAAGACACTTCACCAATTTGAATATAAGACTTATAAAGTAATAAGTACACTTTGGAATAAAGAGACCTACAATCCGAACGTTTCAAAACGTTCTTAACTGTTAAGCAATTCATATGTGAGCTTTTCACTTTGGAAATGAAATTGCTTAGCAAAGTCCTACAAAAATCCTTCAAAACAGAACGTGCAATTATAAAATCTTCAACAAAGTTCTGATTCTACACAAGGTTCCAACGATATTTTTTAAGTATCGTAGCAACGTAAAATTTTGCGGGTCTAAAGTTGTGTGAAATATTTTCCAAGAATATTATACAAATTTTTCCCTACTCCAGGTATGTTAAGGACATCTCTTCTTTCTTTTGGCATTATCCATACGATATGAACGAAACGTGCAAATGCACAAATTCCAAAAGTGACTCTACTCATAGGAGTAATAGAAATATCTATGTTCTTTAATTTCCAGGTATCATAATATTTTATCATCTGTTCATGGGTCTCAGAAAAATACGAAAGTTGAAAGGATGTTACATTATGATATTGCTCGAGGGGCAAAATGGTCTTATGACATTCTGAATGATTTTATTGACGTACATTTCATGCATTGCATCCACGTGCATTGACCCATGACCAGATGGCGTTATATACGCGTATATATATAAATATATGTATATGGGATATGGGAAAAGGTTATGACGTTATATACGCACCACCACCTGATCAGCTGGTATATGATGATGATGTTGCCCACAGTGGCTGAAATATGATTCAAACGGCATTATATACGCATATATGGGTATGTATTCAAATGGCGTTATATACGCATATATATGTATGTATTCAAACGGCGTTATATACACATATATATGTATGTATATATATGTATATATGATATGGGAAAGGTTATGGCATTATATTCTCACCACCACCTGATCAGCTGGTATACGAAGATGATTTTGCCCACAGTGGCTGATATGATATGATGGGATGCCCTCAGAGGCTGATGATGTTATCAAACATGTACCTATGCACGACATGACATTCATATGCATATGCATGACGCTAAAAGTAATTTATGATTTACAAAGTTATTCAGACTTACAGGATGAGTCATGTACTCTATATTTCTTCCATGTCTCATATGTACTTATTTATATGCCTTTCATACTCGGTACATTATTTGTACTAACGTCCCTTTTTCCTGGGGACGCTGCATTTCATGCCCGCAAGTCCCGATAGACAGGTCGAGAACCCTCCAAGTAGGCTATCAGCTCAGCGGAAGATGTTGGTACTCTCCATTTGCTTCGGAGTTGCTTGTTTGGTTAGTATGATTTAGACGTGTATTGTTTGGTATGGCGGGACTCTATCCCAACTGTTATGATATTTATGTATTCTTAGAGGCTTGTAGACATATGTCGTGTATGTGAAAGATTGTACGGCCTTGTCGGCCTTTGTTTTGAGTTTATAAAAGATCATGTTGCCCTATTAGGCCCGTATGTGATGTGTATATGATAGTGTAATAAGAAAGATATGTTACGTTGGTACTCGGTTGAGTAAGGTACCGTGTGCCCGTCGCGGCCTATCGGTTTGGGTTGTGACAGGAAACAACCATTCTACTCGATAAAAATAGCCACCGTGTGCCGTCAAGTGATCATGCTCGAATCCAGCCCCAAGGGAGGAAGGCAACCGGGAAGAATAAAGCAAACAAGTCGCGGCATATTACCACGACAGTGGAGGAGCGACGACACCGTCCAAGGAACCGTAAAATGGAGAGTAAAAATGTTCGTCGCCAGGGAAAAATGGGTCCAGGGATATATTCCAGAGGACGCCCTTACATCCAGAGAAAAGAACACCGAGACTTCGATTAGGCCTCACACTTACGCATTGGTAACCCTCTCCCTCATTTGATCTATTTCAAATAAAACATGTGTTCATGAATTCAGGTGGTTCGATCAAGCACACCAACGATGTCGGGCCAAAGTCAATGGGGCGGTCTGAACTATCGGACCAAATTGCTTCCGCATCTCGAATCTCTGATGGATTCCAAATGACGATTCCCACAAAGACCATTCTCTTGATACAACTCGTCTGAGCTCCGGCTAGGACGCCGAGCTTGATACGTTCAAATTTCAATTTAATAAATAGTGTAAGGCGGTCGGTGTCAAATATAATAACCCAACAAGGTTAGTGTCGAATCCCGCAGGGAATAGGTGTGAAAAGGTTACTCAAATAGTATGTTACTTGATTAAAGTCGTAATTCTATCCGGTTAATGGTAACAAGAGTATGAATTGAGTTGGGTTTGAAGAAATAACTTATTGTGATATTGAGAATGTAAATAATTCGATTAAAGAAACCAAGGTTGTGTCCCCATTAATGAAGTGTAATGCTATCGGTGTTAATATGATATATTTCTAATGGAAGGTTCTTTTTATATGCAAATGATTTCTAAATGACTACCCAATATTTTCCAATAGTTGGGTAGTATCTCCTCTTTACGATTTTTCCAAATATAAAAGAGTTGTAATTAAGAATAATCAATATATGTCAAATAAAACTCACTTATTCCTAAGCAATTCTATTAAACAAGGTTCAAAGCCTTGAGTCTTTGATATTTACTTCTACCAAATTCCAACCCACTTTCCCAAACAAAGTAGAATTTAATGGCACTTGTTAATGTTTGCAACCACCAACAAGAAATGAAGAATGAGAAGTAAATAAATATCAACCAACCATTATACATATATTCAATGTTAAACACCCATTAACATAACACCTATTTAGCGTCCACAACCTTAGTATTTAAAGTTAGCTACATATAATAAAATACAAAAGGAAGAGAATATTTAATGCCATAAAGCTTACAAAGTGAAAGATTCTTGAACCAAAAGTTTCCAAAAGAGAAGAATATTAAAGCCTTGTATTGTAGCTCCCAAGATCAGACAAGATGCCCCACAAATCCCCAATAAATCTATTTATAGTGGGTCAAAACTCAGGACAAAATTTGGACAAAAATACCCTTTCCGGTTAAATATGCGACCGCATATCTGTCGCATGACATACATGCGGTCCGCATTCTTGACATGGCCATCACATATTTCAACCCTAGTTTCTAGGCCTTCATCACATTCATAGTTTGCGGTCCGCATTGTAGAAATACGACCGCAGTTCGCGTTGCATTTTCTTCCTTCAGCAGCCTTCATGTTAAGTTTGCGGTCCATTCTGCAGCTCGCAAATAGGTTATGCGATCGCAAACTGGACCGCATTTCTGGTGCTAGACTTTGCCCAGAAAACTATTGTGGTTTGCGATTTCATTGTGCATTCTGCGGATCGCATGTTGGATTTGCGATAGCATATCCACATTTGCGATGCCTTTTTGCTCGTTTCTTGTCATTTTGTGGATTTTTGAATTCATTTCCATTCTCTTAAGTCTTTAAACCTCATATACTGCAAAAACACTAAAATTACATGAGTATAAAAGATAATTGCATCTAAAACAAGCTAAAATCTATGCAATTTTTATCAAATGTGCCGAAATTCTCCGGCACATCAACACCCCCAACTTAAACACTTGTTTGTCCTCAAGCAACTAAGACAACACTATCCTATTCTAGACTCTATCTACAAAATATGAAGCAATAGTGACCATGGACGGTTTTTGTTGTTAGTACTACAAGCATGCATTTTCGATTGTTTTACTCTTCCTGAACCATCAATATATGCAAGGGAACTAATCAACTTGGGAAACTTTGAGCCTCAAACAATGTGACAAAATGCTACTCTCAGCTGAGTGCACTTGCATTTGACTCGAAAACTCAACTTTTGTCCAACCTCACAATTCATGTGCCCTTACTAGAAAAAAAGTCCCAAAATCACATTATTTACACCGACAACAAAAGGGACGAATTCACAAATACACTCACCCTCAAAAAGAGTTTCAAGTGTTACAACATACCATACCATAGGCTTGCCCGTATTTTAATTCATTGATTTATTCTATGAACGCTCGGTTGGAAATCCCATAAGGACTTTTTAAGCTTGTAATGTAGGTTTAGGGAAGGTTCGGATAATCATTTGGGTACAAGTGACTACACCCTCCTTGAACACTAATCACATTTTTCTTTCTTGTGCTCTTTGCTTCTTTTCAAACCGCAAAGCCTTCATTAGTATCAACTTTTCCACCATTTAGACACCTCAACTACCTCTTTAATTCTCTTCAAGGCTCCTTATGTATAAACACTCACAACTATTATACTTTTTTTTTCTTTTTCTCTCTTTTTTTTATATTTTGCTTTTGGAGCTTGAGTAGTTTCACATTTTGAGGTACACTTTCCTATGCTTATTGCACAACCTTGCCAATTTCCGGCTTGACACACACCCCCAACTTAGGCTTTTAGCCTCATTCTCAATGCTCAAGGAGGGACGGGTTCAAAAGAGAGAATTATTTCACAAAAAGGGAAAGGTTTGTAATGAGGTAGCCAAAGAAAATGTTAAAGGCTCAAATGGGGTGACTAGTGATACATTTTGTACAATGGGTGGCTTGAAAGGCTAACTGGTTTTCCAAAAATCACAAAGACTGCCTAAGGTCATTTCTCCAACCAAATGTAATTATTAAAAGCATCGAAAAAACCAACCGGACAAGTTCTAGATGGCAGAAGTAAACACAAGAATTATTTACACAAGGAACTCACACACATGGCACACGAACTGTTTGGCTTACATAGTTTGAATCCCTCGAGTCAACACTTGGCAACTCAAAGCTTTCATCATATATACATATATAATTCTAGGTAGACATAGATTCACAGAGCGAGCCTCATGTTCACACAATTGATATCTCTTTTTTTTATATTAATGGAAGGGTATATGCTATTTACAGACACACATGCTTGAAACTACGCAAGTACACCAAACCGGTCAACATGTTTCATTCTACTGTCCTGGTTCTACTATTACACCCTTGGAAAAGAACCCGGCGAAGAAAAACTAAGGGGAATTCATTGCTAATTACTAAAGATGGACAACTATCTACTTGTTTTTGTTTCCTTTTTTTATACACAAGGATAACAACACTTATGTATGGAAATCACAAAATACCAATATATACAGAATCATGAAACACAAATGAGTACATAGGTTTGCTTATAGCACAAAAACATAAACATGTACAATAGTTGTCAATTTCACAAAAATATATACAAGGCTACAACCCCCAACTAAAAATCATGCATTGTCCCCAATGCATAAGAACATAGAATAGAGTTTAGGGGCTCCTTGAGGCGCACTAAGCGCTATGGGGTTCGGAAGCCGGCTGAGTGTTGGTGGGGTCACCCTCTGATGCTGAAGCTGGGACCGATGAGATCTTGGCTTGAGGAGTGACCTCCACTAATGGAGGAGGGATCTCTGGCTGGCCCAGTGCTGGAGCTAGGGCCTGTGAGCTGCTAGCCTTGCCCGCTGATGGCTGAGTGGCCGATGTATCTGCAGGGGCAGCCATATCTGCTAGCGAATGTTCTATCGCCATCTGAATTTCTACTTGCTCTTCATCCTCAACTGTAGGAGCAGCAATCTGCTTTCCCTTCTCCCGAGGGCCATCATCCTCCGTGGACCATGAATCCTCCCCATTCTCTCCCTCATCTGCCTCCTCACCCTCGGATTCTAAAGAATGTCCAGAATTCCCCTCAGAATGAATCTCAATATGTGCAGGGGGAGCTGGAGGCTGGGAAGCCCCAGTAGTTGGAGGTAAAATATCTGTCATTATAGTAGCGAAGTCAAGGCCCAAATCTAGTGTTGTTGTGTCTGCTCCCTGCTCACCTTCCTTGGGCAGGAAGGATGATAGATCGATCTCCAAAGTCTGCATCTTGTGGAGCTCGGTCTTCATAGTGGCAACTTCCTCCCGGAGCTTAGGCCAGTCACTAATCTCACCTCGCTCTATCTTCTCAACCCTCAACTCAAGCTATTGCAGGCGATCTCCATAAGTTGTTTGTTGTTGTTGGAGTATTGTCACTGAGGACTGTATTGGAGTTAAGGCCTGTTTGATGAGATTGGGAAAGTTCTTCAGAAGCTAGTCTACCTTAGCATTGGCATGCTGAGCAATGAGACCATGCCTCGACATGGCTGGCAGTGCACCAGAAGGCTGAGCAGTGGTAGACTGAGAGGTAGTCTCTGAAGTAGAAGTGGATACCACTGGAACCTGAGGAGTCACAGGAGTCTCAACTGGACCCTGAGTCTGAACCTCTAGGGGAGCAAAAACATCACTAATACACGTGACATCAATGTCCCTCATCTCCTTCCCTGTCCTGTCAGTACATGGCATGGTAGGGACCTTCACAGCTTTATAGAGGGCTGTGATCAAACAGGGAAATGGAAGCGAAGTGGCGTGCTGCTTTGCCCGGATCCCTATATCTTGGAAGATAAGAGCTCCCATATCAATCTTAATACTCGTACTAATACATGTAATGAGAAGAGCTTTCTCAATGCCTATGTCAGTCTCGTTCCTGGACGATACCAGTCGAGAGGTGACAAAACTGAGACAAAATTGACCCTCTCGTGTGAGATCCTTCTTGTATATTTTATGCACAGGGTTGATCCAAGTAGGGGTCCCCTTTTTTATCACTAAAGCAATCCTACTATGCTCATTTTCCCTATTTTCCCATTTGGAAGCATACTCAGTTAGGTCCGATCTCTAGCCAGGGAAGTACAACTCATTAATTGTCTCACTGCTGTAGAATACACTCTTCCCCCGAACCTGTACAATGTCAATAAAAATCATGTTGCGTTTGTGGTACGCTGTCCGGGAGACTCCATATGATGCATAAAACTCATGGACAAGAGTCTCATTATATTCAATAGGTGGTTCAATGAAGCACTCCCATTTTCTTGCTTTGATGTTCTCCCATGTGTGGGGGTACTGTTCTTGTAGCCCATTCAAACTCAATTGCTTTTCGGCCAGGGTTTTCCGTTTGGTGAGCCCTTCTCTATACAGTGAACTGGACCAATCAACCCCAAATTGGAGTTGGAAGTCATCTCTGTGTGTCCTTCTTGACTCAGCCTGTAGGTCAACTAAGGGCAAGATCTCCTCCTCATCAGACTGGGAGAGACATGGAACATTAGGGTCCGTTCATGATCATTTTTCTTATGATGCGTGACGACTGGAGGATGCCCTTTTCTGGGCGGAGGATGCATGTTTCTTGGGAGCCATATCAGTGGAGATGAATAAGCACACTAGGGAGAGGAATTCTCAAGTGTTGCCGTCCTTTGTTAGATGCCACTAGCCGTTTTGCCCTTTTTTGTTATTTGTTAGCCCATTTTTTTCGTTTTTGCTTTGTTTCTTTCTGAATGATTTGCGGTGGATTCAAGTGAGTTGTTGAAGGGCCAAAAATGTGGTGCACTATGCGGTCGCATAGTGGAAATGCGGTCCGCAAAGTGCACCACCTTGTCACATTCTCATCACCAATTTTAGCCAAACCCACTGTCTGGGTTTGCGACCAAAATGTGGTCCGCATAGTGAAAATGCGACCGCATATTTGTAGCAAACTGCACACGGTGATTTTTCTTCCCTTTCTCATGCAATCCTACCCAGTGTTATGACCTTTTGAATCCCCTACACTATAACACACACTTTAAATTGATCAATTAAATCTATCTAACAAAAATTAAAAAGTTAAAGAATTAGAAGGGTGTTACCACACATGGGTTGCCTCCCATGAAGTGCTTGATTTAACGTCGCGGCACGACGAAGTTGGCGTTTCTTTTGCTTCACTGATTTGTTGGGCATGGACCATCTTGGAGAGCCAACTGTTCCACCAAATGTTTTTCTCCATTTGTGCTGAAGTAGTGCTTGATTCATTAGCCATTTACTTTGAAGGTCCGGAGCCCATCCTCTGATGCTAGTTCCATAGCTCCAAAAGGAGAGACATTGACAACTTTGAATGGACCGGACACAGTTGGACGAACTTTATCCTTTCTTTATACACAGTTGCACTTTCATAAGCATGGAAACAGAATTCCTCCATTTCATTGAGTTGTGTTAACCTCAAATTTGCAGCTTCAGTCCAATTCAAGTTCAACCTTTTCAGAGCCCACATGGCTTTGTGTTCCAGCTCTATGGGTAGATGACAATCTTTGCCGAAGACTAACCGATAAAGATATGTGCCAATAGGAGTTTTGTATGGCGTGCGGTATGCCCATAATGTGTCATCTAGCTTTCTTGACCAATCGGTCCTGTTTGCATTGACAGTTTTTGCTAGAACGCTCTTTATCTCCCGGTTGGAAACTTCAACTTGACCACTTGATTGGGGATGATAAGGTATGGCCACCTTATGCTGGACACCATATTTCTCTAGTAGCCCCGTGAAAGCCTTGTTACAGAAATGAGACCTACTATCACTAAGACTGACTCTAGGAGTGGCAAACCGAGTGAATATGTTTTTCTTTAAGAATGCGGTGACACTTCTTGCCTCGTTGTCTGGTAAGGTAATTGCTTCAACCCATTTGGACACATAGTCCACATCTACCAAGATATATTTCATCCCACAAGATCTTACAAAGGGACCGATAAAATCAATTCCCCACACGTTGAAGATTTCTATCTCCATCACAAAGTGCATTAGCATTTCATGCCTCCTAATCCTTGCCTTTGGAATTGGTCACAAGCCTTGCCAATTTGATTGGCATCATGATAGATTGAAGTCCAATAGTAACTACATTCAAGCACCTTAGCCGTCGTTCGATTTCCCCCATGATGACCCCCAAACAGTGAGTCATGGCATGCCTTTATAATTGGCATAATCTCTTCTTCTGGAACACACCTTCTAATGATGATGTCAGCACAAACACGGAACAAGAATGGCTCTTCCCAATAGTATTGCCGACAATTTCTCAAAAACTTCTTCTTTTGATAGGATTCCAATCCATCCGGAATAAGGTCACTAACCCAGTAGTTGGCAGTATCGGCATACCAAGGAGAAAAAGTGCTAGAAAGTGCCAATATGTGTTCATCCGGGAATGCATCGTTGATCTCAAGATCTCCCTTTGGCCTCCCTACTTCTTCAAGCCTTGATAAATGATCCAATACTTGATTTTGAGTTCCCTTCCGATCCTTGACCTTGAAGTCAAATTCTTGCAACAACAAGACCTATCTAATCAACAAAGGCTTTGCATCCTTCTTTGCCATAATATAGCGAATAGCAGCATGATCTGTGTACACTATCACCTTGGATCCCAACAAATAAGCCCGGAACTTCTCAAAGGCATAAACAATGGCAAGAAGTTCTTGCTCAGTCACTGTGTAATTAATTTTCGCTCCATTGAGTTTCTTGCTTGTAGAGTAGACCGGGTGGAGAACCTTGTTGTGACATTGTCAATGCATTGCTCCAATGGCTACACCACTAGAGTCACACATGAGCTCGAAAGGAAGAGACCAATCGGGTGTGACAATAATAGGTGTCGTGGTGAGCCTTTGTTTCAATTCCTCAAAGGCTTTGAGGCATTTCATGTCAAACACAAATTTGGCATTTTTCTCAAGAAGTTTGCACATAGGATTTTCAATCTTGGAAAAATCCTTGATGAAACGCCTATAGAATCCGGCATGCCCTAAAAACTTCGAACACCTTTAATGGAAGTAGGTGGAGGAAGCATGGAAATAATCTCGATCTAGCCCGGTCAACCTCTATGCCATATTTTGAAATTTTATGCCCCAATACAATGCCTTCATCCACTATGAAATGGCATTTCTCCTAGTTGAGCACAAGGTTGGTCTCCTCTCATCTCTTAAGCACTTGTATAAGATTGTTAAGACAATGCTCAAAGGAGTCACCTACCACCAAGAATTCATCCATCAAAACCTCTAGAAAATCCTCCACCATGTTGGAGAAAATGTACATCACACATCTTTGAAAAGTAGCCAGTGCAGTGCACAAACCAAATGGCATCCGACTAAAAGAAAAAGTCCCATAAGGTCAAGTGAATGTCGTCTTCTCTTGATTCTCCAATGCTATATAGATTTGGTTGTAGCCGGATTATCCATCAAGGAAACAATAGAATGACCTTCCCGCTATCCGATCAAGCATTTGATCAATAAAAGGCATATGGAAATGGTCTTTTCATGTAGCACTGTTGAGCTTCCGATAATCCATACACACCCTCCAAACGGTCACTGTTCTCGTTGGGATGAGCTAATTTTTATCATTTTCAATTACGGTCATGCCTCCCTTTTTCGGCACACATTGCACCGAGCTCACCCAAGAACTATCGGCAATAGGGTAGACTAACTTGGCATCCATCCATTTGATGATTTCTTTCTTTACCACCTCTTGCAATGTCGGGTTCAACCATCGTTGATGTTCCACACTTTGTTTCGTCTCACTCTACAATTGGATCTTGTGTACGCAAATTCCTACGGGAATCCCTCGGATGTCCGTAATTGTCCATCCAATGGCTTGCCTATGCTCCTTCAAGACTTCCAACAATTGTTCTACCTGCACATCATTCAACAAAGAAGAAACAATTACCGATAAAGTATCATTTGAGCCAACAAATTTATACCTCAAGTGTGGTGGAAGTGGTTTGAGCTCTAGTTGCGGTGGTTCGATAATAGAAGGCTTTGCGGGAGGACTGGCTCTATTCTCCAAGTCGAGAGAGAGCTTTGCCGGAGCATAAGTGTAGGACCCAAGCCCCTCCAATGCATTTACCGATTCCATATGCCCATCCATATTTTCACCATCAAAGTTCACCAAAATAGCTGCCAATGCCTCATTGAGGCATTGTTCTTCCATTTTCATTTCAACCGTATCCTCTACTTCATCAACAACATCGATCACCGGGATACTTTCATACTCATGTAGTAGTTTCATACCCTTGCTTTCTTGGAATGTAACATCTTTATCATTCACACGGAATTTGATCTCATTCCGTTCTGAATCCATTAGTGCTCTTCCAGTGGCAAGGAATGGTCTCCCCAAAATGATAGGGATCTCTTTGTCAACCGTGCAATCAAGGATTACAAAATCGGTGGGTAAATGTAATTTTCCCACCTTCACAAGTGCATCATCGAAAATTTCCACCGATCGTTTGATGGAACGATCGGCCATTTGCAATCTCATACTTGTGGGCCTTAGCATACCTAACACTGCTTTCTTGTAAATGGCAAGAGGTATCAAGTTGATGCTAGCCCCATTAACACAAAGGGCTCTTGAAAAAACATGTGCCCCAATGGTACAGGGAATGGTGAAAGTTCCCGGGTCATATTTCTTTTGAACGGTGGATGTTGCAATGATGGAACTAACCTGGTGAGTCACATTCACCACTTAGTTTTTGGTGGTTCTCTTATTTGTGATCAAATCTTTCAAATATTTAGGAAAACCCGGCATCTCTTGAAATGCTTCCACAAATGGGATATTCACCGATAATTGCTTGAGAATGTCATAGAACTTTTCGAGATTGCTATCATCAACCTTCCTAGAAAGTCTTTGAGGGAATGGAGGAGGATGTCTAGGAATATGTGGTAGAGTTTTTGGTGTCTCTTTTACATTTTCCTGTACCTCATCTCGGTTTTCTTGTTGCACTTTCAACTCTTCCAGAACCTTCTCAACTTTAACAACCCTTGGCTCATCAACCTCAACTTCATGTTCGGACTCTTCAACTTCAACCACTTGTTCACTCCCTCCTTATAGTACCTTCCCACTCCGAGTAGTAATTGTCATGACATGAGAAGTTGTACCACTCCCACTACCCTTGGGGTTCACAATTGTGTCACTTGTAAGTGTCCATTTTTGCTTTGGATTTTGTTCCCTAGAGAGGTCTCTCATCTGCATCTCCAATTTTTGAATGGATGCGGTATGAGAACAAACAAGATCGGTCATATTCCTCATAGAAGTGTCAAACTTCTCTTGGTTTGGCAATACCCGTTCAAGCATGCTTTACAACTTAGACTCACTTGAGGAACCTTGATAATATTGACCCTTTGGAGGAATATAAGGGTTCGAACTCCGATTTGGGAAGTTGTTGTTGTTGTTCCAATTACCTTGATTTGAGCCGCCTTGGTCATTTCTCTATTGTTGGTTGCCTTTCCCTTGCGGGTGAGGCCTCCATTGATTTTGTTGTCCTTGACCTTGGTAATGTTGCCTTTGATATCCACCTTGAGAGTTGTTGACATAGTTTGCCTCCTCAGAGTCCTCATTTGATAAGGGTTGCAAATCTTCCACCACATTTACCTTCTTTGTTTGGCTTTCTGTGAACATCTTTGTCAACACATTGACATTTGTGGGAAGCCCTGCAATCACTTGATCCCTTTCTTGGTTTTCCTTGATCATGGTAGTCAAGGAAGGAGACCCATATGCAATTCCACCTGTGGTGTCCTCAGAGTGTCATGTTTGATTATGCTTCGCCATTTTGTCAAGTATTTGTGTGACCCTTGCGAATGATTTGTCCATGAAAGATCCGTCAGCTGTATTCTTGGATATAGATTATTTCATAGGATCCAAGCCCATGTAAAATTTTTCCAACAAGATAGAATCCGAAAAACCATGGTTAGGAGACCTCACCAAATATAACTTGAACCGATCCCATGCCACATGTAGATGTTCTCCCGGTACTTGCTTGAAAAAGAAAATTTTATCCTGGAGCTCAAAATTCTTACTTTGCGGGAACCATTTCGCTAAGAATGCCCGGATAAGTTAAGGCCAAGAATGAATGGAGTTTGGTGGCATATTCTGAAGCCATTTCCTTGTGTCCCCAGCTAGTGAGTATTTGAAGAACCTCAACCTTAGAGAATCATCCGAGACGTTGTTCTGCTTATGCATCGCGCACACACCCAAGAAGATTCTAAGATGTTGTATCGGATCATCATCAGTGGAATTCCTGAAAAACCCCTCCGCTTTGATCATA
The DNA here is from genome assembly GCF_000393655.2 of Nicotiana sylvestris. Lineage (NCBI taxonomy): Eukaryota > Viridiplantae > Streptophyta > Magnoliopsida > Solanales > Solanaceae > Nicotiana > Nicotiana sylvestris. The sequence goes on along the minus strand of NC_091065.1, from coordinate 42,065,956 downwards.
AGGATTAAACCATGTTCCACCTTGAAAGTTGCAGCGCCAACGGCCGGACGTACAATATCATTTGTATCCTCAATATACTCCTCTATGTCCGCAAAAGGATTTTCTTTCATTTATGCCTCCATTTCTTCTTCATACTCGGCCATGTTTTCCTATCACCACCAAGCAAAACAAGCAAAGTGCGATGGAATAGACTAAGACATAAACTAAAGCACACACTAATTAGTAATTTCAAAACCGTATTCCCCGGCAACGGCGCCAAAATTTGATACGCTCAAATTACACTTTAATAAATATTGTAAGGCAGTCGGTGTCAAATATAATAACCCAACAAGGTTGGGGTCGAATCCCACAGGGAATAGCTGTGAAAAGGTTACTCAAATAGTGTGTTACTTGACTAAAGTCGTAATTCTATCCGGTTAATGGTAACAAGAGTATGAATTGACTTTGGTTTGAAGAAATAACTAATTGTGATATTGAGAATGTAAATAGTTCGATTAAAGAAACCAAGGTTGTGTCCCCATTAATGACGTGTAATGCTATCGGTGTTAATATGATATATTTCTAGTGGAAGGTTCTTTTGACATGCAAATGATTTCTAAATGACTACCCAATATTTTCCAATAGTTGGGTAGTATCTCTTCTTTACGATTTTTCCAAATATAAAAGAGTTGCAATTAAGAATAATCAATCTATGCCAAATAAAACTCACTTATTCCAAATAGATTCTATTAAACAAGGTTTAAAGCCTTGAGTCTTTGATATTTACTTCTACCAAATTCCAACCCATTTTCCCAAGCAAAGTAGAATTTAATGGCACTTGTTAATGTTTGCAACCACCAACAATAAATGAAAAATGAGAAGTAAATAAATATCAACCAACCATTATATATATATTCAATGTTAAACACCCATTAACATAAAACCCATTTAGGGTCCACAACCTTAGTATTTAAAGTTAGCTACACATAATAAAATACAAAAGGAAGAGAATATTTAATGCCATAAAGCTTACAAAGTGAAAGATTCTTGAACCAAAAGCTTCCAAAAGAGAAGAATATTAAAGCCTTGTATTGTAGCTCCCAAATCAGACAAGATGCCCCCACAAAACCCCAATAAATCTATTTATAGGGGGTCAACACTCGGGACAAAATTTGGACAAAATACCCTTTCCAGTTAAATATGCGACTGCATATCTGTCGCATAACAGGCATGCGGTCCGCATTCATGGTTTGCTTCAGCAACCTTCATGTTAAGTTTGCGGTCCATTCTGCGGCTCACAAACAGGTTATGCAATCGCAGACTGGACTGTATGTCTGGCGCTGGACTTTACTCAGAAAACTATTGTGGTTTGCGATTTCATTGTGCATTCTGCGGTTCGCATGTTGGCTTTGCGATAGAATATCCATATTTGCGATGCCTTTTTGCCCTTTTCTTGTCTTTTTGTGGCTTTTTGAATTCATTCCATGCTTTTAAGCCCTTAAACCTCATACACTGTAAAAACACTAAAATTACATGAGTATAAAAGATAATTGCATCTAAAACAAGCTAAAATCTAAGAAATTTGTATCAAATGTGCCAAAATTCTGTGGCACATCAGAGCTCTGTACCATCAAAGAAGGCGCAAGGCACGAATGTCTTATTCAGTCGGCCACGGGCACACCACCCAGAGACAGAATCAACCCCACTTCGCCAAAAGGATGAAATCCCACGCAAGGGGCGGGATTAAAATAGTCGACAGGGAGAAATACACGATGAGGGGAAATTCCTCGCCATATGACGCATTGCCGGCATCAATACCCCCACCCTCGAAAGGATCAAAGGGAACATACCAAATGTCGAAACATCGCCTACACATCTCATGGTGAGGAAGAGCTACTTCACTCCTTCGATTATTTTTTCACTAACCTGTATGCAGACAATTGGTCGGGACATTCGGAAGTTCTAACTCCACTCGAAGATCCCAAGGCCTTAACAGGGTCCGCCGCGCTTTTTACCCTCAATCGGACTTCCTCCCCAAAGAGGGTCTCATCAGCAAGATTATTAGCGGAGCAACATACCCTCAGAGGAGGATCCGATAAGGTCACATGCCTTCTTCGATAGTCAAATGACGAGCGATGATCTTCTTTCAAGCGCGCCATCCCCTTAAAAAGATTGGGGAACGGCAGATTGAGATTCAATAGGGAATTATGTACCGGTCCAAATGGTTCGAGGAGTTGCGCCCGCGCAGGCCGAGCTCACAACAATGAAACGATATATGCTTACGCCAAGCAATAAAAGAACATCTTTCGGCATCTTGTTCTCCAAACAAGGAAATCGCAGTGTACTCTCGGCAGGATCCCTTCCACCGAATGCATCCCGAAATACTCGCGGACTTAGCGTCAACAGTTTGACACACGCACGATCCCAAGGTCAGAACTCCGGGCTCATAAAACTCCAGCAAGGTAACTCCGAGCTCACGAATAAATGGCCTTTGAGCCTAAGCAAACTCGATGACTCGGAGACTATTGCCAATCGCCATGCACTAAAAAACCCGAAACTGTAAGACCCTGAGCGGGTAGACTCGAAGTAACCAGATTTATTCTACAAAGCAACACAAACTATAAGACTTCAACAGGCATGATAAAACTATAAGACCTCAACATGCATGACAAACTATAAGACCTCAACAAGCATGATAAAACTGTAAGACCTGAACAGGCATGACAAACTGTAAGACCTCAACAGGCATGAAAATCCCAAAGTTTAGGCTATACTTCGCATTTGTAAGAATCCCGAAAGGGCATATCCTTAGTGTAGACGTCTAAACTATCACTCGGGATCAAAAATGGCTCCGGCCAAACACATGTGACTACGGTCAAAATGACTGATATAGCCAAATTAACGCGACTCAGGGACGCCCGACCTTCGCTAAAAAAAATCGCAAGACATTAATTCCAATATACTTTGGAAAGAACCGGTTAAAACAGGCTTCCCTCAATAGGCAATAACGAGCTTCGACCATGTCAGCTCTAAATCACAAGGTGTCGATCTACTCGACCTACGAGCTAAAAACCTTTTGAGGTGCTCAAACATCGCCGATAATGACTTGAAATCGAGATTCTTCCAGAACCGATTACGGGTGAGTCAAAATTATTTCAAAAGACCTTAACGAACGGAAAACAAAGCCTACAAAAGCCCATGGGCAAAACAGCATAAGAGCCATTGTCGCCAGCCAAACGAGCCTCTGGGCCGCACACTAATAGGTCTCAACGACCAAACAACATAAGAGACATTGTCGCCAGCTTGAAAATTGACAACATGAGGATTAAAATAAGCTCGAGTTGTAACCTGATTCGGAGACCGGATCCAAAATAGTTAACTATACAAGCCTCCGAGCCACATATTAAAAGGTATCAACGACCAAAACAGCGTAAGAGCCACCATTGCCGGTCTGAAAATCAAAAGAACCTAAGGGTCAATTAAAGCTCGAATCGCAACGTGACTCGGAGACTGGACCCGAAATGGTTGAAACAACAAACGTCCGAGGGCGAGAAATAAAGGACACCATCGCCCGCCCATGCAGGCAGGAAAGAAATTAAGGGTCAATTAAAGCTTAAATCGCAACGCGACTTAGAGACTGGACCCGAAATGGTTTAAACGATAAATGCCCGAGGGCAAGAAATAAAGGACACTGTCACCCACCCATGCAGGCAGGAAAGAATTAAGGGTCAATTAAAGCTAGAATCGCAATGCGACTCGGAGACTCGACCAAAAATGGTTGGAATAACAAATGCCCAAGGGCAAGAAATAAAACCAATCACTATCTGCCTACACGGGCACAAAAGATTGAAGGTCAGACAAGCACAAATCAAGGCCTGACTCAGAGACTAAGCCTAAACAGTTGGGCAAAGCACAGAGGCCCCAATGCCTGCTTATGTCAAAGATCGCACTTAAAAGCCTCCAGGCCTGCCTGATTAGTTCTGGACCTATGGGGCTCCTGCCAAACACGATAGCTAGCCCGCCTAGTCAAAAGCAATACAGAAAGAGATGTAGAAGAAATAAGGCTTCAAATTTCCTCTTATCTTACATACGCAAAAAAGGCGCACACTCCATCTACAAACATGCTCTACAAGTATCAAATACAAAGCAGAAAACAGCGGAATCTACACTCCGCTCCAAAGGGCTATAGCCTGTTAGATTCACTCTCCGCGACGTCAGTAAGAAGTGACTGAGCGTCACGCTCGTCCGCCCTTGCTCGAGCCAATTCCTCCGAGAGAACGAAGCCCCTAGCGCCGATCACTTCGAGTACATCTCTTCAGGATCTGCAACGAACATATTCCTCGATCCTCTTCTCCCAGTCGAGGGCCTGCTTTAGCTCGGGTTGTCCATCAGTCTTTGTTCGGCTTAATGCCGTTTCATCACAGGCACCGATTATCTCAGCCCTAATCTTCAAGAGATCAGACTCGAGTTTCACTATCATATCCACTTGAACTATAGCGTTGTCGTGGGCCAAGCGGAGTTGGGCTTCGAAGGTAGGGACCTTGGCCAAAATGCTTATCTCCTCTAGAGCTTGAGCTTGCACCTGAGCCCTTAGCTCACCATAAGAATTTTTGATGCAGTCGATGTCGCCCTTGAGGTACTCTAAGGCCTCAATCTTTTTTTGCAGCTAATATAATAAAAGGGGGTTAACCTTAAGGTCCAAAAGGAGCGAAGCGCGTGTTACAAAAGGTTACCTGCTCCATCAGATAACTCTTGTAATTCGAGCTCCGGTACGCCTCATATCGCCAATGTAGCAACTCAACCTCCTTCTCCTCGTTAAGGAGCCTAAGGGACTCGCCCTCGTCCAGAACTTTCCGAAGCCTAGCTCCTTGTGAAGCAACTCAGACCTGAGCCTATCACATGCGTGCAAAGGGAAAACTCGAAGAAGATAGGAGGACGTGCAATACAAAAAAACTGCGCCTACACTCACCACGAAGTGAAGCCGGCGGACTTCCTCAAAGTCAGAGCACACTCCTATTGATTCTGCCTTTTTGGCCCCAGGAGAACCAACCTCGAGCGAAGCATATTCACTCGGAGGAACCGCCGTCTGGGAATCAGATACCCCGGGAATAACAAGCTCGGATGATGCCCTCTCCTCGAAGACACGGGCCCGTTCAGCGCCACTAAAAGCTCCATCACACTACGGGTGCCAATCCCATTTATCTCCATCGTCGCTTAGCTCGGAGGCTGACGCCTCCTTCCCCCCTTTGGAAGAGCACTACCTTATCCCAAAAAACCGCTCGATACCTGCAAACGACAAAGCCAGTACAAAACAAAGGGGGGAAATGTTACCTCAAATATACGAAGGCTAAGGCAAAGGCAGCGTGCGCGCACACCTTGGTATTGCACTCCCCATCTGATGAGGAATATAGCTCGCCACCTACGCTCATCGCAGGTCGAATGGATCACCAACCTCCGGACCTAGCCGGGCAAGTCAAGAACTTCGCTCGGCGTCCATGAAGATTCTGCAAAAAGGGAAAGAACATGATTACTCGACTGATTTTCGCCATAAGCAAAATCGGAAAAGGCACCAGACGCTCCGCTCACGTGCATAATTCCATCCCTCGGGAAATGGCAAAAGCTCCACAAGGATAATGTCAGCCATCTGGATCCGGATGAACCAACTAGGCTACTATTGATCCCCGTATTTTTTGTCATCGACAACAAAGGGCGTGGACGAACGACACCTTAGGGTTAGCAGGCCTTGGATGAAAGGGCATGTACAACCTGACGAGGCGGCTAAGCGAGAATTCAAGCCAGCCCCCTCCACAAAGAACCTCATCATTAGAACCACTCGCCAAAATGACGGATGTATCAGCGCCAAAGTAACCTGATATTTCAAGCAAAAATCAAGCACGACCCTATCAAGGGGCCAAATGCAAAAGGATATAGGTATATGCTCAAGAATCCATCAGCGGAGTCCGTAATACTCTCATCCGGGGAAAGCACCTTCAGCGTTATCCCCTCTCTCCATCCACAATATCTCCTCACCATCTCCAGATGTTCCTCTCTTATCGAAGACACGGTCTTCAGAGTGAACTCCCGCGGTTCCTGAGCACCGAGCGCAGCACCCCCACTCCCTGTCGAGCCGGCCCCAAAGTAGTTGCCATGACTATGGTAAAATTGACAGATCAGAGCACGGACGTGCACCAATGCTTTTTACACCTGAAGAAATGAAAAACATTATGCCAAAGCGGGAGGATAGCTATCTGAAATAGTAAGGTCATTCGAAGAAGCCAAAGCCGCCCCACATATATGCGGGAAACAATGACGATTCACCTATCCGGAGTGAGCCCTAGGAGGCCAACGACCTCGATACAGATCGATGGGATAATGCCCGATCCCAGAAGCATCTTTCGACGAGAAGCCAAGACTCAAGTAGTTGGCCGTATTATCTCTAGTTTCGAGGCAGCATTCTACCTCGAGGATCCCCGCCAAAAAGATGTCGGATTTCGGGAAGCTTTCAACGCCATCACTCGACTCAAGGCAGTACCCGGTCTCATGATTTCCTTTTCTAAAAAGAGGAATGAGCACGGGAAGCTCCAATCATAAAAGCTCCATGAAGACTCGAGGCAACACATGAGTACAGGCAACTCCTCAACAGAAGTCTACCCTATACGCTTTAAAAAACTATTTGCATCAAGTTCAAAAGGGACCCCAAGTACCCAAAGCTGACCTTCATTCAGGATATCATTCTCAAAAGCTCTAAACCTCAACGTATTATCTCCATACAACTCGGAGAGCCCGATAGCCCTAACCTATCAGATCTATTCAGGCTTGGTCCGAGGTGCGACGAGGGGCTCGAGAAGAAGCCACGTCTATCGGTAGAGGATCGGAAAGAACACTTGCATCCGAGTTAGATATCAGTGATCAACAATAAAGGAAGACATTCGAAAGGCACGAGAGCATGAAATTACAAGGCGAGAATCGAAAGCACTGGGATAGGAAAAATAATGCCAAGGCACCCCCATTTATAGGGGGTAACGACACGGTCACCGAGGCTTTGGAAGATTGACCAACAGACGCAGTTATTGCATTCTTGAAACACTGAATTGTTAGCAATACATTCATCTTGAAAAAATGGGAATCGGCAGTGCATTGAATGAAGGAGAAATGCACAAGTCTATGGGACATTTCGGTCGCCACAAAAGCCCATGCCATGTGTCGCATCATTGGTATGACGTCGTTGTAAGAAGCTCGATGAGCCAAGTGTCAGAATCATTTCCCATCGCTTCATTCTGTGAAACACGGAGACTATCTGTACTCGACGAAATCAGAGGACTTGATTTCTCGCTATAAAGTCATTTTGGAAGAACACCTTTTAGATCCCGAGGACGGGAAGCCACGATCGAACTCCCTACCTCGGGGATCGCCGAGGCCCAACTCAGAGAAAATAGAAATCAAAGCCAGAACAGAAGGGGATGCTCCCAAGGCACACAACTAAGCCTGACAAAGATGGCCTACACCGAACCATCATGTCTAGCCGTCCCACCTCCATACTTAGCAATTAATGCATCTTGTACTATAGCCGAGTTACCCTCCTATATAAAGGGAACTCGCACTACCTTGTAAGAGGCTGATGTTTCTCCATTTCTCCACAAGTGCAATAATATCTCTCTCTCTCTCTCTTCTTTCTCAACTCCCTCGTTCTCACTGGCCCAAGGCCACTTTGATATTTATCTTTTTCTTACTTGTTCTTCATTCTATCGCTTGGTATTGGATATAAAGAGCTTTATTTAATCATATCTTAATTGTTATCCCATTCTCGACTACCCCCGATAGCTCGAGCTTGACCCTAACATCGACCCCAAGGTCCCTCATCGACCAGTCTTACACCCGGGCAGCAGGTTTCTCGGTTCATTCAACTCCCCATCTTAGCCTGTATCCCCTCGGTGAGACATGCCCAGATAGTAAACCTTTAGGTTTCATTGTCGCCCCGTTCTTAGCTTGCATTTTATCATTGAACTTCATATTCTTAACATCAATTGCTCTAAACAACTATCTCGAGAATACATCATGTATTTTTAGAATCCCATTTACAAATTTAATTGTAGTGACCATTTTTACAGTAAACAAAAGTATTACAATGAGGGGGTATATTAAAGAAGAAATAAGTAGGGGCAGTGATGGTAGCCTAAGGTCCAAAATCCCCACTCACATACCAAACATCCCTACCTACATACCAACCTTCATCTCCTAGATATTCTCAATCCGCTACCGCCTATCATACTTATAACAACTAGCAGCCTATTACCATTCACCTCCAACCTGTCAAAACTATCAAAACCACAGACCCAATTTCGATCACAGGGCACCCAGACAATACACCCCTAATGCTGAGCCCATCGAACAACTATATGAAAGACTGAATGCTTCCGGATATGTCACCCTTATTCCCGCTATCGCCATGGAAAACTCCATACAATGGGTCAACCCGAACAAAATATGTGCATACCATTACAGCATGAAGGGGCATACTATTGATGAATGCCGCACTCTAAAAGACAAGATTCAAACCTTGATTGATAGCAAAGTTATACAAGCAAAGGAAGTCGTACCAAATGTCCGCAACAATCCCCTACAAGATCATATTCCCGGGCGGCAATTCATCAATAGTATGCCCTTCATTGTTCCAAGAGTATCTAATTCCCGAGCGGCAATTCCTCCGAGTGAATATGCTTTGCCCGAGGTTGGTTCTACTAGGGCCGAAGAGGCACGATCAACAGGAGTGTGTTCTGACTTCGAGGAAGTTCGTCTGCTTTACTTAGCGGTGAGTTTAGAAGCTGTTTTCTTGGATTCCACGCCCTTCTCCCTTTATTGAGTTTTCCTTGTGCATGCCTGTAATAGGCTTATGTCTCAGCTGCTCCGTCAAGGGGACAGTCTTCGGAAAATCCTGGACGAGGCGAGGCCCTTAGGCTCCTTAGCGAGGAGAAGGAGGCTGAGTTGCTGTATTGGCTATATGAGGCCTACCAGAGCTCGAATTAGGACAGCTATTTGATGGAGTAGGTAACCTCTTGTAGCACGTGCTTCGCTCCTTTTGGACCTTAAGGTTAACCCCCTTTTTGTTATATTACAAAAAAATACAGAGGCCTTGGGATACCTCAAAGGCGACATTGACCGCGTCAGAACTGCTTGTGGTGAGCTAAGGGCTCAAGTGCAAGCTCGAGATCTAGAGGAGACAGGCACCTCGGCCAAGGTCCCTTCCTTAGAAGCGGAACTCTGCTTGGCTCATGACAATGCCAAAGTTCAAGCGGATATGATCGGGAAGCTTGAATTCGATCTATCAAAAATCAAGGCTGAGATAATTGATGCCCGGGCTGAAGCGGCACTAAGCCGAACCAAGGCTGATAAGGAGATGGAAATTCATATGAAGGATACTGCTGATGCCCAAGCTGAGCGGAAGCGAGCCCTCGACCGGGAGAAGAGGATCGGGGAATATGTCTATCGCAAATTTCGAAGAGAGGTACTCGAGGAGATCGGTGCAAAGTGCTTCGTTCTCTCAGAGGAATTGACTAGAGCAAGGGCGGACGAGCATGACGCTCGGTCACTCCTCGTTGATGTTGCGGAGGGCGAATCTGGCAAGCTGTTGCCCTTTGGTGCGGAGTGTAGATTTTGCTATTTTTCCGCTTTGTATTTGATATTTATAGAGTGTGTTTGTAGATGGAGAGTGCGCCTTTTTTGCGTATGTAAGATATGAAGAAACTTGAAGCTTTACTTCTTCAGCATCTCTTTCTGTACTACTTTTGACCAGGTAGGCTGATTTCGGTGTTTGGCGGGATCCTCTTAGGTCCAGAACTGATCAGGTAGGCCCGGAGGCTTTTAAGTACGATCCTTGACGTGAGTAGGTGTCAGGGCCTCCGCATTTTGCCCAGCTGTTTGGGCTTAGTCTCCAATTCAGGCCTTAACTCGAGCTTGCCCGGCCTTCAATCTTTTGTGCCCGTTCGGGCAGACAGTGATTGTTCTCGTTTCTTGGCCTTGGGTATTTCGCTATTTCAGCTATTTTGGGTCTAGTATCCGAGTCGCATTGCAATTCTAGCTTTAATTGAACCTCAAGTCCTTTCCTGCCTACGTGGGCGGACAATGGTGGCCTTCATTTCTTTCCTTTGGGCGTTTGTTGTTTCAACTATTTCGGGTCCAGTTTCCGAGTCGCATTGCGATTTGAGCTTTAATTGACCGTTAAGTTCTTTCCTGCCTACATGGGCGGTCGATGATGGCCTTTTGTGTTTCGGTCGAAGTGACCTTATAGGCGCGTGGCTCGAAGGCTCACTCAGCTGGCGACAGTGGCATTTATGCCATGCCCTTAGGCATATTGCAGTTTACTTATTTCAGGTCCAATATTCGAGTCGCAATGCGACTCGAGCTTTAATTGACCCTTAAGTACTTTCAATTTTTAGGTCGGCGATAGTGCCTCTTATGATGTTTTAGCCGTTGAGACCTTTTAATATGTGGCTCAGAGGCTTGCATAGTTAACTATTTTGGATTTGGTCTCCGAATCGAGTTACGATTCGAGCTCATATGCTAGCAACAATGGCTCTTACGTTGTTTGGTTGTAAAGACCTTTTAGTGTGCGGCTCGGAGGCTCGGTTGGCTTGTGACATTGGCTATTACGCTGTTTTGCTCGTGGGCTTTTTGTAGGCTTTGTTTTCCTCTCGTTAAAGTCTTTTGAAATAATTTTGCCTGACCCGTCGTCGGTTCTAGAAGAACCTTGATTTCAAGTCGTTATTGGCGATGTTTGAGCACCTCGAAAGGTTTTTAGCTCATAGGTCGAGTACATTGATGCCTTCTAATTTGGAGCTGACATGGTCGATGCCCATTTTTTTTTCCTGTTGAGGGAAGCCTATTTTAACTGGTTCTTTCCGAAGAATATTCGAAGTAATGACCTGCGATTTTGTTTAGCGACGGTCAGGCATCCCCGAGCCATATTATTTTGGCTATATCAGCCGTTTTGACTGTAGTCATATATGTTTGGCCGGAGCCATTTTGATCTCGAGAGGTATTTTAGGCATCTACACCGAGGATATGCCCTTTCAGGATTCTTACAAACGCGACGTATAGCCTAAACTTTGGGATTTTCATACATGTTGGGGTCTTACAGTTTGTCATGCCTATTGAGTTCTTACAGTTTGTCATGCTTATTGAGGTCTTACAGTTTGTGTTGCTTTGTAGAATAGATCTAGTTACACCGAGTTTCCCAGCGTATTGGCGATTAGTGACAGTCTCAGAGTCATCGAGCTTGTTTAAGCTTGAAGGATGCTTTTCGTGAGCTCGGAGTTGCCTTGTAGGGGCTTTATGAGCCTAGAGTATCCACCCTGGGGTCGTGCGGGTGCGGAATTGTTGATGCTAAGTCTCCGAGTATCTTAGGACGCATTTGGTGGAGAGGTTCCTGCCAAGAGTACATTGCTATTTCCTTGTTTGGAGAATAAGATGCTGAAAAGATTTCCTTTTATTGCTTGGCGTGAACACACATTTGTCGTGAGCTCGGCCCACACGTGTGCGGCTCCTCGGACCATTCGATGCGGTACATAATTCACTATTGAAGCTTAGTCTGACGTTTCCCGGTCCTTCCAAGGGGATGGTGCCCTTAAAAAGAAAATCATCGCTCGTCATTTGACCGCAAGAGAAAGCTTGTGATCTTGTCGGATCCTCCTCTGGGGGTATATTGCTCCGCTAATAATCTTGCTGGTGCGACCCTCTTCGGGGTTGAAATCTGATCGAGGGAAGAGAGTGTGATGGGCCCTGCTTAGGCCTTGGGATTTTCGGGCGGAGTTAGAACTTCCGAATGTCCTGGCCGGTTGTCTGCATACAGTTTAGTGAAAAAATAACAATGGAGTGAAGTAGTTCTTCCTCACCGCAGATGTGTAGGCGACATTACGAGATTTGGTACATTCCTGCACTTTCGAAATGCGTGCCCTAATGCAGCCCTCCGTTGTGTTTAATCAGGCTTGGCCGAAGATGTGATTGGTGTACCCTTTGATCCTTTTGAGGGTGGAGGCATTGATGCCGGCGATGTACCATATGGTGGGGAATTTCCCCTCATTGCGTATTGCTCTTTGTCGACTTTTTTTTTATTCTGCCCTTTGCGTGGGATTTCATTCTTTTGGCGAAATGGGGCCGATGCTATCTCCGGGCGGCGTTCCCGCGGTCATCTGAATAAGATGTCCTCACCTTGCACCTTTTTTGTTGGTATAGGTCCCGACGTCCCAGATCAAGCTTTTGATAGGCTGTATTGAGAAAACAGTCTTCCTGCTTGTTGTGGTGATCGCCGTTTGGAATCCGTCAAAGATTCAGGGTGCAGGAGCGAATTGGGTCGGTAGTCTGAATCGCCCCATTGACCTTGGTCTGACATCGCCGGTGTGCTCGATCGAACCATCTTTATTCATGAACACATGTTTTATTTCGAATAGATCAAATGAGGGAGAGGATTACCAATGCGTCAGTGTGAGGCCGAGGCGAAGTCTTGGTGTCCTTTTCTCTGGATGTAAGGGTATCCTCTAGAATATATCCCTGGACCCATTCCTCCCTAGCGACGAACATTTTTACTTTGCATTTTATGAGTCCTCGGAGGATGTCGCCGCTCCTCCACTATTGTGGTAATATGCCGCGGATCATTTGCTTCGTTCTTCCTGGTTGCCTCCTTACTTAGGTCTAGATCCGAGCATGATCGCTTGGAAGTACTCGGTGGCGATCTTTATTGAGTAGCACGGCCTTTGTTCTCCTGAGTTGATGGCCATTTTTGACCCCGTGGCCGCGCGCGCCCTGCTGTTCCTGCTCCGGGTCGTGGTTCTTTTGAAAGGGACTTGGCCGAATAGGTATGAGTCATTTAGCATCCATGGTTTTGCTTATGGTGATCACGATGTTTGGTATAGCAATGTTGAAATAATATTCTGCTGGGCGGGGTGATCCTACCGGTCGTGCCTCGTTGAATCTGGTTTTACCAAAGATTCCTCGAGGAGGTTGCCCTCGAGCTGTTTCCCGATCGTTGTGAGGTAGGCTGCATCTTGTGGTGTTCCTCCTATCTATGGTGCATGGGTGGAACCTCCACCTGTTTGGCATTAATCTCTTTGTCAAGAGCCTGCTTGGGAACTCCGAGCCTGAGGAGGTTACCAGAAGGTCGTCAACGGCCCTGATTATTGGCTGGTGCCGGGTATGGGCACCCGACCAGATCTCGGTTGGGTATCTGATCAACCTTCATTTGAAATGTCCTGGAGTCGTCATGTATGGTTTGTTCAAGCATAGGGAGAAGGCCTGTGTTTCCCAGTCGTCTAAAACCTGGGGTGATCTTATTTGTTCTATTAGGGAATGAGGCGCGACTTCCTGTGGTATTTCATTCTTTTTTGTTTAGCATCAAATGTGTCAGGCTCTCCCGTTACTGCTTCGATGGCATCGGTATGTGCTTCTGCGAAGGAATTTGCTGGTATGGTAATCGAGTTTGTGAGGTCAGGCTCTTGGCTGTGTCGCCACATCATGGTTTCTTTCGAGAGAGTTTCCCCAAACATTTTCAACGAGATGGGCTTGAACTCATCATCTTGAAGGTTGCTGCCTTTTTCGCGCATGTGTAAGTGTTGGTGCGCTCATCGGGATCCGAAGTCTTGTCTCACCTAGGGAGTTTCGGCGCTTCGGAGTTCTGTGAAACAGGTTTTGGGACTGCCTCCTCCGGGGAAAACTGTTGCATGAACCTTCACAAACCTGACTCGATCCTCTTGGAGAGATCCCAAGCTTCTTCGCTATGGCAGGGTCTGTTATCAATCCGTTGTTGCTTGATCTTTCGGGTACTCGTTCGGTGCGGGGAGCTGTTTCCGGCGCTACTATGCTGGGAGTCTTCGGATGGCTCTGCAACTAAGAGATAGCCAACTGTTGTGCCTGCAACATTTCAAAAATATCGTGAAGACTAAGTTCATGTGTTTCTCGAGCCGGGGTTTATTGGGCTTCCTGTTGGTCGATATGCTGAATACGCCCATCAGAGTGTGAGGCTTCGTCGACTTGTTGCGTGCCTCATGAACCCCCGACCGCTAGAATCGGCCTAGATGCGTTATCGAGGTTTTACGTTATCATGCCAACCACTGGAATAGACACACCATTTCTTCCATGATTTTCGAGGTAGTCGTTCTCGACTCTGTTTACCGAGCCAGACATTTTGACCTTAAATCAGGAGATCTTTGGACAAGAAAAAATGTGAAAGATAACGTGTGTTTGTGCAATGGAACCAGCAAAAAAATAATCACTATTATGTTTAGCCCCACAGTGGGCGCCAAACTGTTTACCGTAAAAATGGTAACAACAATTAAATTTGTAAATGGGATTCTAAAAATACATTATCTAATATCGAGTTAGTTGTTAGAGCATTTGATGCTAAGAATGTGAAGTTTAATTAAAAAATGCAAGCTAAAATGAGATAGTAATCAAACCAAGGGGCAAGCTGCCGGGTATAGTACTGGTCGATGAGGGACCTTGGAGTCGATGTCGGGGTCAAGCTCAGCTACCGAGGATAGTTGGGAATGGGATAACAGTTAAGGATATGATTAAACAAGGCTCTTTATGGCCAATACTAAGCAATATAATGAAGAACAAGTTAGGGAGCGATGGATATTAAAGTGGTCTCGGACGAGTGGGAGCGAGTTAGTTTAGAAAGAAGAGAGAGAGATTATTGCACTTGTGGAGAAAATGAAGCTATATCAGTCCCTTACAAGTTAGTGTGAGTCCCCTTTATATAGGAGGGGAACTCGGCTACAAGTACATGGGCATTAATTACAAAGTATGGAGATGGGTTGGCTTGACGCGACGACTCAGCATTAGCTCTGGATAGGCTGGCCCTGTCTGACTTAGTCGTATGCCTTGGGAGCTTCCCCCTCTATCCTGGCTTCGATCTCTGTCTTCTCTGAGTCGGGCCTCGATGAGACCCAAGGTCAAGAACTCGGTCGTGGCTTCCCGTCCTTGGGGTCTCGAGGCTTTCTTGCAAAATGGCTTGATAGCGAGAAATCAAGTCCTCTGATTTCGCCGCGTACATTTATCAAGGAATAAACATCGTGAGAGAAAATGGTCAACATACCTGTCAGAACGTCTCCTAGAATCTCTACCTGGGAAATCTCAAATCATATTCCCTGGACATTTAAACGTATAACAAGCATCGGAACCTGCTCGGCATTGGCCTAGGTGTCCTCTACCACAGATTTCACACCAAAACAGAAATGGCCATGTCTACCCTAAACCTCAGTGTCGCTGCAAACCCAATGCCCATGAGCTCTCACCTGGTTCTTATTGAGCATATCATCAAACCTGTAACCCTATAACTGGGGCGGTGGAGGCCTAGGTGGCCATCCGAAGTACTAGGGCCTATAACTACCCCGAGACAAGAAAATCTCATCCTCTTACGTTGCTCTTGAATCCGAGAGATATCCATACTATCCTACAATGCGGGGATGGCACATGACAGGGTCAACTCTTGGGCCAACCATACTATAAACCTGTGGATCCTGTCCCACATAGTAGTAACTATAGATGGATGATATCTAGCCAATGAGTCAAAACAGAGACTATACTTTCGAACGCCTATATTGCCCTGCCTTAGGGCTAGAAACTAATCGACACGAGCCAGTCGGATCTCACACGGTAAGTAATGGTCAAGGAAGGCATCTGAAAAATTCTCTCAAATAGCTGGAGGTGCATCACATCCCCTTAACCTCTCCCATCCCTCGTACCAAAGGATGGCTATATCTCGGAGTGGAAAAGCTGCCAGATCAACTACCTCTTCCCCATGGCATCCATAACCCGAAAGAGCTTGTGAAGATGATCTATGAAATCATGTGGGTCGTCCCACTTATATGTCCCTATGAACTCTGGGGGACTCATGACAATAAAGTCTCGGACCCTTGAACTCCCTAACCTCTCAGAATCCTGCACTAGTAGATGCCCTAGCATGTTGTTGGTGCACCGCACTCCTCATGTCCTGATCTGATAGAAGTGGAGGGGGAACTGGATGTGCGGTATATCGAGGAATCTCATCAGCTGGTGGAGGATTCGGTAATGTCTATGTAGGGGTCTCACTCTAGGCCTCAAACTAGGCCCTATCTACTAGGGGTACCCTGTTGGTCCCCTCACCCGCTATTGTATCTCTCCCTTGACTAGTCGTAGTCTTCCTAGTTACTGTCATCTCTGTATGCAAACACCAATATGTAAGTTTAACTCAAATTTCCTATAACCTAGTTCTACAACATGATTTAGATTTGAAAAAAGGGTAACCGACTCCCTAATGCCATGTAGTTCCCTCCTTATATAATGTGGTGCAGAACACATCTAGGATAGAACTACTCTGATACAAATTTTGTCATGCCCCAAACCTAGGGAGGTGAGACCAGCACCCAGTGCCTCACTTAACCGAGCATACTAACCTGAGACGGAGAAACTCTTAACATACAATGTCATACTTTGGCCATAGGTCCATATTGCAAGATAATTTGTGGAAAAAAATATAAAACTGAACAGAGACTACTACAGCTGGTAAACCACAAAATATATACATACGAGGGCTACAAGCCCAAAATACTATATTGACTAACATGATACGTCTACAAGCCTCTATTGATGGTTGTAAGGTGGTCGGAACAGGGCCCCAACCTACCCACATAATATATATAATATGTTCTCACAACCCTAGACCTAACCACTATGCAGAATGTGGAGCTTACCGGTCAAGATGAACTCGTACAACACTCGTAACTAGGGATTTTAACCTATTATTTGCTCTCTTTTATTTAGGCTATGGGTTGAAAATGCGTAAAGGAATTCCCAAAAACTGATTTAATGTGCTTGCTTGCAGGGTTTGGTCAAAATGAGGCAAAGAAGCCATAATCAACTCATGAAGGAGTCAAACTTGCACAAAGCCAAGGCTGGGACTGGAGCGCTGACAGCGGTAGAAAATAGTGGCCGCGTAAGGACTACCGCTGAGGCAACCACTATTAAGTGGCCCACGAAAGTGAGATTTCAGAGAGGCTATTTTTTAGCTTAAGAACCAACGCTGACCGTGATGGAAAGAACGACTGCAAAATCTATGGCGCGGCAATGGATGGATTTTCTCTGAGAGCTTACATTAAGGTTCAGAGACTCTACATTTTTGGCTTAAGTGAAAAACGTGGTCCGCGTCAAAATTACGCAGCCGCGTCTGTTTCCCATGCGGACGTGGTTGAAAATGCGCGGTACATGAATTCAAGTTCTACCCAAGCCCAATTATGAAGAAACGTGGACCGTGCTCATTATTACGCGGTCGTGGATGCGGTCAGAATTACGCGTCTGCGGATTCTCTACAGGGGCATTTTTGTCTGAAATTTTGGCTTTATATAAATAGATCCTTTTGTCCATTTTAGGTCAATGTTTTTGGAGAGAACACGTGAACAGCTATTTTATACCTTTTTGAGTAATTTTAGAGTAAATTTATCTCTAATCTTTAGATTTTCATCTTGTATTTGAATAGTATTGATTATATTTCATTTTCATCTCTAATTTCTGCTATTTTCATGAGTAGTTAAACCCATACCTAGGGTTGTGACCAAACCCTAGTGTGGGTATTTAATGGGTCATGAAATTTAGGGCTTAATTGCTTTTGGGTGAGTGATATTTAGCCTAATTTATGCTTTAATTGTTGAATTAGTGGTTGCAAATACTGATTCGTGCCTTTATGACTTAGACTCTTCTTAAGAAAGAGGGACTAAATCTAGGAAAATTAGGCTAACAAGAAATTAGGGTGAATTAAAGAGATTGATAGCCCCAATTAAAGGGTTAAACTTATAATACCCGACTTGAGCCAATATCATTCGTTATACATGAACACCCATTTGGGCTTGAGAAAGCCAAATTGGGCAAAGTCACACAAACTACCGAGAGGTATAGAGTAAGCACTTATGTGTGATGGTTATATCACGACCCCAATCATAACAAGCTTGCCTTGAATTCTTGATACCCGTTAGATATACACCTAGGCAGAAGTAACTACCCTAATCCCTTTTAATCCTTGAAAACAACCAACAAAAGTATTGTACTTAGTTTTAACTATTACATGCTATATAATAGAAGTATAAGTAGAAAACAAAACCAACCATTTGTGAAAATACAACTAAGAGCAAAACCCGCATCTCTACTTGGATATAAACCTAACTCCAAACTAATTAACTCCTTTTGGATTCGATCTCGACCTTTGTTGGGTAAAACTGCATCGACCATCCTTGTTATTCAATAGTAGTGCATGTTTGGAAACAATCAATTTTTGGCACTGTTGCCGGGGAGTTGAACGATTTTAGCTATATCTCCGAGTATTTGTGTGTTTTATTTTTCTTTCCTTCAGATTTTCTAATTTGTTTGTGAATTACTCTTAGGTACAATATGGCTCTTGACAATGATGCTCCCGGAAATTTTCCATTGGGAGAGGAGGTAGATGATGATAATGTAGATGAGATTCAACACAAACCTCAAGCACAAAGGAGAGGCCGACCGCCTCATGATAATATTCCAAACCTTCCCCCACCTCTAGCAAGGGCAACATACTGGGTATTGCCCAACGAAGGATATGCAAGTGCAATAGTCCCACCCCGGATTAGGGCGGGCAACTTCCAAACAACCAATGTGATGCTTACACTCTTGGAACAGAGGGGTTTCTTCACTGGAGCTTCACACCAAATTCCTACAAGCTCTTAAGGGTTTTGTTGATACATGCTGGGGAGCAAGCAAACTAACGTTTCTGAGGACACATTGAGATTAAGGCTTTTCACATTCTCTCTAAGGGGGGGGGGCTTTGGATTGGCTTGAGAGGTTTCCCAACCATTCCATCACCACAGGGATGAGTTGGCCAAGAAATTCATAACAAAGTTCTTCTCGCCGGGATATATGGCGACACTGAGAGATGAGATCCTTGCCTTTAAATAAGAGCCAAATGAACTGCTCCATGAGATTTGGGAAAGGTATTAGACGATTGTTAATAAATTTCCAAACAATGACATGACCGAAGCCATGATCCAACAAACATTCTACTGTGGTATGAACACTACCAAACAGTGTGTAGTTAACCAACTCACTGGGGGAAACTTCATGAACATACCTTATGCTGAGGCGTGTGATATACTTGATGAGATGACAGACACTTCTTCGGCGTGGCAAAGTCGAGCTAATGTGCCATAAGGTGATCCCAATGTCATTCACCTACACAAAGAGCTCCATGACCATGTCCAAGCAATAGCTGAGTTAACTTCGATCATGAACTAGTTTGACAAAGCTCAATTGCAACAATTTCAAGGGCCAAAACAAATGAATGTCATGGAAGGGGTAAATATGATGGTCAACAAGAGGAGGCAAAGAAGTCAGCAAAGTCAAGGAAACCCGGATCAATTTGAGCAAGGTGGAAATTGTTAAAATCAAGATGATGTGTATGATGATCAAAGTTAAGAGGTTCAGTATGTTAATCACTACCAAGGAAAATGGGGCAATGCTCTGAATCAACAACAACAGTGGAGATCCCAAAGAAATTAGGGAAATCAAAATCAACAAGGAAATTGGAACAGTGGAGATAACAACAACCAAAGCAACTGGGGGAACAACAATCAAAATTGGGGCAACCAAGGAAACTGGGGTGGCAATAACAATAGCAATTGGGGAGGAAATAACAACCAAGGGGGTTGGAATAACAATAATCAAGGGAATCGGGGGCCAGACTTTCAAAGGCCTCCGATGTTTCAACAACCCACCTCCATATCCATCACCAGGTCCTAGATCATAAATAATGAGATGGGACAGATTGAGACAATGTTTGAGAAAATGATGAAGCAAAATGCCGACTCTGACGCCCAATTGGCGTCCCACAATACTGCTATCTGCATCTTGGAGGTCCAACTTGGCTAAATTTCTCAAGCTTTGGATAGTCGCCCTAAGAGGGTACTACCTAGTGACACAGTAGTAAACCCGAAGGGAGAGAACAATACGGGCCACGCTATGGTGGTGACTACAAGGAATGATAGAGGTGGAGTTGTTAGTACCTCAAATGCAAGAAAGGTTGTGAGTGATGATATGTTGGTGCAATATGATGATAAGCAAAGCAATGATGTGCAAGTGAGTGATGAGAATGTGGATCAAGAAGTGAGAATTGACATTGATGACAACATTGAGGAGACACAAAATGATGTGAACCCGTCTAGGGAACACGTGATATACATACCGAAAACGGTAGTGTCCAAAGCCAAGGCTCCTTTGCCAAGGCCTCCTCCACCATGCCCTCAAAGGATTGAAAACCAAAACAATGAGAACTAGGTAGAGAAATTTATTGATATGATGAAAAGTTTGTCCATAAATGTGCCTTTGGTGGAGGCTCTAGAACAAATGCCGGGATATGCCAAGTTTATGAAAGACTTGGTAACAAAGAAGAGATCCATGAATTGTGAAACAATCAAGATGAAGCATCAAGTGAGTGCCATTGTACATTCCATGGCCACAAAGCTAGAAGACCCCGGTTCTTTTATAATCTCGTGCACTATTGGTAGTGCTAATTTTGCCAAAGCTTTGTGCGACTTGGGGGCAAGCATTAACTTGATGCCATATTCTGTGTTTAAGACATTGGGGATTGGGAGCAAAGGCACATATCCATGATGTTGCAAATGGCGGATAGGACAATAAAGAGGCCATTGGGGATCAAAGATGATGTGCTGGTTCGGGTCGACAAGTTCATACATCCCCAGATTTTGTGATACTTGACTATGAGGTTGACTATGACGTACCGATCATATTGGGGAGACCTTTCCTAGCTACAGTGAAGGCTTTAGTTGATGTGGAAGCAGAGGAGCTCGCCATATGGGTGGGTGATTAAAACGTTGTGTTCCATGTCTGCAAGTCAATAAGGAAGCCCAATATTAACGAAGTATGTTCATTTGTGGATCTTGTGACAGAGGTAATTGTTGAAGACACTAGTGTTGTGATTAATGTGGAGGATCCTTTAGAAGCCGTGTTTCTGAACCATGATGTGACTGAGGATGAAGTCTTGGTGGAATATGTCAATGCTTTGCAAGGAATGAGTTCATACATATATGAGCCCCGGAAACTTTCCTTTGATATTGAGAACCAAAAGATTCCACAAACAAAGCCTTCAATCGAGAAACCTCCCATTTTGGAGTTGAAGCCTTTGCTTTCACACCTCAGGTATGAATTCTTGGGCCCTTATTCAACTTTACCTGTTATTCTTGCTTTGTGCTTAACTAACATGCTGGTAGATGCCACCCTTGTGGTGCTCCAAAGAAGGAAGGATGCAATTAGATGGACTCTAGTTGACATTCGGGGGATACCCTACCTTTTGCATGCACAAAGTTATACTAGATGATGATGCCAAACCCTCCGTGGAACATTAAAGGAGATTGAATGAGGCCATACAGAGGTCGTCAAGAAGGAAATTATCAAGCGGCTAGATGCAGGGTTTTGTACCCCATTTCGGATAGTTTATGGACTTCACCGATACAATGTGTGCCAAAGAATGGGGTAAGACTGTGGTCACAAATGAGAGAAATATGTTGATCCCTACTAGGACTGTCATCGGATGGAGGGAATTCATAGATTACTGAAAGCTGGACAAAGTGACCCGCAACGATCATTTTACATTGCCCTTTCTTGATTAAATGTTGGATTGACTTGTCGGGCGTGCCTACTATTGCTTTTTGGATAGGTACTCAAGTTATAACCAGATTTTGATTGCACTGGAAGACTAGGAGAAAACCACTTTCACATGTCCGTATGGCACCTTTGCATTCTCATGGATGCCATTTGGTTTGTGTAATGCACCAGCTACCTTTCAGTGGTGTATGATGGCAATATTTATGGATATAGTGGAGAACTTCCTTGATGTTTTCATGGATGACTTTAGTGTTGTGGGTGACTCCTTTGAAGAATGCTTGAATAATCTTGACAAAGTGTTGGAGCGATGTAAAGAGACCAACCTAGTGCTTAACTGGGAAAAGTGCCACTTTATGGTTGAGGAGGGCATTGTCCTCAACCATAAGACCTCAAAGAACGGTATTGAAATGGACAAAGCAAAAATTGATGTGATTTCAAAACTCCCTCCTCCCACTTCCGTCAAGGGAGTTAGGAGCTTCCTTGGTTACGCGGGGTTCTACCGTCGGTTCATCAAGGACTTCTCAAAGGTGGTGAACCCCTTGTGCAAGTTATTTAAAAGGATGCAAAGTTTGTGTTCAATAATGATTGCATGAAAGCTTTTGAGCTTCTCAAGAATAGATTGACTACCACTCCCATCATCACTGCAACAAATTGGAGCTTACCATTTGAGCTTATGTGCGATGCTAGTGGCGTTGCGGTAGGAGAGGTTTTGAGGCAAATGATCAAGAAGATATTTCATCCGCTCTATTATGCAAATAAAATGATGAATGATTCCCAAGTCAATTATGCGGTGACCGAGAAAGAGTTACTAGACATTGTCTTCACCATGGAAAAGTTTAGGCCATATCTCATGAGTACCAAAGTGATTGTGCACGCTGATTACACGGCACTCCGTTACTTGATGACAAAAAAGGACTCTAAGGCAAGGTTGATGAGATGGGTTCTTCTGCTTCAGGAGTTTGACCATGAAATTATTGATTGAAAAGGGTGTAAAAATAAAGTGGCAGACAACTTGTCCCACTAGGAAGAGGAGGGGAGGCCCCATGAAGGCCTCGAAAGTAATGATTAGTTTTTGGATGAACAACTCATCTCCGTGTCTTTGAATAGTATACCTTGGTTCGCCGATGTGGCTAACTTTTTTGTGACCGGCATTGTCCGATGAGCTCTCTTCTAACTAAAGGAAGAAGCTTAAACGGGACAACTTGGATTATTACTGGGATGAGCCTTATCTTTTCAAGATTTGTAATGATGGTGTGATCCGAAGATGTGTTCCGGAAGATGACCAAATGAGTATTTTTTATGTTTTCCATTCCTCGCCCTACGGTGGTTATCATGGTGGGATGACAACTGCTTCAAAGGTTCTCAACTGTGGATTTTATTCACCTACCCTGTATAAAGATGCTAGTGAGCTTATTAAGAGGTGTGATGAGTGTCAGAGAGCTGGTGGAATTTCCAAGAAGGATGAAATGCCTCTCACCACTATTCTTGAGATTGATATTTTTGATATGTGGGCATCGACTTCATGGGACCATTTGTGAGTTCATGTAGTAACACTTACATTCTGGTTACTGTTGATTATGTTTCCAAGTGGGTTGAAGCTGTGGCTTTTCCCAACAATGAGGCATGGAGTGTGGTGGCTTTCTTAAAGAAATACATATTCACAAGGTTTGGCACTCCAAGAGCATCCATCAGTGATGGGGGTTCTCATTTCTGTAACAAAGCCTTTGATACTTTACTCACCAAGTATGGTGTCACTCACAAGGTGTCAACTCCTTATTACCCCAAGCAAGTGGGCAGGTTGAGGTTTCCAACTGGGAGATCAAGAGTATTTTTTCCAAGACTATCAATGCAAATTGGACTGATTGGTCAAGGAAAATTGATGATGTTTTATGGGCCTATAGAACAGCTTACAAGACTCCAATTGGTATGTCTCCATATCGGTTGGTATTGGGGAAAGCATGTCACCTCACGATGGAATTAAAGCATAAGGCCATGTGGGCGCTGAAGAAGTTAAACCTTGAATGGGATATAGCTGCAAATCTCTAGGTAGAGCAACTAAATGAACTTGATGAGTTCCAATTTCATGCTATCTTGCTCGTGCTTATATAAGAAAAAGATGAAGTACTTACATGAAAAATATGTTTAGAACAAGGAATTCAAGGAGTGTGACTTGGTTCTTCTATTCAACTCTCAGTTACGAATGTTTTGGGGAAAGCTCAAGTCAAAATGGAGTGTCCTTTTGAAGTGGTGCATGTAACTCCGTTTGGTGCTCTTGATTTGAAAAAGAAATGGTGAAATCTTCCGAGATTACGGGCACCGAGAGAAGCAATATCTTGTAAAGTTGGATTATAGCCACGTGGTAGCATTGATCCATTTCAAGTGAATGATGGTAACATGCGTCATGCCGCAATGTTAAATTAGGTGCTTCTTGGGAAGTAACCCATGTGTTTTTCTTTCTTTTTGCCTTTCTCCTTAGATTAGGCTTTCTTTTGAACTAACTGGTTGTGAGCTTTGTGTAGGAATTATTTGTGCAGTGCAGGACTATTGCTAGAAAAATTTTCCTAAGTGTGGGGAATTACACGGACTGTGCTCAAAATTTCGCGGTCAATGAGAGCTTTTCACGGGGGCACAATTTGTCAGTGGATGGTGACTTGAAAAGTCCAAAATATCATTTCTCTAAAGTTGTATTCACATCCGCGTTCTTTATTTCGTGGTCCGTGTTGATCTTATGTGGCCGTGCTCGTTTTTCCGCTCTCAGCGGACTTCCAAAAAGGCTCTCCATCAGGTAAAAGAACGCGGACCGCAGTAAAATTTCATGGTCGCGTTCAGGTAAGTTGTGGGTTCCCATTTTGTTGGTATAAATAGAACATCTTTAGCACTGTTACCCTTTTTCGTCCCTCGCACTCTTAGAGCAATCACACTACTGTTCACGCTCTTCTAATTTGAACTTCAATCTCATATCATTAAGCAAGAGTTTGTTTTTACCACAAATCTCACAACTAGTATGTTCAAAATTTTGTATTAATTTTATTTCTTCTTTTCTTTTATTTAGTTTTACTTTTTCTTTTTTATTAGGGTAAATACATGCCAAAATCAAAATAATGATTAAGTGATGCTAATAATTCATGTGGGTACTTTTTTTGCATGCCTAATGGGGGATAGGGTTGTACACTATGCCTGTTAGTTGTTTAAATATTTGCACTAAGAGAAATTCTAGGTCTAAGATAAGTCATCAGTGCCCGTCTAGTATATATTTCGCGGACAGTGGTCAAAATTACGATGTCTGTGTTCATGCTTTTGTGAGGCTGAATTGGTTATAAGTTCGCGGACGCGGTGATTTTTCCACGGTCTGCAGTTGAATTTATGCGGCCGCGTCCATAATTTTGCAGTCCGCATTAATGAACATCAGAAAGTTTGCAAACTGCTTTCGCGGCCGCGTTCTCTTTTACGCGGTCCTCAATTGATGTTTCGCGGCCACACCCATTATTTCGCGGTCTGTGGCAGTCCATCATCAGAGAGTTGGTAGTCTGATCCCAACTCTTTCACGGTCGCGCTACTTTTTACGCGGACCGCGATGGACTCTTCGTGGCCACGCTTATTTTTTCTATAGTCCGCAGTGCCTAGTTCTAGGAAGCAGTTCTGTATTTCAACTGTAATGTTTTAATTCACTCAAAGCTTTGTTCTGACTGATGTTCTGTGATTGTTTGCTATTGACAGTGGTTCGATCCCGAGTTTGAAGCAATACAGCTAAAGGGAGGGTGGAACCCTCCCGAGGTAGAGGAAAACAAAAAACCAAGTTACCACTAGCAGACCAAAAATCAATTGGGAAAATGAGAGCAGCCATCAAAGCTGCGGATAAAGCAGTGGAACACTCAGATATGAGTGAGTATTTCCCTTCCCGAGAAGCTTCAGAAGGAGACTCTGTGTCCACTCATATCCCCGAAAAGTTCCAAGGGAAATACCGGTTACGAGATTAACCTACCTCCACTTCTGAGTCATCTGATGGCTCAGAAGAAGATAGTGAGGCTTCGGGATCATCTTGCCAACCTGCTACAACTCCGGCCTCACCATCTGCCCCTGCCCCTATTAATATTGATGATGACGAGGTCCTGAAGGATGGGAGAGGGGGTGAAACTATTGTTGGGGGTTTGGAAAGGTCAAGAAAACCGGAGGTGTGGCAGCTTAGATTTGTCAGTGAAAATGCCTACCACAAATTCTGGAAATAGTGGCCACAATGGTCTCTCACCCTCGAGAGGCAATTCATAGAAAGAGATCTTCTACCCCACAATACCAATATGAAGAAACAACGAGCACTTAGTCAAATAATTCTATGTCAAAGTTGGCCACATTAAAAAGGGCACCTATGTGACCAATGTATGGAACCGGAAGATCAGATTTGATGGCAAGACACTGAACACATATGTCGGGTTTGATGATGTGGATGAATCCCTATAATTGGAGAAGGTTACTTTAGATGAGGCAACCCGTCCATGGCTTGCGGAGGTAATAGCTATCCCCGAGACAACACCTGTTTGGCTTAAACCTAATGTCCAAATAGCTAGAAACTGTCTGAGCATTGAAGCGAAAGGGTGGTGTACATTCGTCTACAGCCGGCTAGACCTATCCTAGCATGACAGTGATATACCTATCTCCCGAGCAATTGTTGTGGCTTCTATTATGGTAGGGTACACGGTAAATATGGGAAATCTCATGTCAAGAATCATCACCAAGGCTATCAAGAAGGATGAAAGAACATACCCCTACCCCAACTTCCTCAGTATATATTTAAAGAACCAAGAGGTAGAAGGGAGGGATTTTGACACAAAAGTGAAGCCGAAAAGGCCCTTCTCTTCGTACAACCTTCAGGGAGCAAACCACCCCAAGTCTAAAGGCAAAGCCACTACCTCCACTGGCCAATCTGAAGAGCCACAGTTAGTGGCCACTGGGTCCAAGCCTTCCGCAGCTGAAGGTTCCTCTACTGCTATGCCACCACCATCATCCGGGCCTTTTGTCTCTACCCCATTATTTGTGCCTTCCTCCTTATTTTACCCTCAGACTGCATTACGGGTTAATCAGACTTTATCCAGCATCAACAACTGGATGTAGGTAGCTACATCAAAGCTATCTGCCTTATCCAGTGCAGTCACAGCACAGACCGCTCTAGCATAGCTTCAGATGCCTCCATCAGTGGAGAATTCATTGAAGGAGCTTCTGGACAATCAGAAGAAACTTCTAGACAACCAATAAAAAATCCATGAGACTTTGGATACTCATGGGAAGGCAATCAAGGAGCTGGGCAAGCAGATCAAGAAGCTAAAAAAGACTCAGGCCACAAAGGAGGCAATGTATAGCGTGATGGATGATGTTGCCAAGCTCACTTCTGCCGGAGATCTTCCACTTGACTTACTCATGAAGGAGACTATTCTAGGAGCACAAGCAGCACAGATTCTAGAGCAAGAGGCTGACAGAGAGCCTATGAGAGGATTTGTGGTGCCCCAATCTGAGGACATAAAGATACAGTTGGAGGATCCAGAGGGAGCTGAGGACCCCACGCAGACAGAGACCACATAGGGAATTTTCTTCACTCTCAATCCCTTCCTGATCTTATTTTTGCTTTTAGCATTGAGGACAACGATAGCTTTTATTTGGGGGTGGTCATATTTTGATTTGATGACTAGCATGTAATAATTATGATACTATTTTTATTTATTTTTACTTATCGTTATTTTTCACTTTTGTATGTATATAACTTTACCATTCCATGTATATAATCATTGCCATTTTGTTTATATTCGTGTCTTTCCATTATTATACATATTCATTTTACTTTTCGTAGTTTACTTTATAACTTCTTGTGTTCTTTTCCCTTAATATCTCAGCTTTTATTTCCGTTAGTAGTTTCTTTTTGAGTTCTTAGATTTGGAATCAATAATCCTTTAGTTTTATTAATGCCACGATTCTTTCCAAAGGTGGATATTGTATGAATCGGGTGGCTCTTCCCGATGATTGATGGCGTGACAATCTTCTTAAGGGTTTGAGTTCGTTTTCTTTATATTTTTGTGTAAATTGTAGTAAAGAATAAAAATGTCTTAGGAAAGCTTCACGTGGGCCTAACACATTTACCTTTGACCTTATGGTTGGAAACATGTTGATTGGCAAAGAATAGTTCTAGTTGTGACCTTTATACTCTTGTGTTGACTAAACAATCATCGAGTGGCTTCTTGGAGCCATTTGTGTTACTCAATCTTAGCTAGGGTTGTTGTGAGCCCTCGACTCTATTCTCTTTAGCAATCAAATAGCTTGTGAGGTGAGGTATTGATTTGCAAGTCCAAGTCCCGTACCACTAAGTCTAGAACTTGCCTTAAATGTTTGTCTAGGCAAAATTCTAAGTGTAGCTCAAATTGAGAAATGATTATTGGCTCTCCTTGATCCAACTTGAAACTTGAAAGCATCCATAGTCCACCAAATATGATATCCCTAGTCAACCTCGTTGAGCCGAAGCCCTTGTTCTTTCAAAAACCATGATACAAGCCTCTATCCGTTCTATAATGACGCTCTCTTGGCACCTGATCTTTCCTTAGCATTCACAATTGGCAAAATCATAAGTTTGGGGAGAGAGACGAGGAATGTGAAATTGATAAAAGGCACAAAATGAAGAAAAGGGAAGGCAAAAGAAAAGAATGAAAAGCCAAAAAGCCAAAAAGAAAGTGAATAGTATGGAAAAATGAAGGCGTTCATTGAAAGCAATGATGAAAGGCTTGGAATGTTTAGAAATGGAGAAAATTGATTGTCATGAATAAGAAAGAGTGACAATGTGTCTATCTAGTTCACCTAAGAAAGAAGAAAATGACTCAAAGAGTCAAGAAAGTGTGAGCTAAAATGAGAAAATGAAGTGCTTAAGGAAAGATGAAACCTTCATAGACCGACAAATCCTACCTTGTATGGGTGTAAGTGCAAATCTCCTATAGGGTGGTTTGATCTTAGAGAATCTGGGTTACATGTGCCAGACTTGGTTCAGCAGGCCGTACAGAAGGTAAATTTTATCCAAGAGCGACTGTTGACAGATCAAAGTCATAAAAATTCATATTCTTACGTGCGACGATGAGACTTAGAGTTTGGGGTTGATGATTGGGTATTATTAAAGGTTTCACCTATGAAGGGCATGATGAGGTTTGGAAAGAAAGGCAATCTTAGCCCATGGTACATTGGGCATCATAGAATTATTTGGATAGTTGGTCGAATAGCTTATGAGTTAGATTTGCCCTCAGAATTAGAGTTTGTCCATTGGTTTTTCACGTATCTATGTTACGAAAGTAAATTGAGGATCCTACCCAAGTGGCGCCCACTAATGATTTATAGATCACAAAGGACTTATCGTATGAGGAAGTTCCAGTTGCCATCCTAGACCTACAAATCCGCAAGCTATGAAATAAGGAGGTAGCTGCCGTAAAGGTTTTATGGAGAAGCGAAAACATGGAAGAGATCATGTGGGAAGCGGAGGAAGAAATTTTCTCATGTCTATAAGAGTAAACATTTGAGGACGAATGTTCCAAAGGGGGTTATGATGTTACACCTCATATTTCGTGCATAAAAGTACGTTGTAAGCAAACTGATGTAAGACCAAAAATGAGATCATCTTTGAAAGTATATAAAATAAGTTAATCATGTTACGTTGAGGTTACAAACATTTAAGATCATAAACAACAAGTACCAAGAGGGCTGGAAGGCTCAGAAGCTAAATGAATTGAAGAAAATAATGTTTCGTCGAAAGTTAACAAGTTTGGAATGTTAGAACTCGTACATTTGGGGTGAGACTAGGGTGCTCAACATGATAAGAGATCTATGTTATGGGTTATTTCCGTGGTAAGTTAGTCTTGTGTTAAGTTTTTAAGTAAAGCGAGTTGGGGAACAAAAGTCGACAAAACTCATTACAAGTTACATTCATAAGTTTTAGTGAAATTTAGGTCAAATGTCACTGAGCTTTTCTCCCATTATAATTAGAGTTACGGGGTGATCCACCCATCATATTGAACATCTATGAGGTGATCCACCCATCAAATTGAAGATCTATAAATCTAGTTTCTAACTCATTATACCGTTTGTCAATAAGACATCAGAGTAGAGAGAGATATATGTCCAAAAAGGGGCTATTTTGGGTCAGCCAAAAAGCCTTTTTAAGGGATTATCTCCTTCAAATATTACACTCATTATATATCAAAATAACTAGAGATAATCCCATGCAAAAATTCCCCCCGCCTCCACCCCCAAAAAAAATTCAACACAAACCCTAAATGATTTTCTCTTCTTCTCAACTTCTAGTTGGAGGAAATCCTAAGGGTTGAAGGACCAAGCATGGAACTAAGATATTCACCAAATATGGTAAGTATACTTCTCTCTTTAATCCATTATTTTCTTCTGGAAGAATATAGAAACTCGTTCTATAATTGTAAGAACTCGCGGGACGGTGATCGGAAGCCATGAGTTCAAGTTATTCAACTTGTAGTGGACTGTTTTGTATGTTGTTTCGTGTTTGATGATTGGTGTTGTATCGAATTGGGAGGTATTAGGGATTATAGGGGAGATGTTTCCCATTTAATATAATATAAGCTCGTCGTCCATTGTGCGATAGTTGTACCGTTTGTAACTTAATAATAATATTATTATCATTGTTGTAGATTAAGGTGAGAGGGATGAGTTCAACGTGGTTATTGGAAAGATTGACATAAGGTATGTTAAGGCTAAGCCTTGCCTTCATTTTAGCATGATCCCGTAATTATATGTATTTGATAACGACACATAAAGAGAAGTTCCTATTACTGTACTTATGTACATTATCCTAGCTCATAAGTTACAGTATTCTCCGTTATCGGGACTTTATATTCAGTTTAGAATTGTCTTCTTTCATCCAAGATAGCAGAGAGTCTATGTATATATAGTATTACACTATTTCTACCACCATCGATCTATAAATGATGGGAAGGCCCCTCTTGGGAAACCTCTGATCAGATGGTAAGTTATATACCCAGCCTACTATGGCCGAGCACCTATGAGCGGGCCCGGAATAGCTGAGATACCGATCATAGTATGGCCGAGCGCCTATGAACGAGCCTACTACGATAGAGTAGTTACACGTACCGAGCCTTATAAGTCCGGATAAATGTTTTACTTAATATATTAAGAGAGTTGAGTCAGTATCAGTAGGTAAGTATATCTTCAAATAATCATTAACACTAGTTACTTTCAGTTATTATATTATCAGTCAATTTTCAGCTTTTAGTTATTCTATTACATTACATACTCAGCACATTATTTCATACTAATGTCCCTTTTCTGGGGACGCTGCAATTCATGCATGCATGTTCTGATAGATAGACGAGTAAACCTTCTCAGTAGGTGTTGTCCGAGTTCAACTTGATCAGTAAGCTCCATGTCCTTCAGAGTTGATGGATCTAGGGTTATGAGTACATATTACACACAAACACACACACACACACACACACACACACACACATATATATATATATTAATTGGGTAGGTCGATGCCCTGTTCCGACTATAGTACATTTATTAGTAGAAGCTTGTAAACATATCATGTCAGTCAGTGCAGTATGTATGGCTTATTGGCCTTGTATGTATATTTTTTTGGTTTGTCAGTTGTAGTAGTTATGACGGCCTTGTTGGTCTAGCTTTATAACATTATGTATTGAGAGTCCCTTTGTCACAGGTGGATACGCTCAGTTAAGTGAGGCACCGGGTGACGGTCTCGGCTTTCAGTTTGGGGCGTGACAGGGCAATTTACATTTGTGAAAAATATGTCTCATTTGTGACTTAGCTGAGCCTGATGCACTGATCGCATTTGCGATCAGTGTGTTGCATTTTTTGCCATCGCATTTGCGAACAAGAGTTCATAAATGTGATACATGCATCTGGATAAAAGGAGGGAAAATGGGACTTAGCTCATTTTACACTATTTCTCAACCCTAACACTCTAGAGGCACTTTGTCAAGAATTTCTTATTCCCAAAATCATTGGTAAGCAGCTCTAATCCACTTTCTTTCAATTCACCATTACTTTTCAGGACTTTTTAACATCAAATATAGGATTTCAATGATAGAAATTAAGGATTTGGGTAGAAATTAGGAATTTTACAAATTTAAGATTTAGACCTCAAATGAATGTAAGATTTCGAAACAAATTACATAACCAGGCTCGGGAATGAATGGGTAATCACATTTTGGTAATAATCTTAGATTTTGACCAAGCGAGCTTGGGATTGACTTTTTCAATTTTATCAAAGATTGAAACTTTTTCATTCGTCGGTAGTATTTTAAATATTTTGATCGATAATTGGTTAGATTTGGTTAGTTTGGAGGCTTGTTTGAAAGGCATGGTCATGGTCCATTGATTGATTTGGTTGTAAAGTGAGGTAAGTATCATGTCTAACTTTGATTTGAGGGGATTATGACTTGTTGATCTATTTGTTGTGTGAATTTATGTAGGAAAATAGCGTATTTGAGTATATACATTGTCGCAGGTTAAAGGATGCGGGTTGGTGTATTTTTTCATTATTTTTTGTTATTTCATGCCTTCATTTAATCCATGTTATTTCTTGTTAAATGATTTAATTGTCACTTTCCTTTAATTGTTTAATTTATGCCCTAACCATTACATGCCTTACTTGCTAATTGTTTCAATGTATCTGTGTCTTTATTCATTCACTGTCTTTACTTGTATTTCACCTTGTGTGGTATTAGATAGCTACTTTTATCCGCTTTATGTTCTTAATTGTTTATTTCTTTTATTGTATATTATTTGAATTATGTCGTATTTGTTATGAATGTTCATTTTATTATTAATGTGTGGGATGCTGTAACAAATGTTGGTATTACTATTTGGGATCGGGTTGTACACCGCAACTGTATTTATATAAAATTGTGGATTGAGTTGCGCACCACAAATTAGACTTGTTATTTTGATATAATCCTGGATCGGATTGCACACCGCAACAAAGTATGATGTGTAGTAAGTGATAGATGTTGTAGAATTTACTTCAGTAGTGTGATATGAGATTTGAGAACATGTTATTACGGGGCCCTCTAGTAGTTGATTTCGAGTCCATTTATATGAGTATATTGCTTTATCTATATTATTGTATTATGTTGTTCTTATTCGTACAAGTTTATTGTAAGTGTCTTGTCATAGCCTCGTCACTACTTTGTTGAGGTTAGGCTCAGCACTTATAGAGTACATTGGGTCTGTTGTACTTACGCTACACTTCTACACTTCTTGTGCAGATCCCAGAGTTGGTCCCAGCTTGCTAAGGAGACTTGAGGAAGAGCTGCTGGCGTTCGCAGTCCTTGAAGTAACCTTCTATCCGTTTTTACTGTTTACTTATATTTCAAATAGTTGTATTTTGTTCAGACATTATTTGTAGAACTCTACTTGCTTATGTATTCATGGCAGCAGATTTTTGGGATATGTTTAGACCACGTTGCATTTGTATTTTTCACATCTATTTCAGATTATTCCAGTTCATATTATTAATGTTTGATTTTAAGCTACTAAAATGGTTAATTAATTAGCTAAAATTGCCTAGAAGGTGGATGTTATGCGCCATCACGGCCCCACAGTTAGGCTTTCGGATCATGACAAGTTGGTATCAGAGCACTAGGTTTTTTAGGTCTCATGAGTCATGACCAAGCTTAGTAGAGTCTGGATGATCAGCATGGAGACGTCTGTGGTACGGAGACATTTGTTTTTATCTTCTAAAAGATATATAGCTTTTGGAAATGTCACTTTTTTCTTTCTCTATTGTGCGACCATATTATATCATTGAAGTTTGAACCAATCTATTGTTGTTCCCTCGCAGATGATTAGGACACGCACAACATCCATAGTCGAGCATGAACAAGAGCCCCAGGTTGCAGCCACTACTAGAGGTAGGGGCCGGGGCCGAGGTAGGGGACAAGGCAGAGCGGAACTCACTCTAGAACCTATGTAGCAGCACCACCACATAGACTCAAATTGAGTAGGAAGAGGAGATCACTGCTCCAGCCGTGCCACTTGGATCAGCTCAAGTCCTGAAGGGATTCATGGCAACTCCCACACTTCAGGACACTCTTGTCTATCTGGTGGGTGTTATGGAGAGTGTGGCCCAGGCTGGAGTATTTCCTATAGTAGTAGTTGTCTCTCTGGCTAGGCGAGGAGCCCAGAATTCGGTAACTAGTTCAGCTCGTTGTTGCTTCATACAAGGTAGAGACCCGCTATGTCCTCGGAGTGGTTTAAGAGGTTGGACAAGTTCACCAAGATCATTCCTATTCATTTTGGTAGTACACCTTCTGAAGACCCACATGATTATTTGGACTGTTGCCACAAGGTTTTTCGCAACATATGTATTGTGGAGTTTAATAGAGTTGACTTTGCAGTGTTTTAGATGATAGGTTCTACCAAGAAGTGATGGTAGGATTATGAGTGAGGCAGACCAGCAAGTTCACCTCTACTCACTCGGGATCAGTTCTCATAACTATTTTTAGAGAAAGTCATTCCTTTTACTCTGATAGAGGAGTATCGCAACCAGTTTGAGTGTCTACAACAGGGTACTTTGACTATTACCAAGAACTAGATCGTATTTGTGGACCTATCTCGCTATGCAGTTGTTTTTTATCCTAGTTGAGAAGGAAAGAGTGAGGAGGTTTATAGATGGCCTCACTTATGGTGTTAGGGTACAAATGGACAAGGAGACTGGGGATGATATTTCTTTCCAATGGATTATAGAGATTGCTAAATGGAATGTGATGATGCTTGGTCAGGGTAGAGAGGCAGTATCTAAGAAGTGGCCTCGTCATTTTTGTATTTTCAGTGGTGCCTCATTTGGAGGTAGGGGTCCATTGGTAGAGGTCATCCTCACAGGCCGGTTCAGCCAATGCTTTAGGTAGCACACGGTGCTTCGAGTAGCCATGGTTTTTATGGGTCTCATCTTGAGTAGCTAGCCTACAGTGCACCTTCAGCTCCCATCAGTGCACTACCGATTCAAAGCTATCATGGTGGCTATCTGGGCCATCAGGGTAAATCCCAAATTTAGCAACAACATCAATCGAGAGAGTGCTTTGAGTGTGGATGTACGGTTCATATCAGGAGGTATTGTCCTACTCTTCAGAGTAGTATGCCTCAGTAAGGTTCTCATACCATGGTTTAGGCATCGGTTGCTCCATCGCCTACTTAGCTAACTAGAGCCGAGGGTCAGACAACTAGAGGTAGTGGTCAGGCCATTAGTGGTAGAGGCTAACCAGTTAGAAGCCATCCGAGAGATGGAGATTAGAGTGGTAGGGCTCAGCCCTATTTTTATGCATTTCTAGCTTGACCTGAGGTAGAATCTCCGGATGCGATCATCGCAGGTACTATTCCAATTTGCCATAGAGATGGCTAGAGTTGTTAAAAGACTGTGATATTACCATGTTATACCGTCTTAGGAAGGCGAACATAGTGGCCAATGCATTGAGTAGGAAGGCGGAGAGTATGGTCAGTTTGGCATATTTACCAATAATTGAGAGGCCACTAGCCATAAATGCTCAGGTTTTGGCCAATCGGTTTGTGCGATTGGATGTTTCGGAGCCCAGTAGGGTGCTAGTTTGTGTTGTGGCACAGTCTTCGTTATTAGAGCATATTAAGGCTCGCCAGTTTGATGATCCTCACTTGTTGGTGCTGAAGGATACGGTGCAGTAGGGTGGTGCCAATGAGCTTGTGATTGGTGATGATGGAGTTATGCGGCTTCAAAGCCAGATTTCTGTTCCAAATGTTGATGGGTTAAGAGACTTGATCCTTGAAGAGGTGCATAGTTCATGTTATTCCATTCACCCAAGTGTCACGAAGATGTACTGTGACTTGAAGTAGCACTATTGGTGACAGAGAATGAAGAAAGACATTGTTTCTTATGTCTCTCAGTGTTTGAATTGTCAACAAGTGACAGATGAGTACCAGACATCGGGTGGATTGACTCAAAGATTGGAGATATCGAAGTAGAAATGAGAGCGCATCACTATGGATTTTGTGGTAGGCTTACCAAGGACCTTGAGGAAATATGACTCAATCTGGGTTATTGTGGACCGCTTGACATAGTCCGCACACTTTGTTCTGGTGGAGGCTTACTATTTTTTAGAGTGGTTGGCTCATATCTACATCCAAGAGATTATCCGCCTGCACGGCATGCCCAAATTCATCATTTCTAACTGAGCCATGCAGTTCACATCATATTTTTGGAGAGCCACGTAGTGTGAGTTGGGCATGTAGGTCGAGGTAAGCATAGTGTTTCATTCTCAGACGGATGGACGAATAGACGGTTTGAGAGCATTATTCATATCTTGGAGGACATGTGACGCACGTGTGTTATTTATTTTGGAGGTTTATGGGACCAGTTCTTATATCTAGAAGAGTTCGCATACAATAATAACTATGAATCGAGTATTTATATGGCTCCGTACGAGGCTATGTCATTCGACGAGTTATTGGTTTGAGCCCGAAGAGGCTAGATTGTTGGGCACTGATTTGGTCTATGATGCTATGGAAAAAGGTTAAGGTAATTCATGATCGACTTTGTACAGCTCAGTCTAGGAAGAAGCGTTATGTGGATCGAAAGCTTCGAGATGTATCTCATATGTTGGGTAAGAAGGTTCATCTTCGAGTGTCGCCTATGAATGTTGTGATGTGGTTTGCGAAGAAGGGCAAGTTGAGCCCGAGGTTTATCTGCCCATTTGAGATCATAGAGATATGTGAGGAGGTTTCTTATAGGCTTACATTTCCTCCTAGCATAGTGTGGATACATCTACTATTTCACATTTCCATGTTTTGGAAGCACCATGAGGACATCTCACATGTACTGGACTTCAGCACTGTGCATCTTGATGAAAATCTGACCTATGAGGTAGAGCTGGTGGCTTTTCTAGACCGATAGGTTTGTAAGTAGAGATCCAAAAGTTTTCCTTATGTGAGAGTGCAATTGAGGGTCATCCGATCAAGGAGGCTACATGGGAGTCCGATTCCGATATGCGAAGTAGTTACCCCCACCTTTTTACATGTCCAGTACATTCTTTATATGGTGCTTCTTTTACATTTCCTCCTAGTATATGGTGCTTCCAAAACATTCTTTACCTAGTATGAACATGTCTTTTAGAGGTAAAGAATGTGACAACCAGATAGATTATTTTTAGTATTAGCCTTTATTTCCATGTTCTAAAACCTTTATTAGCTCAATTTGATGTTTTTTGATTTGCGTGCGTGATCCGTGTAATTTTTTAAAAAGTTTTTACTAAATATTTGAAGAAAAAATGATTTTAAGCTTAAAATGGTACTTAAGTTGACCACTGTCAACATTCTTGGTAAACGACCTCGGATTAGTGTTTGGACAATTTTGTTAGGTTTGTATGATATTTTTGGACTTGTACGCACTTTTGGTTGGGTCCGGGGTAACTCGAGCACATTTCGGCATGCTATGTGAAAAATTGTGAAAGTGTGTTTTCAAGTTGAAAATCATGAGTTTTGATGATCAAATGATGTTTTTTTATGTTACTTTGATAGTTTGAGGTAATGATCAAGTTTGTAGGATGTTATTACACTTGTGTGAATGCTTGGTTTGGAGACCAGGGCTCGGGTGAGTTTCGAGTATGTTATGGATGAGTTCGGGCACTTATGCAATTGCTGGTGCATTTCCTATTACTAGTGTCTATTGAACATATCGCAAATGCGAGGTTTGGGACATATGTGCGAGCCTCGGTTTTGCAGTCAAGGAATCGCATTTGGGAGCAAGGGCTGGGGGTTGGGTCTTTGCATTTGCGATAATATGTCACTCTTGCAAAGTCCACTATGCTGGCTTTTGTGACAAAAACATCACTTGTGCAATGAGGTGTATAGTTGGGACAACTTAGCCTGATGCATTGATCGCATTTGCAATCAGTGTGTCGCATTTGCGGGCATCACATTTGCAACCAATAGTTTGCGAATGTGACACCTGCAACTAGGTAAAAGAAAGGGAAATGGGACTTAGCTTATTTTACACCATTTCTCAACTCTAAACACTCTAGTGGCGATTTTTCAAGAATTTCTTCTTCCCAAAATTATTAGTAAGCAACTGTAATCCACTTTCTTTCAATTCCTCATTACCTTTCATGAGTTTTTAACATTAAATCTAGGATTTCCATGATAGAAATTAAGGATTTTTGTAGAAATTAGGGATTTTACAAAATTGAGATTTAGACCACAAATCGAGGTTAGATTTTAAAATGAATCACATAGCCGGGCTCGAGAGTAACTTGGTAATCGGATTTTGGTCTGATCTCAGATTTTGACCTTGTGGGCCTGTGTTGACTTTTTCAATTTCATCAAAGATCGAATCATTTTCATTCGTGGGTAGTTTCTAATGCTTATTTTGAATTGTTTGATCGATAATTGGTTAGATTCGGTTGGTTTTGTGGCTTGTTGAAAAAGCAAGGCGGTGGTTGGTTGATTGATTTTGTTGCTAAGTGAGGTAAGTGTCATATTTAACTTTGATTTGAGGGAATTAGGACTTGCTGGTCTATTTGTTATGTGAATTTATATGGTAAAACGACGTATATGCGAGGTGGTGAGTGTATATGTGCCATCACATGTTAAAGCATACGTTTTGGAGTATTTTTATTCATTGTTTTCAATTATTTCATGCTTTCATTTAATCCATGTTATTATTTATTATATGCTTTAATTGTTCCCTCACTTTACTTGTTAAATTCATGCCCTAGACATTACATGACTTAATTCCTAATTGTTTACATTTGTTTGTGTCTTTATTCATTAATTGTGTTTACTTGCTTTTGGCCTTGTGTGTTATTAGATAACTACTTTTATCCGTTTTATGTCCTTAATTATGTAGTTCATATAATGAATTTTATTCGAATTACGTCGTAGTTGTTGTGAACGTTCAATTTATTATTGTTGTGAGGGATCGGGTTGCACTCGGTAACGGTATTTATTCAACTACTATTAGATGAGATTTTAGAACATGTTATTTTGGGGCCCTCTGGTAGTTGACTTTCGGGTCTGTTTATATGAGTTTATTGCATTATCCATATTACTATATTCTGTTGTTATCATTCATATAGGTTTATTATGAGTGTCTTGTCATAGCATCATCATCACTTCATCGAGGTTAGGCTCGGGACTTACAGAGTAAATGAGGTCGATTGTACTTATGTTATTCTTCTGCACTTCTTGTAAAGATCTCGGAGATGGTCCCAGTGCGCATGTAGAGGAGTTTTGCCCGGATCAACTTGTTGAGGAGACTTGAGGTAGAGCTACAGGCTTAGGAAGTCCCTGAAGTCCCTTTCTATCCCGTTTTTACTATTTACTTCTATTTCAAACAGTTGTATTTCATACAGACTTTATTGTAGAACTCTAGTTGCTCATGTATTCGTGACACCAGATTTCTGGGATATGTTTAGACCGCATTGCATTTGTATTTATCACATCTATTTCAAATTATTTTGGTTTCGTATTATTAATGTTTAGCTTTTAAGTTGCTAAATTTTTTAATTAATTAGCTTCCATTGGCATGCCTAGCAAGGGGATGTTAGGCGCCATCACGGCTGCACAGTTGGAATTTCGGGTCGTGACACCTGTGTGCCATAACTATATCTCATCCGCACGCCTTACTTTTAATGTCAAAATGCTCAGTCCAAATCAAGTATCCACATACAAAAACGTATACATATGTTCAAGTATTAAAGATAAAAGATGCCCGAGGACATAATGAAAATTATGCGGATATGTGCTCATAGAATTTCTCTATGACAACGGATGATTCAGTTAATTCAATATATCAAGATTAAATTCCCATGCTTTCATAAATAATCATAAAACTAGGCATGATCTCTAACATGAACAAAGAAAGAACATTGTCATATAAGCAAAACAAATCATGACTCAAAAGAGCACTTAACCAAAATATGGCATAAAACATCCCAATCCTACCCATGTAATGATGTAAACTTGACAAGTGCATATACACTCACCATGGGGCGTGGGGAGTGCCCAAGTTCTACCTATCGAACACCCCCAAGCATACATCTAAGATATAAATATGATATAAGTGTAGGTTATGCATAACGCCTGGCAATAAAATACTAATTCATGTGAATAACATAAGCGTAAAAACATGCCCAAAAGACACATATACATATATATACGGAATATGGCAGGGCTAGCTGACCAGGACACATACTATCTAGCTACACATGACTGTCTACAGATTTCTAATAGAGTGTATAGTGTATAAAGGACGGGACTAGGCCCCGTCATACCCATATGTATACAAAAGTATCGTACCAAAACTCAATAGCAGCTCCGGATCAAATGGAGCACACCAACTCTTGCTGAGCAAGGATCCTAAGAAGGGGGACCGTCTACCTGCACATGCGGGCATGAAAAGCAGGCCCCCAGGCAATAGGGGCATCAATATGAATAATGTACCGAGTATGTAAGGCATAAAAGTCAGTATATAATAGACATGAAAAAAACATGGAGTAAAGGACTCAACCTGTAAGTCTAAATAGCTATGTGAATCATGGAACATTTATAATGTCATGCATATGCGTATAAATGTATTGTTATGCATAATTATATGTGTAGATAACATCATAAAGCCTCTGGGGCATCCCATCATATCATCTCAGCCTTTATGGGCTAAATCATTAACATATACCGGTTGATCAGTTGGTGGTGCGTATATAACACCATAACTTTTCCTTATACCCCAAATACATATACTATACGCGTATATAACGTCATATGGTCATGTGTCAATATACATGTATAAATGTATGCAATGCATAATAAAGTAAGTCAATAAGATCTCTCGGAACGTCATGAGACCCATGAACAGAATATGTGATAGTAGGACATATGAGGAATCCAGAACATAGGCGACCCTAGTACTTCCAAGAATAGAATCATTTGTGGAAGCTGCGTGCTTGCTCGTTTTGTTGTATCATATGGATCGTGCCAAAAGGAAAGGAGGTGGCCTTAACATACCTCATCACAATCTTTCCAATCACCATGTTGAACTCGCCTCTTCGCACCTTAATCTACAACAACGATAATAATACTATCATTAAATTATGAATGATACAACTATCGCACAACTAACGACAAGCTTATTTCCTCCAAATTCAAGATAACACCAACAACCCAAGAACACAACAAAAAAAGCATATATATATATTATTTTCCAGCCTTACATACACCATAAAATACTACCAAACAGTCCAACACACCGCAATCTGTTCATACACAAAACGACCACCGTAGTAGTGTCAAATGACCCGTAAATATTACGACGAACGACCATCCCACCACCCTACATATATATGGTGTTTCTGAATACCCTTCCTCCTCCTAAACTCCACAAAATAGTAGTAAAGCATGCAACCCAACAGCAACACAAAACAATCAACAAACAGTCCGCTACAAGTGAATAACTCGAACTCACGGCTTCCGATCACCATCCCGTGAGTTCTTGCAAGTATAGAACGACTTACCATGAATTTACAACAGAAAAAATTGATAAAAGAGATCATTAAACTTACCTTATTTGTTGGATAACTCATCCCTTTTCTTGGTTCTTCAAACTATAGGTTTTACCCCCAATTAAAACTTGAAAGAGAGAGGAAATCAATTAGGGTTTATGGGTAATTTTTGGGAGGAAGTTTGCAGAGTTTTAGGTCTGGTTATTTGTGATATATAATGAGGTTTATATTAGAGGTGATAAGCCCTTCAATGGGCTCTTTGGATTACCCGAAATTGCCTCTTTTTGGGCTCTCATTTAACCAAGTAGGTGGCACACCTACTTGTCACCTAGCAGCCTGCGCAGTCTCGCAAAAATGCATATATC
The DNA here is from genome assembly GCF_000393655.2 of Nicotiana sylvestris. Classification (NCBI taxonomy): domain Eukaryota; kingdom Viridiplantae; phylum Streptophyta; class Magnoliopsida; order Solanales; family Solanaceae; genus Nicotiana; species Nicotiana sylvestris. The sequence goes on along the minus strand of NC_091065.1, from coordinate 42,024,396 downwards.
TATATACTCCAATGTCATATTGATAAAGGGTTTAATGAATTAGAAAATAGACACATATAGATTCAATTTGATGGATGGAACAGCCCATAACTCTAAGTATATTGGGAGAAAATTGCAGTTATATTCTACCCAAAGTTTCAGTAAAACTTATGAATGTAACTTGTGATGACTTTCATCGACTTTTGTTCCACAACTCGCTTGACTTAAAAACATAATGCACGACTATCATACGACCAAACTAATTCATAACATAACCTTCTTATCATGTTAAGAACCCTAGTCTCACCCCAAAAGTACATGGCATAACATTCCCATCTTGTCGACTTTCGACGAAACATTGTTTTCTTCAATTCCTTTAGCTTTTGAACCTTCCAACCCTCTTTGTATTTGTTGTTCATGATCTTCAATATTTGTAAACTCCTAGGTAACACGATTAACTTACTTTATATATTTTCAAATATTATCTCTTGTTTTAGTCCTACATTAGTTTGCTTATGACGCACTTTTACGTATGAAAATATAGGGTGTAACAATACACCACCTAGATACCATAAACACATAACAGTCAAGTCATAACAGTCAACTCCAAATGGCTCGAATCTAGTCAAGCACAACCCAATAATATTAAACAAAGACATAGAAATTGATGTTAAACGATAAAGTTTGAATCTTTAATAAAAGCACAATCAACCAAAAAGTCAACTCGGACCCGCTTCTCGAAACCCAATGAACTCATAAATTCCTATTACCCATTCAAATACATCTCACAACCTAAATCCCATCAATGGTAGTGATGGCACCTTAAGCTCCAACACTAGGTAAGCCGACCACAGAATGATATAAAATCAGCGAAATATGATATAATAAGTCTGAATTTAACATAAACAACAAAATAAAGTTCCGACAAAGCCAAAATAATAGTACATATGCCAAACGACCAAAAATCAGGTAATACAGAGTCATGAGATCTAATTAGATACATAACAAATCTTAATAAGTATAAGGTCCGCAGCATCCATGCAGAAATGAAGAAATGAAGAAAGGGGACTCCAAGGGTCTGCATCATCCATGCAGTACTAAATTTAATAATCTCGAAGATGTCAAAACTCACTCTCGAGGATTGCTACCTCCAGCCCCTGGTTCTCCATAAAAAAGTATAGAAGTATAGTATGAATATTGTCGCGCCCCTTTTTTCCTTCGTGGAATCGGGTTTATGACATTTTGGTATGGGACAACTCATTCCTTTTGGGAAAGGGGGTTTGCATTTTTAAAGCGTCGTCACCTAACGATTTAAGGTGCGTTAGGGCACCTATAGGGTTCATCTATAATTACGTTTGGTAACCAGACACAGGGTAAGGGCTTAAAATTATCCCAAGGGGAAGGTGTTAAGCACTCCTCACGATCCACTAGTGGGGTTCTCGGCCAGACAGTTTTTTGTGAATTTGTGCAATTAGCAAATAAACAAGTATGGCTCAAACAGTAGCGGATTTAAGTTTAAATACACAAGTGTTTGAAAAACAATTAGTGAAATGCGAGATTTTGAAAAGAATTAAAATCTAAGCATATTCATAAATGAAAGAGGGGTTTCCTAGGTTTATTTATAATATGGATCACATCAATGCAATACCCGGTATGACACACCTCAGAGAGGGGCTACACGTGGTATTAACGTACCGGTCATCATATCCATATCTACCCTTTCCCGCCCCCCCCCATGAAGGTAATTTAAAGCGAGGGTTGCCCTCGCCCCTTATTGTATGATGTTACCCATCCGTTACTATCAGTCCTGGAGGAATTTAGTACTCCTATCCTATAAAGGGGGAGGTTCTAGGCAGACCCTCAAGTTTAAAGGCAAAATACTAAGGCGACATATAAGAACACATAGAAATGCATTTTAGGAAAAAAATATAGAAAACAGATAGAAGGCTCAGATATACCTCCACAAGTAATGCGCATAGGCAGCACGACTCATACACATATAAGGTCTAAATTCAAATCCCAACATGGTATCTAAGTGATAATAGCATAACCAGATTTATTACATGACTTAGAAAAGAAGTCTGAATTAGGCTTGCCTGTTGATTTTAACACATTGACAGTTGAACACTAATCACAAAGACGGTACTGATTTTATTTAAAGTGATTGCCTAAGGCTTGCCTAGGCACGGAATGCAGATGACTACAAGGCAGGTTTTTAAAGCGGACTTTTGATTCCTTATAGGCTTGATATCTAATGACAAATCAAGGCAGTTTTTGAAAGAACTTGTATTAGAGAACATAACCATTAATTAAACCAGTTTCAAAACAAACTAAAACGCAGACTGGGTTGACTTATTTAAATTAAACTAGTGAGATATATTGGCAGCATTTCTAGATTTATTCCATATAGGCATGACATCTAGTTGTTTAACACTGATTTCAAAAACTTTGCAGGCATGATGACCAATGAAAGAAACATGTAACACTTGTTATAACAGAAGCTGGATTAAATTATATCCTATAGATATGGCATCTATTTGTGAAACTGATTTTGAGACCTATTAAACATGATTTCTAAAATCGTGAGGCAAAAATAGTAAAATCTTATAAGCATGATTTCTAACATGGTAAGGCAAACATAGTAAAGTGTAAAGTCCTATAGGCATGGTTTCTAACATGGTAAGGCAAACATAGTAAAATGTAAAGTCCTATAGGCATGGTTTCTACCCATCTTACCCCACCACATGTAAATACCCGCCCTTTTCACTAGTTACCCCAATATTCGTTTACAAATTATTACAGACCATGTGAAAGAATTACATAGGAAAAGTAAAAATTATACTATAGAGAGCCTGAAATAGGCCCAGACTTTTCAACAACTGATTAGGACTTCCTCCCTGAGTTATGTAATAAACCACCTCAAGTGCCAAAATTGTTCCATAGTCTTTCTCATATCTAGGTGTGTCAGAGTTCCCTAAGGACCTCAAGGGATCCTAGGCAGTACTCACACCCAGATTTCATATCCAAGACAGAGTAAGTGCAGTGGAAAGGCCAGCTTTCATGTAAACAAGAGAAGGCAAAACTTAAGCATGCTGAATAAAGCAGCAAACAAGAAGGGCAATTAAATACATGAGTCATTAAGCTAGTGCAGAAGGAGACATGGATTAACAGACAAGGAGCACGTAGAGTTGAGTTTCAGAATTGAACTAAGAACATACCAGTAAAGGAAGCAAAGTGCAGAATCTAAAGCAAGTAGTGTCCCACAGTCTAGCCTTGGCTTTCAGCTGGCTAGAAAAGAAGTTAGCATAAGTTGCAAAGGGTGAAGAGAGAGTGTTTATGTGTGTGTGTGTGTATGTTTTTGAACTGATAGTTCACGTCTTAAGACTGTAGAAGAGAGTCATTTATATAGTAGTTTTAAAACTGGTTCAAAAAAAAGGCAAGAATCAATTCTTCAGTAATTATAGAACTCAGTATCAATTAAGAACGAAAATCAACCAAGTATCCCTTAATTAAGGGAGTAATTTATCAACGGTAGAAAGCAGGTAACAGATAAGGAAATAACCCAAGTAACATAGGTACAGAATATGTAAATTAATGATAGATACATAAGGGTCTAATTAAGGAAATAACAGTAGAAATCAATTAAAATATAGTCAATCACATAATAAGGTAAGAAATAATTTTAAGGGGTAGGAAAAATAGCCGAAAATCTCTATAAGAGCATCAACACTATAAATCACGGATTTCAAGAATCGAAAAAAACAGTACTAACATTAAGGGAAATAGTATAGACTTCCATGAATAAACCAATAAATGGAGTACAAACAGGAAGAACCAAATCGGAACCCTTAATAAGACATCACTATGATGAAAGTCATAGAAATACTCTAACTAATCACAGCATATCCCTGAAAATCGCACATACAGACAAATCGACTGAACGAACAGTAAAGATGAACTCAGAATCAAAAACTAAAGCCAAACAAATTAGGGGTTTTCAACGTAATGAGTTAGATAAAGGAAAAAACATAAATTAACCATTTAAACGTAGTAAATATCGTATGATAATACTAAAAATCAGAGGAGAAGTCGTTTAAAAAAAGGTTAAGAAACCCTAGTATTCAAGACGAAGCGTTACTTTAGAAAAAATCAGAAAAACCTTCGAGGAAAACAACAAAAGCTCATAATATACACAGATCTAAGATAGATCTAAAAGAAATTGGAGGATCTTAAGAGTTAGGGTTTCAGAGAACCCAAAGAAGATGAGAAAACCTTAGAACGTTACCGGTTTTAGTCGAAAAAGTCATGGATCTTACTCAAACAGTCATGGATGGCTGGAAAATGGCATAAAAGACCATGGATAGGAGTTGAACAGCTCCAAATTCACCTGAGGACCTCAGGGTAGTGTCAAACCGGTGTGGGGTGAAGCAGGGGCTAGGAGATGATGAGAGGCCATGGTTTCCGGCGAGGGAGGTGGCCGGAGAAGGTGGACAAGGTCCATCGGAGTGGATGGGAGAAGAAAAGTTTCTAGAGAGAACCATAGATAGAGAGAGGGAGATGAGTGTCGGCTGAGTGAATGAGAGAATGAGGGTTTGGGGGGTAGTCTTAGGTTAATTATGGTAAGAGTGAATCCGAGCCGCTGATCAAAATTGATCAACTACGAAGATTAACTCAGGTCTGGGCTGGGTATGGTTTGGGTTTGGGCTTGGGTCTGGTGGGTTTTTTAATTGGGTTGGGGATCCATTGGATTTAGGCTAGAATTGAAAACCAATTTGGCTATAAGTTAAATAGCCAATTTTGTTTCCTATTTAATTTATAGAAAATAGTAGATAATTACTAAAAATAATTTAAAAATACTAAAATGATTTATAATACATAATTAGCAATTTAAAAATACAAGATAAAATTTTATGCGTATAAAACATAATTAAATCTTAAAAGGACTAATATTGCAATTATGTGCAATTTAGCATTAAAAATACTAAATTTAATTATAAAAATTATGTTAGACATATTTTGGCATAAATATAGAAAACAATAGATTAATTATCAAAACAATGATTTTGGAAATAATTATTGGGGATTTTATGGATAAAAAGGGAGGAAATAAATCAATTTAAAACCTTAAAGTTATGGAAAAAATAATAAAAACCTTGGGCATGCTTGTCTATGCATATATATGTTATTTTGAAGGTATTTTGCATATTAAAAATATATAAGGAAAAATTGTGTATCAACAGTTGCCCTTCTTTACCCGGGATGAATGAAAGAGTTCCCAAGTAAAGAAATGATGGCCAATTTTGACCGAGCGAAATGGTTTAAATAGGTTAGGCTGCACCCTGGCTTCTGAGCTGCCTACATATCCCTGGTTCTACAGGAATCAGGCCATGTGTAGTTCTGGATTCATCTGTGGAGTATACCGATGAAGACATTTCAAGAACGGACGCAATATATAGGGTTGGGTGAGTGGACGGTTTATAGGGATGGTTAGGTTTGTTATGGCTGAGGGAACTGGAGCGGGATTGCTCCTCCTAGGATAGTCGTTGCTCACTGTGCTTCCTGTAATACGAGCATATGCGTAAACTTAAACATGATGCAAATTCCCGTTGGACCATGAATGTTGTCTTCGGACGATGAGGATGAAGCCCTTAGACCATGATGTCCTGGACCATGAAGCGTATGATAAAGGATACACAGGCCATGAAATGATGTTCTCGAGCTATGAGAATGATACCTCCGAACCATGACGCCTTTGAATAATGATATGCAAAAGATTAAAAGGGATCATCTGGCCATGACATGGTGTTCTCGGGCTATGAAGATGGTGCCTCCGAACGATGACGCCTTTGGATGAGTTGGTGATATTTCAGCCCATGAAGGATGTATTACTATGGTGCGGACAAGACAGAGCTTAGTCTTGCAAATTTAAGGGCATAGCTTAGCCCGTAAGAGAAGCGAGATAAATAGTACTTGAGATAGCGCTTAGTTTCGAAGAAAATTGGAGGCAGAGCTTAGCCTCGGAAGGCAGAATGGTAGCCTTATGCAAATCGGAAGGTGGAACGGTAGCCTTATGCAATGCAGATGCAGTTGTAGGTAGAGCATAACCTCGAAAGGCAGAATGGTAGCGTAATGCAAATTTGAAGGCAGAATGGTAGCCTTATGCAATGCAGATGCAGATGTAGGTAGAGCTTAACCTCGGAAGGCAGAATAGTAGCCTTATGAAAATTGGAAGGCAGAATGGAAGCCTTATGCAATGCAGATGCAGATGGTGGTAGAGCTTAACCTCAGAAGGCAGAATGGTAGCCTTATGCATTGCAGAGGCAGATGGAGGTAGAGCTTAACCTCGGAAGACAAAATGGTAGTCTGATGCAATGTAGATGCAGATGGAGGTAGAGCTTAACCTCAGAAGCCAGAATGGTAGCCTTATACAAATTGGAAGGTAGAATAGTAGCCTTATGCAATACAGATGCAAATGGAGGTAGAGCTTAACCTCGGAAGGCAGAATGGTAGCCTTATGCAAGAAATAAAATAACAAATGATAGTGGAGTTTTCTTAGCTAATAGCAGATTGCGGCGTTGTGATTACGGGGAGCATATGGGACATCACTGGTGTGTGTTAATAGCGAATGTTGGCAAGTGCAACCGTTCGGAGAGTCGTACTCTTGAACAATGTTTGTTCCGTGGGCGTACAATATGTTTAATGATTTCACAATCCTTGTACCTGCATCCAAAGAAAAATCGTGAGTTTTGTAAGGGGGAGGTTAGTTCGTATCCCCGCTGGCTTTGCTTGACTCGTTTGACTTTAATTTGGTGATACCGTCTGTATCGTTGGGGTAGTGTTGCTAAACAAAGTAGTTTCAATAATAATCATGCATGATTTTGTAAAAGTATGACATAAATGTATAGTTAAAAATAGTTATTAGATGAACCGACGACTGTGACGTAGTTTAGGACATTACAACCTCTCCTGTTATGGAATTTTGAGGGTCCTCCTTAAAATTTTGCCCCAGTTTGATGGGTTGACGCTTCTTACCATTGCTCGTGTGGTGATCGGCTGAAATTACTTCGGAATTTTGAGGGTCCTCCTCAAAATTCTGCCCCAGTTTCCAATTGTGGGGGGAAATGAAATTTTTATTGAATCGTGACCAAACCCATAAGGCTGCCTACGTATCCCCTCTTAAACGGGAATCAGGTTAGGCGTACTTCAATTTACATCAATAAGGAAAGCATTACACATAGTAAAGCTTGACTGCATCTGAATTGATTGGCTTTGGCCAGACTTCTCCGTCCATTTCTACAAGTATGAGGGCTCCTCCTGTCAAAACCCGGTGAACCATGTATGGACCCTACCAGTTGGGAGAGAACTTCCTTTTGGCTTCATCTTGATGCGGAAAAATGTTCTTCAACACCAGCTGCCCCGGTGCGAACTGTCTTGGCTTGATTCTTTTGTTGAAGGCTCTGGACATTCTGTTCTGGTAGAGTTGACCATGGAAAAGTGTGTTCATTCTCTTTCTATCTATAAGGGCTAGTTGCTCGTAATGACTTTTCACCCACTCTGCGTCATCGAGCTCAGCTTCTTGTATGATCCTTAGGGAAGAAATTTCTACTTCAATGGGAATGACAGCCTCTGTACCGTAAACCAGCATATAGGGGGTTGCCTCAATTGATGTGCGGATTGTGGTGCGATACCCCAGTAGAGAAAATGATAACTTCTCATGCCACTGTTTATGCTTCTCTATCATTTTCCTCTATATCTTCTTGATATTCTTGTTGGCGGCTTCTACAGCTCCATTCATCTGAGGCTTGTAGGCTGTGGAATTCTTGTGTTTGATCTTGAAGGTTTCGCACATAGCTTTCATCAAGTTGTTGTTGAGGTTGGAGCCATTATCAGTAATGATTGACTCAAGAATTCTGAATTGACAAACAATGCGCTAGCAGAAAAAGTCTACCACGACTTTCTTAGTCACTACTTTGTAATATGTTGCTTCGACCCATTTGGTGAAATAGTCGATGGCTACTAGGATAAACCTGTGTCCGTTGGAAGCAGCAGGCTCGATTGGTCCAATAACCTCCATTCCCCAGGCGACGAACGACCGTGGTGAGCTTGTTGTGTGAAGCTCGCTTAGAGGTACCTTTATCATGTCTGCATGTATCTGATAGTGGTGGCATTTCCGGACATACTGGATGCAGTTCATTTCCATGGTCATCCAAAAGTAACCAGCCCGGAGTATCTTCTTTGCTAAGACAAAACCATTCATATGTAGACCGTAGGTCCCATCATGAATTTCCTCTAGTAGCTTGGATGCTTCCTTTGCGTCGACACATCTTAATAATGATAAATCGGGAGTCCTCCTATACAGGATTCATCCGCTATGAAAGAAGTTGTTGGAAAATCTCCGATGTGTGCATTTCTGAGTAGGATTAGCAAGCTCCGGTACTCTTCTTTTGCCAAATATTACTTGATATCATGAAACCAAGGCTTTCTGTCTGCTTATTCTTCAATATGGGCATAGTAAGCTGGCTAATTATGGATTTTCATCGGAATGGGATCAATGAAATTCTTGTCGGGATGTTGTATCATAGATGATAGAGTAGCCAATGCATCGGCGAACTCATTCTGGATTTTGGGAACATGCTGGAATTCTGTCTTCGTGAACCTCTTTCTCAATGCCTATACATGATGTAGATACGGGAGTATCTTGGAGTTGTTGGTTGACAATTCTTCTCGTACCTGATGTATAAGTAAGTCTGAATCTCCAATTACTAGCAGCTCTTGAACGTTCATGTTAATGCCATTTTGAGCCCTAAGATGCAGGCTTCATATTCAGCCATATTGTTGGTACAGGGGAACCTGAGTTTGGTAGACATCAGATAATGCTGACCGGTTTCTAATATTAGGACTACTCCTATGCCAACTCCTTTGAAGTTTGCTACTCCATCGAAGAATATTCTCCAACCGTCATAGGATTCCGCAGTGTCTTCTCCTATGAATGATACCTCTTTATCAGGAAAATACATTTTCAGGGGTTCGTATCCTCCATCCACAAGGTTTTCAGCAAGGTGGTCTGCCAGTGCCTGTCCATTGACTGCTTTCTAAGTTATGTAAACAATGTCAAACTTACTCAACAGGATTTTCCACTTGGCTAGCTTGCCGGTTGGCATGGGCTTCTGAAAGATGTACTTCAAGGGATCCATTCTTGATATGAGATATGTAGTATAGGCACAGAAGTAATGTCTCAGCTTCTGACTACCCAAGTCAAAGCACAACAAGTGTGTTCCAATAGAGAATATCGAGCCTCGTACGGGGTGAACTTCTTACTGAGATAATAAATGGCTTGCTCCTTCCTCCCTATTTCATTGTGCTGCCCCAGAACACAGTTGAAAGCTCCATCTAACACTGCAAGGTAGAGTAATAAGGGTCTACCTAGCTCGGGCAGTACTAAGACTAGTGGTGTTAACAGGTACTCCATGACTTTGTCGAAGGCCTTTTGGCAGTCATCGGTCCATTTGGTGGTGGCGTTCTTCTTTAACATCTTAAGGATTGGCTCACAAATAACTGTAGATTGTGTTATGAATCGGCTGATATAGTTAAGCCTTCCCAAGAAACTCATCACATCCTTCTTATTCTTTGGTGGTGATAGTTCTTGGATGGCTTTGAATTTCGATGGATCCAGTTCTATTCCTCAGTGGCTCAAAATAAACCCAAGCAATTTCCCAGCAGGAACCCCAAATGCGCACTTTGCGGGGTTTATTTTCAAGTTGTATCTCCGCAGTCTATTGAAGAACTTACTTAGATCTTCTATGTGGTCAGTGGCCTTCTTGGATTTGACAATAACATCATCCACATATACATCTATCTCCTTGTGTATCATATCATGAAAGATAGTAGTCATAGCCCTTATGTAGGTGGCCCCTGCATTCTTCAGGCCGAATTGCATCATCTTGTAGCAGTACACTCCCCACGGCGTAATGAAAGCCGTTTTCTCAACATCTTCCTCATCCATCCAGATCTGATGATAACCAGCAAAGCAATCCACGAATGACTGTAGCTCATGCTTGGCGCAATTGTCAATCAGGATGTGTATATTTGGCAAAGGGAAGTCATCTTTTGGACTGGCCCAGTTGAGATCCTGGTAGTCGACACAGACTCTAACCTTCCCATCTTTCTTTGGTACTGGCACAATGTTGGCCAACTATGTCGGGTATTCTACTACCCTAAGAACCTTAGCTTTGATCTACTTGGTGACTTCTTCCTTGATTTTCAAACTCATATCAGGCTTGAACTTTCTGAGTTTCCACTTTACATATGGATACATTGGATCGATTGGCAGTTTGTGAGCCACAGTAGACGTACTCAGACTAGTCATGTCATCATACGACCAGGCGAATATGTCCTCATACTCCTTTAGAAATTCTGTGTATTCTTTCTTCTCTGATGGCGATAGATGAATGCTGATTCGCGTTTCCTTGGCATTTTCTGCATCTTCTAGGTTGATAATCTCGGTCTCGTCCAGGTTGGACCTAGGTCTGTTCTTAAAGTTCTCAACTTCTTTGACAATCTCATCAGGTATGTCATCTTCCTTTGAATCCATGTCTGTTTGTTGCGTTGTCTCATTACATGTCACAATCATTGGTTCATCAAGACAAGTAATAGTAATGTTGTATTGGTAAAGCAAGGAAAGAAAACGATAACAATAATCATTAATTCATAAGAAAAATCAGGAATGCTTTTGATAAATTGAATAACTGTTTTGAACATCGAAGATCTTATTGCGGGAATTGAAATTGCGAGAACAATGAATAATGCTTTTTTAGCCTTGCTACCCCGAGGCTCGTCGGGCCTTGGTTGTCTTAATGGTCCAATTCTTGAGATGTACCCCTCTGCTCACAGCCTGTAAGGAAGGGCCTTCCTCCCCCTCCTACTCAAGAATAACACAATAGTCCATATTACTGTCCTCTAAAAATAGGTTCTTCACTGCTGCAAGTGCTTCTTCTTCATCTGACCCATAAATAATGTCGGCATGTTGGAAGGTCTGCTCCGGGTGCGGTATTGGCTGCTCTAGTGGATAGTAAGGATCGTACCATGGTGGCAACCAGTTATTGAATTCTTCCCAGGTGTATTCATATCCCAACCGAAGGTAGTTCCATGTTTTTTGAATTTTATGGGTTTAGAGATTCCTTGGAGGTTCTTGTCGAGCCCTTTGCCAGGTTCGTATCCACTCCAACTTAGTATACTCTCGATTTGTGCTATCCCGCCATTTGTCTTTGTCTATAGCATTGACTCGTTCAATGTGGTGGTAAATTTCTCCACCCAGCTTCTTTCTTCCCTCGATTGCCGGAATGGTTTGGCGACTGTATATAGGGTTGTTACCGTCCCCGTGAATGATCACTTCCTGGTGATTCCATTCGAACTTTACTACCTAATGCAGCGTTGATTCTACGGCCCCAACATCATGAATCCATGGCCGTCCCAGTAGCAAGTTGTAAGACATTGGTACATCTATTACCTGGAAATCGACCTCGAACTAGGTTGGTCCCATCTGTAGGCATAGACTAATCTCACCAATGGTTGACCTCTGAGAACTATCGAAGGCTTTCACATTGATTGCTCTATCATTTATCTCATGCAACCCTTTACCCAGTCTTCTTGAGTGTTACCAGCGGACAAATGTTAAGACTGGAACCTCCATCGATCAGGATTCTGGTGATGAAATAAACTTCGCATTGCATGATGATGTGCAATGCTTTGTTATGCCCCATCCCTTCAAGTGGCAGCTCGTCCTCATAAAAGGTGATCTTATGGCTTTCCAACACTTGTCCTACCATATTAGCCACTTCCCCGCTAGTGATGTTACTTGGTACGTATGCTTCATTTAGCACCTTTAACAAAGCATTCTTATGTGTTTTAGAATTTTGCAGCAAAGAGAGAATGGATATTTGTGATGGCGTCTTGTTTAATTGGTTGATGACCGAATATTCCTTGGCCTGTATTTTCCTCCAAAGGTCGTCCGGACTTATCTCAATAAGGGGTGGCCGATTGGAGGCCTGCTTACTTGATTCAGCTAGATGTTCGGGGGTATAGACTCTACCAGTTCTTGTCATACCCTGTGATGCGACAATTTCTTCAATCGTGACCTTGCCCTTCCTTCTCGCCTCGGCTGTATAGTACTAAGGTACAACATTTGTATAGAATGGTGGCATAGTAGACATCGCCACTGGGACTGGCACGACTATCCTTACTTCGAACGGAACATGTGCCTTGTGTGGCAAGACTACAACCTCAAATGGTGCGGGTGTATTTGCCTGAGACGCGAATTCAATCTCAATTGGTACCGGAGCCTTCGCAAATGCCGCTGCTTCAAACTCAAGAGGTACAAACATATTCACCTCCGCGTCTTCAGACGGTTGGATCTGGACTATGATTGGATTGAGAGTAATTGTTGGTTTCTTTGGGTCATCACCTTCTGCAATCAACCCGATTGATCCCTCGGGATCCCACTCATCTTCTATTTTAATCATGTGGATACCTCCACCCTTATGGTCCGGCAGAGGGCTGTTGTATACGTTTGGAGTGGGTTCCTTTGTCACAATGATCTTGTTATCAATCAAAGACTGTATCTTGTCTTTCAAGGAGCGCCATCAATCGATGGTGTGCCTTTTCATGCCAGAGTGGTATGCACAGGACTTGTTTGGGTTAACCCACTAAGAAGGATTCTAAGGGGTTGTAGCAGGGATGTGGGTGACATAACCAGCAGTTTTGAGCCTCTCATACAGATGGTCGATGGGTTCAGCGATGGCTGTGTATTATTTTGGAGGTCTACGATCAAAATTAGGTCAAGGTCTGGTGAAATTTTGGCGTATAGGGGGTGATTGATAGTGGGATAGTTGAGCGTTATAAGTTTGGTAGACATGAGCGGGTTAGGAGTATTTGGGTGAAGTAGGTTGATATGTAGGAGGTGGAGATGGTTGATAAGTTGGTGGCGGAGCTTGGTATGAGGGTGCTTGGTAATTTGGGGTTGGCTGGTATGTAAGTGGAGGTGTTTGGTAAGCTTGATATTTAAGGGGAGATTTGGTCCTTTGTGCAACCATCACGGCCCCTACGTCCCTTTTCTTGGACACACCACCGGACTGTAAAGCCTTATTCGTAGCTTGCAAGGCTTCGAAGTTGGTAATCATACCACTTTTAATACCTTCCTTAATTCGTTCACCTAATTTGATAATGTGGGAGAACTTGTTGTTCTCAATCATCATCAGTCGTTCATAGTATTGCAGGTCCTGAGCCCAGACAAAGAACTTGTTCATTTGCTCTTCTTCTAAGGTGGGTCTGACCTTAGTAGCTATGGACCTCCAGCAAGTAGCATACTTGCGAAACGTCTCCATGGGCTTTTTCTTCAAATTCTGGATATAGAACATATCTGGTGCGTTCTCTGTATTAAACTAAATCTGTCCATAAAGTCAGATGCCATGCCCACCCAGCTTGACAACTTCTTGGGATCTTGGTTGATGTACCAAGATAATGCATCTCCTTTCAAACTCCCCATGAACAGCTTCATGCGAATCCTTTCATCCTTCCCTACTCCAACTAGTTTGTCGCAATATGTCCTCAAATGGACCCTTGGATCACCCGTACCATCAAACATTTTGAAATTAGGAGGTTTGTACCCCTCGGGCAGTTCGACATCAGGATGTATGCAAAGGTCTTCATAGTTCAGCCCCTTGATTCCTTTGCTTCCCTCAATGCCCTGAATCCGGCTCGTCAGTTTCTTAAGTTCCTTGGCCAAGTTCCTGATAAGCAGATCCTTTTTCATCAGACTCATGTGTGTATGAGATAGGTTGGGTAGAGTGTGGCATGGTCTCCACATATATAGGAGTGTTTTGGTGGCCTGGTGTATGGGTGTGGAAGTGGTTGTTTGTGGAGTTCTGAGGTTCTGGGATGAGTAGTGGAGTGTTGTTTGGTGTATGGCAGGTGTTAGATTGGTTCTTTGGTGGAGCAGCGTGATGGTGAGGAGCAGGATAATTCTGTTGTTTTGGGATATTTTGAGGAGGTGTAGGGTTTTGAGAGTTGGGGAAGTTGATATCTAGGGTGCTGAGGGAAAATGACAAGATTGCCAGATTCCAAACCTGATCGAGCTCTTCCTGAAATTTCAACAGTTTCTGTTCAAGTTGCGACACATTTTCGTTAGGAACCCAAATACCCTGGCCATCAATGGTCTCTACCCATTCAGATGTGTTCTCCTTCCTGATGTTGTTCAAATCTTCAATCTTGCCTTTGTTCTTGCTTTTAATAGGACTAAGAAGAGGAGTCGGTGGAGGGCCCCTGGATCTTGTGAAATAAGATGATAATGCCAGAATGCACGAACTAACCTTTAGGGAGGGGGAATAATAAAACAAAAATAAAAACAAAAAGTAATCAAGTCAGTGAGGGTAACAAAAAGTATTGCAATATTTAAACACATAGGCGGGAATGTAAAGCGTGTCCTAATTTGGGAACCTCTTTGTGCCCGAGGTAGGCCTAGCGACAAATAGACTTGGAGAACTTTTAATGCTAAATGCCTTATTTTATTAATAAAGATAAGTGAATCCCAAAACGACACTAGATAAGCAAAAAGTCATTAATGGCCATTGGCCTTATTACATTCATAAAGCGAAAAAGTAAATTCCAATCTATTTGGTCCCAGAAGGACCTTCCCCATATTCGGCATCCTTGGCTCCGTCAAACAGCTTCCTCAATTCATTAAGTCCCAGCAACAGGTATGCTCTAGACAGATGTCCGCCTTTGGTCCCTTCAGATAGTCTTCAACCCTTTTGAGAAATTTTCCCTTTTGTTCGACTATGCCTCGCTCCAAGTATCCTAGCCTTTTGTTAGCACTGATAGCCATGTCTTTCCATTCCTCAATCAGCTTCTGGTTGGACTCTTGTATCTCGCGGTGTTCACTCTCACATTCACAGATTCTTTTGCGCAGCTGGTTGTACTTGACTTGCGCCTTGGCCTTTTCATCTATAATTCTGTGACCTTGAACAAATCCTGGCTCGCCCAGACTATCCCAATTGTCTTCCAACCAAATCGAATAGATAGGGGTACAACCGGCATGATACCTGTCTGTCTCGATGGTATCTTTCCCCATTATGATCTTACACATGTGTTGGGCTTGGCACTTGTGGGGACTATCATCATTTTGGAAGTCAGCTCGAAGATGGCTCATCTTGTCGACCTTGGGTAGGACTTGCTTCCTACCTGCTTGCCTCATAACTCGAAGAGGGACGTAAGTGTATGTTCCTCTTATACTAATCAGTATCGGGAAAGGTGCATCTCTGGATCGTGCAATGAACTCCTCTGTCGGAAACCACTCGAACATCCATTGAATCTGCCCTTTAGTCAAATTATAAAAGAGATCAACCCATCCTTTGGCATTCTCAGGCTGAGCGAACATGTCGGGGATGTAATTCATTTTCTTTGGATGGTTGAAAGCAATGTGATCAACCCAGACCCTTCGCTGAATTTCTTGTCGGTATTCGCCCTTTTGGAAATGATCCATGAGCCAAAGCTGAAGTAGTAGATTGCAACCTTCGAAGTGTCTCGCTCCTTGTTGACACTTCTCTAAGGCTCGGTATATGTCTGCGATGATCATGGGTACAATGCTGAATGTATGCCCACCAATTCCATCCATTAGGGTCTTGGTTACCATAGCCAGCTTAGTATGGATTCTCCCTTTCTTCATTGAAAACACGATCAGACCCAGGAAGCAAAACATGAAGACGAAAACTTTACGATGGATATGTCCCAAGGACATGATGGAAAACTCGTCATGGTAGGTACGATATGATTTGATGTGACCGTAACTTTCATATAGATAGTCAAATGGGATGTACGATTCCTTCAGGCATACCAATTCTGCATTCTTCTTCAAACCCAACATTTTTAGAAAACCCTTGCATGTGCGGTTCTCAGGCATTAACAAACCCGGAGTTTACCACACTAGACCGGCCAGTCCTCCTATCTCCTCTAGAAAAGGTGTCATTTCAATTTCCCCAAAGTGGAACACGGCCCTTTCACAATCCAAAAATAAGGTAGCAGCTTCTATTATCATGTTGTTAGGCTGGATCTCCAGGAGGGATGGCAGATTGCCCAGATATTTTCTGACGAGGGTTTTTTCACTAAAATGTAAATCTTCCCACCAACTTAGCAATCTTGGGTAGATATTGGTGACCATGGCGAATCTCGGGACTTCGTGCCTCACATTTCTGCAAGACAAACAAGGTTAGGCCCTTACCCCCACCAGACTCGACTATTTAATATCAACAATTAGCATGAAGCATTTTGTTCTCTGAATAAATGCACAGAACGTGATGATGTCTGTTTGGGTTTAAGGGAAACCCAGTGGACTTTTGGACAAGGCTATCTTAAAGGATCATTATGTGGACAACATTACTGATCCGACTAGGTTCGTCCATGATGCATGCACAATTTTAAACAGAGTAAGGTTTCTATAGGATTTTAGACTGGTACCCTTGAGCAGACAACTCAAGGGTGAAGGCACAAAACTGTTGACTGCACCGTTGATTGGCTAGTTTTACCGTAAATAAGCCTTTCCGAATTTAGCGGTAATGATATAGGAAAGGCGCAACCACTCATCAAGCGTTGCTATAGTATTTGTTTGGCACGAGTGGAGTATGATGTTGATCATGATTATGCAATAAGTAAAAGCATGTTGTACATGTATTTGCACGTTAAGAAAGCGATAAATACAACAGTTTTATAATTTAAAACAGTTATAAAGGAAGGAAGCAAGAAAGATATGTCAGTTTTACTTTTGAAAAAGGAATTAAATTCTTAATGAAACAAGTAATTGTACATAGGGAGGGGTACAAGTTCACAAAACGGTCTGAAATGGTCAAAACCTAAATATCCCCAGCAGAGTCGTCATGCTATCGCGCCCCCTTTTTCCTTCGCGGAATTGAATTTATGACATTTTGGTATGGGACAAATCATTCCTTTTGGGAAAGGGGGTTTGCATTTTTGAAGAGTCGCCACCTAACGATTTAAGGTGAGTTATGGCACCTATAGAGTTCATCTATAATTGTGTTTGGTAACTAGAGACAGGGTAAGGGCTTGAAATTATCCCAAAGGGAAGGGGTTAGGCACCCCTCAGGATCCACTAGTGTGGTTCCCAGCTAGACAGCTTTTTGTGAATTTGTACAATTAGCAAATAAACAAGTATGGCTCAAATAGTTGGGGATTTAAGTTTCAATACAATAGTGTTTGGAAAACAATTAGTGAAAAGTGAGATTTTGAAAAGAATTACAATCTAAGCATATTCATAAATGAAAGAGGGGTGTCCTAGGTTTATTTATAATATGGATCACATCAATGCAATACCCGGTATGACACTCCTCATAGAGGGGCTACACGTGGTATTAACGTGACGGTCATCATATCCATATCTACCCTTTCCCGCCGCATGAAGGTAATTTAAAGTGAATATTTTAGTATTATAGTTCTTGCCATATTTTGCAGGGTCCTATTTTTCTTTTCAACGACTCCATTCTATTGGGGCGACCTTGGTGCAGAGAAGTTGTAAGTATATCCTTGATCATTACAGAAGTCTTCAAATGCTCTACTTTAAAATTCTCCTCCATGATCAATTTGGATTGTTGTAATCAGATATCCCTTTTCTCTCTCAACCTTCTTATAGAAAATCTCAAAAAATTTCAACGCTTCATCTTTATGAGATAAGAAAATCACCCCAAGTAAAATGTGATTACTCATCAACAATAACAAAAGAATATCATTTCCCTCCTAAGCTAGCAGTTCTAGTAGGCCCAAATAAATCCATATGAAGCAATTACAAAGGCTTAGATGTAGATACAATATCCTTAGTTTTGAAAGATGATAGAATATATGATTCTACCAAACTATATAGAGACCAGGTCTTATATTGGCTTCCACAGATTATGCAACAGTAAGTAAATGAACACAAAAAACTTTACATGAAAAAACCCCAGCTCACGGGATTAAAAACCACGACCTACCCTTGTAGGATTTCAATTTCACTACTGAGCAAACTTTAGATTACAACCTATTGTAACCTAGGAATTAACCTCTTAATCTCTTACTAACTTGTAACAAATCTATTACAAGCCACTTTGTTATAACTCTATTACAAAGACTTTACAACTCGACTAACTATAGCCAAGACACAAACACAAGGGTTTACGATTTACAAAGGGTTTCCTACACAATGCTTCTAACTAATCTAAGTAGGAGTTACAAATGAAGAACAAATAACAAAGACTCAAGAAATCTAAGTACTTAAGATATCTTCAATCTTTGGATCTGGTCCTTGAGGTTGCAGCAGCTTTGTTTTTTAGAGATGTTATGGCTAGCACTTGAGAGAATATTTTCTTTTGATTTTGCAAGTGTTAGGAAGATGAAATCCCTTGCCTCATATTGATAATATGTGTGTGTGATGTCATCAAGGATGATGTAATAAAGTGCACTTTAGTGTAGCCTTAGCAAGCTACAGCTATGTTGTTGTACTGCTGCCAAACGGTACAGTGTAGCAGCCTGCCAGATAGCACAGTGCAACAACTTTTACAGCTGTAGAGTTGACTATACAATGACCAGAGGAACTGATCCTTATCTAGTCCCTCTGTTGTTTCCTTATCTAATTTCATTGAGAATTGAATCAGATATCTGACTAGCTATTCTGAATGCAAGGGAACTTAATTGTATCAGATTTCTTATCTTGTTATCTCATGAAGTAAGTTGTTTTACTTTCCTTAGGTGTATTTATACATCTGTGACATCACTTACAATGATGTAAGCAAGGTATGTAAAAAGCCTTCCACAAAAAGTTGACTGCTGCATTGTTCATGTATAGTAGCGTGTGCAAGCAGCAACTTTTCAGCTGGAGAGTTGACTTCATATAGTCTCCTCGGGAACTGGTACGGACCTATTCCCTCAGTTGTTCCTTCCACTCTGAAAAGTTGAGTTATATCCCATGCTGGATCCTAACCTAGAACTTTGTGATCTTAAGGTCTTGTAAATGTGTAACGGTTCCTTATCTAGTTCTGGATGGTAAGTTTATTAGATCATCAAAACATAAAGTAAAGTACTTATGACCAAAGTACTTGTAAACTATTAATTTCCCCCTTTTTGATGATGACAAAATTAGAATTGATATTCCCCTTGAGAACTAGATCTCCACATTGTTCCCCATACGAATCAGCCATATCTCCCGAGAACCAAACCTAAGGAACTGATCATAACTTGTTCCTTGAGATTGTTTGGAAAATCATCAAAATACAAAATACCATAACTTATCAATTTCCCCCCTCCCCCTTTTTTTGATGATGATAAACCCAAAATTAATATTCCCTCTAAGAATCAGATTCCTTACGTGTAATGATCACATTTGGTTCGTACCCATTTCCTTGAGAACTTTTGCCATCATCAAAATATGACATAGCGTAACTTAGAGCAATTTCCTATTTTTTGATGATGGCAAACCCAAAATTAATATTCCCCTTGAGAAGCAGATTCCTCACATGTTTCTCTGCGGATCAGACCTATAATCAACATATTATCAACAACATTTCCCCTGCGAAGCAAAACTATCTTTCATGCACAACACAACATATAAATTCAATTATATTCATCCCCCATGTTGACACATATATAACTTCCCCCTTTTGGCGTCATTGAAAAGAATAACAGAAGAAGCACATCCAAAAAGAAGTTTAGCAACATTAACTCATACCACTTGAGCAACACAGCATAACCAATAACAAGAACAACAAGTGAATGTCATTGCACAAAATAGAGTGATTGCCCATAGTAGAGTAATTATAATAAAAGCACAGTAGTTTCAATAAAATACATAATATGACAATTTAAACAACTAAAGTACCAATGTCATCAAATATAGGGATCAAAATAAGATAAGAATTCAAGGGAGTTTGGAAGGAGTGAAAAACATGGATCACTGGGCAGGAGGAAAAGTAATGGGCTAAGGCTTTGATGAGCTTGTCCATTCGTTTATCCACTCTCCTTTGATCAATGAACATCTGCTCTTTCAGTTCCTCCACATATTTCCTCAATCTTTCATTCTCACCCTTCAACTTAGCATTCTATTCTGCCAAGGGTCCACGAGGACCTGGTTCTCAACCTATCTGAGTAGGCTGAACCATCAATCAGATCACCAAGAATCTCCCTAAGCTTCTTCTCATCAAGAACAAACTCAGTCCCATGCACATATAACATCAGAGTATCACATAAAACATAGAAGTTTTTACTTTTTCTTCATAAACATTGGGACTTGGAGGAGCAAAGAGGTGATTATTTTTTGGAACTCAACAATGTTAAGAAGTTCCTCCATTTTTCAGCAATATCAGAGTCAACACTCTACCTAACAGCACTTTTTGAGACTTCAGAGTCTTCTACCTCTCCAAACCTGATGACTCAACCTTTTGCTTCTGTAAGGAACATTGTTCCTCACTTACACTACTCTTTCTATCCCTGAGCAGCCATGTCTCGCCCTTGTTCTTCTCAATCTATTTGCCTTTATCATGTGCTGCATCTTTCTCGGCAAACTTTCTTTTCTCCATTTTTTTTTTGAATTCTTTCTCACAAGTAAAGATTCTTTTTTTTCATTTCATTCTCTCTTCCACAATCACATCAGGAGGTCACACCACTTCATTATCAATCAGCCTACTTTTTATCAATCCTTTTTACTGGATCAGAAGTTCGTTTAAACACAGAACTCAAAAAGAAAAAGATCATTAAAATCACATTCTAGAATATTAGATCTACCATGTTCCCTTTCAGTTAAACTTCCATCAAAGTCTACCAAAGACTTCTTGGGGTTTTGATTCAAATGGAGTTAGGATTTTGGAAAGTGATAGAGTTGGGTTCACTTCTAGCATATTTGGAGAGAAGGATTCTTTTTGAGACAAGGTTAATTTTGGTTTTGAAGAAAAGAATAGGTTTTGGTTGGGTGTAAGATAGAGAAGTGGTTTTTTGGGGCAACGGTTCAGTTCAGAAGATGTTTAACATTTTGGACTACAAAAATCAGGAGAGAGGCAAGAGAAAAGAATGAATAAATTAATGACATGACACTTCAGCAGCTTAAAAAGGCATATAAGTATTGGAGAGACTACTAACCTTAGTCGCAGAAACCAGGTTCCTTGACAGTTTATGAAAATCTGAGCAAAGACTTCTAGAAGTGCAATATCACTCTTACTTGTTTTGTCCTGAAACTGCCATATGTGCATACCTGTAACAGTATAGCTTTGAGTTAGATGTCACCGAAAAATACTTTGTAGCATGGTACCTTTCCTTCTTAACATAGCCAATCATCGAGGGACCAAGTCCCTCTGTGCCTTTTGAAGATTATGGTGTATCTTCTATATTGCTCTACTTGACTTGACACATCAAATCAGTCTTTCCATTTGCAATATTTATAGCTTCACTAGGATCATTTGTGAATTATCCATCTTCATATTCATTTTCTTTGTTATGTGACCCTTTGCCACCATTATTGAGAAGAAAACATTTTGCATCCAAAGGCTCTTAGGTAAATTAGCTTGAGTTTTCTCTCATTGAGCAGTTCATAGAGAGACTTCTTGAGAAGGGACCTGATCATTTGAGAAGTGTTAATTGCTTCAGCACATGAACCAGGTCCTCCATAACCAACCTGTTCAGCAAATAAAAACTCACATGCCCCAGTCATCTACGCCATAACTCAGCATCATCATCCATAACACTTAGGCATGTTAGATCACCACTATTAAGTGAATCAAGGTCTATAACATAGATGTTCTTGAACCTTTTGGCTATCAACACCATTTCACCAGTTTTGGGATTGATGACCATGAAATATTTGTACAAGAACTTCACTCCATTTTCCTTATCACAGATTTGAGACACACTCAACAAGCTACATTTCAAGTTATTCACATAGTACACATTTTCAATTGTAAGAGAGAGCGTTTTGTCAATTTTGCCAACACCAAGAATATAGCCTTCTTGTCGTTTTCAAATGACACACTCCCACCTTGGATGGCCTAGAGTGAGAGGACATCATTCATTCTTCTAATTTTATGCTTAGAGCAGCTACTATCCATGTACCATTTTTTTGACTGCTACCTCTCACTTCAGCCTGCACACTAAATCAATGATTAGATGTAACCGGCGGATCAAACTTTTTTTGCCCATGCAGGCAGCACACATTTTCTTTTTAGGGAACCAGGTTCCTCATCAGTATGCCTCTTTTCACCATAAACTTTGTTTTTCTACAAAGACTGAATTTTAGTTTTACAAGAGTCTTTGTAATGACTCGTTTGACCATAGTGAGTCCACAACCTATTATTAGCCATAGTTACATGATTGCTATGGGGATTATAGGAGGTTTTAGCCTTTTGGAACTCGATTCCTTAACTGTTTACACCATTAGTCTTGTACATAGACATTATTATATCAGAGGACCAGGTATAATTAAGTGACTTATCAAGATCATTTTAACCCTTTTCAAATCCTCCTGAAGTTCTCTATTCTTTTCAAGCCCAACAACAAGACTTGTTTTAACTTTCTTAAATTCACTCTCAAGCTCAAGTTGAGCCTTACTAGCCACTTCTTTACCCTTAGTGTTGTCCATCCATTTTTTCATTTGGCTTTTCAACAAGCTATTTTCTCTAGTTACTTCTTCCACTTGTTCATTCAAATCTACAATATAAACTACAATATTATCCCCTTCTTGTTCTATGTCACTAATTTCTTCTATTAAAGAATTTTTCTCATTAATGAGGCTATGGTATGCATCAATCAATACATTTGCTAAGGACATCAATTTTTTCTTAGAGTAAATTTTTAAATTTCTTTAAACATGAAGAAAACTTACCCCATCTTCCTCCTTGTCCTCATCATCATCAGATTTAGCCATCAGTGCAAAGATTGACTCATATTCATTTACAACAACCATCATAGATGCATCTCCTTGTTCATCCTTACCTTCAGATTCACTGGAGGAATCTCCCCAGTTAGCCAAAGCTTACTTCACCATGTTGTCAGCAACATCTCTTCTTTTGAATTTCCTATTAGGGACCAGGTTCCTCTTAGTTGCCTTATTAGTGTTGGTTTTGTAATGATCATGCTTATGAAGAGGGCAGTCTTTAATAAAGTGTCCAGGCTTTCCACACTTATGACAATATTCATTTCCATTGAAATTTCTATTGGAACTTTTTTTCTTTAGGATCCCACCATTTTTACGAACCATCTTGTTAAATCTTCAAGTTAGATACATCATTTCAGATTCATCACTACTTGAGTCAGTGAGGGCAACTTTGAGAACCAGGTTTCTCTCCTCATTTGGCTCTCTTCTTTCAAGATCCATCTTTCTCTTCATCTCATATGTTTTGAGATTTTCAATAAGCTCGTCAATAGTCAGCTTTTGCAGGTCTTTGGCTTCAGTGATAGCATTAACCTTGGCTCTCCCAAGAACCTGGTAGAATACTAAGCATCTTTCGGACTAGCTTATTGGTTGGAATGATTTCACCAAGTGAATGAAGCTCATTGATTATGAAGGTGAAACGAGTATGTATCTATTGAATGAACTCATCCTCTTCCATTTTAAAGAGTTCATACTCAATTGTAAGCATATCAATTTTGGACTGCTTTATCAGACTAGTTTCCTCGTGAGCTGTTTGAAGAGCTTCCCAGGTTTTCTTGGCGGATTCACATGTCGAGATACGATTATACTCGTCTGGTCCAATACCACACACAAGAATCTTCTTGGCTTTGAAGTTCTTCTCAATAGCTTTTTGATCATCACCATTGTATTCTTTTCTTGTTTTTGGAATAGTCCTTGCTCCCTCTCTAACAACCTTCATAGGGACAAAAGGATTGTCACAAATCACATCCCAAAGCTCGGAGTCCTTAGCCATTATGAAGTCATGCATTCTTGTTTTCCACCAAGCATAGTATTGGCAGTTGAATCTTGGTGGTCTGTATGTTGATTGCCCTTCCTAGAAGTTGGTGGAGCAACCATGAAGATCCTTTTTAGGTATTAACCTTTTAGAAAAAACCTACTCTGATACCAATTGATAGAATATATAAGTCCACCAAACTATATAGAGACTAGGTCCTATATTGGTTTCTATAGATTATGCAACACTAAGTAAATGAACACAGAGAAACTTTACATGGAAAACTCCCAGCTCACGGGATTAAAAACCACGACCTACCCTTGTACGATTTTAACTTCACTACTGAGCAAACTATAGATTACAACCTATTGTAAACTAGGAATTAATCTCTTAATACCCCACTAACTTGTAACAACTCTATTATAAGCTACTTTGTAATAACTCCAAGGGTTTATGATTTACAAAGGGTTTCCTACACAATGCTTCTATCTAAGCTAAGTAGGAGGTACAAATAAAGAACAAATAACAAAGACTCAACAAACCTAAGGAATTAAGATATCTTCAATCTTTGGATCTGGTCCTTGAGGTTGCAACAAATTTGTTCTTGAGACAGGTTGTGGCTAGCACTTGAGAGAATATTTTCTTTTGATTTTACAAGTGTTAGGGAGATGAAATCCCTTACCTCATGTTGATAATATGTGTGTGTGATGTCATGAAGGATGATGCAATAAAGTGCCCTTTAGTTTAGCCTTAGCAAGCTACAACTGTGCTGCTGTACTGCTGCTAGATAGTATAGTGCAACAGCCTGCTAGACGGTATAGTGCAGTAGCTTTTATATCTATCGAATTGACTGTACAACGACCAGGGGAACTGAACTCTATCTTGTCCCTCTGCTGTTTCCTTATATGATTTCATTGAGAATTGAATCAGACATCTGACTAGTTATTCTGAATGCGAGGGAACTTAATTGTATCAAATTCCTTATCTTGTTCTCTCATGAAGTAAGTTGTTTTACCTTCCTTGATTGTATTTATACATGTGTGATATCACTTACAATGATGCAAGCAAGGTAGGTAAAAAGCCTTCTACAGAAAGTTGACTGTTGCATTGTTCCTGTATAGTAGCGTGTGCAAGAAGCAGCTTTCCATCTGGAGAGTTGACTTCGTACAGTTTCCTCGGAAACTGGTAGGGACCTGTTCCCTCAGTTGTTCCTTCCAATCTAAAGAGTTAAGTTATATCCCATGCTGGATCCCAACCTGGAACTTTGTGATCTTAAGGTCTTGTAAATGTGTAACGGTTCCTTATCTATTTCTTGATGGTAAGTTTATTAGATCATCAAAACATAAAGTAAAGTACTTATGACCAAAGTACTTGTAACCTATCAAAAGAGTTTCTAGTTTGTTTTCCAATTTGATAAGCATCACATATATGATTTCTAGAGAAATTTAGTTTAGGTAAACCAATGACTAACTCATGCTTGGAATGTTTTTCTATCAAATGCATTCTTGCATGACCAAGTTTATTATGCCAAAACCAAGGATCATCAGATGTGGATGTTAAACAGATATGACCATCTATATTTTCAAATCCATCAAGAATATAAATATTTCCATACCTTTTACCTGTCTCATCTTCAATAGCACAACTTATTTTCTTGAACTCTACTTTATACCCTGAGTCGCATAGCTAACTTACATTCAAAAGATTGTAGTTAAGTTCGTCAACGAGATAGACCTCAGTGATATCACAGTTGTTATTGAAAGGGATTGTTTCGGTACCAACTATTTTTCCTTTTGAATCATCACCAAACTTAACACTTCCTCTATCTATTTTTGTAAATTCCTTAAATAGAATTTTATCACCCGTCATGTGACTGGAACACGCACTATCTAAGTACCATTTTCCTTTGCGACTCCTCCTGTGGTGTTCCTGCAAAATATAGTGATTACTTTCTTTTAGGTACCTAAGCTTGCTTGGGTCCTGGTTGGTTAGTATTACTCGACTCAGAATTGTTTTTGGGTTTCCAAATCCAACCTGAAATATTTGATTTACGAAATCGACAAAAGGAATATCTATGCCCACTTTTATTACAGTGGTGACATGTAACTCCTGATCCATTTTTGAATCTTTCTCTAGTGTTAGTACTAGTGGATTCTGTTCTAGCTGGTCCTTCTCCAGTTGACTTATAAGTCGCCTGGTTTGATCTGACAAAGCTATGACTGGTGGATTTGTGCATCCCATTGAGTTGCATTTGAAATTCCTCAAAATCTTCTTAAATTAATTCTTTTTCATTTTCACATACTTCATGTTTGAGTTTCCAGTCTTTTACTTCTTTGTTGATTCTTTCAAAGTAAGATCAAGAATATCCTACAATTTATTACACCTTTCACAGTTATAAGATCTTACCTCGCTTGTTTCACCTCGTGCCATGAAACAGTTCTCATTTTCATCTTTGCATTCATCGTCTGAAGTGTCCTCATCTATCCAGCATCCGGAAAGTTTGTTCATGTCGTTTTCCAGAATTGTCATGAACAAAGATTTGCTATTTGTTCGTGTTCTGAACTATCTTCATCACTCCAGCTTCCCAATGATTTGTTCTTGTTAAAGCCTCTAGAGATTTTTCTTTTTTAGATCTGGACATTCAGCTTGAACATGTCCAAATCTTCCACACTCATAGCATTTGCCATCATTTTTGTCTCATATTATATTTCATAGATCGCCTGGGTGGCATCCTTCCTCTTCTCTCATTTCTGTATCTTCTCATTAAACCATCCATGTTTCTTGACAACATGAAAATCTCTTCTTGAAGAGCTTCAGGGTCATCATCGATATCATTTTCTGCTATTTCAATTGTGGCCTTGAATGCAACTGTTTTCTTCTTTTCTTTCTAGTGTGTTTTCTTGAGATGAGTTTTCTCAAATGCTATGAGTTCTCCCCGAAGTTCATCATATGATAGCTTATTCAGATCCTGTGATTCAAGTGTGACCACTTTGGTCTGCCAAGTAGTGGGTAGGCTTCTAAGAATCTTCTTAACTTGATCACCACTTGAGTATGGTTTGCCAAAAGCTTTTAGATCGCTAATGATTTTGCTGAATCTAGCAAACATCTCTTCAATAGATTCTTCTTATTTCAACTGAAAGAGTTCATAATCATGAACCAACATGTTGATATGTGTTTCCTTTACTTTGTTGGTTCCTTCGTATGTAACTTCAAGTTTATCCCGCATCTCTTTGGTTGTATCGCAACTGAAGATTTTCTCATATTTTTCACCACTTATAGCAGTGTAGAGCAAATTCCTTACCTTATTGTTGACTTGTACAACTGCCATTTGCTCATATGTATATGAATCTATATCTTCTGGATCATCAAGTGGTTGAGTGGCAGCTAGCAGAGGATAGTTCCCCTTTTTTATAACTCTCCAGACTTTATCATCAAAGGCCTTTGCGTATATTTCCATACGCACTTTCCAATGAGAGAAATATTGTCCATTGAAGTATGATGGCCTCACTTGCAAAGTTCCTTCTTGGAAGAGTGCTCCTATAATAGCTTGATTTGCCATGATCTTTTCTCACAAGCTGTTAAGCAAAAGAAAAATGTGAACCTTGATCCCAATTGAAAGTACGTGGGGGGGGTGAATTATTTATTTTTATATTTTAATCTCTAAAAGTTGACTAGTTTTCTAATTAGTCGACTAGATGTAATAACGTGGTAACAGTAAGGGCAGAATTTAAGATGCAGAAATAAAGTGCAGGAATTAAAGACACCAAAATTTTTATACTGGTTTGAATTTAATATGAATCCTAGTCCAGTCCCCTTGGGTTACAAGGGATTTCTCTTTCAGTGAATGAGTTTCTCAAGTACACATTGAATGGTGTGATCTACACCAATAGCTCAGTTCCTATATCACATTTTTCTCATTGATACAATGCCTTACTAGTGTTGTTTTCTTTTTCTTCTCTAACTTGTTACATAGCAGATCTAGTAGAGCTACAACGTTTGTTTGCAGTAGAACAAAGATAGGGTATTTGGTTCGATCAGAGTATATTTGTCTAAGCCTTAATGATGTGTATAATACTTTGTAGGTGGCCGTTTGCTGAAGAGATTTGACAACCCAAGTGATTTTATCCTTGGAAAGAGATTGATTCTTTCCAAGAATAAAGTTATTTGTCGTTGCTCTTCCTTTATGAGAGGGCATTGATAACCTTCCTTTTACAGACCTTGATGAGCAAGTTTTAATCCTTGATTGTTGGCCCTTCTGAAAATAGCTGCTTGTCGTTGCTCCTTCTCATTGACAGCTATCCTTCTACAGGCTTTGATAATGCAGGTTTTACTGCTTGATTATTGATCCTTCCAAAAATAGCAGCTTGATTGATCATCGTGCAATATCTTCGATGCTTCTTTTACATTTCAATCAATCTCTGATTGATTTCCATTCCTTATCTCCAGATGGTTAATTGATTCCTTCCTTTTGATTTCTTCAATCTTGGATGCTTCCTTGAGTTCTTATACCAAAAACTGTTATATTATTTTTCAACATTAAAACTAAAACCTAACAATCTCCCCTTTTTTGGCGATGACAAAATAATATATATAAGTATATAAACATCAGTTGACTTCCCTGTATTTTACTCCCCCTTAGTAGGTGCTTTCTTTAGTTGACTACTTCTGCAAGATCTCTGACTCCTCCTACAGAGGTGCCATGGGACTTCTTTTGGTTAGCTTCTCTTCTCATGTAGTTTCCATAGTTGACTTACCTTGCAATTGATGTACCTGCATTACAATGGATGTACCTGCACTATTTGCACGAATATAGATATCTTTTCTCCCTCTTTTTGGTATCAGCAAAGAGGGGATAAGATAGCAACACACTATAGACTAAAACATTATATACGATAAACATGATACGCTAGTAGAGTTATGGCAAAACAAAACATAGTGTCTAGATAACATAAAGAAAAGGAAAAAATTATCCAGACGACTTGTTATCCAGTCCAAAATAGCGCGACAAAAATATTATCTTAAACTTCCACATTAACGACGCAAGAAATAGGTAAGAGTGTTGCATATCGCCTCATTTAGTTATCAAAGCTAGCATTGGCTGAGATTGTCACTACATCAAGCGTGTCATGGGCCTCCTTGAATGTCTTGACTTCATTTTCCCTAACTCTGAGAACAACAACTCTTATCTTTGAAACATCAGACTCCGTCTCTTTTGAGATAGCATGAATATTTCCAACAGTGGAATGGGTAGCAGTAAGGAGATCTTTGATGGTGGACAGCTGATTGTCAATGGCAACTAGTTTCTCAGCAAGCTCATGGACACTAGGAATATGATGGGTGTCACACCTCCTTTTTCCGCCCCGCGAGGGGTACAAGGAGTTTTTCCAATTAAAAGACAATCGAAACGGGATTTGTTAATTTATTTCAGAGTCGCCACTTGGGAGATTTAGGGTGTCCCAAGTCACCAATTTAATCCCGAATCGAGGAAAAGAATGACTCTGTATTACAGTCCGCGAACCAGAAATTCGGATAAGGAATTCTGTTAACTCGGGAGAAGGTGTTAGGCATTCCCGAGTTCCGTGGTTCTAGCACGGTCGCTCAACTGTCATATTCGGCTTGTTTATCTGATTTTTTATACAAATATGAGCTTATGTGCAGATTTTAACTCTTTACCGCTTTCATTATTATTATTATCGTTATTATTTTACGGAGAATTGCAACATTGTGAAAACGTATTTCAGACCACGTCGCAATCAATGCACCCATGGTTATCGACACATTTCGACTCCGTTGAGATTTGGATTTGGGTTACATAAATGCACACCCATATTTAAGAAAATGATTTGTTAAAGACAGGTCTAGAACGACTAGTGTATTGTTGTTTTGGGAAAGGCCGTAAAATTTCTCTAGCCGGCCAACTCCGATGTTCTAAGTAATTAATGCATACATTTGTGAGGGCCCCGCAATCTATATATTTTATTAGGCGAGGCTCATCTCATTTATTTTAAATGGACAAATCCTAAAGCGACTACATTTTTTCTATTAAAATTAGTCTCTAACATAAAGAAAGAAAATCCTAATTAATTACGAGCCTTTTTTTTATTTAAGAAAGCATGGCATACTAATTGCTGGATTAATACAAATATTGATGAAAAGGAATTTTACAAAAAAAAATTCAAAATTATAAATAAAAATAAATTTCGACAAATAATATTCAAAAGAATCAAATATAGCTAGATTAAAACTCGCATTGTTATAAAAAACTATTGAGATTGATTATTCATAACCATTTGAAACTAGATTTAACCATAATTACTAAAGCTTATTAGAAAGTTTATTAAACTTAAACGTTCTTCTAATCTTGTTTGAACTTAAATCATGCCTTAATGCCTAATTCACGAAATTTAGTTCAAATTCATGCCTTATCTAAATTTAGCTACTTTTTACGATTAACCTACTGTTGATAATCTTAAAACCTTCATAACTAGCGAGTTAACCCGTTTTGCCGAGCCGATTCATTAAACACTAACTTATATTATTTTCTCTTATTCCAATTATTATTCAGTAATACATGAAATAGCCTAAATACAATCAATAAAAGGAAGAAAGAAAAAGCGAAATCAAAACTTCAAAATTCCATTCTTCATATGTATTCATGCTTCCACATTATTATCTTGTAATAGCTAGTATTACAGTCGTGTACCTGGTATTGGAAACAAAAGAAGATGAAGATGAGAATCAGCAGCAGTAGTAACAATACAGCACAACAACAACAGCCCAACGACAGTAACAACCCAGGATCAGAGTTTGCAAACCGGTGGATTAGTAATCCCAAAAAATAAGCTTCAAGTTTCGATGAAACAACAACAATTAGTGTTGATTTCAAACAATGAAGGAAAGTAGAAGATTCTTTTTTTCAGTTTTTGTTCTCTCCTTTAGTTTTGAAATTTCTCCAATTTCTTCCAAAATCTCCTCCCCAAATTCAATCCCCTCATCCCCTCTTATATACAAAGCAAGACCCCCTTTTACCTCTTTCCCCTTTAACTTTTATTATTACCCACACTTTTACTTTAGTAAAAGTAGTCAACGTGGGCCTCCCGTGTTCCCTCTTTTTGAAAAGTAGTCAAAGTGGGGCCCCATGTTCCCTCTTTTTGAAAAGTAGTAAAAGTGGGCCCCCTTGTTCCCTCTTTTTGAAAAGAAGACATCATTATCCACCTTTTCCTTTTTGCTTTTATCATTACGTCTTGTCCGCCACCATAATTAAATAATCTGCAATTGGTTAATTCCCGTATTACCCCTAAAACTACTGTTACTGCCCTGATTCAAAATCTGTTATAACTTCAAAATTTTGTCTAAATAACAATTATCGCACATTTAAATAGCAATTAACTATAAAATCACATAATTTAGACGTTAAATGCTAAAAATACAACGTACATTATTTTTATGATTTTGTAAAACAAACTTAAATAAATACTAAATGCAAATGCGACATATTTTTGTAATTTTTTATTAATTTAACCAATAAACACGCACAGACAGAAATACAAATAATTATCAAAAATGCCACAAAAATTCTAAAATTGCACACAAAAGAAAATTGTTTTATTTTGGATTTTTTGGGAGTAATTCTCTCATAGGGCAAAAATTACGTGCTTACAGCTGCCCCTCTTTTCCCGAAGACACGAAGGGTTTTCGTGCAAAGATAAAGTGAGCGATTTTTGCCCATCCGAGTACTCCGTGTGAAGCATTTTTTGGAAAAAGATTTAACCGAACCTTTGCTTCAAAGATTTCCTACATATCCCTGGCTAGAAGGGAATCAGGTTAATGTAGTTCGGGAAGGTTTGGTAGCTGGGACTACCATGGGACTGCAATGTTACTGCTGTTGCATGCTATTACCACTGCTTACCGATCTCCTTGTTACACCGTGCTTAAAAGAAAACAAGAAGCTAGGCTAGACTACGGATCATAAGATCTCATCTATCTTCAACTTGCTCTTGTTGCCTTGCTTTCTTGTCGGCTTGTATTTCTTCCGGTGCTTTTCTTCCGAGAATTTGGGGATGACACTGGCCT
This sequence comes from Nicotiana sylvestris, assembly GCF_000393655.2. NCBI lineage: Eukaryota > Viridiplantae > Streptophyta > Magnoliopsida > Solanales > Solanaceae > Nicotiana > Nicotiana sylvestris. The sequence goes on along the minus strand of NC_091065.1, from coordinate 41,992,423 downwards.
TTTGATTTTCTGAATACCAGTTTTTATCATTTTGTTCGGTCTACTGGGGATATGGCCTCCTTCATTAAGCTTTTCGGTGGTTCCTCTGGGGATACGGCTTTCTTCATCAGATTTTTTATGATGGGCATAATTTAATGTTCACAGACCGCTTCTTTCAAGATGCGTCTTTCTTCCTTTTGACTCATGCGCTTGAACTTGTGCTGGGACCTCTTGTTGCAACCTTCTGTTTCCCGGTGGTGGGGAGTTTTATTGTTTCCTGCTGGGGATTCCTGTTGTAACCTTCTGCATTTCAGAGGGGTTACTGATTTCAAGACCTGAAGTATAAGACTGAAAAGTATTCCTCTCGTTATACAGGTGGGCGCCTGAAACATGAAATGTAAAGACTGAAAAGTATTCCTCTCGTTATACAGGTGGGCGCCTGATACATAAAATGTAAATACTGAAAAGTATTCCTCTCGTTATACAGGTGGGCGCCTGATTTTAACAACAACTTTGAAAAATAAAATGCCATTCCTTTCTTTAGGTTGGCGAGATTTCAACAACTTTTAAAAATAAAACGTCTTTCCTCTCTTCAGGCGGGCTCCTGACTTCAACAACATTTTTGAAAATAAAATGTCATTCCTTTCTTTAGGCTGGCGAGATTTCAACAACAACTTTTTAAAATAAAACGCCTTTCCTCTCTTCAGGCGGGCTCCTGACTTCAACAACTTTGAAAATAAAATGTCATTCCTTTCTTTAGATTGGCGAGATTTCAACAACTTTTTTTAAAAAAAAAAATAAAACGCCTTTCCTCTCTTCAGGCGGGCTCCTGACTTCAACGACAACTTTGAAAAATAAAACGTCTTTCCTCTCTTCAGGCAGGCTCCTGACTTCAACAACTTTGAAAATAAAATGTCATTCTTTTCTTTAGGTTGGCGAGATTTCAACAACTTTTACAAATAAAACGCCTTTCCTCTCTTCAGGCGGGCTCCTGACTTCAACAACTTTGAAAAATAAACGCCTTTCCTCTCTTCAGGCGGGCTCCTGATTTCAACAACAACTTTTAAAAATAAAATGCCTTTCCTCTCTTCAGGTGGGCTCCTGACTTCAACAACTTTGAAAATAAAATGTCATTCCTTTCTTTAGGTTGGCGAGATTTCAACAACTTTGAAAAATAAACGCCTTTCCTCTCTTCAGGCGGGCTCCTCATTTCAGCAACAACTTTGAAAAATAAAACGCCTTTCCTCTCTTCAGGCGGGCTCCTGACTTCAACAACTTTGAAAATAAAATGTCATTCCTTTCTTTAGGTTGGCGAGATTTCAACAACTTTTACAAATAAAACGCCTTTCCTCTCTTCAGGCGGGCTCCTGACTTCAACAACTTTGAAAAATAAATGCCTTTCCTCTCTTCAGGCGGGCTCCTGATTTCAACAACAACTTTGAAAAATAAACGCCTTTCTTCTCTTCAGGCGGGCTCCTGATTTCAACAACAACTTTGAAAATAAAATGCCATTCCTTTCTTTAGGTTGGCGAGATTTCAACAACTTTTAAAAATAAAACGCCTTTCCTCTCTTCAGGCGGGCTCCTGATTTCAACAACTTTGAAAATAAAATGTCATTCCTTTCTTTAGGCTGGCGAGATTTCAACAACTTTTAAAAATAAAACGCCTTTCCTCTCTTCAGGCGGGCTCCTGACTTCAACAACTTTGAAAAATAAACGCCTTTCCTTTCTTCAGGCGGGCTCCTGATTTCAACAACAACTTTTGAAAATAAAGTGTCATTCCTTCCTTTAGGTTGGCGAGATTTAAACAACTTTAAAAATAAAACGCCTTTCCTCTCTTCAGGCGGGCTCCTGACCTCAACAACAACTTTGAAAATAAAATGCCTTTCCTCTCTTCAGGCAGGCTCCTGACTTCAACAACTTTGAAAATAAAATCCTATTTGAGGGCGGATGAACCCAAAATATCCTATTCGAGGGCGGATGAACCCAAAATATCCTATTCGAGGGCGGATGAACCCAAAATATCCTATTCGAGGGCGGATGAACCCAAAATATCCTGTTCGAGGGCGGATGAACCCAAAATATCCTATTCGAGGGCGGATGAACCCAAAATATCCTATTCGAGGGCGGATGAACCCAAAATATCCTATTCGAGGGCGGATGAACCCAAAATATCCTATTCGAGGGCGGATGAACCTAAAATATCCTATTCGAGGGCGGATGAACCCAAAATATCCTATTCGAGGGCGGATGAACCCAAAATATCCTATTCGAGGGCGGATGAACCCAAAATATCCTATTCGAGGGCGGATGAACCCAAATAGGAAGTGCGTCTCCTACGAGTAAAACTTGTGTGAAGCAAAATCAGGAAGTGTGTCTCCTAGTGGTAAACTCTCATTTTTAGGAAGTGCGTCTCCTAAAGCAAAATATAACCTGAAAGACCCAGCCCAGGAAGTGTGTCTCCTATGGGTGAAACTTCAATGATTCAAACTAGGAAGTGCGTCTCCTACAAATGAACTTAAATGAACCAGACTAGGAAGTGCGTCTCCTAGGGGTGAAACTTAATTTAGGAAGTACGTCTCCTATGCATGAAATTAAACTTAGGAAGTGCGTCTCCTAGGGGTAAAAATAAACTTAGGAAGTGCGTCTCCTATGGGTAAAACTTTAATGACTTTAAACTAGGAAGTGCGTCTCCTATGAATGAAAATAAACTCAGGAAGTGTGTCTCCTAGGGTAAAACAAACTTAGGAAGTGCGTCTCCTGGGGTAAAAATAAACTTAAGAAGTGCGTTTCCTATGGTGTAAAAGTAAACTTAGGAAGTGCGTCTCCTATGGGTAAAATAAACTTAGAAAGTGCGTCTCCTAGGGGTAAAACTTTAATGATTTTAAACTAGGAAGTGCGTCTCCTATGGGTAACTAAACTTAGGAAGTGCGTATCCTATGGGTAAAATAGACTTAGGAAGTGTGTGTCCTATGGGTAAAACTTTAATGATTTTAAACTAGGAAATGCGTCTCTTATTAATGAAATCTTAATTTAGGAAGCGCGTCTCCTATGCACGAAATCTTAGTTTAGGAAGTGCATCTCCTATGCATGAAATCTTAATTTAGGAAGTGCGTCTCCTATGCATGAAATTAAACTTAGGAAGTGCGTCTCCTATGCATAAAAAATTAAACTTAGGAAGTGCGTCTGCTAGGGGTAAAAATAAACTTAGGAAGTGCGTCTCCTATGGGTGAAACTAAACTTAGGAAGTGCGTCTCCTATGGGTAAAAAATAAACTTAGGAAGTGCGTCTCCTAGGGGTAAAAATAAACTTAGGAAGTGCGTCTCCTAGGGGTAAAAATAAACTTAGGAAGTGTGTCTCCTATGGGTGAAACTTTAATGATTTAAACTAGGAAGTGCGTCTCCTATGAATGAAAATAATTTAGAAAGTGCGTCTCCTATGCATGAAATCTTAATTCAGGAAGTGCTTCTCCTATGCATGAAATAAAACCTAGGAAGCGCGTCTCCTATGGGTAAAATAGACTTAGGAAGTGCGTCTCCTATGGTAAAATCTTAATTTAGGAAGTGCGTCTCCTATGCGTGAACCATTTCCTTCTTCCTGAATTATTTACTTACCTGTGTTGTCTTCCCTCGAAACTGCTGGGGATAACACTGTTGGGGAATTATTTACTTACCTGTTGGGGGATAAAATGTTATCAGCTAGGGATAACGCTGTTGAGGATAACACTGCTGGGGATTTTGATTCCTTCAAAACTAGTGCTTCATTCTTCGGAAGGCTGGTCTTTTGCTTTTTTCGAGCACAAGTTTCATCCTTTTGTTCTGTCCACTGGGGAACAACTTCCTTCATTAAAACTTATTATGCTGGGGGTAACACCGGTTCAAAGACCACTTCCCTTGAAACTGGTGCTATCTTTATTCTTCCCCAAATGGGTACCTGACTTCCAGAAAATTTTCTAAATGGAAGGAAAATTTTCTGCCCCAGTTTGATAATCTCCCTTGTGGCATGCATTTCCGTCATCAATGCCATTTCCTTTACCTGTTTCAAATCAAACAAAATTTGTTAGTTTAAAACACGGTGGTTGGTTGTGATACTCCTACTGGGATGGCTTTTCCCTTTATCCTTCCCTGCTCTGCGTTCCGAAACTTGTTGGGGATGATATTATTTGCTGGGGATAATCCCTTTATGCTGGGGATATCCCTCTTCTTTTGTGGCATAGCTCGGAAATTGGCATTTCCCCGACCTTTTAGTCTCGTATGAATTTCCCAAATCATGCTCATTGTTCTCCTTGATTTGTCCCCGTGCCTTGGCCTTGAGGTTTACAACCTTTGATTTCGGCAAGGATATCCCTCTTGACATTCCTCAATCCTTTTGTCAATTCCCTTTTGCTGGGGATATCTTTCTTGATACTGGCCTCGTGCTTGTTCCTTGATGACTATACCATTTGGATGTACTAGTCAGATCTCATCTTGCATAATTGGAAAGCTGATGGCATATTTTGAAGTCATTTCTCACTTGTTCTGACCAAACAGACTCTACTGGGGAATTTTTCTATGAAAGGAGAAAGATAAAAAGGAACAGAATAAAAGACAAAGGAAAAATATTACTCTTTAACAAAAGAAACTATAAATAAAAACCTATCAAACGCAGATATCGACTCTAATGGTCATGACATGCACATGTGGCCTATCCCCCGCCGTCAATTGTCTTTCAAGATCTTCATTTGGCGATTCCCCATCTGATTCTCAATCTTATTCGACTTGTAGTGCCCGAAGGGTTTTCACTATCAAGCCTCTCTCATTTTGGTTTTTCTCTCAGCTTTCATCGCCTTATAGTGCCCGTGAAGATTTTCACCGATAAGACTCTCTCATTTGTATCATTTTCCAGATGGGGATTTGGAGTGTAGCCGATATGACTCTCTCTGCTGGGGATTAGAGTCCTTTCTACTGTGGATCAGAGTGTTATGTTCATCGGTAAGACTCTCATTTGTCTGACTTGGCATCTTTTGAAGACTGATCAGAAGGTCTTTCTTTGGACCATAATGTGGGTTTTTGGATAGGCTAGAAAGAAAGGGTATTAAAGGCTCAAAAACAAATCAATTTGAGGTTCAAAATTACAACCTTCGTAACCATATTTGTTTACAACAAGCGCAACCCTTGCCCCAGTTTCTTGCTTGGGGATTATTTATTTTTGTTATACTACGTTACACTATGCACACTTATGCACACTATGCACCCTATGCACATTATGCACCCTATGACCGAGCCGTGAAGTGCCTACGTATCCTCTTTGAGGAATCAGGTCAAACGTAGTTCCCAATTCCTCTGTTTTCTTCTGACTTTCTTTTGTTTTCGTTATCATTTCTCTTTTCTCTTTTTTTTTTCTCATTTCTCCTTTCTTTTTTGTCGTTTTTTCTTTCTTCTTTTTTTTCTTTTCTTTTGTTTACCTTCCACGCTTGTGTTTTCTAGTCGTTGCTACTGATTCCGAACGAGGGGTACGAAAGACAAATAAATAAGGCTCAAAAAGGGGTAACGAAGGATAAAGTGTTTAGGTAGCAGAACAAAATGCCTTCGTCATTCCAGTCTTCAAAACATGTTTAGTGCAAACAACACAATTAAACAAAGATTTGTAGCCTCTTCTGATGGTGTTGGACTTGACAATTATATTCACACATTTTCTTTTTCATTTGTCATTTCTAAAGCACCATTGGGCAACACTCTCACTCTCATTATCATGAACGACCCTCATGCCAATTTCGCGAATCTTGCTTTTAACGGTTTTCTTTGTGTTTTACTTGCTCTAGTTCCACATGACTCGAGCTCCGAATAATCTCAAACCGTCCTTATTTCCTTTAAATGTTCTGATCACCTTTCCGGGGTTTTATGATTAACTTTTAAGATTAGGCCCAAACTGTGTGCGCATGTCATGTCACTAGAATCGGCGGAACCAAAATGATAAAAGGACTAAACAAAAAGATGACTGGAAATAATAAAAGACCCGATTTTGCATTAGAATAACGGTGAAATGGTTTGAATAACAAAACAAATAAAACAAACCAGAATAAAATCCTAAAACAACCTGGACAAAACTAAACAGACCGCTATGACAAGATAAGAAAGTTTGACACAAGACAATATCAGAATTACAACCCTAATAATCCGGAGAACAGAAATGACAACAAAATAAGCCACCAAAAGCTTCTCTCTTGCTAACCAAGGAACGGAGCGTCCTCCCACTTTGTCAAAACTGGCATCTTAGCCACTGAGCCTCGCATCAGTATTGCCCAGACCATTGCCAACTTCAATATCATCAACCTTAGTCAACAAGTCCCCAATAGGATTCGAGTGCTTCTGTCCTCAGGCCTGATCCCCGCAAAGTGTGCTTCTGGATCTTGTATTTCCGGCTTACCACAAACCAACCACCTAACTTTCTTTGTGATTCAAAGCAAAACAGGTTAGAATGGACTCAGTCGGTCCTCATTATTAACAACATCTTTTTTTCTTTTTCTTTTTCATTTTTTTTCATTTTTTTTTCTTTTTCTTTTTTTTCCATTCTCTTTTTTTTTGTGGTCGAATCTTATGGAGATTGCCTACGTATTATGATCCTGCATGAATCAGACCTTGCGTAGTTCGGACCAATAAAAGATAAATAATAATAAAATATCTTTTTTTTTCAATTTTCATATTAAAACAAACTGGGTTTCAAAGGTTTGAAGGTGACCTACAAACTCGAAAATCAAACAACCCACATATTCTAATCAAAAGATTTACAAACTCCAAAAACAAATGGCTAGCTTCCTTTCTCCATTTGACAAATGCAACCGAACGGTTATTTTTTGCAAATGTGGCCCCTTCCAAATTTCACATGAATTTTGAGGCCGGGGAGGATTATTTTATGACACTTTACAAACTTGTTCGTTCTTTTACGAAAATAGCCTTTCGACAACTGAAAGATACTCTAAGGCTATTTCGGCAAGAACGATTTAAGACGCGGCCGAAGCTGGCTCGGCTTATTTTTGACTAAAAACCCAAACGGTATTCACCTGACCGCTGACTCTTTGTTTTTTTTTTCAAATTACAATAAAAACCTGGTGTTGCAAACACGGCCCTTCAGCGCCTCGGGGACGAAGATTTTTAAGGTTGTGTGGGTCAACTGGACAAAAAATACTAAAAAATGATCCAAAGGTGGCTGTTTATGCAAAGTCAGCCCTCCGGCGTCCCTTTCGGGAACATTCGGCTATGTTTTGACAAAACAGCATCACCCGACTTCTTTATGACAAAATTAAAATTTTGACATGTTTTTTTTTTATTTATTTGTTTGTTTTTGGTTATTTTAGCAAAAAAAGGGGAGGTTGGACCCGATGAGGGTTGCCTACGTATCTCACATCCGGTGAGAATCAAACCCGCGTAGTTTGGGCAATGATGAATGAAGTAAATGAACTAACCTTTTTTTAATTTATTTTTTTTAAAGGAAAGACTTATAAAGAAGAAAGGGAGCATTTTTGAAAGAAATGCTTCTAAAAATATTTTTTTAGAAGAAATTAGAAGAAAATATTTTTAAAAAAAAAAACAATAAAAAAAAACTTTCTAATGAAATAAATAGTGGAAAATATTTTTGGATTTTTCTTTTCAAAACTGGGGGTCTAAAAAAACTTTTCTAGAAAGGAAATAAAGAAAAATACTTTTTGGATATATATATATATATATATTTGCAAAAAATAATAAAATCACGTTCAACACACGACTCTTTTTTTTTGGCATTTTCATAAATAAATAAAAAAACCATTTTAAAAACAAGACTCTTTTTCATTTTCATTTTTCATGGCAAGACAAACTATTTTTCTTTTCTTTTTTTTTATTTTGAAAACAAGAACAAAGTGAAGATTTTTTTTTCGTTTCACCAAAATGACTAACCTATCTTCCAAACTTAAAAAATAAAAAGACTCTTCTTTTTTTTCTTTTTTTTGAGTGAAATAAAATAAAACATTTTTCTTTTCTTCACTTTTTCAAGATTTTCGGCAGAATTTCGACAGTATTTGTGTATTGTTTTTTTTCTCTTCCTAAAATAGGCGATTAATTCTCTACACTGTTACCTCGCTCTTCTTTTTTTTTTCATAATTTTCCAATATTCCTGATTTTTCGAAGCCGGTCAGCATGCAAGTCTGAAGCAAATAAATGTGTAAAGCAAACAGGATGCTGCAGGATGGTCTTTTCATTTCAGGTTGCTAGTCCTAGACGGACCCAACCCCTATGTTGAGTCCCCTAAGTCAAAGCAACATGATGCAAATAATCGTTCCTACTAGGGATCCGACATGAAGTCATGTTATTCTATGTTCAAAACCTGAGTCGGTGTTCTAGACTGTGTACCCAAGCGGACAACTCGAATCGAGGAGGGGGTAACTTTCCGGGAACCAAAGGGCCATCCGGCTTAGTAACTTGTCCGGCCTCTTTCCTATTTCAAGGTATGACACTAACAGAATAAGGAGTCTCAACCAGTAAGCACATCCCCGGAGGTAAGAAGAGTATGGTTTCGGCACAATTTATATACAGTTCAGATAATATCAAAGCGGTAAAAGCAGCATTTAGCACATTAGGCTCAAACATGTAAAAATCAGATAAAGCCAAATATAACAATTTATCTAAGCTCGAATTTCTAACCCTGAACCAGTGGTTCTGGGTTAATTCCCCATCAGAGTCGCCAGAGCTGTCACACCTCCTTTTTTCGCCCCCGCGAGGGGTGAAGGAGTTTTTCCAATTAAAGAACAATCGAAACGGGATTTGTTTATTTATTTCAGAGTCGCCACTTGGGAGATTTATGGTTTTCCAAGTCACCAATTTAATCCCGGATCGAGGAAAAGAATGACTCTGTATTACAATCCGCGAACCAGAAATTCGGATAAGGAATTCTGTTAACCCGGGAGAAGGTGTTAGGCATTCCCGAGTTCCGTGGTTCTAGCACGGTCACTCAATTATCATATTCGGCTTGTTTATCTGATTTTTTATACAATTATGAGCTTATGTGCAGATTTTAACTCTTTACCGCTTTCATTATTATTATTATTGTTATTATTTTACGGAGAATTGCAACATTGTGAAAACGTATTTCAGACCACGTCGCAATCAATGCACCCATGGTTATCGACACATTTCGACTCCATTGAGATTTGGATTTGGGTTACATAAATGCACACCCATATTTAAGAAAATGATTTGTTAAAGATGCGCCTAGAACGACTAGCATATTGTTGTTTTTGGAAAGGCCGTAAAATTTCTCTAGACGGCCAACTCCGATGTTCTAAGTAATTAATGCATACATTTGTGAGGGCCCCGCAATCTATATATTTTACTAGGCGAGGCTCATCTCATTTATTTTAAATGGACAAATCCTAAAGCGACTACATTTTTTCTATTAAAATTAGTCTCTAAAATAAAGAAAGAAAATCCTAATTAATTACGAGCCTTTTTTTTATTTAAGAAAGCATGACATACTAATTGCTATATTAATACAAATATTGATGAAAAAGAATTTTACAAAAAAAAATTCGAAATTATAAATAAAAATAAATTTCGACAACTAATATTCAAAAGAATAAAATATAGCTAGAATAAAACTCGCATTGTTATAAAAAACTATTGAGATTAATTATTCATAACCATTTGAAACTAGATTTAACCATAATTACTAAAGCTTATTAGAAAGTTTATTAAACTTAAACGTTCTTCTAATCTTGTTTGAACTCAAATCATGCCTTAATGCCTAATTCACGAAATTTAGTTCAAATTCATGCCTTAGCTAAATTTAGCTACTTGTTTACGATTAACCTACTGTTGATAATCTTAAAACCTTCATAACTAGCGAGTTAACCTGTTTTGCCGAGCCGATTCATTAAAGACTAACTTATGTTATTTTCTTTTATTCCAATTATTATTCAGTAATACATGAAATAGCCTAAATACAATCAATAAAAGGAAAAAAGAAAAAGCGAAATCAAAACTTCAAAATTCCATTCTTCATATGCATTCATGCTTCCACATTATTATCTTGTAATAGCTAGTATTACAGTCGTGTACCTGGTATTGGAAACAAAAGAAGATGAAGATGAGAATCAGCAGCAGTAGTAACAATACAGCACAGCAACAACAGCCCAGCAACAGTAACAACCCAGGAACAGAGTTTGCAAACCGGCGGAGTAGTAATCCCAAAAAAGAAGCTTCAAGTTTCGATGAAACAACAACAATTAATGCTGATTTCAAACAATGAAGGAAAGTAGAAGATTTTTTTTTTCAGTTTTTGTTCTCTCCTTTAGTTTTGAAATTTCTCCAATTTCTATCTCTCAAAATTCTTCCAAAATCTCCTCCCCAAATTCAATCCCCTCATCCCCCCTTATATACAAAGCAAGACCCCCTTTTACCTCTTTCCCCTTTAACTTTTATTATTACCCACACTTTTACTTTATTAAAAGTAGTCAACGTGGGCCCCCCGTATTCCCTTTTTTTGAAAAGTAGTCAAAGTGGGCACCCATGTTCCCTCTTTTTGAAAAGTAGTCAAAGTGGGCCCCTTGTTCCCTCTTTTTGAAAAGAAGACATCATTATCCACCTTTTCCTTTTTGCTTTTATCATTACGTCTTGTCCCCCACCATAATTAAATAATCTACAATTGGTTAATTCCCGTATTACCCCTAAAACTACTTTTACTGCCCTGATTCAAAATCTGTTATAACTTCAAAAATCTGTCCAAATAACAATTATCGCACATTTAAATAGCAATTAACTATAAAAATCACATAATTTAGACGTTAAATGCTAAAAATGCAACGTACATTATTTTTATGATTTTGTAAAACAAACTTAAATAAATACTAAATGCAAATGCGACATATTTTTGTAACTTTTTATTAATTTAACCAATAAACACGCACAGACAGAAATACAAATAATTATCAAAAATGCCACAAAAATTCTAAAATTGCACACAAAGGAAAATTGTTTTATTTTGGATTTTTTGAGAGTAATTCTCTCATTGGGAAAAAATCACGTGCTTACAATGGGAAACAAAGGGTTTGAGTTTTGGATCAAGTTGAGCATGTTTAACTTCACCTTCTTGCTTCTTTACCCATGAGCCCTTCACACACATATACCCCATACTTGCAAATGCTCTTGAATTGTAAGATTTTGAGACAGATATGAAGGGATATTCAAATATGGAGATATTATGTGCCTCCAGAATGTGAGTGATGGTCATGCCATAGGGTAGACTAGTGGGATCATCATCACTTTCAATCATAAAATTGATGACCCAGGAGGACAATTTGATCTTGAGTTTTGTCACAAGGCAAAAGACAAGAAAGGTATCTCTTTGAGAGAAGGTGGAGAAAGATCTAGTACGAGGAAGCAGAGTAGTTGCAAAAATGTGGCCTAGAACAGGAGTTTTAAAGATAACATTACTACGACCTAACTAGTTTGGGAGAGAATCAAATGGACACTCAGCAATACATCGTTTTGCTTGATCAAAGGTGTTTTCAAAGTCATCAGTCCAGGAAATTTTGAAAAGCATGGGACTAGAACACTTATACTGGAAAATTGAATCAAACATGACACAATCAATAATAATGCGCTTCCCTAACACTAAGGATTCCAACTTATCGTGCTTACTGTAATGAAGATTTGCATACACCATTTCCACTAGGGTTTCATAGACTTTAGGAGGGGGAACATAAAAGAATTTAGACCAACCTTAATGAACAAACAGATTTTTTACCTTGCAATTTAGGGCATCATGGTCATCATGGTCGACTACCCTCCCATGAGCAATTGGCTTGTCTTTCAAAGCAATGAAAAAGCCCCTATTTAGAGAGTCCCATAACATAAGGTCAGACTCTAAAGAGCTAGAGAGATCTATAATCGGCTTCTTTGGAGTAAAGGATTCAAGAGGTTCTTCCATATGCCTTTTCCCGTACTTTTTCTACTAAAGTGTGCGAGTGGTCTGGAAGATCCGCCTGAGAAGAGGAAAAACCTTCAAAATGATCGGACCCTAAGTCTACCTGTTCCGGAGGTGGAGATGGGGGTTTAGTTCTGGGGGGAGTACTTTTCCTAGTAGAGGCAGAAGGATTTTTTGAGTGTTTGGCCATGGAAGAGCTTTTGGTGAGAGAACGTTGTGGAGAGGGTTTCTTGGTGATCGAGACGATAGAAACTGAAAAGGGTTTTAAGGTATTAAAAAGGTTTTCTGACGGTTGAGTATAGAAAAGGAAGGGGTGTCATTGAACAGACGTGATGATAGGGTTTCCTTCTTTTAACTCTGAACTGATGTGAAAAGAGATGAAAAGGGAGGGAAATTGGAGGCGTAATTAATGATCAGAAAACAACAAATTTCGAGCATTAGGCATAAGAAAATAATAGTGACACATAGGCCCCAACATTAATGATTAATGCAAACAATACCAAGTAATTGTCTTAAAGAGCAAAATCTATCCTCTAGTGATGGCTTAGTAATGATATCCCCTAGTTGATCAGTAGTTCTAACAAAAAAATAGTTCTATATTTTCTTTAAGAACATGATCTCTAATAAAATGATGCTTGATATGTATATGCTTACCCCTAGAATGATGCACAAGATTCTTAGATAGACAAATAGCACTAGAGTTATCACAGAAAATTGGAATAGGTTTAAAGAATACTTCATAGTCACCCAATTGATGAGACATCCATATTAATTGTGCACAACATTGTCTAATGGAAATGTACTCAGCCTCAGTCGTGGAAAATGCAACTGATCCTTGCTTTTTACTGTTCCAAGATATTAGTGCCTTTCGAAGTAATTGACATGTTCCACTGGTGCTTTTTCCGTCTTCCTTATCACCTACAAAATCTGCATCTGAAAACCCTTCTAATTTAAAATTGTTAGATTGTGGATACCATAATCCATGAGAGATAGTTCCAATGAGATATTGAATAATTCTTTTTACTGCAGACAAATGTGATTTCTTAGGAGCTGACTGAAACCTGGTACATTTACAGACACTAAACATAATATCTGGTCGACTAGTAGTTAGATAAAGAAGTGAGTCAATCATTCTACGATACTTAGTTTCATCAACAGGAATTCCCTATTAATCTTTGTCAAGACTTGTTGAAGGACTCATTGGTGTGCCAATAGCTTTAGCATTGCTCTTACCTAAATTTTGGATCAATTCCTTATTGAAACCCAATTTTTCCCTCTATATTTTAAATAAGCATAAATACCTTCAAAATAGCATATATATATATATATATATGCATATATGAGCATGTACAAGGTTTTTATAATTTTTCCCATAATTTTAGGATTTAAATTGATTTATTTTCTCCCCTTTTATTCATAAAATCCCCAATAAATAGTTCCCAAATTATTGTTATGATGATTTATTCATTTAATTTCTATACTTATGCCAAAATATGGCTAATATAATTTTTATGCATTTTTATAATTACATTTGGTATTTTTAAGCTAAATAGCATATAATTGCAATGTTAGCCCATTTTAAGGTACAATTATATTTTATATGCATAAAATTGGGCCCTATATTTTTAAAATGTTAATTATGCATTTTAAATCATGTTGGCACCTTAAATTATTTTTCAAAAATTACCTATTATTTTTATAAATTAAAATGGTGAAAATTGGCTATTTAAATAATGGCCAGATTTGGCTTTCAATTGTAGCAATCAGACCCCTCCCCAGCCCAATTTCCTATTAAATAACTCGACCCAGAACCTATAAACCCCTACCCAAACCCAAAACCCACCTACCCGGTTGAATCCTGACCGTTGATCTCCTAGATCAACGGTCCAAACTAGCCCATTCCTTTTTTAATCCTAAAGATCCCTTAACCCTAATCACTTTTCTAAACTGGCCGCCTTCAGATGCTCTCATCTCTCTTCTCTCTCAATATAAGCCTAATCACTTTCAACCACCGCCTCCTTCTCCGGTCATCTATGGCGACTACCTTTCAACCCTAAGCCTCTAATGGTCACTCCACCGCCTTGTTCATTATCTCTAAGGACTTCAAGGGTCCTGGGCCATGCCGATTTGGATCTAGGGTTTCTATTTCTGTTACTCATGGCTTCTCCAGTGTGATTTGGGCAAAATCACACCTTATATGTCACGATCGGTGAAGTTTACAACAGGTTCTTTCGATTTCTATTTGGGTTTCCTTTGAAACCCTAACTCTCATCTGAATCTCTCAGATCTGTGCTATTTTTATGCTTTAAGTCTATTTCTTCCTATGTTTTGCGCTATTCTCGATCTTCTTCTAAAAGATCCTCAACTTTAAACTGTTTTTACTTTCTTTAAAAAATTAGGGGTTTCTCGGAGTTCTTTCTACACTTGTTTTAACCGATTTTCTTTATGATTAAACCTCTTTTCTTGCTTGTTTTGACCGATCTTATGTTCTTACTAACTTTTAATTCGCCTATGTCAAAAGCCCTAATTTCTAAGATTTTTTTTGCTTTGGTTCTGTGTGTTAGCCTGTTTCCTTGATTTTTGATAATCTTCCGTGGTTACCATGCTTTGAATGTATTTTACTGAATCCTTAGTCTACTTATGTCACTTCTGTATGACTGTGCTCATTTTGTTTGTTCATTCTTGCTTCTTTCTGTCAATATGGCTAACCTTGCATGTTTGCTACGTCTGTTTGATCTTCCCTATTTATATGTTGAAAATACATAATCATGACTCCCTCTTGATTGATTATGATTTCCTTAATTGATGGTGATTGAAAGATTTTCTTTTAAACCCCTAAAAGCTTTACCTCGTATGTTTAAGCTGACTAATTTCATTACCATATTTTCTATGATACTTTATTTCTACTGAGTCGTGTCCTTAATTAAGGTTTTATGAATTTAGTCCTAATCGACTACTCTATGCTTACTGAACCTTGGCTCCTTCCTTATTTAGTCATGTACTGATTTTTCTTCTTGCCTTATATGATACTGAATCATCCCGTTTGATTTGATTCCCTTAACTTATGGGAGTACTTCCTTGATTCTTTAATTGATTGATTCTGAGTTCTTCAATTATTATATTACTATGATTCTTACCTTATTTCACTACCTACTTTCAACTATAAATACTCTAAGTCTTTCATTAACACACACGAACACTTGGTTTTCAAAACTACCTCTCTTACTAATAATGTCTGCTCTCCCTCTTTCTCTTGTGCTATTTGCTACTATTAGCCGGCTACAAGCCAAGAGTAATCATATGTGCTCTCTTGTTCTTTCATTCTGCTAACTTCTCTCTTCACTGGTATGTCTTAGTTTTAATTTAAAGCCTCAACAACAACATGTTTCTCTTATTGTTTCAGTTTCTCTTATTTCTAGCCTGCTTCTACCTGTGGTTCTGTTGTGAAACTTGTAGTTAAGTTACATTATGAACATGTTATTATATCTCCCCTTCCTTTTAGATTAATGTATTCCCTTATGTGTGTTTCAAAGCATGCCTTGTCAATTACCTTTTACTTCTTGTGTGCTTACCATCCTATGAATCCCCAAATCTTATCCCCTTCTATGTGTTTGTGTTCTTCCTAACTGGTTTGTGATTATGCAAGTATCAACTATTTTTGAGCATGTCCAAACCAGTCCTAAGACCCTTGCTGGGTTATGTGTTTGCATTCAAATGTCTATGTGTCCCAAACCCCTTGACCCTTGTGTGACTACTTAATTCATTTGGATTCTGTAGACTGGTTGTGCGTGATCCTATCTTAAGGTGTTTGAGTTTTATTTACTACTCCAACTTTTTTGCAAACAATCTCTGTTGCTTTACTAATTGCATTCAAAATAGATTTTTTAATTCAGTCTTTAATAAACCTCTTTCAACTTGTGTCCTGCACTTTCACTTTACTCTTAGTCAATAAGTTTTGCCCCCTCTAGTATGTGTACTGCCTTGGGATCCTCTTGAGAGCCCTCTGAACTCTAGCATAATGAGGCTAGCCTTTCCACACTGCACTAGTTCAATCTTGGTTGCTAAGTCTGGGTGTTTATGTAGCTTGGCAAGCCGTCCCTTATGGGTTGTTGAAGTCAGCCCCTTTGTAGGGAAACTTTCGTATCTATAATTTAGTTTGCTTTCTTGGAGTCTCTTACTTTGTTCTTTATACTGTGGTATCAGAGCCAGCCCATCCATTCGGAGGGAGGAACAGTTTACTAAATATGTCTGAGTCATTTCCATCATCCTCTTCCCTAGCAAAAATGAGTCTCATACTCTATATAAAACCTTGTCCAAAAACTATGATTACCTCTATAAAGTAGATATCCTGCCCGATGAACAAAAAGTATCCTCCACTAAACTACCCCTCATAAACCCCTACTTAGCTTTTGCCAAAAAATCGTTTGCACCTTGGTCCCAAATTCGTTCCTTAGTCCAACACAGAGCAAAAGGAGTTAAAGAATATGTTGTTGCCTTAAAACTTGACTAGCATCCTATTCTTGCCACTCGAGAAGAACAATTTATCACCCTTCAAATCCCAAATGATTTTCCCATGGCTTTACCCATATCCATTTTGGTGCTATCCGAATTGCTTTAACATATCACAGAAGAAAAGGTCAACCTCTTGTAGCTCGACTTTCTCTTCTAGATACAAGATACTTGGAGTACCAACATACAAATTTGGGTATTGCAGAAGTTACCCTGAATGTTGGACTGTCTTCATAACTATCTTTCCAAATTTCAACATGTCCCTTTATGATCCACACTTAACCGAAGCACTAAAAATCCAAGTCCAAATCCAAGGAGCCCCTCAAGCCAAAGATTCCATCCAAGCCACTCTTCATCACCAAATGGAGTGGCGAGTCCAAAATCATGCCATGGATCTTTGCCTTCCCGGAGGAAAAAATGCTTTACTCTTAAATATTGATGCTACCAAAGGAAACACCATGTGTACCCAAATACCCAGACAAATTTTCAGAGATGAACTTGTCAAAATTCTTCCTGACTCCTGGATCACAAATTATGAAAAGTTAAGAGAACCGGAGGAATCTCTGCAATCTGGTGAACCAACTTTTACCAAAAAAATGACAAAACCGTCTGCATAAGCTTTGACCATTCCCATCTCAAAAAACCCAATAAAACCATCTTTTCTTGCCAAATGATTCGACATAAAGATACAATAGATACATATCCTGAACCTGATGGAGAGTTCTTTTGGAATATACAAAGCATCATGGAAGAACATGGCTGGTGTCAAAATTTTGACAGAGAAGGAAAAAGGGCTTGGTGATTCAAATGCCCCTTTACGGGACACTGCCCTTGAGATCTTGATTGCGACTGCCAAGACTATTTGGAAGATCCAATTGAAGAATATGATGAAACACCAGCGTTATTGGGAAAGGTTCGGCCTCAACAAAACCAAACCAAAATCCAAGAAAAAGGGGAAGACCACTGAAAAACATTTTCGAGCCAAATATGAAAATAAAGATCCTTCAATTGGCTCATTAAGCCGTCCAGGTAAATATGAATTTCTTGTCAGTTACAAACCCCAGGAATGGCCAAAATTACCAGAAAAACTCACTCCAAGGTGGGAGGATAGTGAAACCATACCCAAACCCAAATCACCATCAGTTAATACCCCAGAATCCAAAAAGCCACCTGAACCTGAAACTTTACCAACTCAAAAAACCACAAATCCCACCCAACCACAGATCTTCATGTTAAGTCCTCCAAGCTCCAGTCATACCCTAGATTTTCCTTCACTCCAACCTTTTGAAAAGGAGGGTATAAGCCATGCTCCAAAAATTCCCAAGAAAAACATAGTGCTACCTATTGGAGAAAAGCCCCCAACAAGTTACACCGAAGCAACAATGAACTGGCAATCAGAAAACTCCATCTGCCAAAACAAGTTGTTGAATAACATTGGCAACGCCGTAAAGAACATGGACCATACACAAAACAAAATGATGAGCAAAGTGGAAACAATTTAGAAAAAGATGGAGCAAACATCGTCTCACCATGCCGGAATAATCAAAGCCTTGGAACTGAGGTTGGGAAATTTACAATACGAGATTTGTCCTCCAGGAACTTCACTTTTCCAATTTTTCCAACAACAACAAAAGGAGACGATTTCCATCAGAGAACAAATTCAACTTTTAAGAAATGACCACTTTGAGTCACAAAATACCCCAGTTTTCCCCTCAAAACCTACCTTCTTCCCTATGTCTCCACAAGCATATTCCCCACCTAAATTAGACTACACCTTTTCTACTTTTCCATATACCTCACAAAATCTAGTCACTTTCACCCAATCCTTAAAAGAAGAACATGATTTTGATATTGAAAAAATGGTTTGGGAAAGGAAGGACTCTCTTGCGGCGCAAAAACAAACAAAGAAAAGGCGAGACCAAGGAGAAAGTTCAAAAGGATCGAAGCCTGAGAGGAGATCAATGCTCTCGTAGTCGTTCCTCAAGTAGAACTCAAGGTCTATACATCCAAATGGGATAAACCAACTCGAGTTATTGCTTTCATCGACACCGGAGCTGCTTCCTCACTCATAAATCCTGTTGTTCTCCCTGAAGATCAATGGGTGCCGCACTTTAAGGATTTTAACACTGCATCAAATGGAATCCTGACTACCACCTCATCATAAAGCATCCAGTCACAATTGAGTTCTTTCCAATATTGAAGTATAGAATCAAGCTGAGAGGGTCTGATGTACTAGGAAAAGATCTTATTGTTGGATTCGACATTTACAGACAACTTAGGGATCAACTCCAGATCAAGGCTAACGGGATAGCTTTTAAAAAGCAGTTCAAACTTTATTCTGAGATTCCAAGGCTATTCCAAATCACCAATGACAAACAAATCAAATAGATTGAGCAAAATCTCATTGAACATTCATGTGCTGAATCCCACAAGGATTCATGAAGAAAGGAAAAAGCTCGTTATGGAAAAACCAAGAGTTTTTTATCAAGCTCCCTTTCAAGAAAAATGAAAACATCTATCCGACAAAGGCCAGTCATTCAGGCATGAATCCAGATCATCTTCAGCTTGCAAAGAAAGAATGCGAAGAACTTGATCTGATAGAGCCATCGGATTCACAATAGGCATGCGAAGCATTTTATGTCAACAAAAGAGCAGAGCAGATAAGAGGAAAACTCAGGTTAGTTATTAATTACCAGCCACTTAACCATTTCCTCCAAGATGATAAATTCCCTATCCCAAATAAACTCACTCTTTTCTCCCACTTAGCCAAGGCCAAATATTTTTCCAAGTTTGATTTAAAATCTAGATTTTGGCAATTATGAATCCACCCTGAAGAACGACCGAAAATGGGATTTTGCATCCCCGATCATCACTTCCAATGGAAAGTCATGCCCATCGGGTTGAAAACTGCACCCTCCTTATTCCAAAAAGCCATGATAAAAATCTTCCAACCCATCCTCCATACCTCCTTAGTTTACATTGCTGACATCCTGTCATTTAGTGATACATTGGAAGAACATGTCAATTTGCTTCGTCAATTTGAGGCATTGGTAGCACAGTACAGGATCATGCTTTCAACAAAAAAGATGGTTCTTTCTCAAAAAGAGATCGATCTTCTCGGAATGTATTTTGTCCCAGGTGAATACAGTCCAGGACCACATATATGCCAGGAATTACTCAAATTTCCAGATACCAACCTCACAACAAAGCAGATCCAACAATTCTTGGGTGTAATAAATTATGAAAGAGATTTCATCCCAAATATCTCTACATATATTTCACCACTCACAGAAATGCTAAAAAAAATGCTCCATCATGGGGAGAGAAACAGGATGAAGCAGTCAGAAAAATAAAGGAGATATCTAAAAATGTCAAGTTCCTCTACATCCCTTCAAATGGAAAGAAGCAAACTAATGCCAGCAATGAATATTGGAGTGTTGTTCTATTTGAAGAAAAAGATGGCCAGAGGAAAATATGCGGATAAACTAGTGGAAAGTTCAAAGATGCCGAGCAACATTATCACTCCACTTTCAAGGAAATTCTTGCAGTAAAGAATGGAATCAAGAAATTCAATTTCTTCCTTATTCATACAGAATTTCTAATAGAGATGGATATGAAGGCCTTCCCAAAAATGATCCAGATAAATGCAAAAATTATTCCCAATCCTCAGCTTCTCAGATGGGCTCAATGGTTCTCTTCATACAAATTTCAAGTCAAACACCTGAAAGGAAAGGATAATATTCTCGCGGATTTTCTGTCTCGACCAGAAGAATTCTCAAAAAGTTTTTCCCCAGCAAAACTGAAGTCAAAGCAAAAGCTAATTAGCCACATCTTCATGCTCTCAAATATACCAGGAACAAGTTCATTAAAGCCAACAGCCCATCCACCGGAGTTGTTCAACCTCATGGATCCCTTTGATCCGTCAATTATTATGGAAAGAAGAACTTATTATGAGCTTCAAGTTTTCCGGCAACATGGAGGATCAATTCTCAAGCCATATGGGGTTAATCCAGAAAATCCGTTATGCCATATATTCATAGCTCAAGCCAAGGATTTCCACAAGAACTATTATGGTTTTTCTGGTACCTATGCCATCAGTATCATATTTTCATGGAATTCAAATGCAATGTCTTCAAGGATTTTGATAACATTGCACCAACCCTTAAAGTATTTTTTGCTATGGTTCAAACCTAGAAGATATTGGATAAAATGTTTCAACGATTCCTACACAGCAAAGATATTCATGTTCCACAGGCCAGTGAAGATTATTAATGGAAAAGTCCAGGCACAAATCAGAGTCATCATTCTGGTGGAAATTTCCCGTGTCCATTTTATCAATGGAGGAAGAATATAGCGAGGCACAAAGAATCCTTTTTCAGTAAAATAGGTGCATCCTGAGAGAGATATGGCCGAAAAATTGGGCAAGCTGGAATTATACCAAAACTCATCCTCACTGGGAAAGAGTCCGGGAAGCAGCAAAAGAGTATCAAACCCCATACGAAGTCATCCGAGAAAAAATCACTCACGACATTTCTAGATTAAAGTTGTGGATTACATCTCTCAATCCAAAGGAGAAAGAACATAGTGGAGAAGGACCGTCAAGTTCCAGGCATTACTGTACAAGGTCTTTGAAAAGATGCCTAGAAGACAACCCTAGAATCAATGAAGGATAGTTATCTAAATCCCTACTAATCCCACCATAATCCTACATTACCCACCAAAAAAAACCTTCAAAATCATCTACCCATGCCAAGACAAATTTCCACATCTTTCCATACTATCCGGGCCTCACTTCCACTTGTTTTTACATGCTTCGTCACATGCAACACCCTACATTCACATGTTGTCACATGCTCCCTCATACTTTCACATGCTACACCATGTATATTTCGCCCCTTTCACATGTTTTCAGGAGCTTTTTAGTTGTTTTGCCTAAAGTCCTTTACATGCCAAGAAGGACCCACATGTAGATAAGTTTGCCATGTAAGATAGGTTTATTTTATCATGTAAGTTTGTCTTGTAATAACCTCCTAGTCCTATATAAAGGAGGCCTTGTAGTAGTTTGAAGATCTTCTTGGAACCTTTGTAAATCTTTTGTGATATATTACATATGAAGGCTTTCTAAATTTTCCTCTTATTCTTTCTTTCGAATTGATGAAAAGGCCGGTCCATGTATGAAAATAGAGTAAGAATACTCTTTCAAAGTTAGATTATTTTAGTACGAAAGTTTCCCTACAAAGGGGCTGGCTTCAATAACCCATAAGGGACGGCTTGCCAAGCTACACAAACAATTAATTTGTTTATAGTCGCAAATGTTTTCCTACAAAGGGGCTGGCTTCAACAACCCATAAGGACCCTTAGGGAACTTTGATGCACCTAGACTCTGATTTGTCTATGGAATTGAGGCTTATGAGACCATTGGAGGTTTTGGGAAACTTGGGCCTAATTGCAGGCTCCCTATAGAATAGCTTCTTGATTTTCTATTTCTACTTATGTAATTCATTCATTGACCTGTAATAATTTGTAAACAGATATTTGGGGCATTTAGTAAAAGGGTGGGTAGATGTATACTTTATGGGGTAATATGGGTAGAAATCCTGCTCTTAGGATCTTATTTTTCAAATCTTCCTGCTTTACTCAATAGAAAACATGCTCATAGGGTTTTACTCTTTTAAATCTGATTGTTTTGCCTAATAGAAATCATTCCTATAGGATCTCACTTCTAATTTCGTTTGCATCAGGTAGAAATCATGTTCTACATTCTGTCATGTTAGAAACCATGTTTATAGGTTCCAAAGAATCATGTCTTAAATCAGTAGATGCCATGCCTATAAAACTCAACTCCGATTTAGTTCTAATAAGTCTTTTTGTATGTTGCTGCAAATCGACTAAAACCAGTAATATGCCTAGATACCATGCCTATAGGGATATCTATTCGCAATTATATATGTTAATCTAATCATCCTAATAAATCAATTTCATTACGCCTTGTTCATTTTTAAAACTGGTCTTAGTAAGTGTTAAATATTTCCTGAAACAAGTTCTTTCAAAACTGCCTCAATGTCATTAGATATCATGCCTATAGGTATTAAAGGAGTCCATCTAAAAAACATGTTTGTTTCTGCAATATTCTGCATATAGGCAAGCCTTAGAGTGTTTTTCAAAAACTACATTTTCCTGAAGCTGTCTCTATCGCTTAACGTTTCTGACAAGCTTTTAAAAAAGGAATCCCTATGCAGCTACTAGGTTATAACTTCTGGGTATAAAAGTGGTCTATTTATGCATAATCACTTAGAGATCCTACTTTAGGACTTTGATTAATAAAGACCTTAACTGTGTTTGAGTCGTGCTGCTTGTATGTTTGTTTGAGGAGGAAACTTTGAGCCTCTTAATTGCTCCCACTATGTGTGAAAGTCCTAAATGTTTTGACTGTCGCCTAGAGTTTTCACCTTTCTAAACCTTAGGGGGACGTCTAGAACTACCTATAGGTAGAGGTCCTAACTTCCTCCGAGACCATTAAGAAGGGACGGGTAGCAGCACGCAATAGGTATCAGTGACCAAACACTCGCTTTGCATGACCAATAAAGGGATGGGAAGGGTAGACATGGGATATGATGACTACGTGTTAATGTCACGTGTAGCCCCTCATTGAGGAGTGTTTACCGAATATTGTGTGAGGTGATTCTATAGGATAACCAACCTAGGACCCTCTTTACCCAAATCCTCTCTTATTTAAATTTTGTTTGTACAACTTGTTCAAACCTTTATCTTACTACTTGAACTATCCAATGTGTCTTACTAGCAAATTATTTGATTCAACTGTTTATGTGGACTAATTTGTGAATATAAGTTCGGCTGGAACCCACAGTTGTGGACCAAGAGGGATGCCTAACACCTTCCCCTCGAGGTTACCTCAAGCCCTTACCCTAATCTCTGGTAATGCAAACCAACTCAGGAGTTAATCACTCTAGGTGCCCTAACGCACCATAATCTGTTAGGTGGCGACTCTTCAAATACCCAATTCCCAAAAGGAAATAAGTCATTACACCCCGTGAATGTCGAAACCCAGACTTTCTCCGCGGAGGAAAAAAGGGGGCGCGACATTCCTTTGTATATTTTGTCTGACATATCAACGTTCCTTCTTCAGATTGTTGAATTTGAAGTCCAAGAAGAACGTTAGTTCTCCCATCATACTCATTTCAAACTCACTTTGCATAAGATTTGAAAATTCCTTGCACAAAAGAGGATTAGCACTACCAAAGATAATATCATCAACATAAATTTGAATAATGAGATTACCTTCTGATGATCTTTTAATAAATAGTGTACTGTCTACTTTACCTCTTGTAAACCGTGATCAATATGAATGAGTTGAGTCTTTCGTACCATGCCCGTGGATCTTGTTTTAGTCCATACAACGGTTTGGTCATCTTATACATATGGTAGGGAAACTTTGAATCTACAAACCCAGGGTGTTGTTTTACGTATACTTCCTCTTCAATGAAACCATTCAAAAAGCACTTTTAACATCCATCTGGAATAGCCTGAATCTCTTAAAAGATGCATATGCAAGAAGAATTCGTATAGATTCCAGTCGAGCTACTGGGCAAAGGTTTCTTCATAGTCTACTCCTTCTTGTTGTGGATATTCTTGAGCAACTAATCTGGCTTTATTTCTTACAACTTTTCCATCCTCATTCAGCTTATTTCTGAAGACCCACTTTGTTCCAATTACTAGAACATTTTCAAGCCTGGGTATCAGTTTCCATACTTGATTTTTGTCGAATTGGTCTAGCACTTCCTGCATTGTTTTCAACAAGCTTGTGTCTTTCAGAGCTTCCTCTATTTTCTTTGACTCAATATAAGAAACTAGTGCTATGTTTGCTTTCTTCTTGAGAGCTCTCCTGGTTTTCATTCCCTCGCTTGAATCTCCTATGATAAATTTTTTAGAATATTCAGGTTCACTTCTCCATTCTTTTGGACGAACTATATGAGTAGTTGACTCCTTCGGAGATTCTGGTAGATTGTTGTTGGTTTCATTAGTTGACTCTATCACATCATCAGATCTATTAGTGTACTCTTGAGATTTGCTTGTATCCTAAATTTCTTGAGCTTGATTTTCATTACCTGCAATAATTCCTTTCTCGGTCGAAGTGTTATTTTCATCAAATATAACATGTACTGATTCTTCCACACAGTGTGCATAGACTCTAAAAGGTCTGATGTTCAATGAATAATCCAAAAAAATACCTTCATCATTTCTTAGATCGAATTTTCCAAGATTGTCCTTACTATTATTGTGAATGAAATACTTACTTCCAAACAAATGAAAGTAACTAATATTGGGTCATTTACCTTTTCATAGTTCATAAGGTGTTTGCTTCAAAATAGGCCTTATAAGACATCGATTGAGAATGTGACATGCAGTACTTGCTCCTTCTGCCCATAAGTTATTTGGCAGTGAATATTCTAGTATCATAGTTCTTGCCATATCTTGCAGGGTCCTATTTTTCTTTTGAACGACTCCATTTTGTTGGGGCGACCTTGGTGCAGAGAAGTTGTGAGTATATCCTTGATCATTACAGAAGTCTTCAAATGTTCTGCACTCAAATTCTCCTCCATGATCACTTTCAAATTCGATTGAACCAATTCTAGGTCTAATAACCTCGTCTCAATATCACGACCCAAAATCTCATAGAAGGCCGTGATGGAACCTAACTTCCAAAGCTAGGTAAGCAATTATATTAACATCATTTAATCAACAAGACAAGATATAATATGTCTGAATAATCATAAATAGTGGAGCAAGTGATTAACATAAGCCAAACAGTAATACATAATACCAACTCCCAAAACTAGGTAGTACTGAGTCATGAGTTCTAAACCAAATATATAAAAATGTCTGAAAAGTACAGTACTATCTAGATGTAAAATCAATAGTATCAAAATAAAGGAAGGAGACTCCAAGGGTCTGCGACGTCCATGCAGCACTACCTTAAATCATCTTGATCAACAATGAATTCATTCCCTAGATCCGCTACTGCCAACACCCGGAGAAATTAGCTAGGAAACATGTTTGGAGAAAGTAGCTAGGAATGGAGACCTTTATCCTATGCATAGTGGGAAAAAGAAGACTCATGGAAGAAAGCAAAGTTGGGATGGTAAAATAACAGAGAGTTTCATTCCAAAGCAGTTACCAATGCGACTTGCATAGCAGAAGGCGTAAATGTCATCAACTTCAATAAGGTCAAATAGATCAAAAAATAATTGATGAATTATCATGATATTTTGGAGAGGTAAGAGAAATAACACAAAGTGAAGAATCAGTTTGTTACTGGGCTACAACTACTTTAAGATTTCACAAGTACAAACAAGAAAGGGCTTGACTCTGCACTCTACTTGTATTGTTTTTTCATTTTATTAGCATTATCATATGTAATATCATCATATAGTGTGTTATAAACTTTGTGATGATCATAAAATACCTAGTTCATTCAAGTTAATATATGTAATATTATCATATAGTGTGTTATAAACTTTGTGATGTTCATAGAATACCTAGTTCATTCAAGTTAATATTTTTTTTACATGTGTGCTAGTTATAGAGGTGCTTTACCTCATTAGAGTTGTAAGGTAAGGCTTAGTCCCCTTAGTTGTACTTTTTCTTTTGAGGTTCTATTATTAATAATAAAAAATTAGCCTAGAAAATCTGCCTAATGAATTTACCCAAAAAAAAGGTAGCTGATAATATTCAGGATACCCAGTGATCCATCATATACTTAGCATTCACATTGGAAATCAAGCACAAGACAGATTTTTTGATTTTGGACAAATCAGTTAATGGAAACTTCTCTAGTAATCTAACAGAAGACAAAGGTCCTTTTATGCAAAATGTGTGGAACAATTCTATTCCCTTTAAGATATATATCAATTTCTATTATGGTGACTTCTCTAGAAATAATTTAACGGCAACATGATAATCTATCAATTCTGGTGGACTCTTAAAGCAGTTTTGTCCACCAAATGTCCTTATTGGGACTTGAAAAAGCCTTGGAGCTATATCTGTGAGGAGTTTGAGAAGTTGACTTTAATCCAAATATGTGTTGCACTCACATGGAAGAAGCCTACATATGGATGGTGAAAGGTAAACACTGATGGACTGATGGTAGTTATATGATTGAGAAGAGGAAAGCAGGTATTGGGGGAATTATCATTGATTATATAGTCCATGCTATGTCAAATGCTAATCTACAAATATCCCGTAGTTACAGAGAGGCAAATCAAGTCGCAGACCTTTTAGCTAAGTTAGCTACTGGTCATCACAATGGTCCTATGATCTTCTTTTCTTTAAATTGCCCATTTCAGTTGGATAAGTGGTAAATAACTTTTCTTAGGATCAA
Source organism: Nicotiana sylvestris (assembly GCF_000393655.2). Taxonomy (NCBI): domain Eukaryota; kingdom Viridiplantae; phylum Streptophyta; class Magnoliopsida; order Solanales; family Solanaceae; genus Nicotiana; species Nicotiana sylvestris. Next base: position 41,965,603 of record NC_091065.1, on the reverse strand, counting down.
ATATGACAAAGCTAATTTTAAATGTTAGTTAAATGTACATTATAGATGGTAGAGGTCAAGTGCATTTTGATGTTTAAAGGGGGCCTGAGTCTTTCATCACCTTAGCTTCTTTCAATTTTTCGGAACCAAGACTTATGTCTTTTCAGTATTATATCAAAGAGGTGAGTATATCCCCCTCTTTTGGGTGGCCGCGACGCTATTTGATATAATACAGGATGCTCAGACTACCATCTGAGTATAATTTGTATATTAGACTTACCAATGGATTAACACACAATTTTCTATTTAGATTTGTTGAAGTTAATATAATTTTATCCTTTAGTTGTGTTTAGGGGTGGAAAAATGAATAAATAAGAGTTATCCATCCATATTGTCTGCCAAAATATTGGTTGGATAACGAATTTTTTAAAAATGAGTCAAATATCCACCTAAATATAAATAACCAATAAGTTTAATTTTACATTTGTGTTTACCCTAAAAATTGAGTAACAATTAAACTTATAATGTTGTTTTAAGTATATGTGATTTCACTTAATATCAATTGATAAACGTAAGGATAAGTGATGCAAATTGACAACAATACAAAGCAAACTAGTGTTTGGTCAATGCCCTCGAGCTAATGAATCCTCGAGCTTGGTAGAGCAAGAAAAGTTAAAGAGCATCAAGTTGATAAACAAAAGAACGTGAGTTAAAGAGAAAATATTATACTGCTTTTATCTGTATGAATGTAAGGTGACTACAAATGATGGGGACTTCTCTTTATATAATATAAGAATCTTAATTATGGTACAATTCTATTATGGAGGTAAATCTCATGATTGGTACAAATAACTGCCCTTGATTTGATCTGTTCTGGAATTTTCGCCGTGATCTCCAACCGGTTACGGATATCTCGTGTTTCCTTTATTTCACTTCACTAGAATTTGGTTATACTTAGTCTCGATCGATGCTGGCCAGATCTCGACGGGCACCTTGATTCTTGGACTTGACACCCCGTCTTTGTACTGCGGCCTGATCCACTCTGAGGTTGACCCCCGATGTGATCTCCTGGTCTCGATTAAATAGCAAGATCGCGCAAGCCCGATCTTAACCGTATACAGATAGTTCTCTCATTTTTTGGAGTGTAATGAGAAGAAACGAACCAAGCTTTCGATTTTGTACCTCGACAAATTATAACATCCCCCTCGTGACGTATGCGACGGAGGCGACTGAAGCATCGTGTCTGCACAGTTCTCAAGATCATTAAGTAGTGCTAGTGGATGGTCGGCCACTAATGCCTTTGAACCGTCATATCAAATATTATAAATAGATCATCTTCATAATCTTCCCAAATTTTACTTCCAAAATCTTTTCTAATCTTCAAAGCACTTCTTCTCCCTTCAAGTTTTTCAATTCTTCAAAACCCGTTTGCCAACCTTCTCCTCAAACAACAAGTTTTATCTTCTTCTTTCTTTGAACTCATATAAAATGGCGAAAACATCGACAATTGTTCCTCAAAAGGAAAAAGCCTCTTCATCACGGCCGGCCGGTGCTAAAACGTCGTAGAGCCACGCATCGAAGAGTGTGTTCCTGGGTCATGTGATCTTACTTCCGACTTTAAAGTTGAGAAACCCTCATTGGTACTTGGCCGATGTGAGCCAATGTCGAGATACATATGCTCGATAACTAAGGGTGATCATGAGCAGGTGAAAAAAGATTGTCATTGGGAAAACAAGTAGGTGATGATTCCGACCCCTGAAGAGGACATCACTAGTTACATAGAAGGGTTCTTAAGTGTTTACACTTACCCTTTTACGCTAGGTCCCGTTGATCCGGTTATCCTAGACTTCTGCCGCCAGTATCGAATAACCCTAGGCCATATCCACACTTCTTTCTATCGTATCGTTATTTTGCTTCGATTCTTCATGAACAAGGTCGAAGGGATGCCTTTTACCCTAAACCATCTCATCAGATTGTATAACCCCCGTCTTTATCGAGGCAGGTTAATAAGGCTTCAGCGTCAGGATACCAAAGTGTTATTTTCAAGCATTGACGAGGACAAGGACCGAGGATGGATGGGTAGATTTGTCTGAGTGAAGAATTCTGACATAATCTTGGCTGAGAAGATGTCATTCCCCGAAGAGTGGAACATGAAGCGTAAGCACAAACACTGCCCTTGACTTCCATTTACTGTTTCGTTTCTTTTGCTTTTTTCTCATTGATTTCCTTCCTTCGATGCAGCAGTCTCTTAGGTGCCTGGTGCAATTCTGAACCTTGAAGGTTGGGTTCGAAAACTAGCCTCGACCTCTTCATACGTCGAGCGCTCGTGGTGTGATTTGGCAAAGGACCGATGGGAGGCCAAAAATCATGATAAGTCTCTTTTTATGTGTTTGGCGTTCTTCTCTGAAATGTCTCTTTTTGATTCCTACCTGGTTTTCTTTCATATATGTCTTAGGGATAATGTTATCATGAGGCCGACCACGCCTGCGGAAGAGGAGGAGGCCCCAAAATCGGCCAAGGATAAGAAGAAGAAAAGGGTTTCGCCCACCGATACTCCAAAGCCTAAGAAAAGCACAGCTCGTAGGTCAAAGAAAGATAATGTCACACTGACTGCGAATGTAGTTCAGAAGGTACAAGATGAGGAAGAGGAAAAAGAAGATGCTAACTACGAGCTGGTGACTCGAAAGAGGGGATGAGCCCAAGCTTCAAAGGCGGCTGAGCCGGTGATGGTCGAGGAGGCTCATCTTGGGACCGAGGAGATCTCGGAAGATGGTCTGAGAAAAGTCCCCGAGTCATTGGAGGCTAAAAATGTCCCTCGCAGTGACGAAAAATCAGCGAGTGTGACTGTCTACCGTGACGAACAATCGGCGGGTGTGCCTGAAGGGTCCGGTTCTGAGGCCCTCTGGAAAGGAGAGAGCTCCCCAAGTGTCTTGCTTGGGGAAATCAACATCCTGCCCCACCCCACATTTTCTAAGGGGCAATTTCAGGATGACAGGCTTTGGAGACCACCGACATGGGAATAGCCCACGAAGGGGATGACTTATTCAATGGCTGCTTCACTACGGTCAATAACGTTTCCGATCTGGATACATCGATCATTTTTGATGAGGCTCAGCAACTCTTGAACTAGGTAGATTTTATCCCCCGTTATTAGTTTTACATTTGCCTTTATTTCCTTTTGCTTGATTTCCTTCCTTTCTCCAAAGGCTGTGATGCTTCATCGGGAAGTATTTTCCAAATTAGTAGCCGAGCTGAACTAGTATGAGGCCAATCTCAAAAGGCTCACAGAGGAGAGAGATGCCCTCAAACTCTTCAGTGGGCAAAAAGAAGAGGAGTTCAAGGACCCCCGAGCTGAACTGGCCAAAGCTCATAAAGAGTAGACTGACTTGATCGAACAGGTAATGAAGAATTTTCTTAGAAGTTTGGTGTGTCAATTCAAGGATGGCGACTAATACTTTGGTCTTGCAGGTTCAGTAGATGGCCGAAAAGATTGAGCAGCTTTGCGAGGAGGCTAAGATGAAAGAGGCTGAAACTTTTGGGTGGAAGCAAAATATGGACCGCCTCCCCTCGGAGAAAGATACTGCTTGAGCCCAGCTATCTTCAGCTGAGTGTGAACTCCAAAGCATGAAGGATGAGAGCTTGGCCCAGGCCAAGAAAATTGAGGAGCTCGAGACTCGGTTGGCCGCTGAGCTTGCAATGGCCACATCTGAGGCAGAAAGAGTAAAGGCCGGTGCGGAGGAAGTCGTGGCCATCTACCGAGCAGATGCTGAAGCCGCTCACACTCGTGCAAAGGAAATTTCCGATGTTACTCAGGTCCGATCATTCTACGTTGCCGAGCATGCCAAATGCCAGTCTTGGAGAGAGACTCTCGAATAGATTTATGCTCGTGGTTTTGACCTTACTGCCGATATTGAGAACGCGAAAGTGCTAGAGGCCAAAGCCAAAGCTTTATACTCTGATGATGATGGTTCCGGGAGCTCGAGTCCGAGAGTGGAGGGGATGAAGATGGGGCTCTTGGGAAAGATTAGGCACTTAAAATTTTCTCCTCTTTTTTGGATTTTTTGTGTAAGACCATCAGTGGTCTTTGTAAATACTTTTGTATATATGAAAGGTCCCTTTTCTTTCCGATTTGTCTCTAATTTCTATTTTGTGAAAACTCTGTTTTGCTTTCGCCATATGATAATTCTGATATACTTTAGATCTTGTGAGAATTTTAACTCACTTCGTTGCCTTGCGAAAATTTTGTTGAAATCGGATTGCTATAGTCTCTATAATCGAGTGAGTACTTGCTTGAACTCAAAGTAGAAAAGACCCTTCGGTTTTGGTTGAGCAAGGGTGGGTCCTCGAACTCAAAAATAAAACGGCCCATAGGCTCTTGAATTAGGATAATATGGCCTTAAAAGAGTGGTTTTTTCTCTTTTCGGCTTAAAAAGTTTAATTATATAAAAATTTGGTATGCCTTATCATGAGATAAATCTGTACCCCTTAGTATTCCGTCTTATCAAAAAACTTTGTTATGCCTTAGCATAAGTTTGTTCGAGATTTCAAACAATTTGGTACCTCTTAAGGTTTTCTAGGGTTGTTGTTATCAAAACCCTATGTAAATTTGCTGAGGGTAGCCCTTTTTAAACCGGTTTTTATGAAAATATTTGAACGCTTGTTTGAATACGAAATTCGGACATCTCCAATCCATGTTAGTTTGGTCGTAGCCTTTAACTTGATATTTGCATATTGGGCTTGTTTCTCGATTATACTTTAAACTTGTTCAAAGCATCAGTCCTCGAATAGGGCGGCCGTGGCCTATAAAATTGAGGATTGCCCTTTTAAGGTCTTAAGATTTTGAAGTTTAATAATTCGAGCATGTCACTTTTTCGGACGGTAGTCCCCGAGTACGGGGTTTATTGCTCGAGCCTTAGTTGCGATTGGCCCTTGAACCGGTTTCCGTAATATATCGTAAGTACGAAATTGTAAAGTGGAAATTTCACTAAGGCATGGAACATTTGATAAGGAAAAAGTGTTTCTTTCAATAGATCATTCATGCGTACATGTTTTTTCATTAGGCCTCGGGCAATCTACATTGTCATGGTTCATTTGACCGTTTGTCTCTTTACAAAATTTTCCTATCGAGACCGTATTGATATGAAGCATCTTCCTTGAAAACATAACATCCGAGGTTGATGCCCCCCAGTATTCGAGGTTGATTGTAAAGAAACCTCGGATACTGTTGAATTGTCCCCATGTAGCACAAATAATTGTTGCCTCGTTAAAAACCTCGCCGGAAAAACTCATTCGGGACAAAAACCGATCTAAGGAAAAAAAAAGTGCAATGCGTGCTTTAAAACCTGAGGTCTTAGTGTTGAAGAATTTCTTGATGTCTTCGATCGAACACCTGCAATAAGTTAGTATCAAATATAATTGAAAAGGGAGAGAGTCATACCTTAGCAATAGTATAGTTTGAGGAGTGATATATTCCAATCATTTGGCAATTGTTTGCCATTCATTGTGCCAAGTTTGTAAGATCCCTTTCCAATGACACCGAGGACCTAATATGGTCCTTCCCAATTTGGGCCGAGTTTCCCCTTTTTGGATCTTGAGTGTTGAAGGTGACATTTCTCGAACGATGTCCCCTATTTTGAAGTGTCAGATATTGGCTCTTCGATTGTAATATCTTTCGATTCGTTGTTTCTGAGCGGCCATCGAACAAGGGCGGCTTCCTATTTTTCGTCCAGAAATTCGAGGCTTGTGTCCATAGCCTTGTGAGTTGATTCTTCCATTGAGTATCAAAACCTAATGCTTGGTTCCCCGACTTTGACTGGGATTAGAACTTATGCGCCATATACTAAGGAGAACGGCATTGCCCCCGTACTGGATTTTGTCGTTGTCCGATATGCCCAAATTACTTTGGGCAAAATTTCTCTCCATTTCCCCTTAACGTTGTTTAACCTTTTCTTTAGGTTCTGAATGGTGGTCTTGTTTGTTGATTTGTCTTGTCCGTTCCCACTAGGATGATACGACGTCGATAATATCCTTTTTATTTTGTGATCTTTGAGGAACTTTGTTATTTTGTTGCCGATAAATTATTTTTCATTGTTGCACACTATCTCGGGGTGTGGGGGGTGGTATCCTAAATCGGCATACGATGTGATCCTAGATGAAGTCTATAACTTCTTTCTCTCTAACTTTCTCGAATGCATGTGCTTCAACCCATTTAGAGAAATAGTCAGTCATAAATAAAATTAACTTAGCTTTACCTGGGGCGGATGGCAGTGGGCCGGCGATATCCATTCCCTATTTCATGAATGGCTATGGGGATAAGACTGAATGAAGCTGCTCCCCGGGCTGATGGATCATCGATGCATGTCTTTGACATTTGTGGCATTTTTGAACGAACTCCTTAGTATCTTTTGTCACGACCCGAACCGATGGGCCGTGATGGGCACCCGGTACCTTACTCAACCGAGTACCAATGTAACGTATTTTTCTTATTACAACATCAAATATATGTGACATACGGGCCTAATAGGCCAACATAATCATTTATAAACTCAAAACATAGGCCGACAAGGCCCTACAATCTTTCACGTACAAGACATATGTCTACAAGCCTCTAAGAATACATAAATGTCATAAAGGTCGGGACAGAGTCCCGCCTTACCAAACAATACACGTCTAAATCATACTAACCAAACGAGCAACTCTGAAGCAAATGGAGTGCACCAACATCTTTTGTTGAGATGATAGCCTACTTGGAGGGCTCTCGACCTGTCTATCGGGACCTACGGGCATGAAACACAGCATCCCCAAGCAAAAGGGATGTCAGTACGAATAATGTACCGAGTATATAAGGCACATAAGTAAGTACATCAGAGACATGGAAGAAATATAGAGTACATGACTCAACCTGCAAGTCTGAATAACTTTGTAAATCATAAATTACTTTTAGCGTCATGCATGTGCGTATGAATGTCATGTCGTGCATAGGTACATGTTTCATAACATCATCAGCCTTGAGGGCATTCCATTATGTCATACCGGCCACTGTGGGCAAAATCATCATCGTATACCAGCTGATCAGGTGGTGGTGCATATATAATGTCATAACCTTTCCCATATCCCATGTACATATATATACATACATATATACACGTATATAACGCCGTTTGAATACATACATATATATATGCGTATATAACACCATTTGAATACATACATATATACACGTTTATAACGTCGTTTGAATCATATTTCAGCCACTGTGGGCAACATCATCATCATATACCAGTTGATCAGGTGGTGGTGCGTATATTACGCCATAATCTTTTCCCATATCCCATATACATATATATACATATATACACGTATATAACGCCGTCTGAGTTATGGGTCAATGTACATGTATAAATGCATGAAATGCATATGAAATACAATAACAAAATCTCTCAGTACGTCAGAAGACCATTATACCTCTGATTAATATCATAAAATCATTTTACGTACTTTCTAAGACCCATGAACAGACGATGGAATAATAAGACATATGAAAATTCAAGAACATAGGCACTTCTAATACTTCTATGAATAGGGTCATATATGGAATTTGTGCATTTGCACATTTCATTCGTATCGTATGGATCATGGCAAAAGAAAGAAAGGATAGCCTTAACATACCTGAGCCGATTCTCTTGACAATTCCTCTAATATATGCAAATTACAACAATTCATGTAACGGCGAGATCGGAGTAAGGAAAATTCCATATGATATTCTTGCGAAAGATTGCACCGTACTCCCTTAAAATTACATCATCTCACGTTGATAAGGATTAGCATGCAAATTGTTGTTTGAATTTTTTTAAAGTTTTGGAGTTGTGAAATTCCAGTGAAGCATGCTTTGGTTATATGTAGTATTAGTCTTTGTTATAACAAAAGCCTTGGCATGTCAAAGTTTCTATACACAGAATCTTAATTCCTCAGGAAAAACCACAAACTTTTAATATGCCATGAAAGATTAAAGAAGCAGAATATGTAAGCCAAAGTAGAGGTCTTTGTAGTCCTACTTAAACCTACCAAGGAATGGCAACGACCTTTTTGTATATTGTAGTAGATCAACCACCAAAATTCTTCAAATTTAGCCACCTTGCTATTGTGATTAAGAGTCATTACTTACTAAAGCCTTGGCTGCCACGTGGTGGAATTTGTTCTTATCCAAATATATCCCCAATTAATTAGGTAATATCCCGTTACCCGGTAATTAATCAATTACCCGCAAAATTGAGAATTATTCATGCTTACTTAAAATATTACTCACTTTTCATATACCTTATACACCTTACTATTATGGTCATGTGGTACCTCGTATGGTACTAGTCCATAAATACCGGGTATTTTAGCTTGGGCCATATTTTATCCCAAAATGCCAAATTTCAACAAAATTCATTTTCTCCGACTAGCTTCCCCTCTCACCTTCACGAATTTACTCATCACTTATAATCCTTATAATCCCCAAATAATATTTTCCTTGGAATGATGTCAATTACCTTACGACAAATCCAATGTACAATACTATAGGGTGCAACACTGTCGTAGCTTAATACTGTAACGCAGAATATCGACATAATATTGCGGGGCGTAACATCATTCCCCCCTTTGGAACATTCGTCCTCGAATGTTGGCTGATGCTCTTATCATTTTCGTAACTTATAGCTTTTGTGAATACCTTAATACTCTTCTTGCCGTTTAAGCAGTTGCTCTGTGAATAAATCCAAAGTCTAGTGTATTCGCCCCTTTAGTCTTTTTGATCATATCATGACCTGTGGTCAAAATCTTCCTAGGTTTGCTACTGTTGTTACCTCCTGTCATGCAACATGTATGACCCTAGCTTTGTAAGTGCACTTATGCGATTCATCTTTCCTTTTTCCTTTTATCTTTTAGTCAATTTCTAGGCCTTACTTTGTATATACAAGGCTTAATAGGATGCCTCTCTGGGCCTCTATAGGTATACTGAAGTCCTTTGCTCGATACTTTGTAGAACTTGCGAATATGGCCATATCTTATTTCATAGATCTGGTTACCCATTCACATGACTTTCCTGCATTTACATGGGTTGTACTATACCCTAATTTTTGCTTCAATCTACCTTTACCGAGGTATGCTTACCAAGTTCCCAGTTACTTTTGTTGCCTACCCTTTAGGTATAAATTTTCGTCCTTCAATACCCCTTTATTACCGTTCGTCTTAAGAATCGTGGCCTAATATCATGTCATACTTTGTAACTTATATCTGACCATTGTTGATTCTCCTCAATGTTGATCTATAATCCTTTACTTGAAGACTTGACACTTCTTACGTAATACTTTACCCTAGGGCTTACGTTGCATTGAGGAATATTTGAAGTGATTTCCATAATCATATTTCATAGTGTCTCAATGGGATTCACACTATGGGAGTATCCTAATTTCGTGCCGCCAGCGAAATCTTTTCTCCTTCTTTTCTTCTATTTTTTTTTTTACAAATCATTATTCAAATGAAGGTCCAAATGTCATTCTTTATCTACCACAATTACACCCTCATTTTATTTCCAGGTCAGTATTTTATTCTTTCTAAATGCTATTAATCTTAGACTCCTTTGAGTTCATTTAGGCTATACTAAACTTTCAATAACTTAGAGAAACCATTATCTCTCTTGTTTTCATGGACTTAATCCCAAGGACTTATCCATTCTTGTTACCTTTTCACTTGCCTTTCCTTATCCTTACCCATGCTTTTGTTTTTTTTTTAAACTTTGTCGCTCTACCATACTTTAGCTTGCGACTATACATATCCATTTATATTACTCGCAACCTTCCTTCAACTTGTTTGTATCATAGATTTTCTTATGTCACTCTAGAATATCAAGCGAGATATCACATCATCTCTAACTCTTCTTTACTGTCTTAATTAGCCTCCTCGATACCTAGAAACCATAGGCTATGAGATATGCCACTGACTATGCCGCTATCATTCCTAGATATTGAATCCCAGCACTTCTATCCTTCTATCCGAAGTATGGACTATTCACATATTCTGCCTTTGAGTATCTCGTACGCTGTTCACCTTTACCTTTCTTACCTTAAAATATCTCATCGTATCTTCTATCTCTTTCATGACATCCCTTCCACATAGGTATAATTCACGTCCATAACTTGAAGCTCTATTATAATTCTTTCACCTCTGGTGCATACACAATCCGGTGGAAGCTTCGTACTGACTTTTTATGAGGCTGGTACTCTTCAGTTGGCTTCATCATATAGCTATTATAAAATATGGCTATTGTACTATCTTTCTTATACCTCTGCTACTTAAGAGTGATCTTGGGGTCTATAATTCTCTTGGTCCCTCTTGTTTTGCTTAGTCGATGTAACTCTTTAGTTTCCTCTTCTTTCTGATCAGCCTCTTTGTAGGCTTAAGATATCTTCCGACATATGGCTCTTGGTATTAGTTATTACTTTAGCCTTTCCTGGGCATTATGTAATAGTCATGATACAATCTTCTAACAATTTAATCCTTTATCTATGCCTTGGGCTCAATTCTTTCTTTTAACTTATACTGGAGTCTTCTATGGTTGTATGATTGTCAAAAAATATGCTGCCTGGATAATGCTCCAAAATCTTGAGTATATCCATAACCTACTAACTCTGGATCATTGATCGAATAATTCTTTCGTTCCATCTTAGCTTTCTTCCAACGTAAGCTATTACTTTTCCTGGTCTTTCCGCCCCTTTATTGCGTCCATACTTAGCATAGCTTAGTGTCCACACTTGCCCGAGTTTTCATAGAACTCATATGATCTTGAATATTACTTTTAATTCTTGCTTCCCGTTCATTAGCCACGGTAGGTGCCACTTTCCTTTGGAATTCTTACAATGTTGTTGTGAGATTGTTATTACACGACCATTTCCTATTTAGGTCGTTGTACTTAGGTTGAAGCCTTCTTTCTTATCTCCTCGGCTATCTTTCGTTGTAGCACTTAGGGAGAACCCTTGACTCTCATAAAGTTGTGAGCTTATTACGGACCCCTTTTTTATGTCCTTACTTGCCTATAATCTTCTATAGTTGCTTACTTCCATGCCTTTGTGCTTGTATGGTTGCTTCTGAACTGACATTTTGATTGCCTTCTCAGTGGCACTTTCTTTATCCCCGTAACACACATACGTTACCTTTAACCACCTCGACACCTTCTTGAATATATCTCAAGTATTATAATGACATTAATGCGAGGCTGAATTCTTCATGTTGGGGTTTACTACATTCATCTTGCATGATCTGTTGATTTGTCCGTAACTTCTTGTTTAGCCATAACTGGGATCTTCCTGACCAATTACTAACTACTCATTAGCCCATTCTCATATCGATATTCCTCATAATCTTTCTTGAGTTATTTCCTTTGTCTTAACTTGCATCTCACACTGGCTCCTTATTTATCAAAAATATCCCGGGCAGGAACCCTTACTTTCTTTTCTTGGTGTCGTGCTTACATAATGTTCTAGAATCATAGCATATCTGTAACATTTGAATAAGTACAATTTCATGCCTTTCTCATTATTATCGTGTTCTTCCTTTATCATTCCATAGTCACTAGAACCACTTAATTCTGACTTAATGTCACATCACTCCATATTCCCCCCTTTAGGGGTGTACTAAAAGCTGAAGCCACGAGGATTTACCTATAGATGTTTTACCTCTTTATCTTTGGCGTCTTTTCACATTATCGATGACCCTTACTCACCTTGCGGCAATCCTTCTGTACCAAGGATAACAAAATTCCTTACTCGCGAGGGTGATACTTAGTGTAACTGTCACATACAATCCCTTAAGCTTAACTTTGCTCACATTGCTTGCTTTAGGGAAGCGTCTTCCTGAATAACCATTCTCTTAGTTTCTCATGAATCTTCTTCTATGGTCCATTCTATTATCGCCAGAATGCAATATGAAGTTCTCATGATGCCGACCACCATCAAATCATTCAGTCCCTAATTCATGTTTAGTTTATCTTTTTCCACCAGTTCATGCTGACTTCTATTATTCTGGGGTCTAACTTTTTCTTCTGAATCACGTTAGCGTCGCGAACTTGTTTCTCGAAGTGAGGGTATGACTTTATGGCCTATACTCTTTTGTTACCTCAAGGCATGTCACTTCTCGTCTTTTTCTTTACTTGACCATCAACTTTGGAATACTGTCATCTCTTTGGCCTACCGTTGTCATCCATGTATCACATCTTATTCTTAATACTTTATTAGCTCTCTTCTTATTTCTTGAGAACATTTCTGTCTATTTCTTTATTCTGAAAACTTCAATAAGATATTCTTTTGCTTTTAGCATTCCTTTGCTCCATCTAGTGGCTCTTCAAGTTGCTTAACCTTCTCGCTTTACTAGGGATGCGAGCCACACAAAGGTAATATTTATCCCTTCAAGGCTTAAAGAGCATGTCTTTGTATTACTCATATCTGGCTGCACTATTTTAGAGTGCATCATCTAGGTGTCTCATAAAGAGATCTATTAGCACATTTGCAATATTCTTTGGAAATGTCAACTGATGCAATCATTTCATCCATCATATCTTTCTTATACTACCTTTGTTAACCCCCATAGGGCATATATGGAAGGGGTGCGACCAATTGTATATACCTCTATTACTATTAAATATAACTCAAAAAGCTTATGTTTCTCTGCCTCAATTATAAACGCTATTAACCTTCATTAACTAGGCGCCTCGTACCCTTTTTCATCTTTCTTCTTTTGCTTGTTGAAACTTGTATTATCTTTTTAATTTCTCATTGTCTTTCACCATAAAGGTGGATAGGCATTCTTGGCTTAAGGTTCCTTAACAAGAGGCTTACATCTTTTAGTACGCACATGATCTGCTGTAGACCTTACATTTACTTATCATAAGCATGATACAAAGTAGAGTTTCTCTAATTCAACACTTCCACAACTATATCTCTTATCGATCATCTTTCTTTCCGGATGTAGGCATCATCTTATTAAGAATAAAATAGAGTTTTGGAACTTGAATTCTTATAAGTGAGTTCTACCACACGATCTTGAGTAAGAAGAAAAGTGACAATCCTAAATGCCCTGTAGCCTCCTGCTTATAAGTGTGGTGCATGACACACCTATAAACAAGACTCTACTAGACACGACTTGTAGACTCCCTAGGACAGAACTGCTCTGATACCACTTTTGTCACAGCCCGAACCGATAGGCCGTGACGGGCACCCGGTACCTTACTCATGAGTACCAATGTAACATATCTTTCTTATTACAACATCAAATATACCTGACATACGGGCCTAATATGCCAACATAATCATTTATAAACTCAAAACATAGGCCGACAAGGCCGTACAATCTTTCACATACAAGACATATGTCTACAAGCCTCTAAGAATACATAAATGTCATAAAGGTCGGGACAGAGTCCCTCCTTACCAAACAATACACGTTTAAATCATACTAACCAAACGAGCAACTCCGAAGCAAATGGAGCGCACCAACATCTTTTGTTGAGCTGATAGCCTACTTGGAGGGCTCTCGACCTGTCTATTGGGACCTGCGGGCATGAAACGCAGTATCTCCAAGCAAAAGGGATGTCAGTACGAATAATGTACCGAGTATATAAGGCACATAAGTAAGTACATCAGAGACATGGAAGAAATATAGAGTACATGACTCACAACCTGCAAGTCTGAATAACTTTGTAAATCATAAATTACTTTTAGCATCATGCATGTGCGTATGAATGTCATGTCGTGCATAGGTACATGTTTCATAACATCATCAGCCTCTGAGGGCATTCCATTATATCATACTGGCCACTGTGGGCAAACTCATCATCGTATACCAGCTGATCAGGTGGTGGTGCATATATAACGCCATAACCTTTCCCATATTCCATGTACATATATATACATACATATATATGCATATATAACGCCTTTTGAATACATACATATATATATATATATGCGTATGTAACACCATTTGAATACATACATATATACGCGTTTATAATGCCGTTTGAATCATATTTCAGCCATTGTGGGCAACATCATCATCATATAACAGCTGATCAGGTGATGGTGTATATATAACGTCGTAACCTTTTCCCATATCCCATATACATATATATACATATATACGCGTAAATAACGCCGCTTGAGTCATGGGTCAATGTACATGTATAAATGCATGAAATGCATATGCAATACAATAACAAAATCTCTCGGTACGTCATAAGACTATTATACCTCTGATTAATATCATAAAATCATTTTACGTATTTTCTGAGACCCATGAACAGACGATGGAATAATAAGACATATGGAAATTCAAGAACATAGGCACTTCTAATACTTCTATGAATAGGATCATATATGGAATTTGTGCATTTGCACATTTCGTTCGTATCGTATGGATTATGCCAAAAGAAAGAAGGGATAGTCTTAACATACCTGAGTCGATTCTCTTGACAATCCCTCTAATATATCAAATTGCAACAATTCACGTAACGACGAGATCGGAGTAGGGAAAATTTCATATGATATTCTTGCGAAAGATTGCACCGTACTCCCTTAAAATTACATCATCTCACGTTGATAAGGATTAGCATGCAAATTGTTGTTTGAATTTTTCTGAAGCGTTGGAGTTGTGAAATTCCAACGAAGCATGCTTTGGTTATATGTAGTATTAGTCTTTGTTATAACAAAAGCCTTGGCATGTCAAAGTTTCTATACACAGAATCTTAATTCCTCTAGAAAAACCACAAACTTTTAATATGCCATGAAAGATTAAAGAAGCAGAATATGTAAGCCAAAGTAGAGGTCTTAGTAGTCCCACTTAAACCTACCAAGGAATGGCAACAACTTTTTTTTATATTGTAGTAGATCAGCCACCAAAATTCTTCAAATTTAGCCACCTTGCTATTGTGATTAAGAGTCATTACTTACTAAAGCCTTGGCTTCCACGTGGTGGAATTTGTTCTCATCCAAATATATCTCCAATTAATTAGGTATTGTCTCGTTACCCGGTAATTAATCAATTATTCGCAAAATTGAGAATTATTTCTGCTTACTTAAAATATTACTCACTTTTCATATACCTTATACACCTTACTATTATGATCATGTGGTACCTGATATGGTACTAGTCCATAAATACCGGGTATTTTAGCTTAGGCAGTATTTTATCCCAAAATGCCAAATTTCAACAAAATTCATTTTCTTCGACTAGCTTCCCCTCTCACCTTCACGAATTTACTCATCACTTATAATCCTTATAATCCCCAAATAATCTTTTCCTTGGACTGATGTCAATTACTTTACGACAAATACAATGTACAATATTATAGGGTGCAACACTGTCGTAGCTTAATTCTGTAAAGTAGAATATCGACGTAATATTGCGAGGCGTAACATCTTTTTCCATATTGTCCCAATAATATCCTTCTCTAATGACTTTGTGAATTAGCGATTCGGCACCGGAATGGTTCCCGCAAGTCCCCTTGTGAATTTCTCATAGGACGTAGTCGGTGTTTCTCGAACCCAAGCATATTGCCAACGGCCCATCGAACAACCTTCTGTACAATGTTCCATCTTCGGCCAATATGAATCGTGCAGCTTTCGTTCGCAGAGTCCTCGATTCCTTAGTGTCCGACAAAAATCTCTCATTCTTTAGATAATCGATATATTTGTTCCTCCAATCCCAAGTTAGGCTTGTGGAGTTTATTTCGGCGTGGCCTTCTTAGACTACCGACTTTGAAAGTTGTGCGATAGTCCCCGAGCTAATTTCATCATCTTCAACTGATGACTCCAAATTTGCAAGGGCATCGGCCTCACCATTCTACTCTCGAGGTACATGTTGTAGAGTCCATTCTTTGAACCAGTGTAAGGTTACCTGCAGTTTGTCCAAGGACCTCTGCATTCAATCTTCTCGAACCTCAAAGGTTTTATTGTCTTGGTTAACCACGAGTCGGGAATCCACTTGGCCTCGATGACCTCTGCTCCCAATCGTTTAGCCAGCTCAAGACCTGCAATCATGGCCTCATACTAGTCCTCATTGTTAGTCAACATAGGGGTTTTGATAGATTGTCTAATTGTATTGCCTGTGGGTGGCTTCAAAATGATGCCTAGCCCGTACCCCGTCACATTTGAAGCATCATCTGTGAAAAGGGTCCACACCCCCGAGGATGTACCTGATTTTAACAATAGTTCCTTTTCGACCTCGGGTACGAGGGCTGGAGTAAGGTCGGTCACGAAATCTGCTAAGATTTGAGATTTGATGGACGTTCGGGGTTGATACTCGATATCGTAACCATTGATTTTGACGGCCCATTTGGCCAGTCGGCCTGAGAGTTCGGGCTTATCACGACCCAAAATCCGCTAGTCGTGATGGCACCTAACCCAACTCGCTAGGTAAGCCAACTAATAACTGTCCAATTTCAATAATAGTAATAAGAAAATCAAATAAAGGAATTATCTGAGTCTTATACCTTTCCCAAGGACTGGTAATACAAATCATGAGCTTCTAAGAATAGAATTTACAAAGCCAATATGAATAAAATACATCTTCTGTTTGAAAAGTACATAAACAAAGTATGATAAATCTATGACTACCATGAACAAGAGGCAGCCACAACTAGAATACAGGTACGTCATCAAATCCGGCAACTATCAAGCACTACAATAACAACATCTTACATCTGCATGCAATGTACAGAAGTGACGTATCAGTACAACCGACCCCATGTATTGAGTAGTAACAAACCTAACCTTAGGTTGAAAGTAGTGACGAACTTGAACAAAGGTCAGGTCCATCACCAATAGCCAACAACAATTCATAACAACATAAAGCAATTAAATAAAGAAGTAACTCAGAGATAAAATGCTCAGCTATTTTATAGTTTTCCGAAAATAGTTCCGTTTTTCAAGTATATTAGTGAAAACCCAACACCTTTACCGAAAATGTTGAAAATACAAGTAACTTTGAAAACTGTGAGTTTTCCCCAAAAAATCCTTTCAACAGTGAATATGATGTTTCATTTTATCTCTAGATAGCAAGTGAAAAATACCTCTCTATGCCCATATGTCAATATATGTGAGAAGTCATGAATGACGTGATACCGTACGACATGAGGAAATGCATATGTATGCCTGTATGTCATGTGCATGTCAAATGCGATGCAACTCAGTAATAAAACCATATGCATACTCTCAGAGTATCAATTCACTCAGTCCTCCCAGTTACTCGGTCCTCACAGTCACTCGGTCCTCACAACCACTCAGTCCTCACAGTCACTTAATCCTCCCAGTCACTCGGCACTCGCACTCAGTAGGTACCTGTGCTCACTGGGGGTGTGTACAGAGTCCGGAGGGGCTTCTTCAGTCCAAGCGCTATAACAGGCCAATCATGGCATATATTAGTAAAATATACTGCAGCGTGCATCCCGATCCCATATACATATCCTCATCATCAGGACCTCGGCCTCATTCAGTCATCAATCTCTCCAGTCTCTCAGGCTCTCAATGTCATGAAATATCAGCCCAAAAATAATGATGTGCTGTATCAATAAATAGTAACAGAGACTGACACGTGATATGCATATGAATGCGTATGACTGAGTATATAATGCAATGAAAACCGATAGCTCAATAGTAGAAATGACCTCAGAAGGTCCCAATAGGATAAACATGAAGCCTAGACATGGATTATAGCATGGATCACTGCTCAATAGCTCAAGTACTTAGAAATATCATGATTACAAGTAAGATCAAGTAACTACGCAGTACCACAGAAACAACGGAGTTACAATTCACATAGTGCACACCCACATGCCCATCACCTAGCATGTGTGTCACCTCAACATCGATCACACAACACATAATTTGGGGTTTCATACCCTCAGCACTAAGTTTAGAAGAGTTACTTACCTCAAGCAAGGTAATTGCAATACCGAGAAAGCCAAGCGGTGCTCCAAAAATGCCATCCTGCGCATTCGACCTTCAAACAGCTCGAAACTAACCAAAAACAAATCAAATACATCAAACAAAAGAAACCAATCCCAATCGAAAAAGGTCAAATCTTTAATCAAAAGCCCAAAGTCGGCCAAAAAGCCAAACCCGGGCCCGCTCCTCGAAACCCGACAAAATTCACAAAATTAGATAAGTTATTTAATTACGAGTCCAACCATACTAGTTTCACTCAAATCCATCTCCGAACCGATGTTCAAAACTCAAAAATTCACTTTATGCAATTTTAGATAAAACCCCCAAATTTCACTTTGAAATCATAAATCAAATGCAAAAAACAAAGATGAATTCATGAAATATAACCAAAATCGAATATAGAACACTTACCTCAATCCATATGGTTAAAATCGCCTAATAAAATTGTCCAAATCCGAGCTCCCCAATTCAAAGTATGACCAAATGAATAAATCTTCGATATTAAGTACTTTTGTCCAGCTTTTTTACCTCGTATTACATGCCAAATGATCCCAAAACTTGCTTTTGATACCTCCAGTGGGTTCCTTGTGAAATTTCAGTCAAGATAGGCTTTTGAATCACTCCATTTGATCTTATAATGAAGGAGATAGGTTGGTTTCAGTATTTAGAAATAGTACAGATTTTTAAATACGAAGTCTATGGCAATTTCGTAATTAATCTAAAAATCTGGCAACCCAATTCTTAGTAAAATGACCATACAATCCTCATACGATATTCAAATTCGGTGATTTTTTTTTATACGGATCCGTAATTATGATACAGATCTAATGCTTCAACCAAAATAGAAATCGGAGCTCACTTATTTAATGTAGTATCATTTATGCTTGAAGAAATGACATCAAAACATAAGAAAAACGAGCGCAACACAATCTATGTCCATCCAAAACTCACACGAGCGCCTCGGGACCCTATACGAACATACAAACAAGTCTCGTAGCATAACACAGACTTACTCGAGGCCTCAAATCATGCATAACAACATCGAAACGATGAAACACACCTCAAATCAAACTTTATGAACTTTCGACTTCCAAAAACTTGCGCAGAAACATATCAAATCAACTCAAAATGAACTCAAATTTTTCACACAATCCCTAATACATCATACGGAGCTACTCGTGCCCCCAAACCACCAAGAAAAGTGAAAATGCTCAAAATGATCGTTCGGGTCATTACAGGGCTTGTGCAAAATATTGCGAAGGGGATAAGTGGTTACAACACAAATTGGGTGACATTGAAAATACAGTTTTAATTTCCTAGAGGTACCTATTAGAGCAAGCACTAATTTTAATTGTGGGTACCGGGTTTCTGATTCACCCAAAGTTTGGCTAACGTAGTAAACAGGAAATTACGTACCTTGCTCTTCTCGAACTAGGACACTACTTACCGCGAACTCCAAGACTGCCAAATATAAGTAATGTTTCTCGTCCGCTTTCGAAGTATAAAGCAATGGTGGGTTCGAAAGATACCGCTTTAATTCTTCCAATGCATGTTGGCACTCTAGGGTCCAAATGAAATGCTTTTCTTTTTGAGCAGTGATAAGAACCTATGACTTCGATCCGAAGACCTCGAGATGAATCGGCCTAAAGCGGTTATCTGTCCTGTTAACCTTTGTACGGACTTAACACTGTCTATGACTGTGATGTCTTCGGTTGCCTTGATTTTATCGGGGTTGATCTCGATTCCCCTATTTGACACCATAAAGCCGAGGAACTTCCCTGAACCGACCCCGAATGCATATTTCTCGGGGTTGAGCTTCATGTTATATTTTCTCAATATGTCGAAGGTTTCCTGCAAATGTGTCAAATAGTCCTCTGTATGCAGGGACTTAACTAGAATGTCATCAATATAAACCTCCATTGATTTGCCTGTTTGTTCTTCGAACATTCAGTTTACTAGGCATTGATAAGTACCACCGGCATTTTTTATCCCAAACGGCACTACATTATAGCAATAAGTATTGTACTTAGTGATAAACGAAGTCTTTTCTTGATCCTCCGGGTTCATTTGTATTTGGTTGTACCCGAACTAGGCATCGAGAAAACTGAGTATCTCGTGGCCGACTGTGGCATCGATCATGCGATTGATATTCAGCAGAGGAAAAGAGTCCTTAGGGCACACTTTGTTCAAGTCTTTGTAGTCTACGCACATTTTAAGTTTATTCCCCTTCTTGGGGACTACAACTACATTTGCTAACCATTCGGGATATTTTACTTTCCGGATGGATCCTATTTTGAGAAGTTTGGTTACCTCGTACTTGATGAATGCATGCTTTACCTCGGACTGTGGCCTTCTCTTTTGCTTTACCAGTCTGAACTTTGAGTCCAAACTCAATCGATGAGTGGATATCTCCGGTGGGATCCCTGTCATGTCAAGGTGGGACCAAGCAAAACAATCCATATTTTTAATAAGGAATTCAATGAGTTTTTCCTTGATCTCGGGAGTTAACCCCGTGCCCAGGTATACTTTCTGATCGGGCAGATGCTCGATTAGTATGACGTGCTCTAGCTCTTCGACCCTTAAATTTTTGGCATCGAAATCATCGAGGATTACGAAGGTTCGAGGTATCATACACTCTTCATCCTCGATAATTTCCTGCTGTTCCGATCTAGTCGAGGTTGACGACTGTGGTTGCTATTTGACTTCCTACTTTTCCTTTGATTCTGGTCCCTTTGTTGATGTTAGTGCCGATACTGCTATTACTTCGTCAATTGCAAACATCTCTTTGGCTACTAGTTGTTCGCCGTACACCGTTTTGACTCCTTCCGGTGATGGAAATTTCAAGACTTGATGAAGTGTCGAAGGTACTGCCTTCATATTATGGATCCAAGGTCTTCCGAGCAGCGCATTGTACCTCATATCACCTTCGATCACGTGGAACTTCGTTTCCTGGATAGTTCCGGTCATGTTTACTGGCAACATGATTTCCCATTTGGTGGTTTCACTCCCCATGTTGAAACCATTGTGCACTCGAGCTGCAGGCATGATTTAATCTCGAAGGCCAAGCTGCTCTATGACCCTCGATCGAATAATATTCGCCGAGATACCTGGATCAACCTACACATGTTTAACTTGAGTTTTATTCATAAGGATAGATATTATTAGTGCGTCGTTGTGAGGCTGTTCGATCCCTTCTGCATCCTCATCGTTTAAAGATAAGATATCTTTTGGTAAGTAGTTCCGGGTACGCTTATCCCTTGTGATTGTAACTTTAGTGCATTTAAATGTCGGACCCAAAAGGAATATCGACCCCACCAACGGTCATATGAATCACGTGCTGCAGTTCCTCCTGTTTGTTTTTCCTGCTTGCATCCCTGTCTCTGAAGTGAATTTTTGCTCGTCACTCAAGAACTCTCGAAGATGACCATCGTTGAATAAACGAGCTACCTCCTCCTTTAATTGTCTACAGTCTTCGGTTCTGTGACCGTGGGTTCCATGGTACTTGCACATTAGATTTGGATTTCTTTAAGCTGGATCGATCTGCAGGGGTCTAGGCCACCTGGTATCCTTGATTCGTCCAATGGCCGACACAATACCTGAAGTATCGACGCTGAAGTTGTATTCTGATAACCGTGGTGTTTCCTTAGGCTCGACATGTTTATCGATGCCACTATTACTCATGAGCCCTCAAGAATTTTGACCGCGATCATTCCTTCGATCATTTCGAACAGGATTACGTCCCGTCTTGTTATTTCTACGATCTGCTCTATATGGTTGGTACTGATTTTTGCTCGATCGGGGTTCTCTGTCGATGCCTCTTTGAATCCTGCTTTTGGATATATTTGGGTAAACGAAACCAGACGGGGCTCCCAACTGACCATCCTCGACTCTGATCTTTGATTGGTATCAATTATGCACATCGGCCCAGTTCACCACTGGATATTCAATCAAATTCTGCTTTACTTGTCGTGACGCTATCGAACTTCGCTCGTTCAAACCCTGAGTAAAGGCTTGGACAACCCAATCATCGATAACACTACAAGAACCTACCTTATTGTGGCAACTATAATCGCTACAAAAGCTCCAAAAGTCGCCACAAAATACCTTTAGTGGCGACCATAAGGTTGCTGCAACTACAAGCGTAACTAAATGTCACTTGTGGCGACAATTGAGGTCGCCACAAAAAGATTACATATTGTCGCGACTATACCCGCCACTAAAAGCAAATAAATACGCCACAAAAGAGTCTGCCAGAAACAGATGTTACATAAGTCGCTACTGAAGAATAACCTTTAGTTGCGACTGTGGTTACCACTAAATCAGTATACCTTCTAGTGGCATCTTTAATCGCCACAATCCTGATGTATAGTGGCAGTGTTTGTAACAAGGTTCAGTCGCCACTGAAACTCCTTTTCCATTCAAATTATAATAGCCAAAAATTCTAATAGATTTCAAATGCGGCCTCACTTTCTAGAACTAATATACAAATATAATTCTATCAATTGCCTAAAACACCATAGCTGTAGGCATAAACACTAACAGCATCCCTCGCAACAAATACTGGCTTTTAGCTATTAAAAACCTCCAAATACTGGTTAACCATAGCTTCATAACCTGGGAGGATGTATTTCCTTTTGCAATATGGCACCTCTGGCTAAATAGAAACAATAACTGCTTTCATAATTCTTCAAACACCATAAACTATCACATGGTTAATACACTAGGCATTGAATTTAAGTTATTAACATCCAACTATAAAGGCACAACACACAAAACTCCGGTACACATCAAGTGGTACCCACCACCATCTCACAAGTACAAACTAAATATTGATGCCTCCATGGATAAACATAACACGGGAGGCATTGGGGTGTAATTAGAAACAGTGGTGGAGACTGAATTATAGGCTTCTTCAACAGGATCAAAGCCCATAACTCCACACATGCAGAATTGCAAGCACTCCAGGCAGATTTGAATTTGGCATATGAAAAACGACTAGCACCACTGGAGATTGACACTGATTCAACGGATATAATTAAACTGCTTCAACACAATATATCCCCCCGCCTATACTAACACTATCTTAGAATGTAGGTACTTGTTGAAGAAACTGGGGAATCCAGTGATCCGGCATAGTTTCCGCGAAGGCAACAAGGTAGCACACTTGTTGTGTAAATGGGGTTCCAAGCATCACCTAAGCTCTACAACTACTATTTTGCACTCACCTCCGGACGCAGCAAAGAAGGCAATCCAAGATGACAAAAATGAAGTTTTAACTACTAGACTAGTATCAAGCTCTATATGTAATATATTAGCAGTACTTGGGAACCTTAGTATTATCCCTGCTATTACTAACAGCGATGTAATGCCCCCCTAACCTTTTATGAATGAATCTATCCCTATTTCCAAAAAAAAAAAAAAAAATTGCCTAAAACACCAAAAGCATCCACATTATTCAACAAACACCAAAAATATTTCTCAAGCTAAATATTATAAATACTTTCATTACTAAAAAGTTAATAAAAAACTATACTATACAATACTTCATTGTTCATATTGTCATTGTACTCATATAATAATGACTAGAAAATAAAACACCAAGCGCTTCAAACTCCTCCTTGGTCGATGCTATTTGTGATAGTTTGAGAGCCTTGTTCCTGTTATGAAGGGGAAAAACACATTATTACTTTGACAATTCTCATAATTTAATATTAGAAGGTGTCCGAGATAACATTGGAGTAAATGATTATGAAACACATTTAATAAGAATGTGATGGACATTATGACCAAGCAAAGTTTATGATAAAACATTTAACATCTCTATATAATATAGTCAATGAGCAGATCCACCCTAATCAAATTACTTAAAGAAGTAAAAAAAATATAGTATTCCTCGACAATAAGGTAATGATTTCTACAAGTTGTCCATATTCAGACATATTACTAGTGTAATTTGTAAGGTTTTATCACTTGTGTGTTGCATGCTATTTATAAGATTTTTCATAGCTTCAGCACATAAGTATTTTTCTAAACTTTCTCTTAGACAATGCGACACACTCTAAGATAATCAATTTCATAAAAGTAATGTTACCACACTCTCATTCAATGCTCAGGTACTCTTGCGTCAAGGTCGTTGTATAAAATATGTCATGAAGTAGCTATTTACAAAATAAATGCAGCAAGAAATAAAGTTTCAGATAGCTAGAGTTATTTTTTATTTTCTTGCACTCATAGCAGAAATAAACCATAAAGTTGCCTACACCCACTAGGCAAAAAGCTTAGATTCAAATGAACTATGTTACATGAACTATAACAATGATGTGTTACAGATATGCAATTCGATCAACTCCGAGAAAAAAGAAATAAACAACAATAATGCAATCCACACTTCCCTAACTGACTAAGCAAAGGGACAATTTGACCAACAAAGACTTTGATACAACAAAATTTAATAACAAGTTACAACACTTCCTAAAACTCGACTAAGCCAATCCACAAATCCTTCAAAATACTATGTGATCAATTGAAATCAATATTAAGGTGCAGCATAAACAAAGTATCAATCAATCATTCACCATAAAAAATGATAGATTAAAAATATTACAGTGGAAGGTGTTCAGCAAATGCCATCAAACTTATACGCCAAGATCTTACTCTTGATTTTTCAAGTTTACAATTGGATCATTAAAGAAGTATTACAATTATGTTCCTAGTTCTCATTATTTGTTAATAAAGAATGATGCAAATTGTATATTTTTTGTCGATAAGGATCTCAATGATTATCTATGCAACTCTGACTTCTAGGAGGAAGTTGAAACAAGGAACATATAAATTAACGAGAATTAACAGAAACTACAACTCGCAAATTTGTCCTCTACAGCAACTAAATCGCAAGCTGCCAACACCGCGATCCATCTGCCCTGAATGGGAAATACAAACTCGCAAATTTGTCCTTTACACAATGCTTATCTCGAATTACACCATTGACTTTAAAGTGGGAAATATGACTCTAGTTAGACTAAGAAACTTATTTTCAGCTTCAATTTTCTCGTAGAACCAGAACCTTAATCTGCAGCAAAGTGGTTTTATGAACCTTTCACGTGCAAAGCATAATTAAAGTAGAGCTCTTTTTTCGCATACAAGGTCTTGAAGTCCAACAAGCTCACTGGACTGCATAATAAATTTGTTTGGCAGTCTTTCATGGTTCTACGGCTTACTTCGACCATAAATGACTATAATGTATAATATCCCGTTAATAGTTTCTACATACAAGGAAATTTTCTAGTTTTAAAAGATAAAACCAAGTGCTTTGTAATCAAATTTCACAATAACTACCAAACTCAAGTTAGCACAATTAGTTTGAGACAAAAGGAAGGACTACATATTATGATGTAGGGAATGGTAGGAACTAAAAAGAAGAGCAGAAAACTACAACACAAGAAAATAAATATCCCCAACAACTTACCAACTTTGGCTTGGATCTCACGGGGAGCAGCAACTTCATCTTCCATTTCCTTTAATCGTTTCTTCATCCCATCTAATTCCTGACAATTAATCAGATCCACTCATAATCAATAATAATCTTTGTGTATTCATATATAACATGAAATTTGCTATCCTTGTTTTTGGCAAACGAAGATAGCAATTAATTTAATCCTCCAAACAGAATCAAACAAATCAATTAGGTGTCAACCCCAAACTACTTACGATTGGCTTTGCTGTATGAATCCTCCATATAATTCCACCAATTTTTGTCCGTATGATTCTACTAAGCTACTCCACCAAAAAGAGGACCTTGAACAGAACTCATGTCTTTCGCAACTTTGGCTTGCATCTTACGGAGAGCAGAAGATTCATATTCCATCTTCTTTAATCGTTTCTTCGTCTCATCCAATCCCTTACAAAATAAAAGGTTTTAAATCCATTGCTAATTAGGGCTTTTTCACAAGAAAAAAAAAAGAGAGAAGAGAAGCGCTAATACTGATAGAGAGAAAGGGTAACTTAACGACGCCATCATCGAGGACACTATGTTCTATATCTCCTTCCATTTCAGCTTCCATTGGGGAAAACCTTCCATTGGCGATGGGGTTTCAAAGAAATTTCCCCCGACTGGGTTTCAGTTTTGGAGAAACGAAGCAGTTGTGATTTGAAGACGACGGGCTTCAATTTTAGCAAGACAAGGAGGATGTGGATTAGGATTTAGGGAGATGATAGGCTTCAGGGGAGATAAGGGTTTTGGGTTGTAGTGAACTGAGATTCTTTATTTACTCCTTTATTTTTTTATTTACTTTATTAAATTTTTATTTTTAAATGATGACACTAGCAGCGACTTAGTCGCTCAAAATTGGATTAGTGAAGATCAAATGGGTCGTCACTAAAGGTTTTTGGCCCAAATTTTTGATTTTCGCGGGAGTCGAAAATTTTCACCTAGAATGGCAGGTACTAGTAGCGACTCCTTAAAAGCCGCCGCTAATCATGGAACATTCTGTAGCGACTAGACTTGTCGCTACTAATACTGTAACTTTCAGCAGCAACTAGACTATTCGCCACTAAATCTTTACTTTTAGTCGCGATTTTTATCGTCGCCACTAAAAGTTCATTTTCTTGTAGTGTAACCGGGGCAGGTCCATGCGCTCCATCTGTAATCGAGATACGAATTCCCCTAGCATTTCATTATCCTTTTGTCTCACTTTGAAAAGGTCTGGCTTCCTAGTCGCGACCTTTATTGCTCCGGTATGTGCCTTTACGAACGAATCGACAAGCATGGCGAAAGAATCGACGGAATTGGGCAGCAAATTGTGGTACCATATCATTGCCCCCATCGATAAAGTTTCTCCAAATTTTTTCAATAGAACAAATTCAATTTCATCTTCTTCTAAGTCATTTCCTTTTATTGCTCATGTATAAGAAGTGACATGCTCGTTAGGATCAGTGGTTCCATTGTACTTGGGAATTTCTGGCATGCGGAATTTCTTCGGAATGGGCTTCGGAGCCACACTTGGTGAGAAATGCTTCTGTACAAACTTTTTCGAATCTAAACCCTTCAGAATCCGGGATGCCCCTGGTTTTTGATCAACGCGGGAGTTGTACGTTTTTACCTTTTTATCATTAGCCTCGATCTTTTTTTCTCCCGATTCGATCCATTTAGTGAGCTCCTCAAGAATCTTCATGATGGCGGGATTAGTTCCCGATCTATTATCATTCAATTTCTCCTGTACGGGTTCGACCCTATGAGCAACTTTCTGTGATGTATCGAGTTCGATTTTGCTTAGGGCTCGATTCTGATTTTGGAGTTGCTTTATCGCGGCCTATTGAGTTTATAGCATGTCAAATATCATACGAAGGCCAATTCTGCCTTCACCATTTTGTGCATTCTGATCGGCAGCCCGAGCGTCTCTGCGGACGTTATTTTCAGGGTCGGCGCCTAAATCTCCATGAATGGCGACACGAGAACTGACATCAATCGAATCTACAGCCTGGGGTGCGTCGGGATTGATTGGAGGCACTCTGTTTTTTCGGGGCAACTACGTGTTTGTTTTCGCCATGAAGACCAAGGCCGGTATCAGTGTGAGTGGGTATTGCTTGAAAGTTCGACATACTGATTCCTGAAATAAAAAATACTCACTAGAACAAGCGCAAAAGCAGTGTTTGTTATGAAGGTTAAATATTAAGCAATCACAATTATCCTTAGCCCACGGTGGGCGTCAAACTGTTTACTCTACTTTAAATTTGAGTAACAATTAAACTTATAATGTGGTTTTAAGGAAACGTGATTTCACTTAATATCAATTGATAAACGTAAAGATATGTGATGTAAATTGACAATAATACAAAGCAAACCAGCTTTTGGTCAATGCCCTCGAGCTTGGTAGAGCAAGAATAGTTAAAGAGCAGCAACTTGATAAACAAAAGAACGTGAGTTAAAGAGAAAATATTTTATTGCTTTTATCTGTATGAATGTAAGGTGTCTACAAATGATTGAGACTTCTCTTTATATAAATAGAGGAATCGTAATTATGGTACAATTCTATTATGGAGGTAAATCTCATGATTGATACAAATAACCGCCCTTGATTTGATTTGTTCTGGGATTTTCGCTGTGATCTCCGACCGGTTACGGATATCTCGCCTTTCCTTTATTGCACTTCACTCGAAGTCGGTCATACTTAGTTTCGATTACTGCTGGACTCGATCTCAACAGGCACCTTGATTCTTGGACTTGACACCCCGTCTTCGTACTCCGGCCCGATCTAATACGAGGATAACCCCCGATGCGATCCCCTGGTCATGATTAAATAGCAAGATCGGGCAAGCACGATCTTAACCGTGTACAATTTGCAAAGACTTAATTTGGGGAGACTATTCTCCCAAACGTGATCATATTCAAGAAGTTATGGATAATATGAATATTTATATTATTCGCCGGTTAACAAATTTTCTATCGGGTGGGGTCAAATAATTTATTCATTTTTGCATTACTCTTTCGACCCACCAATATTAGAACCGCCCGTTTGCCACCACTAATTGTGTTGATGTAACTGGGATGATTGAAACCACTCGAGTGCTGCCTCGTTAAGGATTGGATAGTTGTTGTATGTAATTGGTAATTTAAGAATATCAGCTAAAAGTTTTTGGTGTGACCCTTAAGTAATATGGATTTATGTCTCACGAGAAGAAACCATTCCTCTTTTTCGCACACACAAGTTGCTGCATATTCATGCTCTTGGTGCTTTCGTAATTAAATCAAGTTCCCAAGCGAAGCAAGAAACTTCAATCAAATAACTTTTAATCAATGGGAACTGATCACGTTTACCATTCAATTACATAACGAATGAAATATATGCACCAACCTGTAAAAAGTTAAACGTTCATTATAGGTCCTAACATGTGGAATTCACTCGATTACTAAACCTATAATATAATTCTGTTAATCTTCCTCACTTTGGCTTAAACCTTTACTAGCTCTTTAGCATTGGAAGAATGTCATTAGTGAAAAGCAGTAGTACTGATTCCGCAAATGCATTTATCCTAATTAAACAAAAAATTTTGTCCAACAACCTAAATGGAATTTTATGCAAATCCCTGGTCTTTTTAACCCTAATTCTATATCTAGTTTACTTTTTCTTGTCCAACCATCCATGTTGTCAATCCTCCCTATTACTCTTCCAAAGAAGAATCAAGTCAAAGCAATATTACTACAATAAAACATCCCACATTTCACCTACGAATATTAGCCACTTAGTTTTTGGAATTGCAGGCTCATCAAATACATGGGGCAACAAAAAATGGTATATCCATTCTTGGTGGAAACCAAATATAACAAGGGGATTTCTTTTCTTAGATAGAACCCCAAATGAGCACCTACCCTGGCCTTCTTCCTCTCCTCCTTTTAAAATATCTGATGACAATTCGCGATACGCGCCTTACCACAAGCACGGAATGCCATTTGCAATCAGAATGTTGAGAGTGATTGAGGAAACATTCAATGTGGAGCACAGTCCAGGGGTCAGGTGGTATGTTATGACGGACGATGACACTGTGCTATTGATTGACAATTTGGTCGATGTTCTTTCCAAGTATGATCACAGAAAGTACTATTACGTTGGGATGAATTCGGAGTGTCTTGTCAGTAACTTTGGTATGTCGTTTCAAATGGCATTTGGTGGAGCTGGTTATGCTTTAAGTTATCCCTTAGCTCAAGCTGTGGCTAAGAACATGGATACGTGTATCAAGAGGTATCCATTTTTATATGGCAGTGACCACATTTTACAAGCTTGTATTGCTGATTTAGGCGTCACCATTACACTAGAAAATGGGTTTCATCAGGTTTGTAATCAAACTCTTTATATTATTATCTTAGAGTATGTTTGATATGACATAAGTCTTTTTTAGAAAAATATTTCGAATAAGAAAGTTATTTTCTAGTGTTTGATATCAGATGGGAGAAAATAATTCACCTCACATGTGGATCGGACAGAAATTTTCCTCATTGTCTTAAACTTTTAATTTCATATCACCTCTCTAAAATAAAATTATGCCATAAGGTGGCGTCTTTTAATTTTATATCACTTGCTCTAAATAATAACACCTAGTCCATGTGACCAGGAGGTCACGGGTTCGAGTGGTGAAAACAGTCTCTTGCAGAAATGCAGGGTAAGATTGCATACAATAGACTTTTATGATCCGGCCCTTTCCCGAATCCCGCGCATAGCGGGAGCTTAGTGCACCGGGCTACCCTTTTATTTTGAAACTCAAAAGAAATTCGTGACATTTACTTTTGTTGTTTCACACAGATTGACCTGCGCCGTGACATATCTGGTTTTTTATCAGCACATCCTCAGTCTCCATTCCTCTCTCTCCATCACCTTGACTTAGTAGCTCCAATTTTCCCTCTAATGAACCATCACGAGGCCGTAAACCATCTAATGACAGCAGCAAGAGTAGATCAATCCAGATTATTACAGCAAAGCACATGCTACCTAAAGAAATACAATTGGACATTCTCAGTGTCATGGGGCTATTCCATTAACATCTATGAGAAGATTCATTCTCCAAGTTTTCTTGAAAGACCCCTTGAGACATTTTCCGAATGGAGGAAAGGAGCAAGGCCACCTTACATGTTTAATGTTAGACAATTAACTAATGATTCTTGTGAAATTCCTCATGTTCTCTTCTTTGATTCTGTCGAAGGAACAAGATTAAACCACATTGTTACGAGATACATCAAGAGAACTCCAAGGGCGATGCCCGCATGTGGGTCGAGCGGCAATCATTCTGCGGATGATGTCTCAAAAATTCGTGTCTTTTCTCCCATGCATAAGCTTCATGTAGTGGTAAGTATACTTGTATATACCCATCCCCTTTTATTTTAGATGACGCTACTCTTTGACTGCATGAAATTCTAAAAAGAAAAATAATAGTAATACTTGCGGTCTTAAACATATGACGACATGTCTATGACTTATATATTTTTAAGGATAAAATATAGTATTCTCTCCGTTTCAATTTAAATGACACATTTTTCTTATTAGTTCGTTCAAAAAAAAAAAGCAAAATTTCGACATTTGGAAACAATTTAACTTTAAACTTTTCATTTTACCCATTTTACCCTTTCATGGCCCTACAAAGCTTTTGCCCCTTAAGCTTTTAAGACCACATATTTCAAAAGTCATTTTTTTTTCTCTTAAAGTTTGTTATCTAAATTGAAACGAAGGGAGTGAGAAGTTTTCGAATACAAAAAAGATAACATTCTTTTGGAATAGAATTAAAAAGAAAAAAAAGGTGCTACATAAAATGAAAAAGGGGGAATAATAATCATTGTAGAGTAGAAAAAAGAAACATACAAGTAAACATTACGACTTTTCGCAGAATAAATTCAGTGCACTTTTAGATAAAATAAATATAAAACATCATGGTAAGTCCTCATCCCGTATTGACAATTATTTGAAAGAACACAAATATAGAATCCTAAACAAAAGCAAGAGGTTGAATTTAACTTTAAATCCATTTTCTGAGTTCTGCCGTTCTTAGTGTCGATTTTGTTTCTTCTGCATTTTCTCAACGTTTATAATTAATTATATGTTGATTTTAGGTACTTTATCGTGCAAAACAGATTTGACTTTTAATTCATTTGAACGAACCCAATCTTAATTATACAAAGTGGCTTATAACAAATCGTTTTGGACCCCAAACTTATGCATTTCAAGTTTGACTTTTCGCTTATTTATTACTCCAGTATATTACATTCTATATGGCATTATTATGATCTTTGCATAATTATGGATCGGAGTTTACGACTCGTTGATAAAGAAATTGAGCTGTTTTTTTGAATTCTTAGCCATAATCTTATTTTGTTTCTTTTCTGTATAGGCTGGTAATAGAAGAGAATGTTGTGACATTGTGCAACCCATTGGAATGGATTCGATGGCTATCAAACTTAGGACTTGTATGAAACATGAAATTATTGCCTGAGCGAAAAATGTCATATAGTATGCATCAGCAAGTTTAGCTAGAAGAAAGAGATAGACGCAGTTGTAGTAATTTCTTTTTTAGAGTGTATTTTTCCTCTATTGCCAGTTTCATGAACGGAGATATTTGACATTTACATGTTCCTGAAAATAAGTTGACCTAAAGAAGTACTCCCCCTGTTATTTCTTTTATGTCATTTTCCCTCGGCTTATCTATACAGCTGATACTAGTATTAATCCACGGCCAACGAGGGGTGGATGTATCTATATGTTACCGGGTTCATTTGAACCATGGTACTTCCGAAGCAAAGCATAATCTACTAAAAATTGCTACAAATAATAAATATGGACCTATAACTTTTAAAAAGTAAATGAGTTCTATAATACGAATCTTAAATGTTAAATCGTGAATCTGCCTCTGCCAACAATATTGACCATGACTTCTTCATGATCAACAAAGCTTACTACTGGCAATTCAAACGGGAAGGACAAATGAATTGAACACTCTGAACCCGCTTTAATAAACCTTGAAAGGATTTCTTCAACGAAACCCATCTTAGATGTAGAAACACCGCCAATCCCTTTGAACATGATTCATGCAAGCTTGGATCAGTTGTGCTTCCAAAGGTGATTAGAGGCAATGAATTGTGAGAAGCACTTGTGGAGAGGCCATGTTGAGTATAATATTGCTTTGACTATATCTACTCTTGACGTACGGAAAGTTAGATCCTAATTAACAAAAGAGGGATGTAATCTTGTTTAAAATAATAGCATTTTAGATTGTGCTGGTCATGGAGCATATAGGGATGTTTTTGGCCGTGGAAATAGGAAAAAGAATAATACCATTGTCAGCAACAACAACAACAATAAAAAATTCAGTAATATCCCATAAGTGGGATCTGGGGAGGGTAAGATGTACGCAGCCTTACCCCTACCCTTGGAAGGGCGGAGAGGTTGTTTTGATAGACCCTCGGCTAGAGAGCGACTAAAAAAGAAAAGGTAATTGCAATAATTAGGAATAACATCAAGATTAAATAAGACTGAATCCAAGAATGCAATCAAACTCTAGTTATTAATAGCCATCTATGGATAAAAGCTATCATACTAACACTAATGCTTGCGAACTGAGCAAAACAAAGAGAAACGCTTGGCTACCTACGAACCTTCTACCTAATCTTTGAGCTCCACACCCTCCTATCTAGGGTCGTGTCCTCAGTCAGCTCCAGCTACGTCATATCCCGCCCAATAACCTCTCCCTAAGAAATCTTAGGCCTACCTCTATCCATCCTGCTACCCACCGAGGCTAACCGCTTGCACCTTCTAATTGGGGCTTCTATACTCCTCCTCTTAATATGCCCGAACCATCTCAACCTCGCCTTCCGCATCTTATCCTCCACAGGGGCCACTCCCACCTTTTTCCGAATAACTTCATTCCTAATCTTATCCAACCGGGTATGCCCACATATCCACCTCAACGTCCTTATCTCAGCTACGTTTAGCTTCTAGGTATGAGAGTTCTTTACCGGCCAACACTTTGCTCCATACAACATAGTCGGTCTAACTACAAACTTGTAGAACTTACCTTTAAGTATCATCAGCACATTCTTATCACACAAGACAACGGAAGCAAGCCTCCACTTCATCCATCCTGCTCTGATACGATGCGTGACATCTTCATCAATCTCCTCGTTATCTTATATTATAGATCTAAGATACTTGAAACTACCTCTCTTGGGGATGACTTGCGTATTAAGCCTCACCTCTACATCCCCTTTCTAGGTACCGTTCCTGAACTTGCACTCCAAGTATTCCGTCTTGGTCCTACTCAACTTGAAACCCTTCGACTCTAGGGTCTGCCTCCAAACCTCCAACCTCTCATTAACACAACCCCGCGTCCCGTCAATTAAAACTATGTCATCAGCAAATAATATACACCATGACACCTTACCTTGAATGTGTCTCTCAATGTGTCAATCGCTAAGGAAAATAGGAATGGACTAAGAGCCGATCCCTAGTGCAACCCCATCATAATCGAAAAGTGTTTCGAGTCTTCTCCCGTTGGATAATAGTTAAAGTATGGGGAGGGGGTTGTTGATTTTTCTATTTATAACTAAATAGTCGACTAGTTTGCCAATTAGTCGATAGCCTGAATAAATGATATAAAAGGTAAAGACTAAAAGTAAAGTGGAGTAAGTAACTAACACAGAATATTTTATACTGGTTCCAATTCAATGTGAATCCTACTCTAGTCCCCTTGTGCTGCAAGGGTGTTCTCTCTTCAAAGTTCTCAATAAACCTTCATAATAATATGTTGATGTTGTTGCGAACGCCAACTCACTTCAGATCCTAAGTACATTTATCGTATTGTTGATACAATGCCTTACCAATATTTCTCTATTTCTTCTCACTACTAGTTACACAGTAAACTATACTCAAGTTAAAATACTTATTTAGAGTAGAACAAAGAGTGGAGCTGGTTTGATCAAAATATGTCTTCCTTCTAAACCAATACACACACACACACACACTCTATCTCTCTTCATGAGATCTTATTTGATTCTTGGTTGTGAATCTTGAGAGATTATAGACCCAATGGAGTTGATCCTTGAAAGGAATCACAGACTGATTCTTTTCAAGAATAAGTGTACGCTTTCTTTGGTTTGCCATTGTTAGATTTAAGTTGATTTTAATGATGCAAAATAACCAATTACTCCTTATATGAAGGAATAGTTTCTGAGTAATAGAATGGAAGGCATAAATGAATCAAACGAAAAAGGAAAGAGGAGAGTAAAAAATCAATCAAGGGAGCTAGCAAAATCAATCAAAAAGGATATTATAGGAAGGATCTCAATCAAAGGAGGTCAAGGGCAAGAAATCATTTGTTAAATATTCTCCCACTTAAATATGTCAATCAAAGCATCAATCAAGGGATTTGGCAATGAGAATATTCTCTTGTTAAAGGAAGAAATGATTCAAGCCCATGAGTCAATGCAAAACAACGAAAGAATTAATATTGGAAAGAATCAATTTAGGATTTCTTTCTAAGTACAACTCCTTTGGGTTTGCATTCTCTCAAAAAGACGTACAAGACATGAAGGCCTCAAGAAGTATAAATACCTACTGCACCAGCCTTGGAAAGATATACTTTGATCAAAATAATTTCAATCTCTTTGTTCTACTTTAAACAAATACTGTAGTCTGCTTTAGATTTCTTATGTAACAAAGAAGAGAAGAGATAGATAAAAGAATAATAGTGAGGCATTGTATCAACTATAGAAAGAAGAACAAAATGACAAAAGTTGTTGGTGTATAACAACATCAACCCATCTGTACTAAGTTACTTCATACTTCAAATAAATCACCCTTGCAACCCCAGGGGACTGGATGTAGGAGTCACTCTGAATATGAACCAGTATAAATAATATTGTGTCATTTATTTTCTGTAATTTATCTTCTATATTTTGTTCCTGAAAATCTAGTTGACTAGAACATAAAGTAGCCGACTACCTCGAAAAAGAAAAGAAAAATTACAATTCACCCTCTCTTGCACTTTCAAATTGTATCCGAGTAGGTCTAACAATTTTGCTTAATAGCTTGTGAGAAAAGATCATGGCAAATCAAGTAACTGTTGGAGCATTCTTTCAAGAAGGAACATTAGAAGTCATGCCACCATATTTCAATGGAGAATACTTTTCTTACTGGAAAGTACGAATGAAAATCTAGGCAAAATCTTATGATGTGAAAGTATGGCACGTTATAAAAAAGGGAAACTATCCATTACCAATAGTAGCTCAACCATCCATTGATCTTGAAGATAAGATAAATACATAGACGAAAAAATGGCGATCGTTCAGGTTAATGCTAATGCACGAAACCTGTTGTATAACGCTATAAATGGAGAAGAGTATGAGAAAATTTCAAGCTGTGATACGACCAAAGAAATGTGGGACAAACGGGAAGTCACCTATAAAGGAACCATCAAAATGAAAGAAACTCAAATAAACATGTTAATTCATGATTATGAAATTTTGCAAATGAAAGAAGGAGAATCCATTGAGGAAACTTTCGTAAGATTCAGCAAAATCACTGGCAATATGAAAGCCTTTGGTAAACCCTACTCAAGTGGTGGTCAAGTTCAAATAATCCTAAGGAGTTTACCTACCACTTGGCAGACAAAAGTTGTTGCACTCGAATTTCAAGATCTAAACAAACTTTCATATAATGAACTACGAGGAGATCTTATAGCATTCTACAAAACCCATCTCAAGAAAACAAGTCAGGAAGAAAAGATAACTGAATGATCTGAGAATGATATTGATGTCGACCTAGAAGCTCTTGAAGAAGAAATTGCCATGGTATCAAGAAACATGAATGGATTGATGAGAAGGTATAGAAACACAATAAGGGGAAGGATGCCATCTAGGAGAACCAGGCAATACAATGAACAAGACAAGAATGACGAGAAGTATTATGAACGTGGAAGATATGGGCATGTTCAAGCTGAATGCCCAGATCTTAAAAGAAAAGTCTCCAGAGAGTTCAGTAAAAAAAATCCTTCGGAAGCTGGAGTGATGAAAATAATTAATAAGAAGAAGAAATAGCAAATCTTTGCATTATGACCATCCTAGAAAATGACATGAACAAATGCTCTGGTTGTTGGACTGATGAAGATACATCTGACGATGAATGCAAGGAAGATACCGAAAATTGTTTCATGGCATGAGGTGAAACAAGCGAGGTAAAATTTTATAATTGTGATAGATGTAATGAATTGAAGGATATTCTTGACCTTACCCTAAAAGAGTCTAAAAAATATTGTATGAACTAAGGAAACTCAATAGGGAAAAGAAAGAATGGGAACTTAAGCTTGAAGTCTATGAAATTGAAAGAGATGTATTTCTAGATGGAATTCAGGAATTGCAAATGTAACTTAATGGCATGCGCAAATCTACTAGTTACAGTTCTATCAAGTCTAACCAGGTGACTTACAAGTCAACTGGAAAAGGACTGGTTAAAACTGAGTCAACTAGTACTAACACAAGTGGTAGATTGAAAACTGGATCAACCCCTGTGTATCATTACTGTAACAAAGTTGGACATAAATATTCCTTTTGTCGATAACGTAAATCTAATATTTCAGGATGGATTTGATAACCCAAAAACAACACTGATTCCAGTAGAACTAATCAACAAGGACCGAAGCAAGCTTGGGTACCTAAAAGTAGGTGACAATTATATTTTGCAGGAACACCACAGAAAGAGCTACAAAGGAAAATGGTATTTAGATAGTGCATGTTCCAGTCACATGACAGGTAACAAAATCCGTTCAAAGAAGTCACAAAAATAAATGGTAGAAATATCAAATTTGGTGATGATTCAAAAGGAAAAATAGTTGGCACCAGTACAGTTCTATTTGGAAATTACTGTGATATTAGAGGGGTATATCTTGTATATGGACTCAACTATAATATTTTGAGCATAAGTCAGCTATGTGATTCGAGATATGAAGTAAAAAGCCTGATGAATGGCAAATGGCGCTAGATCTACCAGATAATCAAGTTGTACCGGAATGTAATTCAAGAAAATGGGATGTTTCATTGAATTTACAACAGGTAAAATCATTCTTCGAGGAAAAAGGTATGGAAATGTTTATATTCTTGATAGCATTGAAAATCTAGATAGTCATATTTGTCTAGCATCCATATCTGACGATCCATGGCTTTGTCAAAAAACTTGGTCATGCAAGCATGCATCTAATTGAAAAACTCTCCAAGCATGATTTAGTTATTGGTCTTCTCAAACTCAATTTTTCTAGAAATCATGTATGTGATGCATGTCAGATTGGTAAACACACTAAAAACACTTTCAAAACAATGGATATTGTGTCCACTACCAAGCCTTTGCAATTGCTTCATATGGACTTGTTTGGACCCACTAGAACTGCCAGCAATTGAGGTAAACGACATGCTTTTATTATTGTTGAGTACTCACGTTTTAAATGGGTAATTTTCTTATCTCATAAATATGAAGTATTGAAATGTTTTAAGATTTTCTACAAAAAAAAATAAAAGAGAAAAAGGGTATCTTATCACAGCCATTCAAAGCGACCATGGAGGAGAATTTGAAAGCAGATCCCTTGAAGAATTCTATAACGATCAAGGATATACCCATAAATTCTTAGGTCCAAGATCACCCTAATAGAATGGGGTAGCTGAGCGCAAGAATCGGACTCTACAAGATATGACCAGAACAATGATATTAGAACATTCATTGCCAAATCACTTCTGGGTAGAAGCAGTTAGTACAACATGTTATACCCTCAATAGGTGCCTCATGGAAAGGTAAGAGGTCTAATATTGGCTACTTTCATCCGTTCGGAAGTAAGTGTTTCATTCACGACAATGGCAGGGATAACCTTGGAAAATTTGATCCAAGGATTGATGAAGGTATTTTTCTTAGTTATTCTATTAGTAGTAGATCATTTAGAGTTTACAAAAAATGTACCATACCTATGGAAGAATCAGTGCATGTTATATTTGATAAAAATAACTCTATGGCCGAGAAAGGAATCATTGCAGGTTATGAAGATATCAGCCAAGAAGTATCACAGACAAACAAGCCAGGAAACAGTAGTACTCGTGCACTCCTGGCTTATCCAACATCTGATCAATGAAAGGGAGAGAAAACTAATATTTGCTTGTGTCACACCTCCTTTTTGCGCGCCCGCCCCGAAGGATAAATGCGCGAGGGAGTTTTTCCAATTTAAGTGACAATATTCGAAATGAGATTATTTATTTAATTCAGAGTCGCCACTTGGGAAAGGTTTGGCTTTTGGTGTCCCAAGTCACCGGTTTATCTTGAATCCCAAATCGAGGAAAATATTCGACTTTTCCAAATGAAGTCTGCGAACCAGAAATTCTAAGTAAGGAATTCTGTTGACCCGAGGGAAGGTGTTAGGCACCCTCGAATCCCGTGGTTCTAGCACGGTCGCTTAAATTATTATAATGGCTAAATATCTGATTTAAATACATGTTGTGACTTATGTGCTTTTATTAGGTTTAAACCGCTTTATTATTATTATTTATTTATTTTATGGAATTACAACGTCGTGAAAATGCATTTCGAACCACGTCACAATCAATGCGCCCGTGGTTGTTAATACATTCCAACTCCGTTGAGATTTGGATTTGGGTCACATAAATGCGCACCCGAATTTAAGAAGGTAATTTAATTAAATCGCGCCTAAAGAGCCTAACGCGTTATTATCTTTGGGGGAAAATCGTGAAATCCGCTAAACGGACCCTCCCAAATTCTAAGTATTTAATATATACATTTATGAGGGCCCCGCGATTTATGCGTTTTATTTAGCAAGGCTCGTCTCATTTATTTTTAAGGATATCCTAAAGCGACTACATTTCTATTAAATTCGTTTCTAAAATAAATGAGAGAAAATCCTAACCCGTTACAGGCTTAAAAGAGACGTAACATATTAAATGCTAGATTGAGATGAACGTTAACGGAAAGGAACATTACTAGAAATTATAAACAAAATCGAGAACGATAAAATAATATATTCGAACATGATTAATTATCCTATAGCTAGATTAACTCCTCATAATTATATGAACAAACGAATAATTGTTCGCGACTAATAGCGCTGAAATTAACCTTAATTATTAACGCTTATTCGGGAGTTTATTAGATCTAAACGCCAAACCATCTTACCAAACTCATGCCTATTAGATTAGTGTTCTTAAAATTATTGCGTTGTTTCGTGCTTCAAAATATGTAGAAACCTGTTGATCCTATTAATAGCCACTTCGTTTAAATGATGGGCTGATGCCAATATTAATTATTAATCTACCTTATTAAACCTATGTTGAAACAAGGAATCCAACAAGAGAGTTGACATACATGGCTAACCCGTTGGTACTAACATAACACAATATGAAAATTTGTTTGGGATACGTCTTTCTTGAAATCAAATTGGACCAGATATAACAAGTTTGACAGTTCAAAGATCCAAACAGGAGTAAATACAGATGCTTTCCATGATTCTACGTTATACCGTCATCACTAAATCAGACTAAATTGTTATGCACATGGAGATACGTCTGATCTAACAACATACTATTTAACAGTCCATATCAGTTAGGGTACGTTCCAATTCATACAGAACAAATGCAGTCGGAATGAGCTTAAACAAATACAGGCTAACTATCGTTCAACCTATTGCTATATCTTGAACACAAGTACTATGAAGCAGGCGACGTTCATTTCTTTATTTTTTACTTCAAACTTCAAGCTTTCAACAACACATGGTTTCAGAAGTATGTACCTAAAAGTGCTTACAATTGAAGAAGAAGAAGGGTCAGTAGAGTAACAGTGGCAAATGAATAGCAAAAAAAGCAATTTCAACCGCAGAAATACCCCAGAAATACACTCAAAGGCAGCCCAGAATGTTTTATTAAAACCCAACAGCACAATCAACACCCGAAAGACTCAACTGAACTTGAACATAAACCAAAGCTGAACTAATAGATCGCAGAAGAAGTTCATGCAAATTGAAATCAAACTGAGATGTCGACTTCAACTACTAAACTCGAAACTGAATCGAAAAATTCAATGGAATAGTCTTTCTGTTGTTTTAGTTGTCAACTATTTTTAAAACTCTTTTAAGTCTCAAGTGATATCTCTATTCTATCTCTTCTCCCCAGTTCTCCCTGCACTCTCTCTATATCCTTTTCTGATCCTCCCCTTATATATCCTTATAGAAAGGAAGAAAAACTGCCTTTAAGGACAGGCTGCCCAGGGCTTAAAATAAGCCTTAAAGGCTGTCATCTCCACTTAGGATTGTCTAGGCATGGGGTTACTTCTACTTTAAACTGCTGAAGTTCAGAAAGGCAGTGGATACCATTCTGTACAGCAGGTTCCACTACCATTCTCATGTGCATCTTCAGCCTTTTATTATTAAACTCACCTTACACCTGACTTCTCATTTGTAA
Source organism: Nicotiana sylvestris (assembly GCF_000393655.2). NCBI lineage: Eukaryota > Viridiplantae > Streptophyta > Magnoliopsida > Solanales > Solanaceae > Nicotiana > Nicotiana sylvestris. Next base: position 41,924,677 of record NC_091065.1, on the reverse strand, counting down.
AGATGTCAGCCAAGGTGTATTTGCACTAGATTATTCTAATGGTTCAACCATACTCCAAACTGGCAGTCCACTTAACTCAAGGTCCTAAAATTTTCATTAAAATTACAGCTATAACCAATCCTTAAGTGGTTCTTAATTCAAATTGAACAAACTACAAGCAGCTACACTCAATTGGATTCAAACAAAGCTTCAGCAGAAAACAAACAACACGAGTCAAATTAATACCATTCCAAACTCGAACTAATTGACGACATATATCGAATCGACTACGCGAATTACAACCACACAATTAATAGCTGATAACCAAACTTGAACAAGCACAGATTATGATTTCATGTTGACATGCACGGGGATTTGTGGGAAACTTAACTGATTGACGGAACTTATTCGACTCGATTACACAAATTGTAATTATACGTAATAAACACACAGAAACCAATTCGATCAAATAAAGATCTGGGTGAGATGGACAGAATAGTTGACACAACAAAACAGATCAAACTGACATTCAAATATATGAACAAACAATAACAAAATAAACAACATGGAATCAACAAAGAAAAGAAGGAGAAATACCTTAAAGGGTTAAAAATCAGACTGCCCTGTCTCGGATTTTGAATCGAACCTCTTTTGGGGTTGAACGGACTTTAATAGAACTGAGAACACTTCGATTAAAGTCTATTAGACCCCAACCTTCTTGTTTAAACGGACAAAAACTCGGATTCTGGATTTCCAGGGTTCTTAGGGCGGATTTGGGATTCAGGTTTTTCTAGTTAGATTCGGACCAAACCAAGCTTGGTTTGGTCACGAGGGAGGTCAGGGGAGTACCTGGCATGGATTTGGGAGGGGGGTTGGCATGGGCTGGGGTCAGGCTCGAATCTTCAAATGAAGATTCGAGACTGTGGGGGAAGATTCGAGACCCACGGCTTGTGGATCTGTGTTCAGGGGGTCGAGGTGCCCTAGGGGTGTTAGTCTGGGGGTCACCGGCGTTGTTGCCACCGGGTTTACGGTGAGGGGAAAGGGGGCGGCGCTAGGGTTCTAAGGGGTTTGGGTTTGGTGAGGGAGACGAAGATGGGGGAGGGGGGTCTGGCTCGGGGGTACGGGGTGAGGGATGAGGAATTATATACGGGGTGGGTTGTTTGATCCTGGCCGTTGGATCAAGTGGGATAAATGGCCAGGATCCTTTCATCAATGGGAACGACGTCGTGTGGTTGAAAACGTGAGACTGGGTCGATCTCAAACGGGAACGGGTCGGGCTATGAGGCGTGTTTAAGACCGTGGGATCGGGGGAGATGAACGGCTCAGATCAAAGCTCCCGAAATGATGTCGTTTCTTTCGTCTGAGGGGCTGGGCCAAGGACTGGGCCAATGTATAGCTTTGGGCCTGATTTTCTTTGGTTTGACATGAGCCCAAATCCGGGTTTTCTTCAATTTAAACTCCTTTCTTTTCCTTCTTTTAATTTCTAAATAAAATTCCTAACAAAATTGTAAAATCAAAATAAAACTATACTAATATTAATTACTACTTAAACAACAATTATCACACATATTAATATTTAATTAAAATAAAATCACTCAATGACAACAAAAATAGAATAAAAGATGCGTATTTTTGTAGTTTTTCCTAAAACTAAATTATGGTTTGATTAATTCCTAATAGTAGAACGATATCCTAAACTTACACGCGACACATATATTTTTTATATTTTTATTTGACAAAACTAAAACAATCACAGATAAAACTACAGACAACTAACAAAATTCCACGTAAATTCAAAAAATTGTACAACAAAACCATTTGTTTTTATTTTTCGATTTCTTTTGGGGCAATTGTAACGTAGACAAAAATCACCTGCTCACAGCTGCCCCTCATTGTTTGAAAACATGCGAGGTTTTCATGCAAAGATAAAGTGAGCGGATATGAGTGATTTTTGCCCGTTGGACTACTCCGTGTGAAGCACATTTTTGAAAGATTTGACCGAATCTTTGCTTCAAAGATTTCCTACATATCCTGGGCTAAACAGGAATCAGGTCAATGTAGTTCGGGAAACTTTGGTAGCTGGGACTACCATGGGATTGCAACGCTTGCTGTTACTGCTGTCGCTGTTGCCACTACTGCTTTACTGACCTCCTTATTACAACCAAAGGAAATTGAAAACTGAAATAACTACTTATGCCTGTCAACCGCTAGTTACAAGATTCCTATCTATAACTCTTTTGCAACTTGATCTTGGGTCTTAGCTGATTCTGCTTGTAGACTTCGATCTGAATCTTGATGGCTTGCAAGTTGTAGGTGCTTGTTTATTTCTGCAGTATTGAGTGAAACGGGATTGGCGGAGCTCGGGAATTTGATCCAATTTTTGAGCGACCTGCCCTTTGTTTGTTCCAATATGTGGGAACATCTTCTTTTTTTGTTCTTTTTTTTCTTCTTTTCTTTATTCTGGATTGAGACTCATCCCGTAGGTCGTCTCGATCCATGCACCTCGAGGTCATACCTGCTGAGACAGCAAAACAAACGAACGAAATTTTCTGCCCCAGTTTCACTAGGAAAATTTCGTGAGTTAATTGTCATAAAAACTTACAGCACTGATGAGGGGATTGCAAAAACTCTAGTCTATAAAGCGCAACTCAGGGATAGGAGCCCTAATATCGCAAAGAGTAAAAATGTACAACTCAGGGATTGGAGCCCTAATGTCGGCTAAAGGAAGGTTGCTCAACTCAGGGATTGGCGCCCTAATGCTGGCTAAAGGAAAATGTCTCAACTCAGGGATTGGAGCCCTGATGTTGGCTAAAAGAAAGTCGCTCAACTCAGGGGTTGGAGCCCTAATGCTGGCTAAAGGAAAAATGCTCAACTCAGGGATTGGAGCCCTAATGTCGGCTAAAGGAAAAATGCTCAACTTAGGGATTGGAGCCCTAATGTCGGCTAACTGGAAAAAATCGCTCAACTCAGGGATTGGAGCCCTAATGCTGGCTAAAATAAAGTCGCTCAACTCAGGGGTTGGAGCCCTAATATTGGCTAAAAGAAAGTCGCTCAACTCAGGGGTTGGAGCCCTAATGCTGGCTAAAAGAAAGTGCTCAACTTAGGGATTGGAGCCCTAATGTCGGCTAACTGGAAAAATCGCTCAACTCAGGGATTGAGGCCCTAATGCTGGCTAAATGGAAAAATGCTCAACTCAGGGATTGGAGCCCTGATGCTGGCTACAGAAAATTGCTCAACTCAGGGATTGGAGCCCTAATGCTGGCTAAAGGAAAAACGCTCAACTCAGCAATTGGAGCCCTAATGTCGGCTAAATGGAAAACTACTCAACTCAGGGATTGGAGCCCTAATGCTGGCTAAATGGAAAAATGCTCCACTTAGGGATTGGAGCCCTGATGCTGGCTACAGAAAATTACTCAACTCAGGGATTGGAGCCCTAATGCTGGCTAAAGGAAAAACGCTCAACTCAGGGATTGAAGCCCTAATGTCGGCTAAAGGAAAACGCTCAACTCAGGGATTGGAGCCCTAATGTCGGCTAAAAGAAAAATGCTCAACTCAGGGGTTGGAACCCTAATGTTGGCTAAAGGAAAGTCGCTCAACTCAGGGATTGGAGCCCTAATGTCGGCTAAAAGAAAAAAGCTCAACTCAGGGGTTGGAGCCCTAATGTTGGCTAAAGGAAAGTTTCTCAACTCAGGGATTGGAGCCCTAATGCTGGCTTAAAGGAAAAAATGCTCAACTCAGGGATTGGAGCCCTAATGTTGGCTAAAGGAAAGTTGCTCAACTCAGGGATTGGAGCCCTAATGCTGGCTACAGAAAATTGCTCAACTCAGGGATTGGATCCCTAATGCTGGCTAAAGGAAAAACGCTCAACTCAGGGATTGGAGCCCTAATGTCGGCTAAAGGAAAACGCTCAACTCAGGGATTGGAGCCCTAATGTCGGCTAAAAGAAAAATGCTCAACTCAGGGGTTGGAGCCCTAATGTTGGCTAAAGGAAAGTTGCTCAACTAAGGGATTGGAGCCCTAATGTTGGCTTAAAGGAAAAAATGTTCAACTTAAGGATTGGAGCCCTAATGTTGGCTAAAGGAAAGTCGCTCAACTCAGGGATTGGAGTCCTAATGCTGGCTAAAGGAAAAACGCTCAACTTAGGGATTGGAGCCCTAATGTCAGCTAAAAGAAAGTTGCTCAACTCAGGGATTGGAGCCCTAATGCTGGCTTAAAGGAAAAACGCTCAACTCAGGGATTAGAGCCCTAATGTCGGCTAACAGGAAAAATGCTCAACTCAGGGATTGGAGCCCTAACGTCGGCTAAAAGAAAAATGCTCAACTCAGGGATTGGAGCCGTAATGCTGGCTAAAGGAAAAACACTCAACTTAGGGATTTGAGCTCTAATGTCGGCTAAAAGAAAATTGCTCAACTCAGGGATTGGAGCCCTAATGTTGGCTAAATGGAAAAATGCTCAACTCAGGGATTAGAGCCCTAATGTTGGCTAAATGGAAAAATGCTCAACTCAGGGATTGGAGCCCTAATGCTGGCTAAATGGAAAATTGCTCAACTCAGGGATTGGAGCCCTAAAGTTGGCTAAATGGAAAAATTCTCAACTCAGGGATTGGAGCCCTAATGCTGGCTTACAGAAAATTGGGGATTCTAACTAACCCTCTTTTTTGAGTTTTCTTCTTACTTCTTTTTTTTTTGTTTTTTTTTATTTTTTTTTTGTTTAGCATAATGCAGGAGAGAATTTTGGGGAAACTTCCCTTTTGGGTAGATTCCTTATTGCAAAGTTGTTTCTTGCATTCACGTATTTCTTTTCTTTTTGGGCGACACCTGCTTCTTGCACGGTTGCTTTGGATCACACCTATTTCAATTTTCCAAATAAAGAACAATTATCAGTTTGAAAATGGTGGTTGGTTCGGTGACCTTCATTGTTCCAATTGCTTTGTTGCGTCCTTATTGATGTTGAGAAACTCTGCCATTGATTGGATTCACAGGCGAAAACCTTTTAAACTGCTCAGACTCGCATTCCCGGATTTGTGATAATTTGCCCGTGTAAGGCTTTGGTCCTTCCATCCCATTCTGCTTGGGGATTTTTACCGAGGCAGACTCAGTGGGGATTTTTATTGGGGAGACTTGTGTGGATTTGTACAAGGCACACTCGTTGGGGATTAGCTGGGGCAGACTCTTTGGGGGATTTTTACAAGGGGAGACTCTGTGTGGATTTTTACAAAGGGAGACCCTGTTGGGATTTGTACAAAGGGATACCCTGTAGGGACTTGTCGGTTTTTTTTTGTGTGGGTGTGTGTGGCTTTACTTCGAAGGCAACCAACATCATGATCAATCGGGACTGGACAGACGTACCACTGAAGCAGGGTATTTTCTTTACTTCTTACTAAACGGAGCTCCGTGAAACCGGCCCTGCCACCTTTTCCTTCCAACATACTCAGGGTTAAAATGAAAGGGATTCAAGGAAAAGTCAAACAAACAGCGGAGAAAAAGAATTTAAAAGAGAAGTGTTCTTTTCGGGACAAGAAAGACTTATCTGAGGCAAAATGCTGACTTTAAATTGACATGACATGCTTTTTGGACTGGATGCCCGATATTCGCGAACTTGCATTTCCTCATAAACCAAAAACGGATTTATGTTCTCAAACCAGTGGAACCTTGCCAAAACTTTCTAAGATGGAATCATCTTTTCGGCCGACAGCGCCCTTTGCGGGTTTTCGCTAGTCGACCTCTCTCATTTCTCTCCTTGCTGTCGCTAGATATCACTCTTTGCGAGTTATTACTAAACAAGCTCTCTCATTTTCGATTTCTCTGCTCCCGTCGCCTCACGGTGCCCGAAGGTTTTCACCGACAAGACTCTCTCGTTTCATTTCTCTCAATTTTGAATGTATCGGCCTCCAATCATGATATCTCTTGGCTTCCCCTGCCTTTGGCAATTTATCCGAAGGACTTGTGCTTGGTAAAAGAATTGTAGATGAAATTACAACTTCTAAACCATTTGGTGTGCCCCGGTTTCAATTTCAGGGTAAATTGGATTTTATTTTTGGTGTGACTGAACCCCAGAGAGAGGCTGCCTACGTATCCTTTCAGAATCAAGTCAGACGTAGTTTAGGCTTAATCAATGTTTTTTTTATGGTAGCCAAAGAAATGTAACCGGCTCAAAAGGGCTTGTAGAGAGAGTTGATAGTGTTTGGGTAGTGGGAATAAAACCTTCATCATCTCAAACGTGGCAAGACCATTGAAGTAAAACTCAGACATAATATCTTTTGATGGCGTTCGCATTCACTGCTATTTCAGGATCATTTCCTTCAATATCACCTAGATACAATGCTCCTCTCGGCAATATCTTCCTGATGATGTATGGGCCTTTCCAATTAGTATCAAATTTTCCTTTCGCTTCCTGGTGATGTGGCAGAATGCGCCTTAATACCAGCTACCCTACTTCAAAATTCCTGGGTCGTACTTTCTTGTTGTAAGCACGGGCCATTCTATGTTGGTACAACTGTCCGTGACAAACCACGACCATTCGTTTCTCGTCAATCAAAGTCAACTGCTCCAATCGAGTCTTAACCCACTCGCTATCTTCAATTTCTGTTTCAACAATGGTTCGGAGCGAAGGAATTTCCACCTCTATTGGTATCACAGCCTCGGTCCCATAAACCAACAAGTAAGGGGTTGCCCATACTGATGTGCGTACTGTAGTGCGATATCCCAACAATGCAAAGGGTAACTGTTCATGCCATTGTCGGGAACTCTGGATCGTCTTCCTCAAAATCTTCTTGATGTTCTTGTTTACTGCTTCAACAGCGCCATTGGCCTTGGGCCGATAAGGAGTGGAGTTCCTATGCGTTATTTTGAACTGTTCGCATACATTCCCCATCAAGTGACTATTCAGGTTTGCCACGTTATCTGTGATGATAGTTGCAGGAATACCGAAACGACAAATGAGATTTGAATGTACAAAATCCACCACAGCCTTCTTAGTGACCGATTTGAGAGTGACAGCTTCTACCCATTTCGTGAAGTAGTCGATAGCAACCAATATGAATCTGTGTCCATTTGAGGCCTTCGGCTCGATCGGACCAATGATGTCCATGCCCCAAGCAATAAATGGCCAAGGTGCAGACATGGGATGCAGTTCTGTGGGAGGTGCATGAATCAAATCACCATGCACCTGACACTGATGACACTTTCGAACGAAGCTAAAACAGTCCTTTTCCATGGTCATCCAGTAATAACCCGCTCGAAGGATTTTCTTTGCCAAAACATACCCGTTCATGTGGGTCCCGCATACTCCTGCGTGTACTTCATGCATGATCCTTCCTGCCTCCTCGGCGTCAACACATCTTAACAAATTGAGGTCCGGGGTCCTTTTATACAATACCTCGCCGCTCAAAAAGAAACCACATGCATGCCGCCTAATAGTTCTCTTTTGATCTCCAGTAGCATGTTCGGGGTATTCTTGTGTCTTCAAGAACCTCTTGATATCATGGTACCATGGCTGGGTACTTGATCCTGCCTCGACTACATTACAGTAACCGTGTCTTTCCCTGATTTGGATTTCCAAGGGATCGACGTAGGCGTTGCCTTTTTAGGGTAACATTGAAGCTAAGGTGGCAAGTGCATCCGCTAGTTCGTTGTGACAACACGGGATATACCTGAACTCTATCAATTTGAATCGCTTGCCTAGATCCTCCACGTGCTGTCAGTAAGGGATAAGCTTGACATCCCGAGTTTCCCATTCACCTTGGTCTTGCCGGATAATCAGGTCAGAGTCCCCCATAATCAATAAATCTTCAACATCCTGATCGATAGCCATATGCATGCCAATGATGCAGGCTTCATATTCAGCTGTATTGTTCGTGCAAAAAAAGCGCAGCCTAGCTGTAGCAGGATAGTGCTGACCAGAGGGTGAGATCAAGATTTCCCCAATTCCTACACCTTTGGCGTTTACGGCCCCATCGAAGAACATCTTCCAAACATGAGCGTTTTCCGAGACTACTTCTATGGTGTTTATTTCTTCATCTGGAAAATAAGTACTCAATGGTTGGTATTCCTCATCAACCGGGTTTTCGACCAAATGATCCGCTAACGCCTGGGCTTTCATTGCCGTGCGGGTGACATAGACTATGTCAAATTCAGTAAGCAAGATTTGCCACTTGGCCAGTCTTCCAGTAGGCATTGGTTTTTGAAATATGTACTTCAAAGGATCCAACCTGCTTATGAGGTAAGTAGTGTGAGCTTGGAGATAATGTCTCAATTTTTGAGCGACCCACGTCAAAGCACAACACGTTCTTTCCAGCAAAGTGTACTTGGCTTCGTAGCCGGTGAATTTCTTGCTCAAGTAATAGATCGCCTGCTCTTTCTTTCCGGTTATGTCATGTTGCTCGAGGACGCAACCGAAAGAATTTTCCAAGATTGTCAGATACAAGAACAAGGGTCTCTCTGGCTCTGGCGGGACCAAAACTGGGGGATTTGAAAGATATTCTTTGATCTTGTCAAAAGCTTCTTGACACTCAGCCGTCTATTTGATCGCTGCATCCTTCCTCAATAGCTTGAATATGGGCTCACATATGCTAGTCAGCTGGGCAATGAATCGACTGATATAGTTTAACCTGCCCAATAGACTCATCACGTCTTTCTTCGTTCTTGGAGGAGGTAGATCTCGGATAGATTTTATCTTTGTTGGATCTAACTCGATACCTCTCCTGCTTACTATGAAACCCAAAAGCTTGCCTGATGGGACTCCGAAGGCGCATTTAGCCGGGTTCAGCTTCAAGTCATACTTTCTCAGTCTCTCGAAGAATTTCCTCAAGTCTTGGATATGATCGTCCTGAGTCTTGGACTTGACTATCACGTCGTCCACATACACCTCTATCTCTTGATGCATCATGTCATGAAAAATGGCAGTCATGGCTCTCATGTAAGTTGCCCCAGCATTCTTCAGACCGAATGGCATAACCCGATAACAGTAAGTACCCCAAGGTGTAGTGAAGGCAGTTTTCTCGGCGTCTTCTTCATCCATCAACACCTGATGATATCCAGCGTAACAATCTACGAAGGACTGTATCTCATGTTTGGCACAATTATCAACAAGGATGTGGATGTTGGGCAATGGGAAATTGTCTTTGGGACTCGCCCTGTTCAAATCTCGATAATCCACACACACCCGAGTCTTTCCATCTTTTTTCGGCACTGGAACTACATTCGCCAACCACGTGGTGTACTGGACTACCCGAATTACTCCTGTTTTCAACTGCTTGGTGATTTCTTCTTTAATTTTATCACTGACATCAATTTTGAACTTTCTCTGCTTTTGTTGAACTGGAGGACAATCAGGGTAAATTGACAATTTATGCACCACTAGATCAACACCTAATCCTGGCATGTCATCGTATGACCAAGCAAACACATCTTTGAATTCAAAAAGGAGTTGAATTATCGCGTCTCACATTTTCTTGTCCGTGTGAATGCTTATTTTGGTCTCTCGGATTTCTTCAGGAGTTCCCAAATTAACCGGTTCAGTGTCATTCAGATTCGGCTTAGGTTTATTCTCAAAGTGTTCTAATTCTCGATTTATTTCCCTAAAAGCCTCTTCTTCATCATATTCTGGTTCTTGGTTCATTATTTCACAATTAAACAGCTCGTTGTGATCTGGGCGTGACGTCCGCAAGCATGTCATATTATTTAAAGCCGCATTATTATAACTGAAAGGAAAAAATAAAGGAAAAATAGCAAAAATCAAAATAAAGGAAAAAAAATGAGGAAATACTAATTTTTATTCCTTAGAATTTGGAAGATAAAAAGGTTTATAATTCAGGAATTCAAAACAAGAAACTAAAGGAAAAACATCCGAGTTACATCCTAGGATAACTCGTGATGCAGGAAAGGTGGCAGGACAGGTCTACCCGGACTCCTGCCTAGTTGGGAACGGCGTGGCCTCCCAATTCCGAAGCTTGGCATTTGGCCCCACATATAACATTTCAGCGGTGCTTGTGCCTTCTCCCGGTTGAACCATGTGAGTTTCATAGAGCATTCCTCTCATTGCCCCACATATTTCCTCAATCTCTTCGGTCGTGAAAACCTCGTCGTCTTCTTTTTCGATGTATTTCGGTCCGACGAAAGTCTCGTATAAATTTGGAAATGGTCGAGGCAGCTTCCAACCCTCATTTTTCCTCTTCCTTTCCCACTCTTCATCTTTTGGAGTGGGTTGAAAACCTATTCCAAAAAGTTTCTTAGTGAAAGGCAAGGTGATGGGTTCCGTTGTTCCTTGCAGCGTTCGTCCAAGCCCCTTCCCTGGCCTGAATCCATGTCGGATCATTTCTTTAGCCACCATGATTGAGGCGTTGTACATGAAAGGTTGGGGGCAAGGTCTTCCTTCTTCATACTGCTCCGCTAACACAACTTCGAAAGCCTGATAAACCGTGTGCTCACTCCCTTCCCTTGCTTCAAGATATGGGATGGATGGGTCCCGATAAATAGACTGTTCGTCTTCTCCGTGGATCACAATTTCCCGATATTCATATTCAAACTTCACCATTTGGTGAAGAGTGGAAGGTACAGCCCCTGCTGCATGAATCCAAGGTCTGCCGAGGAGAAAATTGTAAGACGTATCCATATCAAGCACCTGGAAAGTTATTTCGAACTCCACCGGTCCTATAGTCAATACCAAGTCTATTTCCCCGAGGGTGTCCCTCTTGACTCCATCAAAAGCCCTTACGCAGACATTATAGGGGCGAATTCTTCCAGTCCCAATTTCCATTCTTTGCAGCGTGGAGAGCGGACAAATGTCAACACCTGAACCTCCATCCAACATTACCCGCTTGACGTAGTAGTCTTCGCACTTAACTGTCAGATGTAAGGCTTTGTTGTGAGCCGCTCCCTCGGGAGGTAAGTCATTCTTGCTGAAAGAAACCTGGTTAACTGCGAAGAACCTTTCCGTCATTCATTCCAGTTGTTCGACTGAAGTCTCAACCGGTATGTACGCTTCGTTCAGGGTCTTGAGCAAGATCTTCTGGTGTTCGGCCGACCTTATCAGTAGAGATAGCATAGACACTTGCTCGGGGCACTTGCGTAACTGATCCACCACTTCGTAGTCGGGCATTTTCATCTTTTGGAAGAAAACTTCCGCTTCCTCAACACTTACAGGCTTCTTGGGTGGGAAGCGTTTCCGTGTGGCGTTTAACTCTTGAGTGTTTGAATATCTTCCAATGAAGGTATTCTCCGGAAGTTCCCCTGTGACTTCTCTACCTTTGTACATAACCAAAGTTCTTTGATAGTTCCACGGTACTGCAGACGGGTCCGTCATTGGCTTCTGTGGTACGCGTCCGATAACCACTGGCTTATTCAGCCGAGGTGGTTGAATCATCCCCCAGACCACATAGGCCCCTTTCAGTACGTACATTGGTTTTGCCCTTTTGACTTCGAATCTTTGCGGCTTCTCTGCTCGACCTCGTGGAACGTAAAGAACTTCATTCCTCACAGGCACCATCGTTACTGTCTCTGTCTCGACCTTCTCTTCGAGCTCAACCTTGACAGCACTAGTCTTCTTTTCCCCTTTCTCTAGCTTCGGGGCGGTTTTAGGCTTTTTCCCTGCATCGACTATGGCGATTATAGCTTTTAAGGAAGGATCAAACTCTTTGTCCTCACAAATCATTCCAATCAACGGCCCGTTATTGTGAGCGGGCAACGGATTGTTAGTCACATTTGGGACCTCCTCATCCCTCAATACTATCTTCCCCTGCTCTATTAAGTTCTCAACCACCCTTCTCAAAGTCCAACAATCATTTGTATCGTGCCCTTCTGCTCCCGAATGATAAGCACACCTAACGCCGGCTTTGTAAGCAGGTGATGCCGGATTGTGTCTTGTTTGAGGGACTGGCTGCAGGAAACCCATCTGGACTAGCTTTAGGAACAAGGTAGAATACGGTTCACCAATGGGTGTGAAAGTCCGTCTTCTAGGTGGTTCCTGAGGGCGGAAGTTATTTTGAGGTGGCTGTGGATTATAGTGGTTCCGGTAAGGAGGCTGATTTCTGGGAGGTGGAGCTGGGCCTCGATTGGCTTGCTGTGGTGGATGGACATAGGGCTGGGTATTTATGACCATGTAGGGTTGAGGATCATAAGTCACATTTTGGTGGGGGTAGTAATGTTGTGGGGTTCTTTCTGGAAAACGGGGCCTAGGATTACGATATTCCCTCGCTTCTGATGCTGCCATGGACGTTTCTTCCTTTTTCTTTCCTCTTGACATTCCTCCGAACCCGCTTTGGACGGCTTGGGAGGTTGCCCTTATGACTGCCTGACTTAAGATTCTACCCGTCTTCAAACCATTCTCTACCATCTCCCCGATCTTGATTGCTTCCGCAAAAGGCTTTCCCATGGCTGACATCATATTCTGGAAGTAGTCTGATTCTTGAGCCTGGAGGAAAGTAGTGACCATTTCTATCTCGTCCATGGGAGGTTTTACCCTTGATGCTTGTTCGCGCCATTTAATAGCATATTTTCTGAAACTTTCCGAAGGTTTCTTCTTTAAGTTTGACAGAGAAATTCTGTCCGGTGCGATGTCAATATTATACTGAAATTGTCTCACAAAATCTCTGGCGAGATCATCCCATATATGCCATCGAGATATGTCTTGGTCCATATACCACTCTGAGGCTATTCCTACCAGACTTTCTCCGAAGTATGCCATCAACAATTCTTCTTTGCCGCCGACTCCACGCAATTGGTTGCAATACTTCTTAAGATGAGCAATGGGGTCACCGTGCCCGTCATACTTCTCAAACTTTGGTGTTTTGAAACCCATGGGTAGGTGCACGTGAGGGAACATGCATAGATCGGTATAGGAAACACTCTTCTGCCCGCTTAAACCTTGCATGTTTTTCAAACTCTGCTCGAGGCTCCTCATTCTTTTTGCCATCTCATCTTTTTCGGAAGCCTTGGGGTTTTGATCTTGCCCAGGTGCAAACGCGTATTGAGGTTGTTGAGGCTGAGTGTTGGTGGTGAACCGAGTTGGTTCCAGTGAGAAGGATGGTGCTTGAAATGTGAATGAGGATGAGTCAAAATTCGGCCTGTGTGTAGCGGGTTGTGCCACGATTGGACAGGGAGGTGCACTGAATATGTTCGTAGCTACATCTGTTGTTGACATCCGGGGATAAGAATCAGAGGGTGATCCAGCAGAGTGAGCTGAAATGGCCGGGTACCCGAATGAGGTAGTTGGATAGCTTATGGAGACGTTAGAAGTCCCACTTGTCCTGGAGAACAACTCAGGGAACCCAGGGATTACACTTGGTGGCTCTCTTCTGTTATTCCAGTCATCCAACATCTCAAACATGCGGAGCCGCAGGATTCTGTTTTCCTCAGAAGTTGCTGACTCGGGAGTCGGGACGGCCGAGATTGAACTCTCCTCAGAGACGGGAATTGTCGGCAAAGGAATTTCCGAAGACATCTCTATACTTTCCTTTGATCTTGTGAAGTAAGTGTGAATACTCCCTCTCGACTTAACGACGGGCAACTGAACACTCCCTTTCGACTTCGTGAAGTATGAATGTGAGGCCAGACCTCCACCGAACCAAACCACCTTTTCTAAAAACCTGGAACTTAGCAGCAAGCAAACGGTTAGTTTGAAACAAATAACAGATAGGTAATCTCACATTGGGGCGTGATGCACCTATACAATTAAGTGAATTTCTACATGTTTGCAACGAAGACATGTGTCATTCCGGCTTCTCTTTAGGCTTCCCTTTATTTATCATGTTTTTTTTATTTTATTATTTCCTATTATTATTGTTTTCATTATTTGCAGTTAAAAATGTGACCGGATCCAATAAGGATTGCCTACGTATCACGATGCCGCGTGAATCAGATCATTACGTAGTTCAAAACAGACGAGTGTAAAAGAAGCACACATTTTATTACTGAAACAATCTCTTACAAACTAACATTTTTGAAAATGGAGAAAATAACAAGCCTTGAAATAAGTACAGACTCAACAGACTAATACACCCTGATGCAAAAAGACGGACAGAAGATGCTAAGATGGAAAATACAGACTCGACCTATGAATATATTAAGGTTTCAAGAATTGGCGCCCGCGGGGCATCGTTCGGCCTCGCCGCGGTCTTAGGTGTGAGGTCCTTTTCAAGTTGTTCCAGCTCATGCATGGTCTGCTTGACATAAATCATCACTGCCGAGAGAATGGTAATGCTGGTCATGTTTTCACATCGTAGACACCTTCTGATGATGGCATGGGCAATGGTCTTAATCTTATCCCTGGTTTGTCTCTTTTCTTTGAAAAAGTGCTCTATTTGATCATTACGGGATGTCATAATCCGAGAATCCTGGAGGCATTGATTATGCCACTGCTGAATTTCTACTTCCATTTGGGCTAAGAGCTTGTGGCAATGTCTATTTTCAGCTCCAAGGGTTCGGGTTTGCTCAACCGCTTTGTCCACCTTTTCCTTCAGATTGGCAATGGTTTGCTCGTGATCCCTTTCCAACTGCTGCAGGTACCGGTTACGCTTTTCTGTCCTTCTTGCCCAGTGTGCTTCGAGTCCTGCTATGGTATTTTCAAGATTTTCTGACTCACTCCGGCACTCCCCAATTTCCATCCTTAAACCTTTTATCAATCGTTTATCCGACCGGCTCCTTTGCTGGTTATCAGTGTCTATCCTCATCTGTTTGATCTGGGCCCTAAGCATCTCATTTTCTTGAGTCAACCTGTTCTTTTCTCCCAAATCAGTAGCAACTTGCACGTTGTGCTCATATTTTAGACCTACAACTTGTTGCTTCAATTTGCTGATTTCGGCACGATAGCCTCTTTCTTTTGCTAACCAATCCCACTGCTTTTGTGACGACTCGGTAAAATTCAGGATGTGGGGTCTTTTAGCCGGCCTTTCGTGTTCAAGTTCTCTTCTGTACCACGCAAGGTAACCCGGCGCCATTTCACTTTTGGTCCGATCCTGCACACAAGTATTTGCTTTCAAATATTGACATTCATTCCAGATCTGGCGTATTTTTGCTTCGGGAAATTGTCCGTTAGGGCTAATCTCAATTGTTTGAGCGCTAAGATCTTTCTTGTGTGGCACTATCTGGCATCTCCCGAGTTGTCTCAAGACTCGGCAGGGCGCGTAAGGTTGAATGCTCTTAAGTCCCATCAGTAGAAAGTGAGTTCTAGCTGCTGGCATATACATGACCTCATCAACAGGCAACCATCCCAGTGTCCACTGTATTTGGCTGGCAGTGAGAGTCTGAAAGAACGAAGTCCATGCCATAACTCCTTTGGGCAGACTGACCTCCTTGGTTCTTGTGTAAAACTCTTCTATGCAAGTTTTCTTCGAGGAACCATGACTCAAAAGTTCGGAACGATGGCAGAGATGTTCAGTCATCCATATTTGTAGCAGCAAGTTACACCCTTCGAAGAAATTCCCCCGGCTTTGCAGGCTGTGAGAGCTCGAAAGATATTAGATACCACCATAGGCACGAGAGTCCTGTCATTCTGAGTGAGCAAAGTACTGACGACTCTGGATATTTTCAGATCAATATTTCCGTCTTTCTCGGAAATACCAGAAGGCCCAAAAATGTTATCATGAAAGCCACCCGTCTGTGTTCATCCCACTTCTGACGACTACCTTTGCTGCATAGCTTGTAAATCAGATTATTGAATCCTCCTACATGACTATACCTGTCGTATATGAAGCATGGATTACAAAAACCGGAGGCCAAATCTGGGTTATGGACCGTCCTGGGTATTTTTAGTGAGTCTAGAAATCGATGCACCGTGATAGCTCTTGGGGCAACCAGGTATTTTTGCCTTAATGGAAGTTCAGCATTTCCGATGTACCCAGCCATTTCCTCCAGAGTCGGGGTGAGTTCAAAATCGGAGAAGTGGAAAACATTGTGCGCTGGGTCCCAGTAGGTGACCAAAGCTCTTATGATATCTCCCCGAGGCTGGATTTCCAATAAACCCGTGAGACCTTTCAGATATTTCTTGACCTCATCTTGCCCTTCAGCACCTAGATCATTCCACCATAGCCGTAACTTGACAGAGATTTTAGTCATTATCGAAGTATTCATTTTGCATTGTGCTCATCCTGCACATTTATTAAGGCGACTTTAAGCAAAAATGATTTGACTCAAAAATGTTTTGACTATATTTTTTATAAAGAAGATCCGATTTTCGAACACGGCCTTTCAGCACTTCGGGGATGAAAATTTTAAGGCTGTGAGGGTCAACCGATCAAAAACTTTAGAAGATGACCGAAAGTGGCCGTTTATGCAAAATCAGCCTTCCGCCGTCCCTTTCAGGAACATTTGGCTATTTTTGACAAAAACAATCACTTGATTTATTTATGACTCTTTTTTTTAGTAATGAACCAACATGGGGAACATGGCCTCACAGAGCCTCGGGGACGAGGATCCTAAGGCCGGTGGGCAATTTGGTCAGAAAAATAAAAATGACCAATAATGGCCGTTTGTGCAAAGTCAGCCTTCCGGCGTCCCTTTCGGGAACATTCGGCTATCCTTGACAAAACGGCATCACCTGACTCATTCATGACGAAATTAAAATTCTAATATTTTGGCTATTTTTTGAAAAGGGGAGGTTGGACCCGATGAGGGTTGCCTACGTATCTCGCACCCTGTGAGAATCAAACCGGCGTAGTTCGGGCTGATCAGAAATAGGGGAAACAAACTAAATCCCTTTTTTTTTTGAAAAATCTTTTAAAGGAAAGGAGAAAATATTTTTTTGGATTTTTATATTTTATATTTTTGTTTTTTATTATTTTTTGGAAAAGAGATGAAGACTAAAGAAATATTTTTTCTTTGAACTTTTTTTTTTTACCTCTTTTTTTTTGAAGTTTCGAAAAATATTTTAAGGAAGTATTTGGACTATTAGTCCGAATTTATAAAAGAGATACTACAAAAGAAGCAACATTTTTTTTGAATTTTGAATTTTCCCCCTTTTTTTTTACTTTTAAATAAATATATATATTTTTTTGGATTTTGAAAGTGATTAAAAAGAATTTTTTTATATATGTTTTTTTTAATAAATCAAACTAAAAGACAAATTTTTTTTTCATTTTTTTTAAGAAAATTCCGGCGAGGTTTTGACACTACTTGGACATTGGTTTTATTTTTTCAAAAATAAGTAATTATCTCCCAATGCTGCTATTTTTTTTTTCTTTTTGATTTTTTTTTAGAAAGCGGTTAGCATGCAGATCTGAAGCAAATAAATGCGCAAAACAAACGGGATGCAGCAGGATGGTCTTTTCATTTCAGGTTACCTGTCCTAGACGGACCCAACCCCTGTGTTGAGTCCCCTATGTCAAATGCAACATGATGCAAATAAGCGTTCCTACTAGTGATCCGGCATGAGGTTTTATTATACTAGGTTTATAACCTGGGTATATGTTCTAGACTGTGTACCCGAGCGGACAACTCGAGTCGAGGAGGGGGCTACGTACCGGGGACCCGCGAGATCGTCCGGCTTTGTAACTTGTCCGACCTCTTTATTATTTCAGGTATTAACACTAACAGAATAGGGAGTCTCGACCAGCGAGCTTCTCCCCGGAGGTAAGAAGAGAAGGGTTTCGGCATAGTTTATATACAGTTCAGATAATATCAAAGCGGTAAAAGACAACATTTAGCACGTTATGCCCAAACACATGTAATAAAGATCAGATAATAAAGCCAAATATAACAATTATTCTAAGCTCCAATTCTTGAACCCTGAACTAGAGGTTCTGGGTTGAAATCCCCAGCAGAGTCGCCAGAGCTGTCACACCTCCTTTTTGCGCGCCCGCCTTATGGATAAATGCGCGAGGGAGTTTTTTCAATTTAAGTGACAATATTCGAAATGAGATTATTTATTTAATTCAGAGTCGCCACTTGGGAAAGGTTTGGCTTTTGGTGTCCCAAGTCACCGGTTTATCTTGAATCCCAAATCGAGGAAAATATTCGACTTTCCAAATGAAGTCTGCGAACCAGAAATTCTAAGTAAGGAATTCTGTTGACCCGAGGGAAGGTGTTAGGCACCCTCGAATCCCGTGGTTCTAGCACGGTCGCTTAAATTGTTATAATGGCTAAATATCTGATTTAAATACATGTTGTGACTTATGTGCTTTTATTAAGTTTAAACCGCTTTTATTATTATCATTTATTTTTATAGAATTGCAACGTCGTGAAAATGCATCTCGAACCACGTCACAATCAATGCACCCGTGGTCGTCGACACATTTTGACTCCGTTGAGATTCGGATTTGGGTCACATCAATGTGCACCCGTGTTTAAGAAGGTTAAATTATTAAAGGTGCGCCTAAAGCAACTAGCGTATTGTTATTTTGGGAAGGCCGTAAAATTCGCTAAACGGCCTGTCCCGAATTCTAAGTATTTTAATATATACATTTAGAGGGCCCCGCAGCTTGTGCATTTTTGTTTGTCGAGGCTCGTCTCATTTTTATTTAAAAGGATAAACCTACAGTGACTATATTTTCCTATTAAGTTCGTCTCTAAAATAAAAGAAAATCTCTTAATTAATTACATGCTAAAAACGTAACTTATTAATTATTAGTTTACGGCTAATGCGAATGGAAAATTGCGACCGAGTTTGTACAAAGAAAAACTGCTTTCATTCTATATTCTATTATTCAATAATACTAAAACGTGAGATTGACACACCATAATATCAAAACAGATTAACTATTCTTTGATTAATTTAAACTAACATTATTAGATGAAGAAGTTATTCGGGAGTTTATTAGATCTAAACGCCAAACCATCTTACCAAACTCATGCCTATTAGATTAGTGTTCTTAAAATTATTGCGTTGTTTCGTGCTTCAAAATATGTAGAAACCTGTTGATCCTATTAATAGCCACTTCGTTTAAATGATGGGCTGATGCCAATATTAATTATTAATCTACCTTATTAAACCTATGTTGAAACAAGGAATCCAACAAGAGAGTTGACATACATGGCTAACCCGTTGGTACTAACATAACACAATATGAAAATTTGTTTGGGATACGTCTTTCTTGAAATCAAATTGGACCGGATATAACAAGTTTGACAGTTCAAAGATCCAAACAGGAGTACATACAGATGCTTGCCATGATTCTACGTTATACCGTCATCACTAAATCAGACTAAATTGTTATGCATATGGAGATACGTCTGATCTAACAACATACTATTTAACAGTCCATATCAGTTAGGGTACATTCCAATTCATACAGAACAAATGCAGTCGGAATGAGCTTAAACAAATACAGGCTAACTATCGTTCAACCTATTGCTATATCTTGAACACAAGTACTATGAAGCAAGCGACGTTCATTTCTTTATTTTTTACTTCAAACTTCAAGCTTTCAACAACACATGGTTTCAAAAGTATGTACCTGGAAGTGCTTACAATTGAAGAAGAAGAAGGGTCAGTAGAGTAACAGTGGCAAACAAACAACAAAAACAGCAATTTCAACCGCACAAATACCCCAGAAATACACTCAAAGGCAGCCCGGAATGTTTTGTTAAAACCCAACAGCACAATCAACACCCGAAAGACTCAACTGAACTTGAACTTAAACCAAAGCTGAACTAATAGATCGCAGAAGAAGTTCATGCAAATTGAAATCAAACTGAGATGTCGACTTCAACTACTAAACTCGAAACTGAATCGAAAAATTCAATGGAATAGTCTTTCTGTTGTTTTGGTTGTCAACTATTTTTAAAACTCTTTTAAGTCTCAAGTGATATCTCTATTCTATCTCTTCTCCCCAGTTCTCCCTGCACTCTCTCTATATCCTTTTCTGATCCTCCCCTTATATATCCTTATAGAAAGGAAGAAAAACTGCCTTTAAGGACAGGCTGCCCAGGGCTTAAAATAAGCCTTAAAGGCTGTCATCTCCACTTAGGATTGTCTAGGCATGGGGTTACTTCTACTTTAAACTGCTGAAGTTCAGAAAGGTAGTGGATACCCTTCTGTACAGCAGGTTCCACTACCATTCTCATGTGCATCTTCAGCCTTTTATTATTAAACTCACCTTACACCTGAATTCTCATCTGTAAAGATGTCAGCCAATGTGTATTTGCACTAGATTATTCTAATGGTTCAACCATACTCCAAACTGGCAGTCCACTTAACTCAAGGTCCTAAAATTTTTCATTAAAATTACAGCTATAACCAATCCTTAAGTGGTTCTTGATTCAACTTGAACAAACTACAAGCAGCTACACTCAATTGGATTCAAACAAAGCTTCAGCAGAAAACAAACAACACGAGTCAAATTAATACCATTCCAAACTGGAACTAATTGACGACATATATCGAATCGACTACGCGAATTACAACCACACAATTAATAGCTGATAACCAAACTTTAACAAGCACAGATTATGATTTCATGTTGACAGGCACGGGGATTTGTGGGAAACTTAACTGATTGACGAAACTTATTCGACTCGATTACACAAATTGTAATTATACGTAATAAACACACAGAAACCAATTCGATCAAATAAAGATCTGGGTGAGATGGACAGAATAGTTGACACAACAAAACAGATCAAACTGACATTCAAACATATGAACAAACAATAACAAAACAAACAACATGGAATCAACAAAGAAAAGAAGGAGAAATACCTTAAAGGGTTAAAAATCAGACTGCCCTGTCTCGGATTTTGAATCGAACCTCTTTTGGGGTTGAACAGACTTTAATCGAAGTGTTCTCAACTGAGAACACTTCGATTAAAGTCTATTAGACCCCAACCTTCTTGTTTAAACAGACAAAAACTCGGATTTTGGATTTCTAGGGTTCTTAGGGCGGATTTGGGATTCAGGTTTTTCTGGTTAGATTCGGACCAAACCAAGCTTGGTTTGGTCACGAGGGAGGTCAGGGGAGTACCTGGCATGGATTTGGGGGGGGGGGTTGGCATGGGTTGGGGTCCGGCTCGAATCTTCAAATGAAGATTCGAGACGGTGGGAGAAGATTCGAGACCCACGGCTTGTGGATCTGTGTTCAGGGGGTCGAGGTGCCCTAGGGGTGTTAGTCTGGGGGTCACCGGCATTGTTGCAGCCGGGTTTATGGTGAGGGTAAAGGGGGGAGGTACTAGGGTTCTAAGGGGTTTGGGTTTGGTGAGGGAGACGAAGATGGGGGAGGGGGGTCTGGCTCGGGGGTGCGGGGTGAGAGATGAGGAATTATATACAGGGTGGGTTGTTTGATCCTGGTCGTTGGATCATGTTGGATAAATGGCCAGGATCCTTTAGTCAATGGGAACGACGTCGTGTGGTTTAAAACATGAGACTAGGTCGGTCTCAAACGGGAACGGGTCGGTCTATGAGGCGTGTTTAAGACCGTGGGATCGAGGGAGATGAACGGCTCAGATTAAAGCTCCCGAAACGACGTCGTTTCATTCATCTGAGGGGATGGGCCAAGGACTGGGCCAATGTATAGCTTTTGGCCTGATTTTCTTTGGTTTGACATGAGCCCAAATCCGGGTTTTCTTCAATTTAAACTCTTTTCTTTTCCTTTTTTTAATTTCTAAATAATATTCCTAACTAAATTGTAAAATCAAAATAAAACTATACTAATATTAATTACTACTTAAACAAAAATTATCACACATATTAACATTTAATTAAAATAAAATCACTCAATGACAACAAAAATAGAATAAAAGATGCGTATTTTTGTGGTTTTTCCTAAAACTAAATTATGGTTTGATTAATTCCTAATAGTAGAACGATATCCTAAACTTACACGCGACACATATATTTTTTATATTTTTATTTGACAAAACTAAAACAATCACAGATAAAACTACAGACAACTAACAAAATGCCACGTAAATTCAAAAAATTGTACAACAAAACCATTTGTTTTTATTTTTCGATTTCTTTTGGAGCAATTGTAACGTAGACAAAAATCACGTGCTCACAGCTTGTAACTCTATTTAGCTTACTATAATCAATACACACTCTCTAGCTCATCACACAATAGGTGGGTACCAGCACATTTTACTCATTTGCCACAACTGTCATTCCACCCTTTTTAGGCACACACTAAACCAAACTCACCTAATTACTATCTGAAATGGAGAAGATAATTCCAGCATTGAGTCACTTGATAATTTACTTCTTTACTATCTATTTCATAATAGGATTTAGCCTTCTATTATTGCCCAGCAACCTAAGATACATAATCAGAGTGAGGCTACTTCAAGAAAGAAAATGACTGGTAACCTATTGGCTGAGAGTTCCAATAGACAACCCAAGAGGCCCCATTCGACTATTATGTTTGATAATGACAACACTTGGGTTGGTACCAAAACTTTGAGCCATATGATAGGTATATCTTCAAACATAGTATCAATAAAGCCTCCATGGATAAGAACTATCCAAAGCTCTTAACACAAATGAAGGAAGTGAGTCTTGACCGGTTAATGGAGTCACTTGGCCATGCCAATTTAAGCATGGTTTGGGAGTTGTATGCAAACTTGAACCATAAACATGATCATGCTGGTGTTCGAGGGGAAAGAGTGAACCTCTCTAGGGAGGATTTGTGCAATTACTTTGGGGTTTGACAATCATAACCCGAGAATTCTATAAAAGTTCATCCTTAGTCTTACTTACACAGCTACTCGTCACACACTTTATAGTGTCGATTCCAATGCCAAGTGGACAAAAAATAAAAGAACAGAAGCATCTTGAGCTATGTAGAATAGACTTTCACAAGACAGCTAAGTTGTGGAAGAATTTTTTCCAAGCTCGCATCATGCCTGCTAAGCACAACTCTTAGAACACAAGAGTTGGATTGTACTAGATATACTTTTTGTTGATAGGGAAACTTGTAATTATTTGGGAAGTCATACTTGGTGAAATGGCTCGCACTAGGTTTGGGAACAAGGTGAAAAGGTTATTCTCTAGAACCTGTTGACAAAGGTCAATGTGGTTGCGGATGCCTTGAGGTGACTATCAATGATGATGGTGTGTTGCGATTTCAGGGTCGAGTATTCCGAATGTCGATAGCTTGAGAGACTTTATTCTTGAAGAGGATCATAGTTTGTGGTATTCAATTCATCTTGGTGCTACGAAGATGTATCGTAACTTGAAGCAACACTATTGGTGGAAGGGGATGAAGATAGACATTTTTGGGCATGTTTTTAGGTGTTTGAATTGCCAACAAGTCAAGTATGTGCATCAGTAACAAGGTGGTTTTCTTTAGAAGATTGATATATCGTAGTGGAAGTGGCAACACATTATTATGGACTTTGTGGCGAGGTTGCCACAAATCTTGAGGAAGTTTGATGCCATTTGAGTTATTGTGGATCGATTGGTCAAGTCGGCGAATTTCATTCTAGTTATATGACTTCCTACACTTCGGAGCAGATGGCTAGGATCTACATTAAGGAGATTATTGCCTGCATGGTATAATTTTTTCTATCATCTCAGACCGTGACACTCAATTTACTTTGTATATTTGGATGGAAGTTTAGCATGAGTTAGACATGCAAGTTAAGTTGAGTATTGCATTTCACCCTTAAATGGATGGGCAGTCTGAGCGGACCATTTAGATCTTATAGGATTTGTTGAGGGCATGCACTATTAATTTTTGAAGTTAGTGGGACCAGTTTCTACCTTTAGAAGAGTTTGCCTACAACAATAGCTACCAGTTGAGTATCCAGATGGCTCCTATATGAGGTCTCATATGGAAGATGGTTTTGTTCTCCAATGGGTTGGTCCGGGCCTAGTGAGGATAGGTTAGTGGACGTAGACTTGGTCCATGATACTTTGAAGAAGGTGAAGTTGATTCAAGAGAGGCTTTGCCTGGCTTAGTGTAGATAGAAGATTTATGCTGATAGGATAGTCTGTGATATGGAATTCATGGAGGGTGAGAAGGTTCTTCTTCAAGTTTCACCTATGAAGGGCATGATAAGGTTTGAGAAGTAGGGCAAGCTGAGCCCAAGCTTCATTGGTTCTTTTTCGTAAATAACCTTAGATTATTGATTTGATGATTCTAATAGGTTTGTATGGTGATTTTGGACTTAGGCATATGTCCGAATTTGGATTTGAAGGTTCCTAGTGTGTTTTGGCTCTAATTGTCGAAAGATGAAAAGTTGAAGGTGTTGAAGGTTCATAGGTTTGACCGGGATTTGACTTTGATGAGAACGGATTCAGATTATCATTCATGGACTTGGAATAGGCTCTTTATGTCTTTTGGGACTTGTGCGTAAAGCTTGGATGTAACCAGGATTTGATTAGGCATGAATCAAACACTAGGTTTGAAGTTGAAGGCTAATGAAATAAAGTGAAGTTCCACTTGTGTTTTGTTTGTCAATTCTTTGTTTTGATGACAATACCGTGTTTTGAGCTTTTGGGTAGGTTTGGGGAAGGTACTAGGATATTTTGGTATGATTGGATAGGGTCTTGGGGAGCTTGGGTATGTTTTTCATGGTGTCATATCGATTTGATGTTGTTTGGCATATCTAGCGCTGGCGTGTCGCACCTGCAGAACTTGTTGCACAGGTGCAAACTTATAGAAGTGTAAGAGGGTCACAAAAGAGGTAATTGGCTTGGGGCAGGGAGTCTGTAGGTGCGAAGGATTTTGCATAGAAGCGCTTGCACACATGCATAGTCTGCATGTAGGTGTTGTTCTGCACAAGCATATTTGTTTGCGCATAAGCGAATGGTTGGGATGTGAAGTTGATTTAAGAGAGGGTTTGCCCACCTTAGTGCAGATAGAAAAGTTATGCTGATAGGATAGTCTGTGATGTGGCATTCATGGAGGGTGAGACGGTTCTTCTTCAGGTTTCACATAAATGGCATGATGAGGTTTAGGAAGAAGGGCAAGATGAGCCTAATATTCATTGATCCTTTTGAGGTGGTTGAGAGGGTTGGTGAGGTTTCTTGTAGACTTGGTTTATCTTCTAGTATTTGGGGAGTTCATCTGGTATTCCAGGTTTCTATGCTTTGAAAGTATCATGAAGATAAGTCACATGTCTTGGATTTCAGCATTGTGTAGTTAGATGAGAATCTGGCTTATGAGGAATGGTCGGTGGCCATTTTGGATAGGTAGGTTCTGAAGTTGAGGTGGAAAGATATTGCATCGGTGAAGGTCCAGTGGAGATGCCAACCAATCAAGGAGGAAACTTAGGAGACAGAGCATGATATGCGGAGCAGATACCCTCACCTTTTTGGCACTCCATGTATGATACTAAACTCATTCGAGGACGAACGATTGTTTAAGAGAGGGAGAATATATAGACCCGACCGGTCATTTTGTGTTGATCCCATTTCCTTATTTTATGATTCTTTTATGTCTACTTGTTGTTTTGTAACTTGCGGGGATCATTGGTTTGGTTCTAGAAAGGTTTGGAGTAAATTGAAACACTTAGTTCCCTTACTGGAAGTTTAAGTTATAAGAGTTGACCAAGGTTTGTCTTTTCCGTAAATGACATTGAATTAATGATTTGATAATTACAATAGGTTTGTATGGTGATTTTGGACTTAAGCGTATGCCCAAATTTGGATTTGGAGGTTTCTAGGGTGTTCTGGCTCTAATTGTCGAATGTTGGAAAGTTGAAGGTTTTGAAGTTTTATAGGTTTGACCGGGAGTTGACTTTGATGATAATGGATTCAGATTATCGTTCATCGACTTGGAATAGGCTCTTTATGTCTTTTATGGCTTATGCGTAGGGATTGGATGTAATCCAGATATGATCAGGCATGAATCGAACGCTTGGTTTGAAGTTGAAGGCTAATGAACTTAAGAGAAGTTCCACTTGTGTTTTTATTGTCAATTCTTTGTTGTGATGATAATACGATGTTTTGATCTTTTGGATAGGTTTGGGGAAGGTAATAGGATATTTCGGTATGATTGGATGGGGTCTTGGGGGGTCTTGGGTATGTTTTTGATGGGTTTCATATCGATATGATGTTGTTGGGCATATCTGGTGCTGGTGTGTCGCCCCTGCAGAACTTGTTGCGCAAGTACAAGCTCGCAGAAGTGTAAGGGGGTCTGCATAAGAGGTAATTGGCCTGAGGCAGGGAATTCGTAGGTGCGGAGGAGTTTGCACAGAAGCGCTTGCACACATGCAAAGTCTACGTGTAGGTATTTTTCTGCACAAGTTTTAGTTACCTTGCATGTCACGCTCCAATCCTGGGGAGGCGTGACTAGAACCCGGTGCAGTACTGGCCCGAGCGAACCACTCTGCAACTTTTTTCTTTCCTTTGTAACTATCATGGGCCAACATGGCCAAAACTCGTAATGTATAACTATAAGTGGGCAACACTCTATTAATTAACTATCGTTCTTAAAACATTAATACATATGGGCCGTCAAGGCCTCTGACATACTATACAAAATGAACCTCTACGTACAAAGCCTCTTAGATTATTTGACATCAAATGGGACAGGGTATTGGCCTACCCATAAGTCGGTAGCAAAACTCTAACACGATGACTCATACACTCGGCTGCACTCTGAATGAGGTGGCGTCTTACCGATCCTTCACTGAATGCCAACCTCGTCTACTATGAGGGCTCATCAAACTGATTATCTATACTTGGAGGCATGAATTCAGCATCCCCAACAAAAGGACGTCTGTACGAATAATGTACTGAGTATGTAAGGCAGGACTGAAACATAACCATTATTCAACATTAATTAAAGACATATAAGAATCAACCAGAATCTCTGAAGTGCCACCGTATATGCATACTTATTATACTTACATATATATAATGCTTCTCTTTGAGACTATTATCCATATGTATGATGCATGACTGCCCAGCTGATCGGTGGTAACTGCCCGACCAGCCGTAGTGCGGTGGTAAATGCATGACTGCCCTACCAGCCGTAGCTCGGTGGTAAATGTGTAACTTCCCAACTGGCCATAGCTCGATGGTAAATGCATGACTGTTCGACCGGCCGTAGCTCGGTGGTAAATGTGTAACTGCCCAACCGGGGGTAAATAATAATACATAACTGCCCAAACGATGGTAACTGCCCGATCGATCGTAGCCCGATGGCAAATGCACGTCTTCCCAACACGTCGTAGTACGGTGGTAAATAAATATGTATGAATGCCCGACCGACCGTAGCACAGTGATAAATGCATGAAGATGCATGTATCACTATATTCTAAACATTAACATCTTTATCAAATACCTCAACAGAGATTTAGAAAAATACGTAGACATGCTTGAATATCACTTTAAAGGAATGAATACATAAACATCCTTAACTGCTAAGAGTAGAACCACTTTTGGAATAGCATTACGTTTACGTATCGTTACTTGGATCATTCCAAAAGGAAAGAAGGGATAACCTTAATATACCTGAGCCGATTCTCTTAGAATTTGGTATGGAATTGTTCTGCTTTTTTACTTACTCACGATCAGTCCGCTCTACTTATAAAAGAGATTCCATTGAATTTGTAAGGCATACATGAATTCATATTGAAGAACTCACATTTTTTGCCTTTAGAAACTCACAGTGAATTCATATTTGGAGAAGTTCACATTTTTTAGCCCTACTAAAGGATAGAAAATATTTTGAATTAAAAATCCAAGGCTTTCTCTCAATCTCAGGTTTCTGTACCTTTAAAGCTAGGTGTGATGCTTGTTCATAATATACATAGGCTTACTAATATTTAATGGGTTGTGGGGCCCACATATAATCAATAAAGAAACGATTCTTGGCCATAGGCAGCCACCAAGACTTTCCATGGAATATGAGTCATATGAATAAGTATTTTAAACGTCCCACGTGGACTCCACAATTATTCCTTATTTGGACATTTATCTTCAATTTAAAAAATCCAATAATTAACCAATTACCCACATAATTAAGAGTTATCTCAAATTACTTAAAATATTACTCACTTTTAACACACTTTATACATCTTACTATCATGGTCACAAGTAGCTCCGGTTGGGGGACATGCACCCGACACACCTGTTGTCACCCCTGGACTTAAGGAGACCCTAGCACATTTTTTGAGAATGTTCGGCACTTTAGCCCAGGTAGGACTGATTCCCGTTGCACCAGCTACATCTCAGGCTGGGAGAGGACCCTAGACTCCCGCGACCTATAGTCCAGAGTAGCGAGTCCATGTTGATCAGGTCGCGGGAGTTATGCCAGCGCAACCTTATCATTCTAGTTCAGCCCGAGGTTAGAGCAGAGGCATCTAAGGAGAGCAGCTGAGACTTGAGAGGTTCAAGAAGTATCACCCTCCGACTTACAGTGGCGCAATTACTGAGGATGTGCAAGGTTTTCTAAACAAGTGCCACCATATTCTAAGCACCATGGGCATCGTAGAGACGAGCAGAGTCGCCTTTACTACATTCCAACTATCGGGAGCAACATACAAGTGGTGGCAGGTTTACGATGAGGGTAGGCCAGCTGATGCTGCCGCACTCACTTAGGCTCAGTTTTCAGATATTTTCTTAATAAAGTTTGTTCCCCAAACTCTTCGGGATGCATGTCACATAAAGTTTGAGAAGCTGCGCCAAGGGACTATGACAATGTCAAAGTATGCTACCAAATTCAGTCAAATGTCCCTACATACTCCTGCTTTGGTTGCCAAAGTCAGAGATCGAGTCTGCAGTTTTATCGTGGGGCTCAATTTTGGTATTAGATTCATCATTGCTCGAGAGTTGGAGACGAATACTCCATTTCAGTAGGTTGTGGAGATCGCCTGCATATTGGAGCGTATGCGGGGCTAGGATAGGGAGGCCAACAGTCCTCGAGGTCCTGGAGAATTTAGTGGTGCCAACACTGCAGTTTCAGCCCGTCATGGCAGAGGGTATGTGAGTTGCCCAGTTCATTCAGCATTTCCAGCTACTAGCAGTTCTACGAATATTCCGAGGTTTCAGGTTGCCACCTATGCACAACCATTTTCCAGTGCGCCTCCTGCATGGGGAGCCTTCAGTAGTCAGTCTAGCCGATCAAACCAGGGTCAGTTTCAGCAGCCACGCCACCAGACTTAGAAGGGGTGTACCTCTCTAGACTACAAAGGCTCCATGGATTTCGTAGGGTCCACATGGTTCACAGACTATGGTTGCTGCTCCAATTGTCGCCACTTGCACTACTAGCTGGCGGTAGAGGTCAGGCAGGCAGAGGTCGCCCTAGAGGGGGAAGCCATACTCGCTGTGAACACCTAATTTTTGCCATACATGAAAATAACTCCTAAAAATAAATCAAAAATGATTTTAAAGGATTTTAGAAATTTTTCTTTATTTAGTTGCATTTCATGTATTTTTAATATTTTTAAACCATAGAAAAATGATAAAGACTATCACGTTTTAATTTCATGTCATCTTAAGTCCAATTTGCATGTAAGAATTAATTTTATTAAGAAAAATCACAAAAAATGGTCATTTTTACATATTTAGTTTTTAGTCTTTAGAGAGTAGTGTTTTATTTAGTTTTAAGTTAATTAGTTATTTTAATATATAAACAATTTTAATTTTTACAAATTAGATTGATTTAGGATTAATTTAGTATTTTATTAGATTTTAAAATCAAAGAAAAAGAAAAATGAAAAAAGGAATTTTGATTTAGTCTTCCTATCTCAAAGTTAATTAGCCCAAATTCAGGACCCAAATCCCTAAAAGCCTAAAACATTGAGCCCATTCCCCATTTGACCTAACTTAATTCCTACCCCTGTAAAATAAAGCTAGACCTATACGCCCTAAGAGATAGAGAGCAGCCTTGAGGTATCTTCTTCAGCAACAAAAAACGGCGCTATTAAAATTCTCTACTAAGAAAGCACATCTGTAAAACCAATTGGCTAGAGTACGTCTCTGTCAAGCCAAGCTTTTTCTCTGGGGCATCAATTAAGAAAGAACAAAAGCAACTTATTTAAAAGGGGGATGGCGAAAAGAGATGAGAAACAGAGGGTGCAACATTAGGAAATGCTAGTAGCTTCTTTCTTCATGAAAAATTAGCCATTAACAACCAAAATAAAAAGCCTCAAACTCAAGCTCCAAAACTCCACTGAAACCAGCCAAGAAAAGCTTCAAAATTGCAGAAATTTCAGCCAAAACACAGCACCAACGTCACCCATAAACCCACCCCAAAAACGCCCTGAAAGCTGTCCGAAAATCACTCCAAAACCCAGCAAAAAACCAGCTGCTGAAATCGCTTGAAAAACAGTCCGAAATCTGGCCAAAAAACAGTCGAAACTTAGCGAAAAACAGCTATATAATCTGCCGCAAAAGCACCAGCTCACCCATAAAGCATTCAAGGTTTCCGGCGCCGGCGTGGGTCTCGATCGGATCGTTGTTTGTTTGCTGCTGTTTCGCTTCATTTGTAATTGAATTCGTGGCTGTTCTTAGCCTTTATTTGGTCCTGCTGAGTTTGTTTCTTGCTGTTGAGGCATGTAGCTCAGTTTAGACAATGTAATTGTTAATTAAATATCATGATATTATTCGATTTGTTCACTTAGAATCGGCATATATTCTGGTTGTTTGAATTGTTTGGATTCGTTGTTGTTTCGTGAAGAGTGAATGTTTATCGATATATGTTAACACAAAACCTTGAAATGTTATACAAGTAATAGTTGGAAGACTCAGATCAAACCAACATTGAAAAATATTCTTTTAAACTTTACAATACTAAGTTTTCTTAAGAGTTGGATCTGTAGTCAAAATCCTAATGTTTTACATTTTTCTGCAATACAAATGTGTCCAAAGGCGTCACTATTCAATATGCAAGAATTGCTATTGATGGTTATGTACTAGTGATAGCAACAAAATGATATTTTAAGAGAAATCTTGATTGGTTGTACCTCATCAACGTTTACCGTAGATTGATTGTGTATAGCCGGAAATTCACCGACGAACTTGGGATTCATGTGTTCCTCAAACAATTTCTGTCAAAATCATATACAAATTAGTATGCTTTTCTTCTAACTCATGGCATCACAATAATCTCCAAAGTAGTTTAGGAGATAATTTGAACATTTGTAGTTTGCTTTAGGCGCGACTTAGTTTATTATCGTGATTATGTATACGTTCGCGTGACATAATTATGATTTTTTATATAAAAAAAATCGAGGTATGCGTTCGCTCAACTTCGGCCAAACTTTCTTAATATTAATAAAGCGTGATTAATTGTGGACACGTACGTGTGACATGATTCTTGACGCGCCAAACAAAATGAGTACATGTACGCGCGACTCCTTTTAAGATAATTTAAAAATTACGAATAATCAAGCAACTAAAGGCGGTTAAAGGGATAAATGTACATAGGTCCTAAAATGAGTAATTAAACAATTTGTTTAAGCCAGGTATAAATTGCTAAGCGACCGTGCTAGAACCACAGAATCCGGGAATGCCTAACACCTTCTCCCGGGTTAATAGAATTCTTTATCTAGAATTTCTGGTTCGCAGACTTTTAAATAAAGTCAAAAAATTTCTCGATTTGAGATTTAAAATAAATCGATGATTTGGGACACCATAATAAATTATCCCAGGTGGTGACTCTAAAAAAATTAAAATAAATAATCCCATTTCGATTTATGTCATTTTAATTGGAAAAACCCCCTTATATCCCCCTTTCGGGGTAGAAAAATGAGGTGTGACAACTTATATGCTTTTCCGAGTAGGACAGAGGCTGCTGCTTCAGATGTCATCATCACAGGTATTGTTCCGATCAGCCATAGGGATGCCTCAGTTTTATTTGATCCGGGTTCCACTTACTCATATTTTTCATCTTACTTTGCTCCATATTTTGATATGTCTCGTGATTCTTTGAGTGCTCCTATATATGTGTCCACGCCTATAGGAGATTCTATTATTGAAGACTGTGTTTATCGATTGTTTTTAATCACTTATGATACTAGAGTTGATCTATTACTACACGGTATGGTAGACTTTGACGTGATATTAGGCATGAATTGATTGTTGCCCTATCATGCTATTCTGGAATGTCAAGCCAAGATAATGACATTGGCTTGCCAGGGTTGCCGCGGATAGAGTGGTGAGGTATATTGGATTATATTCCTAGTAGGGTTGTATCCTTTTTAAAAGCACATCAGATGGTTGAGAAAAGGGTGCGGGGCGTATCTAGCTGATACTCCTACCGTTGAGTTAGTTCCAGTACTGAGAGATTTTCAAGATGCGTTTCTAGCAGACCTACCAGGCATGCCACATGATAGAAACATAGATTTCGGTATTGACCTGATGCCAGGCACTCAACCCATTTCTATTCCACCACATCCTATGGCATCAGTGGAGTTGAAGGAATTGAATGATCAACTTTGGGAGTTTCTTGATAATGGTTTCATTCGACTGAGTGTCTCGCCTTGGTGTTCTCCGGTTCTATTTGTGAAGAATAAATATGGCTCCTTGAAGATGTGTATTGGTTATATGCAGCTGAGCAAGGTTACAGTGAAGAACAAGTACCCACTACTGTGCATTGATGAATTTTTGACCAACTTCAGGGTTCTAGATTGTTCTCAAATATAGATTTAAGGTTAAGGTATCATTATCTAAAGATTTGGAACTAAGATATTTTGAAGACTGCTTTCAGGAATCGGTATGGTCACTATGTGTTTATGTGATGTCATTTGGGCTGGCCAATGCCCCAACAACATTTATGCACTTGATGAACAGTGTATTCTAGTCATATCTTGATTCATTCGTCATCGTGTTCATTAACGACATCTCGGTGTATTTTCGCAGTGAGGATAATGAGCAACACTTGAGGATCATTCTCCAAACCTTGAGGAGAAGTTCTATATAAAATTCTCCAAGTGTGAGTTTTGACATAATTCAGTGGTTTTTTGGGTCATGTGGTATCTACTGAGGGGATTAAGGTGGATTTGAAGAAGTTGGAGGCGTTTTAGAGTTGGCATAGACCATCTTCAGCTACTAAGACCCAGAGTTTCCTTGGTTACCAGATATTATCGTCGTTTCGTGGAAGGATTCTCATCCATTTCTGCACATTTGACTAAATTGATCCAGTAGGGTGCTCCTTTCAGGTGGTCCGATGAGTGTGAGGATAGCTTTCAAAAGATCAAGGCTGTCTTGACCACAACTCCAGTTCTAGTTTTGCCTTCAGTATCGGGTTCATATATGATTTGTTGTGATGCTTCATTGGTTGTTATTGGGTGTGTCTTGATGAAAGAAGGTAGGGTGATTGCTTATGCTTCGCACCAGTTAAAGCCCCATAAGAAGAACTACCCTGTTCATGATTTAGAGTTGGATGCCATTGTCCATACATTGAAAATTTGGCGGCACGACCTCTACGTCGTGTCTTTTAAGGTATTCATAGATCATCAGAGCCTACAACACTTGTATAAGCAAAATGATCTAAAATTGAGGCTGCTAAGGTAATTAGAGCTGTTAAAAGACTATGATATCACTATTTTATATCATTCCGGTAAGGCCAATATGGTGGCCGGTGCCTTGAGTAGGAAGGTAGAGAGTATCGGTAGCCTTGCATATGTTCTAATCAGAGAGAGGCCATTAGCATGGGATGTTTATGCTTCGGCCAACCAGTTTGTGAGATTGGACGTTTTGCAGCCTAGTCAGGTTTTAGCTTGCGTGGTTTCTCGGTCTTCTTTATATCATCACATCAAATCATATCAATATGACGACTTCCATTTGCTTATCCTTGAGGACACAGTGCAACACGATGATGCTAAGGAGGTTTCCATTGGAGATGATGGGGTGTTGAGAATTGTCACGCCCCAAACTCAGGGAGCGCGACTGTCGCTCGACGGAGTGAACCCGGCCAAGCAAGCCTATTAGATCTTTTACCCAAACTCACTCATGATTAAAGAGAAGATGTATTTTCATCAACTAAACATTATCGAGATCATGTATACCATACTAATTCATTTTCAATAGTTACATCATTTTTAAGTCTCAAAATACACACATTCTTATGGTTTGAACGGAAAAAGTGATTAAAACATAACATATATTTGTTTGACTTTTCCAACACCCATGTATAACCCACATTGTATCTACGGAGTCTCTAAAAGATACAAAAGAGTGTTATGATAGTGCCGGCAGCAAGGCTCCGATTATACCTCAAAACGTAATAGTAATATGAATAAAAGATACAATACATAAACCCAGGATGACGTAAGGCTCACCAAGTCTGCTGGGAAGAGGATGTACCACTAACGTTGATCAATAGTGCCTTCTATGGAACCACCTATATCCATTTAAAAATGCAGCGGCCTGACAAAAGGGACGTTAGTACCGTCGGATAGTACTAGTATGTAAAGCTAAAAGTCCTCCTTCAAAATAGAATGGCCATATAAGAAAAGGAAAACCATAGAAACAACAAGTCACAATAAATAATATCCAAATGCCTAATTGAAACATATCAATTTTCAAAATATGAAAATAATACATATTTTTAGTTAGGAGATCTTTAGTACCGATAATACTACAGTTCACGATACCACTGTCCACAATACCACTGCTTCCATCACAACTATTCACAATGCCGCTATTCATAATACTACTGTACTCTTGGCACAGAGTCCGATCATGACCAATCGGTTAGCTAGGTTGTCTCATTCGAGAGATCAACCATATTCACTATTTCAATTATAATTTCCAACACAGTCACCACCATGTGTGTGGCATGCATCCGATCACAACATGATCGGCTAGGTCGTCTCGCCCGAGATATTACCATTTTCTATCAGTCACCTCATTTCATACTTCTTTCACATCTTTCAATTCATTGGCACTAGTGGCCACAATTGTTATTTCATATTTGGAACTTGGACGTATTTCATAATTCAAGTTCTTTTCCACACTCCAACATTATTATCATCATCAACAACAACATGGATTTTCATTCAGGACTTTGATTACACATGTGTGCAATTTAGAATCTAAGGCACATAGAGACTTTTCACATAATTTGGCATAACAATCTTTATTCGAATTTGACTTGTAGTCTAGGAATTTTTAGCACATATTCCATGTTTTGAACACATCCTAAAATGATAAGATAACATCATGAAAGCATTGGAATACATATTGCTCATATATTTTTCAATGCAAGCACATTCAGACTAGCAATTTCTATAACGATCAATTTGGGACTTACACCGATTTCATGAATACCATGGGATTCAATTCTAAGCAGGGGGTTTAGCCAACATACCTCAATTGAGCTTCCTTAAACTCTACAATATTACGAAATTCTTAGCAACTTCAATCTATTTTAGAAATATAAAAAGTTGAACAAAAAATGAGAAAGATGATCATGTTTCTAGTTCATTTGGGCATTTTATCAACCACTGAGTGTGCATTAAGGTTCCAAGGTCCTTTTTATGGATGATTTCATTATCCCACAACCTATTCATCACCATTTTTAGCTCACAATCTTCCTACACTCTTTTATCACACATGCATGCAAGATAAATAGCTCCCATACCCAAGAATTCTCTTTCTAATTACTTATTTTTAGTTAATTTTCGAAATTAAGTGATAGGGTATAGATTCTTACCTTTTAGGATGAAGACGTAGTGGATTCTTCTCACAAATTCCTCAACTTTGAGCAAGAGTTGATGAGTGATGAGCTTAGGGACTCCCTTCTCACTTTATGGTATTCTCTCTCTAGAAATATAAGGATTTGCCTTCTAAAATGATCCCCAAGGAAGTTATATTAGGATGGGTCGGGTTTGAAAATTAGAAAAATAGGAGCCCTGATACAGATTTGTGGTCACATATGCGACCGCATAATGCTTCTATTGTTCGCAAAGTGGGCCGCATAATTGTCCCTCCGAAACTAATATTTTTTGCTTCAATCTGCGACCAGTCTACGGTTCGCAGACTTATTATGCGGTCGCATAATGTACCTCAGAACCTCCATCTGAAAAATTTCAAGGCTGGATATGCAATAAGAGTGCGGCCCGCAAAATGGTTTTGTAGTCGTATAATGAGTCACAAAAATGACATAAATAATGGCCCAAAAGGATGCCTCACTCTGCGGCTATTCTACGGCCTACATAGTGATTATGCGGCTGCATAATGAGCCACAGAAATTCCCAACTCTGCAATATATTTTCCTTTAACTCTCTATAATTTTTAACACATAAGCCTATCTCGGCAACACAAAAATTTCGGTTTTTTTGGTAAAATATTTATGGGGCCATACAAGATTGAAGGGTCAGATTTGTGTGCTTAATATTGACGGGTTGCGTGAGTTGATTCTTGAGGAGACCCATAGTTTGCGGTATTCCATTCATCCCGGTGCCACCAAGATTTATCAGGACCTGAGGCAGCACTATTGGTGGGGAAGAATGAAGAAAGATATAGTAGAGTATGTGGCTCGGTTTGTTAACTGTCAGCAAGTAAAGTACGAGCATCAAATGCCAGGCGGTTTGCTTTAGAGACTTGAGATGCCTGAGTGGAAGTGGGAGAATATTTATTTCATTGTTGGACTCCCTCGGACTTTGAAGCAATTTGAAGCAATGTGTGTTATTGTAGATAGACTGACCAAGTTGGCACATATCATTCAGGTGGTGACTACCTACTCTTCAGAGCAGCTAGCTTAGATCTATATCCGTGAGATTGTTCATCTTCATAGTGTGCTAGTGTCCATTATCATCAATTGAGGCACACAATTTACATTGCATTTCTAGAGAGCCGTGAAATGTGAGTTACACACACATAGTCCGAGCACACCATTTAGATCTTGAAGGATATGCTACGGGCATGTGTTATGGATTTTGGGGGTTCATGCTATCCCTTTCAGAGTTTGCCTACAACAATAGCTATTAATTAAGTATTCAAATGGCTTCTTACGAGGCCTTATATAAGAAGCAGTGTCGTTCGTCGGTTGGTTGGTTTTAGCCGGGGGAGCCTAGGTTGTTAGGCACTAATTTGGTTCGGGATGCCTTGGAGAAGGTCAAGTTGATTGAGGATCGACTTCGTATATCACAGTCTAGGTAGAAGAGTTATGATGATCAGATGGATCATGATATAGTATGATAGGAGAGTGAGTTTTACTCCGGGTTTCACCCATGAAGGGTGTGATGAGATTCGGGAAGAAGAGAAAGTTAAGCCCTAGGTATATTGTTCCTTTTGAGATCCTTGAATGGGTTGGTGAGGTGGGATACAGACTTGCATTGCCACACAGCTTATCGGTAGTTCACCTGGTGTTCCATGTTTCTATGCTCCGGAAGTATTATGGTGATCCATCTAATATACTAGATTTTAGCTTAGTCCAATTAGACAAGTATTGACTTATTTGAGGAGCCAGTAGATATATTGGACAGTCAGGTCTTGAAGTTAAGGTCAAAGAATATTGCTTCATTGAAGGTTTAATGGCGAGGCCAACCGGTCGAGGAGGAGACTTGGGAGACCAAACATTACATGCGTAGACATTATCCTCACCTTTTCAACAATTCAGGTATGTCTCTATTCTCATTTGAGGATGAACATTTGTTTTAAGAGGGGAGAAA
Source organism: Nicotiana sylvestris (assembly GCF_000393655.2). Classification (NCBI taxonomy): domain Eukaryota; kingdom Viridiplantae; phylum Streptophyta; class Magnoliopsida; order Solanales; family Solanaceae; genus Nicotiana; species Nicotiana sylvestris. Next base: position 41,887,265 of record NC_091065.1, on the reverse strand, counting down.
GTAACGACTCGGCCGATCGTTTTGAGTATCGTAGCCCTATTCCCCCATTTATTGCCTCTTCTATGTTTATTTGTTGTTATGTGACTTGCCGGGATGGTCTGGATTGGATTAGGGAAAGTTTGCGGTGAATTGGGACAGTTAGTTCCTAGGTTGAAAGCTTAAGTATAAAGAGTTGTCCAGAGTTTAACATGTGTGTAGAAAACTCCTAAATGGAGTTTTGTTGGTTCCAATAGATCCGTATGGTAGTTTTGGACTTAGGCGTATGTCCGGATGTTGATTCAAAGTTCATAGGTTATTTTTGCTTGAATTAGTGAAAGTGGAAAAGTTGAAGGTTTAGAAGGTTGATAGGTTTGACCAAAGGTTGACTTTATCGATGTCGGGCTTGGTTTGTGATTTTGGGAGTTAGTATAGGTCCAATATGTCATTTGGAATTTGCATGCAAACTTTGGGGTCATTCAAAGTTGCTAATGCCTATTCGGTGCAAGTTTTGAATTTGGAAACAGTGATAAGTTCATTAGGTTTGAATTGAGGTGTGATTCGTAGTTTTGATATTTTTTTGTGTGATTTAAGGCATCGAGTAGATTTGTGTTATGTTTTGGGATTGGTTAGTGTGTTTGGAACGAGTCATGTGGGCTTCAGGTGTGTTTTGGATGGGTTACTGACCATTCCACCTTATTTTTGGACTGCTAATGTCTCAGGTTGGTTTCCTTCTTCCTGATTGCGATATGGCATTCGCGTTCGCGAAGCATCCAAGTGCCGGGATGGGCTTATCCTACGCGTTCATGAGGTCAAGGCGGCGTTTGCAAAGGCATGGGCATTTGCTTCATCACGTTCGCATGAAAGAGGACGTGGACGCAAAGTATTTTTTATGGGAAGACAACTTTTGGTCTTCGCAAACGCAATGTTAGTCCCGCGTTCGTGATGCACAGTACATGAGCATATTATATAGTACTCTAGTTGGAGGATTGTAATTATTATATTATATTTTGAGTTAGAGAGCTCAGTCTTGGATGATGTTGGAGGGGATTACAATTTGGATTGGGGTAAGTGTTTTAACTCGGATTTGGTTATGTTTCATGATTCCATCCTTGTTTTTATCATTTAATTAGTGATTTGAAATAGAGAAATTGGGGATTGTCATGAAAACTTTTCTAGAATATAAATTGAGGATTTGATGGTCGATTTGAGGTTGGAATTGGATGATTTTTGTATGGTTGGACTCGTATCGGAATGAGTGTTCGGAATTTGTGAGTTTAGTCAGGTTTCGAGGTGCGAGCCCGGGGTTGACTATTTGAGTTGGCTTTTTTATTTTCATTAAAGATCTAATCTTTATTATCCGGAGTTGCTTTCTATAGCTTTTATTTATGATATTAAATTAATTTGGCTAGATTCGAGCCATCCAGAATTGCTTTCTATAGATTTTAGTTATGATATTATGTTAATTTGGCTAGATTTGAGTCATCCAGAGTTAGATTTGCACGGGAATGGCTTATTAATGGATTAATTTAGCTTGTTTTGAGGTAAGTATCTCGTTTAACTTTGTGTGAGGGAACTACCACTTAGGGTTTGGGTTGATTGTGCTATTTGATTTATGCGGAAGATGTGTACACGAGGTGACGAGTGTGTACACGGGCTTATATGCGATATTTGACCAGTTAAAACCGTTAGGTTACTCATAGGTACTTAATTGATGTTATTATTATCTATTCTACCTTTCATTGTCAATTTTATTCGTACATGCCTTAAATTGAAGTTGTCATTACTTGTTCTAGTTTCTGTTGTCAAAATCAGTCTCATATGCACTTAATTGTAGTTGTTGTTATATGACATTCTTTCATTGTTGAGTTATCATCATGTATTAGACTTAGTTACTATTCTATGCTCTCTCCGTCATTGTTAAGCTTATGTTTTGCACTTTAAGTTGGAAGTTTCTATTCCTGGGAAATACCTAAATTTTGGATTTTTGAAGTTATTGTTGTGAAATCTAATAACACATTGAGGTTAAAGTGGTGAACTATTGATATATCTTTAATTATGGAGTTATTTCTCATTTATTTTTTTAATATTGAGATTCTTGTACACAATGTTGTTGAGCTGTGGGCTATGTGTTTTGGTAACAATTGTATTGTTGATTTTGGCAATATTGTAGAATGTGGGCATGCGTGGTGCGAGTTGATTATTGTGTTGTGATATTGAAGCACATCGGGGGTATAAGGATAGGAGTTGTTGTGCATGCGGAGAGATAATGTGGGATTTATGTGCGTGTTGCTAATAAGGAAATTACTTAAGTCATGCGGCGACATAAGGGAGCGAAAGCGCATGTAGCTTTTTCGGGAAAATAATCTTAAAAATAAATGCAATGCTCACGCGGCGGTATAAGGAAGATTGTGATTGTGATTTGTGAAATGTGAAAGAAGAGGTGTGGTACCTCTATTGTAATTCTTGTTGTACATTCTATGTGAAAAGACTTATTGATTCGAATAGTTATTGCCCCTTCATTTGTTTTTACTTATACTTTTACGACATTTCATCATTGTTGTTCCTATTGCATGTTTACCCTTCTTTGTTCCTTATTGCTTTAAGTCCCTGTTATTAGCCTTATATCTTTGCATCATTCTGTTGTCACTTATTACTTTCTTCCCGTTATTAGATTATATTATATTCTCTTCAGGTTTCTTTGTCTAGTAGGTATTTTGACCTGGCCTTGTCACTATTCTACCTAGCTTAGGGTTGATACTTACTGGTTACTGTTGTGGTGTACGCATGCTACACTTTTGCATATTTTTGTATAGATCCAGGTATTTCAGCTTGGGCCGGACACCCGTTATTTGACAAGATATTCTGGAGACTTTAAAGCATAATTTCTTGGCGCTCGCAGTCCTCGAAGTCACCTTTTGTCATTATTTTTACCACTGTTTATCTTCTATTCAGACAGTGTTGTATTAGAGATTCTTAGTATATTTTTGTAGAGCTTATAGCTCAGTTCCATTGGTTTTGGGAGTTTTTTGACAGTTGTTCCATTTGAGTTTTATTATGATAATTTAACATGTTAAATTGATATCTAAGTTGTAATTTCTGCTAAAGATCGATGTGTGTTACCCTACCTAGTCTTAGAGACTAGGTGCCATCACGACGTCCTAAGGTGGGAAGTTGGGGTCGTGACAATTTGTCCCGTTGGAGATATGTATCTTGCATAATCTTGTGTGAGGGAATGTCACAACCCCAATTTCCCACGTAGGATATCATGATGGAATCATCAAGTCTCTAAGACTAGGTAAACCTAACATACATGAAGAAATAACAGAAATAATAAAAGAATCTTCAAATTTAAACCAACCAACTATCATTAAAGAACTCCACAATGCAGCTAACAATAACTCCCAAAATTTGGTGAGACTGAGTCATAAGCTCTACACGAGTATACTGAAACATCCCTAATACATCACAGTCTAAATAAAGAGTATGCAATAGAAAAACAAGGACAGAAGTTGACTCCGAGCCCTGCGAACGCCGACATGTGTACCTTGAAGTCTCCGATTTGGAAGCTCTATTTACTGGTGCTGTTACACCCTATGTTTTCGTACATAAAAATATGCCATAGGTAAATTGATGAAAGCTCGGAAATGCGATATTACATTCCGCATTTTCGTACGTTAATGTTTTTCCGTAAGTTAATCAACATAAGTTCGAGAATGGGATTATTTTGTGATTATAAGCATTATGCTATTTCAAACAAGTGATAAGCACATTCGTGAAGTTGAGAGGGTAAGAGAATCGAAGAAAATAATTTTCGTCGAAGTTTGGCAATATGGGATAAAATACGGTCCGAGCTATAATACCTGGTATCTATGGACTAGTGCCATATAAGGTACCACATAACCATAAAAGTGAGATATATAAGGTATGCTAAAAATGAGTAGTATTTTAAGTAATTTGAGATAATTCTTAATTATGTAAATAATTGGATAATTATGAATTTTTAAGTGAGAGATTAACTTGTAAATTGAATTCTGAGGATAATTAACTAAATGAGGATTGGATAATTGTTAGGGGGACAATATCCATGTAGGTGTACGGTAACATGGCAGCAAATTGCCAACTATTATACTTAAGGAGGTGGTGGCACAAATCCATGTGCACCTTATCTCATTTTTGGGTTATAAGATTCTTTAAGAAGACTTCTCCAAATTTCACAAAGTGAAAAGGCTAAGACATTGTGAAAGTATAAAGACAATACAGATGGAGATTAGGATAAAAAATTCCCAAAGTGAGATAGATTTGGCAATGTGATTTTGCACCGACAAAATTTTATACAAAGTTATGCTGCGTAATAGAAATGAGATTTGCAATTCTAAGAAAGCACGGTACAATCTTTCTCAAGAATATTAAACGGATTTTTGCCTACTCCAGGTATGTTAAGACTATCCCTTTTTTTCTTTTGGCATGATCCATACGATACAAACGAAACGAGAAAATGCATAACTTCCACAAAATGACTCTATTCATAGAAATGCTAGAGATGCTTATGTTCTTTATTTTCCATGTGTCATATTATTTTATCATCTGTTCATGGGTCTCAAAAAAATACGGAAGTTGAAAAAGTTACTTCATGATATTATTCAAAGGCATAATGATCTTATGACACTCTGAAAGATTTTATTGACGTACTTTTCATGCATTGTATTCATTCATAATATATATATTGACGTACATATATATATATATATATGTGTGTGTGTGTGTGTATATGTATATATACATTTACATATATATATATATATATGTGTGTGTGTGTGTGTATATGTATATACATGTATATATGTATATATGCATATATAATATACATATATATATGTATATGGGATATGGGATATGGGAAAAAGTTATGGCGTTATATACGCACCACCACCTGATCAGCTGGTATACGTTGATGATTTTGCCATAGTGGCCGAGATGATATGATGGGATGCCCTCAGAGTCTTGATGATGTTATGACACATATACCTATGCACGACATGACATTCATACACATATGCATGACACTATAATTGTTTCATGATTTACAGAGTTATCCAGACTTACAGGTTGAGTCATTTACTCTATGTTTCTTCCACGTCTTTTATGTACTTATTTATGTGCCTTATATACTCGGTACATTATTCATACTGACGTCCCTTTTTCCTGGGGACGCTGCGTTTCATGCCTGCAGGTCCCGATAGACAGGTCGAGTGTCCTCCAAGTAGGCTATCAACACAGCGGAAAATGTTGGTGCGCTCCATTTGCTTCAGAGTTGCTTGTTTGGTCAGTATGATTTAGACACATATTGTTTTGTATGGCGGGGCCCTACCTCGACCTTTATGTTAAGTGTGTACTCTTAGAGGCTTGTAGACAGATGTCACGTATATGAATTCTTATATGGCCTTGCCGGCCCATGTTTTGAGTTTACAAATGATCATGTTGACCGTATAGGCCCGTATGTTACATGTATAAGTTTTTATGTCAGGTTGTGTCGTTCTATATTGTATTCCCTTATGTTTATTTTGGTTAGCCCATGACGGCTTGTTTGGCCCATTTGCCAATGAAAGTACAATAAGAAAGATATGTTATGTTGGTACTCGATTAAGTAAAGGGCACCGGGTGCCCGTCGTAGCCCATCGGTTTGGGTCGTGACAAAAGTAGTATCAGAGCAGTTCTGTCCTAGGGAGTCTATAAGTCGTGTCTAGTTGATTCTTGTTTATGGGTATGTCATGCACCACACTTATAAGCAGGAGGCTACATGGTATTTAAGACTGTGACTCTTTTTTTTACTCTAGATCGTGTGGTATAGATCACTTATAAGAATTCAAATCCCGAAATTCTATTCGTAATAAGATGATACCTACATTCAGAAAGATGATCGATAAGAGATATAGCTGTGAAAGTGTTGAGTTAGCGGAACTCAATTTTTGCATCATTCTTATGATGGATAAATATGATGTATTCAACAGATCATGTGTATACTAAGATGTGTAAGTTTCTTGATAAGGATCCCTATGGGAAGAATGCCTATCCACTCTTACGGTAGAAAGGAATAAGATAATCGGGAGGTAGATACAAGTTTAAGCAAGTAAAAGAAGCCAGGTAAAGAAGGGTACGAGGCACCCAGTTATAAAGATTATTAGTATTACAATTCAGGCAGAGAAATATAAGCACTTTAAGTTACCTTCCACTGTAACAAAGATATGTACAATTGGCCACAACGGATCTCAGTTATGCCCTACGGGAGCTAACAGAAGTAGTATAAGAGAAGTACGGATATCAGGATCCGACTGGGGTTAGAGTGACCAAAAATGGTGGATGGATTGTTTGCATTAGTTGACATTTTCAAAGGATATTGCGAATGTGCTAATAGATCTCCTTGTAAGATACCTAGATGGTGCACTCTAAAATAATATAGCTAGATATGAGTATTACAAAGATGGGCACTGGATGCCTGGAACATATAAATATTATCTTAGTGTGTCTCCCGTCCTTAGTAGAGAGAGAATGTTAGACAGCCCGAAGAGCCAGTGGATGGAGCAAGGGGAGCTAAAAGCAAAAGAATATCCTATTCGAGTTTCCAGCAATAAAGTGATAGACATAAATATTAGCAAGAAATAAGACGAGAGTTAATGAAGCATTACGAGTAAGATGTGATACATTGATGACAATGGTAGATAAAAAAGATGACAGTATTACAGAGTCTATAGTCAAGTGAAGGAAAAGATGAGAGGTGACAGGCCTTGAGATAAGAAAAGAGTATAGGCCATAAAGTCATATCTTCATTTTGACAAATAAGTTCGTGACTCCAGCGCGACTACTGGAAAGAAAAGTTAGACCCCAAAATAAAAGAAATCAGTATGGGCTGGTGAACAAGATAAACTTAACATGAGTTAGGAAGTGAGTCATTTGATAATGGTCGGCATCGTGAGAATTTTAGATTTTTCCCGGCGATAATAGAATGAACAACAGAAGAAGATTTATGAGAAATTCAGAGAATGGTCATTTAGGAAGACGCTTCCCTAAAGAAAGCAATGTGCAAAGTTAAGCTTAAGGGACTGTATGTGCCATTTATACTAAGTGTCACCATCACGAGTAAGGAATTTTGTTATCCTTGGTACATAAGGATTGCCGCAAGGCGAGTAAGGGTCATCAATGATTTGAAAAGACCCAAAGATGAAGAGATAAAACATCTATAGGTAGATTCTTGTGGCTCCGACTCTTAGTACTCCCCTAAAGGGGGGAATATAGAGTGATGTGGCATTAAGTCATAATTAACTGGTTCTAGTGACTGTGAAAGGGTAAAGGAAGAATGCGATAAAAATGAAAAAGGAATGACACTGCACTTATCCAATCCTATAGATATGCTACAATTCTAGAATATTATGCAAGCATGACGTCAAGGAAAGGAAGTAAGGGTTCCTGCCCAGAATGTTATTGATAAATTAGGAGCTAGTGCAAGAGGTAAGTTAGACAAAGGAAATAACCCAAGGGAAATTACGTGAAAAATTGATATGAGAATGGGACAACGAGTAGTTAGCAGTTGATTCAGGAGGAGCCTAGTTATGGCTAGACAGGAGGTTACAGACGACCCAGTAGATCGTCCAAGATAAACATAGTAAAACCAAATATAGTAAATTCAGCATCGCAGTAATGTCATTGTACTACTTGAGATATATTCAGACGGGAGACAGGATAGTTAAAGGTACCGTATGAATGTTAGAGGAATAAAAGAGAGTTCCACTGGGAAGATAGTCAAAATATCAGTGTAGAAGTAACTCTACAAGCACAAGGGGGTGGAAGTAAGTAACTACAGATAATTATAGGCAAGGAAGGACATCAAAAGGTCCGTCGAGTATACAATGTAATAAGCTTACAGCTTTACAAGAGTCAGAGGATTTCCCCTAAATACTACAATGAAACACTAATTAAGGAAGTAAGGAAGAAGGCTTCAACCTAAGCTTAGTAACCTAAGGAGGAAATGATTGTGTAACAACAGTCTCACTACAAAATTGTATGCACTCCAAAAGAAAGTGGCACCTACCATGGCTAATGAGCAGGGAGTAAAACCAAAATTAATATTCGAGACTATATGAGTTGCAGATAAACGTCGGCATGAGTGAGAACACAGATAAGCTAAGTATGCACGCAAAAGGGGGCAAAAAGACTAGGTAAAGCAATTGCTTACGTTTGAAGAAAGCTGAAATGGAACGAAAGGAATTATTCGATTAATGATCAGCCGTAGAAGGCTCCGGTATAAGTTAAAAGAAGGTATTGGGTCCAGGTCATAGACACAGGATTGAATCATTAGAATACTTATCATGGTTTTCCATAGAGTCCATAAAAGGCTAAAGTAATAACTAAATGCCATGAGCCATAGATCGAAAGATAGCTTAAGCCTATATAAAGGCTAAATAGAAGGAAAAGGAAACTAAAGATTTACATCAACTAAGTAAATTAGGAGTCTGCTTATTGGACCCAGAAAGTTATAGACATCATGATTGAGAACATTGAAGAATCACTATTAATATCAGAGGTACAAGAAAGATAGTACAGTAGCCATATTCTATAACGGCTCTACATAAAGCCAGTTAGAAGTGTCCCAACCTCATAAGAAGTCAATATGAACTCTCACCGGATTGTGTAAGGAGGTTATAATAGATCTTCAAGTTGTGTATTTGAATCATACCTATGAGGAAGGGAGGTCATGAAAGAGATTGAAAATGTGATGTAAGATTTTTAAGGTAAGTAAGGTAAATGTGAATAACGTACGAAATACTCAAATGTAGAAGGTTGTGAATTGTTCATACTTTGGACAAAAGGCTAGAAGTACTGGGATTCAGTATCCAAGAATGATAGCGGCGTCGTTAGTGGCATATTTTCCAGCATATGGGTTCTAGGTATCGAGAGGTCTAAATTAAAAGGGTAAAGAAGAGTTTGAGACAATGCTATATCTCGCTCGATGTTCCAGAAATAACGTAAAGAAATCTATAGTGCAAGCAAGTTGAAGGGAGGTTGCGAGTAGTATGAATTGATATGTGTAAATGGCAAACTAAAGCATGGTAAAGCGACAAGGTTTTAGGAAGTTAGGAATATAGATAAGAAAGGGCGAGTGAGAAGGTGACGAGAATGGATAAGTCCTCACAATTAAGCCCATGAAAACAAGAAGAGCTGATGGTTTCTCTAAGTTATACAAAGCTTAGTATAGCCTGAATGAACTCAAATAAGTCTAAGACTAATAGAATTTAGAAGAAATAGAATGTTGCCCTGGTAGTAGAATAAGGGTGTAATTATGATGGATAAAAATGCCGTTTGGGCCTTCGATAGAATAATGACTTGAAGAGGATTTCATGAGTTGTACAGGATTAAAATATCCATGTAAGGTGAGTCATATTGGGATTATATAAAATATGGTTATCGAAGTATAGTATCGCACGGATCAATCTAATTACTCCAGATGTCCCCAATGAGACGTGAGCCCTAGAGGCAGTGTTACATAGGATGATAGATCAATATTGAGGTGAATCAATAATGGATGGACACAAGTCATAAAGTATGAGGTGAGATTAGGCCATCATTCATAAGATGAATATGCAATGAGGAAGCATCAAAGGACTTAGATTTATACATATGGGATAAGTAACGAAAGTAACCTGGAGTTCGGTAGCAGAACTCAGTAATGATAAATTGAAGTAAGAGTTATGGTATAGTATGACCCACCTAAATGCAGTAAAGTCATACGAATGGATAAACAGATCTATGAAATAAGGTCTAGCAATATTCGTAAGTTCGATAAAGTACTGAGAGAAGAACCTATGTACACCTATAGGTTCCCATGGGAGAAACTTGTTATAATTATGCATATGTTCACAAATTGAGGCCAAGACATTGGCTAAAAGCTGGAGGAAAGAGAAGAGAAGAGTCGTATAGGCGCACATACAAGGAAAAAGTCGTACAGGCTACAACAGAAGGTAGTAAGAGTTATAAGATCAGAAAAATTAGGTCGTGGTATGAGAAAGAGACCTACAGATGGGAATACCCTAGAATTTGGATTTATTCAAAGAATAGTTTCCTACATGGCTAGAAGAGTATTAAAGTGTTTGCAAGAGCTATGAGTTATGAGAATGATAAACGCATCATTCAACATTCAAGGACGAATGTTCCAAAGGGGTGATGATGTTACACCCCATGTTTTCATACGTAAAAATACGCCATAAGTAAATTGATGAAAGCTCGGAAATGAGATATTACATCCTGCATTTTCGTACGTTAAAGTTTTGTCGTAAGTTAATCAACATAAGTTCGGGAATGAGATTATTTTGTGATTATAAGCATTATGCTATTTCAAACAAGTAATAAGCAAATTCGTGAAGGTGAGAGGGTAAGCGAATAGAAGAAAATAAGTTTCGTCAAAGTTTGGCAATTTGGGATAAAATACGGTCCAAGCTATAATACCCGGTATCTATGGACTAGTGTCATATAAGGTACCACATGACCATGATAGTGAGATATATAAGGTATGCTAAAAATGAGTAGTATTTCAAGTAATTTGAGATAATTCTTAATTATGTAAATAATTGGGTAATTATGGATTTTTAAGTGGAAGATTAACTTGTAAATTGAATTTTAAGGATAATTAACTAAATAAGGATTGGATAATTGTTAGGGGGACAATATCGACATGGGTGTATGGTAACATGGCAGCAAATTGCCAACTATTATATTTAAGGAGGTGGTGGCACAAATCCATGTGCACCTTATCTCATTTTTGGGTTATAAGATTCTTTAAGAAGGCTTCTCCAAATTTCACAAATTGAAAAGGCTAATACATTGTGAAAGTATAAAGACAATACGGATGGAGATTAGGATCAAAAATTCCCAAAGTGAGATAGATTTGGCAACGTGATTTTGCACCGACAAAATTTTATACGAAGTTATACTGCATAATAGTAACGGGATTTGCAATTCTAAGAGATCACGGTACAATCTTTCTCAATAATATCACATGAATTTTTGCCTACTCCAGGTATGTTAAGGCTATTCCTTCTTTTCTTTTGGCATGATCCATACAATACAAACGAAATGAGAAAATGCCTACTTCCATAAATGACTCTATTCATAAAAATGATAGAGATGCTTATGTTTTTGATTTTTCGTGTGTCATATTATTCTATCATCTGTTTATGGGTCTCAGAAAAATACGTAAGTTGAAAAAGTTACTTCATGATATTATTCAAAGGCATAATGGGCTTATGACACTCCGAAAGATTTTATTGACGTACTTTTCATGCATTGCATTCATTTATATATGTACATTGACCATGACTAGATGGTGTTATATACGCGTATATATATGGGATATGGGAAAGAGTTATGGCGTTACATATGCACCACCACCTGATCGGCTGGTATACGCTGATGATTTTGCCACAGTGCATATATATATATAGGATATAGGAAAAGATTATGGTGTTATATACGCACCACCACTTGATCAACTGGTATACGTTGATGATTTTGCCACAGCGGCCGAGATGATATGATGGAATACCTGTTGATACCCAATTTTTTCTTGTATATTTTTCATATGAAAAATAACTTCAAAATAGCATGTATATGCATATGTAAGCATATTCAAGCGTTTTATTATTATTCCTTAATTTTTAGATATTTTAAAATCGATTTATTGCCTATTTTTACCAAGAAAAACCCAATAATTATTCCCAAAATTATCATTATTAGTGATTCATTTATTGAATTAGCATATTTAAACTAAAATATAGCTAATATAATTTTTACATATTTTTAAAAATTTATTTAGTATTTTTTAAAGCTAAATTGCATATAATTGCAATATTAGCCCCATTTAGATTTAATTACGTTTATATCCATAAAAAATTAGGGACAATATTTTAATTTAATAATTATGTATTTTTAATCATTTTAGTACTTTTAATTTATTTCCAGAAATTACTTTTACTATTTTTATAAAGTAAATAAGGGAAATGTGGCTATTTAAATGTTAGCCCATTTTTATTTCAATTTTGGCTGGATTTGGCACCCCAATTAAACCCAACCTGAGGCCCAATTACCCTGACCCAAATCCTAATCTACCAAACCCACGACCCCTTTTAAACAACCCGCCCGGATCCCCATTCAATCCAGGCCATTGATCAAAATGATCAATGAACACCATTTAACCTTTCTTTTTTAATTCCCCATTACCCCCAAACCCTAGTCATTTTCTCATCTGCAGCTGCCTTCGAACCCCCCTTCTCTCTTAATTCTCTCTAAAACTCCCTCTCAAGCCCTAGCCACCACCTTCAACCACCACCCTAAAATCACCTGAATCAATGGCTTCCAAAGCCATTAAAGGCCTGTATCTACCTCCTATGACTTCTGCCTGAGACTATTGGCTATGTGATGTACTCGTTTTGTCATACTCTGAATTCGATGGGTTTCAAAACCCTAATTCCTTTGAACCTAGTCAAGTTTCTGAAGTTGCTTCACCTGTTACTCGACTAAATTTCAAAATCTTTTGTTTCTTTATATGATTCTAACTTCCTGCTAAACTTTATAAGGTCTTTTACTTGACCCCTTTTGCATGCTATTTGATACTCTCTCTTTTCTCTATTACTAAATTACTGAAATTGGCCTATGTGACTACCATGGGTAGTCCACTACTTACTAATTTTGTGATTGCGTGATACTTCTCTTTGTCATAGATTCAGCCTTGCATGCCTAATGTTTATGCACTCTTTTTATGCTGAATTTCCCTCTGAAATGACCTTCAATTGTGGATTGATTTCAAACCTCCTTGTGTAATTCCGATTGATTCTTTCCTTGTTTTACTGATTTCCCTGTTTCTTGGACCAATTTGAACACTTTCCTTTGAACTTTCGATCCTTACCTTTTCTACTCAATTTGATTAATTCTCTTACCTTGATTACATTGGTATTTGATTCTTACCGACCTTTCCTTGATTAGAATCTGATGAACCTAGTCTCTATTACCTATAGTGTACTTGTACTATGCTGAAGATACTTCCTTATTAGGCATATTCAGCCTTATGTGATTTATTTCCTTATTTGACACTTGTATGTTACCGTTTGATTTTAACTCCTTAATTAAAGGAAGCTCTTATACGGATTGATTTTAATTGGTGCACAGTTCCATAATTATTTTCTTGCCTTATTTTTCTGCCTGTTTTCACACTATAAATACCCCGCTCTTTCATTACATAGAAAACATGCTTAGTTCTGAAATCATTTACATTCAAAAACATTCTCTTGCTTTACTACTTGTACTGTGGCCTGTCTTCAAAGTCCTGCTACCTGCTTTTACTATATTTTGCTTCTCTAAAGTGGTATGTTCTAATTAAGATTTCAGCATCAACCACAATATGTTTACCTAATACTTTTGCCTTCTTGTCTGCCTACTGCTTGTGATCAATTCAGTACTTATTTTAGCATGTTGTAATCTCCTTCTACCTATTTTGAATCTATTATGTGTCCTAAACCCTTACCCCGATATGTTTGATACTTATGGCTTGTTTGATGCATGACAATATTAAGCATTGTTGTCTATGACTCATACTTGATTCCCCTAGCATCATAGCCTATGTGTTATCATTATGTGTTGTGTATTCTGGTTGATTTTGCAAGCATAACAGCACTCCTTATTGTTGTGCATGCCCAAAATTAACTAATGCCTAAGTACATAGGCTCTCTGCAAGTTCCCAACCCCTGAATCCTTTTTGTATAAAATTATCAACTTGTTTATGTCTGTTTCCCAGCACCTCTTTCCCTCTCCTTTATTCCCTCAGAACTCTGTTTCTTCACTTGCACTCTCTCTTAGATTTAAGTTCTGCCCCATCTTGTCAATTTTGCTTGGGACCTTCTGATCTCCCTCTGAACTTGGACACTTGAGGGCTGACCCTTCCACACTGCACTGGGCCCTATTCTAGTAATACAATTTGGGTGTGAGCACTGCCCGGAGTCTCATTGAGGCTCTTAGGGAACTCTGACACACTCAAATTGGAGAAAGGCTTTGGATCAATGGTCTTTGAGTTGGTTTATCTTGTAACTCAGAGAGGAAGTCAAGAATGAGGCCTCCTCCGATTGTACTTTCTTTGTATTTTTCTTTCTGATGTAATTTATTCTGGTTTGTAATAAGTTGTAATAAATACTTGGGGCTGGCTAGTGAAAAAAGGTGGGTGATTATGCATGCAAATGGTAGAAATCACGCTTATAGGACTATTCTAATTCTCCATATTCAACTATATATAGAAACAACGCTTGTAGGACTATTCTAATTCTACATATTCAGCTACATATAGAAACCATGCCTATAGGAATATTTTAATTTCTACATACTCCACTACATATAGATACCATGTCTATAAGGCTTCTACATATAGATACCATGTCTACAAGGTTTTCTATATTTTGACACTACATCTATAAGGATCTAAAATCAGCAATGCATATAAATCATGCCTATAGGAGTTTCTAAATGAATTTGATTCGCTTCACTCAATGTTAGCTATAAAATCAGTAATGGTAGATGCTATCACCTGCAGAATCTGCAACCAAATTATTTAATTTTGTGCATTCTGCATCTCTTTTAATAATATGAGTCTCTCACTTAGCCAGTTTAACAAGTATGCATATAGGATCTCAAATAATTCATTCCAAGTTTTATTGTCTCATTACCTTTTGAATTCTGTAGATATCATATCTATAGGACCTCGTCTAAACATTTAGGCATTCCTTAGAGCAATAATTGAAACTAAATTTGCTTCTGTTAATTATTACAACCAGTAGGCAGGCTTGATTCAGACTTCTTATCTGAGTTATGCAATAAACTAAAACTGCCTCAACAATCTCATCTCCCTCGTCTTTAATGTTTTTTAAATCAGACATAAATAGTATGTGCAAGACATGATATTTTAAGTGTTTTGAGGAGGTATACATGAGCCTCTGTTTGTTTATATGTTTCCCCCAAACATGCATATGTGTTTTGTATGTCACTTTTGAATTTTTACCTTTGAAACTCCAAATAAGTCCAACATCCCTCCCTTTTAGGATTAGTAGTCCTAAGTGCCTCCGAGACTGATAGGAATGGGACGGGTAATAGCATGTAATAAGTAATCGAGACCAATCCGCGTTTTAATACCTTAACGGGGTGGAAAGGGTAGATATGGATATGATGACCACACGATAATGTCACGTGTAGCCCCTCATTGAGGAGTGATTACCAGACATTGTGTGGGGTGATCCATATTGTTAATAAACCTAGGACCCCCCTTCTTTTTATTCTTTAGCATTTCAATTCTTTCTTTTAAAAAATCGGCTTTTCTATTTGTTCTTTCAAACTTTGTTTACTTTCAAACCATTATGTGAAATCCCCTTTTATTTGAGCCTTATTTGTCTACATGTTAATTGCACCAAGTTCACAATAATTGTCTGGCCGGGAACCACACCAGTGGATTCTGAGAGGTGCCTAACACCTTCCCCTTAGAATAATTTTAAGCCCTTACCCTATCTCTGGTTATTCAAATCAAACTCTTTTGGTGTCCTAATGCACCTTAAATCATTAGGTGACGACTCTTCAAAATTCAAACCCAGTTCCCAAAAAGAACGAGTTGTTCTTCCAAATGTCATAAACCCGATTTCGCGAGAAAAATGGGGCGCGACAATTCCCTCAGAGGATTCGCCACCTAATGATTTAAGTATTCAATTTCCTTTTCAATTGCAAAAAACTGACTTGTCCTTTTGTTTTCCCTTACTGCTTTCCTTCATTACCGCTTTAAATTATTAAATTGTTGTATTTACTGCTTTCTTAAATGTGCAAATACGTGACCATATGCCTTTAATTATTGCATAATCATGCTCAACATCATATTCCACTCGTGCCAAACAAATCCTATAGCAATGCTTATAATGAGTGGTTGCGCTCTTCCGATATGATCTCCCCCTAAATCTGAAAAAGGCGTATTTACGGTAAAACCAGTCGATCAACAGTGTAGTCGACGGTTTCGCGCCTTTCCCCCTCGAGTTATCCGCTCAAGGGTACCAGTCTAAAACCCCATAGAAACCTTACTCTATTTAAACTATGCATGCATCATGGTCAAACCTAGCCGAGTTAGTTATGTTGTCCGTATAATGACTCTTTAAGATAGCCTTGTCCAAAGTCCACTAGGTTTCCCCAAAACCCAAATGGACACTACCACGTTCTGTGCATTAATTTGGAGAACTAAATGCTTTTATGCCAATTATTGATATTAAATAGCCGAGTCCGGTGTAAGGGCCTAACCCTTTTTGTCTTGCAGAAATATGAGGCACGAAATCTCTAGATTTGGCATGGTCACCAACGTCCATCCAAAATTGCTAAGCTGGTGGGAGGATCTTTACTCTAGTGATCAAACCCAGCAACAAGATCATAGAAGCTGCCACTTTGTACTGGGATTGTGAGATATATGTGTTTCATTTCGGGGACATTGAAATGATGCCCTTGCTAGAAGAAATAGGAGGATTGGCCGGTATACCATGGGAAAATCCGGGTTTGTTAATGCCCAAGAACTGCAAGGGCAGGGGCTTCCTCAAAATGATGGGTTTGAAGAAAAATCCAAAACTAACATGTCTGAAAGAGTCCTATATTCCTTTTGATTATTTGTACGAGAGGTATAGTCACAGCAAGTCCTACCGTACCTATCCTGACGAATTTGCCATTACGTCACTAGGGCATATTCATCGAAGGGTCTTTGTATTCATGTTTTATTTCTTGGGGTTGATAGTGTTTCCAATAAAGAAAGCAAGGATCCATACCAGGCTGGCTACGGTAACTAAAACTCTGATGGAGGGCATTGGTGGGCAACTATTCAGTATTGTGCCCATGATCATTGCGTAAATATACCGAGCCTTGGAGAAGTGTCAACGAGGGGCCAAACACTTCGAGGGCTGCAATTTGCTACTCCAGCTTTGGCTCATGGAGCATCTCCAAAAGGGTGAGTACCGACAGGAGATTCAGCAAAAAGACTGGGATGATCATATCACTTTCCATCATCCGAAGCGAATGAATTACATGCCCAACATGTTCGAACAGCCAGAAGATGCTAGAGGATGGGTGAAGTTATTTGATAATCTAACCGGGTACCGGGTACAATGGATGTTCGAATGGTTCCCTATCAAGGAGTTCATCGCCTGATCCAGGGATGCACCATTTATGATACTGATCGGTCTGAGACGAACATACCTTTACGTCCCTCTCCGTGTTATAAGGCAAGCCAGTAGGAAGCAGGTTATATCCAGGGTCGACAAAAAGAGTCATTTCCGGGCTGACTTCCAGGCTGATGACAGTCCTTACAAGTGCCAAGCTCAACATATGTGGCACTGCAAGATCGTCATGGGGAGAGATACCATTGATCCAGACAGGTACCACGCTGGTTGCGCTCCCTACTATTCAGGCTGGTTGGAGGATAATCACAATGGTCTGGGCCATCCAGGGCACGCTAGCGGCCGCAGGATCGTAGATAAAAGGGACGAGGCACAGGTCAAATACAATCAACTTCTCAAGAGGATCCGGGAGTGCGAAAGCGAGCACCGTGAGATACAAGAAGCCAACCAAAAACTAATAGAGGAGTGGAAAGACATGGCTGTCAGCGCTAACAAGCGTCTGGGATACTTGGAGCGGGGCATAGTGGAGTTGGAAAGGAAATTCCTCAAAAGAATAGAAGATTGCCAAAATGCAGAAGGAAACGAGGGCGGACACCTAGCCAGAGCCTATCCATTGCTGGGACTTCGCGAGCTGGGAAAGCTGTTCGATGGATCCAAGGATGCCGAATCTGGGGAAGGTCCTTCTAGGACTAAATAGAAAGCAGTTTTTCTTTGCTTTATGAAATGTAATAAGGCCAATGGCCATTAATGACATTTTATTTCTTGTTATTTAGTGTCGATTCGGGATCCATCTATTTTTATCAATAAAATGAGGCATTTAGCATCCTAAGTTCTCCAAATCAATTTGTCGCTAGGCCTACCTCGAGCACAAAGAGGTCCCCAAATTAGGACACGATTTACATTCTCGCACTGTGTGTTTAAATATTGCAATGCTTTTTATAAACCTCACTAACTTGGTTACCTTTTGTTTTATTCTTTGTTTTTGTTTTTATTATTCCCCTCCCCAAAGGTTAGTTCGTGCACTCTGGCAACATCATCTTATTCCACGAGATCTAGGGTCCCTCCACCCACTCCTCCTCTTAGTCCTGTCAGAAACAAGAACAAAGGAAAAATGGAAGATTTAAACAACGCCAGAAAGGAGAACTCAACTGAACGGGTAGAGGTCACTCATAGTCATGGTACTATGGTTCCTAAGGAAAATGCTTCCCAACTTAAACAAAAGCTGCTGAAATTCCAAGAAGAACTTGATAAGGTTTGGAATCTGGCAAATTTGTCATTTTCCCTCACCACTAAAGATATCAATTTCCCAAACGCTCAGAACCCTACACCTCCACAGAACGTCCCAAAGCAACAAAACCATCCTGCTCCTCACCACCACTGCAACACCTGCCATACTTCCAACAATACCCCACTGCTCATCCCGGAACCCCAAAACTCCACAATTGACCACTTCCAGACCCATCACAACACCCTATCTATGTGGAGACCATGCCATACTCCACCCAAATCATCTCAAGTACACCCAAGTCTGTTGATAAAGACTCACTCATCAGGAATCTGGCCAATTCAAGGCATTGAAGGAAGCAAGGGAATTGAAGCGCTGAGCTACGAAGATCTTTGTATACATCTCGATGTCGAACTACTCGAGGGGTACAAAACTCCTAAGTTTGAGATGTTTGATGGTACAGGGGATCCAAGGGTCCATTTGAGAATGTAGTGTGACAAGCTGGTTGGAGTAGGGAAAGACGAGAGAATCCGCATAAAGCTTTTTATGAGGAGTCTGAAAGGAGATGCTCTGTCTTGGTACATTAGCCAAGATCTAAAGAAATGGTCTAGCTGGGTAAGCATGGCATCCGACTTTATGGACAGGTTCAGGTTCAACACCGAGAATGCGCCGGATATGTTTTATATTTAGAATCTAAAGAAGAAGTCTACAGAAACATTTCGCGAGTATGCTACTCCCTAGAGGTCCGAAGCTGCTAAGGTCAGACCTACCTTAGAGGAGGAACAAATGAACAAATTCTTTGTTCGGTCTCAAGACCCGCAGTATTATGAGCGACTAATGTTGATTGACAGCCATAAATTTTCTAACATTATCAAGCTGGGTGAAAGGACTGAAGAGGGCATCAAAAGCGGTATGGTTACAAACTTCGAAGCCTTACAAGCTACAAATAAGGCCTTGCAGTCTGGTGGTGTGTCTAAGAAAAAGGACGTAGGAGCCATAATGGTCGCACGGAGAACCAAATCTCCTTCCAAATACCAAATTTACCCAACACCTCCACCCACATATCAACCAACTCTGAACTAGCAGGCACCCTCACCCTCTTACCAAACTCCACCACCCACTTATCAATCACCTCCACCTCCCACATATCAACCTACTTCACCTAGATATTCCCAACCCGTACATGTTTACCAAGCCTACAATGCTCAACCATTCCACCATCAATCACCTCCTACACACCAAAACTTTCCTATACCTCGACCAAATTTTGACCGCAGACCTCCTAAACAGTATACAACCATTGCCAAACCCATTGACTTGTTGTACGAGAGACTCAAAGCTGCTGGTTATGTCACCCCTATCCCTGCAATAACCCTTGAGAACCCTTATCAGTGGGTTAGTCCATCGACGAATGTCGTTCTCTGAAAGACAAGATCCAGGCTCTGATTGGCAACAAAATTATTGTGGCAAAGGAACCTGCTCTGAATGTCCGCACCAACCCTCTACCAGACCATAAGGATGGAGGCATTCACATGATTGAAATAGAGGATGATTGGGATCCCGAGGGGTCTATCGGGTTGATCGCAGAAGGTGATGACCCAAAGAAGCCGATAATTACTCTTAAACCGATCATGGTCCAAATTCAACCCTCGGGGAACACTGAGATAAATATGTCTGTGCCACTTGAGTTTGAAACCACATCATCTGCAAAGACACCAATGCCAATTGAGGTCAAATTCGTGTCTCCAGCGAACACACCTACGCCATTCGAAGTTGCAGATTTTCCACCCAAGGCCCATGCTCTATTCGGAGTAAAGATAGCAGCACCGATCCCAATGGCAATGTCGACCATGACACCATTCCATACAAAGGCTATACCATGGGACTATATAGCTAAGGAAAGGTGGAAAGTCAAGGTTAGGTTTGAGGAAACTGTTGCCGCACAGGGTATGACAAGAATAGGTAGGGTCTATACACCGGAACACCTAGCTAAGTCAAGCAAGAAGGCCTCCAATCGGTCTCCCATCATTAAGACAGGTCCAGATGATCTTTGGAGAAAGATACAGGCCAAGGAATACTCGATCATCGACCAGTTGAACAAAACACCGACGCAGATCTCCATACTTGCTTTTCTACAAAATTCTGAGGCACACAAGAATGCTCTGTTGAGGGTGCTAAGTGAATCATACGTTCCAAGAAACATTACTGGCGGAGAAATGGCCAACATGGTCGGACATGTATTGGAAAGACACAAAATTACTTTTCATAAGGATGAGCTACCGCCTGAAGGGTTAGGTCACAACAAGGCACTACACATCACTGTGCAATGTGAAGACTACTTCATCACCAGGATCCTGATCGACAGGGGTTCTAGTCTCAATATTTGTCCACTGGTAACACTCAAGAAGTTGGGTAAGGGACTACACGAGATAAAGGACAGAGCTATCAATGTGAAAGCTTTCGACGGTTCCCAAAGGTCCACCATTGGGGAAATTAGTCTGTGCTTACAAATGGGACCAACTTGGTTCGATGTTGATTTCCATGTGATAGACGTACCAACATCTTACAATTTGTTGTTGGGACGGCCATGGATTCATGTTGTTGGGGCCCATAGCATCGACACTGCATCAGGCGGTAAAGTTTGAATGGAATCACCAGGAGGTGATCATTCACGGCGACAGTAGCAACCCTATATACAGTCGCCAGACCATTCCATCAATTGAGGAGAGAAAGAAGCTGGGAGGAGAGACTTACCACCACATTGAATGGGTAAATGCTATTGACAAAGACAAATGGTGGGATAATAAGATCGAGAGCATACTGAATTGGAGTGAGTATGAACCTGGCAAAGGATTTGTCAAGAACCTCCAAGGAATCACTAAGCCCATAAAACTCAAGAAGCATGGCCCCACTTTTGGTCTGGGATATGAGTACATATGGGAGGAATTCAATAGCTGGTCGCCACCTTGGCGCGGTCCTTACTATCCGCTGGAGCAGCCAGTACCACACTTCAAGCAGACTTTCCAACCGGCCGATGTTATCTACGGGTCAAAAGAAGAAGAAGCACTGGCAGCTATGAGAAACTTGTTCTTAGAGGATAATGACATGGATTGTTGTGTTATTCTCGAGGAGGAGGGGGAGGAAGGCCTTTCCATACAGGCCGTAAGCAGAGGGGCCTGCCTCAATAACTGGACCATCAGAACAACCAGAGCTCGACGAGCCTCGGGGTAGCAAGGCTAAAACAAGCACTGTTTTGATTTACTAAAAGATTGTTATTTTTCTCTCACATGTTTTCAATTCCTGCAATAAGATCGCCAGTGTTCAAAACAGTTATGCAATTTATCAAAGCATTTTGACTTTTCTTACAAATCGACACTTATTACTATTGTTTTCTCTCATTACTTTACTTATACAACATTACTATTACTTATCTTGATGAAACAATGACTGTGATATGCAACGAGACAATGCAACGAATAGACATAGATTCAAAGGAGGATGACATACCAGAAGAGATTGTTAAGGAAGTTGAGAGCTTTGAGAACAGGCCTAAGTCCAACCTGGACGAAACAGAAGTTGTTAACCTGAGAGATGCGGAAAACGTCAAAGAAACACGAATCAACGTCCACTTATCACCGTTAGAAAAGAAGGAATACACGGAATATCTAAAGGAAAATAAGGATATATTCGCCTAGTAGTATGATGACATGACTAGTCTAAGTACGTCTATTGTGGCTTACAAACTGCCAACTGATCCAACGTGTCCGCCAGTAAAGCAAAAGCTCAGGAAATTCAAGCCTGATATGAGTCTGAAAATCAAGGAAGAGGTCACTAAGCAGGTCAAAGCTAAGATTCTCAGGGTAGTAGAATATTTGACATGGTTAGCCAACATCGTGCCAGTACCAAAGAAAGACGGGAAGTTTAGAGTCTGTGTTGACTACCAGGATATCAACCGGGCTAGTCCGAAAGACAACTTCCCCTTGCCAAACAAACACATCCCGATTGACAATTGCGCCAAGCATGAGGTACAATCATTTTTAGATTATTTCGCTGGGTATCATCAGATCTGGATGGATGAAGAAGATGCTGAGAAAACGGCTTTCATTACGCCGTGGGGAATGTACTATTACAAGATGATGCCGTTTGGGTTAAAGAACGCGGGGGCCACCTAAATGAGGGCCATGACTACCATTTTCCATGATATGATACACAAGGATATAGAGATATACGTAGATGATGTTATTATCAAGTCCCAGAAAGCCACTGATCACATAGAAGATTTGAGGAAGTTTTTCAACAGACTGCAAAGGTACAATCTGAAACTGAATCCCGCAAAATGTGCATTTGGGGTTCCTTCCTGAAAACTACTTGGGTTTATTATGAGTCGCCCAGGAATAGAACTAGAACCATCAAAGGTCAAAGCTATTCAAGAATTTCCATCGCCAAAGAACAAGAAGGACGTGATGAGTTTCTTGGGGAGACTCAATTACATCAGCCGGTTCATAGCATAGTCTACAGTTATCTGTGAGCCAATTTTTAAGATGTTAAAGAAAGATGCCTCTACCATATGGACTGATGATTGACAAAAAGCTTTCGACAGAATCAAGGAGTACATGTCAACACCACCGGTTTTGGTCCCGCCCGAGCCAGGAAGACCTCTATTACTCTACCTTGTAGTATTGGATGGAGCGTTCGGTTGTGTTCTGGGGTAGCATGATGAGATGGTGAGGAGGGAGCAGGCCATCTATTATCTCAGCAAGAAGTTCACCCCGTACGAGGCCTGGTATTATCTTTTAGAGCGCACCTGTTGTGCTTTGACTTGGGTAGCTCAGAAGCTGAGGCACTACTTCTGTGCTTACACTACATATCTCATATCAAGGATGGATCCTTTGAAGTACATCTTTCAGAAGACCATGCCCAGTGGCAAGCTAGCCAAGTGGCAAATCCTATTGAGTGAATTTGACATTGTCTACATGACTCAGAAGGCAATCAAGGGACAAGCACTAGCAGATCACCTTGCTGAAAATCTCGTGGACGGAGAGTACGAATCCCTGAAAATGTATTTTCCCAACGAAGAGGTATCGTTCATAGGAGAAGACATTGCAAAATCCTATGATGGTTGGAGAATGTTTTTCGATGGAACAACAAATTTCAAAGGAGTTGGCATAGGAGCAGTCCTAGTATCAGAAATCGGTCAACATTACCCGGCGTCTGCCAAACTCAGATTCCCGTGCACCAACAACATGGCCAAATACGAAGCTTGCATCTTACGGCTCAAGATGGCCATCAACATTAACATTCAAGAATTTCTAGTAATTGGAGATTCAGACTTGCTTATACATCAGGTCCGAGAAGAGTGGGCAACCAAGAACTCCAAGATACTCCCGTATTTGCATCATGTACAGGAATTGAGAAAGAGGTTCACAATGACGGAATTCCAACATGTTCCCAGAGTCTAGAATGAGTTCGTCGATGCATTGGCCACCCTATCATCTATGATACAATATCCAGACAAAAACTTCATTGATCCCATTCCAATAAAGATCTATGATCAGCCAGCTTATTGTGCCCATGCCGAAAAAGAAGCAGACGAAAACCCTGGTTTCATGATATCAAGGAATATTTTGCAAAAGGCGAATACCCAGAACATGCAAATCCTACTTAGAAATGCACACTTTGGAGGTTGTCCAACAATTTCTTTCACAGCGGAGGAATCCTGTATAGGAGGACTCCTGATTTAGGGTTACTAAGGTGTGTCGATGCAAAAGAAGCATCCAGGATACTAGAGGAAATTCACGCTGGGACCTGCGATCCACATATGGATTGTTTTGTCTTAGCAAAGAAGATACTCCGAGCTAGTTACTTTTGGATGACTATGGAGACGGACTGCATCCAATATGTCTGGAAATGCCACTGCTGCCAGATACATGCAGACATGATAAAGGTACATCTGAATGAGCTTAATGCAACAAGCTCGCTATGTCCGTTTGCCGCTTGGGGAATGGATGTTATAGGAGCAATCGAGCCCGCTGCTTCCAACGGACACAGGTTCATCTTAGTAGCCATCGACTATTTCACCAAATGGGTCGAAGCAGCATCTTACAGAGCAGTGACTAAGAAAGTTGTGGCAGACTTTGTTCGCGACCATATTGTTTGTCGATTTGGAATTCCAGAGAAAATCATCACTGATAATGGCTCCAACCTCGTGACTTGAGGAAATCTATATGTGAAACCTTCAAAATCAAACACAAGAATTCCACAGCCTATAGGCCGCAGATGAATGGAGTTGTAGAGGTCGCCAACAAGAATATCAAGAAGATACTAAGGAAAATGATAGAGAAGCATAAGCGGTGGCAAGAGAAGCTATCATTTGCTCTATTGGGGTATCGCACCACAGTCCGCACATCAACCGGGGCAACCCCCTATATGCTGGTTTATGGTACAGAAGTCGTCATTCCCGCTGAAGTAGAAATTCTTTCTCTAAGGATCATACAGTAAGCTGAGCTTGACGACGCAGAGTGGGTAAAAAGTCATTATGAGCAACTAGCCCTTATAGATGGGAAAAGAATAAATGCAGTTTGTCATGGTCAACTTTATTAGAACAGAACGTCCAAAGCCTTCAACAAAAGAGTCAAGCTGAGATAGTTCACACCGGGACAACTAGTGCTAAAGAAGATTTTCCCGCATCAAGATGAAGCAAAAGGGAAGTTCTCTCCCAACTGGTAGGGTCCATACATGGTTCACCGGGTCCTGACAGGAGGAGCCCTCATACTTGCAGAAATGGACGGAGAAGTCTGGCCAAAGCCGATCAATTCAGATGCAGTCAAGTGTTACTATGTGTAATCTTATGCTTTCCTATATGATGTAAATTGAACTACACCTGACCTGATTCCTATTTAAGAGGGGATACGTAGGCATCCCTATGGGTTCAGTCACAATTCAATAAAAAAATTTTTATTTCCCCCTGTGATTGGAAACTGGGGCAGAATTTTGAGGAGGACCCTCAAAAAATCTGAAGTTTATTTCAGCCAATTATTGCTGGCAGCATTTAGAAGCAGCAACCCAGTAAACTGGGGCAGAATTTTGAGGAGGACCCTCAAAATTTCGTAGCAAGAAAGGGTTGCAATGTCCTGAACCACGTCACAGTCGTCGGTTCATCTAAAGAAAACTATTCTTAATTATGTACTTATGTTATGCTTGTACTAAATCATGCATGTTTATTACTAAAATTGCCTTGTTTAGCGACGCTACCCCAATGATATATACAGTAGGATGCAGAGCACTTGGGTTGCAAAATCATCAAATATACTATACCCTCATATTGTTTAGGAATACAACTCTCAGAACTGTTGCATTTACTCACAGCTGCTATCCACACACACCAGTGGCATTCCGTACGTCACGATGTCCCCAGCAGTCACAATATTACAATCTACTATCGGCTAAGAAAGCTTTATTACCATTTGCTATTTTTACTTTTTGCATAAGGATACCATTCTGCCTTCCGAGGTTAAGCTCTACCTCCATCTGCAGTCCTGCATTACATAAGGCCAACATTCTACCTTCCGAGACTAAGCTCTGTCTCCGTTTGCATTTATGCATTGCATAAGGCTACCATTCTACCTTCCGAGGTTAAGCTCTACCTCCATCTGCACTCCTACATTGCATAAGGCCACCATTCTTCCTTCCAAGACTAAGCTCTGTCTCCGTCTGCATTTCTGCATTGCATAAGGCTACCATTCTGCCTTCCGAGGTTAAGCTCTACCTCTATCTGCACTCCTGCATTTCATAAGGCTACCATTCTACCTTCTAAGGTTAAGCTCTACCTCCATCTGCATTCTTGCGTTGCATAAGGCTACCATTTTACCTTCCGAGGTTAAGCTCTACCTCCATCTGCATTCTTGTATCGTATAAGGCTACCATTCTGCCTTTCGAGGTTAAGCTCAAACTCCATACCACATTTGCATGGCTGAAAGATCGCCGCCTCTACATTTGCATGGCTGAAAGATCACCACCTTTACATTTGCATGGCTGAAAGATCTCCACCTTCTGCATTGCATAGGCTGAAAGATCGCCAAACTCTGCATCTCATGGGCTGAAAGATTGCCAAACTGTCCAAAGGCGTCATTGTTCGGAGGCACCATTTTCATAGCCCGAGAACACCATGCCATGGCATGAGGATCCCCTTTTTTTAATCTTTTGCATATCATATTCAAAGGCATCATAGTTTGGATGCATCATTCTCATAGCCCGAGATCATCATTTCATGGTCTGCGAATACTTTATTACATGCTTCATGGCCCAGGACATCATGGTCTAAGGACGTCATCCTAACCGTCCGAAGACAAACATTCATGGTCCGACGAGAATTCGCATCATGTTTAAATTTACGCACAATATACGCTTGCGTTACTTATTTGCAAGTGAACCGACGAGTAACAGCTATCTCGGTATGAGCGATTCCGCCCCAGTTCCCACAACCCTATCAGAATTCAACCATTCGCCCCGTCCTAAATACTACGTCCGTTCTTGAAAGTCTCCATCGGTATACTCCGCCGACGGATCCTGAACTATATATGGCCTGATTCCTGTAGGACCAGGGATATATAGGCAGCTCAGAAAACAGAGCACGACCTAAGTCTCCTTGAACCATTTCGTTCGGTCAAAATTGGCCATCATATCCTTACCTAACAACTCTTTCATCCTTCTCGGGTAAAGAAGGGCAGCTGTTGATACCCAATTTTTTCCTGTATATTTTTCATATTAAAAATACCTTCAAAATAGCATGTATATGCATATGTAAGCATATTCAAATGTTTTACTATTTTTCCTTAATTTTTAGATATTTTTAAATCAATTTATTGCCTATTTTTACCAAGAAAAACCCAACAATTATTCCCAAAATTATCATTTGGTGATTCATTTATTGGATTCACATATTTATACTAAAATA
Organism: Nicotiana sylvestris; assembly: GCF_000393655.2. NCBI lineage: Eukaryota > Viridiplantae > Streptophyta > Magnoliopsida > Solanales > Solanaceae > Nicotiana > Nicotiana sylvestris. Next base: position 41,859,892 of record NC_091065.1, on the reverse strand, counting down.
TAGCTAATATTATTTTTCCATATTTTTACAAATTTGTTTAGTATTTTTAAAGCTAAATTACATATAATTGCAATATTAGCCCCATTTAGATTTAATTACGTTTATATCCATAAAAAATTAGGGCCAATATTTTAATTTAATAATTATGTATTTTTAATCATTTTATTACTTTTAATTTATTTCCAGAAATTATTTTTACTATTTTTATAAAGTAAATAAGGGAAAAATGGCTATTTAAATATTAGCCCATTTTCATTTCAATTTTGGCCGGATTTGGCACCCCAATTAAACCCAACCTGAGGCCCAATTACCCTGACCCAAATCCTAATCTACCAGACCCACGACCCTTTTTAAACAACCCGCTCGGATCCCCATTCAATCCAGGCCGTTGATCAAAATGATCAACGACCACCATTTAACCTTTCTTTTTTAATTCCCCATTACCCCCAAACCCTAGTCATTTTCTCATCTGTAGCCACCTTCGAACCCCCCTTCTCTCTTAATTCTCTTTCAAACTCCCTCTCAAACCCTAGCCGCCACCTTCAACCACCACCCTAAATTCGCCTGAATCAATGGCTTCAAAAGCCATTAAAGGCCTGTATCTACCTCCTATGACTTCTAGCTGCCTGATTATCATGTTTTCAAGGCCAGACCTTGAAGAAGTTTTGGTCCAGACCTGGGTTGGTTTTAGTTCTATGGCTGTCTCCGACCTTGCTCCGGCCAGCCATGGCTATTCGAGCCTGATCTTGAATTCTCTTACTTAGGTCAATGAATTTCCAAGCCTTTCTCACCATATGGGTTCTTCTGAAACCCTAAACTTCGAGGTTCTTCCGATTCTTTTAGATCCGTTGTAGATCTGTGTGTCACGACCCGGATTTCCCACCCTCGAGAGTCGTGATGGCGCCTACTAATGGGAGCTAGGCAAGCCAATCCTTAACTGCTTACATCGTTAACAATTACTTATTTTAACAATTATCAGCGATATCATGAAAGTAATGAAATTAAATAAATATGCGGAAGACTTAACTTTAAAGAAAACTGAACAATAATGCGAGAATCAACCTATTCCTCTACCCAAAAACTGGTGTCACATTACTCACGAACTTCTAAAAGTGCTAAATACAATCGTTTGAAAGAAAATATAAACTGTTTGTCTCGAATATATGAGATAACAGACGGAAATAAAAGATAGAGGAGACGTCGGGCCTGCGAACGCCTGCAAGGCTACCTCAGTGTCTCATTGGACTGAAGGCTGGCTCCCGCGCTACTGCTGCTATCCAAAACCTGGATCTGTGCAAAAGAGTACAGAGCGTAGTATCAGCACAATCGGCCCTATGTGTTGGTAAGTGTCTAGCCTAACCCCGGCGAGTTAGTGACGAGGCTAGGACCAGACTCCAGATAAACCTATATAGTTATATAATATATGGCAAAAAAGTAAACAAGTAATAAGCAGTTAAAGCTGGGGAAGGGGAACATGCTTCGGGGATAGCAGTTAATAGAAATAACAAGGAATAATAAGGAAGCTAGCACTATAACTTCTACCACAAATGAAGAAAATAAAGGCAACTTTCACTTTCCTCTTGTTGCAGGCGTGCAACCCGATCCCATTTCTCATATCTCGTGGTAGGCGTACCACCCGCTCCCATTTCATTCTATCTTGTGGTAGGCGTACCACCCACTCCCATTTCATTATATCTCGTGGTAGGCGTACCACCCGCTCCCATTTCATTATATCTTGTGGTAGGCGTACCACCCGTTCCCATTTCATAATATCTTGTGGTAGGCATACCACCCGCTCCCATTTCATAATGTATTGTGGTAGGCGTACCACCCGCTCCCATTTCATCACACAATCACAAGAAATCCCAACAAGGGAACATAAGTAATACAATAACTTCCCAGCAAGGGAACAAGGATATCAAAGTAGCCATCCCGGCAAGGGAGAATCAACTATAACCAATCTCACTTTGCTAGTACTCAGTTCAATTAATGGGAATACTTAATCATAGAGGATCATTAATTAAAGTTTACAATGTGTCATTCAAAAACACAACAACTTTCAAGTTAAGACCCACGGTCATGCTTGACACCAACGTATAGATACTCGTCACCATGCCTATACATCGTACTCAACAAGAAGCAAGTAGCAAATATGACTCAACTCCTAATCCCTCAAGCTAGGGTTAAACCAAACACTTACCTCGATGCCTTGAACACCACTCAAGTCTCAATTATAGCTTTACCTCTTGATTCCACCACCAATCTGCTCGAATCTAGTCACAAGTTGCTTAATTACATCAATAAATGCTAAACGAGTCAACCCCAATGCATGAAAATGAGTTTTCCAAAGTTTTACCCAAAAGTCAAAAATTACCCCCGGGCCCACGTGGTCGAAACCCGAGGTTCAGACCAAAACCCGATTACCCATTCCCCCACAAATTCCAGTATATGGTTTGTTTTGAAGTCGGGCCTCAAATTGAGGTCCAAATCCCCTATTTAGAAAAATCTAGGTTCTACCCAAATCACCCAATTTCTGCATGAAAATCTTTGATTTGAAGTTGAAATCATGTTAACAGATGTTAAGAAGTGAAGAAAATAAGTTAGAAATCACTTACCAATCGTTTCGGAGAAGAAGAGTTGTTTGGAAAATCGCCTCTTTTGTTTTGGGGTTTTGAAAAGTGTAAAATAACTGAAATTCACGTGTATTTATACCCCTCTGAAGTTCCCACCGCGGACCGCGCAAGAAGGACCGCGGTCGCACAGGATTCCTTAAGGCCTGCGGATCTATGCCCCGCGCGGACCGCGCAAAGCCGATCGCGACTGCGCAGCACCCACCGCAGACCGCGCAAAGGCGACCGCGGCCGCGCTGGCCTCTTCGCGGCCACACGCATTTCCTCGCGGGCCGCGCAAAAGGGTTCAGAGACCTATCAAAATTCCTGAACCTGCAACATCTGATCTTTTAAAGCCTAAGGCATCCCGGAACCTACTAGAAACTCACCCGAGCCCTCGAAACTCTAAACCAAGCATGCACACTACCTCAAAAACACCCTACGAACATATTTGTGTGATCACATCACCAATGTAACATCATGAACATCAAATTGAGCCTTAAGATCAATGAAATTTCTCCGAAATACCTTTCAAACATCAATTTCCCAATTAGGGTTCGGATCGCGTCAAACGACGTCCGTTTTCAACCAAGTTTCACAGGAATGACTCAACTCATATATAAGACCTGTACCCGGTGCCGGAACCAAAATATGGGCCCGATACCAACATGTTCTGATCAAATTTCATTTCAAATTTCCCTTTTTTTTAAAACATTTTTAGAAAACAATTTCACTTAAAAATTCATAACTCGGGCTTGGGACCTCGGAATTCTATTCCAGGCTTACGCCCATGTCCCATATTTTCCTACGGACCCTCCGGGACCATCAAATTGCAGGTCCGGGTCGGTTTACCCAAAATGTTGACCGGAGTCAAACTTATTTATTTCGAGGTAAAAACTTAGAAATTTTCACAAGATTTCACATTTAAGCTTTCCGGCTACGTGCCCGGACTGTGCACACAAATCGAGGCGACTCTAAATGAGGTTTTCAGGGCCTCGGAGATAGATTTCAATTAGAAACAGGTGATGACCCCTTTGGGTCGTCACACTATGTTTACTCTAAACTTCTAAACGTTTTCTCAAAGTTTCTTTCAAAACTTTACCTTCAAAACCTTTATCTTTTCCGATTTAGGGTTTGGTTAAGTTATTTAGAAGCTTTCTTTGATCTTTAACATGTACTGTATTTCTTTATGTTGTTCTTCTACTGGAGTGTGCATGATTAAAAGTCTTAGTTCCTTCTTGAGTTTTCTGATTTTATTTTGTTGATATTTTTGACTGATTTACTTGTTTTCATCTCTATACTCGAGTGATGGTGAAAACCCTAAAATTTGGGGTTCATTCGAGTCTTGAGACTATTTGCTATGTGATTTACTCGTTCTTCATACTCTGAATTCGATGGGTTTCAAAACCCTAATTCCTTTGAACCTAGTCAAGTTTCTAAAGTTGTTTCACCTGTTGCTCGACTGAATTTCAAAATCTTTTGTTTCTTTATATGATTCTGACTTCCTGCTAAACTCTATAAGGTCTTTTACTTGACCCCTTTTGCATACTATTTGATACTCTCTCTTTTATCTATTACTAAATTACTAATATTGGCCTATGTGACTACCATGTTTCGGTAGTCCACTACTTACTGATTTTGTGATTGCGTGACACTTCTCTTTGTCATAGATTCAGCCTTGCATGCCTATTGTTTATGCACTCTTTATATGCTAAATTTCCCTCTGAAATGACCTTCAATTGTGGACTTATTTCAAACCTCCTTGTGTAATGCTGATTGATTCTTTCCTTGTTTTACCGATTTCCCTGTTTCTTGGACCAATTTGAACACTTTCCTTTGAACTTTTGATCCCTACCTTTTCTACTCAATTTGATTAATTCCCTTACCTTGATTACATTGGTATTTGATTCTTACAGACCTTTCCTTGATTAGAATTTGATGAACCTAGTCTCTATTACCTATTGTGTACTTGTACTATGCTGAAGATACTTCCTTATTGGGCATATTTAGCCTTATGTGATTTCTTTCCTTATTTGACACTTGCATGTTATCGTTTGACTTTAACTCCTTAATTAAAGGAAGCTCTTATACGGATTGATTTTAATTGGTACACAGTTCCATAATTATTTTCTTGCCTTATTTTTCTGCCTGTTTTCACACTATAAATACCCTGCTCTTTCATTACATATAAAATAGGCTTATTTCTGAAATCACTTACATTCAAAATCATTCTCTTGCTTTACTACTTGTATTGTGGCCTGTCTTCAAAGTCCTGCTACCTGCTTTTACTATATTTTGCTTCTCTAAACTGGTATGTTCTAATTAAGATTTCAGCATCAACTACAATATGTTTACCTAATACTTTTGCCTTCTTGTCTACCTACTGCTTGTGATAAATTTAGTACTTATTTTAGCATGTTGTAATCTCACTCTACCTGTTTTGAATCTATTTTGTGTCCTAAACGCTACCTCGATATGTTTGATACTGATGGCTTGTTTGAGGCATGACAGTATTAAGCATTACTGTCTATGACTCAAACTTGATTCCCCTGGTATCATAGCCTCTGTGTTATCATTATGTATTGTGTATTTTGGTTGATTTTGTAAGCATAATAGCACTCCTTAATGCTATGCATGCCCAGAATTAACTAATGTCTAAGTACATAGGCTCTCTGCAAGTTCCCAACCCCTGAATCCCTTTTGTATAAAATTATCAACTTGTTTATGCCTGTTTCCCCGCACCTCCTTCCCTCTCCTTTATTCCCTCAGAACTCTGTTTCTTCACTTGCAATCTCTTTTAGATTTAAGTTCTGCCCCCCCCCCCCCTTATGAGCCTTGCCTTGGGACCCTCTGAACTCCCTATGAACTTGGACACTTGAGGGCTGGCCCTTCCACACTGCCCTTGTCCCTATTCTGGTAATACAATTTGGGTGTGAGCACTGCCCGGAGTCTTATTGAGGCTCTTAGGGAACTCTGACACACTCAAATTGGAGAAAGACTTTGGATCAATGGTCTTTGAGTTGGTTTGTCTTGTAACTCAGAGAGGAAGTCAAGAATCAGGCCTCCTCCGGTTGTACTTTCTTTGTATTTTTTCTTTCTGATGTAATTTATTCTGGTTTGTAATAAGTTGTAATAAACACTTGGAGCTGGCTAGTGAAAAATGGTGGGTGACTATGCATGCAAAGGGTAGAAATCACGCCTATAGGACTATTCTAATTCTGCATATTCAACTACATATAGAAACCACGCCTGTAGGACTGTTCTAATTCTGCATATTTAGCTACATATAGAAACCATGCCTATAGGAATGTTTTAATTTCTGCATACTCAACTACATATAGATACAATGTATACAAGGTTTTCTACATTTCGACACTACGTCTATAAGGCTCTAAAATCAGCAATGCATAGAAAGCATGCCTATAGGAGTTTCTAAATGAATCTGATTCGCTTCACTCAGTGTTAGCTATAAAATCAGTAATGGTAGATGCTATCACCTGCAGAATCTGCAACCAATTTATTTAATTTTGTGCATTCTGCATCTCTTTTAATAATCTGAGTCCCTCACTTAGCCAGTTTAACAAGTATGCATATAGGATCTCAAATAATTCATTCTAAGTTTTACTGTCTCATTACCTTCTGAATTCGGTAGATATCATACCTATAGGACCCCGTCTAAACACTTAGGCAATCCTTAGAGCAATAATTGAAACTGAATCTGCTTCTGTTAATTATTACAACCAGCAGGCAGGCCTGATTCGGACTTCTTATATGAGTTATGCTATAAACTAAAACTGCCTCAACAATCTCATCTCCCTCGTCTTTAATAGTTTTTAAATCAGACCTAAACAGTACGTGCAAAACATGCTATTTTATGTGTTTTGAAGAGGTATACATGAGCCTCTGCTTGTTTATATGTTTCCCCTAAACATGCATATGTGTTTTGTATGTCGCTTTAGAATTTTTACCTTTGAAACTCCAAATAAGCCCAACATCCCTCCCTTTTAGGATTAGTAGTCCTAAGTGCCTCCGAGACTGATAGGAATGGGACGGGTAATAGCATGCAATAAGTAATCTAGACCAATCTGTACTTTAATACCTTAACGGGGTGGAAAGGGTAGATATGGATATGATGACCACGCGATAATGTCATGTGTAGCCCCTCATTGAGGAGTGATTACCGGACATTTTGTGGGGTGATCCATATTTTAAATAAACCTAGGAACCCCCTTCTCTTTATTCTTTAGCATTTCAATTCTTTCTTTTAAAAAATCAGCTTTTCTGTTTGTTCTTTCAAACTTTGTTTACTTTCAAACCATTACGTGAAATCCCCTCTTATTTGAGCCTTATTTGTCGACATGTTAATTGCACCAAATTCACAATAATTGTCTGGCCGGGAACCACACTAGTGGATTCTGAGGAGTGCCTAACACCTTCCCCTTAGAATAATTTCAAGCCCTTACCCTATCTCTGGTTATTCAAATCAAACTCTTTTGGTGTCCTAATGCACTTTAAATTATTAGGTGGCTACTCTTTAAAATTCAAACCTAGTTCCGAAAAGGAACGAGTTGTTCTTCCAAATGTCATAAACCTGATTTCGCGAGAAAAAAAGGGGGCGCGACAATGCTCTCAGAGGCCTGGTGATGTTATGAAACATGTACCTATGAATGACATGACATTCTTACGTATATGCATGACACTATAATTATTTCATAATTTACAGAGTTATCCGGACTTACAGGTTGAGTCATTTACTCTATGTTTCTTCCATGTCTTTTATGTACTTATTTATGTGCCTTACATACTCGGTACATTATTCGTGCTAACATCCCTTTTGCCTGGGGACGCTACGTTTCATGCCCGCAGGTCCCGATAGACAGGTCGAGAGTCCTCCAAGTAGGCTATCAACTCAGCAGAAGATTTTGGTGCGCTCCATTTGCTTCGGAGTTGCTTGTTTTGTCATTATGATTTAGACGCGTATTGTTTTGTATGGCAGGGCCCTGTCCCAACCTTTATGTTAAGTGTGTACTCTTAGAGGCTTGTAGACAGATGTCACGTATACGAATTCTTGTATGGCCTTGCCTGCCTATGTTTTGAGTTTACAAATGATCATGTTGACCTTATAGGCCCGTATGTCACATGTATAAGTTTTTATGTCAGGTTGTGTCATTTTATATTGATTATTCCCTTATATTTATTCTGGTTAGCCCATGACGACTCGTTTGGCCCATTTGCCAATGAAAGTACAATAAGAAAGATATGTTATGTTGGTACTCGGTTAAGTAAAGGGCACCGGTTACCCGTCGCAACCCATCAGTTTGGGTCGTGACAGGTGCCTAGCCTAGTATGAGGTACCTGGATTTGCATAAACAGATGAGCAAAAATGTAGTATGAGCATGCCACAATGGTATCCAGTAAGCATCAAGCCTAACCTCGGTATAGAAGTGATGAGGTCAGGTCAAGACACTTACTAGGATAAGAGAATAAATTGAAAAAGTATAATACAGTCTAAGAATATAATAAGGAAGATGCGACAATAAAGAAATACAACAAGATAGAGTACAACTGAATTTAAAACATTAAATGCAACTAGGAAGGAATACATAATAAGAACATCATTGAAACAATGCGCACAATAAAAGTGAGGTAAATGGGTGATAACAACTGTCACACCTCCTTTTTCTACCTACACCCCATAAAGGGCGTATAAATATAAGGGAGTTTTTCCAATTAAAGGACAATCGAAACGGAATTTATTATTAAAAGATTCAGAGTCGCCATTTGGGAGATTTATGGTGTCCCAAGTCACTGGTTTAGAATCCCAAATCGAGGAAAGATTGACTCTGTTTAACAGTCCGCGAACCAGAAATCCGGGTAAGGAATTCTGTTAACCCGGGAGAAGGTGTTAGGCACTCCCGAGTTCCGTGGTTCTAGCACGGTCTCTTTGATTATACTTGGCTTAACTAAATTGTTTAATTACTGAACTTAGAACCTACGTGCATTTACCTCTTTTAATTAAGAAAGTATCTTGAAACAGGTCACGCGTACTGTACCCATTTGCTTGGCGCGTCAAAAATCATGTCTCGCGAACGTGTCCAAAATTAATAACGCTTACTTATTATTAAGAAAGTTTGATCGAAGTTGCATGAACGCATTCTCCGATTTTGATTTTAGAATCGTAATCATGTCACGCGAACGTGTCCACAATCACGATACTAGTATATTAAACATGCCTAAAGCAAATTACGAACATTTGTCATTCTTATATCTAAGTCATAAGATTAATACGAGGGTCATGGATGATTAAATTGGATGGCACACCTCAGTCTATTTTTAAGAAACTATATTTAATTAAAGCGGACTATTAATAACAATTTATTATTACGATAAAGTTTGGTCGAAGTTGCGCGAACGCATACTCTGGTTTGTTTTTTTAGAATCGTAATTATGTCACGCGAACGTGTACACAATTACGATGATTCAATCAATCTATATTAAAACATGAACGCGAATTTAATCTCAATTCTACTTTACCTCATCTAAAATCCAAGTCCAATTGTCAAGTGAATCACATTAAGGAAATCCAAGTAAGCAACTGATTTTTCTTTTTAACATAACGGTCCAGCAGTAGAAGAGATTAGTAGAGCTTGATTGTTCCATATCACTAGAATGTTAATTCTAAAGATTTAAAACCTTAATCTCCTAATGAGTCATCGCAACAGAATTCAAAACTCAAATCAGCCAGTTGTTAGCCTGTTACACTGTACAAGACAAACAAATGCCATAGTAAGATTAATTGCATTGCAGAATAGTTGGAGAAATGTCCATCTTTAGGTGAATTCCAGATAATAACATATTATTAGGTTCAACCTTGTCCTTTATCACAAGCTTCCGTTTCCAAGTCTAAGATTCTACTGAAGCCCACTTCTTGATTTTTGGATGAAATCTTTACGCAATTTTTAGCTCTCAGAAATTCAGACCAAGGACTTACGACTTCTGTTTACTCTAATCAGACGAAAGCAATGTTAGTTAGTGTCTTTAATTAACAATCTAAACCACCCAAATTAACCCAAATTACACCGAAATACAGGAGATCAACAACTAAACAATTGAAAATATTTCCAGTAACTCCACATTAATGAACGAACTATAAACTCAACATCCAAACCAAATTCATAAGAAAATCATGTTATTCTATTATAATAAGCAAAATATCGAGTTAAAGAAAGAACGAAAACTTTTCAATCGCCAGATTCAAATGTTAAACTTCCAAATTCGCGCGAACAACAACAGCAAAGTCGAGCAAGAAATCGCAAGCAAAATCAAAACCTCGAACCGGAAACCTCGTCGAATTCGGAACAGACTACCTTCAATGGTGACCTCCACACGATTCAAACTCAAATTTGACTCCAAACATCAATTAAACTCCATGTTGCAGAAAACTAAGAACCAAATCGAGAATGGAGAAGACGAAGTAGTTTTTGTACTATTTTCGATTTTTGTTCGTGTCTATCTATTCCAGCTCTAAGCTCGTTCCCTCACTCTATTTGTGTGTGCGTGTCTGTTCTCCGGCGGGCTACTGGTTCAGTGAAGGTGGCTGGAGATGGGTCTGGCCGGCGGGTTTGGGTGGAAACGGCGGAAAGGTTCAGTTGCCGGTGTTGTGTCTGAGGTGTTGCGGTTACTGGTGAGTTTTGTTGGCTAAGGGGTCACGAAGAAGAAGACAATGAGGAGGGGTCCTTATTTGTTCTTACAGCGCTGTTGAGTATATTGGGGGTCTCTTGGAGAAGACGACATGGGGGGGTCTGCATTGTGAAAAGCTGTGCAACTTTTTCTTCCTTTTTCCGAGTCCTTTTCTTCGTTCCCCCCAATTCTTAAGTGTTAAGCTTTCTTTTATAGTGTAGAGTCTAGGTTGTAGGTTTTTAGGTTAAGGGGTATGGGGCTAGGAATTATGGGCTTGGCAATTATGGGCTAGGTCCAAAATTAGGCCTAAAGATGGGTTGCTCGAGCCCAAGCTCTATTCTTTCGTTGCGAATGAGATTAAAAATACGGGCCCATTTGTTAATTATTCCTACTATTCAAATAATTATTAAAATAAAACTAACCATTAAAACAAATCTATTTTGGTATTTTCAAATATTATATTAAAATAAAAATACGATACTATTGTTGTATATATTTTTTAAGATTTTTTTTTATATTAAAAATGACTACAAAACATTAATGAACCTATTTTTGTGATTTTTTGTTTTCTTGTAATAAAATAAAGTAAAAGAGTCAAAATTACTTAAAATATCTATATTATGCCTAAATTAAATATTTTACGCTAATATATAAAAACTCTTGGGGAGGGTCAAAAATCACATGTCTACTGCTGCCCCTCTTTGACTGGAAACGTACAGAGTTTTTAGACAAAGACTGTCTAGACATGTTTTTTGACCCGACCCTTATTTGGAGAGACTAAAACCGAGAAAGAGGGGAATGTGACCGAGCCCTGGTATCTGGGCTGCCTACATATCCTTGGCTATAAAGGAATCAGGCCACGTGTAGTTCAGTGATGAGTGGGATGACGGAGTATGCCGAGGTGGAGATCCGGTCGAGGTGCCGTTCCGCCGAGGTTCCGGTCCGCAGTCCCTGTTGTTACATCAAAATCAAAACATAAAAAAGACTAGCTAAGCCTATCAATTACAAGTTACAAGATTCCTATCTATAAGTCTTCTGAAGCTTGATCTTGAGTCTTGAGTGGTTCTTCATACAGACTTTAGATTTGAACCTTCACGCTCGCTAGTTGCAGGTGCTAGCTCGTTCTTCTACAGCTTTTTGGGTCAAGACCGGACATGTAGTGCTTGTGACATCGGCCATGTCTTGAGCAGCTCACATCCTTCATCAACTTCTGAATTGCATTCTGAATTGAATTCCCTTTTTTTCCAGGTGGGCGCCTGATTGCTGAACTTGAACCGTCTTCTCTTGTTACTTGACACTGTTTTCCCTTGCACTTTGAACCATTTTCCCTGAAACTTGAACTGTCTTCCTTCAAAACTGCTTTCCCTTGAAACTCGAGTTGTCTTCCTTCGATACTGCTTTCCCTAGAAACTTGAGTTGTCTCCCCTTATTCTCCAGGTGGGTGCCTGATTACAACAAAATAGACAAAACAAAGAAATTTTTTCTGCCCCAGTTTGCACTAGGAATATTTGTGAGTTGTTAGCAAAATTATAAACCACTTGTACTATTGATGCAGTGATGAAATTAAACTAAAGAATAGACTAGAAAAACTATAAACTAAGCTTGACTAAAGTAAAAACTGACCCTATTCTCCAGGCGGGGCTCCCTGACTGCTGACGTGAAATGTATTCCCTGCTCTTCAGGCGGGCTCCTGACTGCTGACGTGAAATGTATTCCCTGCTCTTCAGGAGGGCTCCTGACTGCTGACTTGAAATGTATTCCCTGCTCTCCAGGCGGGCTCCTGACTTCAACTTGAAATGTATTCCTTGCTCTCCAGGCGGGCTCCTGACTTCTAACTTGAAATGTATTCCCTACTCTCCAGGCGGGCTCCTGACTTCAAGATAGACAAAACAAGGAATTTGAAAGCTAAAATTTAAATTGTACTCCCTTGTTCTACAGGCGGGCTCCTGACTGCTACGCTTGAAAGTATTCCCTGCTCTCTAGGCGGGCTCCTGACTTCAACTTAAAATGTATTCCCTGCTCTCCAGGCGAGCTCCTGACTTCATAATAGACAAAACAAGGAATTTGAAAGCTAAAATTTAAATTGTACTCCCTTGTTCTCCAGGCGGGCTCCTGATTGCTAACTTGAAAGTATTCCCTGCTCTCCAGGCGGGCTCCTGACTTCAAAACATAGCAAAGAATTTGAAAAATAAAACTTTAAATTGTACTCCCTTGTTCTCCAAGCGGGCTCCTGACTGCTGCGCTTGAAAGTATTCCCTGCTCTCCAGGCGGGCATCCTGACTGCTGACTTGAAATGTATTCCCTGCTCTCCAGACGAGCTCCTGACTTCAACATAGACAAAAACAAAGAAAATTTTCTGCCCCAGTTTGGTGGCTGGGGACAGATGTGATTGTAAAACTAAATCATATTACCAAGTATTACTAAGGATTTGAAAGCTAGGTCCCATTATTCAGGGGGGTCCTGACAACTCTTAACTAAACGACAATTTAAAATCTAAGTTATATCTTCTACAGGTGTGACTTCTGCTAAATCTTGCTATCTAAGAGGATCTTTAAACTACTTCCCATTATCTAGGAGGGTCCTGAAAATCAAAAGTCCAATTTTATCTTAAGAGTGACAACTTTTAGGCTGAATTATACTACCCTACAGCAGACTTTACACTAAATGTTGTTATCTAATCGAAATCTTAAAGCTAAGTCCAATTATTCAGGAGGGTCCTGAAAACTCGTAATTAAATCCTATCTCGAACATGCAAACTTCTAAACCAACTTATATTCTTTTGGGATACATTTATGCTAGATTATGCTATTTTCTGAACTTTAAACTAGGTCCCATTTTCCAAGAGGGTCCTGAAAGTTTACGGTCAAACCTGTTTGGTGACTGCCTTTCTTCATGGAGGGTTTCTCCGTAACAAACGAGTTTTCTGCCCCTGTTACAAATCAAAGAAAAATCTTGTCAGCTTAACAATATGGTGGTTGGTTTGTGGCCTTGACTTTGAGGATGGTTGCTCCTTCACTTCTCATGATAACTGATTTTCCCTCGAGGACCTTGCTTGCTTATGGACTAGCCACTTTCTCTGCCATCCTTATCACAGAAAATGCCCCTTCTTCGTTCAGACCCAATTCCTTCTATCTGTTGCATTGCTCCGAGCAATATGCGCACCTTTGAGAAAAACCAAACTTCTTTGACAGAGGGTTTGGCATTTTTATATGAATCGACTTCAACATGTCCAATTGCTTCAACTTTTGGAACAAACTGGCGTATGACACTCCCAATGGGGTGAAAGCCTTTTCTTTTTTCAGCAACCTCTCATTCTTAAATGCTTGATTGGGCCGGAAACCTGATCCAGGGGGTTTTCGGTAGGCTCGTGGGGGTGGATAGACATTTTGTCGAGATGGGTACTGAGAGAGTGATGAACGATTTTGGGAGTTCCGTGGAGAGAAGTTTCATTGGGGAGGATCATCTCGTGCATCAGGATATCCATGGGGACGATGTCGAGGCTGGAAGTGTTGATCAGGAAAGCCCATCGGATCATCTTTTCTGTTTCTCTTTCTTCCTCCAAAGCTTACTGGGATGTTCTGAATGTCTTTCGAACAACTCATGATTTTGACTGATTTGATTCCCTCTTCTACCAGCTCCCTCATTTTTAACACATCATTGAAAGGCTTTCCCAAGGCCGAGATTAAATGACTGAAGTAGGTGGCCCCCTGGGCTTTTAGGAAGAGCTCAACCATTTCTTCTTCCCCAATCGGGGTATTGACTCGAGCAGCCTGCTCCCTCCATCTGAGTCCGAATTCTCTAAAGCTTTCCTCCGGCTTCTTTTCCATTCTAGATAGGGAGGAGCGGTCTGGGGTAACGCCTGATCTGTACTGAAAGTATCGAACAAAATCTTGAGCCATGTCACCCAATGTAGGCCAATTACCAATATCTTGACGATTATGCCATTCCAAAGATTTCCCAGTCAGGCTCTCACTGAAGTACACCATCAACAAATCATCTTTCTTGCCAACACTTCTCATTTTATTGCAATAATCCCTCAAATGGGCCACCGGATCCCCACACCCATCATACAAGTTAAACTTTGGCACTTTAAACCTCGCAGGCAGATGAACGTCGGGGGATATAGACAATTCTTTGTAGGACATGCTGCCCTGATCTTCCCTTCCTTGTTTGTTCTTCGAGGATTGTTCTATGCCTTTCAGCCTCCTGGGTATCCCCTCTTTCCTTTCTCTTCCTGTGAACCTTTCATTTTCAACATGCAACTTATCCCGAGGGCTCTGTTTGTATGAGTTGGGAACTTTGTGGGCAACCTCTGAGGGGTAATATCGGGCATCATGAGCTTTGCGTGGGTGTTCATTGTTGGGGATGGTGGAAAAGACAGGAGGGCAATTTTTGGGAAAGGTAATTGGAAGATGAGTGATGGAGCTACTAGGGTGGTTGGGAAAGCCAGGGTAAACGGGTGAATCTGGAGAGTATGGGGGATTATCTGGCACTGTGACCGGTGTTTGGGTAAGGGTAGCATTTAGGAAGCTCGGTGGTGGCGGGGGTGGTGCCCTCCCAGTCATCCAGGCCTTATACATGTCCGCCATGTGTTGTCTTAACATCCTCACCTCTTCAACCAACCCATTGTCCTGTTCAACCAATTGCTTTTGGGCACCTGTATCAACCAACTCAGTTCTGTTGTTGTCTGCCATTGCCTTTTGACTTTGGGTTGTGGAGAAGAGTTACCACTTTAAAAACCACAACCAACCACTCTTCTGCTATGAATATAACAAAATGAAACCATCACGTTAGCGTTAGGGCATTTAACATAAGATAATCTCACTTCATGTGCAATGCACCTAGCCACAGTTATCGGTTCTAAAATGACTTCGAGGGTACAAAGGTCAGTTGGCATCATCCCAATTCGTTCATTTCAGCCTCTCTTTTCTTTGTTTTTCTATCACTTCTTAGCTCGCTCATTTTCCTTCCCCTTTTTCTTTCTGATTATCGCTCTTTTTCTTCCTTCTCATTTCTCACATCCCATGACTTCACCTTTTTTTTTTCTTTCTCTTTTTCCGTTTCCCTTTTTCTTTTCTTTTTTTAACAGTAAAAAAAAATGATTCGATCGAACCCTATGTAGGTTGCCTACATATCATGACCCCGCATGAATCAGATCTTTGCGTAGTTATGGAAGATAAGGAATAAAATAAACAAACTAACATTCTCTTTTTCATTTTCTTTTTACCTTAGTGACTACTCTGATGAGAAAAAGAAATAAAAGAAGCAAATCCTTTTTTTTTGAATTTTCTAGACTGAATGCTCTATAACCTATTCTAAACTCAAGCTTAACGAGCATGTATTTTTCCTTTTTGAAACAAATACTCTATGAGAAATTATTAAGGAAAATCCCTACAAGGGAAAAATATTTTTTTTTTGATTTTTTTTCTTTCTTAAGAAGGAAACCTAAAGGCTAGACCAAAGAAAAATATTTTGAATTTTCACTTGATATCCTGAAGAAAAGACTTCGAAACAAGAAATGAAAAAGATAAAAAAAAACTGTTTTTGGATTTGAATTTTTGATTACCTAAGGAAGAAACTCTAAAAATAAACCAAAGAAAAAGTATTGTTATTTTCTTTTTCTTATATGTGCAATGTCCTAAAGTTCTAATAAAAATAAAAGAATTTTTTTTTCTTTCAAGTCATCTTTCATCAATTTCCCAAAGGAAAACCTCAACAGAAAATCTTTTGGATTTAATATCTTAAAAGAAAACTTTTAAAGAGGTACTAAAGAAAATTCTTTTTTTTTTTTTTTAATTTTTGGTCTTAATATACTAAAGGAAATATAAAAGCAATTTTTATTTTGATATTAATTGCCTAAAGGAAAAACAACCTCAAAGGGAATTTTTCATTTATAGAACTAGTATTCTAAAGAAAACTTATAACGAAAATATAAAAACGCAAAATTTCTTCTTCTTTTTTTTTTTTTTTTTTACTTTTAACACATTTCCAAATACCAAATAAGGAATACAATAACAAAAGACTAGGCAAACCTAAAAGACCGAATACTACTATACATGACTAGAAAGTAAAACATGAACAATTGACTCAAAAATATAAAATGACTCCTCGAGCAACTTCTGAATGCAATGATCCTGGGGTATCTGTCATGCCCAAACTCCAGTAAGTAAATCCACACCTGTATAAGAAAACTTAAACCAACAGTATGTGAGACAATAATACTCCCTACTGGATACATGCAAGACATAATTGAGGCTATTTTTGCAAAATGACTTATTTGGACAAAAGGTGGTTAGAAGTGCAAAATTTGGCTAAGACCCCGCAATGCCAGGAACCTAAGATTTGCTAGGAAGACCGGACCCTATGTGGGCTGCCTACGTATCACGCCCCGAAAGACGAGAATCAGGTATGCGTAGTTCAGGCAAATTGGATACGGGCGAGAATAATAATAAAAAACATTAATTCATAGAAATCACATTTTTTCTTGAAAAATGACGAAACATGCAAAATCTTTTTGAATTTTCTTTTTCTCTCTTTCTTTTTTGATTTTTGATTTTTGAAAAATGATGAAAAAGTGCAAAATCGTTTTTTGAATTTTTCATGTTTTTTTTGTCTTTTTTCTTAAAAATGTAACAAAAAACATAACTAGACCCTACTTGCATTATTTTCACACTTCCCCTTCTCTTTTTTCTTTTTTTTTTCTCCTTTCTTTTTTCATTGTTTTTTTTCCCTTTTTTTTTTCTTTTTTTCACTTCTTCATTTACCCTCAGTTATCATTGGTCCGCCAAATGACCCTTTTACCCTTGAATAAATGCAACATGTGGCACATAGGATGCATCAAGATGGTCTGTTATTTTGGGTACACCTGTCCTAGACGGACCCAACCCCTGTGTTGAGTCCCCTAAGTCAAATGCACATGATGCAAACAAACGTTCCTACTAGGAATCCGTCATGAGGCTGTGTTTTTCTAGGTTTTAAATCCTGGGGTTTTGGTCTGGACTTGGGGTACCCGAGCGGACAACTGGGGCCGAGGAGGGGGCAACGTACCAGGAGCACTGAAGTCTACCTGGCCTTGTCGCTTGCCCAGCCTCGTTCTATTTGGTATAATTTCTACAGAAAAAGAGGGCTACGCGAACGTATGCACCATTTCCAGAAAACTCAGATGGGTGGCGTAAGAAGACAATTATATACAATTCAAATAATATAAAAGCGGTAAACGGATAGGATTTAGCACAAAAGATTCACAGAATACAGTAATATTAACAATAAAGCCAAACAAAATCATATTAACAAGCTCGAATTCTTGAACCCTGAAACAGAGATTCTGGGTTCGTTCCCCAGCAGAGTCGCCAGAGCTGTCACACCTCCTTTTTCTACCTACACCCCGTAAAGGGCGTATAAATATATGGGAGTTTTTCCAATTAAAGGACAATCGAAACGGGATTTATTATTAAAAGATTTAGAGTCTCCACTTGGGAGATTTATGGTGTCCCAAGTCACCGGTTTAGAATCCCGAATCGAGGAAAGATTGACTCTATTTAATAGTCCGCGAACCAGAAATCCGGGTAAGGAATTCTGTTAACCCGGGAGAAGGTGTTAGGCACTCCCGAGTTCCGTGGTTCTAGCACGGTCGCTTTAATTATACTTGGCTTAACTAAATTGTTTAATTACTGAACTTAGAACCTACGTGCATTTACCTCTTTTAATTAAGAAATTATCTTGAAACAGGTCACGCGTACATGTACCCATTTGTTTGGCGTGTCAAAAATCATGTCACGCGAACGTGTCCAAAATTAATAACACTTACTTATTATTAAGAAAGTTTGGCCGAATTTGCGCGAACGCATTCTCTGATTTTGTTTTTAGAATAGTAATCATGTCACGCGAACGTGTCCACAATCACGATACTAGTATATTAAACATGCCTAAAGCAAACTACGAACATTTGTCATTCTTATATCTAAGTCATAATATTAATACGAGGGTCATGGATGATTAAATTGGAGAGCACACCTCGGTCTATTTTTAAGAAACTATATTTAATTAAAGTGGACTATTAATAACAATTTATTATTACGAGAAAGTTTGGTCTAAGTTGCATGAACGCATACTCCGGTTTATTTTTTTTAGAATCGTAATTATGTCACGCGAACGTGTACACAATCACGATGATTCAATCAATCTATATTAAAACATGAACGCGAATTTAATCTCAATTCTACTTTACCTCATCTAAAATCCAAGTCCAATTGTCAAATGAATCACATTAAGGAAATCCAAGTAAGCAACTGATTTTTCTTTTCAACATAACGGTCCAGCAGTAGAAGAGATTAGTAGAGCTTGATTGTTCCATATCACTAGAATGTTAATTCTAAAGCTTTAAAACCTTAATCTCCTAATGAGTCATCACAACAGAATTCAAAACTCAAATCAGCCAGTTGTTAGCCTGTTACACTGTACAAGACAAACAAATGCCATAGTAAGATTAATTGCATTGCAAAATAGTTGGAGAAATGTCCATCTTTAGTTGAATTCCAGATAATAACATATTATTAGGTTCAACCTTGTCCTTTATCACAAGCTTCTGTTTCCAAGTCTAAGATTCTACTAAAGCCCACTTCTTGATTTTTGGATGAAATCTTTACGCAATTTTTAGCTCTTAGAAATTCAGACCAAGGACTTACGACTTCTGTTTACTCTAATCAGACGAAAGTAATGTTAGTTAGTGTCTTTAATTAACAATCTAAACCACCCAAATTAACCCAAATTACACCTAAATACAGAAGATCAGCAACTAAACAATTGAAAATATTTCCAGTAACTCCACATTAACGAACGAACGATAAACTCAGCATCCAAACCAAATTCATAAGAAAATCATGTTATTCTATTACAATAAGCAAAAGATCGAGTTAGAGAAAGAACGAAACCTTTGCAATCACCAGATTCTAATGTTAAACTTCCAAATTCACGCAAACAACAACAGCAAAGTCGAGCAAGAAATCGCAAGCAAAATCAAAACCTCGAACCGGAAACCTCGTCGAATTCGGAACAGACTACCTTCAATGGCAACCTCCACACGATTCAAACTCAAATTCGGCTCCAAACATCAATTAAAATCCATGTTGCAGAAAACTAAGAACCAAATCGAGAATGGAGAAGACGAAGTAGTTTTTGTACTATTTTTCGATTTTTGTTCGTGTCTATCTATTCCAGCTATAAGCTCGTTCCCTCACTCTGTTTGTGTCTGCGTGTCTGTTCTCCGGCGGGCTACTAGTTCAGTGAAGGTGGCTGGAGATGGGTCTGGCCGGCGGGTTTGGGTGGAAACGGCCGAAAGGTTCAGTTGCCGGTGTTGTGTGTGAGGTGTTGTGGTTACTGGTGAGTTTTCTTGGGTAAGGGGTCACGAAAAAGAAGACAATGAGGAGGGGTCCTTATTTGTTCTTACGGTGCTGCTGAGTATATTGGGGGTCTCTTGGAGAAGACGACGTGGGGGGTCCTGCGTTGTGAAAAGTTGCGCAGCTTTTTCTTCCTTTTTCCGAGTCCTTTTCTTCGTTCCCCCCAATTCTTTAGTGTTAAGCATTCTTTTATAGTGTAGAGTCTAGGTTGTAGGGTTTTAGGTTAAGGGGTATGGGCCTAGGAATTATGGGCTTGGCAATTATGGGCTAGGTCCAAAATTAGGCCTAAAGATGGGTTGCTCGAGGCCAAGCTCTATTCTTTCGCTGCGAATGAGATTAAAAATACGGGCTTATTTGTTAATTATTCCTACTATTCAAATAATTATTAAAATAAAACTAACCATTAAAACAAATCTATTTTGGTATTTTCAAATATCATATTAAAATAAAAATACGATACTATTGTTGTATATATTTTTTAAGATTTTTTTTATTAAAAATGACTACAAAACATTAATGAACCTATTTTTGTGATTTTTTGTTTTCTTGTAATAAAATAAAGTAAAAGAGTCAAAATTACTTAAAATATCTATATTATGCCTAAATTAAATATTTACGCTAATATATAAAAAGTCTTGGGGAGGGTCAAAAATCACATGTCTACAACAACAAGAATCACAACCGAGGTACGACCTTGTAATCTAATTTCACAATCACAATGACGATCTTTCTTTATATCACCGCAGGAGCCTTACATTTAGTTTTGAAAATTATTTTTCCTGAAATAGCTACCTGTGTTTTACCCACCTTATCACACCACGTGGCTTCAAGTTGTTCACCTACCAACAATATGCATATCAAGCCCATCTTATCTCGCCGCATGTGTTTCAATCACTAGCCTTATACCATCACATGCGTATCAATATCACAACTCGCACCTCAAGTGTCCAAATTCCACAACTTGCCAAAAGAATCAACAAGGACAATCACAACAACAACCCATGATTCAACCACAATGTATACAAGAGTCTCAGTAATAGCAAACTAAAAATGAATAGCTCAACAAGAATGGTATTTTAGAAATTTACAATTTTACCTCAATATGATCACGATTTTTACAAATTCAACACCAATAACTTAACAAGAAGCTACTCCATGAAAACAACAACTTCAAGTAACCAATTCAACAATCAAAGAAGTAACGGACAATAAGGAAAACAACATCTTCAACTAAAGCATATAAGAGTAATTAACAAGTAAAAGTTGGAACAAGTGTTAACATTGTCAATAAGGCATGTAAGGGTAGATTAATACATCAAAGGGTAGACTAACAATGAAATTATAACATGCTATGAAAAATTAATTAAAGTAATGAAAAGAGTCCAATTAGCCTAAACTGGTCAAATACCACATATAGCCCGTGTATCCACTCATCTCCTTGCGTACATGGCTTTCACATATCACAAATAGCATAATCAACCCAAATCCTAAGGGGTAATTACCCAACACAGAGTTAGGCAAGATACTTACCTCAAACAAGTTAACTCAATCCACTAGTTAGCTTTTTCTGCAATATCTATCTCCGAACTGTTCGAATCTAGCCAAAATTATTTTATACCATAAATACAAACCATAGAAAACTATTCCATATAATAAAGTTTTAACTTAAAAGAAAATCAAAAAGTCGACCCCGAGCCCGCATTTTGAAATCCGACAAAAATTACAAAATCCGAACACCCATTCAATAACAAGTCCAACCATAATAGAATTATTAAATTAAAACCTCAAATCGACCTTCAAATCCTCAAATTATATCTTTGGAAGTTTTCATAACTTTCCCCAATTTTTCCAATTCAAAACACTAATTAAATGATAAAACAATAATGGATTCATGTATAATAGTCAAATCTAAGTTAAAATCGGGATCGCTAACTCAAAAGATGAAAAATGGGAACAAAACCTCGATCTGCCCCTTTTTTGCCCAATGATTCCGCTTCTGCGGACAACCAACCACTTCTATGGCTCCGCACATGCGGAAAATCCATCACAGGTGCGGTTTTCACCTAATCCATTACTTTCACCTCTGCGGATATGAGATGCTCCTGAGAGCCTACTTCTACAGTGCTCGCTTGCACCTGCAGTGCAATACCAAAAGCCCAAATTCTGCATCTGTGGTGCCTTTCTGCTTCTACAGATGCACATATGCGTACCATAATCCGCACCTGGGGAAGCAATGCATGTCCAAAACTCGCTTCTGCAGTGCCGCACCCATGGCCCAAATTGTGCAGGTGCGATTCTACCAGATTGAACATTGTTTCAGCAATCAACCAAGTCCAAAGTGGTTCCAGATTCAATCTGAATCACATCCGGGGTCCTTGGGATTGCGTCCAAACATACCATTAAGTTCCAAAACACACAACGAACCTACTCGAGGCCTAAAATTATATCAAACAACATCAAATCGATGGATCACAACCCAATTCAAACCTATTGAATCCATGAACATTCATCTTATAAAACTAACACCGATTCAAACCAAACCAACTCCAATTGACCTCAAATTTTGCACACAAGTCAAAATTGACACAATGGACCTATTCCAACTTCTGAAATTAAAATTAGACCCCGATATAAAAAAAGTCAACTCTCGGTCAAACTTCCCAACCTTCCAAACCTACAACTTTCTAACTTTCGCCATTTTAAGCTAAAATGACCTAGGACTTCCAAATCAATATCCAAACAAGCTCATAATCCCAAAATCACCAAACAAAGCTACTGTAACCATCAAAACTCTATTGCGGGGTCGTTTATACAAAGGTAAAACTCTGGTCAACTCTTTTAACTTAAGCTTTCAACTTTGGGACTAAGGGTCCCAATTCACTTTGAAACTCACTTGAAACTAGACCAACCACCCCGACAAGTCACATAAACACAATATAACATAAAGGAGGCAATAACTAGGGGAACGAGGCTAAGATACTCAAAACAATCGGCCGGGTTGGTCTCCCAAACAAACAGCCTGAAGTTATGAAAGGGTGAGGATAATGGCTACGCATATCATGCTCGGTATCCCAAGTCACCTCCTTGATTGGTTGACCCCTCTACTGAAGCAATATTCTTGGACCTCAACTTTCGGACCTGCCTATCCAAAATGGCCACCGGCTCCTTAATGTAAGACAAATCTTTGTCCAATTGGACTGATCTGAAATCTAAAATATGGGATGGATCACCGTGATACTTCCAGGGCATGGAAACTTGGAACACTAGATGAACTACAAATAGACTAGGTGAAAATGCATGCTTGTAGGCCACCTCTCCCACTCTCTCAAGGATCTCAAAAGGGCTGATATAACTAGGGCTCAACTTGGTCTTCTTCCTGAACCTCATCACACCCTTCTTTGGTGAAACTCAGAGCAAAACCCTCTCTCCAACCATAATTGCTACGTCACAAACCTTTCGATCGGCATAACTCTTCTGCCTAGACTGTGCTGTACGACGCCAATCCTAGATCAACTTTATGTTTTCTAAGGAATCTCAAACCAACCCTATGCCCAATAATCTAGCCCACCTGACTTAAACCACCTAATTGGAGAACGTCATCGCCTCCCATATAGGGCCACAAAATGAGCCATTTGAATACTCGATTGGTAGCTGTTGTAGAAAAACACCGCAAGCGGCAAGAACTGATCAAAAAAGTGCCCGAAATACATAATGTAGGCACAGAGCATATTCTCTAATATCTGAATGGTACGCTCAGACTGTCCCTCTGTCTGGGGGTGGAATGATGTACTCGACTCAACCCGTGTGCCTAACTCATGTTGTACGACCTCTAAAAGTGTAATGTAAATGGCATGCCCCGGTTTGAGATAATGGATACCGGCACGCCATGAAGTCAGATAATCTCGTAGATATAGATCTGAGCCAATTACTCCAAAGAATAGGTAGTTACCACCGGAATGAAATGAGACGACTTGGTCAACCTATCCACAATCACCCATACAGTGTCAAATTTCTTCTAAGTCTGTGGGAGTCCAACAACAAAGTCCATGGTAACACACTCCCATTTGCACTCAAGAATCTCAAGTCTCTGAAGTAACTCACCTGGCCTTTGATTCTCAGACTTCACTTGCTGACAATTTAGGCATTAAGCTACATACTCCACTATGTCTTTCTTAATTCTTCTTTACCAAAAGTGCTTCCGCAAATCCTGATACATCTTAGCGGCACTCGGATAAATATAGTATCGGAAAACTGCGGGCCTCCTAAAGAATCAACTCATGTAACCCATCCACATTTGGCACACAGGATCAACATTTGGATCTGCAACACACCGTCTTCTCCGATAGAAACCTCCGTTGTATCGCCTTGCTATAGTGTGTCCTTAAGGATAAGCAAATGGGGGTCGTCATACTGATGCTCTCTTATGATATCATATTAAGAGGTCCGAGAAACCATACAAGTAAGAAGCCGATTGTGCTCCGAAACATCCAATCTAACAAACTGATTGGCCAAGGCTTGAACATCCAATGATAATGGCCTTTCCACTGCTAGTAGATATAGTAAAATACCCACACTCTCTGCCTATCGACTCAAGACATCGTCCACAACATTGGCCTTTCCAGAATGATATATAATATTGATATCATAGTCTATAAGAAACTCTAACCATCTCCACTGTCAGAAATTATGATCTATCTATTTGAACAAATGCCGGAGACTCATGTGATCGGTATAGACCTCACACGGGACACCATACAAATAATGTTGCCAGATCTTTAATGCATTAAAAATAGCTTCCAACTCCAAGTCATAGAAAGGATAATTCTTCTCGTGAACCTCCAGCTGCCGAGATGTGTAGGCAATCACCTTACCATCTTGCATCAACACCACGCCAATGCAACTTCATGGCATATCATAGTATATAGTGTAAGACCCCGAACCTATATGCAATACAAACACTGAGACTGCAGTCAATGCAGTCTTGAGCTTTTGAAGGCTCTCCTTATACTACTCGGACCACCTAAAAGGAGCACTCTTCTGAGTGAATCTAGTCATAGGTGCAACAATGGATCAGAAACCCTCTACAAAGTAGCAATAATATCCGGCCAAACCAAGGAAACTCCAGATATCAGTAGTTGAAGACAGTCTAGGCCAATTCTTCATTGCTTTAATCTTCTTCGGATCTACCTTGAACCCCTCACTCGACACCACATGCCCCAAAAATGCCACCGAATCAAGCCAGAATTTACACTTTGAGATTTTTGCATACAACTATCTTTTCTCTCAAGGTCTGGAGTATAATCCTCAAATGATGCTCATGATCCTCCCAGCTGGTGGGAGTACACAAAGATGTCGTCAATAAAAACAATGATAAATGAATCAAGACATGGCTGAAATACACTGCTCATAAATGCTATTGCGGTGTTGGTTAGCCCAAATAACATCACAAGGAACTCGTAATGACCATGCCGAGTCCGAATAGAAGTCTTTAGGATATTCAAATATCGAATCTTCTGTTGATGACACCCTGATCACAAATCAATCTTTGAGAACACTCTAGCACCCTGTAGCTGATCAAATAAGTCATTAATGCGCGGCAACGAGTACCTTTATTCATTGTAATCTTGTTCAACTGCCGATAATCAATACACATGCATATAGAACTACCCTTTTTCTTCACAAACAGAACTGGAGCACCCCAAGCTGACACACTAGGCTGAATGAAATCCTTATCAAGCAACTCTTGCAACTATTCCTTTAACTCCTTCAACTCTACTAGGGCCATGGATATGGTGGAATAGAAATGAGTTGAGTTCCCTGTAACAAGTCAAAACCAAAATTGATATCTCTATTGGGCGGCATGCCCGGAAGATCTGCCGAAAATACATTTGGATAGTCTCTCACTAGCATAACTAACTCAATGGTATGGTATCAACACTAACATCTCTCACAAAGGCTAAGTATGCACTTCTCAACCATCCGACGTGCCTTAAGGAATGACATAACCCTGCTAGGAACATAATCCAAAGTACCCCTCCACTCCAACTGCAGTAAACCTGGCATAACCAATGTCACCATCTTGGTGTGACTATCAAGAATAACATGATAGGTTGACAACCAGTCCATGCTCAAGATAGCATCAAAGTCCACCATATTGAGCAACAATAAATCAACTCTTATCTCAAAACCACCAATAACAACTAAACACAACAGATACACACGGTCAACAACAATAGAATCTCTTATAGGTGTGGACACATAAATAGGAGAACTCAAAGAATCATGATATATACCCAAATACAGAGCAGAGTGAGATGATAAATATGAGTAAGTGGAGCCTAGATCAAATAAGATTGATGCATTTCTATGACAAACCGGAACAATACATATGATAATTGCATCTGATGCAACTGCCTTCGTGCTACCTGAAAAAGCATAACATCTTGCCTCGCCTCCCACTCTAGGGAGACCCCTACTCGCTTGACCTCCACCCCTAGCTGGCTATGCTGGTGGAGCGGCAACTAGAGCAATAAACACAACCTGATAAGTCTGTGGACCCTATGGAATATGTGGAGGCTGAGTAGTCGGTGGAGGTGCAACCCTCCCGAGTCTTGGGTTGTACCTTACCATATGACGAGTATCACCATACGCATAACAAGTTCTTGATGGGCATGGTTGCTAAAAATGGCTTGAGCCTGGTCGATTGGGCTGATTGTTGAAAGCATCACATACAGGAGGTGAACTAGATAGTGGCGGTGCATAATGGGCAACCGCAGACCTGGAAGTGGCTGGAGCACCATTAGAAGCTAGAAATGCTGAATGAACTGGATGGCTTACATAACCCCTACCATGACGGGCTATAACAGGGGCACAAGAACCATTATATCTACCGAAATATCGAGGCATTTTGGCCTCCCTATTCTCTCTCTCATGGCCTAACATACCCTCCAGTCTCCTTAAGATCTCTAGCACCTGTTGATATAGGGTATCTGTCTCCAAATCTCAAGCCATGCTAAATCTAATAACATATTTAAGCCCGTCAATGAATCAAAAGACTGGCTCTATGACTATAGAAACCAAGGTAGGTGCATGTCTGGACAACTCACTAAATTTGACAGCATACACTGACACTATTGTTGTACCCCAGTGCAGCAGCTCAAACTCCGCATGCCAAGTATCCCGAAGGTTTTAGGGAATGAACTTTCTCAATAACATCTCTGAAAACTAAGGCCATGTGATTAAAGATACATTGACTGGGCTACCCTCCTCGTAAGTCCGCCACCACTGATACGCTGCTCTCGATAGCTGGAATGTAGGGAAAGAAACCTCGCTCATTTCCACAATACCCATAGTGTGGAGAATACAGTGAAATTTCTGTAGAAAACCCTGTGCATCTTCTGTAGATAGGCTACTGAAAGTAGGAGGGTGCTACTTCTTATACCTCTAAAGTCTAAGCTGCTCCTCCTCATATGTTGTTGCCCTAACCTTGCACTAAATCGGTACAATAGATTGTATTGCTATAATCTCTAGGACCTGATCAACATGGACTTACTGCTCTAGGGTATAGGCTGGGGGAGTCTAGGGTCCTCCCCTAGTGTGAGATATGGCTGGTGCCCTCTCCCCAGCTGGAGCTACTGGTGGCTCATCTGTAGCAGCCCGGGCATGTACTCTAGCTACACCACATGCCTCTTCTCAGCCTCTACCTCGGCCTCAACCTCTCGTGGTACTAGCAGGGGCACGGGTGTCTGATCCTCAGATCCTGTGGTGCATGTCCTCACCATTTGTAAGATAATAGAAAGACAAAGATTAAGAATTTTAAAGCCAACAAATTCGCAAGATAAGGAATCAAAGAAGTGAAGTTTCCTAGAAGTTCCATAGACTCTCAAATATAAGTACAAATGTCTCTGTACTGATCTGCTAGAATCTACTAACCTGCTTATGACTTTTAACACCTATGAACCTACAGCTTTGATACCATCTTGTCATGACCCCAATCTCTCATTGTATGATGTCGTGATGGCACATAGTCTCTATGACTAGGTGAGCCTAACAAACATAAAGAAATAATCTAAATGATAATAGAATCTTCAAATTTTAACCAACCAGATATCATAAAAGAACTCCAGAACACAGTTGACAATAACTCCCAAAATATAGTGAGGTTGAGTCATAAACTCTACACGAGTATACTAAAACATCCCTAATACATCACATTCTAAATAAAGAGTATGCAATAGAAAAACAAGGACAGAAGGTGACTTTGAGGCCTGCAAACACCGTCACTTGTAACTTGAAGTCTCCGATTAGGAAGTTCTACTCACAGGTTCCTAGCCTGGTATGAAGTAACTGGATTTGCAAAAAAAGATGTGCAGAAGTATAGTATGAGTACACTACAATGGTTCCCAGTATGTATCAAGCCTAACCTCGATAGATTAGTGACGACGTCAGGTCAAGACACCTACTAGGATAAGAGAAGAAATTGAACAAGTATAATATAGTCTAAGAATGTAAACTAGTAAGAAAGGCACTAAAGAAATACAACAAGATAGACTACAACTGAATTTAAAGCAATAAATGCAATGAGGAAGGAACAAATAATAAGAACATCAATGAAACAATGTGGACAATACAAGTGAGGTAAATGAGATATAACAATAAGAATCACAACCGAGGTACCACCTCGTAATCTCATTTTGCAATCACAATCACAATCTTTCCTTATATCATCGCGGGAGCCTTATATTTAGTTTTTAAAACTATTTTCCCAAAATAGCTACCCGCATTAAATCCCACCTTATCACACTACATGGCTTCAAGTAGTTCCCCTACCAATAACACGTATATCAAGCCTATCTTATCTCACCACATGCGTTTCAGCCCCTAGCCTTACACCACCGCGTGTGTATCAATATCACAACATATCACAATCCGTACCTCAAGTGACCAAATGCCACAACTTGCCAACCACAATGTGTACAAGACTCTCAATAATAGCAAACTAAAATTGAATAGCTCGACAAGAATGGTATTTTAATAATTTATAAATTCTCCTTAATATGATCATGACTTTTATAACTTAAACACCAATAACTCATCAAGAAGCTATTCCATGAAAACAAGAACTTCAAGTAACCAATTCAACAATCAAAAAAGTAACGGGCAATAAGGAAAACAACAACTTTAACAAAAGCATATAAGAGCAATTAACAAGTAAAAGGTGGAAATATTGTTAACATTGTCAATAAAGCATGTGAGGGTAGATTAATACATGTAAGGGTAGAATAACAATGAAATTATAACATGCTATGGCAATTCAATTAATGTCATGAAAAGAGTCAACCTAGCCCAGGAAATATACTTACCTTAAACAAGCTAACTCAATCCACTAGTAAGCCTTTTCCGTGAATATCCAACTCTGAATTACTCGAATCTAGCCAAAATAAATTTATACCATAAATACAAACCATAGGAAACTATTACGAATAATAAAGTTGGAATCTTTAAAAAACTCAACTTGAAAAGTCAATCGGGGGACCACGTCTCGGAACCCAACCAAACTTATAAAATTCAAACACCCATTCAATAACGAGTCCAACAATACTAAAATTATTCAATTCTGACCTCAAATCAACCTTTAAATCCTCAAATTATAGCTTAGAATGTTTTCACAAATTTTCCCAAATTTTCCAACTCAAAGTACTAATTAAATGATAAAAGAAATGAGAATTCATGTATAATAGTCAAATTAGAGTTAAAATCACTTACCCGGATCAATTCCCTGAAAATCTCTCTCCAAATCGCCCAAAATCGAGGCTTCTAACTTGAAAGATGAAAAATGGGAACAAAACCTTGATCTGTCCTTTTTCATTCTAGTGATTTCGCTTCTGCGGCTCCGTATCTGTATAAAATCCATCGCATGTGCGGCTATCACGTAATCCAGGGACTTCTACTTCTGTAGACAAGAAATGCTCCTGCGGTCCTGCTTCTATGGAGCATTAACCGCTCCTGCGAGCCCGCTTTTGCGGCACTCAACCGCGTCTGCGGTCCAATACCAAAGGCCCAAATTTCGCATCTGCGGTGCCTTTTCGCATTTTCGGATGTGCATATGCCGACATACTCCTCACCTGTGGAACCAGTGTAACTATCCAAACCTCACTTCTATGGCTCTAAGGCCGCTTCTGTGGTGCCGCACTTGCGGCCCAAAGTGCGCAGGTGCGACTGTACCAGACTCAGTAGTGTTTCAGCAATCAACCAAGTCTAAATTGCTTTCAGATTCAATTCAAATCACATCCGGGGTCCCCGGGACCACATCCAAACATACCATCAAGCTCCAAAACACACAACAAACCTACTCGAGACCTAAAATCATGTGAAACAACATCAAATCAACGGATTGCAACCCAATTCAAACTTATTGAATCCATGAACATTCATCTTCTAAAACTCGCGTCGATTCATACAAAGCCAACTCCAGTGGACCTCAAATTTTGCACACAAGTCAAAATTGACACAACAGACATATTCCAACATTCGGAATTAGAATTCGACCCTGATATCAATAAATCAACTCTTGGTCAACTTTCCAACCTTCCAAACCTACAACATTCTAAGTTTCGCAAATTGAAGCCAAAACGACCTACGGACCTCCGAATCAATATCAGAACACACTCCTAAGTCCAAAATTACCATAAAAAGGTAATGGAACTATCAAAACTCCATTCAAGGGGCGTCTACACAAATGTCAAACTCCAGTCAATTTTCTTAACTTAAGCTTTTTAAATTTGGGACTACGTGTCCCAATTCACTACGAAACTCACCCAAAACCAAACTAACCACCCCTAAAAGTCATAACCACAGTATAACATAGATGAGGCAATAAATAGGAGAGCGAGACTAAAATACTCACAACGACCGGCAGTGTCGTTGCACGGAATAACCCTTTTGCTTTGACCTTATTTGTCTAATTTTAATATATGTGATGCGATGTATATGAAATGTAACAAGTATCTATGCCAGTGCTATATACAAAAAAATGACTGGATTAGACTCTAGGTTTATGTTATGCCTTAATTTGATTGGGTTCTCTCTATGATACATGTGTAATTCTTTGTCTAACTACGCGAGCTTATCAAATTTAGATTTTAGGATTATATCTTGAGAACACATTCACACTTTATTATTTTCATGTCCTTTGTGCAATTTATTCATGCAATATGAGAATATGTCTCTTGATGATAAATTGTTATCTTGAATTGTTATGATTATGGAACATGTGGATATGTTGGGGTGGATATTGTTATTGTGATGATGTGCGGGAATTAGAATGACATTTTTATTGACGATACATAGAGTATAAGGGTGACATTCTTATTGAAGATATTTTGACTATAAGGGTGGCATTCATATAGATGATATGTGGAGTATAAGAGTAGCATTCTAGTTGATGAAATATGGAGTATATCGGTGGCATCCTTGATGTTGATATGTGGAGTACAAGGGTAACATTCCTTATTACACAAGTGAATTATTTATGCAATGTAATGCATTTTGCATGATTTCATGTGGCTTTTAATATGCTACTCTATACCTGTTATTGATTGATATTTTATTGTCAATCATGATTTACTTGTGATTAGTTGATAACTCTTGTTTTGTTGTGTTGATGGTACTAAATCTTGTTATATTCCTGCTCCCAGTTATTTGAGATTGTTGTATAGGTTCTATGATTAATGAGTATCACATGACTTGAACCTCGTCACTACTTTGCCAAGGTTAGTCTTTCTACTTACGGAATCCAAGTTGTCCCGTATTTGTTGATACCCAATTTTTCTCTATATATTTTCAATATGCACAATACCTTCAAAATAGCATACATATGCATATACAAGCATGTCCAAAGTTTTTATTATTTTTTGTTTCATAACTTTATGGTTTAAAATTGATTTATTTCTTCCCCTTTTATCCATAAAATCTCCAATAATTATTTTCAAAATTATTATTTTGATAATTCATCTATTGGATTTCTATATTTATGCCAAAATATGGCTAAGGTAATTTTTATAATTACATTTAGTATTTTTAAAGCTAATTTGTAAATAATTGCAATATAGCCCTTTTAAGATTTAATTATGTTTTATATGCATAAAATTGGATCCTGTATTTTTAAATTGCTAATTATGTATTATAAATCATTTAGCATTTTTAAATTATTTTTAGAAAGTATCTACTATTTTCTATAAATTAAATAGGAAAAAACTGTCTATTTTACTTATAGCCAAATTTTCTTTCAATTCTAGCCTAAATCCAACGGACCCCCAACCCAATTAAAAAACCACTGGACCCAAGCCCAAACCCAAACCCAAACCATACCGGCCCGAGACCTGAGTGAAACCTGGTCGTTGATCAATTTTGATCAACGGGCCAGATTCACTCTTACCATAATTAACCTAAGACTACTCCCCCCCCAAACCCTCATTCTCTCATTTACTCAACCGACACTCATTTCCCCCTCTCTATCTCTGGTTCTCTCTAGAACCTTCTCTTCTCCCATCCTCTCCGAAGGACCTTGTACACCTTTCCTGGCCACCTCCCTCGCTGGAAACCATGGCCTCTCATCATCTCCTACACCATGCTTCACCCCACGCCGGTTTGACACTACCCTAAGGTCCTCAGGTGAACCTGGAGCGGTTCAACTCCTATCCATGGTCTTTCATGCTATTTTCCGGCCATCCATGGCTATTCGAGTAAGATCCATGACTTTTCCGGCTAAAATCGGTAACGTTCTAAGGTTTTCTCATCTTCTCTAGGTTCTCTGAAACCCTAACTCTTAAGATCCTTCGATTTCTTTTAGATCTATCTTAGATCTATGTATATTATGAGCTTTTGTTGTTTTCCTCAAAGGTTTTTCCGATTTTTTATAAAGTGACCCTTCGTCTTCAAGACTAGGGTTTCTTAACCTTTTTTTAAACGACTTCTCCTTTGATTTTCAGTATTATCATATGATTTTTACTATGTTTAAATGGTTTATTTACGTTTTTTCCTTTATCTGACTCATTAAGTTGAAAACCCCTAATTTGTTTGGCTTTAGTTTGTGATTCTGAGTTCGTCTTTACTGTTCGTTCAGTCGATTTGTCTGTATGTGCGATTCTCAGGGATATGCTGTGATTAGTTAGAGTATTTCTATGACTTTCATCCTAGTGATGTCTTATTAAGGGTTACGATTTGGTTCTTCCTATTTGTACTCCGTTTATTGGTTTATTCATGGAAGTCTATACTATTTCCATTAATGTTAGTACTTTTTTTTTGATTCTTGAAATCCGTGATTTACAGTGTTGATGTTCTTATATAGATTTTCGGCTATTTTTCCTACCCCTTTAAATTATTTCTTACCTTATTATGTGATTGACTATATTTTAATTGATTTCTACTGTTATTGCTTTAATTAGACCCTATATATCTAGCCCTAATTTACATATTCTGTACCTATGTTACTTGGATTCTTTCCTTATCTGTTACCTGCTTTCTACCGTTTGTAAATTACTCCCTTAATTAAGGGATACTTGGCTGATTTTCGTTATTAATTGATACTGAGTTCTATAATTACTGAAGAATTGATTCTTGCTTTTTTTTGAACCAGTTTTAAAACTACTATATAAATGACTCTCTTCTACAGTCTTAAGACACGAACAATTAGTTCAAAAACACACACATAAAAACACTCTCTTCTCCCTTTGCTACTTATGCTAACTACTTGTCTAGCCGGCTGAAAGCCAAGGCTAGACTGTGGGACACTACTTGCTTTACTTTCTGCACTTTGCTTCCTTAACTGGTATGTTCCTAGTTCAATTCTTAAACTCAACTCTACGTGCTCCTTGTCTATTAATCCATGTCACCTTC
Organism: Nicotiana sylvestris; assembly: GCF_000393655.2. NCBI lineage: Eukaryota > Viridiplantae > Streptophyta > Magnoliopsida > Solanales > Solanaceae > Nicotiana > Nicotiana sylvestris. Next base: position 41,826,312 of record NC_091065.1, on the reverse strand, counting down.
TGCACTAGCTTAATGGCTCATGTATTGAATTGCCCTTCTTGTTTACTGCTTTATTTAGCATGCTTAAGTTTTGCCCTCTTTTGTTCAAGTGTAATCAGCATGTCTACTCGAATTATTGTTTATTTCCCTCAACTAGTATGCCATGTTAGTATCATAGACCTCTAATGTACTTGATTAACACTAAGTGGCTGGACTGATTATGTGTAATAAAACCCTGTCCTCAACGTGACTACTCCCATGCACTATTTCTATGGTTTATTACTGTTCGAATTTCAAGCATGATTCCCTTGTTAACACTTTGAAGTATATATGCATCTCTTCTCAGCTATGTTTATGTGTTTCTAATTTGGGCCCTCTATGTCCCCAAACCCTTACTTCCCTGCTTGTGAATGTTGAAGTGATACTATTCTTTGGATTTGTTCTGTGTGTGCTGGTTTGTTCCAAGTTGTTGTTGCCCTTATTCCCTTCTCCTTTCAAAATTGTTTTCCCTAAGCAACTCTTCTGTTGTTTTGCAAACTTATTTCAAACATGTTGTTTCAAAACTGTTTTTCAATTCAACCTTTTTAAAACTATGACAAACACTTTCACTTTATTCTTAGACCACTAGGTTCTGCCCCTTTCGTGTGAGCATTGCCTTGGGACCCTTGAGCTCCCTCTGAACTTAGACACATAAAAGCTGGCCTTTCCACTGCACTTACTCTGTCTTGGCTATGAAATCTAGGTGTGAGCACTGCCAGGGATCCATTGAGATCCTTAGGGAACTCTGACACACCTAGATATGAGAAAGACTATGGAACAATCTTGACACTTGAGGTGGTTTATTACATAACTTAGGGAGGAAGTCCTAATCAGGTGGTGAAAAGTCTGGGCCTGTTTAAGGCTCTCTATAGTATAATTTTTACTTTTCCTATGTAATTTCTTCACATGGTCTGTAATAATTTGTAAGCGAATATTGGGGTAACTAGTGAAAAGGGCGGGTATTTACATGCTGTGGGGTAAGGTGGGTAGAAACCATGCCTATAGGACTTTACATTTTACTATGTTTGCCTTACCATGTTAGAAACCATGCCTATAGGACTTTACACTTTACTATGTTTGCCTTACCATGTTAGAAATCATGCCTATATGATTTTACTATGTTTGCCTCACCATGTTAGAAATCATGTTCAATATGTCTCAAAATCAGTTTCACAAAAAGATGCCATACCTATAAGATATAATTTAATCCAACTTCTATTATAACAAGTGTTACATGTTTCTTTCATTGGTCATCATGCCTGCAAAGTTTCTGAAATCAGTGTTAAACAACTAGATGTCATGCCTATAGGGAATAACTCTAGAAATACTGCCTCTAGATCTCACTAGTTTAATTTAAATAAGTCAACCCAGTTTGCGTTTTAGTTCATTTCGAAACTGGTTTAATTAATGGTTATGTTCTCTAAAACAAGTTCTTTCAAAAACTGCCTTGATTTGTCATTAGATATCATGCCTATAAGGATTCAAGAGTCCGCTTTAAAAACCTGCCTTGTAGTCATCTGTATTTTGCGCCTAGGCAAGCCTTAGGCAATCACTTTAAATAAAACCAAAACCATCTTTGTGATTAGTGTTTAACTGTCATTGTGTTAAAATCAGTAGGCAAGCCTGATTCAGACTTCTTTTCTGAGTCATGTAATAAATCTAGTTCTGCTGTTTTCACTTAGATACCATGTTGGGATTTGAATTTAGACCTTATATGTATATGAGTCATGTTGCCTATGTGCATTACTTGTGGAGGTATATCTGAGCCTTCTATCTATTTTCTATGTTTTTTCCCTAAAATGCAATCCTATGTGTTCTTATATGTCGCCTTAGTATTTTGCCTTTAAACTTGAGGGTATGCCTAGAACCTCCTCCTTTATAGGATATAAGTCCTAAATTCCTCTTGTACTGATAGCAAGGGATGGGTAACAACATGCAATAGAATGAGTAAGTACTGTATGTCACATTCTCAACCGATGTCTCATAAGACCTATTTTGAAGAAAACACCTTATGAACTGTGAAAAGGTAAACAACCCAATATTAGTTACTTTCATCCGTTTGGAAGTAAGTTTTCATTCACAATAATAGTAAGGACAATGTTGAAAAATTCTATCCAAGAAGTGATGAAGGTATTTTTCTGGGTTATTTATTGAACAGTAGATATTTTAGAGTCTATAATAAACTCAAACTGTGTGTGGAAGAATAAGTACATGTTATATTTGACGAAAATAACACTTCAGCCGAGAAAGGAATTATTGCATGTGATGAAGATCAAGCTCAAGAAATTTAGGAGACAAGCAAATCTTAAGAGTCGACTAATAGATCTGATGATGTGATAGAGTCAACTAATGAAACCAGCAACAATCCACCAGAATCTCCGAAGAAGTCAACTACTCATATAGTTCGTCCAAATGAATGGAGAAGTGAACCTGAATATCCTCAAAATTTCATCATAGGAGATCCAAGTAAGGGAATGAAAACCAGGGGAACTCTCAAGAAGAAAGCAAACATAGCACTAATTCCTCAGATTGAGCCAAAGAAAATAGAGGAAGCTCTGAAAGGCTCAAGCTGGTTGCAAGCGATGCAGGAAGATCTAGACCAATTCGACAAAAATCAAGTATGGAAACTGATACCCAAGCCTGAAAATGTTCCTGTAATTGGAACAAAATGGGTCTTCAGATATAAGCTGAATGAGGATGAAAAAGTTGTAAGAAACAAAGCCAGATTAGTTGCGCAAGGATATTCACAACAAGAAGGAATCGACCTTACAAAACCTTTGCCCCAGTAGCTCGACTAGAATCTATATAAATTTTTCTTGCATATACATCTTTTAAAAGATTTAGGCTATTCTAGATGGATGTTAAAAGTGCTTTTTGAATGGTTTCATTAAAGTGGAAGTATACGTAAAACAACCCCCTAGGTTTGTAGATTCAAAGTTTCCCTACCATGTGTATAAGCTGACCAAAGCACTGTACGGACTAAAACAAGCTCCACGGGCATGGTACGAAAAACTCTGCTCATTTATGATTGCAGTCAGCTCATAAGGAATCACATCTGATTGCATTAAAAAGAATTATTCGATATCTCATTGGAATTGTCTCTCACGTATTATGGTATCCACGATCTAACAATTTTAAATTGGAAGGTTTTTCAGATGCAGATGTTGCAGGTGATAAGGAAGACAAAAGAAAGCACCAGTGGACATGTCAATTACTTGGAAAGGCACTAATATCTTGGAACAGTAAAAAGCAAGGATCAGTCGCATTATCCACGACTGAGACTGAATATATTTCCATTGGACAATGTTGTGCACAATTACTATGGATGTCTCATCAATTGGGTGACTATGAACTATTCTTTAAACCTATTCCAAGTTTTTGTGATAACTCTAGTGCTATTTGTCTATCTAAGAATCTTGTGCATCATTCTAGGACTAAGCATATAGATATCAAGCATCATTTTATTAGAGATCATGTTCTTAAGGTAAATATAGAACTATTTTTTGTTGAAAGTACTTATCAACTAGCGGATATCTTTAATAAGTCATTACTAGAGGATAGATTTTGCTCTTTAAGAGAATTACTTATTGTTTGCATTAGTCATTAAAGTTGGGGCCTATGAGTCACTATTTTTTTATGCCTAATGTTCAAACTTTATTGTTTTCTGATCATTAATTGCGCCTTTGATTTCCCTTCATTGTCATCTCTTTTCACATCAGTTCAGAGTTCAAAGAAGGAAACCCAATCATCACGTCTGTTCACTAACACCCCATCCTTTTTTGTACTCAATTGTTAGAAAACCCTTTTTAATACCTGAAAACCCTTTTCAGTCTCCATCGTCTCCATCACCAAAAAGACCCTCTGCACAAATTTCTCTCACCAAAAGCTCTTCCATGGCCAAACACTCAAAAAATCCTTCTGCCTCTACCAGGAAAAGTACTCCCTCAAGAACTAAACCCCTATCTCAACCTCCAGAACAGGTATACCTAGGTCCGATCATTTTGAAGGTTTTGCCTCCTCTCAGGCGGATCTTTCATACCACTCTCACACTTTAGAAGAAAAAGCCCTAGGAAAAAGGCTTATAGAAGAACCCCCTGAATCTTCTACTCCAAAGAAGCCGAAAATAAATAACTCTAGCTATGTAGAGTCTGACCTAAATTTCTAGGACTCTCCTAATTAGGACTTTTTCGTCACTTTGCAAGACAAGCCAATTGCTCATGGGAGGGTAGTCGACCTTGATGACATGAACTCCCTAAATTGCAAGGTAAAAGATTTGTATGTTCATCAGGGCTGGTCTAAATTCTTTTCTGTTCTCCCTCCTAAAGTTTATGAACCCCTAGTGAAAATATTTTATGCAAATCTTTGTTCCAATAAGCCTGATAAGTTGGAATCCTTAGTGTTAGGGAAGTGCATTGTTCTTGATCGTGCCATGTTTAATTCAATTTTCCAGTGTAAGAGTTCTTGTTTTCCCATGCTTTTCAAACATTCTTGGCTTGATGACTTTGAAATCACTTTCGATCAAGCAAAATGGTGTAATGCTAATTATCCATCTTATTCTCTCCCAAACCAATTAGGTCCTAGTGATGTTAGCTTTGAAACTCGTGCTCTAGCCCACATTGTTGCAACTACTCTTCTAACCCCTTACTAGATCTTTCTCCACCTTCTCTTAATGAGATACCATTTTTGTCTATTGCCTTGTGACAAAACTCAAGATCAAACTGTCCTCATGGGTCATCAATTTTATGATTGAAAGTGTTGATGATCCCACCAGTCTACCCTATGGCATGGCCATCACTCATATTTTGGAGGCACATAATATCTCCATCTATGAATATCCCTTCATATCTATCTCAAAATCTTACAAAGCATTTGCAAGTATGGGGTATATGTGTGTAAAGAGCTCATGGGTAAAGAAGCAAGAAGGTGAAGCTAAACAAGCTTAACTTGATCTAAAACCCAAACACTATATTTCCCATCATAGTCCTAGTGTCCCTGACCTTGCTGAGAAACTAGTTTCCATTGACAATCAGCTGTCCACCATCAAAAGTCTCCTTACTCCTACCTAGTCTACTATTGGAAATATTCATGCTAGCATAAAAGAGACAGGGTCTGATGTTTCAAAGATAAGAGTTACAGTTCTCAGAGTTAGGGAAAATGCAGTCAAGGCATTCAAGGAGGTCCATGACAGGCTTGATGGAGTGACTATCTCAGCCAATGCTAGCTTTGATCAACTAAAGGAGGTGATATTCAACACTCTTACCTATTTCTTGCGTCGTTAATGTGGAAGTTTAAGACAATAATTTTGATTTGCTGTTTTGGACTAGATAACTAGTCGTCTGGATATTTTTTTCCTTTTCTTTATGCTGTCTAGACACTATGTTTTGTTTTGCCATAACTCTTCTAGCGTATCATGTTTATCGTATATAATGTTTTAGTCTATCGTGTGTTTCTATCTTATCCCATCTTTGTTGATGCCAAAAAGGAGGAGAAAGGATATCTATATTCGTGCAAATATTGCAGGTACATCCATTGTAATACAGGTACATCAATTGCAAGAGAAGTCGACTATGGAAACTACAGGAGAAGAGAAGCTAACGAAAAGATGTCCCACAACACCTCTTGAGGGGGAGTCAGAGATCTTGCAAAAACAGTCGACTAAAGAAAGCAGCTACTGAGGGGAAGCCAACTGCACTTATTGAGGAGGAGTAAAATATAGGGAAGTCAACTGATGTTTACATGCTTATATATATTATTTTGTTATCACCAAAATGGGGGAGATTGTTAGTTTTTTGTTTTAATGATGAAAAATAATATAACTGTTTTTGGTATAGGAACTCAAGGAAGCATCCAAGATTGAAGAAATCAAAAGGAAAGAATCAATTAACGATCTGGAGATTCGGAATGGAAATCAATCAGAGATTAATTGAAATGTAAAAGAAGCATCGAAGATCTTGCAAGATGATCAATCAAGCTTCTATTTTCGAAAGGATCAATAATCAAGCAGTAAAACCCGCGTTATCAAAGCCTGTAGAATCAAAGCTATCAATAAGAAAGAGCAACGACAAGCAGCTATTTTCAGTAGGACCAACAATCCAGGAGCAAAGCTCGCTCATCAAGATCTGTAAAAGGAAGGCTATCAATGCCCTCACATCAAGGAAGAGCAATGACAAATAACTTTATTCTTGGAAAGAATCAATCTCTTTCCAAGGATCAAATATCTTGAGTTGTCAAATCTCTTCAGCAAACGGCCTCCTACAAAGTATTTATACATATCCTTAAGGCTTAGACAAATATACTCTAATCGAACCAAATACCCTCTCTTTGTTCTACTGCAAACAAACATTGTAGCTCTACTAGATCTATTGTGTAACAAGTTAGAGAAGAAAGAGAGAACAACACTGGTAAGGCATTGTATCAAAGAGAAACGAGTGATATAGGAACTGAGCTATTGGTGTAGATCACAACATTCACTATGTACTCGAGAAACTCATTCACTAAAACAGAACTCCCTTGCAACCCAAGGGGATTGGACTAGGATTCACATTGAATCCGAACTAGTATAAAAATTTCGGTGTCTTTAATTCCTGCACATTATTTTTGCATCTTAAATTCTGCCCTTACTGTTATCATGTTATTACATCTAGTCGACTAATTAGAAAACTACTCAATTTGTAGCGATTAAATATAAAAATAAATAACCCCCCTGCGTACTTTCAATCTTTAATTGGTTCTCCTTATTAATAGAATTAATCATCTTCTGAACAAATTAACTAGAGCTAGTATGGACAAGTTTAAATTGGACTTTATTTTTCTTTTTGGGAAGTTTTCTAGTCTAGTACTATTTTTTACTCTTGATTGTTATGTCCCTTAGGGATTGGTTTTCGTCTAAACCTTTAGTTTCCTCATTTCTCAACATATCAGATTGCACCATTTGAATTGTATTTTTTTGGTGACCTCCACATTAGTGATGACTTTGTTTATGTTCTTCATCCTTCCTGTTTTTCATGTTTTTATCCTTGTTCACATTTTGCTTCTTGTTTCCTGTCACTATTTTCTCCTCCTTTTCTCTACTTTTCTTGGTTTTTTTTCCTTTAATACTTTCTGGCTTGTCCTGTATCCCTTTAGCCATTGGATTTGTGGTAGGAACATCAGTATTCTTTTGTTTGTTTGCTTCAAGCTCATCATTCTCAGAAAACCTATATTGCAAGATAGAATGGCCTAAAATCTTGCAATGTTTACAGTACTTTGGAACAGAGTTTAGTGTAGGCTTTATAAGGTCAAATTCTACCCTAACCTTTGCTATGCTAGGTCTAGTTCTATAATCAGTAGCAACATCCATAGACAGAGGAACACCCACAAGTCCAAGAATTTGTTTCACATAGTTCCAAGTATGACAATGAAATGGTAAAATATTGATTAAAGTTTCCTTTATCCTCTTGATTGTAGTTTGTCCTGCAACTCGCTAAAGTGAAGGTTAAGCAAGTTACTCTTAACCCTATAGTGAATTCAGATATGTTGCGCAAGTAGCTAATGAAAGTTGTTGGCCCAAGTAAAGGTGAAGTTTTGAAGACTGACAAAGGAACACAGACATAGACAAGGTCCATCTAGTGAAGCACAGTTATGAACAACTCTGTATGCGGCAAATCAGAGGACTTAATTCTCACTATTAAGTCATTTCAGAAGAATGCCTCGAGACCTCAAGGACGGGGATCCACGACTGAGTCCCCCCCCCCTCGGGGCTTGTCGAGGCCTGACTCGAAGAAGACGGAGGTCGAGGCCAGAACAGAAGGAGAAGCTCCCATGACACACGGCTAAGTCTGACAAAGCAGGCCTATCCAGAGACTATGCCGAAACGTCGCGTCCCGCCGTCCCATCTCCATACTCTACAATTAATGCATGTTGTACTATAGTCGGGTTCCCCTCCTATGTAAAAGGAACCCTCGCTGCTTTGTAAGGGGCTTATGTTGCTCCAACTATTTCTCCACAAGATCAATAATATATATATATATATATATCTTCTCTCTAACTCGCTCGTTCTTATTGGCTCGAGGCCACTTTAGCACTTACTAATCTCCCATTTGTTCTTCATTTATTGCTTGGTATTGGTCATAAAGAGCCTTGTTTAATCATATCTTAATTGTTATCCCATTCCTGACTACCCCTGATAGCTCGAGATTGAACCCAAGTATCGACCCCGAGGTCCTTCATCGACCAGTTCGAAGCTAGGGCAATAAGCCCCTCGGTCTGATTACTGCCTCGTTTTAGCTTGCATTTCATCGTTAAACTTCATATTCCTAGCATCATCTACTCTAAACAACTAGCATAAAAATAGATCATGCATTTTTAGAATCTCATTTACAAATTTGATTGTTGTTACCATTTTCACGGTAAACAGTTTGGCGCCCACCGTGGGGCTAAAAATAATAGTGATTATTTTCTTTCTGGTTCCATCACAAAAACACAAGTTATCTTTCACACTGTTTCTTGTCCAAGATATCTTGATTTCAGGTCAAAATGTCTGGCTCGGTGAACAGAGTCGAGAACGACAACCACAAAAACCACGGGGAAAATGGCATGGCTGTTCCGGCTGCCGAAATGCAACCACAAAATCTGAAAGATGCGCCTGGACCGATTCTAGCGGATGCGGAGCCACAGGATGCACAACAGGTCAACAAAACCTCCCGCACCGACAAGATTGTACGGCATAGCAACCAACAAGAAGCCCAAATAACCCCATCCCGGGAAGAACAGGAAGTTAGTCTTCATGTTATTTTTGAAATGTTACAGTAACAATAGTTGGCCATCGCTCAGTTACAAAGCCATCCGAAGACTCCCAACACAGCAGCGCCTGAAATAGCTCCCCCCACCGAACAAGCACCGAAGAGGTCAAGAAACTATAGATCGGTAGCTGATCCTGCCTTTGTGAGAATGCTGGAGGATCTCACCAAAAGGATCGAGTCAGGCGAGAAAATGATATCAGCCAACGATAAGAAGGTAGAAACCTATAACTTTAGAGTTGACCAAATCCCGGGTGTACCCCCGGTCCTGAAAGGTGTAGATTTGAGAAAGTTCGTGGAACGGCCATTCCCTGAGGAAACGGCTCTGAAACCCATTCCAAAGATGTTCAGAATGTCAGAACTCCGAAAATACAACGGGACCTCGGATCCCAACGAACACGTCACCACCTGTACGTGCGCACGAAAAAGAAACGACCTAGAAGATGATTAGATCGAGCCCGTCTTATTGAAGAGGTTCGGGGACACTTTCTCGAAAGGGACCATGATGTGGCGTCATGACCTAGCGCCCGATCCTATAAACTCGCCTGTCGTACCATCAAACTCTTTCATAAAGGCATACGCCAGCACTATCGAAATGACGATGAGAAAGCCCGATGCATCTAGGGCCGAGCAAAGGGAGAATGAAACACTAAGGGGATTCTCACCTCGTTCCCCGATGGAACAAACGGGATAACCCCCGGTCTCAGATGACTGGGAAATACAGGCCTTCACTCAAAGCTTAAACAAATCGAGCCCGACGATTTCAGGGCAGTTTAAACAAAGCATGATCAGGTACCCAATCAAGACCTGGTCGAATGCCCGTACCTGGCATCAATCGCAAACGAGGGCCATGGATGCCTGTGTAGGAGCCTCCTCGGGCTCAACTTACCCAAACAGGCTCCTGGAAAAACAACCAATGCCAAACAGAGCGAGGTACTGCCCGTGCATCGTAGACAGGAAGAACGCCCCAAGATGCAATCTACCTCACGACGATCGAAGAATGGCCCGAGGGCAATATCCTCGAGGAATCGTTAACAAAACTAAATTTGACATGGACGCATGGCCGGCAAGGGCACTTTGCCCACTAGGGTACAATTTCCACATTGCTATACCAAACATCATGCTCGTCGTAGGCGAAATCGGAGACGTCAAATGGCTCGGACCAATTCTGTCGAATTCCCCCCAAAGAAATCGCAGCTTGGCGCAGGACTACATGCAAGTACGGCAGCAGGGCCGAAGGTAGCCACCAGCTCTGAAGGAAAGACTCCAAGCCGCTCGGTAAAAATCACCGCCGAGAACTGACAAGCGACCGAATTCAAGTTTGGTCCCCAGCACGGAAGGTATCCTGGAGGAACGAAACAAGCGGGCAGCAGCGCATCACCGCGGTGATGGAGGAATGATGACCCTTTCCAAGAACGTGTGAAAAGAAGAGCAAAATTTCTCAGCACCGGAGAAAGGCAGGCCTGGGGGTATACCCCCAGGGACGCCCCTACATTCAGCAAAGAGGATACCGGCCCTCGTCTCGATTTCGCGATGATGTACTAGTAACCTTCTTCCTTACTTGATCGATTTTTGATAAAACATGCGCTCATGAGTCCAGGTGACTCGATCAAAACTATCGGAGCGTCGGGTCAAAACATAACCACCCCTAGAATCCTCGACAGCCTCCAAACGGTAAGGCTATATTGTGGTCCGGGACCGAGCCAAACGGGCCTGGGCTTTAGGCAGGCCAGGCTGAGGCGGTCCCGGGCCAAAAGGTCCCGGGCTTTAGGGTCCCAATGTGTGGAACCGACCCATATTGTCCTAAGCCCACATGGTCCCGGGCAAAATGGGTCGGGCCTAACGGGCTTTTTTTATTCCGGGCTATTTTTTTAAATTTTTTTTATCTAAAAAACTTTCTTGTAAACTATATATGTATATACTAGTATAAATTGCTTATATATAGCTATATAAATATATATAGTATGTATAGTATGTATATATAAGGGTGTATTATGTGTATATATAATTATATATTGCCTTATGTAATATATATTATATATATATATATATATATATATACATACACACACACATATATATAGGCTATTTTTTTAATTTTTTTTATCTAAGGCACTTTATTATAAACTATATATGTATATATTAGTATAAATTGCTTATATATAGCTATATAAATATATATAGTATATATAGTATGTATAGTATGTATATATAAGGGTGTAGTATGTGTATATATAATTATATATTGCCTTATGTAATATATATTACCTTATATATGTGTGTATATATATATATATATATATATATATATATATATACATATATATATATAGGCTTTTTTATTTTTATTTTTTTTATCTAAGACACTTTCTTGTAAACTATATATGTATATATATTAACATCAGAAGGAGATAGTTGCAAATTGGGTTGAGTATTAAAATATACTGGACCATAGGCCACAGTAGATTCAATCGAACCCATGAGAGACTGTCTGAAATTCAGATTTCTATCATCTCTAAGAGCTGCTAAAAAGGTCTCTGGTAACCCTTTAAGGGTTAAAGGTTTAAACGCAATTTGAACCATACCAATATGCAAGTAATGATAATGATGTTTATATGAGTCAATATCGTGTTTGTTTAACAAACGAATAGTCTGTTCAGAAGAATTTAACGCCAAAGACTGTTCAGTCGTTTTTATCAATTGTTTTGAAGAAAGTTTATCAAACCAACCACAATCATAAATGGTTTTTATAGAAACTTTAGGAATCGTCCATTTATTTAACAAATCAAGGTTTTGAGGTATATCTACCTCTTCAAGTCTAGTACTTTTAGTACTTATTTCTCCCAGATCCATTCTAAAAGCTTCATATCTATGTTTAATATTTTAGACCTATTACATATACACCATGAAAATTCCTAGGCTCTGATACCATTTTCACTAGGATCAGGGTAGGCGGGCGGTAGTCCGTACGACTATCCAGATCTAGCTGTTTCAGTACCTTTGAAGGTTGGCGGTAGTCCGCATGACCAGTAAAGATTCAAAATATATGGGAATTTTATTATAGTTTTAATGACTGTATGGAAGGATCTTTCCTTTTACCCAAGCAAGGGGCCTGTCTAGGTCCGATACATACTCTTATTGAGCCCATGTATCTAGCAGTTCTAATTATGAAAGGGATAGCCCTTTTGACAACTTCAGCGGGCTTTAATGTCACAACTGGCTAGACGTAGCCACTAAGGCAAAGCCAATAATAGTAGTACCAGAGTCGACTGTACCACAATCTTGGAACTAAACCAAGAAACTATATTAAAATTCCATCATATTTTGAAAGAGTTTGGATTCTTCATGGTTAATATGCAAGAGAAATTAGTTCTTCAACATAGATATGAATCCGCTTAGCCGGACATAGTCATGGCAGTGGAGAGAAACAAAGTAATTTAAATACTATACAATAAAATAAAATAAAGAAATACCTTTAAGGCCGGGACACAAGGCCTGAAGATGATGAACTAAAGATCTTTATTTACTTCACGAGAGTAATTACAACTGAGAGATTTACAGTAGAGAGAGGTTTACAGAGAGATGGAAGAGTTTAGAAAGAGAGAGGAATTTTTTCTGATGCCTCCCCGAATGAGAGAGGGCTCCTACTTATAGGAAGAAAAAAAATATAAGGAATCTATGTACAGTACAGTGGGTCCCTTATGCGGGTCCCTTATATAGTGTATTTACTATGTATATGTCATGACCCAATTCCCGAACCCGGTCGTGATGGCGCCTCTCGTGAAGACAAGGCCAGCCAGACCAAAACGGAACATTTCTTTTACAAAGTTAAATATCATAAACAGTTCTAAACATGATATAATAGCCATAATTTGCGGAAAATAACGATGACAATAGAAGAAACCATCCCGACATAGCCCAAATCGGGGTTTCACAAGTCACGAGCATCTATTAGAGTATAAGTACAACTACACGGTCTGAATTATACAAAACAGGACTGATAAACAAAAGGAAGAAATGCGGTGCCGCAAACGCTGGCGGTCACCTTGCTAAACTCCGATAACTTAGCCTCCGATCGGCTCAAAACCCGCTACTGGGTGTTTAAATACCTGCATCTGCACACAAGGTGCAGGGAGTAAAGTGAGTACTCCAACTCAGTGAGTAATAAAGGTAAATAAGAACTGAGCAGTAAGAAATCACGTAAGGCAACCAACATGATCTAGAGAGGCAGTGAAAAACCCTTTGAGAAAAATAGTGAAGCTGTGAAATCTTTAGAAATATCTTAGCTCAGTTTAAACCTCTTTTGAAAATGACTTTATCAACAGTTACGCAAATGAATGCAAAACAAATAGTGCAGATAAACACGGAAATCCGCCCCTCGGGCGCAACACTCAATTAACAAATAATGCCAGGCAATCAGATAGGTATCACATGAAGTAGCACAACAATAGATAATGGCAGACAATGAAATAAAATAAACACATAGAACAGTACCAGCACCGCTGCGGCGTGCAGCCCGATCCATTTATCGTCGATGGCGCTCACTAGGGGTGTGCAGACTCCGGGAGGGGCCCCTTACGGCCCAAGCACAATATCAAGCCATCTCGTGGCATCAAATCTAGGCCCTCGGTCTCATATAAATCAGTATCTCACTGCTGCAGCGTGCAACCCGATCCAAGAGTATCCTCACATTACAGGCCCTCGGCCTTACTCAATCAAAATTCACATAAGCCCCTCGGGCAACAGTAAAACATGATGCTCAACCCAAAATATTATTCAAAATACCATTTCAAGTGTTAGAGCAGAGTAAACATGGCTGAGTTTTGGAACAGTAGAAAATAACATGACTGAGTTCAACTATATAATCAAACAGTGAGGAAATATCTAACAACAATCCCCGAAGGGTTCAATTAGCTGGCACTAGGCCCAAAGATGCCATTCAGCCCAAATAATGATGATAACAATTAGTTTTCAGTTAAATACGCGGTAAAATCATCAATCGGGACGGACAAAGTCACAATCCCTAATAGTAAAAGACCCAACGCTCATCATCCAGCGCGTGTCTCACCTCAATACAGCACTACGATGTGCAAATCCGGGGTTTCAAACCTTCAAGATATCATTTACAATCATTACTCACCTCGAACCGGCGAAATCTCTAGCTCGCGACGCCTTTGCCCCTCAAATCAGCCTCCATGTGGGTCGAATCTATCCAAAATCAGAACGAATACGTCATAATATGCTAAGGGAACAAAGCCCAAGCGAAAACAATCAATAAAAGGCACGATTCCCGAAATTACCAAAACCCAAACCCCGGGCCCACGTCTCGAAATTTGACAAAAATCATAAAACTAGAATCCTTATGCTCTCACGAGTCTAACCATACGAAACATTATCCAATTCTGATACTATTTGGCCCTTCAAATCATCATTTTACATTTTTGAAACGTTTCACCATTTTCTTCCCAAATTCCATTCCAAATCACGGATTAAATGATGAATTCAATGATAGATTCATGTACTCTAGCCAAATCTGAGTTAGAATCACTTACCCGATGAATTTCTTGAAAAATCGCCTAAATCCAAGCTCTCTAGGTCAAAATATCAAATAAAACGCAAAACCTCATATTTATAGAGTACCCCTCAGATTTCAGTCACCGCGGGCCGCATCAAATCGACCGTGGTCCGCGCTAGCAAGTGCGGTCCGCACAAAAATAACTGCGGCCGCACAGGCCTTCTTCTGCAGTGACAGGCTTTAGTATTTTGACCATAACGTTTGCTACAGATCTCCAAATTGAAATATCTTTACCTTTCTGGAAACTATACACAAAGAGCTACAACATTTGTTTTTGAATCACCTTAATATTCCTTGAAGATCAAAAGATATGAGCTTCCGAAGTAGGACCAGCGGGAAGGTTCTTCACCGCGGCCGCGCCCACTTTTGTTCGGTCCGCGCGACGCCTACCGCGGCCGCGTCCACTTTTGCGCGGTCCACACAGCACTCACCGTGGGCGCACTTATTTTTGTGCGGACCGCGTGAGTGAGTTTCGGGGCCTGCAACCCCTGTGAACCTGCTACAGCTATGATTTTTGTACTAAAACATCCCGGAACCTACCCGGAACTCCCGGAACTTCAAACCAATTGTACCAACACATCCCATGACATCGTTCAAACTTGCTCAAATCTTCGAAACGCTCACAACAACATCCTATCACCAATTTAACATAGGATCCAAGCCTAAGAACTCCAAGAACTCTTAAATTATGCTTTCGCTCAAAAAGTCTATCAAATCTCGTCCGAATGACCTGAAAATTTGCACACATATCCCAAATGACACAACGAAGCTACTACAACTCTCGGAATTTCATTCCGACCTTTATATCAAAATCTCACCTATCAACCGGAAAGCGCCGAAATCTCAATTTCGCCAATCCAAGCCTTAACCTTCCACGGACTTCCAAAATGCATTCCGATCACACTCCTAAGTCCCAATTCACCTAACGGAGCTAACCAAATCATAAAAATTTCAATCCGAGATCAAATACTCATAAGTCAAATCTTGATCAAATCTTTCAAATTTTAAGCTTTGAACTGAGACTGTTCTTCCAAATTCATTCTGATTAACCTGAAACCCAACACCAATGATTTACATAAGTCATAATACACCACACGGGGTAAGTCATGCCCGAGAACTGGCGAGCAAAGTGCAAAAGCTCAAAACGACCGGTCGGGTCGTTATATCCTCCCCCACTTAAACATACGTTCGTCCGCGAACGTGCCCAGAGTTGTTCTAAAAGCCAACCAATCACTGAATAACCTTACCATGCATATACCCAGGGGTGATCCCACGTCCCCCTATCTCATATAGGTCTGATAACACACAGTAATTGAAATTTCACAACCCAATCTAACCCATAAGACTTAGAACCACAGTTCCACTTCTGAAATCATTCACAAGATCAGAATCTCATATCTATATTTAGAATAAGTCCGAACAAGCTGTAATTACCCATACTTGCAATCCCAGATGCAATCATTTGATATACCACATGACTTAAACACTCGTAGTGATAACTTCTAATTACAGCAGCTGCCCACAACACCCAAATACTAATAGAAAAACTCTTATCAACTAAAGTCTCACCCCAAAACTTTCATATACTGCCAATGATCACAAAAAAAATGCGGTAAGCCATAACCATTTTCCCAAATCAACCATTCATGAAGTCGCTTCCCTTTTTGGCTAATACCACAGCAATTTCCGAACCAAACCTCGATATTATCCTTCCAACAAGCTGAAATCAAATCCGTTCGTATTCATTAATGATCCCGGCAATCTCCCCTAATCCAACACACCACTCTGGTAACATTACACGTTAATAGAGGCCTAAGACACGACATGCATAATACGCGCACCAATAAGCAACGGTCCGAACCTACTCAAATCATGAAAATGACTTAAATGAAAGAGCTGTACCTCAAGCTCACCAGGTCCACCGCAACACAAGGCTGAGGACCCATATCACATCATCGAAATAAAACACATGAATCTAACCCGAAGGATCATGCCTCCACAGAATCTTCGTTGCAATGCACGATTCTATCCAACCACTGTTCCACATGGAACACCTCAAGCCACTATGCTCGAAATCGACAATCACGCACAATTTGACAGTGAAACAAATAACATATACCACGCAAACCCGATAGAACATAACCGATATGCCATTCGCCGAGCAATACCCAATTACTTTTCCCCGCTCGACTTCCACTATGAACCCCAATAGAATCGCACCATATGTGCCCATAACCCAAAAATCATAAAGTCTCACAACACAGGAAGGCAACTCATAGATCTCCCAGATCACTAGTAAGCTCAATAACGGTCGCATCAACCTGTCCCTCAACAATACAGTTTGGGGCCAACTAAGCCGACTCCGCTAGAACACGCAACCACATTGGCTTGCTAACGAACTCCTTATCAAGGAAGCCTGAAGCTGCTCCTTCCACTACTATAACTCCTGCCGGAGCCATACGATACGGTGCCCGGCACCAAGTCAATACCAAAATCAACAACCCTGCCTGGCGACATGCCCGGCCACAAGAAACCATTCGGAGAGTCCCTCAACACCGGAACTGAATTGGTGGTAGAATCCTCTGCACTAACATCCATCACGAAAGCTCAATTAAGAAAGGTAATCCTTCCCAGCCGTCCATTGGGTCCTTGAAATATAAACCACTCTACTAGAACATAATCCGACGCACCTCGCCACCCAACCCCTTCCATTTCCGGCATAGCCCCAAGCGCAATAGTACGGAATAACCCAACACGGAGACAGCCAATCTAAACCCCGACATCACATCCAAAATCTAATATGCCAAGCAAAGAAAGATCCACTCGGGCCTCCTAATCCCGATAATCACTAAACAGTTTTGATACACACGACTCACAATTACAACATAGCCTAAATGTGAGAACTTCCCTGACTCCAATCCATATGGCACATAACTCAACACACTTGATCCCAATTCTATCGTACAAATGTATACCACGCCTCAAATACTCAATAATTCCACGAGAGATACTCCAAAATTCCTTGGTGCCACCAAGCAAACTCGAATACCCGCAATCGATCCAACAAGAAGATGCCGCAATACTACCAAAGTACCATCAACTTAATCACATTGCCTTTCCTGAAACATATACCCTCGTCAAATCACTCAAATTAGCAATATCACTTTCTTAATCATCTAAAGATCATCCCCCTAATCATCTGAAGCTCATTTCTCTAATAATCTGAAACTGCCCGTGCTGCCTAAGAATTTTATGGCCTTCTGTTCAGAACTGAACTGTAACCTTACACATGCGATTCTCAATCCTTCACAACATACCGCAAAACCCGTACCATCCTAGGATAACCATGAGAACTTCATATCCCTTCCGAATCACAAGCAACTATGCATTCCACTAACCAAGAACTCCCCATTGATTCCATCTAGAAGAGAACCACTATACATCCCATGCTCCTCATGCCAATAGGAAAAATATACCTCTCTAACTGTGGTGGAAACCATCAAGAACTCTCTGAGTTCCCTTTGCACAAATCAGACATGTCAGGACTGAATCCTTCTAACTCAACCAAGCTAAGCAAGCCATCAAAACCTAAGAGCATCGCCGCAAAATACATGAAAGAACTTATTACCTCGAACACACACCAGGAATTAATAATATCCTTACCATACCGATTCGGTCTACTATAAAGCTACCCCATCTATATAAATTTCCTTCTAATTCATCTTCAACTTGATATTCTTTCTTAATTATTCCCAAAAGCACTACATTTGAAATACTTCGCTCTGAAGAACTTCCTGCGGATCTAAATTCGTTACCTCCTAATATTAATACATAGAATCCCACAATTAATATAGAAAACACCACAAGTCTTGACGTCTTCCAAGGAAAACTCAGTTTCTATCCATAAGTACAACTTGAAAGCCTCCAATTATTGCATGTAAAATTTTGAACACAATAGGACCATTCTCTAGAGACATCCACTCTACTCAAACCGCAGTTAGGTTGATTAAATGAACCGAACAACCTGTGCTTCATTTGCACTCCAACACTACAGAATGTGACCTCATTTCAATATAACCAAGCAACTTCCTGCCTCATGCACTGAGCATTCCTTACCAACCACAACTCAAGTCATTCCCCGATTCTCGTACACCCATAAGGCATAACATAACCTTTATTGAAATTTCCTTTACTCGAGCCATAACTGATTCACAAATACGCCTCAAACTGGAACCATTAGAGCACATAACCATGCAATCAACTATTCAATAGAGGATTCCCCCCACTTGGCTCAAAGCCATATATCGAAACACGCACCATAACTTATAACGCGTATACTTTATTGCTTCCATAATACCATAGTGACATTAGACTCAGTCCTTTATAAGCTCTTGAAATGCCGACCATCGGGTACTTTAACTCTATGCAAATCTCGCATTCACTCTTGTAGCAGTTAAGCCCACTCTATTAAGTGACCCAAATTTAAATTTCAACTCATATGTTTTACTTGTGAATGAAATCTTCTAACAGACAACATAAGGATCACACAATCTCAGAACACCATAGGAGACAACCCGTTTGCTTCGCCTCAATATAACATTTCTATATACCTTCCACCGTCATACACATTACATAGTCGCTTAATCTTCCTGAGTCTGAACTCATACCGCAACATGAAATTTACTTCACTCCAACTAGGAGACATGAAAAGATTCTTCACGCGCCCGTAACTCGGGGCTACACATCCAATTACAATGGAAATCAAACACTTAATGGCTCATCTATCATCCAGCAGACCTTCCTCTCCACTTCCGAGTCATATAGATACATCTCGCAGTACTAACATACTCATCACGTAGCTACCCAGCCGTCATTCACACCAATAGGGGCAATACCAAACATATAACTTCAAAACACTTGCTCATACAATCAGCACCTCGGTGCTCAAGCCATAGGCAAAGATCCGGCCTCAAGTCCTCTAGACTGGCCCAACATCAACTCACAGAGATTGCATCTCTCCCTCGATCAAGGGATCACAAGTCATCAAGGCACATCTGATGCTGAGTGCTCATGCGCACATGCGAACGCGTGGAAGGAATTTCAAGACTTACTTTTCAAGCTGTATCAAGGACGCACGATAAGAATTCAAGAATGTGAAGTTTTCCTAAAGGTTCTGCAGCCTCTCGAGGATAAATACAGACGTCTCTGTACCGATCCCCGAGACTCTACTAAACCTGCTCATGACTCGTAAGACCTATGTAACCTAGGCTCTGATACCAACTTGTCACGACCCAATTCTCGAACCCGGTCGTGATGGCGCCCTTCATGAAGACAAGGACATCCAGACCAAAACGGAACATTTCTTTTAAACAGTTAAATATCATAAATAGTTATAAACATGATATAATAGCCATAAATTGCGGAAAATAACGATGACAATAGAAGAAACCATTCTGACACAGCCCAAACCGGGGTGTCAAAAGTCATGAACATCTATTAGAGTATAAGTACAACTACACGGTTTGAATTATACAAAACAGGACTGATAAACAAAAGGAAGAAATGCGGTGTCGCGAAATAACAACTGAGTAGTACTGTAGAGAGGCAGTGAAAAACCCTTTGAGAAAAATAGTGAAGCTGTGATATCTTTAGAAATATCTTATCTTAGTTTAAACCTTTTTTGAAAATGACTTTATCAACAGTTACGCAAATGAATGCAAAACAAATAGTGCAGATAAGCACGGAAATCCGCCCCTCGGGCGCAACACTCAATTAACAGATAATGCCAAACAATCAGATAGGTATCACATGAAGTAGCACAACAACAGATAATGGTAGACAATGAAATAAAGTAAACACATAGAACAGTACCAGCACCGATGCGGCGTGCAGCCCGATCCATATATCAATGCGGCGTGCAGCCCGATCCATTTATCGTTGACGGCGCTCACTAGGGGTGTGCAGACTCCGGGAGGGGCCCCTTACGGCCCAAGCGCAATATCAAGCCATCTCGTGGCATCAAATCTAGGCCCTCGGTCTCATATAAATCAGTATCTCACTGCTGTGGCGTACAGCCCGATCCAAGAGTATCCTCACAATACAGGCCCTTGGCCTTACTCAGTCAAAATTCACATAAGCCCCTCGGGCAACAGTAAAACATGATGCTCAGCCCAAAATATTATTTAAAATACCATTTCAAGTGTTAGAGCAGTGTAAACATGGCTGTGTTTTGAAAATAGTAGAAAATAACATGACTGAGTTCAACTATATAATCAAACAGTGAGGAAATATCAAACAACAATCCCCGAAGGGTTCAATTAGCTGGCACTAGGCCCAAAGATGGCTTTCATCCCAAATAATGATGATAACAATTAGTTTTCAGTTAAATACGTGGTAAAATCATCAATCGGGACGGACCAAGTCACAATTCCCAATATTAAATGACCCCACGCTCGTCATCCAGCGCGTGTCTCACCTAAATATAGCACTACGATGTGTAAATCTGGGGTTTCAAACCCTCAAAATATCATTTACAATCATTACTCTCCTCGAACCGGCGAAATCTCTAGCTCACGACGCCTTTGCCCCTCAAATCGTCCTCCACGTGCGTCGAATCTATCCAAAATCAGAACGAATACGTCACAATATACTAAGGGAACAAAGCCCAAGCGAAAACAATCAATAAAGGGCACGATTCCCAAAATTACAAAAACCCGAGCCCCGGGCCCACGTCTCTAAATTTGACAAAATTCATAAAACTAGAATCCTTATGCTCTCACGAGTCTAACCATACGAAAATTATCCAATTCTGATACCATTTGGCCCTTCAAATCATCATTTTACATTTTTGAAAGGTTTCACCATTTTCTTCCCAAATTCCATTCCAAATCACGGATTAAATGATGAATTCAATGATAGATTCATGTACAATAGCCAAATCTGAGTTAGAACCACTTACCCCGATGAATTTCTTGAAAAACCTTCGAAAAATCGCCTAAATCCGAGCTCTCTAGGTCAAAATATCAACTAAAACCCAAAACCTCGTATTTTTAGAGTACCCCTTAGATTTCAGCCACCACGGACCGCATCAAATCGACCGCGGTCCGTGCTAGCCAGTGCGGTCCACACAAAAACAACCGCGGCCGCACAGGCCTTCGTCTGCAGTGATTGGCTTTAGTATTTTGACCATCACTTTCGCTATAGATGTCCAAATTGAGATATCTTTACCTCTCTGGAAACTACACACGAAGAGCTATAACTTTCGTTTTTGAATCACCTTAAACTTCCTTGTAGATCAAAAGATATGAGCTTCCGAAGTAGGACCAGCGGGAAGGGTCTTCACCACGGTCGCTCCCACTTTTGTGCGGTCCGCGCGATGCCTACCACGGCCGCGTCCGCTTTTTTGCGGTCCGCACAGCACTCACCATGGGTGCCCTTATTTTTGTGCGGACCGCGTGAGTGAGTTCCGGGGCCTGCAACCCCTGTGGACCTGCTACGGCTATGATTTTTGCACTAAAACATCCCGGAACCTACCTGGAACTCCTGGAACTTCAAACCAATTGTACCAACACATCCCATGACATCGTTCAAACTTGCTCAAAACTTCGAAACGCTCACAACAACATCCAATCACCAATTTAACATAGGATCCAAGCCTAAGAACTCCAAGAACTCTTAAATTATGCTTTCGCTCAAAAAGTCTATCAAATCTCGTCCGAATGATCTGAAATTTTGCACACACATCCAAAATGACACAACAAAGCTACTGCAACTCTCGGAATTTCATTCCGACCTTTATATCAAAATCTCACCTATCAACCGGAAAGCTCCGAAATCTCAATTTCGCCAATCCAAGCCTAAACCTTCCACGGACTTCCAAAATGCATTCCGATCACACTCCTAAG
Organism: Nicotiana sylvestris; assembly: GCF_000393655.2. NCBI lineage: Eukaryota > Viridiplantae > Streptophyta > Magnoliopsida > Solanales > Solanaceae > Nicotiana > Nicotiana sylvestris. Next base: position 41,804,038 of record NC_091065.1, on the reverse strand, counting down.
TCCCAATTCACCTAACGGAGCTAACCAAATCATAAAAATTTCAATCTGAGATCAAATACACATAAGTCAAATCTTGGTCAAATTTTTCAAATTTTAAGCTTTCAACTGAGACAGTTCTTCCAAATTCATTCTGATTAACCTGAAACCCAACACCAACGATTTACATAAGTCATAATACACCATATAGGGTAATCCATGCCCGAGAACTAGCGAGCGAAGTGCAAAAGCTCAAAATGACCGTCGTGTCGTTACAGTATACAGTGTATCTACTGTGTATACAGTATTTCTACTGTTATAGTGGGGTGCTCTTGTGGAGTCCTTGGCGGCTTCACTATTTTCCACTATGTCTTTCTTCTACTTTGTCCATCGTTTGTAGGAAATCTTCCACTTCTTTGATTTTTTTATCAGACAATATCATTTCTGTCATCATAGGTTGAGAATCTTCCTCTACATCATCGTTGCTTGTTTCACTTTGCATTGATGTGTCTGATTTTTCACATTGGCTTAAAGTTTGAAGCAAATTTCTTTTCACTTCTTCCAGATATTGGTTTATTAAATCAGTTGTATCTCCATCTTGAATGGAGATTCTCCTAGCAATATGCTTGACTGAGCTATCATCAAATATTTTTTTTCTGGGGAGTGGTCACGTATAACTGGATCTGTATTTTAATGGAATCCAATAATTCTTGACCGTATAATAATTTTGTTTTGGGATCATTCTTCATCAACGCATCCCAAAAATTATTAATTATAGTTTAAATGGTTGTATGGAAGGATGTATCCTTTTACCTAAGCAAGGGATCTGTTCTTCAGTAAACCCCAATTCGGTGGTCCATTTATGAATCCACGGAATAGAGAATTCAATGAAGAAGTATATTTGATCAATTTTTTCTAAATAACAGATATAATCTGTATGATATAAATCAGTTAAAAACGGAGAAATTTTTGTCCATTCTTTGTATAACTTAAGAAATGGCTCAGGCAAGATCTTTGTTGTGGGTCAGTGATGTGACCACCAGTTTAGAAACCAATTAGGGATAGGTCCTGCAAATATCTTTGCTCATATTTTAATAAACCAAATGTGTTTTATGTCTATCATTGTTATAATATAATACTCTATAGAATGCCTGGATATAATCCCAGTAAGTAAAATTCAGGGGTGATTTATTAAGGCTTATCTGCCTCTCTTTCATTGTGGATATCCCTCATTCTTCAACAGATATAATCTGTTTGATAATTATTTTTGAGAAGTTATAAACGTTCTCACTTGTGTTATAACCGGAAAAGTGTTGGAATTCTGCACTACCTGTGCTGATGAGGATGGTCTCATAATAAGCGCGGGTTTTATATAACTCACCCGGGTAGTATAACGCATTAATCAGGTATCTCTGGAATATCTTCAATGGTTCATTCTTTCGCTGAATCTCAGAGTTTTCTAGGAGAAATATTATTTCTATCTTTGGTAGTTTTTCGTAGGACTTGATATCATCGTTGTCCTCTTCTCTAGCGATTGAAACAAATGTATTACTTTGATTTTTGGTGGCCAAATATGTTTGTAGATGACCATATAATGGATTATCTTCTGGAATATCATCCAGATGTATAGATGGACCTAATGAGGAATCTCCTTTATGAAATATCTTAGAGTTTATTAAACTTTTTTTTCTGAAATTTAGAAAGGGCATTTTTTAAACTAAATGGCATGACATTCCATTCATATTGACCAAATGTAACATTAAAAGCAGTTCTATAAGTATGCTCCTTAAAAATTTGAATTTGCCAATATCTAGATTTTAAATCAAATTTTGAAAATATATTGGCATCATATAATATAGATAGCAAGTCTCTTTTATTGGTGATAGGATATCTAATCCATTTCAGATGTTTATTCAAAGGTTTATAATTTATAACTAATCTACGAATACCACGTTCCTTTTCCGCAGCATTATTAACATAAAAGGCAGAACATGACCAAGGAGATTTTGAGGGTTTTATCAAACCCTTTTGTAACAAATTATCAATTTCCTTTTTGCAGAATTCGACCAATTCAGCATTCATATGGCAAGGTCGAGATTTAATGGGGATATCATCCTCGGAGAAGTTTTCTTCGTAAGGAAGAGTTACAATATGCCTTTTTCAGTTCCAAAAGGCACTAGGGTGATCGGCGCAAATATCAACAGTCATCTGTTCAGCAATCAATTTAATCTTTTGCTGAACCTTAGCAGATTGTAAAGTATCGAATATATTCATGCTCAATATTTCTAATTGTAATGAATCAACATGCCTTTGTTTCATATTAATCAAGGCATTAATATCTCTAGTTACGGGATTTGTAACAAAAGAATAACTTATCTCTTTATCTTGATAAGTAGCAGAAAAACCCTGTGCATCTATATTATTAAAAGGGTAAATAGCATTAATAAAAGGGGTTCCAAGTATAATCGGAGGGTATAACTGGTTTTTACCAAAAAGAAGAAATGAGGAATACAAACTCTATTTTGGAAAATACGAGTATTCGGTAATTTATACTCTATATCTAAAGCATGACCAGAAGCAAATTTTACCAAATGAGTAGTTTTTTGGAAATATTTGGTAGGAATCAGACCCTCTTGAATACAACTTACATCTGCTCCACTATCAATCATTGCTACATCAGTTAGAGAGAAACTATTATCAATCAAGATAGTACACCTAATGTACCATTTATGAGCTGTAACAACCTGCATCATTCCTAAAAACTTATCAGATGTTTTACGATTTGCTGTAACAGAAATTTCTTTCTCTTTATCATTTGGAAATTCGGAAATTTCCTTAGCCGTAAAATCAATCGAAAAATCAGTTTAGAGAATTATTTTTCAAAATTTGAGTAATCCGGTGATCACAAATCATTTGATTTTGTTTAAGAGACTTAATATCTCTTTTCAAATTTTCAATTTAGATTTTAAAATCATCAAACGAAGTATCTCTGCTTGGCGTATTTGTCTTATGAAGGTGTTTGTTAACTTCAGACAAAGAATATGGCGCAAAATATTCAAATTCGTTCTTTGGTCTTTCAAAAGGCTTTGAACCACTAGAACTAGAACTTTCAGCCAAATTTATAATTTTTTTACGAAGTTTTTCATCAGTAATTTCCTTTAAAAGTTCTATTACATTGTCAGATATAATAGTTTTTATATTCAAATCTTGAAATTGTGATCGCAATTTATAAAACTCATCATCATCACAAGTGCAAATATCACCTTTATAAGCGGTGCAAGTGATAACTGTGATTTCTACATGTTTTATACCCATTCTTACCTAAGCTTTGTGCATTAACTGCCATAAATTAGTCCCAAAATGCTTACAAGTTGCGCTTGATTGCAGGTTTGAGCGATAAGATGACAAATACCAAAGATCAGCTCAAAAAGGAGTGAAATCTGCCAAGTGTCAAAAGACAACTGAAGTGGGGAACAAAATGACCTGTGCGGTCCGCACTAATTTGTCACACGGCCGCACAGGAGAGTTCAGAGGCTGGGCAATTTCCAGGTCAACCTGCGCGGTCAGCACTGCTTTGCCATGCGGCCGCGCAGGATAGTTTAGAGACCATGCAATTTTTAAGTCAAGATGCACGGTCCGCGCTCCTTTCCACGCGGTCCGCGCCCAAGAGTGTCAAAAACTCGGTCATTCAAGGCAAACGCCCACGCGGCCGCACACCTAATTAGTGTGGTCTGCGTGGAAACGCCCTACGCGGCCACGCGTCGCATTTGCGCGATCCGCGTCCCCAAGTGTCATAAGTAAGATATGAAAACCCAAACCCCTACGCGGCCGCGCGTCATTTGTGCGCGGTCCGCGCCAGACCCTCAGGGGTATTTTTGTCCGATTTTCCTGTGTAGTATAAATAGAACATTTTACTTTTTAGGTGCAGTTTTTCAGTTTCTGGTTTTTATCCGATAGCAGCTGAACTCGAGATTTCATAGTTTTAGCCTATTTTGAGCAATTTCTTCTATTATTAACGTGGATTTGAGTAGATTAACATTGTAGTTAATTATTATGTCAATTTCATCTACTATTTCTTCAATTTCTATTTCTATTATGGCTAGCTAAACCCATAGCTAGGGTTGTGGCTCAACCCTAGTGTGGGTAATTAATGGGTGTGATTGTTTAGTGCATGAATGATGTTGGGTATTTGTTATTTGGATTAATCTTATGTTTTCATTAAGATTTGGTGGTTGCAAACACTAAGTCTAGCTTAGTGAGTCTTGACTCTTCTTGAGAAAGAGAGTCTATGAACCAAGATTAATTCCAACAAGGAATTGGGATGGACCCATGAGAATGGTAGTCCTAATTAACGGGTTAAACCTCGAGAGAGTAATTACCCAACTTGAACCATAAGTTGCTTGGGCAAATTAGCCTACCCAATTGGTCTCGAGAGAGTCAATTAGGCAAAATCACTCTCTCTACCGAGAGGTGTGAGAGTGGGTGCAAAAGTGCAACGGTTATAGCATAAGTCCCATATTCATCATTCTTGCATTAGGAATCTCTACTCGTTAGTTGACCACCGAGGTAAATGCCACAACCCTAGTGTCTTTCTCTATATTGCATACAACATAGAATCAATATCTTAGCCTAACTTAGCTTTAAACTTGTAGTTGATAAATTGTAGTTGATAGTCAAAAGAAAACCGAAAATGTTAGAAGATCAATTAGGAGCTAAAACATAGTCCTAGACCATACAAACACTCAACTCCAAATTGAAGCTCCCTGTGGAAAATTGACCCCGATACCACTATGGGGTAAAAGTATTAGCGCCCACTCTTCCTTAGGTTGAGTCCGCTGCGATCAGCAAGTATTATCCAAATCTTTACTACTTTTAGATAAATCTATCAGATCAATATCAGCTTCGGACTTAGTCTCAGAACAAGTATAATCAGAATCTAATCCAGAAGTGTATAACAAGTTATAAACTTTGTTACGTAACCCATCGTCTAGTTCTAAGGCCTTTAGTTTTTGAAGCTTGCAATTTGGAGCGATATGCCCAAATTTTCCACACTTATAACACTTAATATCATCGAGATCTCTCTTTGATCTATTCTTCGTAAATCGAGTAGATTTGCGATGCGCTTTTCTAGTATCACGCTCTTCCTTAGATCTATATCTAGACCTCTTTTTCTTATACAGGATATCAGGGTTAGGATACCTATGATATCTATTTTTCTTCTTCTTCCTACTTTGAGTAGAGGCTCCGGGTAAACCGAACTGGGTACAGAAGTCACCTAATTGGGATTTCTCTTTAAGATTATCAATCTTAGGCTGTCTAGAAAGCTTCAGCTCATTACACAAGTTTAATCCTTCTTGTGTACACACTCCTATAAGTTTACCATAGGTATAATTTCCATACTGAATTTCACCATAACTACCTTTTAACACTTTTCTTACTCTTTCAGCGAATAAGGAGGGAAGGTCGTCTATAAACTTAGTTTTCCAAAGTTCATACTTGTTTTCGGGTAGCTCCATAACCCTACTCATAAAAGTATCTTTGTACCATCTAAATTCACTAAGGGTCCTACATCTAAGCCCATTTAGTAAAGTACAGACGGTCTCATGCTGATTGGTAAATCTACTGTTAAAATGTTCTAGAATTTAAGGATAAGGGTATAAACAGCATCTTCTCTACCTTTAACTAGAGCCATGCCTATATTATCAACCCTTTTGTCAATGGCGGTAGCATTAATAACCGTTTCCTTTTCTTCAACGAATAGATAGTTATCCCACCAGCCACGAAGTTGGCCAGTAAAGCCTGCAATAATCATTTTGCAAATAGTTCTATCTGTGTTCTTAACACTTTTACAGATAGTTGAGAACATAAGCATTCTATGTACAAGAATAGTTAACTGTCTATCAGTTAATCCATCAAGATTCCATTCATAAATTTCGGAACCGCTGTAAGACGTATTAGTCTGATTCCAATTGCGTTCCTCTATTAACACATCTTGAGGAGTAGGACGGGAATAATAGTAAGTTTGCATCCTGGGTTTGTCAGCATACTTACTGTTGGGTTTAATTAAACCCTTGAGTTTATTAAGCTCTGACCACGTTTCAGTTTTATAATCGGAAACAGTCTCAATTTTATCAGCAATTTGATAAATCAATTGGTCTAATGTTTAAATAAGAAAGTTTCTTATCAAGAAGGTCTGCTAAGTCATCATGAGATTTGAATTTAAAATCCTAAACCTCGGGAGGCCTTTGAACATGAGTAAGAACTGCTTGATCAACCAATTTGATTCCCGAAGTGGAGGCAATATCGGTTGGTCCTTTGTTAGTAGTCATCTTCTTTATTAAAGCAGTCAAATCATCTAATATTTTATCAACAGAACCGATATGTTCTCCTAAAAATTTTACATATAAACCCAAATAATTATTTTGAGAAATCAATTTATTAATTTCTGTGATACTAACAGCTGCAACATTATCGTCAACAAATTTTTGAAAAGCAGTGAAAGTAATACCAGTATTATTAGGTAAAATAAAGGGGGCTTAAGGAGGGTAAGTGGCTTTAGTAATATTACCACTCCCATCTTTATAAGATCTTTCTAACACCTTTATATAAAGAGGCAAATAAGTTGTTATAAACCAAGGAACAAAATACATAATTTGATTATGCAAAGCACAATTTTCGTAAAATTCTTGAGAAATACTGTTTAAATTTTCTTTGTTATAAGCATCAAAAACCAAGTTTTAAACTGGCTCCATTTATCACTAAAAAATTCTTTTTGAATATATTTTCTTGCCCGTGAACCTGGGCTAAAATCAATTTGGTGTGGAATCATTAAGTGTCATTGGGGTCGAAATCCATTTCGGATACAGAAGGAATATCCTTATCAGAAACATTATCATTATCCTGAACAATATTTGTTTGAGGGTTAATTTTAACCCTTTTAACAGGCTTATCACTAACTATAGTGTGTAATGAGGCTGCGCGCTTGCGAGCTGGACCATAGACTGGTTCAACAGGAGAAATATATTGAATAGCAGGTAAAAGTCTATGACTAAAATGAGTGTCTATTATAAATACTAGACTTATCCTCAAATTGAATACAAATCCTACCGTCCGGGTTTTGAGTAACATGCGAACAATCAGTATTTGACAAGTCATTAGTAATCTGACTTGGGGATATAACTGAATTTAAAGTCCAAGTAGTTGGGAAATTAATTTCTTCCCACCTAATAGGTGTCCTAGTGGTGACCTTGGACCTTGCAAAATTGGTTTCTACTAATATGGTCTGATCCGATGTATCGTATAACTTACATCGAGGATTTAGAGTTGACAATAATTTGAAATATATCCTATAAGATAAACATATAAGTTCAGAACCAGGCGCATAATTATAACCATGCGTTTTCACATTTAAAGTCAAGACATCAAAATGGTATCAGAGCCTAGGAATTTTCATGATGTATATGTAATAGATCTGAAATATTCAACATAGATATGAAGCTTTTAGAATGGATCTGGGAGAAACAAGTACTAAAAGTACTAGACTTGAAGAGGTAGATATAACTCAAAACCTGATTTGTTAAATAAATGGACGATTCCTAAAGTTTCTATAAAAACCATTTATGATTATGGTTGGTTTAATAAACTTTCTTCAAAACAATTGATAAAAACGACTGAACAGTCTTTTGCGTTAAATTCTTCTGAACAGACTATTCGTTTGTTAAACAAACACGATATTGACTTATATAAACATCATTATCATTACTTAAATATTGGTATGGTTCAAATTGCGTTTAAAGATTTAACCCTTAGGGGTTGTTTGGTAGGATGCATTAGATAAAATAATGCATGCATTAGCTTTGTGTATTAATAATACCTTGTTTGGTAGACATTTTGAACCTATGCATTAGTTATGCAAGCATTAGTTATACATCCTATTTGGTATTATCCTATGCATAACTAATGCATAGAAAATAATGGTATTAGCAATGCAATGAGTTTTAATGCATGCATTAGCTTAGTTAAAGACAAAATTGTCCTTCAACATTTATGCTTGATTAAATTATGCTAGTTATTATATTGATGGAAGTTTAAAATAATCCAAATAGTGAGAAATAAAATTATAGCTCTAGTAAATAAATAAATACTTAGCATATTTCCTTTTTTATATATAAATATTTAGTTCTATTTTACAATATAGGTAGACAAATTAAATAATTTTTTTAAAACTTTTTCATATAAAAATATTTCTCAACATATGTTTCATTTAGAAAGTTAAAGTGATGGATTGGTTTTGAGGGCATTTTTGTAAACAAATAATTCTTTTAGAAATTGTACAATGCTTTAATACATCAAACCAAACAATGGATAAGAAATATGTCACCATAACTAATACCAGCATAACTAATGCAAGCATAACTAATACCAGCATTACTAATACACCCTATTCAGCATTATTCTTATGCACCCTACCAAACGACCCCTTAAAGAGTTACCAGAGACCTTTTTAGCAGCTCTAAGAGATGCTAGAAATCTGAATTTCAGAAAGTCTCTGATGGGTTCGATTGAATCTACTGTGGCCTATGGTCCGGTATATTATAATACTCAACCCAATTTTCAACTATCGCTTTATGATGTAAATATCTTTGATGCCTTGACTTTAAATGTGAAAACGCATGGTTATAATTATGTGCCTGGTTCATAAGACAAATACGCCAAGTAGAGATACTTCGTTTGATGATTTGAAAATTGAAGTTGAAAATTTGAAAAGAGATATTAAGTCTCTTATACAAAATCAAATGATTTGTGATCACCGGATTACTCAAATTTTGAAAAATAATTCTCTAACTGATTTTACGGCTAAGGAAATTTCCGAATTTCCAAATGATGAAGAGAAAAGAATTTCTGTTACAGCAAACCTAAAACATCTGATATGTTTTTAGGAATGATGCAGGTTGTTACGGCTAATAAATGGTACATTAAGTGTACTATCTTGATTGATAATAGTTTCTCTCTAACTGATGTAGCAATGATTGATAGTGGAGGAGATGTAAGTTGTATTCAAGAGGGTCTGGTTCCTACCAAATATTTCCAAAAAAACTACTCATTTGGTAAAATCCGCTTCTGGTCATGCTTTAGATATAGAGTATAAATTACCGAATACTCGTATTTGCCAAAATAGAGTTTGTATTCCTCATTTCTTTTTTTTGGTAAAAAAACCAGTTATACCCTCCGATTATACTTGGAACCCCTTTTATTAATGCTATTTACCCTTTTAATAACATAGATGCACAAGATTTTTCTGCTACTTATCAAGATAAAGAGATAAGTTATTCTTTTGTTACAGATCTCGTAACTAGAGATATTAACGCCTTGAATAATATGAAACAAAGGCATGTTGATTCATTCCAGTTATAAATATTGAGCATGTATATATTCGATACTTTACAATCTACTAAGGTTCAGCAAAAGATTAAATTGATTGCTGAACAGATGGCTGTTGATGTTTGCGCCGATCACCCTAGTGCCTTTTGGAACCGAAAAAGGCATATTGTAACTCTTCCTTACGAAGAAAACTTCTCCGAGGATGATATCCCACTAAATCTTGACCTTGCCAGATGAATGCTGAATTGGTCGAATTCTGTAAAAAGGAAATTGATAATTTGTTACAAAAAGGTTACAAAAGGATTTGATAAAACCCTCAAAATCTCCTTGGTCGTGTTCTGCCTTTTATGTTAATAATGTTGCAGGAAAGGAACGTGGTATTCCTAGATTAGTTATAAATTATAAACCTTTGAATAAACATCTAAAATGGATTAGATATCCTATCCCCAATAAAAGAGACTTGCTATCTAGATTATATGACGCCAATATATTTTCAAAATTCGATTTAAAATCTGGATATTGGCAAATTCAAATTTTTAAGGAGCATACTTATAGAACTGCTTTTAATGTTCCATTTGGGCAATATGAATGGAATGTCATGCCATTTGGTTTAAAAAATGCCCCTTCTGAATTTCAGAAAATTATGAATGATATTTTTAACCCTTATCTAGATTTTATCATCGTTTATATTGACGACATATTAGTATTTTCTAAAACATTAGAGATGCATATTAAGCATCTTGATATTTTTAAGAAAATTGTAATACAAAACGGTTTAGTAATTTCTAAACCAAAAATGAGTCTATTCCAAACAAATGTTCGATTTTTAGGTCATAATATTTGCCAAGGAAAAATTACCCCGATACAAAGATCGATTGATTTTGCCTCAAAATTTCCTGATGTTATTACTGACAGGACTCAATTACAAAGATTTTTGGGAAGTTTGAATTATATATCTCCTTTCTACAAAAGTTTATCTCGTGATCTAGCCCCTCTATACGATAGGCTGAAAAGGATCATAAGCAGCCTTGGACTGACCAACATACTAAGTTAGTCAAAACTATTAAACAGCGTGTTAAGTCTTTACCTTTCTTAACTCTTGATAATCCTACATGGCAAAAAATTATTGAGACAGATGCGTCCAACGTTGGCTACGGTGGGATTTTAAAACAAGTGAATCCCAACAATAAGATTAAATACCTGATAAGATTTCACTCTGGTAAATAGACCGAAGCCCAGAAAAAATATGCTACTGTGGCTCATGAAATGTTAACTATTGTTAAATGTGTTTTAAAATTTCAAGACGATTTATATAATCATAAGTTTTTAATAAAAAATGATGCTCAATCTGTTAAATATATGTTTGACAAAGATTTCAAACATGATGCGTCTAAATTAATATATGCTAGATGGCAAGCTCAACTGGCGCCTTTTAATTTTGAAATTCAATACAAAAAAAGAATTGATAACTCCCTTCCAGATTTCTTATCCCGGGAATACCTAGACTGACTATGAATTTCTATATGACTTTTCTAGATGAAGAATTATTAATTGTTATCCTTAAAGTGGTTAGATTAAATCGAGACCTACAAAGTCTCAAAATTGAATTGATAATTGAAGAAATCGTTGATAACCTGATTGAAAATGAATTTTCTATTCATGATTATGCTGAAGTTGTTAGGGATGATATGCTAGATTATTACTTCTCAGAATAAATGGACTTGTTATTTGTGCAGAATGGACCCTTCATGGGCCACCAGAGGCAGAGGTAGGGGAAGATCTTCCCCTAGTAGATCATATTCTCAAGGTTCGTCATACGGATACTCATCAAGTTCTCTGGTGATACAAGTAGGGAAAAAGAGTTTAATAAACTCTAAGATATTTCATAAAGGAGATTCCTCATTAGGTCCGTCTATACATCTGGATGATATTCCAGAAGATAATCCATTATACGGTCATCTACATGCATATTTGGCCGCCAAAAAGCAATGTGATACATTTGCTTCAATCGCTAGAGAAGAGGACAACGATGATATCAAGTCCTACGAAAAACTACCAAAGAAAGAAATAATAATTCTCCTAGAAAACTCTGAGATTTAGCGAAAGGATGAACCATGGAGGATATTCCAGAGATACCTGATTAATGGGTTATACTACCCGGGTGAGTCATATAAAACTCGCGCTTATTATGAGACCATCCTCATCAGCACAGGTAGTGCAGAATTCCAGCACTTTTTCGGTTATAACACAAGTGAGAAGGTTTATAACTTCTCAAAAATTATTATCAAGAAGATTATATATGTTGAAGAATGGGGGATATCCACAATGAAAGAGAGGCAGATAAGCCTTAATAAATCACCCATGAATTTTACTTACTGGGATTATATCCAGACATTCGATAGAGTATTATATTATAACAATGATAGACATAAACACACTTGGTTTATTAAAATATGTGCAAAGATATTTGCAAGACCTATCCCTAATTGGTTTCTGAACTGGTGGTCACATCACAGCCCCACAACAAAGATCTTGCCTGACCCATTTCTTAAGTTATACAAAGAATGGACAAAAATTTCTCCGTTTTTAACTGATTTATATCATACAGATCATATCTGTTATTTAGAATAAATTGATCAGATATACTTCTTCATTGAATTCTCTATTCTGTGGATTCATAAATGGACCCCCGAATTGGGGTTTACTGAAGAACAAATCCCTTGCTTATACAGGATCTTTTACAATAATTTTTGGGATAAGTTGATGAAGAATGATCCCAAAACAAAATTATTATATGTTCAAGAATTATTGGATTCCATTAAAGTACAGATCTAGTTATACGCGACCACTCCCCAGAAGAAAATATTTGATGATAGCTTAGTCAAATTGCTAGGAGAATCTCCATTCAAGATAGAGATAAAACTGATTTAATAAACCAATATCTGGAAGAAGTGAAAAGAAATTTGCTTCAACCTTTAAGCCAATGTGAAAAATCAGACACATCAATGCAAAGTGAAACAAGCAACGATGATGTAGAGGAAGATTCTCAACCTATGATGAGAGAAAGGATATTGTCTGATAAAAAAATCAAAGAAGTAGAAGATTTCGTATAGACAATGGACAAAGTAGAAGAAAGAGATAGTGGAAAATAGTGAAGCTGCCAAGGACTCCACAACAGGACCCCACTACAACAGTAGAAATACTGTATACAAGTAGATACACTGTATACACAGTAAATACACTGTATAAGGGACCTGCATAAGGGACCCACTGTATTGTACATAGATTCCTTATTTTTTTTCCTTCATATAAGTAGGAGCCCTCTCTCATTCGGGGAGGCATCAGAAAAAATTCCTCTCTCTTTCTAAACTCCTCCATCTCTCTGTAAACCCCTCTCTACTGTAAATCTCTTTCAATTGTAATTACTCTCGTGAAGTAATAAAGATCTTTAGTTCATCATCTTCAGGCCTTGCGTCCCGTCCTTAAAGGTATTTGTTTATTTTATTTTATTGTATAGTATTTAAATTACTTTGTTTCTTTCCACTGCCGTGACTATGTCCGGCTAAGCGGATTCATATCTATGTTGAAGAACTAATTTCTCTTGCATATTAACCATGAAGAATCCAGACTCTTTCAAAATATGAAGGAATTTTAATATAGTTTCTCGGCTTGGTTCCAAGATTGCGGTACAGTCGACTCTGGTACTACTCTTATTGGCTTTGCCTTAGTGGCTACGTCTAGCCAGTTGTGACATTAAAGCCCGCTGAAGTTGTCAAAAGGGCTATCCCTTTCATAACTAGAACTGCTAGACACATGGGCTCAATAAGAGTATGTATCAGACCTAGACATCCCCTTTGCTTGGGTAAAAGGATAGATTCTTCCATACAGTCATTAAAACTATAATAATATATATATGCTATTTTTTTAAATTTTTTTTATCTAAGGCACTTTCTTGTAAACTATATATGTATATACTAGTATAAATTGCTTATATATAGCTATATAAATATATATAGTATATATAGTACGTATAGTATGTATTGTCTTATATATATGTATGTATATATATATATATATATATATATATATATATATATATAGTTTATATGTATTAGATATATAATATATATACTATATCAAATTTAAACACAAAATAAATTGCAAAGAAATATTCAAGGGAATGTCTTATATATTTTACTATTACGACATTAACAAAGAATGGCAATATCTTTCTTAGTCTTCCTCCCCCAATGGAATGAGCACAACGAGGTACTAATACCACCATTAAAAGAAAAAAAAACTAAGGAAGATGTGCCAAATACAAGTTACATGTTAGTCTATGTATTATCTCTAACAAATTTCATAAATCCTTCAAGGTCCGGAGGAATTTCCATTGGTGGCGGTGGAAAAGAAGCTTGATCATCACCGCTTCCAGGCGAAGCAGCATCCTGCGCATGTTCCGCTAGCATTTCTTCATAAGCTTCATCTATCTCCGGTTGTGATTCTGCAAGTCCAAAATTTCTTCTTTTCGAACGGATCCAATCTCTAAAGAGTACTGATTTTTCCAAGCTCTCCCCCATAGACGCCCTATGATCACCGATTTGAAGTCTCGCTTGACTGAATGCGCTCTCCGATGCCACTGTTGAAGCTTGAACACTTAAAATATCTCTAGCCATCCTTGAAAGAACCGGATAGTGTTTTTGTTTGTCCTTCCACCATTCCAAAACATCAAAGGAGCCGTCGGGATTCTCTAATTCAAGTCCCTGCGACAAATAAACTTGAAGCTCATTTAGTTGTGAACTATCACCAAAATTATTACTTTGAGAACCCCTGAACTCCGTCCAAGAACTAAGGGCTTTTAGGCCCGCAGTTCTTTTAGATGCTTGCGAACTAGACGAAGTAGGAGTTGGAACATTTGGTCTAGCTTGATCTAAGGCAAGTTGATAAGCATTATAAATTGTTTGAGCATTTATTTTAATTAAGGCTTTTGCATCTCCAAGTGTAGCAAATTCTTCAGCTGAAAGTGATAAAGCGTTACAAATTTTTGAATACCAAACAAGACTAGTAAATTTATGAACTAGTTGAGACCCACAAGTTTTACACTTAACCTTATTTTGTTCTCTTAGTTGAGTAAAAAAGTGCCAAACAAGAGATGTTTTAGGCCATTTAGCAGGTTGTCTATTAAAAGTAGGGGTTACTACAGGAGGGTCAGGCGGGGCATCATTTGGGTTATTAACAGGACTAGTAAGTGTATCATCTAAATCCGGTTGCGTTTCATCTAAATCATCATTTTCAAAGATAGTTTCATTACGATAAAGAGCATTCATAACTTCTTCATTTAATTGTTGACTTGGTGCAACATCATGGCAAGATTGACTATCGGAAAATTGAAAACAAGGGTTATCACTATCAAGAATAATAGGTGGAGGATGACGGGTAACAGGTCTGGGTCGGGGAGCCGGGGGAAGAGTAGTAGCTTGCCTACTAGATTCACCAATTTTAGATTTTCTCTTACCCTTACCACCAAAATAAATTTTCAAAGAAAATGCCATATTAATTAGGAAGACTTGAATACTTCAATTCACCAACTTCACAATTTTCACGAAATTACAATAATAAAGTAAACAATTATAGAAGAAAATTAGAGAGAGATTCAGAGAGATTGATGAATTTGTGAGTAAAAATAAAAGAATAGAGGGTATTTATAGTTGAGAATTGGGAAAAAGTGTAATTATAAAAAGTTTGGGGTTAAAACAAAGTTTGGGGGACAAATGGCTATTTTTTAAAGTGCCAAACGATTGAATTTTGATGGCCAACGGCTAGATTTTAAAAATCTGACCGTTGGTCATTTTTTTAAAAAAAAATTTAAAAATAGCCGTTGGGGCCGGTTGAACCGGCCCAGGCCCGCCTACCGTTCCCGGGCTTAACGGTCCCGGGCTATTTGGGTTGGACCGACCCGCTAGGGGCTTATGCACCACTAGAGACCGGGCCCGCTTGAACCGGCCCGTTTGGCTCGTGGTCCGGGGCCGGGCCCGGACCACAATACAGCCTTACCAAATGGCGATCGCTACAATAAGGGGGAAAGACCATTCCCCGCAGTATAGCATGAACGGCCTAGACCGGAATGCCGAGTTCCATGCCATCAAAGGAGGTGCAAGGCACAGACGCCTTATTTAGACGACCTCGGGCGCATAGCCCAAAGATAGGGTCGTCCCCACTTCGCCGAAAGGGCAAAAACTCCACACAAGGGATTAAATTAAAGGAATCGGCAAGAAGTGACCCGCGGCAAGAGGAAATTCCGCATCACATGACACACCACCAGCACCAACATCTCCACTATTGAAAGAGTCAAAGGGCAAGCAAACCACATCTTCGGCCAAGCTTGATTAAAAATAACAAAGAGCTGTACTAGAGTCCAGACCCAGAAACGGCAGGAACATACCAAACCTCAAAACATCGCCTACACAACCTGCGGTAAGGAAGAACTGCTTCACTCCTTTGTTATTGTTTCACTAACCTGTATGCAGATAATCGGCCGGGATGTTCAGAAGTTCTAACTCTACCCAGAGATCCCAAGGCCTTAACAGAACCCGCCGCGCTCTTTCCCCTCGGTCGGACTTCCTCCTCGAAGAGGGTCTCGCCAGCAAGGTTATTAGCGGAGCAACGTACACCATGAGGAGAATTCGACAAGATCACAGGCCTTCTTCTACAGTCAAACGATGAGTGACGATCCTCTTTTGAGGGCGCCATCCGCTCGGAAGGGCCGGGGAACGGCAGACTGAGTTTCAATAGGGAATCATGTGCCGGACCAAGCCGCCCAGGGAGCCGCGCCCATGGGGGCCGACCTCACAACGGTGAAACAATATATATTTATGCCAAGCAATAAAGAATATCTTTTAACATATCATGCTCCAGAAAAGGAAATTTCAGCATACTCTCGGTAGGGATCCCTCCATTAAATGTATCCTGAAATACTCGGAGACTTAGCATCAACAATTTGGAACTCGCACGACCCCAGGGTCGGAATTCCGAGCTCATAAGGCCCCAATGAGGCAGCTCCGAGCTCACGAATAACAGCCTTCGAGCCTAAGCAAACTCGGTGACTCGGAGACTGTCATCAATCCCATGCACTGGAAAACTCGAAACTGTAAGACCCCGAGCGGGCAGACTCAGTATAACCAGATCTATTTTACATATCAACAAAAACTGTAAGACCTCTACAGGCATGACAAAAACTGTAAGACCTCGACAGGCATGAAAAAATTGTAAGACCTCAACAGGCGTGACAAACTGTAAGACCTCAACAGGCATGAAAATTTTGTAAGATCTTACTACAGGCATAAAACTCAATCCCGAAGTTTAGGCTATACGTCACATTTGTAAGAATCCCGAAAGGGCATACCCTTGGGGTAGACACCTAAACTATCACTCGGGATCAAAAATGGCTCCGGCCAAACACATTTGACTATGGTCAAAACGGCTGCTCCAGCCAAATTAAAGCGACTCGGGGACACCCAACTGTTTCTAACAAAATCACAGGCAATTACTTCGAATATACTTCGAAAAGAACCGGTTAAAACAGGCTTCCCTCAACAGGCAAAATGAGCTTCGACCATGTCAACTCCAAATCACAAGGCTTCGAGCTACTCAGCCTATGAGCTAAGAACCTTCCGAGGTGCTCGAACATCACCGCTAACGACTTGAAATCGAGGTTCTTCCAGAACTGATGATGGGTTAGGCAAAATCATTTCAAAAAGACCTTAATGAGAGGAAAACAAACCCTACAAAAAAGCCCACGGGCAAAAGCGTAAGAGCCATTGTCGCCAGCCAAACGAGCCTTCGGGCTGCACACCAAAAAGGTCTCAACGACCAAACAGCGTAAGAGCCACTGTCGCCAGTTCAAAAATTGAAAACTTGAGGATTCAAATGAGCTCGAGTCGTAACCCAATTCAGAGACCGAATCCAAAATAGTGAACTACAATATGCCTGAGGGAACGACATAAATGCCATTGTCGCCAGCCAAACGAGCCTCCGGGCCAAGCACTTATAAGGTCACTTCGACCCGAAGCACAAAAGCCATCGTCGTCCATCCATGCAGGCAGGAAAAAGCTTGAGGGTCAATTAAAGCTCGAGTCATAACGTGACTCGGAGACTGAACCCAAAATAGTTAAAACAGCAAATGCCCAAGGGCAAGAAACAAGAGCAATTACTATCCGCCCACACGGGCACAAAAGATTAAAGGTCAGGCAAGCTCGAGTCAAGGCCTGACTCGAGACTAAACCTAAATGGTCGGGCAAAGCATGGAGGCCCCAACGCCTGCTTACGTCAAAAAAATCACACTTAAGAGCCTCTGAGCCTGCCCAATTAGCTCCGGACGTACGAGGCTCCCGCCAAAACACCGAAACCAGCCCGCTTGGTCAAAAGCAATATAGAAAGAGATGCATAAGAAATAAAGCTTCAAGTTTTCTCTTATTTTACATACGCAAAAGGCGCACTCTCCATCTACAAACATGCTCTGCAAAGTATTAAATACAAAGTGAAAAAACGACAAAATCTACGCTCTGCTCCAAAAGGCTATAGCCTTCCAGCCTCGGATTTGCTCTCTATGATGTCAGCAAGAAGTGACTGAGCATCATGCTCATCCACCCTTGCCCGAGCCAACTCCTCTGAGAGTACGAAGCCCCTAGCGCCAATCTCCTCAAGTACCTCTCTTCAGATCTACAACGAGCATATTCCTCGATCCTCTTGTCACGGTCGAAGGCCCATTTCAGCTCGGCTTGGGCATTAGCAGTGTCCTTCATACGAATCGCCATCTCCTGATCAGCCTTGGTTCGGCTTAATGCTGCTTCAGCCCAGGCATCGATTATCTCAGCCCTGATCTTCGAGAGATCGGACTCGAGTTTCCCGATCATATTCGGTTGAACTATAGCGTTGTCACGAGCCAAGCTGAGTTGGGCCTCGAAGGTAGGAACATTAGCCAAGGCACCTCTCTCCTCTAAAGTTTGAGCCTGCACCTGATCCCTTAGTTCATCGCAAGCATTCCTGACGCGGTCAGTGTCTCCCTTAAGGTACTCCAAGGCCTCCGTCTTTTTTTGCAGCTAAGATAGGAAAAAAAGTTAAACTTAAGGGTCAAAAGGAGGGAAGCGCATACTATGAAAGGTTACCTACCCCATCAAATAGCTCTCGTAGTTCGAGCTCCGGTACGCCTCATATCACCAATACAGCAACTCAACCTCATTCTCCTCGCTAAGGAGCCTAAGGGACTCACCCTCGTCCAGAACTTTCTGAAGCCGGGCCCCTTGGCTGAGCAGCTTAGACCTGAGCCTATCAAAGGCCTGTAAAAGGAAAATTCAATGAGGAAAAGAGGACGCAAAATACAGAAGAACTGCGCCTAAACTAACCATGAAGTGAAGCCGACGGACTTCCTTAAAGGCAAAGCACACTCCTGTTGATCCTACCTCTTCGGCCCCTAGAGAACCAACCTCAGGCAAATCATACTCACTCGGAGGAACCACCGTCCGGGAATCAAACACTTTTGGAACAGCAGGCTCGGACGATGCCCTCTCCTCGAAGACACAGGCCCGTTCAGCCCCACTAAAAGCTCCATCACACTGCAGGTACGGACCCCGTTTGTCACCATCGTCCCACAGCTCTGAGGCCGACGACTCTTTCCCTTTTCCGGAAGTGCACATCCTCCCCCCAAGGAGTCGTTCGATACCTGCAACGGCAATGCCAGTGCAAAAGAAAAAAGAAAGTGTCATCTCAAATGTACGAAGACCAAGGTAAAGGTATCGTACGCGCATACCTCAGTATTTGTCTTCGCATATGTTACGGGACACAGCTTGCCACCTATGCTCATCACAAGTCGAATGGGTCACTAACCTCTGGACCCAGCCGGCAGATCGAGAACATCGCTCGGTGTCCATGAAGTTTCTACAAAAGGGGAGAAAAAAAATTACTCAACCAACTTTCGCTATAAGCAAAACCTGATAAAGCGCCAGGAATTCCACTCACGAGCGTAATTACAACCCTCGGGAAACGACATAAGCTCTACGGGGACAATGTCGGGCGTTCGAACTCGGACGAATCGACTGATCCACTCTTGGTCATCACCTTCTTTACATCAACAACAATAGGTGTAGACGAACGACACTGCAAGGTTAACAGGCCTCGGTGGTGAAAGGGCTGCTACAGCCTGACAAGGTGGCTGAGCATGAATTCAAGCCCAGCCTTCTCCGCAAAGAACCTCATCATCAACACCACTCGCTAAAATGATGGATGTATCTGCACCAAGGTAACCTGATACTTCAAGCAGAAATCAAGCACGACCCTATCAAGGGGGGCAAATACGAAGGGATATAGGTACATGCTCAAGAATCCATCAGCAGAGTCTGTAATGCTCTCACCCGGGAAAAGTGCCTACAGCATTATCTCCTTCTTCCATCCGCAATATCTCTTCACCATATCCAGATGTTCCTCTCTTATCAAAGATACATTCTTTAGAGGGAACTCCCACGGATCCTAAATGCTGGGCGTGGAACTCTCCCCTCCTTACCGGGCCGGCCGTAAAGTAGTTGCGATGGCTATGGTAGAACCGATACACTAAGGCAAAAATGAGCTCCAACACTTTTGCACCTGAAGAGACGAAGGACCCAACGCCAAGGTGGAGGGATAGCTCTCTGGAATAATGATATCTCCCAAAGAAACAAAGGCCACCATACATGTATGCAGGAAACAGCGACAATTCGCATGTCCAGAGTAAGCCCAAGAAGCTAACGGCCTCGATACAGATCCCGGAGCGGTACCCAACCCAAGAGGCATCCATCAATAAGAATTTAGTCCTCAGAAGATCAACTGTATTGTCTCTAGTCTCGAGGTAGTGCCCGACCTCGAGGATCTCCACTAAAAAGAGAAGTCAGGCTTCGAGAAGCCTTCAACAACATCATTTAACTCAAGGCGGTACCCAATCTCATGGTTTCCCTTTCTCAAAAGAAAAATAAGCGCGCGAAGCTCCGATCGTGAAAGCTCTAGGAGAGCTTGAGGCATCACCTGAGCATAAGGCAACCCCTAAACAGAAGTCTATCCACTATGCTTTAAAAATCTATCTACATCAAGTTCAAAGCAGGTCCCCAAATACCCGAAGCTGACCCTCGCTCAGGATACCACTCTCGAAAGCTCCAAAACTCAACATACTATCTCCATGCAGCTCGGAGGTCCCGACAGCCCGAGCCTATCAAATCAATTCAGGCTTGGTCCAAGGTACGACGATGGGCTCAGAAAAGAGTCGTGTCAATCGGCAGAGGATCAAAAAGAACGTTCACATCCGAATTAGACATCAGCGGTCAACAACAAAGGAAAACATTCAAAGGCCTCGAAGGGCATGAAAGCGTACAATAATAGGGCAAGAGTTGAAAGCAGACATCAAGAAAGTATCTTCATATTCATAAATAACCATGTACAATAGCCCTCAAGGGGTCCCTACATACAATTACAAAAGCTTGCAAGGGGTTATTACGCCTAAAGGAAGAAACAAAAGGGTACACACGCAAGGTAAAAAC
Source organism: Nicotiana sylvestris (assembly GCF_000393655.2). NCBI lineage: Eukaryota > Viridiplantae > Streptophyta > Magnoliopsida > Solanales > Solanaceae > Nicotiana > Nicotiana sylvestris. Next base: position 41,783,123 of record NC_091065.1, on the reverse strand, counting down.
CTATAGACTAGTTTGCCTTCGAAGGTCTGCCTCCTGCAACAGGCGCCACCGGGCACCCATCCTCAGAAGCCTCATCCCTTCCTTCCACACTGATATCCCCAAAAGATAAGGCAAGAAGCAGGGAGGGATGAAAAAATACCATAGCTCTCCGAAGGTCGAGGACCCTTACTGGCCAAGAGAATCTCGGAGAGACAGCAGACCTAGCGAGCCTCGGTCCTGCTTGCAAGGCTACTTAGAGTCCACTTCTTGGAACATCTAACCGTGCAAGACACCAGCTTGGGGCAGAGCACCACGTCGAGCCGGGGTATGAAGGTGAGCAGCGGTGTATAATCCGAGCCCCCTTTTGAGCAGCGGTATGTAATCCAAAGAGCTTTTTGCGAGCAAGGAAAGTTGATCCCCGTATGTCATCGTCTCGGGCCAACAACAACAGCAACATTAGACATAGCAGCAACTATAGCAGCATCAAGACGGCATGGTTATGCTCGACAAAGGGAAGCCCCGTCAGGAGTCCACAACACAATCTACGGGAGCTTCGCCAAATGGCCTTGAGGCCATGAGCCCCAAGCATGATGTTCAAAGATAAACGAAGATGATAATAAGAAATGGGCAAATGAGCCAACAAAAGTACTAGAATAGGAAAAATAACACCAAGGCACCCCTATTTATAAGGGGTAACGACGCAGTCATCGAGGCTTTGGAAGATTGACCGCCAGACGCAGTTATTACATTCTTGAAAAACAGAATCGACGTCGGTACGTTCACCTTGGAGAACAGGAATCAACAGTGCATTAAATGAAGTCGAAATGTATAAGTCCATGGGACTCCCCGATCGCCACAAAAGCTCGTGCCATAGGTTGCATCATTGGTATGACGTCACCGTAAGAAGCCCGAGGAGTCAAGTGCCAGAATCATTTTCCATCCCTTCATTCTGGGAAACGCAGAGACTATCTGTATGCGGCAAATCAGAGGACTTAACTTCTCGCTATCAAGTCATTTCGGAAGAATGCCTTGAGACCCCGAGGACGGGGAGCCACGACCGAGTCCCTCTCTCGGGGCTCGTCGAGGCTCGACTCGAAGAAGATAAAGGTCGAGGCTAGAATAGAAGGGGAAGCTCCCATGACATACGTCTAAGTCTGACAAAGCCAGCCTATCCAGAGCCTATGCCGAAATGTCGCATTCAGCCGTCCCATCTCCATACTCTACAATTAATGCATGTTGTACTATAGCCGGGTTCCCTTCCTATATAAAGGGAACCCTCGCTACTTTGTAAGGGGATGATGTTGCTCTAACTCTTTCTCCACAAGATCAATAATATATCTCTCTCTCTTTTTTCTCTCTAACTCGCTCGTTCTTATTGGCTTGAGGCCACTTTAGCACTTACTACTCTCTTATTTGTTCTTCATTTATTGCTTGGTATTGGCCATAAAGAGCCTTGTTTAATCATATCTTAAATGTTATCCCATTCCCTATTACCCTAGATAGATCGAGATCGAACCCAGATATCGACCCCGAGGTTCTTCATTGACCAGTCCGAAGCCAGGGCAGTAAGCCCTCAGTCTGATTACTGCCTCGTTTTAGCATGCATTTCATCATTAAACTTCATATTCCTAGCATCATCTGCTCTAAACAACTAGCATCAAAATAGATCACGTATTTTTAGAATCCTATTTACAAATTTAATTTTTGTTACCATTTTCACAGTAAACTAACTCAAACATGTGAGATGCATGTGAAGGAGATGAACCTAACTTAACAGAAATGATATCTCCTAATCCTGATCGAAAAGGTTGCATATTGGATAAGGAGAAAGACTCTTTACACAAAGGGAAACACAGCTTAAGAAATGGATAGAGTTAGAGGATGAGACCAACTAGAACTCTTCCACCAAGGAAGAGTAACATCTGTGTTCTAGTCAATCTCTTTTTACTAACTCCATAAATATTAGTGGTGTTTTCTTTTATAGATAATGCACATAAGCAAAAGTTAAACGTGAATTGAGAGCAAAATAGCAAGGCAATTTTGCAAGAAATTTATGTGTGATTCAAGCGTGAAATCTTAAAGCTACTTGAACTAGATAGAAGAACCAGTTCCAAGTGTCTGTCTTTTTATTCTAGTTCAATTGTAGTAGGTGTTTTAATATTGTACCTTTCAACTTTATCTAGAAGCAATTGTCTTATTTACTTAGAGTTTTCAAGTTAGAGTTAACTTGAAATTTTCGCAACAGTTGAGGCTGTGTGCTACAACGGGATTAGAGTTAATCCTAGGTTTACGAAAGAGTTTTTGTAAATGCAGCTTTTTGGCTCAGTGATTTTAGTGGAGAGTTTGGGAAAATCCTACTGGAAGGTAAGTCGTGGTTTTTTCACCTTTTGAGCCAGGTGTTTTCTACATAAAATCTCAGGTTTCTATAATTTCTATATTTATTATTCTGCAATAGTAGTAGTTAAACACATAGAAGAACCATGTCGTTCTACAATCAGGTTAAACGATAAATTGGGCACCACACAAATTAACTCCCCCCCCCCTCTTGAGTGGTATTGAAGTATAGAACATTAATTGGTATCAGAGCAGGTTATACTTGAAGAGGCTAACACCTTAGGAACAGATCAAGATGAATACACCACCTGGAAATTGGGAAGGACAATCCACTGCTAGGCATCCACTCTTTAATGGCAAGTACTATTCCTGGTGAAAGAACAGGATGCGAGATCACATCATACGAGAAGATTATAAACTTTGGGACATTGTTACTGATGGTCCCCTAGCTACTACAAAGAAGAATGTTGAAAGAGCAGATGTATCAAAGACTAGAGCTGACTGTACTGCTGATGATTTGAAGAAGTGGGAAAGAATTCCAAGGCCAAGAAATGGCTTGTGTATGGACTAGGTCCAGACAAGTACAATAGAATTCAAAGTTGTATTACTGCTAAGGAGATCTGAGACACTATACAAGTGGCCCATGAAGGAACTTCGCAAGCAAAGAGATCAAAAGGAACACAGTTGTATTCTCAATATGAGAATTTTACCATGAAGGAAGGAAAAACCATCCAAGAGATATAGACAAGGTTCACAACACTAACAAATGAACTTAAGTCTCTTTGAAGAATTATCGTTGAAGAAGACAAGGTTGAGAAAATCTTGACAAGGGTCTTGCCAATAACTTGGGAAAGCAAAATTACTGTTATTCATGAATCAAAGAACATTGCTACTCTCAAGTTAGATGAGCTAATTTTAAATCTCACTACCTATGAATTGAGAAGGAAAACCATGAAGATGGATGCACCCAAGAAGGAAATAATCCTGGCTCTCAGAACAGCTGAAGGTGCAGACTTAGAGGATGATGAAATGGCTATGATCACAAGGGATTTCAAGAAGTACCTAATGAGAGAAAAGGGTTCTTCAAGAGGCGCAATCTTCAATAAAACAAGGGCTCCTGAAAAACTGACCAACAAGGGCTGCTAAAAATGTGATAAGACTGACCACATGATCAAAAATTATCCTTAGTGGGAAATTGAATGGAAGAAAGAAAGGGTTGAATGAAGAAACAGGAAGAAGGAATAGGTTCAACCCAAGAAGAACAAAGGATCAACAAAGGCTATGGTTGCTGCTTGGGGAGAAAGCTCAGATGAGGATTCAGAAATGAAACTGCAGATGAACAAGCACTTATGGCGATTGGAGAATTAGATGATGAACAAGAGGTAAGTGTGATTTATCTTAAAGACAAGATTAAATTTTTGTCTAAATAAAAGCTATCTGAATTACTACTAGACTTCATTGATGAGTCTGAGGTCATAAACAATGAGAAGAATAGATGTCTAGGGAATGTGTGATCCTAAAAGCTAAGTGCAAAAATCTAGAACTCAGGGCTAGTGAAAGTGATAGTAAAAATACTGAGTTGAAGAACCAGGTTCTTGAACATGACACCACAGTCTTAGAACTTAGATCTGAAAATTTAAAAATAAAACTAGGAATAGGTAAAAAAAAGCTGATCACACACACCTCACTTTAGAAGAAAATATAGGAAAAATGAAGAATGAGTTGTACAAGAGAGATGAGCAGATAAGAGTCCTAAAAGAAGATCTAGGAAAGGTGAAGCATGAACTAGACAAAACTTGCAAATGGAATAAGTCCTCTGATGCACTATCCTAGCTACAAGAGCATCACAGTAGCAATAAGAGAAGAATTGGTTATGGGACCCCAGCACCTAAGTGGGACCCAAAAGCAAGTACATCATACTTCCTGAGAACTAATTCTGCACATACTTTGGCAAGACTGGTCATTACAAAAGTGAGTGTAATGCAAAAGAAAAGGCCAGTCAAAAGAACCAAATCTTTGTTAAAGGGAAAAATAGACTGCCTGGATGGGCTAAAAAGAATTTAATTCACCCCTTTCCCTATACAAAGGGACCCAAACTAGTTTGGTTTCCTAAGACTAACCCCTGATTTGATTTTGCAGGTCCAAGTGAAGGGAAGTAACCAAATATGGTACATGGATAGTGGTTGCTCAAAGCATATGACTGGAAGTAAGAACCAGTTCCTTTCACTTGAGGACCTAAAAGGAGGTAATGTCTTCTTTGGAAATGGTAAGAAAGGTAAGATCATTGGGGTTGGAAATATAGGTAAGACAGACTCACATTCTATTGAGAATGTCTACTTGATAGATGGCTTAAAATATAGCCTAATCAGTGTATCACAACTGTGTGACAGAGGTAACTTGGTAGCATTCACTTCTACGAAATGTTTTGTGATAAATCTTACCACTGACAAGATTTTTTTGCAGGGAAAAAGAGTTAATAATATTTACATTGTACATTTGTCCACTCTTTCAGAAAATGAACTCACTTGCTTAAGTGTGTTGGACAATGATCCCCTCCTATAGCACAAAAGACTTGGTCATGCAAGTCTAAGTCAACTCAACAAATTAGTCTCCAAGGACCTAGTGATAGGGTTACCTAACATCAAGTTTAAGGAAGACAAAGTTTGTGAGGCTTGTGCAAGGGGGAAGCAGGTAAGATCCTCTTTTAAAAGCAAGAAAGTGGTAAGTACGACCAGGTCGATGGAACTGGTTCATATGGATCTTTTTGGTCCAATAAGAACATTAAGTAGAAGTGGTAAGAAATATGTGATGGTGCTTGTTAATGATTACTCTAGGTTTACTTGGACATTGTTTTTAACATATAAGGATGAAGCATTTGACATGTTTCCTGCCTTTGTTAGAAAAACTCAGAAATAACTAGGTAATCAACTTGCATCAATTTGGTCTGATCATGGAAGTGAATTTGAAAATGCTAATTTGCTGAATTTTGTGATAAGCATGGCATAGATCATAATTTTTCTGCCCCTAGGACTCCTCAACAAAATGGAGTAGTTGAAATAAAGAATAGGACTCTTGAAGATATGGCTAGGACTATGCTTCTTTCTAGTAAACTGCCCCATAGCTTCTAAGAAGAGGCTGTAAATACTACATGTTACATCATTAATAGGTACATGACTAGACCTCTTGTAAAGAAGACTCCCTATGAGTTACTTAAAGGGAGAAAACCAAAAGTGCTTTCTGCATAATAATGGAAAGGACTCCCTAGGTAAGTTTGATCTCATAAGTGATGAGGGAGTATTCTTGGGATATTATTCACATAGCAAAGCTTATAAAGTGTAAAACAAAAGAACTTTGTGTGTAGAAGAAAGTGTACATATGGTTTTTGATGAAACTAACATTCTTTCTAAGAGATAGGAACATGAAGATAAAGTTATTGGGCTGGTAAAAGAATTGAGTGAAGTCACAGCTCAAGCTGAAGCTGCACCAAAAGAAGGAACAAGTGATGGAACATGTTCTTCCATCTAGGGCAACCTGACAGGGGGAGCTGAACAAAAAAGAAGTGAATATAATTCCCAAATGCAACCTGTCCATCAGCCTGTTCCTCAACAACAGAACTTGGGAGAAACTCCAAATAGAAATTAGTTGGTTGTGAAACCTTACAAGTATAAAAGTTCTCATCCCATTGAGAACATCCTTACCAATCCAACATATGGAGTTAAAACTAGATCTCAATTAAAGAATTTGTGTGCTTTTGATGCATTCCTATCTCTTATTGGACCTAAAAATGTTGTTGATGCTTTGCAGGATGCAGACTGGGTAAATGCAATGCAAGATGAACTCAATCAGTTTAAAAGAAGTCAAGTGTGGCATCTGGTCACAAAACCCAAGTACAGATCAGTAATTGGCACTAAATGGTTCTTCAGAAACAAACTTGATGAAGATGGAACGATTACAATGAATAAGGCAAGATTGGTGGTCCAAGATTATAGCCAAGAGGAGGGCATAGACTATAATGAGACCTTTGCTCCAATTGCAAGACTGGACTTAATAAGACTCCTCATAGCCTTTTCAGCACACATGGAATTTACCCTTCACCAAATGGATGTGAAGAGTGCCTTCCTAAATGGCTACTTAAAGGAAGAAGTCTTTATCAAACAACCTCCAGGGTTTGAAAGTAAGGAGTGTCCAGATCATGTATACAAACTGGATAAGGCCCTATATGGACTCAAGCAGGCTCCTAGAGCATGGTATGAAAGCCTATCCAAATTCCTATTTGAACATGGATACAAAAGAGGTAACATTGATAGCACTCTATTCTTGAGGGAAAAAGGTAAGGATCTACTAGTAGTACAAATATATGTTGATGACAAATTCTTTGGGGAAACCACTGAAAAACTTAGTAAGGAATTTGCTAAATTAATGAGGAGTGAATTTGAAATGAGTATGATGGGTGAGCTTAACTTCTTCTTAGGCTTACAGATCAAGCAAAACTCAAATGGAACCATGATCCATCAGCAAAAATATGCAAAAGAGTTGATTAAGAAGTTTTAAATAGATGAATCAAGGAAATAGACACACCCATTGCAACAACTGCTAAATTAGATATAGATGAACCTAGTTCATCTGTTGATCAGAAGTTGTATAGGGGTATAATTGGTTCACTTTTTTATCTTACTAATAGTAGACCTGACATTGTTTTTAGTGTAGGGCTTTGTGCTCGTTTTCAAGCAAATCCTAAGGAATCCCACTTGACTGTTGTCAAGAGGATACTAAGATATTTGAAGGGCACTATTGACCTTTGCCTTTGGCAACCTAAAGGTAGTAACTTTAATCTAGTAGGATATGTTGATGCTGACTATGCAGGTTTCCTTGTAGATAGGAAAAGCACCTCAGATATGGCTCATTTTCTTGGTTCATGTCTGGTATCATGGGCCACTAAAAAGAAGAATTCAGTGGCCTTATCCACTGCTGAGGATGAGTATGTTGCAACTGCCTCTTGTTGTGCTCAACTGCTGTGGATCAAATAGCAGTTGATGGATTTTGGCATTGAAGTTGGTTGCATACCTATTTTTTTGTGATAACGCTAAAGCTATTAGTATGACTAATAGCCTAGTTCATCATAAGAGGACTAAGCACATAGATGTTAGACATCACTTCTTAAGGGACAACTATGAGAAAGGATTGATTACTATAGAATTTTGTGCTACTGATAAGCAGATTGCTGACATCTTTACTAAAGCACTGAGTAGAGAAATCTTTGAAAGGAACAGGTTAGAATTAGGGATGATTAAGATAACCTAATGGGATCGGCTCAAAATGCACAATGAAAAAAAAATTGGCTAGGAAATCTGGAACTTGTGTAAATATCTAGATTAATGTTTACTCAGATTCATACTGTAAATAGTATACTCATGTGACATGTGTTGATATGACTCATTGATCTCTAACAAATTTCTCTACTTTGGAAAATAGAGGCATGATCAAGAGGATTCTAAATGAAGAAGCTGGTTCATCAGTATTGGTTCATCTAAATAACAAGGTATATTTTCTATACTCTACACAATTAGAAATATAAATAATTAAATCATGAGTAGAGTCCTACCTATGTTCAAAAACATCAGAAAATCATATCTGTTTATTTGTTGAACCAGTTCCGTCTCTACTAGAATTCTCACTACATAAATTGCCTAAAATCTAGGGAAGCTTAACCGCTCATTCAACTTGAAATTTTAGGTTTATTGGACTTCTATTTGACTGCAAAATGCTACCTTTAGTAATTAATTAAGTTTCTCTCTTTAAAAACCCATCATCACCTTCTACCACCCTCATTTTTCCAAAACCGTCAAAATTTCTTTCACTCTCAATTGTTCTCTCTTCCAAAAGCCAAACTCACAAATTCTCTCACGAAATCAGTCACTATGTCAAACTCTCAAGATAACCCAGGTGCTCCTCCACAACCTACCTCTTCTGATTCCTCCATACCTCCTCAACCCAGTACAACCCCCAGCCTAGGAGGAGATGTGTTAAGATGCTCGCTCGTAAAACTGTAGCTAGAGGTGCACTGTCAAAAAGATTGAATGCACAATTGAAGGCTAGCCAAGCCCAAGAATCTGAACACTCAGACAATTCCTTCAAGTCTGCAAGTGAGGGGGAAGGAACTGGGTCTTCTGATTATGAGAAGATTCAGAGTTCCCCTTCTAAGGTACGTTCCGTTTTGGTTCAAAGTGTAGAAAATAGGTTTGTTCTTGTTGGGTCTGTTAGAAATGTGGAAATGCCTGAGTCGAGAAGGAGAGGAGGTAAAAATGAAAAAGAAAAAGAGAGTGAGGGTGCAAGCTGTCATGTGAGGGGAACAGGGATAGAAGTGGTTGATTCGCTACCCACCTTTGAGATGGTTAAACCAGCAATCTGTGGGACTGAGGATGAAATTGTAGGAGAAAGTGGCAAGAAAACAGGGGGAAGTGGATTAGGGGAGGCTGCTGAGGGTTTGGTAAATTTATTTCTCATGTGGATGAACCTGGTTCATCTATTGAAGAAACCCTAGCAGACCTTCTGAAGAAAGTAGGTGCAAGTTATAATCCCAAGAAAGGAGAACACCAATACCTAAGGTTCCCAGCACTACAAAGAATACCAAGAAAAGAAAGGCTAATTACCCAACAACTGCTGAAATTCCCTTGCCAAAGGGAAGAGCAACAAGAAGTATGGTGAAACAGAGTGAGAGTGAATTACAAAAGGCTTTGGCTGAAAGCAAGAAGAAGAGGATGGATAAAAGAAAAGCTAAGGTTGTAGAGTCCTCTGCGGCTATTGATGTTGAGGAGATTGAACAGGTCCATCAGGAGGAACATACAACTGTGGAGGTTCAGACCCCCAAGCCCAAAAAGACCAAGACTTCTTCCAAGAAGTCTTCAACTGTGTTTGAGACTACTGAACCTTCATTGGTCAAGAGGATAAGGTCTACAATGAAAAACAAACAAATTAGAATTACTGAGGAGGAGGAATGGAGTGGTGAAGAAGAGAGTGAATCTAATGATGAACAAGACAAACTGGCCAAGTTTGGCAAGAGAAAAATCTTGAAGGGTAGACTTCTGAAGGATTTGGTGGAACCAGGGATGGTTTGATTGATTGATGCTTTAGTTGCTCAGGGATGGAAGGACATGGTCCTTCAGTTGGATGGTAGGTTGGCTAGGAATGAGATCATTGAATTCATGGACAATACAGAGGTCAAGGATGGCAAAGTTACTAGCCAAGTGAAAGGGGTTCAAGTGACCTTCGATGCAGAGAAGCTGGGTGGGATTCTTAACATCCCTGTTGAGGGATATGATGACTACACAAGGCAAATATGGCCAAGTTTGGACTCCCTTCCTACTACCCTTGCAATAATTAGGAGATTCTGTGATGTCTCAAAAGTGAATGAGGCCAAAGTTGTTCATAAGAGTGAATAAAGCCACAACACAAAGTTCTATTTGAATTTGTCAACAAGTGCTTACTGCCTAGGCAGGAAAGAAGGCACATTGCTTACTATATGGACTTGGTGTTGATGGAGTGTCTTGAAAGTGGAAGGTAGATCAACTGGCCTGCATTTATTATCAAGCTACTGGACAGGGTTATCAATGGCTCCAAAGCCCATACTACTCCTTATGGGTTTATTCTGACTACTGCGCTTGATCCTTGTAAGGTGCCTCTGAAGAAGTGGGAAATGGATACAAATAATATCACTTTGGAATCAACACTTTGATTGCTTGTGACTATGAGGTCACTGCCATTCCCAATAAACCTGGTTCATCCAAGAAGACACCTATAAATAGCAAAGTCAGAGCTCTAGTGCAGGAGTGTAGGGCCAAGGATGCTGAGATAGCTAGGCTGAAGGCTCGCTTAGCAGAGGTTGAATTTGAGAGGGATGCTCTCAGAACTGAGCTCACCATGGAAAAGAAGAAGAATGATGACATTCTTCAAAATATGCGGAACCTTCTCCAAGCCCAAAACCAACCCTCTGCCTTTCCCAAGCCTTAGGACTTCTGTGATGACCCAAAAGGTCATCACTTATTTTACAAGTCAATTCTGTGTTTCGAGGCCTTAAAAACCTCTTCTTGTCTCACCTCAATTTGGATGTGCAGTTTGGGCACGTTTCCGGAAACCTTTTATGTGAAAACTAAGCAAAATAAGGAAATTGGTTTTTAAAATTGAATAAAGTTGAGTTTGGTCAACATTCATGGTACACGAACCCGAACCTATGATCTGACGGTCTCATAGGTCCGTAGTAAAATTTAGGACTTGGGCATATGCCCGGATTGAATTCTGAGGTCCCAAGCCCGAGAAATGAATTTTTTTTAAAAAATGTTTTCTGGAAAGTATAAGAGTTTTTGGAAATGAAATGATGTTTGAAATTGATGGTATCGGGCTCGTATTTTGGTTCCGGAGCCCGGTACAAGTTTGAAATAATAATTATGTTGAATCAATAAAATTTGGTAATGATCGAAATCAGTTTTGTATAAAACGGACTAAATGTTGAGAAATTGGAAATTTTGGTGTTCTTGAGTAACTCCATGATTTGGGGTTTAATTCATAGTTGTTGATGTTATTTTGATGATTTGATAGCACTAGCAAGTATGTATGATGTTTTTAGGTTAGTGTGCATGTTTGGTTTGGAGCCCCAAGGGCTTGGGTGGTTTTGGATAGGCCACGGAGTGAAATTTGACTTAGGAAAACTACTGGTGGATTGTAGGTCTGCAGGCTTCGCAATTGTGAAGCCTGGCTCACAATTGCGAGATCGCATTTGCAAAGACTGGGATGGATAGGGAACCTTTGCATTTGCGAAGCTTATGTTGCAAATGTGACCTTGACAGGCACCGCAATTGCGAACATTGTTCTCATTTGCGAAGAAAACAGAGGCAGGCCTTCCTTCGCAATTGCGAAGCTTTGGCCGTAATTGCAACTTTGCATTTGCGAACATATCATCGCAAATGCAATATCTACGCCTGTGTAAATCATAACTTAGCCGCAAATTCTTCATTTTTCAAACTTTCTAACCTAAACTCTCATGGGCGATTTCCTAAAGAAAAGTTCTTCTCCAAATCGATTGTAAGTAATTTCTAACTCATTTTCTTTAATCTCTAACATCTTTTCACATGATTTCAACTCAAAATCAAGGCTTTTCATGGGGAAAATTGGGTGTTTTAGGTAGACTTAGGATTTTTAATTTTTGGGGATTTGGACCTCGATTTGAGATCTAATTTCAAAACAAATTATATATTTGGGTTCATGGGTGAATGGGTAATCGGGTTTTGGTTTGAACCTTGGGTTTTGACCATGTGGGCCCGAGGTCAATTTTTGACTTTTTGGAGAAATCTTTATAAAACCTATTTTCATGAATTGGAATTGATTCATTTAGTATTTATTGATGTCGTTAAGTAAATTGTGGCTAGATACAAGCGAATTGGTGGTGGAAACAAGAGGTAAAACGGTAGTTGAGGCTTGAATTGTGTTCGTGGCATCGAGGTAAGTGTTTGGTCTAACCTTAGCTTGAGGGATTAGGAGTTGTGTCTTATTTGCTATGTGTTAATTGTTGAGTATGACGTATAGGAATGGCGACGAATATCTATACGTTGGTGTCAAGCATGCCCGTGAGTCTTATACTATGATTAATGTGACCTGTTTCGTATTGTTCATGGTTTATATCATGATTTCTATTATGGAACAAGGCTTGTGGAAGTATTATTGGTAATTGAAAATTGTAGAGCGTTGGCTCAAGTTGAGAATTGAATTGTGAAGTAATTGTGGGATAGAGAAGTGGTTTATGATATTGTCTCCCTTGCCGGGATGTTGTTGCTCTTGATATTGTCTCCCTTGCCGGGATGTTGTTGCTTTTGATATTATCTCCCTTTCCAGGATGTTATTATTCATGATATTGTTTCCCTTGCTGGGATATTGTTGTTATGCTTTTGTTCCCTTGCCGGGATTTTATTGCAATATTATTGATTCCCTTGCCCAAATTGCTTTGTGATTGTTGCTTGGGTGAGGAAGAGTGTAAAGCACGAAGGGTGATGTCGTGCATGATTTTGAGAGTGTTAATGCACGAAGGGTGATGCCGTGTCAATATTGTGAGGTAAAAGTATGAAGGGTGATGTTGCGCCGCACGATGTACAATATCGTTCCATGATATGAGTGATAATGCACGAAGGATAATTCTGTGCCATGATTATGTGAGGTAAAAGCACGAAGGGTGATGCCGTGCCGATTATATTGATTCTTATGGTGAGGAAGAGAGTAAAAGCACGAAGGGTGATGCCGTGCACTTGCCTTTGATTTATGATCCTTGTTGGTAATTGAAGTTTGGCATTCCTTATATTTATCTGTTATTTTTCTGTTATTACTTGATGTTCCCCGTAGCATGTTTCCTCCGCCTATCCTTAACTGTACATTTCTGTCTTTATTTTCTGTTGTGTATGATTTAACTGCACAAGTTTATTTGGTAGTCTTGTCCTATCCTCGTCACTACTTTGTTGAGGTTAGGCTAGGCACTTACCAGCAAATGGGGTCGGTTGTGTTGATACTACACTTTGTACTGTGTGCAGATCCCAGTGCTACAGCTTTTGGACCTTAGTGAGATTGCTGCTTCAGTCTATCAGGCGACCCGAGGTAGTCATCCAGGCGTCCGCAGGCCTTGACGTCTCTTTCTAACTTCCCATTTTGTTTCTTTTATGTATTTCAGAAACAGCTTTGTATTTATCTTTCAGACCCTTATTTGTAGTACTCTTAGACAGTCTGTGAAATTGTGACACCATTTTGGGTAGTTTATGTTTACGGATTTGTATCGGTTATATTTAAATTGTTACATTTCGTTCTTCTGCTTATTTAATTCATAACTGTTAAAGGATTTAAAATGGAAATGGTAAGTATTGAAAATTATTGGCTTGCCTAGATCACTAGTAGGCGCTATCACAACTCCCGAAGGTGATAAATCCAGGTCGTGACAAGTTTGTATCAGAGCTCTAGTTTGCTTAGATCTCACAATCCACGGACAAGCTTAGTAGAGTCTGAGGGATCGGTACGTAGACGTCTGTATGTATCCCCCAAAGGCTACAGACTTAGGAAAAAGTTCACATCTATTCTTTCCTGTCGTGCGACTTGATTTCTCAATGCTAATTGAATTTCCTCTCTGTTTTTTCGCAGATGGTGAGAACACATACCGCTTCATCAGCTGACCAGCAGCTCGAGCCCCCAGTAGCAGCTCTTGTGAGGGGTAGAGGTCGAGGCCATGCTAGGGCCTGAGGCAGAGGTAGGGCTCAGCCTAGAGCTCGAGCAGTAGCACCAGCGGCGGAGCCTTAGGTTGAGTTTGACGATGAGGTTCTAGCCCAGACAGTTCCAGTAGAACCAGCTCAAGTCCCAGAGGGGTTCATTGCCACCCCGGTACTTTAGGATGCTCTGGTCCGTCTAGTGGGCCTTATGGAGAATGTTTCCCAGGAAGGCTTGCTTCTTGTAGCACCAGCCGTCTCTCAGGATGGAGGAGGAGCCCAGACTCCTACTACTCACACTCCGGAGCAGATGGCTCCCCAATTTCAGTCTCCAGCAGCTAAGTCAGTTGGGGTAGTTCAGCCTGGTATTGTGGCACAGACCGGAGAGGGGCCAGCTATGTCTGTTGATGCCTTGTGGAGATTGGACAGGTTCACCAAGCTCTTCACTACTACTTTTGGTGGTACATCTTCTGAGAATCCCCAGGATTATTTGAACAGTTGCCATGAGGTTCTTCGGAACATGGGGATAGTGGAGACCAATGGGGTCGACTTTGCTGTTTTCATTTGTATGGATCCGCCAAGACTTAGTGGAGAGATTATTGTTTGGCTAGACTAGCTGGGTCACCAGATTTGACTTGGGATCAGTTTTCTCAGCTATTTCTAGAGAATTTTCTTCCTATCACTCAGAGGGAGAACTTTTGGAGGTAGTTTGAGCGTCTCCAGTAGGGTTCTGTGATTGTTACTCAGTACGAGACCAAATTTATTGACTTGGACCGTCATGCTCTTCTTATACTTCCTACTGAGAGAGAGAGTGAGGAGGTTCATTGAGGGACTCATTCAGCCTATCCGATTACAGATGGCTAAGGAGACGGAGAGCGAGATTTATTTTCAGGAGGCGTCCAATGTGGCTAGGAGAGTTGAGATGGTTCTATCACAAGGGAGTGGTCAGGGGTCAGAAAAGAAGCCTCGTCATTCGCGCAGATTCAGTAGTGCCTCATCTGGAGGCAGGGATTCTTTTGTTAGAGGCCATCCTTCCAGGCCGTTTCATTCAGCACTTCAGGCTTCTCACGGTGCTCCAGGTGGCTATGGTTCTCATATGCAGTATTCTGATCAGCTACCCTACAGTGCACTGTTAGCTCCTATCAGTGCACCACCGCTCCAGAGTTTTCAGAGTGGCTATTCAGGCCATCAGGGTCAGCAGTCTCAGCAGCCGACGGCTTGTTATACATGTGGCGATACGAGGCATATTTCTAGATTTTGCCCTCAAACACCGAGCAGCTCTCAGCATTAGGGTTCCCATGCCATGGTTTAGGCACCGAGTGTTCCACCACCCACTCAGTCGGATAGAGGTGGAGGTAGAGGTAGAGGTATTAGAGGTGGAGGTCAGGCCGCTAGAGGTGGAGGCTAGCCAACAAGAGGCCGTCCCAGAGATATAGTTTAGAGTGGTGAGGCCTAGCCCCGATGTTATGCTCTTCTAGCCATGCCTGAGGCTGAGGCTTCTGATGCAGTTATCACAGGTATTGTTCTAGTTTGTAGTAGAGATGCTTCAGTTTTATTTGATCCAAGGTCTACATACTCCTATGTGTCATCTTATTTTGTACCATATCTGGTCATGCCTAGTGATTCCTTGAGTGCTTCTGTATATGTGTCTCCATTGGTGGGTGATTCTATTATGGTATATCGTGTCCATCGTTCATGTATAGTTGTGATTGGGGGTCTTGAGACTCGAGTAGATTTATTACTTTTGGACATGGTTGATTTTGATGTCATATTGGGGATGGACTGGTTATCACCTTACCTCGCTATCTTGGACTATCATGCCAAGACTGTAACTTTAGCCTTGCCCAGTTTACCTCATTTAGAGTGGAGAGAGACTCCTAGTGATTCTACCCGTAGGGTTATCTCATATATGAAGGCTCAACGTATGGTCAAGAAGGGGTGTTTGGCCTATTTGGCATATGTTCGTGATTCTAGTGCTGAGGTTCCTTCTATGTATTTTGTGCTTGTTGTCCGTAAGTTTCCTAAGGTATTTCCTTTAGACATGCCGGGTATTCCACCTGACAAAGATATTGACTTCTGCATTGATTTGGCTCCAGGCACTCAGCCCATTTCTATCCCGCTGTATCGTATGGCCCCGCCTGAGTTGAAAGAATTGAAGGAGCAGTTGCAACACTTGCTTGATAAAGGCTTTATTAGACCTAGTGTCTTGCCTTGGGGTGCGTTGGTGTTGTTTGTTAAAAAGAAGGACGGATCGATGAGGATATGTATAGATTATCGATAGTTGAACAAGGTTACAATCAAGAATAAGTATTCGTTGCCGAGGATTGATGATTTGTTTGATCAGCTTCAGGGTGACAAGGTATTTTCAAATATTGACTTGAGATCTAGCTACCATCAGTTGAGGATTAGGGCATCCGATGTCCCTAAGACAGCTTTTCGCACTCGGTACGGGCATTATGAGTTCTTGGTGATGTCATTCGAGTTGACCAATGCCCCAGTAGCTTTTATGGATTTGATGAACCGAGTGTTCAAGCCTTTCTTGGATTCATTTGTGATAGTCTTCATTGATGATATTTTGATCTATTCCTGCAGCCGGGAGGAGCATGAGCAGCATCTGAGAGTTATTCTTTAGACTCTGAGAGATAGTCAGTTGTATGCTAAGTTTTCGAAGTGTGAGTTCTGGTTGAGTTAAGTTGCATTCTTGTGTCACGTTGTTTCAGCAGAGAGTATTCAGGTGGACCTAAAGAAGATATAGGCAGTCAAGAACTGGCCTAGACCCGCATTAGCTACAGAGATCTAGAGTTTCTTAGGTTTGGCAGGCTATTACCGTCGATTTGTGGAGGGGTTTTCATCTATTACAGCCCCGATGATTAGGTTGACACAGAAGGGTGCCCAGTTCAGATGGTCAGACGAGTGTGAGGTGAGCTTTCAGAAGCTCAAAACAGCTTTGACTACGGCATCGGTGTTGGTTTTGCCCCCAGGTTTAGGGTCATATACAGTTTATTGTGATGCATCTTGTATTGGACTTGGTGCAGTGTTGATGCAGGATGGCAAGGTCATTGCTTATGCTTCACGTCAGTTGAAGATTCATGAGAAGAATTATCCAGTTCATGATTTGGAGTTAGCATCCATTGTTGACGCATTGAAGATTTGGAGGCATTATCTGTATGGCGTGTCATGTGACGTGTTCACGGATCATAAGAGTCTACAGTATTTGTTCAAGCAGAAGGATCTAAATTTGAGGCAGAGAAGGTGGTTGGAGCTATTGAAAGACTATGATATCACCATCTTATATCATCTGGGAAAGGCCAATGTGGTAGCCGATGCTTTGAGTAGAAAGTCAGCCAGTATGGGTAGTCTTGCGTATATTCTGTTCGATGAGAGACCACTTGCTTTGGATGTTCAGGATTTGGCCAATCAGTTCATGAGGTTGAATGTTTCTGAGCCCAGCCATGTGTTAGCTTGCACAGTCGCTCGTTCTTCATTATTTGAGAATATCCTAGATCGGCAGTATGATGATCCTCATTTGTGTGTCCTTAAGGACAAGGTGCAACACGAAGGTGCCAAGCAGGTTACATTAGGAGATGATGGAGTTTTGAGGATGCGGGGTCACGTTTGTGTGCCTAATGTGGATGGGCTTCGAGAGTTAATTTTAGAGGAGACTCATAGTTCTCGGTACTCTATTTATCCGCGCACCGCTAAGATGTATCAGGATTTTCGGCAGTATTATTGGTGGAGGAGGATGAAGAAGGATACTGTTGCATATGTGGCTCAGTGTTTGAATTGTCAGCAAGTAAAGTATGAGCATCAGAGACCTGGTGGTTTGTTCCAGAAGATTGATATTCCTGAGTGGAAGTGGGAGCGTATCACTATGGACTTCGTTGTTGGACTCCCACGGACTCAGAGGAAGTTCGACGCGGTGTGGGTTATTGTTGATAGGTTGACAAAGTCAGCACATTTCATTCCTGTGGCAGTCTCCTATTCTTCCGAGAGGTTAGCTGAGATCTATATCCGGGAGATTGTTCGTTTTCATGGTGTGTTTGTGTATATCATTTCGGACCGAGGTACGCAGTTTACCTCACATTTCTGGAAAGCGGTTCAGTGTAAGTTGTGCACATGAGGTGAGTTGAACACAGCGTTTCCTCCTCAGACGGACGGGAAGTCCGAGCGTACTATTTAGATTTTGGAGGATATTCTCCGAGCTTGTGTCATCGACTTTGGAGGCTCGTGGGATCAGCTCTTGCCTTTAGCGGAGTTTCCCTACAACAATAGCTACTAGCCGAGTATCCAGATGGCTCCTTACGAGGCTTTATATGGTAGGTGGTGTCGGTCGCCGGTTGGATAGTTTGAGCTGGGGGAGGCTTGGTTGTTGGGTATGGACCTAGTACAGGATGCCTTGGACAAGGTCAGGATTATTCAGGATAGGCTTCGTACAGCTCAGTCCAGGCAAAAGATTTATGCCGACCATAAGGTTCGTGATGTGGCATTCATGGTCGGCGAGTGGGTGTTGCTTCGGGTGTCACCCATGAAGGGCATGATGAGATTTGAGAAAAGGGGCAAGCTTAGCCCTAGATTCATTGGTCCTTTTGAGATTCTTGATCGAGTGGGAGAGGTGGCTTACAGACTTGTATTGCCACCTAGCTTATCATCCGTGCATCCAGTGTTTCATGTGTCTATGCTTTGGAAGTATCGTGGCGATCCATCCCACGTGTTAGATTTCAGCACTGTCCACTTGGACAAGGACTTGTCCTATGAGGAGGAGACGGTAGCTATTCTAGACCGGAAGGTTCGTTAGTTGAGATCAAAGAGTTTTCCTTCTATTCATGTTCAGTGGAGAGGTCAACCCGTTAAGGCAGCGACCTGGGAGTCCGAGTCCGATATGCGGAGCCGATATCCCCATCTTTTCTCCGACTCAGGTACTTCTTTTTTATGTCCGTTCGAGGACGAACGACTGTTTTAGAGATGGAGAATGTGATGACCTAAAAGGTCATCACTTGTTTTACAAGTCGATTTTGCTTTCCGAGGCCTTAAAACCGCTTCTTGTCTCACCTCAATTTGCGTGCGTAATCCAGGCGCATTTCCGGAAAACTTTTGTGTGAAAACTAAGTAAAATAAGGAAATTGGCTTTTAAAATTGAATAAAGTTGACTTTGGTCAACATTCTTGGCAAACAAACCTGGACCCGTGATCTGATAGTCTCATAGGGTCCATAGTAAAATTTGGGAATTGGGCATATGCCCAGAATCGAATTCCGAGGTCCCAAGCCCGAAAAATGAATTTTTAAAGAAAATTATTTTCTGGAAAGTATAAGAGTTTTTGGAAATGAAAAGATGTTTGAAATTGATGGTACTGGGCCCGTATTTTGGTTACGGGGCCCGGTACAAGTTTGAAATAATAATTAGGTTGAGTTTGTAAAATTTGGTAAAGATCGGAATTGGTTTAGTATAAAACGGGCTTAAAGTTGAGAAATTGGAAATTTTGGTGTTCTTGAGTGATTTCATGAATTTGAGGTTTAATTCATAGTTATTAATGTTATTTTGATGATTTGATTGCACGAGCAAGTCCGTATGATGTTTTTAGGTTAGTGTGCACGTTTGGTTTGGAGCCCCAAGGGCTCGGGTGAGTTTTGGATAGGCCATGGAGTGAAATTTGAGTTAGGAAAACTGCTGGTATATTGCAGGTCTGCAGGCTTAGCAATTGCGAAGCCTGGATCGCAATTGTGAGCTCGCATTTGCAAACTCCCATCACATTTGCGAAGACTGGGCTAGATAGGGAACCTTTCCATTTGCGAAGCTTATATCGCAAATGCGACCTTGACAGGCATCGCAATTGCTAACATTGTTCGCATTTGCGAAGAAAACAGAGTCAGGCCTTCCTTCGCAATTGCGAAGCTTTGGTTGCAATTGCGAGTTCGTATTTGCTAACATATCATTGCAAATGCGATATCTGCGTCTGTGTAAATCATAACTTAGCCGAAAATTCTTTATTTTTCAAACTTTCTCAAAACCTAAACTCTCTTGGGCGATTTCCTAAAGAAATATTCTTCTCCAAATCGATTTTAAGTCATTTTTAACTCATTTTCTTTAATCTCTAATATCTTTTCACATGATTTCAACTCAAAATCAAGGGTTTTCATGGGGAAAATTTGGTGTTTTGGGTAGAACTTAGGATTTTTAATTTTTGGGGATTTGGACCTCGATTTGAGGTCTGATTTCAAAAGAAATTATGTATTTGGGTTCGTGGGTGAATGGATAATCGGGTTTTGGTTCGAACCTCGAGTTTTAACCATGTGGGCCCGGGGTCAATTTTTGACTTTTTGGGGAAATCTTTATAAAACCTATTTTCATGCATTGGAATTGATTCATTTAGCATTTATTGATGTCGTTAAGTAAATTGTGGCTAGATACAAGCGAATTGGTGGTGGAAACAAGAGGTAAAGCGGTAGTTGAGGCTTGAATTATGTTCGTGGTATTGAGATAAGTGTTTGGTCTAGCCTTAGCTTGAGGGATTAGGAGTTGTGTCTTATTTGCTATGCGTTAATTGTTGAGTACGACATATAGGCATGGTGACGAGTATCTACACATTGGTGTCAAGCATGCCCGTGAGTCTTATACTATGATTAATGTGACCCGTTCTGTATTGTTCATGCTTTATATGATGATTTCTATTGTGGAACAAGGCTTGCGGAAGTATTATTTCTAATTCAACATTGTAGAGCGTTGACTCAAGTTGAGAATTAAATTGTGAAGTAATTGTGGGATAGAGAAGATGTTTATGATATTGTCTCCCTAACCGGGATGTTGTTGCTTTTGATATTATCTTCCTTGCCGGGATGTTATTATTCATGATATTGTTTCCCTTGCCGGGATATTGTTGTTATGCTTTTGTTCCCTTGCGGGGATTTTATTGCAATATTATTGATTCCCTTGCCCAAATTGCTTTGTGATTGTTTCTTGGGTGAGGAAGAGTGTAAAGCACAAAGGGTGATGTCGTGCATGATTTTGAGAGTGTTAATGCACGAATGGTGATACCGTGTCAATATTGTGAGGTAAAAGCACGAAGAGTGATGTCGTGCCGCACGATGTACAATACCGTGTCATGATATGAGTGATAATGCACAAAGGATAATTCCGTGCCATGATTATGTGAGGTAAAAGCACGAAGGGTGATGTCGTGCCGATTATATTGATTCTTATGGTGAGGACGAGAGAAAAAGCACGAAGGGTGATGCCGTGCACTTGCCTTTGATTTCTGATCCTTGTTGATAATTGAACTTTGGTGTTCCTTATACTTATTGTCGCACCTCCTTTTTCCGTCCCCGCGAGGGTACAGGGGAGTTTTTCCAATTAAAGGACAATCGAAACGGGACTTGTTTATTTATTTCAGAGTCGCCACTTGGGAGATTTAGGGTGTCCCAAGTCACCAATTTTAATCCCGAATCGAGGAAAAGAATGACTCCATATTACAGTCTGCGCACCAGAAATCCGGATAAGGAATTCTGTTAACCCGGGAGAAGGTGTTAGGCATTCCCGAGTTCCGTGGTTCTAGCACGGTCGCTCAACTGTTATATTCGGCTTGATTATCTGATTTTATACAAATATGAACTTATGTGCAAAATTTTATCTTTTTACCGCTTTCTTACTTATTGTTATTATTTTACGAGAATTGCAACGTCGTGGAAACATATCTCGAACCACGTTACATCAATGCACCCGTAGTTGTTTGGCATATCTCGACTCGGTTGAGATTTGGATTTGGGTCACATAAATGTGCACCCGAGTTAAGGAAAATAAATTATTAAAGGCGCGCCTAAAGCAACTAGCGTCTTGTTATTTTGGGGAAGGCCGTAAAATTCGCTAAACGGCCTGTCCTCGAATTCTAAGTATTTTAATATATACATTTAGAGGGCCCCGCAGCTTGTGTATTTTTTGTTTGTCGAGGCTTGTCTCATTCATTATTAAAAAAAATTTGCAATGTCATGGAAATGCATCTCAGACCACGTCACAATCAATGTACCCGTGATTAGAGACACATTTCGATTTCGTTGAGATTTGGATTTGGGTCACATAAATGTGCACCCGAGTTTAAGGAGATAACATTATTAAATACGCGCCTAAAGCGACTAGCGCAGGGTTATTTTGAGAAAAGGCCGTGAAGTTCGCTAAGCGGCCGATCCCGAGTTCTAAGTAATTAACACATACATTTGTGAGGGCCCCGCAATCTATACATTTTACTAGGCGAGGCTCATCTCATTTATTTTAAATGGACAAATCCTAAAGCGACTACATCTTTTCTATTAAAATTAGTCTCTAAAATAAATAAAGAAAATCCTAATTAATTACGAGCTTTTTTTTATTTAAGAAAGCACGGCATACTAATTGCTATATTAATACAAATATTGATGAACAAGAATTTTACTAAAAAAATTCGAAATTATAAATAAAATAAAAATTCGACAACTAATATTCAAAAGAATCAAATATAGTTAGATTGAAGCTCGCATTGTTATATATAAAAAAAACTATTGGAATTAATTATTCACAACCATTTGAAACTGGATTTAACCATAATTACTAAAGCTTAATAGAAAGTTTATTAGACTTAAACGTTCTTCTAATTTTGTTTGAACTCAAATCATGCCTTAATACCTAATTCACGAAATTTAGTTCAAATTCATGCCTTAGCTAAATTTAAGTACTTGTTCACAATTAACCTACTGTTGATAATCTTAGAACCTTCATAGCTAGTGAATTAACCCGTTTTGCCAAGCCGATTCATTAAAGACTAACTTATGTTATTTTCTCTTATTCCAATTATTATTCAATAATACATAAAATAGCCTAAATACAATCAATAAAAGGAACAGAGAAAAAGCGAAATTAAAACTTCAAAATTCGATTCTTCATATGTATTCATGCTTCCACATTTTTAGCTTGCAATAACTAGTATTACATTCGTGTACCTGGTATTGGAAAACAAGAGAAGATGAAGATGAGAAGCAGCAACAGTAGTAACAATGCAGCACAACAACGACAGTCCAGCAACACAGGAATAGACCAGTAACAGTAGGAATAGTAGAAAACCCAGGAGACTATAAACGACTCCAAGTATAGAGAAGAAGTAAAAGGCAGGAAGGTTCTGACTATTTCAGATCTTAAGCGAGGCAATGAAACAGTAACTATTCTTTTTCAACTTCAAAACTCTCCAAAATGAATTCTGCCCCTGTATATTCAGTGTATCCAGAATGTATATCGGGTGTATACTTCTCACTCCGCCCCCTCTTTTTTTCTTCTCTCTATCTAGTTTTTCCTCTTTTTTTTCCACCCCTTCTTCCTAAATTTTCTCTTCTATTTATAGCAAAATTTTCGAAATTTTCAGATTTGTTTTTTTATTATTTTATTATTTTTTTAATTAAAAGAAATCCCACTTACAAATTGCTTTTATTTTTTTAGAAAAAGAAATCCCACCTTTATTTACTTTTATTTTTAAAATTCCAACTTTAATTACTTTATCTTATTTAAAATCCCACTTTTTATTTTTTTAAAAGAGAATCTCACTTTATTTAACTTTTCTTTAAAAAACAAACCACTATCTTTTCTTTTTCTTTCAAAAATGCTACTTTCAATTACTTTAAATTTTTTAAATTTTCAGATACCTTTATATTTATTTTTTAATTCAAACCTTCTTTTACTTTTAAATTTTTTAAAAATTTCCACAAAACTTTTTATTTTTTTAAATTTTCTACATTCTTTTACTTTTTTTTTTAAAAAAAAAAGAGAATTCCACCTATTTTTACTTTTATATTTTTTTTTATTCAATACTTCCCTTTTTCTTATTATTTTTTTTTAAATCATTCCCGAAATTATTATATATTTTGTTAATAAAAATAAAAATAAAATAAAATATTTTCGGATTTTTTATATATAAAAAAAAACAAAAAATAAAACTATTAATAGTGATAATTCACCTTTTATTTTTTATTTTTTTGGTTTTGTTTTGTGTTGGACAAAAATGAAGAAGGGGTGTTGGGTTAATGGAGCGGACCGGGTCGACCCGGTTTGAAGTGGACCGGGTCATGGGGAAAGTTGGGCAATTATTTGGGCCTGTGGTTTGAAATTGAAGAAGTGGCCCAATCCGATTTTTCTTTGTATTTTTGTTCTCTTTTCTTCTTTTATTTTTCTAAAACTAAATTATAAAAGTACTTAAATTATTATTAAGAACTAAATTAAGTTATAAAAGCGCAAATTAACTTCCAATAATAATTAACGCACAATTAAGTAATAATTAAGCATAAAATTGTTCATTTGGACATTAAATGCTAAAAATGCAAAAGAGATGCCTATTTTTGTAATTTTTAATTTTTGTAAACAAATTTAATTACTAACAATTGTAGAATTAAATCCTACATGCAAAATGCGACATATTTTGTATTTTTTATTAATTTAACAAATAAACATGCATAGACAAACATACAAATAGTTACACAAAATATCACAAAATATCACAAAAATTGCACACCAAGAAAAATTATTTTATTTTTGAATTTTTTGGGAGTATTTCTCATATAGGGCAAAAATCACGTGCTTACAGCTGCCCCTCTTTGCCCGAAGACACGAAGGGTTTTCGTGCAAAGATAAAGCGAGCGATTTTTGCCCATCCGAGTACTTCGTGTGAAGCAGCATTTTTTTTTTTTGAAAAAGATTTGACCGAACCTTTGCTTCAAAGGTTTCCTACATATCCTGGGCTAAACAGGAATCAGGTCAATGTAGTTCGGGAAGTTTTGGTAGCTGGGACTACCGTGAGACTGCAATGTTACTGCTGTTGCATGCTGTTATCACTGCTTACCGATCTCCTTGTTACACCGTGTTTAAAAGAAAACAAGAAGCTAGGCTAGACTAAAATTTGTTCTTGTTGCCTTGCTTTCTTGTCGGCTTGTGTTTCCTCCGGTGCTTTTCTTCAGATGCTTTTCTTCCTTTTGACACATGCACTTGAGTTTGTGCTGGGACCTCTTGTTGCATCCTTTTGCTTCCCGGTGCTGGGGATTTTTATTGTTTCCTGCTGGGGATTCCTGTTGTAACCCTCTGTTTTATTGTCCTCTGACTTGATCTTGAAATGTGTGCCTCTGTTGTATGGGCGGGCTCCCAACTTCAATACTTGAAAATTAATGCTGAAATGTATGCCTCTGTTATCTGGGCGGGCTCCCAACTTCAACGCTTGAAATGTAAAGACTGAATGTATTCCTCTCGTTATACAGGTGGGCGCCTGGCATGAAATGTGAAGACTGAAAAGTATTCCTCTCGTTATACAGGTGGGCGCCTGGCTTCATCATCTTGAATTTAACAACCTCTATTTTCCAGGCGGGATCCTACCACCAAAACAAACAAAACAAACGAAAATTTCCTAACCTCAGTTTGCACTGGGAAGATTTGTGAGTCGTTAGCAAAATTGTAACCTATTTATACTACTGATGCAATGATGAGAGTAAACTAAAGACTAGACTAGGATGTGCATCTCCTACGAGTAAAACCAAAAACTCTTGCTAGCAAATGTGTCTGCTAAAATAAAAACCTCGATGACTCAAACTAGAAAGTGCTTCTTCTATGGTTGAATCGGAATGAACTAAACTAGGAAGTGCGTCTCCTTGGGGTGAAAACTTCAGTGACTAGAACTAGGAAGTGCGTCTCCTATGAATAAAATCTCGATTTTAGGAAGTGCGTCTCCTAAAAAAACTTGAAAGACCTTGATTAGGAAGTGCGTCTCCGACAGGTAAAAGTTCAATAAACTAGACTAGGAAGTGCGTCTCCTATGGTCGAACTTAAAATGAATCAAACTAGGAGGTGTATCTCCTAAGGGTGAAATCTCAATTCCGGAAGTGCGTCTCCTGAAATAAAATACAATCCGAAAAAGCCAAACTAGGAAGTGCGTCTCCTATAAATGGACTATCAATATTAGGAAGTGTGCCTCTTATGGGTAAAATCTCAATGACTCAAACTAGGAAATGCGTCTCCTACGAATGAAATCTTAAATGAACCAGACTAGGAAGTGCGTCTCCTAAAGCAAAAGTATAACCTGAGCGAACCAGACTAGGAAGTGTGTCTCCTAATAATGAAAACTTAATTCAGGAAGTGCGTTTCCTATGCATGAAATTAAACTTAGGAAGTGCATCTCCTACGGGTAAAATAGTCTTAGGAAGTGCGTCTCCTATGGGTGAAACCTTAATGATTTTGAACTAGGAAGTGTGTCTCCTATGAATGAAAATAATTTAGGAAGTGCGTCTCCTATGCGTGAAATCTTAATTTAGGAAGTGTGTCTCCTATGGGGTAAAAGTAAACTTAGGAAGTGCGTCTCCTATGGGGTAAAAGTAAACTTAGGAAGTGCGTCTCCTATGGGCAAAACTAAACTTAAGGAAGTGCGTCTCCTATTGGGTACAATAGCTTTAGGAAGTGCGTCTCCTATTGGGAAAAACTCAACTTAGGAAGTGCGTCTCCTATTGGTAAAACTATTCTTAGAAGTGCATCTCCTATTGGTAAAACTTACTTAGGACGTGCGTCTCCTCTTGGTGAATTGGTGAAACTAACTTAGGATGTGCGTCTCCTGTTGGTGAAACTAACTTAGGATGTGCGTCTCCTGTTGGTGAAACTTAACTTAGGATGTACGTCTCCTGTTGGTGAAACTTACTTAGGATGTGCGTTTCCTGTTGGTGAAACTAACTTAGGATGTGCGTCTCCTGTTGGTGAAACTAACTTAGGATGTGCGTCTCCTGTTGGTGAAACTAACTTAGGATGTGCGTCTCCTCTTGGTGAAACTTACTTAGGAAGTGCGTCTCCTGTTGGTGAAACTAACTTAGGATGTGCGTCTCCTGTTGGTGAAACTTAACTTAGGATGTGCGTCTCCTGTTGGTGAAACTTAACTTAGGATGTGTGTCTCCTGTTGGTGAAACTTACTTAGGATGTGCGTCTCCTGTTGGTGAAACTAACTTAGGATATGCGTCTCCTCTTGGTGAAACTTACTTAGGATATGCGTCTCCTGTTGGTGAAGCTAACTTAGGAAGTGCGTCTCCTGTTGGTGAAACTAACTTAGGATGTGCGTCTCCTGTTGGTGAAACTTAACTTAGGAAGTGCGTCTCCTATTGGTGAAACTTAACTTAGGAAGTGCGTCTCCTATTGGTGAAACTTAACTTAGGAAGTGCGTCTCCTATTGGTTGAAACTAAACTTAGGAGGAAATGCCTCTCCTATGGGTGAAACTAAACTTAGGAAGTACGTATCCTATTGGTAAAAATAAACTTTAGGAGGAAATACATCTCCTGTGGGTAAAGACAAACTTAGGAGGAAATGCCTCTCCTATGGGTGAAACTAAACAAACTTAGGAGGAAATGCATCTCCTATGGGTAAAAATAAACTTTAGGAGGAAATACATCTCCTATGGGTAAAAAACAAACTTAGGAGGAAATGCATCTCCTATGGGTAAAACTAAACTTAGGAGGAAATGCCTCTCCTATGGGTAAAAATAACTTAGGAGGAAATACATCTCCTATGGGTAAAAAACAAACTTAGGAGGAAATGCATCTCCTATGGGTGAAACTAAAACAAACTTAGGAGGAAATGCATCTCCTATGGGTGAAACTAAAACAAACTTAGGAGGAAATGCATCTCCTATGGGTAAAGACGTGGAATGTATTCCCTTGTTATACAGGTGGGCGCCTAATGGTAAAGGCACAGACAAAAAGTATTCCTCTCGTTATTCAGGTGGGCGCCTGTTGGTAAAGACATGAAATGTATTCCCTTGTTATGCAGGTGGGCGCCTAATAGTAAAGACATGAAAAATGATATGCCCGCATTATACTGGTGGGTGACCTAGAACAGAAATGAAAAGACAGAAATGTATTCCTCTCGTTATTCAGGTGGGCGCCTGTCTTCATCAATAACTTTGAAAATAACATCCTATTTGAGGGTGGATGAACCCAAACTATCCTATTTGAGGGCGGATGAACCCAAACTATCCTATTTGAGGGCGTATGAACCCGACATATCCTATTTGAGGGCGGATGAACCCGGCATATCCTATTTGAGGGCGGATGAACCCGACATATCCTATTTGAGGGCGGATGAACCTGACATATCCTGTTCGAGGGCGGATGAACCCGACATATCCTGTTCGAGGGCGGATGAACCCGACATATCCTGTTCGAGGGAGGATGAACCCGACATATCATATTCGAGGGCGGATGAACCCGAAATATCCTATTCGAGGGCGGATGAACCCGACATATCCTATTCGAGGGCGGATGAACCCAAAGAAAAAAAACTTGAAAAATGTCTTACCTCGAAAACTTGTTGGGGATAACACTGCTGAGGAATTATTTACTTACCTGTTGGGGGATAAAATGTTATCAGCTGGGGATAGCGCTGTTGAGGATAACACTGCTGGGGGATTCTGATTCCTTCAGAACTAGTGCTTCACTCTTCGGAAGGCTGTTGGGAATGATGCTGGCCTCTTGCTTTTTCTAAGCTCAAGTTTCATCCATTTGCTGGGGAACGACTTCCTCCATTGAAACTTATTATGTTGGGGGCAACATTGGTTTAAAGACCACTTCCCTTGAGACAGGCGTTATCTTTATTCTTCCCCGAATGAGTACCTGACTTCCAGAAAATCTTCTAAATGGAAGGAAAATTTTCTGCCCCAGTTTGATAATATCCCTTGTGGCATGCATTTCTAGCCTCAATGCCATTTCCTTTACCTGCTTCAAATCAAACAGAATTTGTTAGTTTAAAACATGGTGGTTGGTTGTGATACTCCTGCTGGGATGGTTTTCCCTTTTTCCTTCCTTGCTCTGCGTTGCACAACTTGTTGGGGATGATATTATTTGCTGGGGATAATCCCTTTCTGCTGGGGATATCCCTCTTCTTTTGTGGCATAGCTCGGAAACTGGCATTTCCCCGACCTTTTAGTCTAGTATGGATTTTGCCAAATCATGTTCACTGCTCTCCTTGCTCTGTTCATGGGCCTTGGCCTTGAGGTTTATAACCTTGGTTTTGGCAAGGATATCCCTCTTGACACTCGTCACTCCTTTGTCAATTCCCTTTTGTTGGGGATATCTTTCTTGACATTGGCCTCGCGCTTGTTCCTTGCTGACTATACCATTTGGATGTACTAGTCAGATCTCATCTGGCATAATTGGAAAGCTGATGGCATATTTTGAAGTCAATTCTCACTTGTTCTGACCAAACAGACTCTACTAGGGAATTTTTCTATGAAAGGAGAAAGATAAAAGAAACAAAATAAAAGACAAAGGAAATGATGACTCTTTAACAAAAGAAACTATAAATAAAAATCTATCAAACGCAGATACCGACTCTATTGGTCATGAAATGCACATGTGGCCTATCTTCTGCCGTCAATCGTCTTTCAAGACCTTCCCTTGACGATTCCCTATCTGATTCCCAATCTTTTTCGATTTGTAGTGCCCGAAGGGTTTTCACTATCAAGCCTCTCTCATTTTGGTTTTCTCTCAGCTTTCATCGCCTTATGGTGCCTGTGAAGGTTTTCACCGATAAGACTCTCTCATTTGTATCACTTCCCAGCTGGGGATTTGGAGTGTTTCCGGTATGACTCTCTCTGCTGGAGATTAGAGTCCTTTCTGCTGTGGAACAGAATGTTATGTTCGCCGGTAAGACTCTTCATTTGTCTGACTTGGCATCTTTTAAAGACTGATCAGAAGGTCTTTCTTGGGACCGTAATGTGGGTTTTGGATAGGGTTAGAAAGAAAGGGTATTGAAGGCTCAAAAATGCATCGATTTCGGGTTATTAATTACAACCTTCGGAACTAGATTTATTTACAACAAACGCAACATCTGCCCCAGTTTCTTGCTTGGGGATTTTTTAATTGATTGATCTTTTTTTCATTTTTCAAAATTATGACCGAGCCGTGAAGCGCCTACGTATCCTCTTTGAGGAATCAGGTCAAACGTAGTTCCCAATTCCTCTGTTTTCATTTGACTTTCCTTTGTTTGTTTTTTTTTATCATTTCCTTTTCTTTTCTTTTCTTTTTTTTTCGCCTTTTCTCGTTTTGTTGTTTTCTTTCTTTCTCTGTTTTTTCCTTCGTTGCTACTGATTCTGAACGAGGGGTATGAAAGAAAATAAATAAGGCTCAAAAGAGGTAACGAAGGATAAAGTGTTTAGGTAGCAGAACAAAATGTCTTCATCATTCCAGTCTTCAAGACATGCCAAGTGCAAACAACATAATCAAACAATAGATTTATAGTCTCTTCCGATGGTGCTAGACTTGACAATTATGTTAAACATTTGCTTTTTCCTTTGTCATTTCTAAAGCACCGTTGGGCGACACTCTCATTATCATGAATGACCCTCATGCCAATTTGGCGAATCTTGCTTTTAACGGTTTTATTTGTGTTTTCCTTGCCCTAGTTTCACATGACTCGGGATCCAAATAATCTCAAACCGTTCTTATTTCCTTTAAATGCTTTGATCACCTTCCCAGAGTTTTATGATTAACTTTTAAGATTAGGCCCAAACTGGGTGCGCATGTCATGTCCCTAAAATCGGCATTGAACGAAATGATAAAAGGACTAAACAAAAGACGACTGGAACTAACAAAAGACCGACTTTGTATTAGACTACCGGCGAAATGGTTTGAATAATAAAACAAACAAAACAACCAGAATAAAATCCTAACACAAACTGGACAAAATTTAAACAAACTGCTATGACAAAATGGAAAGATAAGAAGGTTTGACACAGGACAAAATCCAAATTACAACCTTAATAATCCGGACAACAGAAATGACAACAAAATAAGCCACCAAATGCTTCTTTCTTGTTAACCAAGGAACAGAGCGTCCTTCCACTTTATCAAGACTGACATCTTAGCCACTGAGCTTTGCATCGATACTGCCAAGACCATTACCAGCTTCAATATCATCAACATCGGTCAACAAGTTCTCAAGAGGATTCGCGTGCTCCCTGTCACTGTCATCGATCACAATTGCCCCTTCCTGAATCATTCTTTCTATTTCCTTTTTCAAAGAACGACAGTCTTCAATGCTATGTCCTTGGACATTAGAGTGATACATGCATCGTACAGCAGGATCGAATCCTTTTGCATATGGGTCTGGAGTATAGCCAAGGAGCGGCTCAATCAGTCCTGAAAGCTTTAGCTTTTCAAACAAACTTGCGTAGGACTCCCCAATTGGCGTGAAATTGTTTCCTTGCCTTTGTTTTCCCCCATGCCCCTGTTTTCTAGGGTCGTTGGGTGCTTGAAAACGTTGTGAAGGCAAGAATGCATTACGTGGTGCTGGCTCTCGCCAGCGGGGGTGACCTGATGGTTGACCCTGCGACCGTACCTTGTTCGGAGGATAATACTGAGGCGGATTATATGGAGCTCGGGGGCAGGCTTAGGCATGATGGGCTGAAAAGAGTGGCTCTGATGGTGGGTAGTAGGGTTGTGGAAGGTTGTATGGAGTGTGTGGATAATTTTGATGACTGGTCCTGGGCTGGTAGTGAGGGGAAGGACCTCTGAATTTAGACCCAGTACCTGCTTCGACTGATGCGACCTCGAGCGCACCTCCCGCGCCGCTCTAAATAGCCTGGGTCGTTGCCTTGAGCGTTGAGTAATTTAGGATTTTGTCAGACCTTAGACCCTCCTCTATCATGACCCCTATCTTTACCACTTCATTGAAGGATTTCCCAACCGTTGTCACCAAGTGACCAAAGTAAGTTGGATCCAGTGTTTGCAAGAAGTAGTCCACCATTTCTCCCTCTTTCATGGGAGGATCAACTCTGGCCGCTTGTTCTCTCCAGCGGAAACCAAACTCACGAAAACTTTCCCCAGGCTTCTTTCCAGTCCTCAGCAATGTGAGACGGTCAGGGACTATCTCGAGATTGTATTGAAAATGACCTGCGAAAGCCTGCGCCAGATCATCCCAAGTGTACCATCTGCTGGAATCCTGCCTGGTATACCATTCTAGTGCCGATCCACTCAGACTTTGGCCGAAATAAGCTATCAGCAGCTCATCTTTGCCACCTTCCCCTCTCATTTTGCTACAAAAACCCCGCAAATGTGCCATGGGGTCACTGTGCCCTTCATATAAATCAAACTTAGGCATCTTGAACCCCGCCGGGAGTTTGACGTCTGGGAAAGGGCATAGATCCTTGTAGGCCACGCTGACCTGGTTGCCCAATCCGTGCAGGTTCCTGAAAGACTGCTCCAGGCTTTTGAACTTCCTCAATACCTCATCTTGTTCTGGGGCTTTAACCGGCTTTTCAATCTCTGCCGGTACCTCCAAGTGCGGATTGTAGGCATGTGGTTCGGGGGCATGGAATGTGGGCTCAGGGGGATAGTATTGCGTATCATGAGCCTGAAACAATGGCTCGCTGGTTGATCTTTGCAGGGTGGCTGATGTGGGTCCCACAAAAGTGGGAACATTTGGTGTCGGGAGAGGTTGATGGGATGGTGGAGCTTGGGAATCATGGGGGCTTCTCTCCTGAAAACAATGGCTCTTTTGTGCTTTGGCTAGAGCTAACTAAATTATAAAAGTACTTAAATTATTATTAAGAACTAAATTAAGTTATAAAAGCGCAAATTAACTTCCAATAACAATTAACGCACAATTAAGTAATAATTAAGCATAAAATTGTTCATTTGGACATTAAATGCTAAAAATGCAAAAGATGCCTATTTTTGTAATTTTTAATTTTTGTAAACAAATT
The DNA here is from genome assembly GCF_000393655.2 of Nicotiana sylvestris. Classification (NCBI taxonomy): domain Eukaryota; kingdom Viridiplantae; phylum Streptophyta; class Magnoliopsida; order Solanales; family Solanaceae; genus Nicotiana; species Nicotiana sylvestris. The sequence goes on along the minus strand of NC_091065.1, from coordinate 41,750,856 downwards.
TAATTACTAACAATTGTAGAATTAAATCCTACATGCAAAATGCGACATATTTTGTATTTTTTATTAATTTAACAAATAAACATGCATAGACAAACATACAAATAGTTACACAAAATATCACAAAATATCACAAAAATTGCACACCAAGAAAAATTATTTTATTTTTGAATTTTTGGGAGTAATTCTCATATAGGGCAAAAATCACGTGCTTACACTTATCTACTGTTTTTTTGTTATTACTTGATGTTCCCCGCAGCATGTTTCCCCCTCCTATCCTTAAATGTATATTTCTGGCTTTATTTTCTGCTATATATTATTTAACTATACATGTTTATTTGGTAGTCTTGTCCTCGCCTCGTCATACTTCGCCGAGGTTAGGCTAGGCACTTACCAGCATATGGGGTCGGTTGTGCTGATACTACACTCTACACTGTGTGCAGATCCTAGTGTTGCAGCTTTTGGACCTCAGTGAGATTGTTGCTTCAGTCTATCAGGCGACCCGAGGTAGTCCTGCAGGGGTCTGCAGGCCTTGGCGCCTCCTTCTAACTTCCCATTTTGTTTCTTTTATGTATTTCAGAAACAGCTTTGTATTTATCTTTCAGACCCTTATTTGTAGTACTTTTAGACAGTCTATGAAATTGTGACACCAGTTCTGGGTAGTTTATGTTTAAGGATTTGTATCGGTAATATTTAAATTGTTACATTCTGTTCTTTCGCTTATTTAATTCCGCTGTTTATATAATGTTAATTCATAACTGTTAAAGGATTAAAATGGAAATGGTAAGTATTGAAAATGATTGGCTTGCCTAGCTTTCACTTGTAGGCGCCATCACGACTCCCGAGTGTGAGAAATCCGGATCGTACTTCTAGCCTTCATCTCCGGAACCTGTCTTGTATCACCAGTGACCCAGATTAGGGATTTCTCTTTTTTTTGCTCATGTTTGAATATTTTTGCTTTCTTTTGGTGGATTGTGGTAGCAACATATCTCCTATCAATGAAATCTAATGTTTTTGCTCTTGTTGATTGTTAATATTTCCTTGATAGTTTGAATGTGTTTGCTTGATTACTGATGATTAATCCATGATTGCACTTGCAGTTGCCCCAGTGGCCATGAGTAATTATTAAAATTCTGGGAATCACACTTTGTTTATGCAACTTTTCGATGATGCCAAAAGGGGGGGAGATATTGTGCTTTATATATTCTGAATAAGTGATGTTTATAACCTAATGAACCTGGTCCTTGATGATAAGTAAATTTTTCTAACTTTGTATTGATGAATAAGTTGAGTTCTGACAGGGCCTAAGTGAGTGAAAAGCACAGAGTTTGTCATCATCAAAAAGGGAGAATTTGTTGGCCCAAGTAAAGGTAAAGTTTTAAAGACTGACAAAAGAACTCAGACATGGACCAGGTCCATCTTGTGAAGCACAGTGATAAACAACTCAAACATGTGAGATGCACGTGAAGGAGATAAACCTAACTTACCCGAAATGATATCTCCTGATCCTGATCGAAAAGGTTGCATATTGGATAAGGAGAAAGACTCCTTACACAAAGAGAAACACGACTTAAGAAATGGATAGAGTTAGAGGATGAGACCAACTAGAACTCTTCCACCAAGGAAGAGTAGCATTTGTATTCTAGTCAATGTCTTTTTACTAACAACATAAATATCAGTGTTGTTCTCTTTTACAGGTAATGCACATAAGCAGAAGTTAAACGTGAATTGAGAGCAAAATAGCAAGGCAATGTTGCAAGCAATTTATGTGTGATTCAAGCGTTAATCCTGAAGCTAGTTGAACCAGATAGAAGAACCAGTTCTAAATGTCTGTCTTTTTATTCTAGTTCAATTGTAGTAGGTATTTTAATATTGTACCTTTCAGCTTTATCTAGAATCAATTGTATTAGGTACTTAGAGTTTTCAAGTTAGAATTAACTTGAAGTTGTCGCAACAGTTGAGGCTGTGTGCTACAACGGGATTAGAGTTAATCCTAGATTTACAAAAGAGTTTTTATAAATGCAGTTTTTCGCTCAGTGATTTTAGTGGATAGTTTGGGAAAATCCTACTGGAAGGTAGGTCGTGGTTTTTTCACCTTTTGAGCCAGGTGTTTTCCACGTAAAATCTCTGTGTTCTTTAATTTCTATATTTATTATTCCGCAACTGTAGTAGTTGGAACACATAAAAGAACCAGGTCCTTCTATAATCAGGTTAAACGAAAAATTGGGCACCACACAAATCAATCCCCCCCCCCTCCTCTTGTGTGGTATTGAAGTATAGAACATCAAAAGTCATCTAGCTCATCTAACTCAATAGGCTACTGGTACTTATTATGTTCCCAATCTATGAAAGAAGAGTTGAATTCCCCGGAAGAAAATTCGTCGAACGTAGAACAAGCTGTAAATCTTAGTTGTCCAAAGCGAGTGAACCTTGGGCTTGACATGATAGCACCTCGCGGCTCCCCCTATAGTTGATCTGCCACAGATTAAGGCATATTTTTTGGAGATGGTCACAGCTCATATACATTCAGTAATTCTACCCCTACTTCATTCTTGGATTACACTAAAAAAGAAAAATGAAACATACATAAAGTAAAATATAAGGTATTTTTCTAACAGTCCTTTTGTAATTCATGTTCATAATCCTTACTAAGATAAATGCTTGGGAGAAAAAGTGCCGTTGGAAAGTTGGGACTCATAAATATTCTTAAATAACAAACTCCCATCGGATGTCCATAGATACCCAACACCAAACATATGCATCTAACACCAGCTCTCAAAATTTGACTTTTGTAGACCTAACCCTGTATTTTATATGACACTTTTACCCCTTCTTGTCTTCATTTTCTTAATTTTATTTTCTGTCCTGTTAGTGGATGTAATAACTTCGTCTTATTTTTTCATTATCCGATTTTATTTTTTCTTATCAGTATATGTAAACTAGTTGCTATAATATTTTGTGGGATATTCAACAATAATTAAATTACTCAATTAAGAAAGCATAACATATTGACTATAATGAAAAGCACATCATGTTGTACTAAACGTAATAAATCAAATATAGGTATTTAAAATTGTTATTCACACGATGTTTTAGTCGAAAGATAGAAAATTTCTTTACATTCCTTATTCTCAGTTTTAAAGCATTGCTCCAAATATAATACGTAGAAAGATTAAATAAGTCGAATTCATGGGCACTTTAAATATATTCTTTAATTTGCATTGTCATTGTTTTTTTACTAACTTAATATGTCTTAATCATTCTATTTTTATATTATGTTGCAACATAACTTGTAATAACCTCCACTTTTGTTTAAATAAAAGAAATATGGTTTCTCAAGGGCATTCCTATCATTTCACAAAACTCAACAATTGACATGTTAAAAGACCAATCAATTTCTAGGACATAGCTAACTTTTAGTTATAAACAGATTCAGAATCCACAACAGAATATAAGGGTAGTTGTCATTTGAGGTCATCAAACAGAGTCAATGCCTTAAAATTTTGCTGATGGCATTGGACAAAACTAATGAAAAGAAACAAAGAGTTGTTGAAAGATTCATAATTTCATTTCCATTGAATACCTCCTTCTTCCTTCCCTCCAAACTTTTCCTTCAAATGAATATTTTCTGCCCCTTGAATTTTTCCCATAACCTCATCTTTAAGTCAAGAAAATGTTTTCTTTTGTAGTTATCCAAGAAAATTTTCTTTGAGGTTTTGCCCCAAAACATATCCAGAAAAAGAAATTTTGAAAGAGATTTGGAAATATCAAAAGGGAGAAATTAATGGAGAATTCGTTGGGAGCTGGAGTCGTGGCTGTTTTTGCAGTCTCAGGAAGTGTTGTTCTCCTTGCCTTGAAAGTCCATAAGCACATTCTTTCTGATTTTATGAAGAAGATAGAGTTTGAAATACGTATACATCTTGCCCTTATTTATTTATATGCAACAAAATGACCCTACTTCATTAATATGACTTGTCTTTTTTCTTTTAGTCTGTCCAGAATAAGGACACAATTCTATATTGAAAAATAATTTAATTTTAAAATTCATGATTTATCATTAATTAACTAATTTATAGTCATACATATATCTATGACTTATTTTAGAGTATGAGTTTCTTATGTTTTTTATTTTTTGTTAAACTCTATCTCTAGTCAAACAAGACCATATAAAATGGGACTGCGGGAGTATCTTATTTTATTAGATCAATATAACTTGAGATCAAGAAAAATAAAATCTTAAATACAAGGATTATATTTCCGAATCAGATATGGTGAGTCCTTTCCTATTTTGTGCTAGTACTACAGGATACAATGATATTAACTATTCAAAGGGTAATAGATTTGTGGTAAATTTTATTGTTGTCTCTCCTTATACCAAGTGAGAATGTACGGCAATCAAGAAAGTATTATTTTGATAAAAAAGCTAGAAGTGATAGTATTTCATTTCGCTGCCCAATCTGGTAAGTATTTTGATTGCTCTCATAGTACTTGATCTCTCATTCAAATTTATGTTGAAGAACATAGAAATCCATTCCCTCCTCCTCCCCACCTCCCCAATATGTCACTTGTAGTTGCGCATTTTAGAATTTTATAAAAAGCTATTTCTTTCTATTATCATAACTCAACTTGTTAATGTGATTGTATTTGGGACTATAGAAGTTTTAAGGCTTTATATATTATCCTTGATGTTTACTTTATACTATTTTCAAGCAATATTGGTATAATATAATATGTATTATTCTTTTTGGTGAAGCAACGTCATTACACCCCTTAATTATAGAAGGATGTCTTCGCCACTAGCTAGTTATGTGTAATAGATGGAAATAATGTTAAAAAATGAGGAAATCACTTGTATTAACATACATGATTCAAGTTGCTGAGAAATAAATTGGTGAATGTTTTGAATTTCAGGATCGGAGAAAGACCAACAAAAGAAGGTGAAGTTCTCGAACGAAGTTGTGAAGTTGGGCGCTTTAAAAAAAAGTGAAGGTGTCGATCATTGTCCAAAGAGGAGGTTTCGTCAAGAAATATCAGATAGCGAGAGCATGGAATCCATGCCCTTGAATCGGCAAGCACTTTACAAAGGGATCCTCCAATATAAAGCCCTCAAAGGCTACACCTAAATTCAATTTCTCCTTTGGAGTAGTTCTCTCTCTCCTCTTCCTTTGTGGTGGCGACTTTCTACTTTATTTTATTTTATTCAAAATGTGTGTTTTATTGTTTCGATAAAAGTTGTAATTTATTTGTAATAACATGTAGACTTAATAAACGAGGAAATCCATTTTTCATACTTTGACCTCTGACTAGTTCTCCCGCTCCATCCATTAGTACTATATATTTGCATCTTTAAGCTTATTCTACACCAAAGAAGTCTGTAGGCACCTAGTTGTTCGTAATTTTAAACTTTTCATATTGTTGTGTATAATAAATTGCACCGGAATATAAAGTATCTCAAATCTTTATTTCCACATGCTCTCCAAGTTTTAGATTAAAAGGTTGGGGGAATCAGAAATAACCAGATTTACAACTGATAATTGAATAATAGCCACAGTTTCAAAAGTAATCGAAATTTAGCCACTTTTTCATTAATGAATACGAACGGGTTCAAATTCAGCATATTGGAAGGATAATATCGAGCTTCAGCTCAGAAATTTGTTGTGGTATTTTCCAAAGGAAGAGTGTCCTTTTGAATGGTTAATCTGGGAAATGGTTATGGCTTACCGCGTGTTTTAGTGATCATTGGCAGTATAGGAAGGTGTTGGGGTGAGACTCTAGTTGATAAGAGTTTTTCTATCGGTGTTCCGGTGTTGTGTGCAGCTGCTATAATTAGAAGTTATCACTACGAGTGTTTGAGTTATGTGTCATATCAAGTGATTGCACCTGAGATTGCAAGTATGGGTGATTACAGCTTATTCAGGCTAATTATGAAAATAGATGTGAGATTCTGATCGTATCGATAACTTTAGAAGTTGAAATGTGGTTCTATGGTTTATGGGATTTGGACTGTAAAAATTTTAGTTACAATGTGTTATCAGACCTATATGAGATAGGGTGACGTGGGATCACCCCAGGCATATGCATGGTAAAGTTATTCAGCTATTGGTTGGCTTCTAGAACAACTCTGGGCACGTTCGAGGACGAATGAGTGTTTAAGTGTGGGAGGATGTAACAACCCGACCGATCGTTTTGAACTTTTGCACTTTGATCGCCAGTCTTCGGGCATGACTTGCCCTACGTATACATTACGCCTTATGTAAATCGTTGGTTTTGGTTTTCATGGTAATCGGAATGAATTTGGAAGAACAGTTCTCAGTTTGAAGCCTTAAATTTGAAAGGTTTGACCAAAATTTGACTTATGTATATTTGATCTCGGATGGGAATTTTTATGATTTGGTTAGCTCCGTTAGGTGATTTGGGACTTAGGAGCGTGATCGGAATGCATTTTGGAAGTCCGTGAAAGGTTTAGGCTTGGATTGGCGAAATTGAGATTTCGGTGATTTCCGGTTGATAGGTGAGATTTTGATACAAAGGCCGGAATGAAATTCCGAGAGATGCAGTAGCTTCGTTATGTCATTTATGACTTGTGTGCAAAATTTGGGGTCAATCAGACCTGATTTGATATGTTTCGGCGTTGTTTGTGGAATTTGAAATTTCTAAGTTCTTAAGCTTGAATCCGAAGTTGATTTGGTGTTTTGATGTTGTTTTGAGTGATTCGAAAGCTCGATAAGGTGTTAATGATGTTATGGGAGGTGTTGGTATGTTTGGGTTGAGGTTTGAGGGCCTCGGGTGTGTTTCGGGTGAGTTTTGAGCGAGTCCGGACATTCCTGAACTTAGAAAATGGATGGGGGCAGAAGTTTTAGTGCTGGGCGCGGAAAATGGTCCGCGGTCCGCGGTCATGAAGATCCGCAGGTCGTCAGTCCAACTTCGGAAGCTCATATCTTTTGATCTACAAGGAATTTGGAGATGATTCAAAAACAAAAGTTGTAGCCCTTCGTGTCTAGTTTCCAGAAAGGTATAGATATTGCAATTTGGACATATGTAGTAAAGGTTATGGCCAAAATACTAAAGCTTTTCAATGCAGAGGAAAGTTGTGCGGCCGCGGTCATTTTTGTGCGGACCGCGATCAGTTTTTGTGCGGCCCGCGGAGGGTGAAATCTGAGGGGTACTCTACAAATACGAGGTTTTGGGTTTTATTTGATATTTTGACCTAAAGAGCTCGGATTTTGGCGATATTTTGAAGGTTTTTTACGAAATTCATCGGGGTAAGTGATTTTAACTCAGATTTGGCTAGAGTAGGTGAATCTATCATTGAATTCATCATTTAATTCGTGATTTGGGATGGAATTTGGGAAGAAAATTGTGAAACCTTTCAAAAATATAAAATGATGATTTGAAGGACCAAATGGTATCGGAATTGGATAATTTTGGTATGGTTAGACTCGTGAGGGTATGAGGATTCTGAAAATGTAAATTTTACCCGATTCCGAGACGTGGGCCCGGGGCTCGGGTTTTGCTAATTTCGAGATTTTTGCCCTTTGTTGATTGTTTTCGCTTGGCCTTTGCTCCCTTAGCATATTGTGATGTATTCGTTCTGATTTTGGATAGATTCGACGCGCGTGGAGGCCAATTTGAGGGGCAAAGGCGTCGCGAGCTAGAAATTTCGCCGGTTCGAGGTGAGTAATAGTTGTAAATGATGTCCTGAGGGTTTGAAACCTCGGATTTGCACATCGTAGTGCTATATTGAGGTGAGACACGCGTTGGATGATGAGCGTGGGGTCTTTTACTACTGGGGATTGTGACTTGGTCCGTCCCGATTGATGATTTTACCGCGTATTTAACTGAAATTCATTTGTTATCATCATGATTTGGGCTGATTGCCATATTTGGGCTTCGTGCCACTATTTGAACCCTTCGGGGATTTTTATCACTGTTTCCTCACTCCTTGACTTATTATTTGAACTCAGTCCTATTGATATCTACTGTTTTACAAACTCAGCCACTTTTATTCAGATTTTAAATTTAAATGATATTTCTACATTATGTTTTGGGCTGAGACTACTATTTTACTAATGCCCAAGGGGCTTGTGATGATTTTTGGACTGTGTGAGGCCGAGGGCCATATGTGAGGATATGCTGAGTGATATGAGGCCGAGGGCCTGAGATACTTTATATGCCACGAGGTGGCTTGAGTGATGTGAAGCCTATTGCCGAGTGATGTGAGGCCGAGTGCCGAGTGATGATGCCACGAGGTGGCTTGATATAGCGCTTGGGCCGTAAGGGGCCCCTCTGGAGTCTGCACACCCACAGTGAGTGCGGGTACCCATTATGTTGAGTGATTGATATTATGCCCGAGAGGCTGATATGAGTGATTGTGAGGTAGCCCGCGGGGCTGATACTATTTTGAGAGTGAGCCCGAGGGGCTGATACTGTACTGAGTGACTGATACTGTGCCCGAGGGGCAGATTTCTACTTGTTATTTTGATATTGTGCCCGAGGGGCAGATTTCTACTTGTATTTTGATACTAAGCTCGAGGGGCATATTTCTACTTGTTATTTACTGCCAAATTACCTGTTTTAATTGCTTTAAAAGAGATTTCATTTGATACTCCACTGATTTACTGGTTTTAAATGATTTCACTGCTTCTGTATAGAATGTTTTGTGCATGTACGTGTTTTCTTGCTTTCAGCCGTTATTTGTTATTATTACTCACTGAGTCGGAGTACTCACATTACTCCCTGCACCATGTGTGTAGATTCAGGCATAGCAGAGTCCACACCTGAGCACTGATTCCTTCCAGGCTAGGTAGTAATTTGGAGTTACGAGGTAGTTGTTGACGTCTGCAGCCCCTTGGCTCTCTTATCCTCTATCATTTATGTTTTCTTCAGACTGTTGTATCGGATTCCGTACTTTGTAGACCTATAGAATATTCTGTAGTAGCTCGTGACTTGTGACACCCCGGTTTGGGCTGTGTCGGGATGGTTTCCACTGTTGTTATCGTTAAAGTTTTCGCAACCTATGGATATTATATTATGTTTATTACTGTTTATGATAATTAACTGCTTAAAGAGGTGTCCTATTTTGGTCTGGCTGGCCTTGTCTTCACGATAGGCATCATCACGCCTGGGTTCGGGAATTGGGTCGTGACAAGTTGGTATCAGAGCCTAGGTTACATAGGTCTCACGAGTCATGAGCAGGTTTACTAGAGTCTCGCGGATCGGTACGGAGACGTCTGTATTTATCCTCGAGAGGCTGCAGAACCTTTATGAAAACTTTGCATTCTTGAATTCTTATCGTGCGTCCTTGATTCAGCTTGAAAAGTAACTCTTGAAATTCCTTCCACGTGTTTGTATGTGCGCATGAGTGCTCAGCATCAGATATGCCTTGATGGCTTGTGATTCCCTGATCGAGGGGCGAGATATGATCTATGTGAGTTTGATATTGGGCCAGTCTAGAGGACTTGAGGACGGATCTTTGCTTATGGCTTGAGCACCGAGGTGCTGATTGTGTGAGCAAATGTTTTGAACTTATATGTGCGGTATTGTTTCTATTAGTAGAAGTGATGGCTGACAACTATGTGATGAGTATGTTGGTACTGCGAGAGGTATCTATATTACTTGGAAGTGACGAGGAAGGTCTGATGGATGATAGATGAACTATTAAGTGTTTGATTTCCATTGTGGTTGGAAGTGTAGCCCCGATTTATGGGCGCGTGAAGAATCTTTTCATGTCTCTTAGTTGGAGTGAAGTAAATTTCATGTTGCGGTATGAGTTCAAACTCAGGAAGATTAAGTGACTGTGTAATGTGTATGACGGTGGAAGGTATACAGAAATGTTATATTGAGGTGAAGTAGGCGGGTTGTCTCCTGCGGTGTTCTGAGATTGTGTGATCCTTATGCTGTTTGTTAGAAGATCTCATTCACAAGTGAAACATATGTGTTGAAATTTAAATTTGGGTCACTTAATAGAGTGGGCTTAACTGTTAGGAGAGTGAATGCGAGATTTGCATAGAGTTAAAGTACGTGATGGTCGGTGTTTCAAGAGCTTATGAAGGACTGAGTCTAATCTCACTATGGTATTATGGAAACAATAAAGTATACGCGTTATAAGTTATGGTGCGTGTTTTTATCTATGGCTTTGATCCAAGTGGGGGAGTCCGCTATTGAATAGTTGATTTCACAGTTATGTGCTTTAATGGTTCCAGTTTGAGGCGTATTTGTGAATTAGTTATGGCTCGAGTAAAGGAAATTTCAATAAAGGTTATGTTATGCCTTATGGGTGTACGAGAATCGGGGAATAACTTGAGTTGTGGTGGTAAGGAATGCTCGGTGCATAGGGTAAGAAGTTGCTTGGTTATATTGAAATGAGGTCACATTCTGCAGTGTCGGAGCACAAATGAAGCACAGGTTGATCGTTTTGTTTAATCAATCTAACTGCGGTTTGAGTAGAGTGGATACCTCTAGAGAATGGTCCTATTGTGTTCAAATTTTACATGCAATAATTGGAGGCTTTCAAGTTGTACTTATGGATAGAAACTGAGTTTTCCTTGGAAGACGTCAAGACTTGTGGTGTTTTCTATATTAATTGTGGGATTCTATGTATTAATATCAGGAGGTAACGGATTTAGATCCGCAGGAAGTTCTTCAGAGCGAAGTATTTCGAATGTACTGTTTTTGGAATATTTAAGAGAGTAGTCAGCGGCTTATGGTTCTTAGACAGTGTGGTTTTATGCTTGGATCTTGTGTGGTAAGCCTAGGTTGAACAATTTTGGTGCTATAGCAAGAGGGAATTGCAAGTTGAAGATGAATCAGAAGGAAGTTTAGATAGATGGAGAAGCTTGATAGTAGACCGGATCAGTATGGTAAGGATATGATTAACTCCTTGTGTGTGTTCGAGGTAATGAGTTCTTACAGGTATTTTGCAGCAATGCTCTTGGGTTTTGATGGTTTGTTAGCTTGGTCTAGTAGAAGGATCAGTTGAATTTGTGCAAATGGAATTCGGAGAGTCCTTGAGGATTTCTACTACGGTTTGGAGATGTATATTATCTATAGGCATGCGTAGCATGTGATGTATAGAGATTTTTCTTCGTGATAGGATCAATGGAAAGTTCTTGACTAGTTGAGTACGTAGATGTATATGGCTCGAAAGGGAGATGAAGTTCTCATGTTATACTAGGATGGTATGGTATGTGCGATATGTAGTGGAGGATCGAGATTAGTTTGTGTAAGGTTCAGTTCAGTTCTGGAAGGGAGTTCATAAAACTCTTAGGCAGCGGGTAGTTTCAGATAATTAGAGAAATGAACGTCAGATGGTTTGAGAAGGGATCTTCAGATGATTAAGGAAATGATTTGACTAGATTATATGTTTCAGAAAAATAAAAGCAATATGATTAAGTTGATGGCACTTCGGTCGGGCTAGATCGACTGCTGATATTCGAGTTTGCTTGGTGGCATAGAAGAATTTTAGAGTATCTCTGGTGATGTGACTGGGTATTAGAGGTGTGGCATATATTCGGACGGCGAAGTTGGGATCGAATGTGGTGGTTCATGTGCCGTCTAGATTTAGAGACGGAAGTTCTTATATTCAGGCTATGTGTGGTTGTAGATCGTGTATATCGGCACTGTTTAGTGACTATCGGGGTTTGGAGACCCGAACGGATCTTTTGTTACTTGGTAGATTAGATCTTAGACGTGATATGAGGTTCAGACTGGTTGTCTCCATGTTGTGTTATTCTGGGCTATTGCGCTAAGGTGGCACTGTTGTCAATGCCGGAAAATGCTACGAATTGAGTGGCGATGTTCGATGGATCATGTCCTATTAGAGAGATTTTTACATATTGAAGGCCCAGCGGATGGCTGGAAAGGATTTGCCTTTGTTAATTGGGCTCTTGTAATGGGAGCCAGTGTTGAGGCTCCTCATATTGATTTAGTTCTGCTGGTGAGGGACTTTTCGGATGTGTTTCTTGTGGCCGGGCATATCGCCAGGCAAGGTTGTTGATTTTGGTATTGATTCGATGTCGAGTACCGTATCGTATGGCACTGACAGAGTTAAGGGAGTTGTAGAGCAGCTCCAGGATTTTCGTGATAAGGAGTTCGTTGGCAGGCCAACACGGATACGTGTTCTAATTTGAGTCGGCTTGGTTGGCTCCGAATTGTATTGTTGAGGGATGTGTTGATTCGATTGTTATTGAGCTTATTAGTAATCTGGGGAGATCTATGAGTTACCTTTCTATTTTGCAAGGTGTTATGATTCGTTGACTATAGGCACTTATGGTACGGTTCGATTGGGGTTTCATAGTGGAAGTCGAGAGGGAAGAGAAATTTGGTGTTGCTCGGTGAATGGTGTATTGGTTATGTCCTGTCGGGTTTGTGTGATGTAGGTTATTTTCTCTACCGTGGGTATGATGATTTCTTTGGTTCTAGACATCAAATTGTACGTGGTTATCGATTTCGAGCATAGTGACTTGAGGTGGTCCATATAGAGCAATATTAGATAGGATCGCACATCGTAGAGAGGTTATGTGGAGGTATGATCTTGCGGGTTAGATTCATGTGTTACGTTCCTACGATGTGAGTCGGGTTCTCAGCCTTGTGTTGTGGCGGTACTAGTGAGCTTGAAGTACAACTCTTTCATTTGAGTCATTTTCATGATTGGAGGTATGTTCGGACTGTTGCTTATTGGTGCGCGTATTATGCAAGTTGTGGCTTAGGCCTATATTAAGGTGCCATGTCACCAGAGTGGTGTGTTGGATTAGAGGAAATCGTTGGGATCATTAATGAATACGAACGAGTTCGAATTCAGCATATTGGAAGGATAATATCGAGCTTCAGCTCAGAAATTTGTTGTGGTATTTTCCAAATGAAGAGTGTCCTTTTGAATGGTTAATCTGGGAAATGGTTATGGCTTACCGCGTGTTTTAGTGATCATTGGCAGTATAGGAAGGTGTTGGGGTGAGACTCTAGTTGATAAGAGTTTTTCTATCGGTGTTCCGGTGTTGTGTGCAGCTGCTATAATTAGAAGTTATCACTACGAGTGTTTGAGTTATGTGTCATATCAAGTGATTGCACCTGAGATTGCAAGTATGGGTGATTACAGCTTATTCAGGCTAATTATGAAAATAGATGTGAGATTCTGATCGTATCGATAACTTTAGAAGTTGAAATGTGGTTCTATGGTTTATGGGATTTGGACTGTAAAAATTTTAGTTACAATGTGTTATCAGACCTATATGAGATAGGGTGACGTGGGATCACCCCAGGCATATGCATGGTAAAGTTATTCAGCTATTGGTTGGCTTCTAGAACAACTCTGGGCACGTTCGAGGACGAATGAGTGTTTAAGTGTGGGAGGATGTAACAACCCGACCGATCATTTTGAACTTTTGCACTTTGATCGCCAGTCTTCGGGCATGACTTGCCCTACGTATACATTATGCCTTATGTAAATCGTTGGTTTTGGTTTTCATGGTAATCGGAATGAATTTGGAAGAACAGTTCTCAGTTTGAAGCCTTAAATTTGAAAGGTTTGACCAAAATTTGACTTATGTGTATTTGATCTCGGATGGGAATTTTTATGATTTGGTTAGCTCCGTTAGGTGATTTGGGACTTAGGAGCGTGATCGAAATGCATTTTGGAAGTCCGTGGAAGGTTTAGGCTTGGATTGGCGAAATTGAGATTTCGGTGATTTCCGGTTGATAGGTGAGATTTTGATATAAAGGTCGGAATGAAATTCCGAGAGTTGCAGTAACTTCGTTATGTCATTTATAACTTGTGTGCAAAATTTGGGGTCAATCGGACCTGATTTGATATGTTTTCGGCGTTGTTTGTGGAATTTGAAATTTCTAAGTTCTTAAGCTTGAATCCGAAGTTGATTTTGGTGTTTTGATGTTGTTTTGAGTGATTCGAAAGCTCGACAAGGTGTTAATGATGTTATGGGAGGTATTGGTATGTTTGGGTTGAGGTTTGAGGGCCTCGGGTGTGTTTCGGGTGAGTTTTGAGAGAGTCCGGACATTCCTGAACTTAGAAAATGGATGGGGGCAGAAGTTTTAGTGGTGGGCGCGGTGAATTTAGTGCTGGGCGCGGTGGTTTAGTGCAGGGCATGGAAAATGGTCCGCGGTTCGCGGTCATGAAGATCCGCAGGTCGTCGATTAAACTTCAGAAGTTGATATCTTTTGATCTACAAGGAATTTTGAGATGATTCCAAAACGAAAGTTGTATCCCTTCGTGTCTAGTTTCCAGAAAGGTATAGATATTGCAATTTGAACATCTGTATTAAAAGTTATGGCCAAAATGCTAAAGTCTATTATTGTAGAGGAAAGTTGTGCGGTCGCGGTCATTTTTGTGCGGACCGCACTGGTTTGTGAGGACCGCGGTCAGTTTTGTGCGGCCCGCGGAGGGTGAAATCTGAGAGGTACTCTATAAATACGAGGTTTTGGGTTTTATTTGATATTTTGACCTAGAGAGCTCGGATTTTGGCGATTTTTCGAAGGTTTTTCACGAAATTCATCGGGGTAAGTGATTTTAACTCAAATTTGGCTAGAGTACATGACTCTATCATTGAATTCATCATTTAATTCATGATTTAGGATGGAATTTGGGAAGAAAATTGTGAAACCTTTCAAAAATGTAAAATGATGATTTGAAGGACCAAATGGTATCGGAATTGGATAATTTTGGTATGGTTAGACTCGTGAGGGTATGAGGATTCTAAAAATGTAAATTTTACCCGATTCCGAGGCATGGGCCTGGGGCTCGGGTTTTGGTAATTTCGGGAATCGTGCCCTTTGTTGATTGTTTTTGCTTGGTCTTTGCTCCCTTAGCATATTGTGATGTATTCGTTCTGATTTTTGATAGATTCGACGCGTGTGGAGGCCAATTTGAGGGGCAAAGGCATCGCGAGCTAGAAATTTCGTCGGTTCGAGGTGAGTAATGGTTGTAAATGATGTCCTAAGGGTTTGAAACCCCAGATTTGCACATCGTAGTACTATATTGACGTGAGGCACGTGCTGGATTATGAGCGTGAGGTCTTTTACTACTGGGGATTGTGACTTGGTCCGTCCCGATTGATGATTTTATCACGTATTTGACTGAAATTCATTTGTTATCATCATGATTTGGGCTGATTGCCATATTTGGGCTTCGTGCCAACTATTTGAACCCTTC
The DNA here is from genome assembly GCF_000393655.2 of Nicotiana sylvestris. Taxonomy (NCBI): domain Eukaryota; kingdom Viridiplantae; phylum Streptophyta; class Magnoliopsida; order Solanales; family Solanaceae; genus Nicotiana; species Nicotiana sylvestris. The sequence continues at coordinate 41,735,699 of NC_091065.1, read as the reverse complement.
GGGAATTTTTATCACTGTTTCCTCACTACTTGACTTATTATTTGAACTCAGTCCTATTGATATCTACTGTTTTACAAACTCAGCCATTTTTACTCAGATTTGAAACTTAAATGATATTTCTACATCATGTTTTGGGCTGAGACTACTATTTTACTAATGCCCAAGGGGCTTGTAATGATTTTTGGACTGAGTGAGGCCGAGAGCCATATTTGAGGATATGCTGAGTGATATGAGGCCGAGGGCCTGAGATACTTTATATTCCACGAGGTGGCTTGAGTGATGTGAGGCCGAGTGCCGAGTGATGTAAGGCCGAGTGCCGAGTGATGATGCCACGAGGTGGCTTGATATAGCACTTGGGCAGTAAGGGGCCCCTCCGGAGTCTGCACACCCACAGTGAGTGCGGGTACCCATTATGCTGAGTGATTAATACTATGCCCGAGATGCTGATATGAGTGATTGTGAGGTAGCCCGTGGGGCTGATACTGTTTTGAGAGTGAGCTCGAGGGGCTAATACTATACTGAGTGACTGATACTGTGCCCGAGGGGTAGATTTCTACTTGTTATTTTGATATTGTGCCCGAGGGGCAGATTTCTACTTGTATTTTGATACTGAGCCCGAGGGGCAGATTTCTACTTGTTATTTACTGCCAAATTACCTGTTTTAATTGCTTTAAAAGAGATTTCATTTGATACTCCACTGATTTACTAGTTTTAAGTGACTTCACTGCTTCTGTATAGAATGCTTTGTGCCTGTACGTGTTTTCTTGCTTTCAGCCATTATTTATTATTATTATTCACTGATTCGGAGTACTCACATTACTCTCTGCACCATGTGTGCAGATTCAGGCATAGCAGAGTCCGCACCTGAGCGCTGATTCCTTCCAGGCTAGGTAGTGATTTGGAGTTACGAGGTAGTTGTTGACGTCCGCAGCCCCTTGGCTCTCTTATCCTCTATCATTTATGTTTTCTTCACACTGTTGTATCGGATTCCGTACTTTGTAGACCTATAGCAAATTCTGTAGTAGCTCATGACTTGTGACACCCTGGTTTGGGCTGTGTCGGGATGGTTTCCACTGTTGTTATCGTTAAAGTTTTCGCAACCTATGGATATTATATTATGTTTATTATTGTTTATGATAATTAACTGCTTAAAGAGGTGTCCTGTTTTGGTCTGGCTGGCCTTGTCTTCACGAGAGGCACCATCACGACTGGGTTCGGGAATTGGGTCGTGACACATATTATGCTGGAACTTTCTGTGTGCTGGAGTTCCAACATAATATGTTTGAAGTATATACGCAGGAGCTCTATAATTGTCGCTACCCAAAATCCCAACCTTGGGGTCGTGATGGCGCCTAACATTTCTTGCTAGGTAAGCCAACACCACGAAAATAATACGGAAGAAAAAGTAGTAAATATTGTATAACTAAACAGTAACCAAACATAAAATACCATGAGATCTGGTGGCACTTACCGCTACCTCCGAGACCGCTAAGTATATTAGCAATTATTCGCCTTCCTCCGATTTTGTTAGTAATGGAGGGATCGATAGATACCATTTAAGGTATTTTAAGGCATGTTGGAATTCTGGAGTCCATTCAAAGTTGTTCTTCTTCTTCAGAAGTGATGATATTTTTCCGAAGACCAAGAAATGAACCTGCTTAGAGTGGCAGTTTTTCGGTTAGCCTTTGGACTTCTTTCGCACTTGTCAGCTGGTTTGGGATGTCCTCGATGGCCGTGATCTTATCGTGATTGACCTCTACCCCTCTTTGTGACGCTAGAAATCCACGAATTTACCTGAGCTAACTTCGAACGCGCATTTTTTAGGGTTGAGCTTCATGTTGTGCTTACTTAGGATATCGAAGGTTTCCTAGAGGTTTTTTAAATGGTCACCTACATTCAAAGACTTGACCAACATATCATCTATATGCGCTCTTCCATTGTTTTACCTATTTACTTTTTGAACATCTTGTTCACGAGCCTCTATTAAGTGGCTCCAGTGTTTTTGAGCCCGAAGGGCTTCACATTATAACAATATGTGCTAAAGTTCATTATGAACGAAGTTTTTTCCTGATCCTCCAGGTTCATCTTAATTTGATTGTACCTGAAATAGGCATCAAAAAAACTCACTAACTCGTGCCTGGCCATTGCGTCGATTATTTGATAGATGTTTGGCAGTGGGAACAAATCTTTAGGGCATGCCTTATTCAAGTCCTTATAATCTACGAACATTCGAAATTTATTATTCTTTTTTGGAACCACAACTGTATTAGCTAGTCGGTCAGGATACTTTACCTCCCGGATTGAACCAATGTCAAGTAACTGAGTTACATCTTCCTTGACAAACCTATTTCTGACCTCAACTATGGGTGTTTCTTCTGCCTTACTGGTGGGACGCCTGGGTCTAGTCTTAGCTTGTGCACAACCACCTCTAGTAGGATACCTGTCATATCCAGGTGCGACCAGGCAAAACAATCAACATTAGTTTTAAGGAAATCAATAAATTCTGACTTGAGCTCGGGGTTTAGTCCTGTATCCAAGTAAAATTTCCTCTCTAGGAATATTTTTGAACAAAGCCACTTGTTTGAGTTCTTCTGCTGTGAACTTAGTCGTGTCTGTTTCCTCCGATACCTGAAAATATTTTGATACCTAGTAGGATTCCAATGACTCTTCCCCTTTGTCATCTTCATTCGGTTCGAGGGCAAGTGTTGGTTCTTGTAATTACTATGTGTTGAGTTCCTTCCCTTTACTATTGGAAACTGATATTGTGTTCATTTTCCTTGTTGCTGGTTAATACCCTCTTATTTGTTTGATTCCCTCTAGAGTCGGGAATTTCAGCATTTGGTGATATGTTGATGCACAGCTTTCATCTCATGTAACCATGGTCTGCCTTAGAATTATGTTGTAGCCCATATCTCCATCCACCAATTCAAATAAGGTGGTCTTCGTGACCCCTTCGACGTTCGTGGACAGCAAGATCTCCCCTCTGGTTGTCACACTTGCTAAGTTGTGGAGCTTTATTTCCGGAATGATGCTTTCAGTTAGCTTGGCTTGTTCTAACACTCTCCATTGAATGATGTTGGCTGAACTTTCTAGGTCAACCAAAACATGTTTAATCTTGAAATCTAAGACATTAAGAGAAATTACCAAAGTATCGTTGTGCCGCAGAAAAAGTCCATTGGCATCTTCTTTCGTAAAGGTGATGTCGGCAACTTCCCGAAGCCTCTTGCTATGAGTCAATGATACCTATGTCTTCTTGGATGTCGAGAAAGTTACACTGTTAATCCCGTTCCCCCAAAACCATATTGATAGTTAGTCGAGGAGGGTCTTCCCCTATCTTCGAGGATTCCGCGTTGTCTCGGCTGCGATCGTAATTTTTCTTAGCCCAGTCGCTTAATAATTCTCTGAGATGGTCATTCTTCAACAGCTTTCCACCTCCTTGCGCAAATGATGATAGTCCCCAGTTCGGTGTCCATTAGTCCCATGATATTCGCATCATAAATTATTATCCCTCTAGTTGGGATCAGATCTCATTAGCCTTGGGAACCGTACTTCCTTGATGTTTTTCATTGCCAATACGAGCTCCACTGCGCTAACATTGAAATTATATTCTGACAGCCTGGGATAAGTGGAATCCTGTGAACCCGATACCTTTTTGTCCTGCAATGACCTATTGTTCTGGCCGCAATCAGTTCTTCTATCGGGATCGAACCTATCCATTGACCGGAAACCTTTGCTTTCCCGTCCTTCGGCCCTTTCGTAGGGCAAAAACTGCCCTTTAGAAGATCACTGATCCGTACCAAAGTCATCTTTTGATTTATCTCTAATCTTTTCTCGATCCCAATAATTAGTTGATGTCGGGAACCTAAGCTGGTCATCTTCTATCCTTATCTTTGATTCATAATGGTTATGGACATCCACCCATGTGGTTGCTTGGAACTCAAGCAAGTTTTCTTTCAGCTTCCGGAAGGCGTCGAAGCTTTTCGGGCACAACCCTTTAGTAAATACCTCAGCTGCCTATTCATCTGGCAGAGCCGGTAATATCATCCTTTCTTTCTGAAACCTAATCACGAACTCATGCAACAATTTAGACTCTCCTTGCGAAATTTTGAATATGTCCACCTTTCGGGCCTGGACCTTCCTAGCCCTGGCATGAGCCTTGATGAAAGAATCTACGAGCATCTCAAAGGAATCTATTGAGTTTTCGGGTAAGAGTGAATACCATGTTAAGGCCTCCTTTGTGAGGATTTCTTTGAATTTCTTCAGCAGGACCGAATCAATTTCATATTGAGCCAAGTCGTTTTTTCACCATCGTTGTATAAGTTGTGATGTGCTCCTGAGGGTTTGAAGTCCCATCATACTTTGGTATGTACGGCATTTTAAACCATTTCGGAATCAATTCTAGTGTTGCGCTCGGTTTGAATGGAAGTCGGGTGTACTTCTTCTAGTCTGGGCCCATCGACATTGGTGGTGCGCTCGAAATTTGGTCCATTCGAGTGTGGACTCTTTCGTGTACTGATCCATCCGCTCATTCATTTTCCAAATGAACCTCATAAGTTTAGTTTTAAAAGGATCATTGTTGTTGTTGTTACAGGATCCGCTGTCGATCCCCCCGGCTCTGTCGAGGCTGACCTCACCCCTCGGAGAGTTGTCAACTATTTGAGCTGTTTGATTTGCGGGAGCGCTGGGAGAAACAAGTCCTCTTCCATTCATGTTGTTGGAAGCGCCTAACAATACCTGTTTTAGTTCCGTCATGGCCTGGTCTTGCCTTGAGATATGGCTGATAGATCTTAAATACTCTTGCCTTATGTTTTGATGATCTAACAAACTTACTGATAAGAACTAGATAGGGAACCTGACCTACTTGGATTGCTGCAAACTTAAACGGATTCCAGCTAAGGATGAACTACTACAGATTTAGGATCTAGGAACTAATCAAAGACCTGGTGCTCTTGTGGTTCCTATGTAGCAGTACAAAGTCATGTGGACACAGCTGGAACTGAAGTGACTGACGGCAATGTTTCTGCCGCACTACAATACACTATCAGCCCACTCACTCTCTAATCAAACAAAGCACTCACATCACCTCAAGTGATGTGATCAAGATGTACCCGATGAAGCTTCATACAAAGACATCACTGGAAGGTTTCTATTTCTCATTCAAGCTTTTTGCAAAAACAGAAAACTCATCATCCTCTCAAGCTTGAAGAACAAGGTTGAACGCCACTACGGACCAGTTCCTAAAAGATTGATTGTTGTTGTTCTAGTTGAGTTGTAACCTTGTTATTGTACTTACTATATCTCCTAAATCGCTTACTTAGAAGCATACTGATTAGGAGTCCTCTTGTAAATCCTCAAACTCGCTGAGTTTAGGTTGTGACTAGATTTAGTCATAAAGAAAAGTCTTTGTAATTGTAGAATTGCAAAGTGGCTTGGAGTGATAGCACCAAAAGTTAGAAAAAGCCTTTGTAACTAGGATAGTCACAAAGTGGCTTGTGGTAAAGGTATCACAAGTTAGTTGAGTAAATCTTTTACAATCGAAAGTATTGTAAAGTGGCTTGTAATAGGTAAGATTACAAGTTAGTAAAGTTAAAAGCCTACAGGTGTAGGTCGTGGTTTTTTGATCCCCTTGTGCGGGATTTTTCCACGTAAAAATCCTCTACCTCATTTACTTACTGCTTTACTAAGTGCTCTCAGCAGAAACTTGTAGAGGACCAGGTACTCTAAGACTTGGTGAACCCGTACAAACTATCAATTGGTATCAGAGTGAGTTCCTCCTATCAGGTTAACACCTAGGAAGGATCCTCATGACGGCTCCACTAAATCTTGAAGAAGGTCAATCTATATACCACCCACCCAAGTTTGATGGAAAATGCTATTGGTGGTGGAAATCTAGAATGCATGATTTCATCATGGCTGAGGATTGCGAGCTTTGGGATATTATCTGCGATGACCTGTTTTTTCCAATCAAGACCAGCGGAGAATACATTGAAGTAGACAAGAAAGCATTGAAGAAGAATGCTCGTGCCAAGAAAATTCTGGTATATGGTTTGGAACCTAATGAGTACGATAGAATCTCTACATGCGACACTGCCAAGAAAGTATATGAGGCTTTGCAAATAGCTTATGATGGAACTACACAAGTAAAACAAAATAAATCTAATACTGACGATAGTTCTACGATGGCAGTTGAAGGCGAGGAGACTGGATATGACTCAACGCTTGCTTTGATGGGGAAATCAGACAATGATGAAGACAATGGCAACGAAGAGGTAAACTTCAGGGATGTTCAGAAAAATCTAAAATCCTACTCTCCAAAAAAAACTCATATGTTTAGCTGATGTTTTAATTACTGCATTTTGTAGTCTTGCGGGGGATAGGGATTCCTTGTTCTTAGAACTAGAAGAATCTGAACATACTGGGAAAAACTTAGTGGCTGTAATTACTGATCAAAAGAATGACATTGAAACTCTTAGAAAAGAAAAGAGTGATCTCTTAGCAGAAGCTGCTGACCAAAGGGAATAAATAGTAGAGCCCTTGACTAAGTCAAAACCTGAAAACCCTGAAAGAGGAAAGGAGATAGTTAGTGAGGAATATGTTAGGCTTGAAGATGAGGTGAAGGCCTTGAGATGTAGGATGAGCGCTGAAATTGAGAAAAACGAGCTCCTCCAAGCCAATCTAGAAAAAGTAATGAATAACCTTGAAAAGTCTCTAAAGTGGACCTAGTCCGTAGAGGCTACCACTACCTTGTTCACAAATGATAGTGAAAAAGGGCGGGGGGCAGGGTTTTCAAGGAAAAAGGATCCTTACAACCCTCAAAGTAAGAGCGTCATTGCATCTGATAACTGGCCTCAGACCAAATGTGGGAACACTGGGCACTCCAAGGAAGGTGTCCAGGCCAAAAATCAATCAGTACCAAAAGATAAAGTGATTGTTGTAACTGTGATCACAAAAGAGGGACCAGGTTCCACTCATAGAAAACGCACATTACCTACATGGACTAAAAGAGCTCTTATTCATCCTCTTGGTTACTACAAGGGACCCAAACTTGTTTGGGTTCCTAAAAATAACTCCTAAAATTCTTGTCCACGGGACAGTGAAGGGAAGTGGTCAACAATAGTTCATGGATAGTGGATGTTCGAAACACATGACTAGGAAAACCACAAACTTTCTTTCACTAAAAGCCCTGTAGGGAGGGAGTGTATCCTTTGGCAATGGCAAAAAGGGGTACATTCTTGGAGTTGGAAAAGTTGGAAAGTCACTCACTCACTCTATTGAAAATGCGTACTATGTCAATGTACTTAAGTACAGTCTCCTGAGTGTCTCTCAAATTTGCGATAAGGGAAACAAGGTGGAGTTCTTGTCCAAAATATGTACAGTTACTGACCTTGTGACTAGTGAAATAGTCCTGGTGGCCAAAAGATACAAGAACATCTATGTTGCTGATTTCTAATCTTTACAGAGTGGTGATCTGAGTTGTCTGAAGGCGGTTGATGATGATGCTGAACTATGGCACAGAAGACTGGGCGATGTAAGCTTCTCTCTTCTGAACAAACTAATTCAGATGGACCTGGTCCATGGTTTGCCTATGTCACAATTCAAAACTCAAAAAGTCTGTGATGCTTGCGCTAGAGGAAAACATGTAAAGTCCTCCTTTAAGTCAAAAAGAGATGTGAGCACCTCAAAACCACTTGAGCTCTTGCATATGGATCTGTGTAGACCTATGAGGGTGCAAAGTAGAGGAGGAAAGAGATATATTTTCGTGATCGTGGATGACTATTCCAGATTCACATGGACTCTGTTTCTCAGAACAAAAGATGAAATGGCTGAAGTATTTGTGGCCTTTGTGAAGAGAATTCAGGTGAAGATGGAGTCTAGAGTTGTATGCATTAGATCAGATCATGGGACAGAATTTGACAATGTCAAATTCGATAATTTCTGCAATGAAAATGGTATCTCTCACAACTTCTCAGCTCCCAGAACTCCTCAGCAAAATGGTGTAGTAGAAAGAAAGAACAGAACTTTGGAAGAAATGGCAAGAACAATGCTGATTGATAGTGGACTTGCAAAGAACTTTTAGGCTGAAGCTGTCAACACTGCCTGCTACTTAGTGAACAGGTGCATGATCAGATCAATTCTGAACAAGACACCATATGAACTGCTGAATGGATGAAAACCCAAGCTGACCTACCTAAGAACGTTTGGATGCAAATGTTATGTTCTCAACAATGGAAAAGATCAGCTTGGTAAGTTCGATGCCAAAAGTGACGAAGGGATATTTCTTGGCTACTATTCTTAAAGCAAGGCTTACAAGATATATAACAAGTGGAGTCAATGTGTTGAAAAAAGTGTCCATGTTATCTTTGATGAATCTCACCCATCATTTGAGAAGAACGCTGAGGAAGATCAAGATGGAGAACCCTTACTTGTTCCTAGCGAAGTTGTCACACCTCCTTTTTACATACCCGCGATGGTACAAGGGAGTTTTTTCCAATTAAAGGACAATCGAAACGAGATTTATTTATTTATTTCAGAGTCGCCACTTGGGAGATTTAGGGTGTCCCAAGTCACCAATTTAATCCCGAATCGAGGAAAAGAATGACTCTATATTACGGTCTGCGTACCAGAAATCTGGATAAGGAATTCTGTTAACCCGGGAGAAGGTGTTAGGCATTCCCGAGTTCCGTGGTTCTAGCACGGTCGCTCAACTGTTATATTCGGCTTGATTATCTGATTTTATACAAATATGAACTTATGTGCAAAATTTTATCTTTTTACCGCTTTCTTACTTATTGTTATTATTTTACGAGAATTGCAACGTCGTGGAAACATATCTCGAACCACGTTACATCAATGCACCCGTAGTTGTTTGGCATATCTCGACTCGGTTGAGATTTGGATTTGGGTCACATAAATGTGCACCCGAGTTAAGGAAAATAAATTATTAAAGGCGCGCCTAAAGCAACTAGCGTCTTGTTATTTTGGGGAAGGCCGTAAAATTCGCTAAACGGCCTGTCCTCGAATTCTAAGTATTTTAATATATACATTTAGAGGGCCCCGCAGCTTGTGCATTTTTTGTTTGTCGAGGCTCGTCTCATTCATTATTAAAAAGAATTTGCAATGTCATGGAAATACATCTCAGACCACGTCACAATCAATGTACCCGTGATTAGAGACACATTTCGATTTCGTTGAGATTTGGATTTGGGTCACATAAATGTGCACCCGAGTTTAAGGAGATAACATTATTAAATACGCGCCTAAAGCGACTAGCGCAGGGTTATTTTGAGAAAAGGCCGTGAAGTTCGCTAAGCGGCCGATCCCGAGTTCTAAGTAATTAACACATACATTTGTGAGGGCCCCGCAATCTATATATTTTACTAGGCGAGGCTCATCTCATTTATTTTAAATGGACAAATCCTAAAGCGACTACATCTTTTCTATTAAAATTAGTCTCTAAAATAAATAAAGAAAATCCTAATTAATTACGAGTTTTTTTTATTTAAGAAAGCATGGCATACTAATTGCTATATTAATACAAATATTGATGAACAAGAATTTTACTAAAAAAAATTCGAAATTATAAATAAAATAAAAATTTGACAACTAATATTCAAAAGAATCAAATATAGTTAGATTGAAGCTCGCATTGTTATATATAAAAAAAACTATTGGAATTAATTATTCACAACCATTTGAAACTGGATTTAACCATAATTACTAAAGCTTAATAGAAAGTTTATTAGACTTAAACGTTCTTCTAATTTTGTTTGAACTCAAATCATGCCTTAATACCTAATTCACGAAATTTAGTTCAAATTCATGCCTTAGCTAAATTTAAGTACTTGTTCACAATTAACCTACTGTTGATAATCTTAGAACCTTCATAGCTAGTGAATTAACCCGTTTTGCCAAGCCGATTCATTAAAGACTAACTTATGTTATTTTCTCTTATTCCAATTATTATTCAATAATACATAAAATAGCCTAAATACAATCAATAAAAGGAACAGAGAAAAAGCGAAATTAAAACTTCAAAATTCGATTCTTCATATGTATTCATGCTTCCACATTTTTAGCTTGCAATAACTAGTATTACATTCGTGTACCTGGTATTGGAAAACAAGAGAAGATGAAGCTGAGAAGCAGCAACAGTAGTAACAATGTAGCACAACAACGACAGTCCAGCAACACAGGAATAGACCAGTAACAGTAGGAATAGTAGAAAACCCAGGAGACTATAAACGACTCCAAGTATAGAGAAGAAGTAAAAGGCAGGAAGGTTCTGACTATTTCAGATCTTAAGCGAGGCAATGAAACAGTAACTATTCTTTTTCAACTTCAAAACTCTCCAAAATGAATTCTGCCCCTGTATATTCAGTGTATCCAGAATGTATATCGGGTGTATACTTCTCACTCCGCCCCCTCTTTTTTTCTTCTCTCTATCTAGTTTTTCCTCTCTTTTTTTCCACCCTTCTTCCTAAATTTTCTCTTCTATTTATAGCAAAATTTTCGAAATTTTCAGATTTGTTTTTTATTATTTTATTATTTTTTTAATTAAAAGAAATCCCACTTACAAATTGCTTTTATTTTTTTAGAAAAAGAAATCTCACCTTTATTTACTTTTATTTTTAAAATTCCAACTTTAATTACTTTATCTTATTTAAAATCCCACTTTTTATTTTTTTAAAAGAGAATCTCACTTTATTTAACTTTTCTTTAAAAAACAAACCACTATCTTTTCTTTTTCTTTTAAAAATGCTACTTTCAATTACTTTAAATTTTTTAAATTTTCAGATACCTTTATATTTATTTTTTAATTCCAACCTTATTTTACTTTTAAATTTTTTAAAACTTTTTACTTTTTTTAAATTTTCTACATTCTTTTACTTTTTTTATTTTTTTATTTTTTATTTTTTTAAAATCATTTCCGAAATTACTATATATATATATATTTTAAAATAAAAATAATAAATAAAATAAAATATTTTCGGATTTTTTTTATATATAAAAAAACAAAAAATAAAACTATTAATAGTGATAATTCACTTTTTATTTTTTATTTTTTTGGTTTTGTTTTGTGTTGGACAAAAATGAAGAAGGGGTGTTGGGTTAATGGAGCGGACCGGATCGACCCGGTTTGAAACGGACCGGGTCATGGGGAAAGTTGGGCAATTATTTGGGCCTGTGGTTTGAAATTGAAGAAGTGGCCCAATCCGATTTTTCTTTGTATTTTTGTTCTCTTTTCTTCTTTTATTTTTCTAAAACTAAATTATAAAAGTACTTAAATTATTATTAAGAACTAAATTAAGTTATAAAAGCGCAAATTAACTTCCAATAACAATTAACGCACAATTAAGTAATAATTAAGCATAAAATTGTTCATTTGGACATTAAATGCTAAAAATGCAAAAGATGCCTATTTTTGTATTTTTTATTAATTTAACAAATAAACATGCATAGACAAACATACAAATAGTTACACAAAATATCACAAAAATTGCACACCAAGAAAAATTATTTTATTTTTGAATTTTTTGGGAGTAATTCTCATATAGGGCAAAAATCACGTGCTTACAGCTGCCCCTCTTTGCCCGAAGACACGAATGGTTTTCGTGCAAAGATAAAGCGAGCGATTTTTGCCCATCCGAGTACTCCGTGTGAAGCATTTTTTTTTATTTTGAAAAAGATTTGACCGAACCTTTGCTTCAAAGGTTTCCTACATATCCTGGGCTAAACAGGAATCAGGTCAATGTAGTTCGGGAAGTTTTGGTAGCTGGGACTACCGTGGGACTGCGATGTTACTGCTGTTGCATGTTTTTATCACTACTTACCGATCTCCTTGTTACACCGTGCTTAAAAAAAAAACAAAAAGCTAGGCTAGATTGAAATTTGTTCTTGTTGCCTTGCTTTCTTGTCGACTTGTGTTTCCTCCGGTGCTTTTCTTCCGTGAATTTTGGAATGATACTGGCCATCTGCTTTTCTGAATACCAGTTTTCATCATTTTGCTCGGTCCGCTGGGGACATGGCTTTCTTCATTAAGCTTTTGGCGGTTCCTCTGGTGGGTACGGCTTTCTTCATCAGACTTGTTATGCTGGGCATGATTTAATGTTCACCAGCTGCTTCTTTCAAGACGCGTCTTTTCTTCCTTTTGAGTCATGCGCCTGAATTTGTGCTGGGACCTCTTGTTGCAACCTTCTGTTTCCGGTGCTGAGATTTTATTGTTTCCTGTTGGAGATTCTTGTTGTAACCCTCTGTTTTATTGTCTTCTAACTTGATCTTGAAATGTATGCCTCTGTTATTATGGGCGGGCTCCCAACTTCAACACTTGAAAAGTAAAGACTGGAATGTATGCCTCTGTTATCTGGGCGGGCTCCCAACTTCAACACTTGAAAAGTAAAGACTGGAATGTATGCCTCTGTTATCTGGGCGGACTCCCAACTTCACTACTTGAAAATTAAAGACTGAAATGTATGCCTCTGTTATCTGGGCGGGCTCCCAACTTCAACACTTGAAAAGTAAAGACTGGAATGTATTCTTCTGTTATTATGGGCAGGCGCCTGGCTTCATCATCTTGAATTTAACAACCTCTATTCTCCAGGTGGGATCCTACAACCAAAACAAACAAAACAAACGAGAATTTCCTAACCCAGTTTGCACTGGGAAGATTTGTGAGTCGTTAGCAAAATTGTAACCTATTTATACTACTGATGCAATGATGAGAGTAAACTAAAGACTAGGCTAGGATGTGCATCTCCTACGAGTAAAACCAAAACTCTTGCTAGCAAATGTGTCTGCTAAAAAAACCTCAATGACTCAAACTAGAAAGTGCTTCTTCTATGGTTGAATCAGAATGAGCTAAACTAGGAAGTGCGTCTCCTAAGGGTGAAAAATTCAAAGAACTAGACTAGGAATTGTGTTTCCTATGGTCGAACTCAAAATGAATCAAACTACGAAGTGCATCTCCTAAGGGTGAAATCTCAATTCCGGAAGTGCGTCTCCTGAAATAAAGTATAACCTGAAAAGGCCAAACTAGGAAGTGCATCTCCTAAAGTAAAAGTATAACCTGAAAAAGCCAAACTAGGAAGTGCGTCTCCTAAAGTAAACTTAATTCACGAAGTGCGTTTCCTATGCACGAAATTAAACTTAGGAAGTGCGTCTCCTAGGGGTTAAATAGTCTTAGGAAGTGCGTCTCCTATGGGTGAAACCTTAATGATTTTGAACTAGGAAGTGCGTCTCCTATGAATGAAAATAATTTAGGAAATGCGTCTCCTATGCGTGAAATCTTAATTTAGGAAGTGCGTCTCCTATGGGATAAAAGTAAACTTAGGAAGTGCGTCTCCTATGGGCAAAACTAAACTTTAAGGAAGTGCGTCTCCTATTGGGTACAATAAACTTAGGAAGTGCGTCTCCTGTGGGTACAATAAACTTAGGAAGTGCGTCTCCTATGGTAAAACTGAACTTAGGAAGTGCGTCTCCTATTGGTAGAACTGAACTTAGGAAGTGCGTCTCCTATGGTAAAACTGAACTTAGGAAGTGCGTCTCCTATGGTAAAACTGAACTTTAGGAAGTGCGTCTCCTATGGTAAAACTGAACTTAGGAAGTGCGTCTCCTATTGGGTACAATAAACTTAGGAAGTGCGTCTCCTATTGGGAAAAACTAAACTTAGGAAGTGCATCTCCTATTGGTAAAACTTACTTAGGAAGTGCATCTCCTATGGGTACAACTATACTTAGGAAGTGCGTCTCCTGTTGGTGAAATAAACTTAGGAAGTGCGTCTCCTATTGGTGAAATAAACTTAGGAAGTGCGTCTCCTATTGGTGAAACTTTTCTTAGGAAGTGCATCTCCTATTGGGGTAAAACTAACTTAGGAAGTGCGTCTCCTATTGGGTGAAATAACTTAGGGTGTGCGTATCCTATTGGGTGAAATAACTTAGGAAGTGCGTCTCCTATTGGTACAGCTAAACTTAGGAAGTGCGTCTCCTATTGGTGAAACTATTCTTAGGAAGTGCGTCTCCTATTGGTAAAACTTGGCTTAGGAAGTGCGTCTCCTACTGGTGAAACTATTCTTAGGAAGTGCGTCTCCTATAGGTGAAACTATTCTTAGGAAGTGCGTCTCCTCTTGGTGAAACTTATCTTAGGACTAACTTAGGATGTGCGTCTCCTCTTGGTGAAACTATTCTTAGGAAGTGCGTCTCCTCTTGGTGAAACTATTCTTAGGAAGTGCGTCTCCTTAGGATGTGCGTCTCCTATTGGTGAAACTTAGCTTAGGAAGTGCGTCTCCTATTGGTGAAACTTAGCTTAGGAAGTGCGTCTCCTATTGGTGAAACTATTCTTAGGAAGTGCGTCTCCTATTGATGAAACTATTCTTAGGATGTGCGTCTCCTATTGGTGAAACTGACTTAGGATGTGCGTCTCCTCTTGGTGAAACTTACTTAGGAAGTGCGTCTCCTCTTGGTGAAACTTAACTTAGGATGTGCGTCTCCTGTTGGTGAAACTAACTTAGGATGTGCGTCTCCTGTTGGTGAAACTAACTTAGGATGTGCGTCTCCTCTTGGTGAAACTATTTTTAGGAAGTGCGTCTCCTTAGGACGTGCGTCTCCTATTGGTGAAACTTTTCTTAGGAAGTGCGTCTCCTCTTGGTGAAACTAACTTAGGATGTGCGTCTCCTCTTGGTGAAACTATTTTTAGGAAGTGCGTCTCCTTAGGACGTGCGTCTCCTATTGGTGAAACTTTTCTTAGGAAGTGCGTCTCCTCTTGGTGAAACTAACTTAGGATGTGCGTCTCCTCTTGGTGGAACTTACTTAGGATGTGCGTCTCCTATTGGTGAAATTGACTTAGGAAGTGCGTCTCCTAATGGTGAAACTTATCTTAGGATGTGCGTCTCCTATTGGTGAAACTTAACTTAGGATGTGCGTCTCCTATTGGTAAAAATAAACTTTAGGAGGAAATACATCTCCTATGGGTAAAAAACAAACTTAGGAGGAAATGCATCTCCTAAGGGTGAAACTAAAACAAACTTAGGAGGAAATGCATCTCCTATGGGTGGACCAAAACAAACTTAGGAGGAAATGCATCTCCTATGGGTGGAACTAAAACAAACTTAGGAGGAAATGCATCTCCTATGGGTGGACTAAAACAAACTTAGGAGGAAATGCATCTCCTATGGGTGAAACTAAAACAAACTTAGGAGGAAATGCATCTCCTATGGGTGGACTAAAACAAACTTAGGAGGAAATGCATCTCCTATGGGTGAAACTAAAACAAACTTAGGAGGAAATGCATCTCCTATGGGTAAAAATAAACTTAGGAGGAAATGCATCTCCTATGGGTGAAATAACTTAGGAAGTGCGTCTCCTATGGGTAAAGCTTAGGAAGTGCGTCTCCTATTGGCAAAACTAGACTTAGGAAGTGCGTCTCCTATTGGTAAAGGCTAGGCTTAGGAAGTGCGTCTCCTATTGGTAAAGGCTAGGCTTAGGAAGTGCGTCTCTTATTGGAACAGACGTGGAATGTATTCCCTTGTTATACAAGTGGGCGCCTAATGGTAAAGACATGAAATGTATTCCCTTGTTATACAGGTGGGTGCCTGAAATATGAAATGCACAGACAAAAAATATTCCTCTCGTTATTCAGGTGGGCGCCTGTCTATACTAAGACATAAAAGTATTCCTCTCGTTATTCAGGTGGGCGCCTGTCTATACTAAGACATAAAAGTATTCCTCTCGTTATTCAGGTGGGCGCCTGTCTTCGAGAAAATTTTCACAATGAGAAAATTTTCTGCCCCGGTTTGATGATTTTCTTTATGGCCTGTCTTTCCGCCATCAATAACGTTCATTTTCCCTGTTTCTAAATCAAAGAAAAATTTGTTAGTTTAAAAACATGGTAAGCGGTCATGCCACTCTTGTTGGGGATGGTTTCCTCTTTCTCCTTTCCCAGCTTTGTGTTCCATTATGCTATCAAACTTGCTGGGGATGATATTAATTGCTGACACTGGCCCATCCCTTTTATCAATCTCATCTTGATAGGGATACCCTTCTTGACACGGGTTTTGCGCCTGTTCCTTGTACCACTTGGATGTACTAGTTGATGGCCTATTTTGAAGTCATTTCCCACTGGTTCCGACCAAACAGACTCTACTAGGGAATTTTCCTATGAAAGGAAAAAAATAAAAAGAAACAAAATAAAGACAAAGGAAAAGATGACTCTTTAACAAAAGAAACTATAAATAAAAATCTATCAAACGCAGATACCGACTCTAATGGCCATGACATGCGTATGTGGCCTATCCTCTGCCGTCAATCGTCTCTCAAGACCTTCCCTTGACGATTCCCCATCTGATTCCCAATCTTATTCGACTTGTAGTGCCCGAAGGGTTTTTTCACTATCAAGCCTCTCTCATTTTGGTTTTCTCTCAGCTTTCATCGCCTTATGGTGCCTGTGAAGGTTTTCACCGATAAGACTCTCTCATTTGTATTACTTTCCAGCTGGGGATTTGGAGTGTCGCCGGTATGACTCTTTCTGTTGGAGATTAGAGTCCTTTCTGCTGTGGAACAGAATGTTATGTTCGCCGGTAAGACTCTCATTTGTCTGACTTGGCATCTTTTGAAGACTGGTCAGAAGGTCTTTCTTTGGACCGTAATGTGGGTTTTGGATAGGCTAGAAAGAAAGGGTATAAAAGGCTAAAAAAAATACATTAATTTTGGGTTATTAGTTACAACCTTCGGAATTAGATTTATTCACAATAAACGCAACCTTTGCCCCAGTTTCTTGCTTGGGGATATCCTAACTGATTTTTTATCATTTTTCAAAACTATGACCGAGCCGTGAAGCGCCTATGTATCCTCTTTGAGGAATCAGGTCAAACGTAGTTCCCAATTCCTCTTTTCATTCCGACTTTCTTTTGTTTGTTTTTTTCTTTTCTTTTTTTCTTCTTTCATTTTTCTCTTTTTTCGTTTTGTTGTTTTTTTTTCATGCCATATGCTTGCGTTTTCTAGTCGTTTTTTCTGATTCCGAACGAGGGGTATGACAAAAAATAAGTAAGGCTCAAAAGGGTTAACGAAGGATAAAGTGTTTAGGTAGCAGAATAAAATGCCTTCGTCATTCCAGTCTTCAAACTATGCCAAGTGCAAACAACACAATTTAAACATCGATTTGTAGCCTCTTCCGATGGTACTGGACTTGACAATTATATTCAACATTTGCTTTTTCATTGGTCCTTTCTAAAGAACCGTTGGGCGACACTCTCATTATCATAAACGGCCCTCATGCCAATTTGGCGAATCTTGCTTTTAACGATTTTTCTTCATATTTTACTTGCCCCAGTTCCATATGACTCGAGCTCTGAATAATCTCAACCGTCCTTATTTCCTTTAAATGGTCTGATCGGGGTTTTATAATTAACTTTAAGATTAGGCCCCAAACTGTGTGCGCATGTCATGTCACTAGAATCGTCAAATGAAGGAGGCAAATGAACACAATGCTGCCTCATCATCTGTAGAACCAAGCACTTCAATTACAACCACTGAAGCTAAAGAAAGAGTGGTTGATGCAGTTCAGGGAATTCCACTTGCATCTGAGAGAAGGATAGAGGAAAATCAGCCAAACATACCTTCTTCTTCTCAGAATGAACCTCAATTATCTGACTGGAGACATCAAAGTTCTCACCCCATAGACAACATAATCACTCCTCTAGATTCCAGAGTCCAAACCAGGTCAAGAGCTAGAAATTCACTTGCCTTCTCAGCCTTTCTTTCCCAGATAGAACCCAAAAACATCAAGGAAGCCCTAAAGATGCAGATTGGATTACAGCTATGCAAGATGAGCTACATCAGTTTGAGAGAAACAGTGTGTGGCACCTGGTACCCAGACCCTCAGATAGAACCATTATAGGAACCAGGTGGGTATTCAGAAACACTCGATGAGAATGGAATTACCACAAGGAACAAGTCCAGGCTAGTGGTTCAAGGTTACAATCAGAAGGAAGGGATTGACTATGATGAAACTTTTGCTCCAGTGGCTCGCATGGAAGCCATCAGAATTCTGATCGCCTTTGCTTCTCATATGGAATTCACTCTGTTCCAAATGGATGTCAAAAGTGCATTCTTGAATGGACTAGTTAAGGAAGAAGTTTATGTGAAGCAACCACCTGGGTTTGAAAGTCATGAGCACCCTGAGTATGTGTTCAAATTGGACAAAGCCCTGTATGGGCTAAAGCAGGCTCCTCGAGCGTGGTATGAAAGATTGTCAAAATTTCTCTTAGAAAATGGCTTTAAGAGAGGGAAGATTGACAACACTCTTTTCTTAAAGAAACGAGGAAGGAACCTGCTCATTATTCAGGTTTATGTTGATGATATCATCTTTGGAGCAACAGCTGACTCTCTATGTGAAGAATTTGCAAAACTTATGGGGAGTGAATTTGAAATGAGCATGACGGAGGAATTAAATTTCTTCTTGGGTCTTCAAGTAAAACAGTCCCCAAATGGTACGTCCATCTGTCAGCAAAAATACATCAGGGAACTCTTGAAGATGATTGACATGGAAGCATCAAAGGTGATAGACACTCCCATTGCAATTACCACTCAACTGGACATGGATGAAATAGGATCTCCTATGAATCAAATAATTTATAGAGGCATGATAATAAGCGAAATGTGGGTGATTTAGCTATTGTTTATGCTTCTGCTTGATGATATTCCAATGATATATTGTGATTAATTGCTGAATTATGGGCTTTAATAGTGAATTGTATACATTTCAGGTAAAGAAGCATATATTACGTAAATCAAATATGATTGGAACCATTTTGGAGCAATAAATGAAAAACCCCTCGGAATTAATTAGAGTGGAAGAACAAGAAAAGAATCAAGAATATGAGACAACTGGACTAGCGCGGCCAGATGCACGGCCGCGCTAGTCCAGACTTCGGGAAAGGTTGTTTAAAGGGGTAAAATTGGAATTTCTTCAAAATCCCACTCAATTTACAAAAAGCAAGAACTCCATTATTGGAGTTAATCAGATTTTGAGGGAAAGAGCTGATTTTTAGAGAGAGAAGGAGGAGGAAACTCATCTTCAACTATCAAAAATCAATAGGAACATCAACTTGGAGCAAAGATTGAAAGAGTTTTTCTAAACCTTCTCTTAGTATTTACATATATTATGTTTAAAGATTTTTATTGTTGTTATTTGTATAATTATGAGTAGCTAAAAACTCTAGTATTCTTGGGTCATGGATGTTAGATGATCTTGTTGTTTGAAGCTTAGATTGAAGATCTTGAATCTATCGTTATGGGTTGTTTATTTGATTCTGCTTCTAATTATTTTACTGCGTAGCTAACAGTGAAATATTATTTACGGATCTTGAGTTAAACTTGAAAAAGGAAATTCTTGATTGCATATAGAATCAAATAGAGCAAGATCCGGATCCTGGGCATCGGGTGAAAGATTTGCAATTAAGATAGACATATACTTAATTGCCTTGTTTGGTTGAAAAATAGGAGTTGTAAATGCATTCTTGCTAATATTAATACCATAGACATATAGGTATTAGTTTAACTTGAATAGATGCATAAGAACTCGAAAGATTCTTATGAATATTATTAACCCTATAATCAATAACCCGGATAATTCAATAAATCAATCTTAAGCTAAAATAGTAGCATGATCTCTAGCAAGTCCATGACCCTGGAATATCTTTACCAAAATTGTTATCAAAATATTGTGTAATTGGTGTAGTAATTTTGTGTTGAATTATTGTGCAATTATTAAGTAAGTTGTAAATTGGTTCTTTATATATTTTGTGATAATTTAGCTTGAATTAATAATTGTTTGAGTCTACATCAGTCGATAAGTTGATCACAATTCCTCGTGGGAACGATACTCTACTTACTACTATATTACTTGTCGATCGCGTGCACTTGCGTGAGTGTTTTGGTCGCAACAAGTTTTTGGCGCCGTTGCCGGGGAATTAAGATTAGCTACTTGACTGTTTTAAGATTTTATTAGCTGTTAATAAAAACCTAAATTTTCCATCTACTTTGTTTGTGTTGCGCAGGCTCTTCTCTTGAATGCGGAGGAGTAGAAGCACAAACAACCTCTTCCCTTTTGATCCTGAAATTGAACGAACAATTCATAGAACAAGGAAGGAGTGGGAAGCTAGAAACAAAACAGAAAGAGAGTTGGACATTCAAGTTCAAACACAGCCAACAGTAATGGCAGGTAATCAAGAACGTGGGGTGATAGAAGCAGCAAGGCCAAACCTTGCTAATATGACTCAGGCCATTGTGAAGCCTGAAATCACCGGTCACTTTGAGCTTAAACAGTACATGGTGCAGCTGATACAGTCCACTGGGCAATATGTTGGTCTATCTCATGAAGACCCACAAAGGCACATTCAAAAAATTTTGGAAATAACGGATACTTACAATTATCCAAATGTTTCCAAGGATTATGTCAAGCTGACCTTATTTCCCTTTTCATTATTGGGGGATGCTAGAGAATGGTTGCAAAAAGAGCCAGCTAATTCAATCCACAATTGGGATGATGTAGCAAAGAAATTCCTCATCAAGTTTTTTCCCACCAAAAAGACAAAGTTTTTGCGGAGTCAGATTCTTGGGTTTCAACAACGGGATGGTGAAACTCTTCGCCAAGCCTGGGAAAGATACAAGAAACTCCTTCGAGATTGTCCTCATCATTGTCAAACTGATGAAGTACTAGGCCATACTTTTGTTGATGGATTGGACGAAACTTCCAAAATGAATCTTGATTCAGCTTGTGGAGGTAGTTGCATGACAAAACCATACAGTGAAATACAACTTCTGCTAAATAACTTTACTGCTAATGATCATAATTGGCAAGGTGAAGGAGAACCAAGGAGAGCAATGAAACAGAAAGCAGGGTTACTTGAACTGGATGACATTTCCGCCATGAGAGCAGATTTAGCAAAATTGGCAAATCAAATGACCAGAATGACAATGGGAACATCACAACCAATGCAGCAGGTTCAACAAATGTCAGTTTGTTGTGAACTGTGTGGAGATAATCACACAAGTGATATGTGCCCAACAAATCCTGAATCTATTTATTATGTGGGGCAACAAAGCAGAGGGCCGATGAACCAACAGGCACAGTATGGGAACACTTACAATGCAAATTGGAGGAATCATCCTAATTTCTCTTGGGGTGGAAATCAATCAAATCAGAATCAATATAGACCCCAAGGAAATTTTAATCAACCTCAAAGGCCACCACAACAGGCAGAAGAAAGTACAAATGATTTATTAAAAAAATTGTTGCAAGACAATCAGCAACTCAAAACGGACTTCAGAAATCTTGAAAGGCAAATGGGACAACTGGATGCAAATCAAAATACTATACCTGCAGGGGCACTTCCTGGTGATACAGAGAAAAATCCTCAAGTGAGTGAAATTACACTTAGAATAGGAAGGGAGTTAGAAGAAGTTTCATCAAAGAAAAAGAACAAGCAAATACCTGAAGGTGAATTGATTCCCAAAGCAACACAAGAGGAAAAGAAAGATGATACAATTCCAGCACCTGTAAACATTTCAAGGCCACCACCACCATTTCCACAAAGGTTGCAGAGAAAAAATGACGATCGCATGTTCAACAAATTTCTCTCTATGTTGAGTCAGATTCAATTGAATATTCCGTTGGTAGATGTGATTCGTGATATTCCAAAATATGCCAAATACATAAAAGATATTGTGGCTAACAAGAGGAGACTGACTGAATTTGAAACAGTTGCACTTACTGAAGAGTGCACTTCAAGGGTCCAAAATAAGCTTCCTCAAAAGCTTAAAGACCCTGGCAGCTTTACTATCCCTGTAAGAATAGGCAATGTTGACGTAGGTCATGCACTTTGTGATTTGGGAGCAAGCATAAATTTGATGCCATTGTCTTTGTATAAACAATTGGGTTTGGGAGCTCCAAAACCCACCACAGTGATGTTGCAACTAGCAGACAGGTCCATAGCTTACCCGGAAGGGGTGATAGAAGATGTGCTACTGAAAATTGGGAAATTTATTTTCCCAGCTGATTTCATTATCTTGGATTTTCAGGCCGATGAAAAAGTTCCTATTATATTGGGAAGACCTCTCTTGGCTACAGGTGATGCTATAATTAAAGTAAGAGAAGGAAAAATGATCATGAGAGTTGACAACGAGGAAGCTGTTTTTAATGTATATAAAGCAATTCAACTTCCTCGGCAGTATGAAGAATTGTCTATGATATCTGTCATGGAGATTGATGAACAACTTGTTACCTCAAGTGTATATTTGCAGGACTCTTTAGAAAAAGCAATTGTGTTATTTGAAAGTTTAGAGATTAATGATGAGGTTGAGGAGATGAAACATAATTTGAATGCAACATGTGAATATATAAAAGGTTTTAATCCCTTTGAACAGGCCAGATGGTCCTCCTCTGAAGCCCTCAGTTGAAGAAGCTCCCAAATTGGAATTAAAGCTTTTACCTTCTCATCTTCATTATGCTTATTTGGGTAGTTCTGAAACGTTACCTGTTATTATTTAGGCTGACTTGTCTGAATTGCAGGAGGAGAAATTGTTAAGAGTACTACGTGAGCATAAAAGAGCAATTGGATGGACAATGTCCGACATAAGAGGTATTAGTCCAGCTTTTTGCATGCATAAAATTCTCATGGAGGAAGAGCACAAGCCAAGCATAGAACAACAACGCCGCCTAAATCCGAACATGAAAGAGGTGGTAAGAAAAGAAGTGATTAAATGGCTTGATGCAGGTATTGTATTTCCAATATCTGATAGCAAATGGGTAAGTCCAGTCCAATGTGTTCCAAAGAAAGGAGGAATGACCGTAGTAACAAATGAAAATAATGATTTGATTCCCATTAGAACTGTTACTGGGTGGAGTATTTGCATAGATTATAGAAAATTGAATAATGCCACCCGGAAAGACCATTTTCCCCTTCCCTTCATTGACCAAATGCTTGATAGATTAGCCGGGCAGGAATACTACTGTTTTTTGGATGGTTACTGGGGATATAATCAAATTGTTATATCCCCATAAGACCAAGAAAAGACCATATTTACATGCCCCTATGGGACATATACATTTAAAAGAATGCCATTTGGTCTTTGCAATGCACCTGCGACTTTTCAAAGGTGTATGATGGCTATTTTCACTGATATGGTTGAAAGATTTGTGGAAGTATTTATGGATGATTTTTCTGTATTTGGATGTTCTTTTGATGAATGTTTAATGAATCTTGATAAGGTCCTTGCTAGGTGTGAAGAAACAAATTTGGTATTAAATTGGGAAAAATGCCATTTCATGGTACGTGAAGGCATAGTCTTAGGGCATAAAGTGTCTAAGAATGGATTGCAGGTGGATAAAGCAAAGGTGGAAGCAATTGAAAAATTACCTCCACCAACATCAGTTAGAGGCATTCGCAGTTTCTTAGGCCATGCGGGCTTTTACCGTCGTTTCATCAAGGATTTTTCAAAAATCTCATCTCCTTTGTGCAGGCTTCTTGAGAAAGATACATCTTTCAAGTTTGATGATGCTTGTCTGAAAGCATTTGATGAGCTGAAACGAAGATTAGTTACTGCACCGATTATCATTTCTCCAGATTGGAAACTTCCATTTGAATTGATGTGTGATGCAAGTGATATAGCCATTGGAGCTGTTTTGGGGCAGCGGAAGGAGAAAATATTTTGTTCCATTCACTATGCGAGTAGAACTCTTAATTCATCTCAAATGAATTACACTGTTACTGAAAAAGAGTTGCTCGCAGTAGTATGGGCATTTGATAAGTTTAGATCCTATCTAGTGGGGACAAAAGTCATAGTTTACACAGATCACTCCGCTATAAGGTATTTATTTGCAAAGAAATATGCCAAGCCAAGATTAATTCGATGGGTTCTTCTTTTGCAGGAATTTGATTTGGAGATTCGAGATCGAAAGGGAACAGAGAATCAGGTTGCAGATCATTTATCCAGGCTGGAAAATAGAGTCCGTGTCACTGAATGAGAATCAATCAAAGAAACATTCCCTGACGAACATCTGCTAGCTATCACTTCGGATGAAACCCCATGGTATGCTGATTATGTGAATTTCATTGCAAGTGGGGTGGTGGAATTCACAGCTGACCATAGAAGAAGGTTCTTACATGATGTGAGATTCTACATGTGGGACGAGCCTTTTCTATATAAGCAATGCGCAGATCAATTGGTAAGAAGGTGTGTCCCTGAGGAGGAGATGAATGCAATATTGCATGACTGTCATTCTTCTCTTTATGGAGGTCATCATGGGGGAGACAGAACTGCACAAAAGGTTTTGCAATCAGGTTTTTACTGGCCAAAATTATTTAAAGATGCACATGCTTTTGTTAAAAATTGTGACAGGTGCCAAAGAACCGGAACGATCACGAAGAAGCACGAGATGCCTTTACAAAATATTTTGGCAGTAGAACTCTTTGATGTCTGGGGAATAGATTTCATGGGACCATTTCCATATTCTAATGGGCACAGATATATTTTGGTTGCAGTTGATTATGTGTCTAAGTGGGTTGAGGCTATTGCTCTTCCCACTAATGATGCGAAGGTAGTGGTAAGTTTCGTAAAGAAGCATATTTTCACACGCTTTGGAACTCCAAGAGTGTTGATAAGTGATGGAGGAACGCACTTTTGCAACAAATTGTTGAAAAATGTCCTAGCAAAATATGGTGTGAGACACAAGGTTGCTACTGCATATCACTCTCAAACGAGTGGTCAAGTTGAAGTGTCAAACAGGGAAGTAAAATAGATTTTAGAGAAAACTGTGAGCGCAAATAGGAAGGACTGGTCCGGTAGGTTAGAAGATGCATTGTGGGCTTACCGAACTGCATACAAAACTCCAATAGGTACTTCTCCATACAGGTTGGTTTATGGAAAGGCATGTCATTTTCCTGTTGAGCTAGAACACAAAGCTTATTGGGCAATCAAAAAGCTAAATATGGATATGGACTTAGCCGGTGAAAAAGACTGCTACAACTCAATGAACTTGATGAGTTTCGGTTGCATGCTTATGAAAATGCCAAGTTATATAAAGAAAGAACTAAAAGATGGCATGATAAGCACATCCAACATCGTGAGTTTGTGCCGGGTCAAGAAATTCTTCTGCTTAATTCAAGGTTAAAGCTTTTTCCAGGAAAGCTTAAGTCTCGTTGGGCAGGCCCTTTCATTGTAGTAAGCGTGACTCCTCATGGAACAGTTGAATTACGAGACACAAATTCAAGTGGTACTTTCTTGGTAAATGGGCAACGAATTAAACATTATTGGGGTGGTAACATTCAACGTCACAAAACCTCAGTAGATTTAATTGATGTATAATGCAATATGGCGTCGTGCCGCGACGTAAAATAAGGCGCTGGTTGGGAGGCAACCCAACGATCATGGTATTTTTGATTATGATATTTATTGTGTACTAATAAATACAGGTGAACGAGGGTTGATGCTTTTAATTATAAAAAAAAAAAATCGCTCAGGTGCGCGGCCGCGCACCTGACCGCGCGTTTGACCACGCTACTTTGGGGTGCTCTCTGTCTTGGACGCGCACCTGACTAGCGCGGCCGCGCATTTGAACGCGCTAGTTCAGTTGCTCTCTGTCTTGGACGCGCACCTGACTAGCGCGGCTGCGCATTTGACCGCGCTAGTCCAGTGAAATTTTTCGTTTTTTTTTTTTTAAAATTTGTTAATTAAAATTACTATCCTACCCCCCTAATTACCCCTTATCTGATCGCCCCTCTCCCCAAAAACCCCCATTCCAACAAATTACTTCTCTCTCTAACCCAATTTCCCCTCTTCAAAACCCTTCTCTTCTCTAAACTTTTCTTCCACCATTTTTCTTCACCATTTTCTCCCAAACAATCCCCATCAAATCTTCTTTTCTATCTTCACCTTCATCTTCTTTACCATTCTCTTCCAACAAAGGTATGAATTCTTGTTTTGTTTTCTTTTATTTTTCTATTTTTTTCCTTTTTCAGATTTTTGTTTATATGCAAATAAAGTAGTTATAGTTGTTAAAGATGGTTTCTAAGAATGGTGTTGATATTATAAGTTGAAATGTTAGTAAGAAATTAGTTTTAAGTTCTAAGTTATTTTATTTTATTTTCTTGTTATTTTTCAGATTTTGTTTTTATATTTTAAGTAAATATAATGATAGTATTGATGGGTATTGTGTAATAATAGTGAACTATTCTCGTATAGTTCTTTTATACAGAGAATAATGTTAGTGATAATTTAGTTTTATTTTTATTGCTATTTTTTGAATTTTTGTTGAAGTATTTATACATATGTTGTGATAATTGTACATAAATTGTATGTATAAATTAGTGAAATACTTGGGGGTATTGTTGGTTGATGAGTGCGGGGAGGAGAACCACTTGATTGGTGATGTTTTATGGGTGAATAAGGGTGATTATTGTTCTAACAAGTGTAAAAGGGGTCATGATAATACAATGCATGCAATGTGTTTGTGAAAAAGCCCCCATGAATAAGAAAATGTAGTTTGTGACCAATGATGAGTGTGAAGTCTAAGTAACCCCATTGAGCCGTGAATTTTGGATTGAGCTATGCTAATATGTTATTGTCTGGAAGGTATAATGACTAACTCCAGAAAAAGACGTACCACAGGTCCTTCCTCAAGCAACCAAGCAGGCAGAGCTAGGTTACGAGAGGCAGTAATTGCACGCCCATTTGAGAATACAAGATTTGTTTCAGCCAAAGCTCAGGACCGATTTGTAGAAAAAGCTGAAAAGAAACCAATTCCTGAAAGAGGTGTTGACATGAGAAAACTTCAGCGGTTGTGCCCTCATATGCACGATGAGTTGCTGAGAAGGGGCTTACACACATTCGTCAACGAACCAGGTGAGGCAAATCTCATGGTTGTAAGAGAATTTTATGTCAATGCTCCAGAGCATACAAATAGAATAGTCACAGTGCGCCAAAGAGCAGTGAATGCTTCACTTGAGGCAATTCGTACTGCTTATCAGCTGCCTACACCTCCAAAGGAGCATAATGACTTCTATAACTATGGTAAGGCACCCACATACGAAATTTGGGAAAGATTCTTTGAGACCATTTTGGCACCGGGCAAGGAAATTTCCTAGATGACTTATGGGCAAAAATTTCATTCTAATTCACTCACATTTGAAGCAAAGTGCTGGTTGCATCTCATATGTGCCCGATTGATCCCATCACACAATAAAACGGAAGTCAATGGACCCCGAGCTTGTTTGTCTGGTGTTTTGTTAATGGTCACGATTTTGACATAGCTAAAATCATGTATGATGAGATGTTCACTCGCTGCAAAATCAAGAGGTATGGATTCTTTTTCCCTTCACTGGTTACTCAATTATGCAGGGCTGCTAGTGTGCCAGAATACCAACCTGCTGATGGGTTGGTTGAAAAGGAAAGCAAGTTCCGAGCTGATAAAGTGACAACAGGAAAAGAGCCGGAGGTAGTAGATGTGGTAGAATCAAGCATCTCTGATGATGATGACGACGATGATGAGGAGAAGGAAAATTAGGCAATGAATGTCGAAAGTGAGGCGCAGCCAGAAGCACCCCGTGCATCAGCTGCAAGACTGTCATCAGCTGCGAAACTGTCAAGATCAGCATCACAAGCAGCACCAGCAGCAACATTATCACAAGCAGCTTCATCTTCCCGATCTACTAGATTGCCTCGTCAAAACACATTGGAAAAAGACGTGGAGGATTTTCGCATCACTATAACTGGGTTGGGCAACCGTGTAGAGGAGATAGTTGACCGACAAGTCAAGTCGGAGAAAAAATTTATGGGTTGGCTTAGAGCATTGGGGCGTGCATGTAATGTGAATCCTGACACTGTCTCAGATCAGGAATGACGTTTCGGGGAAGTATTTTTGCCTCTTTTCTTTTTAGAAATGAAAGTCATGGGGACATGCCTTACGTTTAAGTGGGTGGTGGAAGGATTGTTTTAATTATTTTGGATTTTTAGGTTGTTTTAATTGTTTTGGATTGTTGGAATGTTTTGGGATTGCGTGATTATTTCACTTTTGTTTTTAAATGTTTTGGTAATTTAGTATTGTTGGAGTAATTGTGCTTAAAACATATATTTTTTTAAGTAGTAATATTGGCGCGGCCCGATGACGGATACTTTTGGATAGGAGTTCTTGAGGGACTGCGCTTATTGAAAAACAACAAAAAGATTTTTTATTTTTGGTATTTTTAGGTAGTATAACAAATCTCCCTTGGTTTTTCTTTAAGCCACGGTTCTTTTCCAAGGGTTTATTTTGAACCAGGCATATGTAGTTTTTCAGTTAGCATATATAGAAGAGAACTCATAGCGTTGACACACCTGAACACAATAGAACTTATAGTGTAACTCTTAGTCTTAATTGTTGAATCTCACCGAAAGTGCCTTAAATTGTATGTTTGTACTGAATTGAATGCTCGTAATGGAGTGTCTTGATGAGCTGATCTGGAATGAGTCATATGCCATGTGTGGTGAGTATTTGTGTAGTCCATGCATTGTATTTGTGTCTAGAACTTGCCTGGTATGTGAATTAAAGCGAAATATTAGGTGATGCTCGACTTGAAAAATGATGTTAGGCTTTCTTTGCCCTTTTTGAGATTAATTGCTTATCACAAATAAAATTTGTCCCTAGTTAATCCTTTTGAGCCTTTAGACTTTTGTTTGGCACCCGCATTACAAGCCTATACACTTTTGTTCTTAATTGACAGTGTTTTGGTCCTTTTACCTCTTAAAGCACTTTAATTGTGTGAAGAACGTTAAAAAGAAGTAAGAAGGAAATAAGTGTGGGGTGGCTTTTGAGTGGAACCAATAAAAGGATGAAAGGTGCACTGATGTTGTAAATGAACACACCACTAGCAGAAATTGAGTGACAAGAAAAAATTACAATGTGTTTTGCTCTAGTTAGTGGGAATGAATTAATAGAATGCTTAAAGAAGAAGGGCGTATTTGTGGGGATGACATTGTGTATAAATGAGAAGTAGGTTGAAGAATTTATGCTGAAAATTGAAATTAGTTGATGTGTTAAAGTGCTTAGGGGTTGAGTCACTATTCCTAAATACATCTTACCCGTCCCTTAGCCCTCATTACAACCATGAAACAGTCCTAATTGATTTTGGATTGAGCTAGCCTACATTAGTAGAGATTTACATTAAGGGCAAGCTTATGGTACCAATTGCATGCATGTGACTTCTTTTGTGAGAGTGAGTGATTTCCTTGATATATGTGAATATATAAATTGAATGTGGGGGATTGAACTCAGTCTTTGTTAATGTAATTGTGAGGGCATATGAATTGTGAAAGAAAAGAAAATCTTGACTTCTGTAAAGAGCAAGTTGAGGAAGTTTGAATATGCATGGCACTTGAGATTCAACTTTAAAGCTAGGATTGTTCACTGCTAGGAGCAACATATGTACATTGTTCTTGGTGTAATGCGTTAAGGGAAATAGTTGAGAAAAGGGATCTTTAAAGATAGTTCTAATATAATAATTTGATTGCTCGAGGACTAGCAATGGATTAAGTGTGGGGTGTTGATAATAAGCGAAATGTGGGTGATTTAGCTATTGTTTATGCTTCTGCTTGATGATATTCCAATGATATATTGTGATTAATTGCTGAATTATGGGCTTTAATAGTGAATTGTATACATTTCAGGTAAAGAAGCGTATATTACGTAAATCAAATATGATTGGAACCATTTTGGAGCAATAAATGAAAAACTCCTCGGAATTAATTAGAGTGGAAGAACAAGAAAAGAATCAAGAATATGAGACAACTGGACTAGCGCGGCCAGATGCGCGGCCGCGCTAGTCCAGACTTCGGGAAAGGTTGTTTAAAGGGGTAAAATTGGAATTTCTTCAAAATCCCACTCAATTTACAAAAAGCAAGAACTCCATTATTGGAGTTAATCAGATTTTGAGGGAAAGAGCTGATTTTTAGAGAGAGAAGGAGGAGGAAACTCATCTTCAACTATCAAAAATCAATAGGAACATCAACTTGGAGCAAAGATTGAAAGAGTTTTTCTAAACCTTCTCTTAGTATTTACATATATTATGTTTAAAGATTTTTATTGTTGTTATTTGTATAATTATGAGTAGCTAAAAACTCTAGTATTCTTGGGTCATGGATGTTAGATGATCTTATTGTTTGAAGCTTAGATTGAAGATCTTGAATCTATCGTTATGGGTTGTTTATTTGATTCTGCTTCTAATTATTTTACTGCGTAGCTAAAAGTGAAATATTATTTACGGATCTTGAGTTAAACTTGAAAAAGGAAATTCTTGATTGCATATAGAATCAAATAGAGCAAGATCCGGATCCTGGGCATCGGGTGAAAGATTTGCAATTAAGATAGACATATACTTAATTGCCTTGTTTGGTTGAAAAATAGGAGTTGTAAATGCATTCTTGCTAATATTAATACCATAGACATATAGGTATTAGTTTAACTTGAATAGATGCATAAGAACTCGAAAGATTCTTATGAATATTATTAACCCTATAATCAATAACCCGGATAATTCAATAAATCAATCTTAAGCTAAAATAGTAGCATGATCTCTAGCAAGTCCATGACCCTGGAATATCTTTACCAAAATTGTTATCAAAATATTGTGTAATTGGTGTAGTAATTTTGTGTTGAATTATTGTGCAATTATTAAGTAAGTTGTAAATTGGTTCTTTATATATTTTGTGATAATTTAGCTTGAATTAATAATTGTTTGAGTCTACATCAGTCGATAAGTTGATCACAATTCCTCGTGGGAACGATACTCTACTTACTACTATATTACTTGTCGATCGCGTGCACTTGCGTGAGTGTTTTGGTCGCAACAAGGCATCATTGGGTCTCTTCTCTATCTCACTGCCATTCGACCTTTATTGTTTTCAGCGTGGGGTTGTGTGCGAGGTTTCAATCAAACCCCAAGGAATCTCACTTGAAGGCTGCCAAAAGAATACTGAGATATCTCAAAGGCACGCAGGACCTGATGCTATATTATCCATCAGGTGACAATTTTAATCTAATTGAGTATGTTGATGCAAACTATGCAAGTTATCTTGTAGATAGAAAAAGTACTTCTGGGATGGCTCACTTCTTAGGATCATGACTTATCTCTTGGGGTAAAAGGAAGCAAAATTCAGTGGCTCTTTCAATAGCTGAAGCTGAATATATGGTTGCAGTATCCTGTTGTGCTCAGCTTCTATGGATCAAGCAGCAACTGGAGGATTTTGGAGTTCTCACGGAGAGTGTGCCGCTCCTATGTGACAACACCAGTGCACTCAACATGTCAAAGAATTCAGTCCAACATAAAAGGACCAAACATATTGATGTGAGGCATTATTTTCTGAGAGATGATCAAATTGCAGACATTTTTACAAAGGCACTAAGTAGGGAACAGTTTGAAAGAAATAGAGTAAAGTTGGGACTATTGAGGCCAAACTAAGAACCTGATCCCTTTTTGAGTTGGCTAGAGTTATTAAGAAATAATAGGTTCAAAGTGTTTTCTGGCCCTGCCTAACTTACTTCAATACCTTTGCAGGTAAACACGTATGATGAGCATAGAAGCAATAGATGCATTACATGACTGATAAAAGAGGATTAATTCTTTTCAAAAAAAAAGGGGGAAGGAGGACTTGAAGAAAATGTTTCACAAGAACCAGGTTTTTGTACTAAAGGTTAGTAGTTCTGTACATCCTTTAATACACGTCTTAAAAGGCATAAAATACAACTGCCATGTCATCAACTTTTCAGATTCGACTGTCACGTCTCTTCAATTCAAAATGTTTCATCTCTCTCTGAAACGTCAAGATTCTCCACGCCTAACCGCCGTTTCAGAACCGGTACCTATTCTTCTCACTTCATAATTGCCCTCTCCGGTTAAAAACCCCTCTCGTTTGCTCTTCCTAACCATAAGCCCTATTTTAGATTCACCAAAAAGGAAGGATCATCACACCTCCTCTTCCAATAGTTAAGAAAACCTTTAACCCATCCATGGAACACTGAGTCTGTGTCACCCTCTATCACCTTCACTGCTACAATCACTCCTTCCCTAGTTTCCCAACCTCCTCCCTACTCTAAAACTCCTGAAACCACTGTTTCGTCCTCAACGTTATCTGATGCCCACATTAGTAAAACCCTAATTGGAAAACAAGGCGAAAATACTGACTTCACAAAAGGCTCTGCCATCGTTACTGTCGACTCCATGGTCATGGAATCACCTGTTGAGGAAGAATAGACTGTGTTTATCGTATCCGCGGATGGCATACTGCATGAAGTTATCTCTCAGAGACAAGAGTCACAAAGCGTGTGGGTAGAAGGGATAGAAGGGTTGAAGGGTATACAGCAGTATACACTACTGGGGTATCTCATGAGGAACCTGATCTCTCTCCGGAGGACCCAGGTCAAGATTCTCATCCCCAGGATAGTGTTGTACCTTCTTTAAATGTTGTGCCCTTGAAAATTCAACATCGGAAATGAAGTCTAGTGATGAAGAAGACCTGAACAATGTGGCCCTAGATGCATTCTTGAGTCAGCTCGTGAGTCTGAAAGTAAGCGGCCTACTACCAGGCTTCAAGTCAAAGCAGCCTACGATTTTGCACTTCAAAAGAGCAAGAAAAGTAGTAAAAGAAAAGGAGAAAGTTGGTAAAAAATGGTTTCCATGTAAGTGATGAAGCTATCCCTGTCGTTGTGGTGGAGGAAGGAACCCCTGAGGAACCTGGTTCCCTTGTTAGGAGGTCCTCAAAAAAGGTTGAGGCTGTCTCCATAGAAAAAGTATCTACTTCCAAGTCCAAGACAAAGGAGGCAATGAGTGATGAAGATATTCTTGTCAAGTCCAAGGGGAAAGGTAAAGTTAGTGGACAAAAGCATAGGAAACACAAATGGGAAACAGTTGAAGAACCCAGTTCTGGGAAGAAAGCCAAAAGTGACGTCTGCCTTGGATCTGAGCGACTAAGGCATCAAAAGGTTTTGTTGGGTTGCATGTTTAACCCAACAATCTCTGAGATGGCAGGAATGCGCCAGCTTCTAGAAATGGTGGAGTTTCAGCAATGGACGCATCTGTTCTACATTGACGCTCCTAAAGTGTATGAGGAAGAGGTCAAGAGCTTCTTCGCCAGTCTCTTTCCAGTGGATACTGACCATGTGTGTGCTTTTGTAAATGGGGCGGATATTGTCATTGATGTGAAATTACTTGGGGAAATTCTGTAGGTTCCTACTATTGGGGTGTCTAGTGTAAGAGATGTTTGTCAATGCAACTTCTGAAATGCAGTCATGAAAGATAACTCTAATCAGAAGGGGGACCAGGTTTATAAGAAAGCACTGCTTCCTGTCTACCAGTTGTTATTTGAACTGGTGAACAAAGTCCTATTGCCTTGAGCAGAAAGGAGATCTATCATTTCCAAATATGATTTATTCTTAATGGAGCAATTGGATGGTTTCAACCCTGTGAGTCTGCCTGCCATAATGATTGAGCACATACAAAAAGTGGCTGATTTCAAGGATGGCAATCACGGGCTTCCCTATGGATTCTTGCTCACGCAAGCGTTCAAATACTTTGAGGTTCCGTTGGGAACAGGCAAAGTAGGGACCCATAAGCAGACATTCTCACAGACAACCTTGGAAAAGTGTGAGTGTATTGGGAAGTATGGGGGAGTAGGAAGCACTTCAACTGTGTCTCAGCTCATCAATACCCAAAACAGCGCAGCTGAGGAGATACATCGACTGAAGGCCAGGAATGTCATCCTGGAAGGCCAGCAAGCTCGAGCGATTATTATGTCGAATGATGAGGTGATCCGTTTGACTCAAGAAAATGCTGAGCTCAGGGCTCAAGTTGAGAACCTGAAAACCAAACTGCTTAACGAGCAAAAGTAGGAAAATGCCCGAATGGACCTTGTTCTCCAGACACTTGTCGTTGCTTCTAAACCTTTTCCTCCTAGTGCCCCCTAAGTTCCCCTCAGTGACTAGTTATCTAGATGTGTTTTTTTCTGTTGATGATTGGTGGATGTTTTTTGTTGTTTTTTTTGTTGTGGTTGGAATGTACTACTACTGCTGCTCTCGTGATCAAGTCCAAATGCTGCCTTTTCCTTTTTCAAAGGAAGGGGCATATGAAACTATTACTAATCTAAATCCTCTTTTATTTTGTCTATTACTTTCTCTTTGCGTTCTGTTCTTTCTTATGCTAGTGTGCACATATGTGGCATGAGTTAGCTTGGCTGGACTTCTTTGTGCTTTTATTCTTTTTAATAATGCCAAAAGGGGGAAAAGATTAATATGGACTCAGGGGGAATCACATTGGGGAACTGGGGAATATCATCTCAGGGGAAACTCTTTGACACTGCTCTCTGCTGCCTTAATTCTAAACTAATAACTGTTTAAATTTGTCATCATAAAAATGAGGAAATTGATAGATCTTAAATACTTTTGCCTTATGTTTTAATGATCTAACAAACTTACTGATAAGAACCAGATAGGGAACCTGACCTACTTGGATTGCTGCAAACTTAAACGGATTCCAGCTAAGGATGTACTGCTACAAATTCAGGAGCTAGAAACCAATCAAGGACCTGGTGCTCCTATGGTTCCTATGTAGCAGTACAAAGTCATGTGGACACAGCTGGAACTGAAGTGACTGACGGCACTATTTCTGCCGCACTGTAATACACTGTCAGCCCACTCACTCTCTAATCAAATAAAGCACTCACATCACCTCAAGTGATGTGATCAAGATGTACCCGATGAAGCTTCATACAAAGACATCACTGGAAGGTTTCTGTTTCTCATTCAAGCTTTTTGCAAAAACAGAAAACTCATCATCCTCTCAAGCTTGAAGAACAAGGTTGAACGCCACTACGGACCAGTTCCTAAAAGATTGATTGTTGTTGTCCTAGTTGAGTTGTAACCTTGTTATTGTACTTACTATATCTCCTAAATCGCTTACTTAGAAGCATACTGATTAGGAGTCCTCTTGTAAATCCTCAAACTCGTTGAGTTTAGGTTGTGACTAGATTTAGTCATAAAGAAAAGTCTTTGTAATTGTAGAATTGCAAAGTGGCTTGGAGTGAAAGCACCAAAAGTTAGAAAAAGCCTTTGTAACTAGGATAGTCACAAAGTGGCTTGTGGTAAAGGTATCACAAGTTAGTTGAGTAAATCCTTTGCAATCGAAAGTATTGTAAAGTGGCTTGTAATAGGCAAGATTACAAGTTAGTAAAGTTAAAAGCCTACAGGTGTAGGTTGTGATTTTTTTATCCCCTTGTGCGGGATTTTTCCACGTAAAAATCCTCTGCCTCATTTACTTACTACTTTACTAAGTGCTCTCAGCAGAACTTGTAGAGGACCAGGTACTCTAAGACTTGGTGGACCCATACAAACTATCAATGGCCCATGATGGCCTTTTGCTGCTCTTTCAAGATCCTTACTGTTTCCGCAATGTGCTCGTCCTTAGAGTCATCAAGAGTTGTCTTCCGCACATGTCAGGGACACAGCCCACCATGTACCGGAGTTGCTACGCCCTCCTCATTGCGGGTATCACTGATCGAATCCTCATGTTAAGGCAGATTTTCTTATGCCTCAACATTGTGTGTGATGTTGATATCATTAGCTGTCATTTTTTCGATTTTTGCTATGAAACAAAGAATCAAACAAGTTAGTAACAGATGCAAGGATTAACTCAATTACGCATCTGTCTAAGCCCCACAGTGGACGCCAAACTATTTACCTGTAAAACGGTACAGTTGAATTTGTTGCGTGGTTTATAGACAAGCGGACTTATTTGATCCAAAAATGATAAATAAATTAAATAAAAAATATAAGACATAGCGATGAAATCGAAATAAATAGCAGGTAGCCAGGAGCAAGGCTTTCGATGACATCAACAAGCACAATATTAGACAGAAAATAAAGTATTGTTTATCTTGAGAATAAGTTTTGCCAGAGATTTTGTGTCCTACAATGGCCGTCGAATTCCCTATTTATAGATATACCTAGGGAGCAAGGTTCTAGGATCAAGCCCCTCTTAAATAATAATAATGGGGGCCATTGATGAATGTGTGACGGCAAGCCATGAATGCCAAAATTCTCTGCAACGACTGCATATTTAATATTGAGGAATATTTTTTATTAAATTCCATCCGGTGACAAACATTCGTTTGCCTCCATTGACTATATTCCCTTCAGGAGCTACCCGATGCCACCTGAAGTCGTTGTCCTCAGTCTTGGTTCCTACTAGCTTCATTTTCCGTCTAATTCCGATTCCACGTGTCATGTAATCATTCGAGCACTTAATATAAACTAAATTTACCTTATACATAATATTAATTCAAAAGTTTAACTAAGGACAAATTTTGTAAGAAAATTTCATAGGGCCACTCACACGTGCAAAAACTACAATTGCTTCAGTGTATAGCTTTGTCACTATGGGGTCGTTTGGTTGTGTGTTAGAAAGGGAATTACTATGTATTAAAATTAGTATAGCTAATACTATTTTTGCTAGCTTTTTAGTCGAATAAAACTACACCAAGAGTATTTGGATATTGTTTTACAATTCCAAAAATAAATAGTTATAAGTTATGAGCCAACTTATGTATTATTTATACAGAGTAAAAGATGAAATAACCAATCGATGTATAAGTAATTATTGCATTATTTATTCCTACATGTTAGTCTTGGGATTTGATCTCCACTCCTCTAGGTAAATAACTGAGCATTCAATCAACTGCACTATTTAGTCATTTTAGAGCATGAGTGTCATCAGATAATATTAAACCAATTTTAAAAATATGTATATAAAAAAATCTAGTTTATGGAGAGAGCATGAGTTCATGTGTAGGGGTGGCTCAACATTGCTGGTGGCCTAAAGCCAAATCTTGATGAGGTGCCTTATTTAAAAAAAAATCTTATATATGTTTAATTTAAGTCTATTTTCCTTACTTTTTGGACGCAAAGTTATTAATATTTTGTTTATAATCGAGTTATTTTAATATTTCTTTTTCACTTGATAATATAACTAATCCATTGTCTCTTGAGACATTGTTGATTCTAGGTAAGATTGTATTACATTTAAATTTAATAAACTTCTTCCCGCAAATACAACTATAGGAACATTATTCGATCGATAAGGAATATAGGTATTTGAAAAAGAATCAAGTCTTACTTTTTCAAAACTTGTTAGCTGATTGAGTATATCGATTAGGGTATTATTTCTACTTATAATATTTCCTTTAATGCTTTTAATTAAAAAAATAAGTCTAAACTATCCCTCAGAGTGACTTTTCTCAGATTCTTATCATCTAGTGACCTCAAAAATTTTCACTAAATAAAAATTATAAATTCTTTTCACACCTCAGATTATTCAAATCTCTATGGTCGACATCAGTAACAAATCAAAGTTTTCTTCTTCATTTTTTCCTATTAAATTTTTTAATTTTTACTTCAGAATATTCAATTTTTCTAAAAAAATATTAACTCTTAAAAAGTAATACTAGTAAAAAAATGGGGCCCTTAAATTTTGGGAACCTAAAGCAATTGCTTGAGATGCCTTACCCTTGAGCCAGCATTGTTCATGTACCCTATATATTTGCATATAAATCCGTCCATGTCTACATTACTAATCCCAGCATACTCTAGCCAACAACAAAATGAGCCCCATCTGTGTTCCCGTTTACCACATTTTTGCACAACAGGTGAGTCTACTTTACAGAACACTCTTGGGTCAATTAAGAAATAAATACAGAGAGAAAAAAAAGGGTGGGAAAAGGGGAAAAGATTAAGAAAAGAGAAGTAAACGTCCATATATTATACGTTGAAAGAACAGAGCCGTTGGGTCCATAGCTCAGTGGTAGAGCATTTGACTGCAGATCAAGAGGTCACCGGTTCGAACCCGGTTGGGCCCTCAAAAATGTTTTTTCATTTTTGGTTTAATTAGCTGAGAAATCCATCTCCGCACAAATCATATAGTAGTGATTTCAAACCGTCGGTGGTAGCTTGAAGCCTTGAATAATTATTGTATTGTGTCTGTTTTATTTATTCGTTTATCTTCCTGATATTTCGTTCAAAGTGGTAAAAACTAGATTTAAACTTACAAACATCTCGTCCATCCACCCAGTTCACATGCTTCATGCAAGAAGATAAAAGGAGAGCTTATTATATGAATTTGCTGCAAAAACCATTGCATATTAGATATATGAATTTTCTTCTCATTCCAAGGGCATTTAGTATTTGATTCATCTGTCTTTTCATCTTTTAGATAAGAGTCTTTTACTCTTAGATTGGCACGAAGCAATATTCCATCAATTCGGTTTTATGCAAACTTATTTGATTGGACACGAAGATTAGAAAAAATAAATAAATGCATTTGAACTTGTGGTTTTAATGTGTAGCTACACAATTATGTCATTAAGAGTAAAATATAAATAAAATTTTAAGATTAAATTATTTTCACCTATAAGAAAAGATTCATTCTTTTTTAAGGAAAAAAATGTGCATTAAACGGGACAAATGGACCATGGAGTACTATTATACAACAACAACAACATACCCAGTATTATCTCATATTATTGGGTCTAAGGAGAGTAGTGTGTACGGCTGACCTTACACTTACCTTGTAATGATAGAGAGGTTATTTCCAATAGACCCTCGGCTTGGGAAATCATAAGCACCACATTAAGAGCCCATTTGGCTTAGCTGATTTAGAATAGCTGATAAGCAGTAGGTGTTGAAAAGCATTTTTAAGTGCTGAAGCTGATTTAAAAAATAAGCAGGTACGTGTTTGGATAGAAGTGCTGAAATTAATAATAAGTAGCTGAAGAACTGGGTATACAAAGAGTTTTGTTTTAAAAAGAAGTATTTTAGGGATAGAATAGTAAATATTTTGGTCAAATTTAAAGTGCTTATAAGCTGAAATTTGATAAGTTGGGGGGAGGGGGACCAACTTATGGCTTTTGGCTTATTTTTGGTTTATAACCACTTAACTTATAAGCACTTTTAATTTTACTAAATGCGTAGATAAGCCAAAAAGTGTTTATAAGCCAGTTTGATCAGCTTATAAGCTTAGCCAAACACCCTCTAATGAAAATATAGACAAGAAGGGATAGTACCAAAAAGCCATATAAAAGCAGAATAAAAACAACAAGACAATAAGGTGATCAACAATGAAATAAAATAATGGTTAGTCATAAAAACCTAATACCAACAGAAAGCGAGACTGTCTGCCAATACTACTGTTATGAACACTCTAGACTCCTGTTCTACTACCCTAATCCTCGACCTCCATACCTTCCTATCATGGGTCGTGTCCTTGGTCAGCTGAAGCTGTGCCATGTCTTGCCTAATCACTTCTCCCCACCTCTTCTTTGGGCTACCTCTCCGTAGGCCCTTCAATGTCTCTCACACCTCCTCACCTGGGCGTCTGTGCTCCTCCTCCTAACATGGCCAAACCACCTAAGTTGCGTTTCCCGCATCCTATCCTCAATAAGGGCCACACCCACCTTATCGCGAATAACCTCATTTCTGATCTTATCTAACCTGGTGTTCCCGCA
The DNA here is from genome assembly GCF_000393655.2 of Nicotiana sylvestris. NCBI lineage: Eukaryota > Viridiplantae > Streptophyta > Magnoliopsida > Solanales > Solanaceae > Nicotiana > Nicotiana sylvestris. Next base: position 41,696,133 of record NC_091065.1, on the reverse strand, counting down.
CATCTATTTCAACATCCTCATCTCCGCTACCTTCATCTTTTGGACATGAGCAATCTAGACTGGCCAACACTCAGCCCCATACAACATCGTTGGTCTAGCCACCACTCTGTAGAACTTACCCTTAAGTTTCGATGGCACCTTCTTGTCACATAAAATACCGGAAGCGAGTTTCTATTTCATCCATCCTGCCCCAATACGATGTGTGACATCTTCATCAATCTCTCGATACCCCTGAATAATAGAACCAAGGTACTTAAAACTCCCTCTCCTAGGGATGACCTGCGAGTCCAGCTTCACCTCCCCTTCCCCTTCTTGAGTCTCGCCACTGAACCTACACTCTAAGTATTCTATCTTGGTCCTGCTCAACTTGAAATCTTTAGATTCCAGGGTCTGCCTCCATACCTCTAATTGTGCGTTCACACCGTCTCACGTCTCGTCAATCAATACATATCATTTGCAAATAGCATACACCACGGCACCTCCCCTTGAATGTGGCGCGTCAGTACATCCATCACCAGAACAAACAAAATATGACTGAGTGCCGACCCCTGATGCAATCCCATAATAATCGAGAAATGGTCTAGGTCCCTACCCACCGTCCTCACTCAGGTCATTACTCCATCATACATGTCCTTAATCAACCTAACGTAGGTAATAGGTACACATTTAGCCTCCAAACATCTCCACAAAACCTCACTCGGAACTTTATCGTACGCCTTTTCTAAGTCGATGAACACAATATGCAGGTCCTTATTTCTCTCCCTATACTGTTCCATTAATCTCCTAATAAGGTGGATGGCTTTTATAATCGAACGCCCCTACATAAAACCAAATTGGTTCTCGGAAATAGACACACTCTTTCCCACCCTTAGCTCTACCACTCTCTCCCAGACTTTCATAGTATGGCTAAGCAGCTTGATACCTCGATAGTTTATGGAGTACTCTTGTGAGCAACTTTTAGTTTAAATTTTATATTTTCCTATTCTTGAATGTTACTAACAAACATTTTTTTACAGTTTATTTAATTTATAAATAATGAAAATTTGGGTGGATAGATTAATTAAAAAAAGCTGTAGAAATAACATTTGATTAATTGTATAGGCATGTCAAATGTGTTTTGACTGAAAAATGTGTTTTCAGTATTCATGCAAGTATAAATGAAAGTAAGATTTTATTTCTGTATCTTACTTATTTAAATGATAAGTAGTGCGGGAGTTAATCGGCAAGCAAGTTTAGTTCTGGGACTTCCTATGAGTGAACGAAGTTCCTCGGGTGTTTTGTTGACATTAAATTTCTTTGTTTTCCCCCTAAACTATGTGAATCGCGAAACAAGAACAATAGATAATTATGAACCAATCATTAAGCAAAAGAAGTTAGAGATCTATAATTCCAGTGAAATGTAAACCACTAAAATAAAAACTGTACTAACTCAAAATTAAATCTACCTTCATGTATCACCAACCAAGTTTTCGTTGCTTTTGCATATAAATTAACACCTCCCTTTAATTTGTTACTTCTTCTTTGTAGAATCCCATTGTTTTTTCCACTTTCTTAGTTTGGAAATTAGAAAAATAAAAGAAGAAAAAGGAAAAGCAATGGCTCTCCGCATGAATAAAATTGTTCTTGTCATTTCCCTTTCTTTCTTCCTAATTTCATCTGAAGCAAATCCCATCTCTCATGTTTCCTATATCTCTTCAACCCCAGATGTGTCACCAGTTGCTTCACCAGTAATTCCAACAGAAACTGCCGATGTTGATGCCGGTAATTCTAACGGAGCGTCTGTGAAGAATCTTGTTGGTAGCCTGATGGTTTCCTCCATTTCTAAGACAGAAGATTTTGTTAACAAAGTAGTGGAAAAGCGGTTGGCTCGGATTGTGGACGCTTACAAAAAAGATTGTCTTGAGACATGCAAGGAGGTGTACGAAGATGCTGTTGATGCCATGAAAGAGACGTTGGAAGACGTAAATGAAGGAAACTATTACAAAGCCAATGTTGATGTGAGTGCAATGTCCTCAAACATGGAGACATGCAAGGAATGTGTCAATGCTATATATGGTCAGGATCCTGAGTTCACCAAGTTTGATAATTGGGCACAAGCCATTATTGAAGATGCCTTAACTAGAATCACTAGCGTCAGCAGTTAAAAAACATTGTAATGTCTACGGATGAATTTTGATAACCTCACCAACGAGGCCATTTTGCCACATGTAATTTCATTTTGATGTTATGTTGGTTTGTAATATATGGGAGAGATTTGCTCGTTTTCTCTTTTCTCTATAACAAGAATTCATAATTCTTACAATAATTACTGCCCCTGCCTGTTTCTCATTTGTTTCTTTAATTTCTTCTCTGATTATGTACATTTTTATTAGCGTCCAAGCCTCCACTGCTGTGAGCCAAAACTGTACTGCTTCTCATAATATTGGCTAGGAGCAGCCTCCTCGCGATAATATGAAGAGATGCCAGCAATGTACAGCTGGCACAACCGACTGAGTCAGTGGAAAGACTAGTCAGTTAGGAAGTTAGTTTGTTATCGGCAGTAGCTTAAGTTAGTAGCTCTTAGCTCTGTATAAATATATATACACGCTTGTACATCAGTACTGTTACATTGAATAGTGAGAAATGAAAGTTGTTTCCTTCTTCCTTTCTCGTGCATTTGCTTCTACTTCATTTCTACTCTTCAATATATTGTGTTTAAATCTAGGAATTCATCGTGGAACCAAAGCGAGCGTCTATGATCCACGCTTCATCAATCAATTTCTATATTCTCTGTTGCTGTCTTTCTTAAAATTTCTGGTTGTTTTGATTTCTTCGATTTAGGGTTAAATCTATCTTCAATTCATCATCAAAGCTCGATTTTTCTGCTTAACAAAGATGGCCGAGAATGGAGTGATTCGTTATATATAGAACAACAGTTGGAAGTGACAACATTTCAGATGCAGCTTTGACTATAGATTAACATCACCCACTGTTTCTTCAACTGTGCGACACTCTAGGTAGTTCTCTAATTTCACTCAAATTAATTAAACCTGAAAACACTTTGTAGAGTAGGTCGGTTTTTGGCATATTTTTTCTTTTTGGGTCGTTTGTGAAAATTAACTGACCGACCGAAATCGGTCAGAAATTACGATCGACTTCGGTTGCTATTAATTACTGACCAGCCTAATTTTAACGGATTAAAGTCGGTCGGAAATCAGTCTGTTTTTCCAGTTATTCAACCGATTTTGGTCAGTATTTCTGGACGATTTTAGGCAGTTTTCTAGTAGTGTGGGTTAAATGAATCCTACTCTTAATTTAGCTGAACATGCACTTATTCCCTCTATCAATAGAGCCTACTCCATGATCATCTCTAAAGAGAGCAGAAGATCTATGTCCCAATTCATAGGTTTCTTAGGTCAGTGAAGGTGATGTATTATTCAGTGTCAAAAGTATAGCTGTATCAAACAACACCACAACCCTGTTCAGTGGTAAAGGGAGCAACAACTACTCAGGTGGTCATATTTACGTAGGAGGGAACAACTACTCAGACAGTAATAACTATTCTGGTAGTTAGTCTTATGCATGAGAAAACAATTACAAAGCTAGGAAGAATAGTATGCAATGTGATTCCTGCAACTTTAAGGGGCATACTAGAGAGACTTGCTACAAGCACAATGGATATCGTTCTTGATTTTAAATCCAAGAAGAAAATTGGTTCTGGGAATGCAGTCCACATTCTTAAGATTCTCCAAATGATGCAGGAAATGAATCAGTGTCTACCACATCTAATTTTGTAGGGTCTTCTCAGGTGCAACATGGATCTGTGACTAGATTAGGGACTTAGAATGTGATGCTAAACATCTCTCAGTTCATTGAAGAACAGTATCAACAGATAATGTGGTTGGTGGGAAAAGGGATTGATAGCAATATTTCAGCTACAACTATGGCAACATGCATGAACTCTAAATACAGAAGCTCTGGCTAAGTGGATAGTAAACTCAGGTGCCTCAATTCATATGGTGAATAGTCTTAACCTGTTGATTGATCCTAAGTCTTTTGCTTGGAACAGGAATGGTAAAAGTACAACTCCCTATAGGAAATGTAGCTCATATTAGTCATATAGGCTCATCCTATATATTATTCATGGTCAAAAGATTAGCAATGTGTTGAATATATTAGAGTTCAAATACAACCTTCTGTCTGTCTCAAAGTTAACAAAGAAAAGGAGATGATTGTGATCTTCTTTCCTGAATTCTGCATTTTCAATAACTCTCAAGTGGACAGGTGAAGGGGATTGGTGGAGAAGATGATGGTTTATATGTATTTTACTCTGAATGTGCAAGTACAACTAATTCTCATGTTCCCATTGCAACTGCTGCAAATGACAAATGTTCAGTTCTTAGAACATTATCTACTGTAAATACAACAAAGAATGATGAAATAATGGATGTAGCCCCGAGGAATAAAAGGTTAGAAAATGTGCCAGTAAAACACTTTGAAGAATATGAGTGCATTCCAAAATTGTAAATGTGGTAATGTTGGTGAAATTTATGCTGTATGTCCTTTGGAAAGCAAACAAGGTTACTATTTCCTTCGCATACTACTACTACACTTGGATATTTCTTTTACCTTCTAAAGCTGAAGTGGTCGAAGTTCTTAAACTGTTGGCCCAAGTAAAGGTTTGTTTCGAAGATTGATAAAGGAAGTTCAGGCATGAACCAGGTCCATTCCTTGTGAACATAGACACAGGCAGATTCGAGCATATGGGATGCACTTGCACTACTAGAAATCCGGAAAAAAGCGATCACAAAAAGCGACCAAAGTTGGTCGCTTAATGGCCAAAAAGCGACCAAATAACGACCAAAATGGGATGGCCGATATTAAGCTGGTCTCTAAGGTAAAAGGACCAAATATTCCTATAAAGAAAGTAGCGACCAACGTTGGTCGCTATATTATTTTAATAATATAAATTTGGCGACCAACGTTGGTCTCCACATGTAAATTACGTTTTTTTTTTTATTATTATTAATCATAAAAAAGCGACCAACTTTGGTCTGCAAGAAAATATTATATTTTAAAATCTGGAAAATAGAGACCAAAGTTGGTCGCTTTATTATTAATTTTTATAATTTTTTTTAAAATGAGCGACCAAAATTTGTCGCCAACTGCAAGAATTAATTTTTTTTTAATTATAAGTGACCAACTTTGGTCGCCATATTTCCAGAAATTGTTTTTTTAAATGGAATAGCGACCAAAGTTGGTCGCTTTTGAGAAATCTGGGTTAAATAGCGACCAAGGTTGGTCGCTATTGCCCAGAAAATTGTCTTTTTTAAGTGAAAAGCGACCAACTAGAGACCAAAGTTGGTCGCTTTTCTTGGTATATTTTTGGCAGAAACAGCCTGTTTTGGCAGCTACACCACCTGTCAGCTTACCAAAAATCCTAAACAGGCATTTTATGCCAACAACAACAATTAAAAGCAACAAAGTATAAAGTTCAATAGAACTAACACTACGAGTTTCAGAATCCTCGACCCACCTTTCTGAATCAGTCTCTTTCTTCTTCTTTACAATACGAGTTTCATTGAATAGCTCATCTTGCTTCATTGGCATCATAAAGTTGTCTGGTGGCTTTGGTGATTATACTCGTGGTACTATTACTCGGTATGAACTTGGATACAGAGAATAACTTGGATACAGTACCTGACAGGGTGTGTCTTTGATCAATTGTTGTTCTCATTAGCGACAATGATGATGAGAAGACAATGGCATGTGTTTCAAAAAGTGATGGTGTAGGTAGGAATTTAACATTTCCTAAGTAGATAAAAGAGGTTATAGAGGAATTCTCTACTTCATTTTCCAAGAGGAAAAGAAGTTTAATTGAGAGTGACAAGGTTGATGGTGATGGAATGTTTTCCGTTGGTCGTGACAGTTTCCATAAAACGGGATCATAAGACTCTATGATGACAAAGACGAAAGGAAATTTTATTCTCAACTTTCTTCCAAGTCTGATCCGTACAAACTTAATGGGATTGGTGATATTTCTTCGGATTCAGACAATGATTTGACTGACAAAAGTATGGAAATGTTAATAAAAAGAATTAAAGGTAAAACGTTTTTCTTAGTAGAGAAGGATGCTAAACTCTGCATGAACGTGAAGCATCCTACTCTTCCTAGAAAAATGTTTTACCTTTAATCTTTTTATTAGCATTTCCATACTTTTGTCACTCAAATCATTGTCTAAATCCGAATAAATATCACCAATTCCATTAAGCTTTTACGGATCAGACTTGGAAGAAAGTTGAGAATAAAACTTTCTTTCGTCTTTGTCATCATAGAGTCTTATGATCCCCATTTTATGGGAACTGTCACGACCAACGGAAAATATTCCATCACCATCAACCTTGTCACTCTCAATTAAACTTCTTTTCCTCTTGGAAAATGAAGTAGAGAATTCCTCTATAACCTCTTCTTTTATCTACTTAGGAAATGTTAAATTCCTACCTACACCATCACTATTTGAAACACATGCCATTGCCTTCTCATCATCATTGTCGCTAATGAGAAGAACAATTAAAGGCACACTCTACCGGGTACCGTGTCTTAGTTATTCTTGGTGGAAGTTCCATTGCATGTCTAATAAAGTCATCAACCCCTTCTACAATCTGCCGCAATCTAAAATTCCAATACATAAACCAAAATTTCAATTCATATCCTAAAGGTTCAACTCATATCTACAAAAGTTCAAGTCATATCCTAAAATTTCAATTTATAAACTAAAATTCCAATACATAAACCAAAATTTCAATTCATATCCTAAAGGTTCAACTCATATCCACAAAAGTTCAAGTCATATCCTAAAATTTCAATTTATAAACTAAAATTCCAATACATATAAACCAAAATTTCAATTCATATCCTAAAGGTTCAACTCATATCCACAAAAGTTCAAGTCATATCCTAAAATTTCAATTTATAATCTAAAATTCCAATACATAAACCAAAATTTCAATTCATATCCTAAAGGTTCAACTCATATCCACAAAAGTTCAAGTCATATCCTAAAATTTCAATTTATAATCTAAAATTCCAATATATAAACCAAAATTTCAATTCATATCCTAAAGGTTCAACTCATATCCACAAAAGTTCAAGTCATATCCTAAAATTTCAATTTATAATCTAAAATTCCAATACATAAACAAAAATTTCAATTCATATCCTAAAGGTTCAATTTATATCCTAAAGGTTCAACTCATATCCACAAAAGTTCAAGTCATATCCTAAAATTTTAATTTATAAACTAAAATTCCAATATATAAACCAAAATTTCAATTCACATCCTAAAAGTTCAACTCATATCCACAAAAGTTCAAGTCATATCCTAAAATTTCAATTTATAATCTAAAATTCCAATACATAAACCAAAATTTCAATTCATATCCTAAAGGTTCAACTCATATCCACAAAAGTTCAAGTCATATCCTAAAATTTCAAGTCATACCCTAAAATTTCAATTTATAAACTAAAATTCCAATATATAAACCAAAATTTCAATTCATATCCTAAAGGTTCAACTCATATCCACAAAAGTTCAAGTCATATCCTAAAATTTCAATTTATAATCTAAAATTCCAATACATAAACTAAAATTTCAATTCATATCCTAAAGGTTCAATAATCCTAAAGGTTCAACTCATATCCACAAAAGTTCAAGTTATATCCTAAAATTTCAATATATAAACTAAAATTCCAATATATAAACCAAAATTTGAATTCATATCCTAAAGGTTCAACTCATATCCATAAAAATTCAAGTCATATCCTAAAATTTCAATTTATAATCTAAAATTCCAATACATAAACCAAAGGTTCAATTTATATCCTAAAGGTTCAACTCATATCCACAAAGGTTCAAGTCATGTTCTAAAATTTCAATTTATAAACTAAAATTCCAATATATAAACCAAAATTTCAATTCATATCCTAAAGTTTCAACTCATATCCACAAAAGTTTAAGTCATATCCTAAAATTTTAATTTATAATCTAAAATTCCAATACATAAACCAAAATTTCAATTCATATCCTAAAGGTTCAACTCATATCCACAAAAGTTCAAGTCATATCCTAAAAATTTCAAGTCATATCCTAAAATTTCAATTTATAAACTAAAATTCCTATAAATAAACCAAAATTTCAATTCATATCCTAAAGGTTCAATTCATATCCTAAAAGTTCAACTCATATCCATAAAAGTTCAAGTCATATCCTAAAATTTCAATTTATAAACTAAAATTCCAATATATAAACCAAAATTTCAATTCATATCCTAAAGGTTCAATTCATATCCTAAAGGTTCAACTCATATCTACAAAAGTTCAAGTCATATCCTAAAATTTCAATTTATAAACTAAAATTCCAATATATAAACCAAAATTTCAATTCATATCCTAAAGGTTCAACTCATATCCACAAAAGTTCTAGTCATATCCTAAAATTTCAATTTAAAATCTAAAATTCCAATACACAAACCAAAATTTTAATTCATATCCTAAAGGTTCAATTCATATCCTAAAGGTTCAACTCATATCCACAAAAGTTCAAGTCATATCCTAAAATTTCAATTTATAAACTAAAATTCCAATATATAAACCAAAATTTCAATTCATATCCTAAAGGTTCAACTTATATCCACAAAAGTTCAAGTCATATCCTAAAATTTCAATTTATAATCTAAAATTCCAATACATAAACCAAAATTTCAATTTATATCCTAAAGGTTCAACTCATATCCACAAAAGTTCAAGTCATATCCTAAAAATTTCAAGTCATATCCTAAAATTTCAATTTATAAACTAAAACTCCAATAAATAAATCGAAATTTCAATTCATATCCTAAAGGTTCAATTCATATCCTAAAGGTTCAACTCTTAGGATTTCTTCTCTTCAAACAATTTCTTCCCCAAATTAGTAGGTAAAATCACTTATTTTGGACTAAATGTATTAATAAGAACCCTAAAAATTGCAAATAATATATAATTTTGAACCCTAACATGGTTGACCTAACTTTGAACCCTAACATGGAGAAAGTAACTTTGAACCCTAACATGGAGAAATTAAAGAAAATCAGTGTATTTCGAAAAAAACAAATAAAGGAGAGAGAAACCTACCTTGGGAATGAAGGTCGCCGGTGGTGGGTGGCGTCGCTGCTGCTGGGAGTCGGGGGGGTTGATCGTGAGAGAGAAAAGAGATATTTTGGGGAAAATTTTGTAAAGAATGGGAGGGGAAACCCGGTTTTGGAGACCTGTTTTACAAATAGCGACCAACTTTGGTCGCTATTTCGGTAGCAAAATAAGTATTGACTATTTTGACCAAAATAACAACCAAAGTTGGTCGCAATTTTCTGATCGTTTGACCAGAATAGCGACCAACCTTGGTCGCTAATTCTAAAAAAAATTACAATTTAAAATAAGTTATATATATATATGGCTTAAATTGAATTAAAATCCTAAATTTCTACTATATACATATCGAATATATATAAGCTAATGCACTGATACTTAGTACATAGTATAGTGTAAGTATATATATATATATATACAAAAGCTATATTCGATATATATATAAGCTAATGCACTGATACTTAGTACATAGTATAGTGTAAGTATATATATATATATATATATATATATATATATATATATATATATATATATATATAAAAGCTATAGCACTGATACTTAGTACGTAGTATAGTGTAAGTATATATATATATATATATATATATATATATATATATAAGCTATATTCGATATATATAAGCTAATGCACTGATACTTAGTACGTAGTATAGTGTAAGTATATATATATATATATATATATATATATATATATATATATATATATATATATATATATAAGCTAATGCACTGATACTTAGTGCATAGTATAGTGTAAGTATATATATATATATATTATATATATATATTAGCTATATTCGATATATATAAGCTAATGCACTGATACTTAGTTCATAGTATAGTGTAAGTATATATATATATATATATATATATATAAAAGCTATATTCGATATATATAAGCTAATGCACTGAGACTTAGTACGTAGTATAGTGTAAGTATATATATTATATATATATATATATATATAAGCTATATTCAATATATATAAGCTAATGCACTGATACTTAGTACATAGTATAGTGTAAGTATATATATATATATATATATATATATATATATATATAAGCTAATGCACTGATACTTAGTACGTAGTATAGTGTAAGTATATATATATATATATATATATATATATATATATAAGCTATATTCGATATATATAAGCTAATGCACTGATACTTAGTACGTAGTATAGTGTAAGTATATATATATATATATATATATATATATATATATATATATAAGCTAATGCACTGATACTTAGTGCATAGTATAGTGTAAGTATATATATATATATTATATATATATATTAGCTATATTCGATATATATAAGCTAATGCACTGATACTTAGTTCATAGTATAGTGTAAGTATATATATATATATATATATATATATATATATAAAAGCTATATTCGATATATATAAGCTAATGCACTGAGACTTAGTACGTAGTATAGTGTAAGTATATATATTATATATATATATATATATAAGCTATATTCAATATATATAAGCTAATGCACTGATACTTAGTACATAGTATAGTGTAAGTATATATATATATATATATATAAGCTATATTTGATATATATAAGTTAATGCACTGATACTTAGTACATAGTATAGTGTAAGTATATATTATATATATATATAAGCTATATTCGATATATATAAGCTAATGCATTGATACTTAGTGCATAGTATAGTGTAAGTATATATATATATATATATATATATATATATATATATATATATATAAGCTATATTCGATATATATAAGCTAATGCACTGATACTTAGTACGTAGTATAGTGTAAGTATATATATATATATATATATATATATATATATATATAAGCTATATTCGATATAATATTAGCTAATGCACTGATACTTAGTGCATAGTATAGTGTAAGTATATATATATATATATATTATATATATAAGCTATATATAAGCTAATGCACTTATACTTAGTGCATAGTATAGTATAAGTATATATATATATATATATATATATATATATATATATATACACACACACACACACATGCACACTTCGTAGTGCTACTTAACTACTTATATAGCATGTTAGAGTATATTTTAGTCTATTCATCTCTTGTATTACAAAAGTATTAACGGCTTACATTTGTATTATTTACATAGTAAATACAAAAGTGATTTTTAATTTTGACCGTTGTTGACCTGAAAAGAGACCAACTTTGGTCGCTAATTATACATAAATTTACACTAGCGATCAAAGTTGGTCGCTAAATTTAAATCAGATTTATTTATATTTTATATAATATTTAAAATAATAATATAATTGGTAAACGTTAGAACTGGGTCCCAGATTAGCGACCAAAGTTGGTCTCCATTTCTTTTAGCGACCAACTTTGATCGCTAACTTTGAATTATATTTATTTATATTTTATAATTTTTTTTATATAACATATAATTATTAAAATTTTATAACTAGGTCCCATTTTAGCGACCAAAGTTGGTCGCTAACTTCTTACCCTTTATTTTGCGACCAACGTTGGTCGCTAATTTTAAATTATATATATTTATATTTTATAATTTTTTTAAAAATAATATTATACTTATTAAAATTTTATAGGTGGGTTCCATTTTAGCGACCATCTTTGGTCGCTAATCTCAGTTTACCTTTGACCAAGCAATTCTGACCAGTCCGGTCAACATTTTGATGAAATTAGCGACCAAGTAGCGACCAACCTTGGTCGCTAATGTATTTCAAATATTTATTTTATTATTTTCGCTAATGTAGCGACCAACTTTGGTCGCTTTTTGTGACAGACCAACTTTGGTCGCTTTTTTTTTTGTCGCTTTTTTCCGGAATTCTAGTAGCGTTGAAGGAGATAAACATAACTTGGTATATTTGATATCTCCTGATCGAAAAGGTTGCATAATTGATAAAGAGAAGAACTCCTTACTCAAAGAAAACACTATCCAAGATAAGAAAGGAGTTAGAGGTTGAAGTTAACTAGAACTCTTCCACCAAGGAAGAGTAGCATTCGACCTCTAGTTATTTTCTATTCTACTCACTCTATAAATAGCAGGATGTTCTCACTTTACAGGTTACGCACAAAAGTAGAAGTTAAACGTGAATTGAGAGCAAAATATAAAGGCATTTTGCAAGCAGTTCGTGTGTGATTTAAGTGTGCAAACCTGAAGCTACATGAACCAGTTTTAAGTTTCTGTCTTTTATGCTAGTTCAATTGTAGTAGGTGTTTTCATATTGTACCTTTCAGCTTTATCTAGAGGCAATTGTAATAGGTACTTTGAGTATTCAAGTTAGAGTTAGCTTGGAGTTGTCGCAACAGTTAGAGGCTGGTTGCTACAACGGGATTAGAGGTAATACTTAGGTTTACAAAGAGTTTCGTAAATGCTGTTTTGCCTCATTGATTTAGTAAAGTGTTGGGGAAATCCTATTGTGTAGTAGGTCGTGGTTTTTTACCTTTTGAGCCGGGTGTTTTCCACGTAAAAATATTTGTATTCTTTACTTTCCGCATTTATTATTTCCGCAACAGTAGGTTAAGGAACACATAGAAGAACTAGGTCATTCTATAATCTGTGCAAGCAAAAAATTGGATACCACACAAACCACTGTCACACCTCCTTTTTACCACTCGAGGGGGTATAAAAGAGTTTTTTCAATTTAAGTGACAATCAAAACGGGATTATTAATAATTAAAAATCAGAGTCGCCACTTGGGATAATTTTATGGTGTCCCAAGTCACCGGTTCAAATCCCGAATCGAGGAAAAGATTGACTCTGTATTACAGTCCGCGAATACAGAAATCCGGGTAAGAAATTTTGTTAACCTGGGAGAAGGTGTTAGGCATTCCCGGGTTCCGTGGTTCTAGCACGGTCACTCAACTGTTATTATTGGCCTATTATCTGATTTTAATACATGTTTCATCCTATGGTTCAATTTTAACTTAAAAACCGCTTTTAATTATTTTAAGGAAGATTTCAACGTCATCTAAAATACGTCTTTGGACCGTGCCACATGAAATACACCCGCAGTCCGAGACTCATTTTATCTAACGTTGTTAAGATTTGGATTTGAGTCACATGAAATGCACACCCGAGTTTAAAAAAGTAATTTTAAAATAGCGTGCCTAAAGCAACTACGATGTTCAAAGTTCTTTAAAAAAAACTCATTCAAGATTACAGGCCATGCTCCGACAATCTACAGTTCATAGCTCACGTTCGCACACATTAAGCTAGCTAAGAATTTTCGTTAATTGACAGATCCTTCCCATAAACTGATCTACTTCTGATTATTATAACTCTACCAACATCTCTTTTTCCATTGCTTTGACAATTTTAGATGCAAGAATTTAAATTTCATAATGAATGTAGAATATTAACATGTCCAAGAATAGTTTCATTTACACCATGAAATTCCATCCGAATCAGCCTACTTTAGACATTAGTTAACACTATTGACCCAACAAATAGAAATAGCAATGAGTGGTACCTGTGTAGTTAAGAGCACTCTAATTCTTTTCGAGATGGACTACCAAAAATCAAAAGAGTATTTCAACCACACCCTATGGCCCAAACTTGTTTAGGTCCAATTTATTAAACAGTCCAAGCGGATACAAGTAATAGGAATGAGATGATTTTGAACCCATGGAATAACTACTAGTAAATGATATTATCCTAGTTGCTCAACACACAAAAACGAAATTCTTCAAACAAGATGAGCTAAATTATCGAATCGGTACTCTAATACTTCAACCAAGTTATATAAAATTTATAACAGAGAGTCTAACATACACTTTCCAGACAAAACAACAAAAATTGAACTAAGATTGCTAAAATATTGATTGAAATGAGAAAGAGAACAAACCTTTTGCTGAATATTTTTTCCAAATGTAAAATTCGAATTGATTCGACCGCAACGAGTGTCACGACCCCAACCCGGCCGTAATGGCGCCCAACACAATGCTAGGCAAGCCCGACCAACTAACATCTCACAATCTCTTTCTTTATAATTCAATACCAATTTTCGATATTTAATACCAATTTAATATAAATAGAAGTATGAATTTAACAGATGAAATGTGCGGAAACCATAATCACGAAAAATCTCTGTAAAACAGCCCACTGATCCGGTGTCACAAGTCTGAGCCTCTAATACATGGTTTCAATCTAATACAGAAATATGCCTAAAATGAGGAATAATAAGTGGAGATAGAAGGAGAAATCAGGTCTGCAAACACCATGCAACTACCTCGATAACTCCGATGAAAACAGAACGGCAGAAAAGCTCGCTCTATGCCTCAGGAATACCTGTACCTGCACACATGGTGCAGGGAGTAATGTGAGTACTCCGACCCAGTGAGTAATAACAATAAATAATGGCTGACAGTATGAAATCACGTAAAGGCACTAAGCAGTTCTATATCAAAACAGTAAAATCATTTAAACATCAGTGAATAAGGAAATCATGTGAAATTCTTTTAACCAGGTAAAACAGATATAATCAGTATAAATCAGCTCCTCAAACATTTTAGTTCATCTGTTCGTTCTTATCCTCAGTTCTCAATTCATATACTTCTCACGATAACCGAGTCAATAAATATATATACTGTTGCGGCGTGCAGCCCGATCCGTATATCGTTGTGGCGTACAGCCCGATCCATAATAATAATAGTCGATTGCGCTCACTGGGGGGGGGTGCAGACTCCGGAGGGGCTCCTTCAGCCCAAGCGCTATATAATTGCTACGGCGTGGAGCCCGATCCATATAAGTAGTTGCTACGGCGTGCAGCCCAATCCATATAAGTAGTTGTTGCGGCGTGCAGCCCGATCCGTAATGTGTATAATATATATATCTGCTGCGGCACGCAGCCCGATCCATATCATATAAAATATCCTTACTATTGGGTCCTCGACCCCTCTCAGTCATTTAAAAATCACAGCCTCTCGGGCATAATGTACGGTCGGGATCTCAGCCCTCATATCTCTTCTTATTTATGATTAACATTTCAAAAATTTGGTTCATATCATTTTTAAACAATTGGAAACATGACTGAGGATATAAATTCTTTAACAAAATAAGTGAGAAAAACCAGTCAAAAATCCCCTAAGGGTTCTACAGGTCGGAACAAGGCCCCAAACATGGCAACAAGCCCAATTCACAATAATAAAGTATATGTCTCAATCAAAAATGCAGTAAAGTATCATTCGGGATGGACCAAGTCACAATCCTCATAGCATTGAACCTCACGCTCGTCACACAGCATGTATCTCAACTTAGTATAGCACTACGTTGTGCAATTCCGGGGTTTCAAATCCTCAGGACATCATTTAAAATCATTACTCACCTCAAATTGGCCAAAACTCTAGCTCGCTATGCCCTTGCCTCTCAAATTGGCCTCCACGGGCGTCGAATCTATCCAAAATCAGAACGAAATGGTCACAATATGCTAAGGGAACATAGCCCAAGCGAAAACATTCGAAAAAATATCAAAATCTCGAATTTAGCAAAACCCGAGCCCCAGGCCCACGTCTCGGAATCGGGTAAAATTTACATTTTTAGAATTCTCGTACCCTCACGAGTCTAACCATACCAAAATTATCCAATTCTGATACCATTTGGTCCTTCAAATCATCATTTTACATTTTTGAAAGGTTTCACAATTTTTTTCCCAAATTCCATCTCAAATCACGAATTAAATGATAAATTCAGCGATAGATTCATGTATTCTAGCCAAATCTGAGTTAAAATCTCTTACCCCGCTGAATTTCTTGAAAAACCTTCGAAAAATCGCCAAAATCCGAGCTCTCTAGGTCAAAATATCAAATAAAACCCAAAACCTCGTATTTATATAGAGTACCCTTCAGGTCAAACTCATGCGGGCCGCACCAAAAACTCACGCAGTCCGCGCAAGCCAGTGCGGTCCGCGCAAAGGCAACGTGAGGCCGCACAAGCCTCCCTCTACAGTGACATACTTTAGTATTTTCGCCATAACTTTTGCTAAAGATGTCCAAATTACAATATCGTTACCTTTATGGAAACTAGACACGAAGTGCTACAACTTTCGTTTTTGAATCACCTCAAATTTCCTTGTAGATTAAAAGATACGAGCTTCCGAAGTAGGACCAGCAAATCGTTCCCCACCGCGGCCGCACACCACTTTGTGCGGTCCGCATGACACCTACCGCGGCCGCACACCACTTTGTGCGGTCTGCACAACACTCAACACGGGCGCACCTATTTTTGTGCGGACTGCATGAGTGAGTTCTGGGGCCTGCAACCCCTGTAGGCCTGCTACAGCTATGATTTTTGCACTAAAACATCCCGGAACCTACCCAGAACTCCTGGAACTTCAAACCAATTGTACCAACACATCTCATGACATCGTTCAAACTTGCTCAAAACTTCGGAACGCTCACAACAACATCAAATCACCAATTTAACATAGGATTCAGGCCTAAGAACTCCAAGAACTCTTAAATTATGCTTTCGATCAAAAGGTCTATCAAATCTCGTCCGAATGACCTGAAATTTTGCACACACATCCCAAATGACACAATGAAGCTACTGCAACTCTCGGAATTCCATTCCGACCCCTATATCAAAATCTTGCCTATCAACCGGAATTTGCCAAAATATCAATTTCGCCAATTCAAGCCTAAATCTTCTCTACCACTCCAAAACCCATTCCGATCACGCTCCTAAGTCACAAATCACCTCCCGAAGCTAACCGAACCATCGGAACTCATTTCTGAGCCTTCTAACACATAAGTCAACATCCGGTTGACTTTTCCAACTTAAGCCTTCTTAAAAGAGACTAAGTGTCTCATTTCTTACCAAATCCTCTCCGAACTCAAATTAATCAACTCGATCACATAAAACACGAATAACGAAGCGTAAAGAAGCTGAAATAGGGGAAATGGAGTGGTAACTCATGAGACGACTGGTCGGGTCGTCACATCCTCCCCAACTTAAACAAACGTTCGTCCTCGAACGAGTCAAGAAACATACTTGAAGCCTCAAACATATGAGGATATCTGCTCCGTATCTCCCGCTCGGCCTCCCAGGTAGCCTCCTCCACGGGCCGACCTCTCCACTGCACCTTCACTGAAGCTATATCCTTTGACCTCAACTTTCGAACCTGGCGACCTAAAATAGCTACTGGCTCCACATCAAAGGTCAAATCATCATCCAACCGAACCATGCTGTAGTCCAAAACATGAGACGGATCCCCAGTATACTTCCGAAGCATAGAAACATGAAATACCGGATGCACACTCGACAGGCTGGGTGGCAAAGCAAGCTCATAAGCCACCTTTCCAATCCTTCGAAGCACCTCAAAAGGCCCAATGAACCGAGGACTCAACTTGCCTTTTTTCCCAAATCTCATAACACCCTTCATGGCTGAAACCTTCAGCAAAACCTTCTCACCGACCATGTAGGACACATCTCGAACCTTCCGGTCTGCATAACTCTTCTGACGTGACTGTGTCGTACGAAGTCTCTCCTGAATCACCTTCACCTTCTCTAAGGCATCCTGAACCAAATCTGTCCCCAATAGTCTAGCCTCGCCGGGCTCGAACTAACCAACCGGAGATCTACACCGCCTCCCGTACAAAGCCTCATATGGAGCCATCTGAATACTCGACTAGTAGCTGTTGTTGTAAGAAAACTCTGCAAGTGGTAGAAACTCATCCCAGGAACCTCCAAAGTCAATAACACAAGCACGCAACATGTCCTCCAATATTTGAATAGTACGCTTGGACTGTCCGTCCGTCTGAGGGTGAAACGATGTGCTCAACTCTACTTGAGTACCCAACTCTCTCTACACGGCTCTCCAAAACTGCAAAGTAAACTGAGTACCTCTATCTGAGATGATGGAAACAGGAACGCCATGCAATAGAACAATCTCCTGGATATAAATCCCTGCCAACCGCTCTGAAGAATAGGTAGTACATATAGGAATGAAGTGCACAGACTTGGTCAGCCGATCCACAATCACCCAAATAGCATCAAACTTCTTCAAAGTCCGAGGAAGTCCAACCACAAAGTCCATAGTGATCTTTTCCCACTTCCACTCGGGAATAACCATCTGTTAAAGCAAGCCACCCGGTCTCTGATACTCGTATTTCACCTGCTGACAATTGAGACACCGAGCTACAAATCCCACAATGTCTTTCTTCATTCTTTTCCACCAATAGTGCTGTCTCAAATCCTGATACATCTTTGCGTCACCCGGATGAATGGAATACCGCGAGCTATGGGCTTCCTCCAGAATCAGCTCTTTAAGCCAATCCACATTGGGCACATAAATCCGGCCCTGCATCCTCAACACACCATCATCACCGATGGTCATATCTCTGGCATCATCATGCTGGACTCTATCCCTAAGGACAAGCAAATGCGGATCATTATATCGGTGCTCTCTGATGCGATCATATAAAGAAGACCGAGAAACCACACATGCCAACACCCGACTGGGCTCCGAAATATCCAATCTCACGAACCGATTGGCCAAGGCTTGAACATCAACTGCAAGAGGTCTCTCCCCAACTGGAATATATGCCAAACTCCCCATACTCACTACCTTTCGGCTCAAAGCATCGGCCACCACATTAGCCTTTCCCGGATGGTACAGAATAGTGATATCATAATCCTTAAGCAACTCCAACCATCTCCGCTGCCTCAAATTAAGATCTTTTTGCTTGAACAAATGATGAAGACTGCGATGATCAGTGAACACCTCACAAGATACGCCATACAAGTAATGCCTCCAAATCTTCAATGCGTGAACTATGGCAGCCAACTCCAAATCATGAACGGGGTAGTTCTTCTCATGGGGCTTCAACTGCCGAGAAGCATAAGCAATAACTCTACCCTCCTGCATCAACACACAACCAATCCCAACTCTTGAAGCATCACAATACACAGTATATGAACCTGAAAGCTGATGGTAAAACCAATACTGGAGTTGTGGTCAAAGCTGTCTTGAGCTTCTGAAAGCTCTCCTCACACTCGTCTGACCATACAAATGGAGCACCCTTCTGGGTCAACTTGGTCAAGGGCGATGCAATGGATGAAAATCCCTGAACAAACCGGCGATAATAGCCTGCTAACCAAAGAAAGCTACGAATTTCTATGGCTGAAGATGGTCTGGGCCAACTCTGAACCGCATTTATCTTCTTTGGATCAACCTGTATACCCTCGCTGGACACCACGTGCCCCAAGAAAGCCACTGAACTGAGCCAAAACTCACACTTGGAGAATTTTGCATAATGCTTCTCCTCCCTCAGTCTCTGCAACACAACTCTCAAATGCTCTGTGTGCTCCTCCTGACTATGTGAGTACACCAGAATATCATCAATGAATACAATAACGAATGAATCCAGATAAGGCCGAAATACATTGTTCATCAAATGCATGAATGCTGTTGGGGCATTGGTTAGCCCGAAGGACATAACAAGAAACTCATAATGACCATATCTGGTCCTGAAAGCAGTCTTAAGAATATCTGAATCCCTGATCTTCAACTGGTGATAACCCGAACAGAGATCAATCTTGGAGAACACCCTCGCTCCCTGAAACTGATCAAATAAATCATCAATGCGAGGCAAATGATACTTGTTCTTGATTGTTACTTTGTTCAATTGCCTATAATCAACGCACATTCTCATCGTGCCATCCTTCTTCTTCACAAACAAAACCGGTGCACTCCAAGGGGACACACTAGGCCGAATGAACCCATTATCTAGGAGTTCCTGAAGCTGTTCTTTCAATTCCTTCAACTCTGCTGGTGCCATACGATATGGCGGAATAGAAATGGGCTGACTGTCTGGCACCAGGTCAATACCAAAATCAATATCCCTGTCCGGTGGCATGCCCGATAGGTCTGCAGGAAAAACATCGGGAAAATCCCTCACAACTGGGACAGAATAAATACTAGGAGTCTCAGCTCCAACATCCCTCACAAATGCTATATATGAAAGGCAACCCTTCCCAACCATACGCTGGGACTTCAAGAAAGAGATCACTCTACTAGGGATATAATCAGTCACACCACGCCACTCGATCCGCGGTACACCCGGCATAGCCAAAGTAACTGTCTTAGCATGATAGTCTAGAATAGCACGACACGGAGATAGCCAATCCATGTCCAAAATAACATCAAAGTCCACCATGCTTAATAGCAATAAATCAACTCGGGTCTCCAGACCCCCAATAATCACAACACATGACCGGTACACACGGTCCACAATAATAGTATCTCCCACCGGGGTAGATACATGAACAGGTAAAGCAAGAAACTCATGGGGCGTACCCAAATAATGAGCAAAGTATGATGACACATAAGAAAAGGTGGAACTGGGATCAAATAATACAGAGGCATCTCTGTGGCAGACTGAAACAATACCTGTAATGACAGCATCTGAAGCAATAGCATCTGGCCTGCCAGGAAGTGCATAGAAGCGAGCCTGACCGCCCCCCGATCGACCTCCCCCTCTAGGGCGACCCCTGGCTGCCTGACCTCCTCCCCTAGCTGGCTGGGCGGGTGGTGATGTAACTGGAGCAGAAGTCGAGGGCTGACCCCTTTGCTGATACTGACCATCGCGAAGTCGAGGACATTGCCTCCTTATATGCCCAAACTCTCCGCACTCGTAACAACTACCCGGTGCTGGAGATGGGGACTGAAGGGAACCCCTGGCACCAGAATAGCCAGAAGAAGGACCTGCCACGGAAGAACCCTGAACTGATGGGGCACGAGATGAACTCTGAGCTAGAAGGGCGCTGAGTGATGACTGGCCCTGCTACGACCCATGATAACCACGACCTGAGGATACCCCACGATACTCTGGACGGGCCGACTGAGCGGGCCTAAAAGAACAACCTCTACCCTGCTGGAACTAGCCCCTCGAAGGAGCACCACTGAAACTGCCAGAGCCTTGAGGCCTCTTGGCCTCCCTCTCCTCTCTATCCTGACGGCGAACCACCTCAATCTCACGAGCAATATCGACTACCTCCTCGAACGTAGTGCCCAGCACCCTCTCTCGGGTCCTAAGAATACGGAGGTGATAGTTAAGTCCATCAACAAATCTCCTGATCCTCTCACGATATGTCGGAACCATCCAAATGGCATGACGAGCCAACTTAGAAAACCTCGACTCATACTGTGACACAGTCATATCCCCCTATTGCAACCACTCAAACTGTCTACGCAGATCCTCTCTGCGGGACTACGGCACATACTTCTCCAAGAAGAGAGTGGAGAACTGCTGCCAAGTAAGGGGCGCTGCTCCAACCGGCCTACGCCTCTCATACGCCTCCCACCATGTGAAGGTAGCCCCGGTAAACTGAAAGGTGGTAAATGCCACACCACTAGTCTCAAGAATCCCTGCTGTACAGAGCATCCGCTGACACTTATCAAGAAAACCCTGGGCATCCTCGCCCTCGGCACCACTGAATGACGGAGGCTGGAGTCTACCAAACCTCTCAAGACGACGCTGCTCATCGTCCGGCATGACTGGCACAGCAAACTCTTGAGTTGGTGCAACCGGCTGAGCTGGAGGTGCCCCCGGTGTCTATAGTCCCTGCACTACCTGCTCAGGTGTGCGAGCAGCAGGGGTCTGATTGCCTCCCCTGGCCTATGAAGTAGGTGTTGCTGTGGTGGCTGAAACTGTCTGAGCCAGGCCTGTGAAAACTGTCAAGATCTGTGCCAAGGCCTCCTGTAGACCCGGGATCACGATGGGCACTGCTGGTTCCTGAACCGGTGTTGCTGCTGGAGCCTGATCCGGAGTTGGGGCAGCTGGTGGGCCAATAGGTGCTGCCCTCGCTACCACGGCCACGACCACGCCCACGACCTCTTTTGACCTCAGTAGGTGGCACTGGTGGTCGTTCGCCTCGTCCGGTAGCGCGAGTCCTCGCCATCTACGAGAGAATAGAATAACGGAAGTTTAGTACTCGGACCAACAAGTTCGCACGACAAGAGTTTCAAGAACATGAAGTTTTTCCTAAAGGTTCTGCAGCCTCTCGAGGATAAATACAGACGTCTCCGTACCGATCCAGGAGACTCTACTAAACCGGCTCATGACTCGCGAGACCAAGTAACCTAGGCTCTGATACCAACTTGTCACGACCCCAACCCCGGTCGTGATGGCGCCAAACATAATGCTAGGCAAGCCCGACCAACTAACATCTCAGAATCTCTTTCTTTATAATTCAATACCAATTTTCGATATTTAATACCAATTTAATATAAATAGAAGTATGAATTTAACAAATGAAATGTGCGGAAACCATAATCACGAAAAATCTCTGTAAAATAGCCCACTGATCCGGTATCACAAGTCTGAACCTCTAATACAAGGTTTCAACAATCTAATACAGAAATATGCCTAAAATGCGGAATAATAAGTGGAGATAGAAGGAGAAATCGGGTCTGCGAATGCCATGCAGCTACCTCGATAACTCCGATGAAAACAGAACGGCAGGAAAGCTCGCTCTATGCCTCAGGAATACTTGTACTTGAACACATGGTGCAGGGAGTAATGTGAGTACTCCGACCCAGTGAGTAATAACAATAAATAATGGTTGACAGTATGAAATCACGTAAAGGTACTAAGCAGTTCTATATCAAAATAGTAAAATCATTTAAACATCAGTGAATAAGGAAATCATGTGAAATTCTTTTAACCAGGTAAAACAGATATAATCAGTATAAATCAGCTCCTCAAGCATTTTAGTTCATCTGTTCGTTCTTATCCTCAGTTCTCAATTCATATACTTCTCACGATAACCGAGTCAATAAATATATATACCGCTGCGGCGTGCAGCCCGATCCATATATCGTTGTGGCGTACAACCCGATCCATAATAATAATAGTCGATTGCGCTCACTGGGGGTGTGCAGACTCCGGAGGAGCTCCTTCAGCCCAAGCGCTATATAATTGCTACGGCGTGCAACCCGATCCATATAAGTAGTTGCTGCGGCGTGCAGCCCGATCCATATAAGTAGTTGCTGCGGCGTGCAGCCCGATCCGTAATGTGTATAATATATATATATATCTGTTGCGGCGCGCAGCCCGATCCATATCATATAAAATATCCTCACTATTGGGTCCTCGACCCCTCTCAGTCATTTAAAAACCACAGCCTCTCGGGCATAATGTACGGTCGGGATCTCAGCCCTCATATCTCTTCCTATTTAAGATTAACATTTCAAAAATTTGGTTCATATCATTCTTAAACAATTGGAAACATGACTGAGGATATAAATTCTTTAACAAAATAAGTGAGGAAAACCAGTCAAAAATCCCCTAAGGGTTCTACAGGTCGGCACAAGGCCCCAAGCATGACAACAAGCCCAATTCACAATAATAAAGTATATGTCTCAATCAAAAATGTAGTAAAGTATCATTCGGGATGGACCAAGTCACAATCCCCATAGCATTGAACCTCACGCTCGTCACACAGCGTGTATCTCAACTTAGTATAGCACTACGTTGTGCAATTCCGGGGTTTCAAACCCTCAGGACATCATTTAAAATCATTACTCACCTCAAACTGGCCAAAACTCTAGCTCGCTATGCCCTTGCCTCTCAAATTGACCTCCACGCGCGTTGAATCTATCCAAAATCAGAACGAATAGGTCACAATATGCTAAGGGAACATAGCCCAAGCGAAAACATTCGAAAAAATATCAAAATCTCGAATTTAGCAAAACCCGAGCCCCAGGCCCATGTTTCGGAATAGGGTAAAATTTACATTTTTAGAATCCTCGTACCCTCAGGAGTCTAACTATACCAAAATTATCCAATTCCGATATCATTTGGTCCTTCAAATCATCATTTTACATTTTTGAAAGGTTTTACAATTTTCTTCCCAAATTCCATCTCAAATCACAAATTAAATGATGAATTCAGTGATAGCTTCATGTATTCTAGCCAAATCTGAGTTAACATCACTCACCCCGATGAATTTCTTGAAAAACCTTCGAAAAATCGCCAAAATCCGAGCTCTCTAGGTCAAAATATCAAATAAAACCCAAAACCTCGTATTTATATAGAGTACCCTTCAGGTCAAACTCATGCGGGCCACACCAAAAACTCACGCGGTCCGCGCAAGCCAGTGCGGTCCGCGCAAAGGCAACGTGCGGCCGCACAGGCCTCCCTCTGCAGTGACAGGCTTTAGTATTTTGGCCATACCTTTCGCTACAGATGTCCAAATTACGATATCTTTACCTTTCTGGAAACTAGACACGAAGAGCTACAACTTTCGTTTTTGAATCAACCTCAAAATTCCTTGTAGATTAAAAGATATGAGCTTCCAAAGTAGGACCAGCGGATCGTTCCCCACCGCGGCCGCACACCACTTTGTGCGGTCCGCATGACACCTACCGCGGGCGCACACCACTTTGTGCGGTCCGCACAGCACTCAACGCCGGCGCACCTATTTTTGTGCAGACCGCATGGGTGAGTTATGAGGCGTGCAATCCCTGTAGGCCTGATACAGCTATGATTTTTGCACTAAAACATCCCGGAACCTACCCAGAACTCCTGGAACTTCAAACCAATTGTACCAACACATCTCATGACATCGTTCAAACTTGCTCAAAACTTCGGAACGCTCACAACAACATCAAACTACCAATTTAACATAGGAGTCAGGCCTAAGAACTCCAAGAACTCTTAAATTATACTTTCGAACAAAAGGTCTATCAAATCTCGTCCGAATGACCTGAAATTTTGTACACACATCCCAAATGACACAATGAAGCTACTGCAACTCTCGGAATTCCATTCCAACCCCTATATCAAAATCTCGCCTATCAATCCGAATTTGCCAAAATATCAATTTCGCCAATTCAAGCCTAAATCTTCTCTACCACTCCAAAACTCATTCCGATCGCGCTCCTAAGTCACAAATCACCTCCCGAAGCTAACCGAACCATCGGAACTCATTTCCGAGCCTTCTAACACATAAGTCAACATACGGTTGACTTTTCCAACTTAAGCCTTCTTAAAAGAGACTAAGTGTCTCATTTCTTACCAAATCCTCTCTGAACTCGAATTAATCAACTCGATCACATAAAACATGAATAACGAAGCGTAAAGAAGCTGAAATGAGAGAAATTGAGCGGTAACTCATGAGACGACTGGTCGGGTCATCACAACGAGCTACTAACTGAACTTTGAACCAGTGACCTCGACAGATTGAACCCCACTAATCGACTGCAACTGAAGCTCAAATAATTGCAGACCGGCCAAATTTGAACAATTTCAGGCCGAAATCTGGTGGGGTTTGAACATGGGGGGTTTACCACTTCCTTTTGGATCAAACTACTAAGCTCATTAATATGCAATAAAATGATGTCTATATTTGTGTGCTTGCAACCATGTGTAAGGCTGATGATAAGCAAAAACAAAAGTGAAATGAGAAATGGGTATGACAGCAGACGTGATGATTTTGGATTTGGTTGCCGTTTTTAGCTTCTTTTTTTTGTATATCTCTTTCTTTCTGTTTTTTTTTTATTTTTCGAGAACAAATTAAAAAAAGATCACCTAAGAAAGATTGATCTCCTTGGCAATGGCTGTCGTTCTTTTGTCTTCGTCTGGTTCCAGGTTCCTTTATTTTAGGAGTTAGGGATTATTTATAGGGGTAGGAATTAGGTTAGGTCAAATAGGAAATGGGTGTGGGCTCAATGTTTTGGGCTGTCCGAAATTGGGCCTTTTCAATTAAAATCAAACAAAATTAGCCCCAAATTTCGTACTCTTTCTTCTAAAACAAGACCAAAAATACTACACTATTTACTAATTAATCCTACTTAAATGAAATAACTATTAAAATGAGACTGACCATTAAAACAAAACTATTTTTTGGTATTTTTCAAATATCATACTAAAAGATAAAGATGGAATTAGATTAAAATTATTGCAAACTTAAAATAATATTCCTAAAAATAAAGTGGCACTATTTTTGTATTTTTGAATTTTATGTAAAGTAGATAAATTAAAAGTAACTAGATAAAATGTTAATTAGCTAAATAAAAGAAAATATTTTTGTAATTTTTAATTTTGTGATAAAATAAAGTAAAAGAGTAAAAATTAGTTAAAAATAGCTATATTAGGCCTAAATTAAATATTTACATGCTAAAATATAAAAAATCTTGGGGAGGGTCAAAAATCACATGTCTACAGTTGCCCCTCTTTGACTGGAAATACGAAGTATTTTCAGATAAAGAATGACTAGACAGGTTTTTTTGACCCGACCTTTATTTAAAGAGACCAAAAGATAAAAGAAAAGAGAATGTGACCGAGCCCTGGTATCAAAGCTGCCTACATATCCTTGGCTATAAAGGAATCAGGCCACGTGTAGTTCAGAAATGAGTGAGATGATGGAGTATGCCGAGGTGGAGAGCCAGTCGAGGTGCCATTCCGCCGAGGTTCTGGTTTGCAGTCCTGTTATTACATCAAAAATCAAAAAATAAAAAAGACTAGCTAATCCTGTCAACTACGAGTTACAAGATTCCTATCTATAAGTCTTCTAAAGCTTGATCTTGAGTCTTGAGTGGTTCTTCATGCAGACTTTAGATTTGAACCTTGACGCTTGCTAGTTGCAGGTGCTAGTTCATCCTTTTTCAGCTTTTCGGATCAGGACCAGGCATGTAGTGCTTGTGACCTCGGCCATATCTTGAGCAACCCACATCTTTCATCAACTTCTGCATTTGGATTAACTTTTTGCCTTTCTCTTTGTTGTTATTTTTTTTCTTTATTGTGACTAACTTCTGTTGATCACCTCGGACTGTTGACTCGCATTCTTGCCGCGAGCTTCTTTTGTTGCTGACTTGAATTTCATTCTGAGGTGAATTCTTTTATTCTCCAGGTAGGCGCCTGATTGATGAACTTGAACTATCTTCCTTCGACACTTGGGTGGGCGCCTGATTGCCGAAACTTTAACTGTGTTCTCTTGCTTTCCAGGTGGGCGCCTGATTACCAAATCTTTAACTGTATTCCCTTGCTTTCCAGGAGGGCGCCTGATTACCAAATCTTTAACTGTATTCCCTTGCTTTCCAGGTGGGCGCTTGATTACAAAATCATTAGCTTTATTCCCTTGCTCTCCAGGTGGGCGCCTGATTACCAAATCTTTAACTGTATTCCCTTGCTCTCCAGGTGGATGCCTGATTACCAAATCATTAACTGTTTTCCCTTGCTTTCCAGGTGGGCACCTGATTACCAAACCTTTAGCTGTATTCCCTTGCTCTCCAGGTGGGCGTCTGATCACCAAATCTTTAGCTGTATTCCCTTGCTCTCCAAGTAGGCCCCTGATTACAATATCTGAACTGTATTCCCTTGCTTTCTAGGTGGGCGCCTGATTACCAAAACTTTAACTGTATTCCCTTGCTTTTCAGGTGGGCGCCTGATTACCAAAACCTTAGCTATATTCCTTTGCTCTCCAGGTGGGCGCCTGATTACCAAATCTTTAGTTGTATTCCCTTGCTCTCCAGGTGGGTGCCTGACTACCAAATCTTTAACTGTATTCCCTTGCTTTCCAGGTGGGCGCCTGATTACCAAATCTTTAGCTGTACTCCCTTGCTCTCCAGGTGGGCGGTTGATTACCAAATCTTTAGCTGTATTCCCTTACTCTCCAGGTGGGCGCCTGATTACCAAATCTTTAACTATATTCCCTTGCTTTCCAGGTGGGCGCCTGATTACCAAACCTTTAGCTGTATTCCCTTGCTCTCCAGGTGGGCGCCTGATTACAACATCTGAAATGTATTTTCTTGCTTTCCAGGTGGGCGCCTAATTACCAAAACTTTAACTGTATTCCCTTGCTTTCCAGGTGGGCACCTGATTACCAAAACCTTAGTTGTATTCCCTTGCTCTCCAGGTGGGCGTCTGATTACCAAATCTTTAACTGTATTCCCTTGCTTTCCAAGTGGGCACCTGATTACCAAACCTTTAGCTATATTCCCTTGCTTTCCAGGTGGACCCTTGATTACCAAACCTTTAGGTGTATTCCCTTGCTCTCCAGATGGGCGCCTGATTACCAAATCTTTAACTTTATTCCCTGGCTTTCCAGGTGGGCGCCTGATTACCAAACCTTTAGCTGTATTCCCTTGCTCTCCAGGTGGGCGCCTGATTACCAAATCTTTAGCTGTATTCCATTGCTCTCCAGGTGGGCTCCTGAGTACAACATCTGAACTGTATTCCCTTGCTTTCTAGGTGGGTGCCTGATTACCAAAACTTTAACTATATTCCCTTGCTTTCCAGGTGGGCGCCTGATTACCAAAACCATAGTTGTATTTCCTTGCTCTCCAGGTGGGTGCCTGATTGCCGAAACTTGAACTGTATTCCCTTGCTCTCCATGTGGGCGCCTGATTACAACATTTGAACTGCATTCCCTTGCTCTCCAGGTGGGCGCCTGATTGCCAAAACTTTAATTGTATTCCCTTGCTCTTCAGGTGGGTGCCTGATTGCCAAAACTTCAACTGTATTCCCTTGCTCTCCAGGTGGGCGCCTGATTGCCGAAACTTGAACTGTACTCTCTTTCTCTCCAGGTGGTAGCCTGATTGCCAAAACTTCAACTGTACTCCCTTGCTCTCCATGTGGGCGCCTGATTGCCAAAACTTGAACTGCTCATCTGAAACTGCTTCCTTTGAACCTGATTATAACAAAATAAACAAAACAAAAGAAATTTTCCTACCTCAGTTTGGTGTTGGGCGTATCTGTGAGTGTTAATTGAATCATGTTACCAAATATATCTATGAATTTGAAAGCTAAATCCCATTATCCAAGATGGTCCTGAAAACTCCTAGTTAAATGATGGTTTTAAAATCTAAATTATATCTTCCAAAGGTGTGACTTCCGCTAAATCTTGTTATCTAAGAAGCTCTTAAAACTACATCCCATTATCCAGGAGGGTCCTGAAAATCAAAATCAAGTCTTATCTTCAGAGTGGCAATTTTTACGGCTGAATTATACTACCCTACAACAGAACTTATGCTAAATCTTGTTATCTAATAAAAATCTTAAAGCTAGATCTCATTATTCAGGAGGGTCCTAAAAATTCCTAATTGAATCCTATCTTAAACATGCAAACTTTGAAACCAACTTATATCCCTTTGGGGTACACTTACGCTAGATCTTGTTACTTATGATTGTTTTGAATTTTAAACTAGGTCCCATTTTCCAGGAGGGTCCTGACAACTCCTAATTGAATCCTATCTCAAGAATGAAAACTTTGAAACTAACTTATATTTCTTTGGGGTACATTTATGCTAGATCTTTCTACTCATGATTATTTTGAATTTAAAACTAGGACCTATTTTCCAGGAGGGTCCTGAGATTTTACGGTCAAACCTATATGGTGCTTGCTTTTCCTTACGGAGGGTTTCTCCGAAACAAATGAAATTTTTTGCCTTTGTTTCAATCAAAGAAAACTCGTGAATTTAAACATGGTGGTTGGTTTGTGGCCTTGAACTTTGGGGGCGATTGCTCCTTCACTTCCTATGGTAACTTCGGTTTCAACTCGAAAGACCCTACCTGTTTATTGACTGACTGTTTTTCTCTCTCACTTTTATCACGGAGAATACCTCTGATCCGTTCAAACCCAATACCATTCATCTGTTGCATTGTGCTCTTGTAATGACATGTACTGATCCTTTGTATTTCTCATGAATCCCAAAGCACGTCAATTGCCATCCACTCAGTGCGCATGCTGTTCTTTCCTTATTTATAACACTGGCCTTGGCCTTGAGGTCTATTGCTCCTTCACTTGCCATGATAACTTTGATTTCCGCTTGGAAGACCTTGCATGTCACTGGTTAACCACTTTCTTTGTCAATCTTATCACAGAGAATACCTTTGATGCGTTCCAACCCAACACCCTCTATCTGTTGCGTTGTTCATGAATTGACATATACCGATCCTTTGTATTTCACATGAATCTCAAAGCACGTTGATTGTTACCAACTCAGTGTGCTTGTTGTTCTTTCCTAACTTATGACACTTTGATGTGCTATCTAGATCCTGTTTTGTGCAATTAGAAAGCTGGTGGCAAATTTTGAAGTCATTTCTCATTTATTCTGACCAAACCGACTCAGGAAGAGGAAGTAAACAAGACAAAAGGAACAGAGCAAAGGACAATGGAAAAAGATGATTCCTAACAAGAAAACTACAAAGTAGAAACCTATCAGATGTGGATATCAACTCTAATGACCATGACATGTACCTATGGCCTATTCTGTTAAGCAAGCCTGATGTTCAACTCTTGTTATACCCCTAAACCGTGAAACTTGGCTTCAATGCTCCGATTATCTAATCTGATTCGTGATCCTTATTCGACTTGTAGTGCCTGAAGGGTTTTCACCATCAAGCCTCTCTTATTTTGTTCTTTCTCTCAACTCATCGTCGCCTTAAGGTGCCCGTGAAGGTTTTTACCAATAAGACTCTCTCATTTTTTATTTCTCTCAGCTTTCATCGCCTTACAGTGCCCGTGAGGGTTTTCATAAATAAGACTATCTCATTTTTCATTTTTCTTGTTTGGACCGGAGTGTTGCCCCTGATATGATTCACCTCTATTTGCTTACCTTGGCATCTCTCGAAGACTGATTGGAAGGTCTTTCTCTAGACCGTAATGTGGGCTTTTTGGATGGGGTTAGAAAGAAAGGGTATCAAAAGGCTCAAAACAACTCAATAGGGTTCAAAATTATAACTTTTGGAATCAGATTTCTTACAACAACCGCAACTTCAGCTCCAGTTTCTTCGCTTGGGGACTTTTGAATTTTTATTTGATGGGACCGAACCGTGAGGCTGCCTACGTATCTTTAAAAGGAATCAGGTCGAACGTAGTTCATGACATAGGAATTGCTTTGTTTTTGTACTTTTCTCTCTTTTTTTTCTTTTTCTCTTCTTTTCTTTTCTCTACTTTTTCCATTTTTTCTTTCTCTTATTTTCTTTTTTTTTCTATTTTTCTTTTCTCTCCTTTTTTCTCTATCATATTTCTAAACTCTGCTTCTGATTCCAACAGAGGGATATGAAAGAAAATAAATAAGGCTCAAAGGGGTAACAAAGGATAAAGTGTTTAGATAGCAGAACAAAATGCCTTCGTCATTCCAATCTTCAAAACATGTCAAGTACAACACCACAATTAAACAAGCCAAAGAAATCATACGTAATATCTTTTGACTGCATTAGAATCGATAGCCATATCCACACATTTGATTTCTACATCTGTTAAATACAAAGCACCACTGGACAACACTCTCGTTACCACAAACGGCCCCTGCCAATTTGGGGCAAACTTGCCTTTAGCTTCAACCTGATGCGGCAGGATGTGTTTCAATAGTGTTTCTTTATGTTCTATCTGCCCCAGTTTCACACAATTCGGGCTTGATGTGATCTCAAAATGTCTTTACTTATTTCCCTCAAATGTCCCTATCATCTTCAAAATTGTTTCATTGCTTCGTGACTCGACTAACTTTTAAGACCAAGATGAGAATTACGCGTGCATGTCATGTCACTAGAGTCAGCAGGAAAAGAACTATAAAAGGAAAAGAGAACTAAAAAAACACTGAATAGAAATAACAGAAAACAAGAAATGGCATTAGATAGATGGTGAAAAGGTTTGAACAACAAAATAAGTAAAATAAGCTGAGGTTACAACCCTGGAACAAAACCAGACAACACTAAACGAGCTACTACGACTAAACAAACTAGGCAAAATAAAAGGATAAAAGTTTTTGAGTCACAAGATAATATTCGGATTACAACCCTGAAAATAACCCAGCCAACAGAAATGACAACAAAATAAACCACCAAAACTCCTCCCCTGCTTGCCAAGAGATGGAGCGTCTTCCCAATTACCAAGCTCTGCATCTTAGCCACTGAGTTCAACATCAACATTGCTAGAACCTTCACAAGTCTTCATCGCATTGTCCTTAGCAAATTGCTTTTGGGTCCCTTTGGCCGGCTAAGTTTTTATGATCAACTTTCGGAACCAAGAGTTCTCATATTCCTTTTTTCACACAAATCATGTCCTCCATATGCGTCTCATTATGAACAGACAATGGACTTTGGCTAGTATCTGCTGCATTTGGATTTTGCACAGTAATGTCACCTGCATCAATAAGCTTCTGGACTGCTCCTTTAAGATGCCAACACTTTTCTATGTCATGCCCCGGGGCATCTGAGCAATATGTGTACCTTTGAGAAAAATCAAACTTTTTTGGAAGAGGGTTTGGCATTTTTATCTGAATTGGCTTCAACATGTCCAATTGCCTCAGCCTCTGGAACAAACTGGCATATGATTCTCCAATATGGGTGAAAGCTTTTTCTTTTTTCAGTAGTCTTTTCATTTTATACTCTGGCCTCGGTTGGAACCTTTTGCGGGCAGGTGGTCAATATGCCTGAGGGGGCGGGTAAGACATTTGTGGAAGTGGTGCGGGCCATCGCGGGCCTTGTGGACGTGGAGCATATGGTGGTGCTTTGTGGACGGGGAATCGGGAAAGTGATGTACGATTTTGGCGATTCTATGGAGAGAAGTAGCAATGGGGGGATTACAAGGATATCCACGGGGTCGACATTGAGGCTGAAAGCGTTTAGCAAGAACGACCACTGGACCCTGTCGTCGGCGAGGTACTATCCCGAGCAACTTGTTCGTTCCATCTGAGCCAAAAATCTCTAAAACTTTCCTTGGGTTTCTTTTCCATCTAAGATAGGGAGGAGCGGTATGGGACAATGTCTATGTTGTACTGAAAGTATCACACAAAATCTTGAGCCATGTCGCCCAATGTATGCCACTTACCGACATCTTGACGATTATGCCATTCCAAAGCTGCCCCAGTCAAGCTCTCACTAAAATACGCCATCAACAAATCATTTTGCTCGCCAACACTTCTCATTTCATCGCAATAATCCCTCAAGTGGGCTACCGGATCTCCACACCCATCATACAAGTTAAACTTTGGTACTTTAAACCCCGCGGGCAGGGGAACATACACAACTCTTTGTAAGTCGTGTTAACCTAGTCTCCCATTCCTTGCATATTCTTTAAGGACCGTTCTATGCTTTTTAGGTTCCTGGATATCTCATCCCGCCCTTCTTTTCCTGTGACCTTTTCATCTTCAGCATGAAGCTCATCCCGAGGGCTCTGCTTGTATGAGTCAGGAACCTTGTGGGAAACCTCTGCGGGGTAGTATTGGGCATCATGAGTTTTGAGTGGGTATTCATCGTTGGGGATAGTGGATATGACAGGAGGGCAATTTTGGGAAGAGGTAATTGGAGGATGAGTGATGAAGCTACTAGGGTGGTTGAGAAAACTGTGATAGACGGGTGGATCTGGAGAGTATGGGGGATCATCCGGCACTATGACCGGAGTTTGGGTAAGGGTGTATCTAAGAAGCTAGGTGGTGGCGGGGGTGGTGCCTTCCCAGTCATCCAGGCCTGATACATGTTCGTCATGTGTTGTCTTAACATCCTTACCTCATCAGCCAAACCAGTGTCCTGTTCAACCAACTGCTTTCGGGCACCGGTATCAACCAACCCAATTCTGTTGTTGTCTGTCATTGCCTTTTGACTTTATATTGTAGAGAGGAGTTACCACTTTAATAACCACAAACCAACCACCCTTCTGCTATGAATACAACAAAATGAGGTCATCACGTTAACGTTAGGGCATTTAACAACTAAGAATATCACATTACGTGCAATGCACCTAGCAACAATTAACGGTTCTAGAATGACTTCTAGGGTGACAAGGTCACTCGGCATCATCCCAATTTTGTTCATTTTAATCTTTTTTTTTCTTTTCTAACACTTCTTGGTTTGCTCATTTTTCTTCTTTATTTTTTCTAATTATTACTCTTTTCTTTCCTCTCATTTCTCACATCCCCTAATTTCACCTCTTTTTTTTTCTTTTTTCATTTTTTTCCTTTAAAAAAATGATTCGATCGAACCCTATGTAGGTTGCCTACGTATCATGACGCCACATGAATCAGATCTTTGCGTAGTTCTGGAAGATCGCGAATAAAGTAAACAAACTAACATTCTCATTTTATTTTTTTATTTTTTTTTGTTTTTTTCTTTTTCTTTTTACTTTAATGACTACTCTGATGAGAAAAGAGCAATAAAAGAAGCAAATCTTTTTTTTTTTTTTGATTTTTCTAGACTTAATGTTCTATAACCTATTCTAAACTCAAGCTTAACGAGCATATATTTTTTCCTTTTTGAAACAAATACTCTATGGGAAATTATTAAGGAAAAACCCTACAAGAGAAAAAATATTTATGATTTTTTTTCTTTTTTAAGAAGGAAATCTAAAGGCTAAACCAAAGAAAAATATTTTAAATTTTCACTTGATGTCCTGAAGAAAAAATTTCGAAACAAGAAATGAAAAAGATAAAAAAAAACTGTTTTTGGATTTGAATTTTTGATTACCTAAGGAAGAAACTCTGAAAATAAACCAAAGAAAAAATATTGTTGTTTTCTTTTTTTTTATATGTACAATGTCCTAAAGTTCTAGTAAAAATAAAGGAACTTTTTTTTCGAGTCATTTTTCATCAATTTCCCAAAGAAAAACTTCAAAAGAAAATCTTTTGGATTTTTGGAATTAATATCTTAAAAGAAAACTTTTAAAGAGGTACTAAAGAAAATTCTTTTTTTTCTTTGAATTTTTGGTCTTAATGTACTAAAGGAAATATAAAAGCAATATTAATTCAATAAAGGAAAACCACCTCAAATGGTTTTTTTTATTCCTAGAATTAGTATTCTAAAGAAAACTTCTTCTAACGGAAATATAAAATGCGACATTTCCTTTTCTTTTTTTTTTGATTTTTGACTTGTAACACATTTCCAAATACAAAATAAGAAATACAATAACAAAAGACATGACAAACTTAACTAGACTATTACAAACTCTAACATCACCTAAAAGACTGGATACTACTATACAAGACTGAAAGTAAAACATGAACAATTGACTCAAAAACATAAAATGGCTCCTCGAGCAGCTCCTGAATGCAGTGATCATGAGGTATCTGCCATGTTCAAACTCCGGTAAGTAGATCCACATCTGTATGAGAAAACATAAACCAACACTATGTGAGACAATAACATTCCCTACTAGACACATGCAAGACATGGTTGTGACCATTTTTCTAAAATTAACCTATGTGGCTAAAAGTGGCTAACAATGCAGGATTTGGCTAAGACCCCGCGAAGCCAAGAACCTAAATTCAGTAGGAAGACCGGACCCTATGTGGATTGCCTACGTATCATGCCCCGAAAGACGAGAATCAGGTATGCGTAGTTCGAGCAGATTGGATACAGGCGAGAAATAAAAATAACAACTAATTCAAAGAAAAAAATATTTTTTGTCTTTTCTTTTAAAAAATGATGAAACATGTAAACTAGTTTTGGATTTTCTTCTTTCTCCTTTTTTTTTTTTTTGATTTTCTGATTTTCGAAAAAACGCAATTTTTTTTTGAATTTTTCATATATTTTTTCGTCTTTTTCTTAACAAGAATGTAACATAAAACATAACAGGGCCCTACCTGCTTTATTTTCACACTTCACCCTTTTTTTTCTCTTTTTCATTTGCCCTCAACTATCATTGGTCCGCCAAATGACCCTTTTACCTTTGAAGAAATGCAACATGTAGCACATAGGATGCATCAATATGGTCTGTTATTTTGGGGTACACCCGTCCTAGACAGACTCTCAACCCCTATGTTGAGTCCCCAAAGTCAAAACATGATGTAAACAAACGTTCCTACTAGGGATCCGGCATGAGACTATGTTATACTAGGTTTGAAAACCTGGGTTTATTGTTCTAGACCTGGCTTACCCGAGCGGACAGCTCGAGCCGGGGGGAGGGGGGGGGCAGCGTACCAGCAATACAGAAGTTTCACCGGCTTTGCAACTTGTCCGAACCTCATTCTAAAATTGGATAAGACTCTAGACAAAAAAGAAGTCACACGAAGTGCACACTCCCCAAATGATTTAGAAGACTCAGAGAGAAGAAGTGTTTCGTAGCAGTTTATATACATTTCACAGAATATCAAAGCGGTAAAAGCTGCATTTAGCACATTAGACCCAAACATGTGAATAAAATCAGATAATAAATAAAGTCAAATATAACAATTCCTCTGAGCTCGAATTCTGAACTCTGAACCAGAGATTCTGGGTTCGATCCCCAGCAGAGTTGCCAGAGCTGTCACACCTCATTTTTACCACCCGAGGGGGTATAAAGGAGTTTTTCCAATTTAAGTGACAATCAAAACGGGATTATTAATTATTAAAAATCAGAGTCGCCACTTGGGATAATTTTATGGTGTCCCAAATCACTGGTTCAAATCCCGAATCGAGGAAAAGATTGACTCTGTATTATAGTCCGCGAACACAAAAATCCGGGTAAGGAATTATGTTAACCCGAGAGAAGGTGTTAGGCATTCCCGGGTTCCGTGGTTCTAGCACGGTCACTCAACTGTTATTATTGGCCTATTATCTGATTTTAATACATGTTTCATCCTATGGTTCAATTTTAACTTAAAACCCGCTTTTAATTATTTTAAGGAAGATTTCAACGTCATCTAAAATACGTATTTGAACCGCGCCACATGAAATGCACCCGCAGTCCGAGACACATTTTATTTAACGTTGTTAAGATTTGGATTTGGGTCACATGAAATGCACACCCGAATTTAAGAAAGTAATTTTTAAATAGCGCGCCTAAAGCAACTACGATGTTCAAAGTTCTTTAAGAAAAAACTCATTCAAGATTACAGGCCATGCTCCGACAATCTACAGTTCATAGCTCACGTTCGCACACATTAAGTTAGCTAAGAATTTTCGTTAATTGACAGATCCTTCCCATAAACTGATCTACTTCTGATTATTATAACTCTACCAACATCTCTTTTTCCATTGCTTTGACAAGTTTAGATGCAAGAATATAAATCTCATAATGAAAGTAGAATATTAACATGTCCAAGAATAGTTTCATTTACACCATGAAATTCCATCCGAATCAGCCTACTTTAGACATTAGTTAACACTATTGACCCAACAAATAGAAATAGCAATGAGTGGTACCTGTGTAGTTAAGAGCACTGTAATTCTTTTCGAGTTGGACTACCAAAAATCAAAAGAGTATTTCAATCACACCCTATGGCCCAAACTTGTTTAGGTTCAATTTATTAAACAGTCCAAGCGAATACAAGTAATAGGAATGAGATGATTTTGAACCCATGGAATAACTACTAGTAAATGATATTATCCTAGTTGCTCAACACACAAAAACGAAATTCTTCAAACAAGATGAGCTAAATTATCGAATCGGTACTCTAATACTTCAACCAAGTTATATAAAATTTATAACAGAGAGTCTAACATACACTTTCCAGACAAAACAACAAAAATTGAACTAAGATTGCTAAAATATTGATTGAAATGAGAAAGAGAACAAACCTTTTGCTGAATATTTTTTCCAAATGTAAAATTCGAATTGATTCGACCGCAACGAGCTACTAACTGAACTTTGAACTAGTGACCTCGATAGATTGAACCTCACTAATCGACTGCAACTGAAGCTCAAATAATTGCAGACCGGCCAAATTTGAACAATTTCAGGCCGAAGTCTGGTGGGGTTTGAACATGGGGTTTACCACTTCCTTTTGGATCAAACTACTAAGCTCATTTATATGCAATAAAATGATGTCTATATTTGTGTGCTTGCAACCATGTGTAAGGCTGATGATAAGCAAAAACAAAAGTGAAATGAGAAATGGGTATGACAGCAGACGTGAGGATTTTGGATTTGGTTGCCGTTTTTAGCTTCTTTTTTTGTATATCTCTTTCTTTCTGTGTTTTTTTATTTTTCGAGAACAAATAAGAAAAAGATCACCCAAGAAAGATCCATCTCCTTGGCAATGGCTGCCGTTCTTTTGTCTTCGTCTGGTTCCAGGTCCTTTATTTCAGGAGTTAGGAATTATTTATAGGGGTAGAAATTAGGGTGTGGGTTCAATTTATTGGGCTATCCGAAATTGGGTCTTTTCAATTAAGACCAAATAAAATTAGCCCCAAATTTCGTACTTTTTCTTCTAAAACAAGACCAAAAATACTACTCCATTTACTAATTAATCTTATTTAAATGAAATAACTATTAAAATAAGACTGATCGTTAAAACAAAACTATTTTTTGGTATTTTTCAAATATCATACTAAAAGATAAAGATGGAATTAGATTAAAATTATTGCAAACTTAAAATAATATTCCTAAAAATAAAGTGGCACTATTTTTGTATTTTTGAATTTTATGTAAAGTAGATAAATTAAAAGTAACTAGATAAAAATGTTAATTAGCTAAATAAAAGAAAATATTTTTGTAATTTTTAATTTTGTGATAAAATAAAGTAAAAGAGTCAAAATTAGTTGAAATAGCTATATTAGGCCTAAATTAAATATTTTTGCATGCTAAAATATAAAAAATCTTGTGGAGGGTCAAAAACCACATGTCTACAATCACCCTCTCTCCTCTTGTGTGGTATTGAAGTATAAAACATCAATTGGTATTAGAGCGGGTTATCCTTGATGAGGCTAACACCTTAGGAACAGATAAAGATGAGTGCACCACCTGAAAATTGGAAAGGGCAATCCACTGCTAGGTCACCACTCTTTAATGACAACTACTCTTGGTGGAAAAACAGGATGAGAGATCACATCATCGGAGAGGACTATGAGCTATGGGACATTGTCACCGATGGTCCATTAGCTACCTTGAAGAAAAATGCGGAAAGAGTATATGTGCCAAAGACAAGAGCTGACTGCACTGTTGAAGGCCTGAGGAAATGGGAGAAGAATGCCAAAGCCAAGAAATGGCTTGTTTGTGGACTTGGTCCACATGAGTACAGTAGAATCCAAAGTTGTACCATTGCTAAGGAAATATTGGACATTTTGCATGTGACCCATGAAGTAACACCTCAAGTAAAGTGGTCCAGAAGAACTCTTTTGTATTCCCAATATGAGAACTTTACCATGAAGGAAGGGGAAACCATTCAAGAGACGTACACAAGCTTTACTACATTGACAAATGAACTAAAGTCTCTTAAAAGGATTATTCCTGAAGAAGACAGAGTTGAGAAGATTTTGACAAGGGTTCTGCCTATTACTTGGGAAAGAAAAATCACTGTCATTCAGGAATCAAAGAACATTGCCACCCTCCCATTAGATGAGTTGATTGGAAATCTTACTGCTTATGAACTTAGGAGGCAAACCATAAAGATAGATGTACTTAAAAAGGAAAGGAGTCTGGCACTCAGAATCACTGAAGGTTCTAATTTAGAAGATGATGAAATGACTATGATTACAAAGGACTTCAAGAAGTACATAAGGAGAGGAAAGGGTTCTTCAAAATGTGAAAGCTATAGCAAGCCCAAGGTTCCTGAAAAGCAAACCAATGAAGGGTGCTACAAGTGTGGAAAGATTGATCATTACATCAAGAACTCCCCTCCATGGGAAATTGAATGGAAGAAGGAAAGAGTTGAACGAAAGAACAGGAAGAAGGGATAAGTTCAACCCAATAAAAAAAGGATCAACCAAGGCTATGGTTGCAACTTGGGGAGAAAGTTCAGATGAAAGCTTAGATGATGAAGATGGGGATGAACAAGCACTTATGACCATTGGAGAATCTGATGAGGAAACTGAAGTAAGTGTAATTCATCTCAAAGACAAGATTAAATTTTTTTCTAAAGAAAGACTATCTAAGTTGCTACTAGATCTAATTGATGAATAAGAGGATGTAAACAATGAAAAGGAATAGCTGTCAAAAGAGTGCATAGTTATAAATGCTAAGTGCAAAAATCTGGAACTTAGGGCTAGTGAAATTGAAAGTAAAAATGTTGTGTTGAATAACCAGGTTTATGAACTTGACACCATTGTCCTAGAGCTTAGATCTGAAAAACTAAAATTGAAATTAGGAACATGTAAAAAGAAAGTTGATTACACACAACTCACTTTTGAAGAAAATGTAGGAAAATAAAAGATGAGTTGTACAAAAGAGATGAGGAGATAAGAGTCCTAAAGGAGGATCTAAGCAAGGTCAAGCATGAACTAGACCGAACCTGTAAATGGAACAGGTCCTCCGATGCACTTTCATGGCTACATGAACGTCATAGTAGCAACAAGAGAGGACTTGGCTTCGCGACCGCTGCACCTAAGTGGGATCCCAAAAGCAAGTACCTTACACTTCCTGAGAACAAATTTTGCACACACTATGATAAAACTGGTCACTATAAAGTAAGGCGAAATGGCTTCCTGGCCACTTAAACTTGCATCAGTTTGTAAAAGCGATATATGAACTTTTGGGTTTCCCATTTGAACATCTTTACTTGAGAAAATGACTACTAATAAGCACCTTTGACCGTTGACTATGCTTATGTGGTAATATTATAGCTGATGTGGTCAATTGCGTGTTAATCACGGGTATAAAGCGCGTGAATACGATAAAATTTAATAAAAAATAAATAAATAAAGATCCACCTCTATTTATTCCTCCCCGTACCCTTACCCCTACCCCTTCCTTTTCTTCACTCATGTTCGCTCCCCCCCCCCCTTTAATTGTCGCCACCCCCCTAACCCCTCATCTCCATTTCTCTTCTTCTTCCTTTTCCCTCTCTTCCTCCTTTGTTTCAAATTAAGTCCATAACAAAAAATTTGATAAATCACACTCCAAAGCTCCATATTAAACCGCCATATTTGTTTATTCTTCAAATTTTCATTATCGGTCACACTCCAAAGCTCCGTATTAGAAAAAGGTCTACACCCATTATTATAAAAATAAACCCATTGGATCAAGGAAGATGGAGAAATCAGGTATGATTTTATAGTATGAATGGGTCAAAAGAAATTGAAAAGCAAATAGTGTTCGTTGCTTTCTAATTTGCTGAAATTATTTTCTGATTTGTTGGGAAAAATTAGGTCTGATTTCGATCATGGTTGCTGCTTTCTGATTTGCTAAAATTATTTGTTGATTTGGTGGGCAAAGTTGGGCCTGATTTCAATCATGGTAAAAGTTGTTCACTGCTTCATGATTTTTCTCTTTGATCTTTGGATGTGGTGATTTTTTTCTCTTTTAGTTTTGGTGATATTTTCCTTGTAATTTTTGGTGGTAAAAGGTTTTGCAGATTGTTCATATTTTCTTGGTGAGAAGATGATAAACAATGAAAGTGAAAGGTATTGGGTGGGATAGAAAAAAGACAATCGCCGGAGCCGCTGCCGATGATAAAATCTAAAGCTTTTCAAATTGATTCCCAGTTCGATAAGGTTTTTTTCGGCCGGTTCTGAGGGAGTGGAAGGGATATGTGTAGAAAAAATTAATTTGATTTAAAAAAGAAAAGAAAAAAAAGAAGCGTGACCTTGAACATTCAGGTGTCAACAAAATATGAATGAATGGATGATGTGACTATACAAAATATTAAATTAAATCCATGTCAGCAGCAATTAAACAATACGCACCATCACAAGTATTTATTAGTAGCCATTTTCTCAAGTAAAGGTATTTAAATGGGAAACCCAAGAGTTCATATATCGGCTTTACAAAGTGATGCAAGTTTAAGTGACCAGGAAGCCATTTCGCCTAAAAGTAAATGCACTGCAAAAGAAAGGGTAGTCAAAAGAATAAAAAATTTGTTCAAGGAAAAATAGGCTGTCAGGTTGGGCTAAAAAGAATCTAATTCACTCCTTTACCTATAGAAAGGGACCCAAACTAGTTTGGGTTCTTAAGACTAACCCATGATTTCCTTTTGCAGGTCCAAGTGAAGGAGAGCAGCCAAATATGGTACATGGATAGCGGCTGCTCAAAGCATATGACAGGAAGCAAGAACCAGTTCCTTTCACTTGAGGACCTTAAATGAGTAATGTCTCCTTTGGAAATGGGAAGAAATGTGAGATCATTATGGTTGACAAGGTAGGTAAGAATGATTCTCACTCTATTGAGAACGTCTACCTGATTGATGGACTGAAATACAGTCTAATAAGTGTATCACAATTGTGTGGTATAGGTAACATGGTTGCATTCGTCTCTAGAAAATGCTTTGTGATTAATCTTATCACTGACCGGATTGTTTTGTAGGGAAAAAGAGTGAACAATATATATATTGTGGATTTGTCCACACTCTCAGATAATGAACTCACTGTCACGACCCAAACCCCGCTCCGGTCGTGATGACGCCTCTCGTGAAGACAATGCCAGCCAACAAACCCATATCGCATTTTCAAAAATAGTTAAACATTAATAAACAGTTTAAATATAAATTTAATGATATAATTAATGGAAGCATAACCCAACACAGCCCTAACCGGGGTGTCAAAAGTCATGATCATCTACTAGGATATAAATACAACTGAAAGCCTGGAGTGTACAAATACAGACTAATGAAATAAGGAGAGAGAAAAGCAGTGTTGCGAACGCCGGCAGCTACCTTGCTAAACCCTGATAACTCTGCCTCCGATCAGCTAAAACATACCTGAATCTGCACACAAGGTGCAGGGAGTAATGTGAGTACTCTGACTCAGTGAGTAATAATAATAAATAAAGACTGAAGGCAAGAAATCACACAAAAACACAAGGTATTCCATACTGAAGCAGTAAAATCACTTTAAACAGTAAAGCAGTGAGAAATCAAGTGAAAATCCTTTTTTTTTTCAACAAGTAAAGCAAGTAGTTTACAAGTGAGTAACAAAAATGATAGAAATGTAAACAGCCCCTCGGGTAAAATATGTACAACAAACCGCCCCTCGGGCATAATATCAACAGAACCAGCCCCTCGGGCTCAATATCAGAATAGTGCTAGCCCCTCGGGCTCAATATCAGAATAGTAACAGCCCCTCGGGCTCAATATCAGAATAGTAACAGCCCCTCCGGCTCAATATCAGATCAGTAACAGCCCTTCGGGCTCACTCTCAGAATAGTATCAGCCCCTCGGGCTACCTCACAATGACTCATATCATCCCCTCGGGCATAGTATCAATCACTCAGAACAATGGGTACCCGCACTCACTATGGGTGTGCAGACTCCGGAGGGGCCCCTTACGGCCCAAGCGCTATATCAAGCCACCTCGTGGCATCATCACTCAGCATATCCTCACATCACTCAAGCCACCGCGTGGCATATAAAGTATCTCAGGCCATCGGCCTCACATCACTCAAGCCACCTCGTGGCATAAATAGTATCTCAGGCCCTCGGCCTCATATCACTCGGCCTCACATCACTCAAGCCACCTCGTGGCATAAATAGTATCTCAGGCCCTCGGCCTCATATCACTCAGCATATCCTCACATATGGCCCTCAGCCTCACTCAGTCCGGAAATCATCATAAGCCCCTCGGGCATTTGTAAAACAGTAGTTCTCAGCCCAAAATACCATTTAGAAATATCATTTGAGTTTTCAAATCTGCATAAAAGCGGCTGAGTTTGTAAAACAATAATTATCAACAGGACTGAGTTTAAATATAAGTCAAAACAGTGAGGAAATAGTGATAAAAATTCCCAAAGAATTCAAATAATTGGCACGAAGCCCAAGTATGGCAATCAGCCTAAATCATGATAATAACAAATAAGTTTCAATCAAATATGCGGTAAAATCATCAACCGGGATGGACCAAGTCACAATCCCCGGTAGTAAAAGACCTCGCGCTCATCATCCGGCGCGTGTCTCACCTCAATATAGCACTACGATGTGCAAATCCGGGGTTTCAAACCCTCAGGACATCATTTACAATCATTACTCACCTCGAACCGGCTAATCCTCTAGCTCGCGATGCCTTTGTCTCTCAAATCGACCTCCGAATGCCTCGAATCTAGCA
Organism: Nicotiana sylvestris; assembly: GCF_000393655.2. Classification (NCBI taxonomy): domain Eukaryota; kingdom Viridiplantae; phylum Streptophyta; class Magnoliopsida; order Solanales; family Solanaceae; genus Nicotiana; species Nicotiana sylvestris. The sequence continues at coordinate 41,652,092 of NC_091065.1, read as the reverse complement.
ACAATAATTCGATTCAGTTAATAAAAATTATAGGAATTAATTCCATATGAAATTCTATATTTTCCATTAAAAATCCGAAATTGCACTCAAAATTCGCCCGTGGTGCCCACGTCTCGGAACCCGACAAAAATTACGGAATATGAAACATCATCCAACCACGAGTCCAACCATACCAATTTTACTAAAATCCGACATCAACTGGACTCTCAAATCTTCAAATTAAACCAAGAAGGTTTTCAAGATTTTCCCAACTAAAATCACCAATTAAATGCCAAAACTAGTAATAGATTCGGGTAATCTAATCAAAATTAAGTCCAAAATTTCTGTGGTTACTGTTCACACATTTTACTGTTCATGGGTACTGTTCATGGTATTGTTCATGGGTACTGTATACGGGGGTACTGTTCATATGTACTGTACACGGGTACTATACACGGATACTGTTCATGTTTACTGTACATGGTACTGTACACGGATACTGTTCACGCAGGTGCGGTTACTGTTCACACATGCGAAAAATGCAGAAACTGCCCAAAAAATTGCAGCAGCTTTTCTTTTCACTAAAAAGGCTCTAACTCCATCATACAAACTCGGAATTCGATGATTCTTGTTCCTATGAGTCACAAATAATAATACGAACATAGCCCTTCAGTCGAAACTCAATTCGGAGCTCATTTGCTCAGTTCAATACCCATTTCGCTTGTTAAACAATTAACTCATGTTTCGTGTCAAAAACCCAATCGCGACTTGATGAAATTAGACCAAACTTTCTAGATAAGTCTTATAATTCATTATCAAAATTCTGGAAGTCTCGAAATCAATTTTCGATCTCTAGAACTAAAAATGGACCTTTGGATCATTACATGCTTATGCTCAAAACGTCAAAATCTTCCAAAAACTCTTCCAAAACATATCCGAGCCTCATGGGACCCCGACCAAACATGACAACACACCCCATAACATAATTCAAACTTGTTCCAACCTTCGGAACGCTCAAAACAACATCAAAACATCAAATCACCCTCGGATTCAAGCCTAAGAATTCCAAAACTTCCGAAATCCAAATTCGATAAAAGTCGACCAAACGACGTCCAAATGACCTGAAATTTTGCACACACATCACAAATGACATAACAAAGCTACAACAACTCTCGGAATTCCATTCTGACCCTCGGATCAAAATCTCACCTATCAACCGGCATTCGCCAAAATATTAACTTTGCCAATTCAAGCCAAATCCTTCCTCGGACTTCTAAAATGCATTCCGATCGCGCTTCTAAGTCATAAATCACCCAACGAAGCTATCCAAATCATAAAATTTCTGATCCGAGCTCATATACAAATAAGTCAACTCTTAGTCAGACCTTTCAAATTCAAAGCTTTCAACTGAGACTGTTCCTTCAAATTCATTCTGATTTTTCCTGAAAACCAAAACCAACGATCTACATCAGTCATAATACGTTACACGGGGCAAGTCATGCCTGTGAACTGGCTATCAAAGTGCTAAAGTTCAAAACAACCGATCGGGTCGTTACATCCTCCCCCACTTAAACACACGTTCGTCCTCGAACGTACCCAGAGCTGTTCTAAAAGCCCACCAATCGCTGAATAACCTTACCATGCATATAGCCGGGGGTGATCCCACGTCACCCTATCTCATATAGGTTTGATAACACCGTTTAACTAAAATTACACAATCCAATCTAGCCCATAAACCATAGAACCATATTTTCACTTCTGAAACTATCAATACGATCAAAACCTCACACCTATACTTTGAATAGACCCGAACTAGCTGTAGTAACCCATGCCTGCATCCTCGGGAGCAATCCCATGATATACCATATAACTCTAACGCTTGCAGTAATAACTTCTATTCACAGCAGCTGCCCATAACAACCAAAAACCGATAGAAAACATTTTATCAGCTAAAGTCTCATTCCAACACTTTCATATACTGCTAACGATAAATGAAACACATAATAAACCATAACCAATTCTCAGATCAACCATTCATGAAGCCGTTTCTCCTCTATCAATTACCATAGCAATTTTTTTTGAACCGAACCTCGATGTTTACCCATCAAACATGCTGAAATCGAATCCGTTTATTTTCATTAATGATCCCAATGATCTCCTCTGACCCAACACACTACTCTAGTGACATGTCACACCAATAGAGGCCTAAGCCACATCTAGCATAATACGCGCACCAATAAGCAAAGGTCCAAACATACTCAAATCATGAAAATGACTCAAATGAAAGAGTTGTACCTCAAGTTCACCAGTACCACCACAACGCAGGGTTGAGAACCCGTCTCACATCATAGAATAGGACACACGAATCTAACCCGCAAGGTCGTATCTCCACATAGCTTCGCTACAATGCGCGATCTTATCCAAACACTGCTCCACATGGGACACCTCAAGTCACTATGCTCGAAATTGACAACCACGCATAATTTGACGTCTGGAACCAAAGCAAATAATTACACCAATGGTGAAACAAGTAACATATACCACGAAAATCCGATAGGACGTAACCGTTACACCATTCACCGAGCAACACCCGATTACTCTTCCCGCTCGACTTCCACTATGAACCCCATTAGAACCGCACCATATGTGCCCATAACCAATAAATCATAATGTCTCGCAACACAGAAAGGCAACTCATAGATCTCCCCAAATCACTAATAAGCTCAATAACGGTCAAATCAACCTATCCCTCAACAATACAATTCGGGGCCAATCAAGCCGACTCGAGCTAGAACACGCATCCACATTGGCTTGCCAACAAACCCCTTACCAAGAAAGCCTAAAGCTGTTCCTTCAACTACCATAACTCCTGCCGGAGCCATACGATACGGTGCCCGGCATCACATAAATACCAAAATCCATAACCTCACCCGACGACATGCCCGGCCACAAGAAACGCTTCCGGAAAGTCCCTCAACACCGGAACTGAATCAATGGTAGAAACCTCTGCACTAACATCCATCACGAAGGCCCAACTAAGAAAAGCAATCATTCTCAGCCGTCCGCTGGGTTTATGAAATATAAACCACTCCACTAGAACATAACCCGATGCACATCGCCACTCAACCTTTGGCATTTCCAACCTAGCCCATAACGCAATAGTCCAGAATAACCCAACACTGAGACGATTAGTCTAAATCCCCAACATCACATCCAAAATCTAACATACCAAGCAAAGAAAGATCCACTCGGGCCTCCAAATCTCGGTAGTCACTAAACAGTGCTGATACACACGATCTACAATCACAACATAGCCTGAATATGAGAACTTCCGTCTCCACGTCGATACAGCACATGAATCACCATATCATATCCCAATTTTGCCGTCGAATATATACCACACCTCTAATACCCAATTATTCCACTATAGATACTCTAAATTTCCCTGTGCCACCAAGCAAACCCGAATATCACCAGTCGATCTAAAAAGAAGGTGCCGCAATACTACCGAAGTGCTATCAACTCAATAACATTGCCCTTTTACTAAAACATAGACTCTCGTCAAATCATTTCCAATTAGCAGTACCATTTCCTTAATCATCTGAGGCTACCCGATGCCTAAGAGTTTTATGAACTTCCTTTCAGAACCGAACTGTAACTCATCTATCCAAGAACTTCCATTGATCCCATCTAGAAGAAAAATCATTACATATCCTATGCTTCTTACACTCGGAGAAATTGCACCTCTCCAACCACGGTAGAAATCAATAAGAACTCTCCCAATTCCATTTGCACAAATTCAACTGGCAAGACTGAATCCTTCTAACTAGACCAAGCTAAGCAAGCCATCAAAACCCAAGAGCGTTGTTGCAAAATAGCTATAGGAACTCATTACCTAGAACACACACAAGGAATTAATCATATCCTTACTATACCGATTTGGTCTACTATCAAGATACCCCATCTATCTAAATTCCTTCTGATTCATCTTCAACTTGATATTCCTTCTTGCTGTAGCACCACAATTTCCTCAACCTAGGTTATCACACGAAACCCAAGCATAAAGCTACACCGTCTAAGGCTCCTAAGCCGCTGAATACTCTTTAAGTGTTCCCCAAATCCATTACCTTCACCTTCCCGATACTGATATATAGAATCCCATAATTAATATAGAAAATACCACAAATCTTGCCATCTTCCACTGAGAACTTAGTTTCTATCCATAAGTACAACTTAGAAGCCTCCAATTATTGCATGTAGAGTTTTGAACAAAATATGACCATTCTCTAGAGTCATCCACACTACTCAAACCGTAGTTAGATTGATTAAACGAACCGAACAACCTATGCTTCATTAGCACTCTGACACTGCAGAATGTGACCTCATTCCAATATAACCAAGCAACTTCCTGCTCTATGCACCGAGCATTCGTTACCAACCACAACTCAAGTCATTCCCCGATTTTCGTACACCCATAAAGCATAACATAGCCTTTATTGAAATTTCCTTACTCGAGCCACAACTGATTTACAAATACGCCTCGAACTGGAACCATTAGAGCACATAACCGTGCAATCAACTATTTAATAGCGAACTCCCCCACTTGGCTCGAAGCCATAGATAAACACACGCTCAATAACTCATAACAATTATACTCTATTGATGCCATGATACCATAATGAGATTAAACTCAAATCTTTTATAAGTTTGTGAAAACACAGATCATCTAGAATTTTAACTCTTCTGCAAATCTCGCATTCCACTCTCGCAACAGTTACACCCACTCACTAAGCGACCCAATTTAAGTTGCAACACATATCCTTCACTCGCAAATCTAACAGACACATAAAGATCGTACAACCTCAGAACACTTCGCATGAGATAACCCACTTTCTTCGCCTTAAACTAACATTTATGTATACCTTCCACCGTCATAACCATTACGCAGTCACTTAGTCTTCCTGAGTCTGAACTCATACCGCAATATGAAATTTACTTAACTCCCAACTAGGACACATGAAAAGACTCTTTGCACACCCATAACTCAGGGCTATACCTCAAATCAAGATGGAAACATCTCGCAGTACTAACATACTCATCACATAGTTATCCAGCTATCACTCCCACTAATAGGGACACTACCGAACATATAAGTTCAAAAATACTTGCTCGCACAATCAGCACCTCGGTGCTCAAGCCATAGGCAAATATTCGGCCTCAGGTCCTCCAGACTGGCCCAACATCAAACTCACAGAGATCACATCTCGCCCCTCAATCGGGGAATCAAGAGACATCAAGGCACATCTGATACTGAGCGCTCATGCGTGCATACGAATGCGTAGAAGGAATTCAAAGAGTTACATTTCAAGCTAAATCAAAGGACGCACAATAAGAATTCAAGAATGTGAAGTTTTCCTAAAGGTTCTGCAGCCTCTCGAGGATAAATACAGACGTCTCCGTACCGATCCGCGAGACTCTACTAAACCTGCTCATGACTCGTGAGACCTATGTAACCTAGGCTCTGATACCAACTTGTCACGACCCAAACCCCGCTCCGGTCGTGATGGCGCCTCTCGTGAAGACAAGGCCTGCCAACAAACCCATATTGCCTTTTCAAAAATAGTTAAACATTAATAAACAGTTTAAATATGATTTAATGATATAATTAACTGAAGCACAACCCGACACAGCCCTAACCAGGGTGTCACAAGTCACGAGCATCTACTAGGGTATAAATACAACTGAAAGCCTGAGTGTACAAATACAGACTAATGAAATGGGGAGAGAGAAAAGCAGTGCTGCGAACGCCGACAACTACCTTGCTAAACCCTGATGACTCTGCCTCCGATCAGCCAAAACATACCTGAATCTGCACACAAGGTGCAGGGAGTAATGTGAGTACTCCGACTTAGTCAGTAATAATAATAAATAAAGACTGAAGGAAAGAAATCACGCAAAAACACAAGGTATTCCATACTGAAGCAGTAATATCACTTTAAACAGTAAAGCAGTGAGAAATCAAGTGAAAATCCCTTTTTTGTCCAACAAGTAAAGCAAGTAGTTTACAAGTGAGTAACAAAAATGATAGAAATGTAAACAGCCCCTCGGGCAAAACACGTACAACAAACTGCCCCTCGGGCATAATATCAACAGAACCAGCCCCTCGGGCTCAATATCAGAACAGTGCCATCCCTTCGGGCTCAATATCAGAACAGTAACAGCCCCTCGGGCTCAATATCAGAACAGTAACAGCCCCTCGGGCTCAATATCAGATCAGTAATAGTCCCTCGGGCTCACTCTCAGAATAGTATCAGCCCCTCGGGCTACCTCACAATCACTCATATCAGCCCCTCGGGCATAGTATCAATCACTCAGAACAATGGGTACCCGTGCTCACTGTGGGTGTGCAGACTCCGGAGGGGCCCCTTACGGCCCAAGCGCTATATCAAGCCACCTCGTGGCATCATCACTCAGCATATCCTCACATCACTCAAACCACCGCGTGGCATATAAAGTAACTCAGGCCCTCGGCCTCATATCACTCGGCCTCACATCACTCAAGCCACCTCGTGGCATAAATAGTATCTCAGGCCCTCGGCCTTATATCACTCGGCCTCACATCACTCAAGCCACCTCGTGGCATAAATAGTATCTCAGGCCCTCGGCCTCATATCACTCGGCCTCACATCACTCAAGCCACCTCGTGGCATAAATAGTATCTTAGGCCCTCGGCCTCATATCACTCAGCATATCCTCACATATGGACCTCGGCCTCACTCAGTCCGAAAATCATCATAAGCCCCTCGGGCATTTGTAAAACAATAGTTCTCAGCCCAAAATACCATTTAGAAATATCATTTGAGTTTTCAAATCTGCATAAAAGCGGCTGATTTTGTAAAACAATAATTATCAACAGGACTAAGTTTAAATATAAGTCAAAATAGTGAGGAAATAGTAATAAAAATTTCCAAAGAATTCAAATAATTGGCACGAAGCCCAAGTATGACAATCAGCCCAAATCATGATGTTAACAAATAAGTTTCAATCAAATATACGGTAAAATCATCAACCGGGATGGACCAAGTCACAATCCCCGGTAGTAAAAGACCTCGCGCTCATCATCCAACACATGTCTCACCTCAATATAGTACTACGATGTGCAAATTCGGGGTTTCAAACCCTCAGGACATCATTTACAATCATTACTCACCTCGAACCGGCTAATCCTCTAGCTCGCGATGCCTTTGGCTCTCAAATCGACCTCCGAATGCCTCGAATCTAGCCACAATAATTCGATTCAGTTAATAAAAATTATAGGAATTAATTCCATATGAAATTCTACATTTTCCATTAAAAATCCGAAATTGCACTCAAAATTCGCCCGTGGGGCCCACGTCTCGGAACCCGACAAAAATTACGGAATATGAAACCTCATCCAACCACGAGTCTAACCATACCAATTTTACTAAAATCCGACATCAACTGGACTCTCAAATCTTCAAAATAAACCAAGAGAGTTTTCAAGATTTTCCCAACTAAAATCACCAATTAAATGCCAAAACTAGTAATAGATTCGGGTAATCTAATCAAAATTTAGTCCAGAATTTCTGTGGTTACTGTTCACACATTTTACTGTTCATGGGTACTGTTTATGGTATTGTTCATAGGTACTGTATACGGGGGTACTGTTCATATGTACTGTACACACGTACTGTACACGGGTACTGTTCATGTTTACTGTACATGGTACTGTACACGGATACTGTTCACGCAGGTGCGGTTACTGTTCACACATGCAAAAAATGCAGAAACTGCCCAGAAAATTGCAGCAGCTTTTCTTTTCACTAAAAAGGCTCTAACTCCATCATACAAACTCGGAATTCGATGATTCTTGTTCCTATGAGTCACAAATAATAATACGAACATAGCCCTTCAGTCGAAACTCAATTCGGAGCTCATTTGCTCAGTTCAATACCCATTTCGCTTGTTAAACAATTAACTCATGTTTCGTGTCAAAAACCCAATCGCGACTTGATGAAATTAGACCAAACTTTCTAGATCAGTCCTATAATTCATTATCAAAATTCTGGAAGTCTCGAAATCAATTTTCGGTCTCTAGAACTAAAAATGGACCTTTGGATCATTACATGCTTATGCTCAAAACGGCAAAATCTTCCAAAAACTCTTCCAAAACATATCTGAGCCTCATGGGACCCCGACCAAACATGAAAACATACCCCATAACATAATTCAAACTTGTTCCAACCTTCGGAACACTCAAAACAACATCAAAACATCAAATCACCCTCGGATTCAAGCCTAAGAATTCCAAAACTTCCGAAATCCGAATTCGATCAAAAAGTCGACCAAACGACGCCCAAATGACCTGAAATTTTGCACACACATCACAAATGACATAACGAAGCTACAAAAACTCTCGGAATTCCATTATGACCCTCGGATCAAAATCTCACCTATCAACCGGAATTCGCCAAAATATTAACTTTGCCAATTCAAGCCAAATCCTTCCACGGACTTCCAAAATGCATTCCGATCGCGCTCCTAAGTCATAAATCACCCAACGAAGCTATCCAAATCATAAAATTTCTGATCCGAGCTCATATACAAATAAGTCAACTCTTAGTCAAACCTTTCAAATTCAAAGCTTTCAACTGAGATTGTTCCTTCAAATTCATTCTGATTTTTCCTGAAAAGCAAAACCAATGATCTATATCAGTAATAATACGTTACACGAGGCAAGTCATGCCTGGGAACTGGAGATCAAAGTGCAAAAGTTCAAAACGACCGGTCGGGTCGTTGCACTCACATACTTAAGTGTGTTGGATAATGATCCCCTCCCTAGCACAAAAGAATTGGAAATGCTAGTCTAAGTCAACTTAACAAGCTAGTCTCCAAGAACTTAGTGATAGGACTGCCTAACATTAAGTTAAAGGAAGACAAAGTGTGTGAGTCTTGTGCAAGGGGGAAGCAGGTAAGATCCTCTTTCAAAACCAAGAAAATGGTAAGTACCACCAGAACAATAGAACTGGTCCATATGGATCTTTATGGACCAATGAGAACTCTGAGCAGAGGTGGTAAGAGATATGTTATGGTGCTTGTTGATGATTACTCTAGGTTTACTTGGACAGTGTTTCTAACATCTAAAGATGAAGCATTTGACATGTTCACTTTTTTGTTAGAAAAACTCAAAAACAACTAGGTAATCAACTTGCATCAATTAGGTCTGATCATGGTACTGAATTTGAAAATGCTAAGTTTGCTGAATTTGGTGATGTGCATGGCATAGATCATAACTTTTCTGCACCTAGGACTCCATAATAAAATGGTGTAGTTGAAAGAAAGAATATAACATTAGAAGAAATAGCTAGGACTATGCTTCTTTCTAGTAAACTGCCTCATAGTTTCTAGGCAGAAGCTGTGAACACTGCATGTTACATCATAAATAGGTGAATGACTAGACCTTTTTTTTGAGAAGACTCGCTATGAGTTACTTAAAGGGAGAAAGCCAAATATATCCTATCTTAGGGAATTTGAATGCAAGTGCTTTGTGCACAATAGTGGCAAAGACTCCCTAGGTAAGTTTGATCCCAGAAGTGATGAGGGAGTATTCTTGGAATATTCTTCACATAGTAAAGCTTATAAGATCTATAACAAAAGAACTATATATGTAGAAGAAAGTGTACATGTGGTTTTTGATGAAACTAACATTCTTTCTGAGAGACAGGAACATGAAGATGAAGTAATTGGGCTGGTAAGAAATTAAAATAAAATCACAGCCCAAACTGAAGCTACACCAGAAGAAGAAACATGTGATGGGACAGGTTCTTTTACTCAGGGGGAACTGAACAAAGAGGAACTGAATCTCAAACCTCGATGGAACCTATCCATGAACCTATTCCTCAGCAACAAAACATTGGAGGAACATCTAGAGGAAACCAGCTGTTTGTGAAATCTTATAAGTACCAAAGTTTTCATCCCATTGAGAACATAATTATTGATCCAACCTTTGGAATCAAAACCATATCTGAAGAATCTTTGTGCTTTTGATGCTTTTCTATCTCTTATTGAACCTAAAAATGTTGTTGAAGCTTTCCAGGATGCAGACTAGGTGAATGCAATGCAAGATGAACTCAACCAATTTGAGAGAAGTCAAGTTTGGCATCTGGTACCAAGACCTAGGGATAGATCAGTAATTAGGACTAAATGTTTCTTTAGAAACAAACTTGATGAAGATGGAATAGTTACAAGGAACAAGGCAAGATTGGTGGTTCAAGGGTATAGTCAAGAGGAGGGCATAAACTATGATGAGACTTTTGCTCCAGTTGTAAGATTGGAAGCCATTAGACTCCTTATAGCACTGCTTACATGGAATTCACTCTCTATCAGATGGATGTCAAGTGTGCCTTCCTCAATGGCTATCTAAAGTAAGAAGTGTTTGTTAAGAAACCTCCGGGCTTTGAAAGCAAGGAATGTCATGATTATGTGTACAAGCTTGACAAGCACTCTATGGGCTCAAGCAGGCTCCTAGAGCATGGTATAAAATATTATCAAAATTCCTACTTGCTCATGGCTACAAGAGAGGTAAAATTGATAACACTTTATTCTTGAAGGAAAAAGGTAAAAACCTCTTAGTAGTGCAGATATACGTTTGATGATATAATCTTTGGAGCAACTACTGATAAGCTAAGTAAAGAATTTGCTAAACTAATGGGGAATGAATTTGAAATAAGTGTGATGACTGAGCTTAATTTCTTTTTAGGCCTACAAATTAAACAAAACTCAAATGGAACTATGATCCATCAGTATAAATATGTGAAAGAGTTTCTTAAAAGGTTTAATATGGAAGAATCAAAAGAAATCGATACTCCTATAGCCAACATCCGCAAAATTGGATATAGATGAACCTGTTTCATATGTTGATCAGAAGTTGTATATGGGAATGATTGGTTCTCTTTTATATCTCACTGCTAGCAGACCTAACATTATTTTCAGTGTAGGCCTTTGTGCTCGATTTCAGACAAATCCAAAAGAGTCTCACTTGACTGCGTCAAGAGAATCTTAAGATACTTAAAAGGCACCACTAACTTTTATCTTTGGTATCCAAAAGGTAGTAATTTCAACCTAGTGGGCTATGCTTATGCTGATTATGCATGTTTTCTTGTGGATAGAAAGAGCACCTCAGGTATGACACACTTTCTTGGTTCATATCTTGTGTCTTGGGCTACCAAAAGGCAAAATTCTGTGGCCCTATCTACTACTGAAGCTGAGTATGTTGCTGCTGCCTCATGTTGTGCTCAATTGTTGTGGATCAAATAGCAATTAATGGATTTTTGAATTGATGTAGGTTGTATCCCTATATTTTGTGATAACACTAGTGCCATTAGTATGACAAATAACCCGGTTCATCATAAGAGAACTAAGCACATAGATGTTAGGCATCATTTTTCTAGAGACAACTATGAGAAGAGTTTGATCACTGTGGAATTTTGTTCTACTAACAAGCAAATAGCTGACATCTTCACAAAAACTTTAAGTAGAGATCACTTTGGGAGGAACGGGTTGGAATTAGGGATGATTAAGATCACCTAAAAGGACCAGTTCAAAGTTTAATAAAAAATAAAAAATGAAATTTTTTGGCTAGAAAAACTGTAAATTGTGCATAAAATTATATCAGTTTTTGCTCAGTCTCATACTTTTAATAGTATACTCTTGTGTCATGTGCTAAAATAACTCATTAATCCCTAATGATATTTTCTCTATTTTCTTGGAAAATTTAGACCTACACAAGAGAATTCTCAGTGAAGAACCTGGTTTATCAAGATCACTCGGTATGTTTTCTACCCTCTGCATAATTTGAAATAACTATATTTGGATCATGATTAAAAGTAGAGTCCCATCTAATCCCAAATCCTTTTTGGACTTATCCGCCAGTTCTGTTCAAAAGAGTCCTAACTGCATTAAAACTGCCTAGATTCTAGGGATAGTCTTGAACGTCTTTTCAAACTGACTTGCAGTTTGATTAGACTTTTGCAAAACTATTGTTACTCAATTGAACTCCACCACTTTATAATGATGAGCATATCAAGAAAATAAACAAACAATTGAAAGAAGGTAGGGAAGAAGAATCCCAGAAATCTGATGAATCTTTCAAGTCTGCTACTGAGGGTGAAGAAACCATTTTTTCTAAAACTGAACCGCTATCATCTGGCCCTAAAGTCACTCCTGAAACTATTTCTGAGGTTGCTACAAATTTAGAGAATAGGTTTGTGCTGGTAGGATCTATAGCAGGTGATGAATCTACAAAGTAGGAAGGGTTGGTGGTAAAAATGAAAAAGGAAAAAAAAAGAGTGAGGGTGCTCAGAGTACTGTGAGGGGAAAGGATAAAAGAGTGGTTGATTCTTTACCCACTCTTGTTAGTCTAACCAAAGAAACAGGTGCAATTATTGTTTGGGAAGAGGAATCTATTGGAATAGAGGAGAGTGTGAGCAAAACAGGGGGAAGTGGGTATGGCGAAGCTGCTAAAGGGTTGGTTCAACTTGGGAAAAATATAGATAAACTTGTTCCATCTGAAGAGGAAACCCTCACAGACCTACTGAAAAGAGTGACTGAGAGTTATAACCCAAAGAAGAGAGGAAGTTCAAAGGCTAAAAACCCTGGCACTGCTAGGGCAAACAAGAAAAAGAAAGGCTGCCCCTTCTGTCCCTTCGGTTACTGTTGAAATTCCTCCTACAAGAGGCAGAGCCACAAAAAGCCAGAAAAAGCAGAATGAGGGAAAACTGGAGAAAGCCTTGGAAGAAAATAAAAGAAAGCCAATACTATTGAGGCTGTCGATATTGATGAGATGGACCTGGTCCTTCGAGATAAAGATGAGATAGAAGAAGTGGAGGTTCGGAATCCTAAATCAAAGAAAGCCAAGACTTCCACAAAGAAGTCTGTTTCAAAGTCAAAATCTACAGAACCATCCACTTTAGCAAAAAGAACCAGGTCTGCTGGAAAATCAAGAAAAGTGAAAATTGTAGAGGAAGAAGAATGGAATGGGGAGGAAGAAGAAGATGATTCTGATGTTGAGAAAGACAAGCTGGCCAAGTTTGGCAAGAGAACTATCTTGAAAGGTAGACTCCTCAAGGACTTAGATGAGGAAGGAACGGTGCTGCTTCTGGAAAAGTTTTGCAAGGCTGGAAGGACATGGTCCTTCAGATGGATGGCAGGTTGGCCAGAAATGAAATTGTAGAGTTTATGGCCAATTGTGAGGTAAAAGATGGAAGGGTCACCAGTACAGTGAAAAGAGTGAAAGTCACTTTTGATGCAAAGGAACTGGGTGAGATTTTGAGTGTACATACTGAAGGGTACAGTGACTATAAGAAGCTCAAGTGGCTAAGACTAGAAAATCTTCCTACTGCCCTTGCCATTACTAGAAAATTTAGTGATAATGAAGAGGAATTTGAGCCCAAGGCTATCTATAAAAGTGAGATGAAGCCACCCCACAAAGTGTTGTTCGAATTTGTCAACAAATGTGTGCTGCCAAAGCAGGAAAGGAGGCACATTGCTATATTTATAGACTTGGTCCTCATGGAATGTTTGGATAGTGGGAGGCAGATTAATTGGCATGGGTTTATAATCCAGCTTCTTGATAGGGTTCTAATTGGCACCAAGACTCATGCCATACCCGATGGCTTTATCCTCATGGCTGTACTTGCAAATTTCAAGGTACCCATGAAGAAGTGGTAGGTTGGTATAAGAAAGGATCATTTTGGGGCAAACACTCTGACTGCTTGTGACTATGAAGTTCAAACCACTCCCAAAGAACCTGGTTCATCCAAAAAGGTACCAGTGAACAACAAGGTACGAGCTTTGCTGTAAGAAAGTGGGGCTAAGGATACTGAAATTGATAGGCTGAAGAAGAGGTTGGCAGAAGTGGAAACTGATAGAGATGCTCTCAAAGCTGAGCTGGCAAAAGAAAAGGAGAAGAATGATGGCATTCTTCAAGATATGCTGAAACTACTCCAAGCCAAAAGCCAATAACCTAGTCCCCCCCCCTTAAGCTTCCTAGCCTAGTGTAGATCAACCAGTGACTCAGTTCGGGATTTTTTGTTGATTTTGCTCATGTTTCCAATGTTTTTATTTCTTATTATGCTTTGTGGTAGGATCTTATCAATCAACAATGAAATTCACTATCTTTTGCTCTAACTGTTTGTTTATTTTTCTTTGATGGTTAATATCCTTAGCTTGATATATGATGATTAATCCATGACTACATTTGAAGTAGCCCCAGTGGCCATGAGTAATTTCTATAATCTTGTTATCTTACTTAGTTATGCAACTTTTGGATGATGCCAAAAGAGGGAAAAAAGTTGTGCTTTGACCAGTGATGTTTATAACCTAATGAACCTGATCTTTGATAATAAGTGATAAAATGTTCTAACATTGTGTACATTGTGTTGATGTTGAGCTGAGTCGAAATAGGGATTAAGCTTATTAAAAGCACAGAGAAGCACAAAGTTTATCATTACCAAAAAGAGGGAATTTGTTGGCCCAAGTAAAGATTTGTTTTGAAGATTGACAAAGAAAGCTTAGGCAAGAACCAGATCCACCCCTTGTGAACATAGACACGGGCAAGTTCGAGCATATGAGATACACGTGAAGGAGATAAACTTAACTTCGTATATTTGATATCTCTTGATCGAAAAGGTTACATAATTGATAAGGAGAAGAACTCCTTACTCAAAGAGAACATTATCTAAGATAAGGAATGAGTTAGAGATTGAAGTTAACTAGAACTTTTCCACCAAGGAAAAGTAGCATTAGAACTCTAGTTATTTTCTACTCTACTAACTCTATAAATAGCAGGATATTCTCACTTTACAGGTTACACACAAAATCAGAAGTTAAACGTGAATTGAGAGCAAAATAGCAAGGCATTTTGCAAGCAGTTCGTGTGTGATTTAAGTGTGCAAACCTGAAGCTACATGAACCAGATAGAAGAATCAGTTCCAAGTGTCTGTCTTTTGTTCTAGTTCAATTGTAGTAGGTGTTTTCATATTGTACCTTTCAACTTTATCTAGAGGCAATTGTAATAGGTACTTTGAGTATTCAAGTTAGAGTTAACTTGAAATTGTCGCAACAGTTAGAGGCTGGTTGCTACAGCGGGATTAGGTCGTGGTTTTTTCACCTTTTGAGCCATGTATTTTCCACGTAAAATACTTGTGTTCTTTACTTTCTGCATTCATTATTTCTGCAATAGTAGGTTAAGGAACACATAGAAGAATCATGTCCTTCTATAGTCTGTGCACACGAAAAATTGGACACCACACAAATTACCTCCCCCTCCTTGTATGGTATTGAAGTATAAAACATCATAAACCCTCTCTTCCTTCTAATGATTCAAGATGTTTATTTTTCTTTTCTGAAATTCTTTATATCAGATAATGAAAATGAATACTTCAACTCTCAAATGACTGAGCTACTACAGACTATGGGTATTACGGTCCAAAGTTCATGTGTATATAATCCACGATAAAATAGAGTGGTAGAGCGAAGGCACAAATACATTCTGAAAGTTGCCAGTCACTGAGGTTCTAGGTTGCAGTTCCTCTTAAGTTTTAGAGTGAGTGTGTTAATATTGTAGTGTATATTTTTAATAGACTGCCTTCTTCTGTAATTCAAGGCATGTCTCCTTTTGAAGTTCTGATTGGTCATCCTCCTTCTTTGAATCACATGAGAGTGTTGGGTTTCTTAGGCTATGTCACTAACGTAAGAAAAACTAATAAGCTTTGTCCAAAAGTTGTTCCAACAATTTTTCTTGGCTATTATATGACATAAAAGGGTTACAAAATGTATGGTATTCATTCCAAAGAATTCATGGTTTGTAGATATTATCTTCAAAAAAGATGTGTTTCCTTTTAAGTATATCCACATTGCTGCCTCAACTCTATTTCTATGTTAGATATGCCTACTACTCTTTCTTTAGGTTGTGTGGACACCATAGCTCAGCCTCATGTGCTTCTTACCACCAATGCATATAAGGATCCTAATACTGATCCAATCAGTTTTGATATTGATGATGCTCCTGCTCAAGTTGATTTGAATATTGCTGATACTGAAGCCTCAATAGTGTTGTTACCCATAAGTTTGATGTTGAGCATCATGATAAGCTGTACAAGTAGGAAGTCTTGCAGAGTAAGTAGGCCACCTATTTGGATGAGAGATTATGTTACTCAAGTCAAACAAAAGGCACATAATTATTTCTAACTATGTTAGTTATGCTAGTATGTCTCCTTCCCCTGGCAATACTCTTAGCGACTTATTCTACTATAGTTAAACCAAAATCTTTTGCTAAGGCTATCAAGGATCCCAAGTGGATTGATGAAATAAAATGTGAAATCATATCTCTCGAGAAAAATAACACATGGAGCATAGTTGATATTCCTTCAGGGAATATGTCCATTGGTAGTAGAATGGATATTTAAGGTCAAATACACATCATCGGGAGAGGTGTAGAGATATAAGGCCAGGCTTGTAGCTAAAGGCTATAGCCAACAAGAAGGGTTAAACTACACTGAAAATTTCTCTCTAGTGGCCAAAATGATCACAACAAGGGTTGTCTTGACTATAACAACTGCTAAGCACCGGTACATCAACTTAAGGGATGGTGTCAAAGAAATAAGAAAAGATGCCAGCAATGTACAACTAGCACAACCAACTAAGTTAGTGGAATAACTATCCAGTTAAGAAGTTAATTTATTATTAGCGGTAGCTTAAGGGGTCGTTTGGTATTAGGTATAAAAAGGTATATTGCAGGTATAAAAATTTAATATCACCTTAATACTTTGTTTAGTTAGAAAACTAGGTAAGTTATCTCGGGATTTAAATTAATACCGGGATAACTTATATCTTATAGAGGGTGGGGTAATTAGCACCGGGATAACTTATACCTTCTTCTTAGAAATTATGTAATTATCATTTTTAATACAACATACCAAACAGTGGATAAAAAATAATCCCAGCATAACTTATCCCGGCATAACCAGTATTCAAACCAAACGACCCCTAAGTCAGCTCTGTACAAATGTACAGGCTTGTACATAGGGGCGGATCTACAGTATATGGTATGGGTTCCGGGTAACCCAGTAAATTTTGCCCCGATCATATATTTGTATTAAGAAATATATTAAATATATATATAAGTTATTTTAGCTGGGAACCCAAAATTAAAATTGGTTGTTGGTTCAGCGGTAAAGAAGGACCCAAATTTTGGATTTGTTTTGAAAATCGATTGACGAGGTTTCGAATCTCATTTGGCAGTTTTTAACTATACTTCTGTCTTTTTCACGAAATAGGCACCTGCGCTGTTTCTCTTTTCTTCTTAGAAAAAAAACACTATGAAGCCAAATTAAAAGAGACCAGCCAAATAAAAAAAGCTTGCTGAAAGCAAAGTCCATATCAATTATCGTTCTTTTGCTTGTACAATATTATTATTACATAGAATAGTGGGAAATGAAAGTAGTTTCCTTTTTCCTTTCTCATGCAGCTACTTCATTTTTGCTATTCTAGGAATTCATCATAGGGATTCCAGCTGTTGAATCTGACAATATCCCACATCGGTTGGGAAGTAAACTTGGTGGGAATTTTTTCCTATAAAAGGAGGCCTAATGTTTAGGATTTAAACACACCTCTCATTTGCCTTCTTATCTTCTTAAGGCATTTGTATCTTCTCTCTTTAGTATTATTTCACTTGTATTTTTGGAGTGGAATAAAATATTGGTTGTGTCCGAGGAGTAGGCAAAATTAGCCGAACCTCGTAAATTCTGGTGTTTCCTTTATTGTTGTTTTATTGTCTTATTTATTATTTGGTGGCTGTCATAATTTTTGGTATAGTAGTTGTGACTTATTCACACTATATACATTTGGCTTCCGCAACAATTGGTATCAGAGCCAAGGTACTGTCTAAGTATGCTCTGTGGTTGCAGCATAGTCTGATCTTCCACATCAGAAAAGATTTATCTTGGTAACTGAGTCAAGGTTCTGTCTGAGTATGCTCTGTGGTTGCAGCTTAGTCTGATCTTCCACACCAGAAAGGAAATAATCTTGATTTGTGTCGTCAGCTATTAAATAATATTTGTGTCAAAGATGGGAGACAATAAACAAGAAGAATCTACATCAAGTGTCAACAATACGTCATCATTGGCATCTTCGCTTATGACAAGAATTGTGTCAAATGCGAAATTTGCGGTAGAAATATTTGACGGGTCCGGACATTTTGGGATGTGGCAAGGCGAGGTTCTAGATGTCCTTTTTCAACAAGGGCTAGATCTGGCCATTGAAGAAAAGAAACCAGATGTTATTGGAGAAGAAGATTGGAAGATTCTCAACCGTGTTGCTTGCGGTACCATTCGATCCTACCTTGCTAGAGAGCAGAAATATCCATACACAAAGGAAACTTCTGCAAGTAAATTATGGAAAGCACTGGAGGATAAATTTTTGAAGAAAAACAGTCAAAATAAATTGTACATGAAGAAGAGACTGTTTCACTTCACCTATGTTCCTGGTACCACGATGAATGAACATATCACCAGTTTCAATAAGTTGGTCACAGATTTGCAAAATATGGATACAACTTATGATGATGGTGACTTGGCCTTGATGTTGTTGGCGTCACTTCCTGATGAGTACGAGCACCTTGAAACTACTCTACTCCATGGAAATGACGAAGTTTCTCTCAGAGAAGTTTGTTCGGCTTTGTACAGCTATGAACAAAGAAAGCGAGAAAAACAGAAGGGCGGAGAAGGAGAAACACTATTTGTGAGGGGTCGTCCTCAAAATCAAACGAGGACAAAGAAGGGAAGATCCAAGTCAAGATCCAGACCCAGCAAAGATGAATGTGCCTTTTGTCGAGAAAAAGGGCACTGGAAGAAAGACTGTCCGAAGTTGAAGAATAAGGCCAAACATAACAATGGAAAGGCCATTATGGATTCAAATGTAGCTGATTGTGATGATTCAGACTTCTCATTAGTTACAACAGAGTCATCAACATCATCAGACATATGGTTGATGGACTCGGCTTGTAGCTATCATATGTGTCCCAACAGGGACTGGTTCATGGAATTTCAAGAAGGAGAATATGGAGTCATCCACACAGCGGATAACAGCCCTCTTACCTCATATGGCATTGGTTCAATACGATTAAGGAACCATGATGGAATGATCAGAACATTGATAGATGTTCGATATGTACCGGATTTGAAGAAGAATCTCATCTCTGTGGGAGCCCTAGAATCAAAAGGGTTCAAAATCATTGCAGAAAATGGAGTGATGAGAGTATGCTCCGGTGCACTAGTGGTAATGAAGGCTAATCGGAAGAATAATAATATGTACCGCTATCGTGGCAGTACAGTTATTGGGACAGCGACAGTGACATCCAGTGACGACAAAGAGGCAGAAGCAACCAAGCTATGGCACATGCGCTTGGGACATGCTGGAGGAAAATCCTTGAAAACTCTATCAGATCAAGGATTGTTAAAAGGAGTAAAGGCTTGCAACTTGGAGTTTTGTGAGCATTGTGTCAAAGGGAAACAGACAAGGGTTAAATTTGGTACAGCGATCCATAATACTAAAGGCATTTTGGATTATGTACACTCTGATGTTTGGGGTCCTTCCAAAACACCTTCATTGGGTGGGAAGCACTATTTTGTAACCTTTGTTGATGATTTTTCCCGAAGAGTATGGGTGTATACAATGAAGAGCAAAGATGAAGTGTTGGGAATTTTTCTCAAATGGAAGACGATGGTGGAGAATCAAACAGGCAAGAGGATCAAGTGTATTCGCACAGACAATGGAGGTGAATACAAAAATGATCATTTCAATAAGGTCTGTGAAAATGATGGCATCGTCCGACACTTCACTGTTAGACATACACCACAACAGAATGGAGTGGCAGAACGTATGAACCGGACCTTGCTGGAGAAGGTACGGTGTATGTTGTCCAATGCTGGCTTGGGCAAAGAATTTTGGGCTGAGGCAATTACATATGCATGCCACCTCATTAATCGTCTACCATCTGCTGCTATTGATGGCAAAACACCATTTGAAAAATGGTACGGAAAACCTGCTGTAGATTATAACTCTTTGCACGTGTTTGGCTCAACTGCATATTATCATGTGACAGAGTCAAAATTGGATCCAAGGGCAAAGAAGGCTATTTTTATGGGAATTACTTCTGGAGTCAAAGGATATCGCTTATGGTGTCCTATGACAAAGAAAGTAATATTCAGCAGGGATGTTACCTTTGATGAATCTGCTATGGTAAATAAGGTAACAGAAGATACCAAACAAAATGAAGGTGCTTCTAGGCAGGTGGAGTTTGAGGGAAAATTTATTTTTCCTACACAAGAAGCAGAGGAGGAAACAAATAAAGATTACCCTATGGAAGGAGAGCCAGTAGAGGAGATTCCAACTCAGGAACCTCAACAACAACTTGAATCAATAGCAACCAGCAGACCAAAAGAACAATAACGAAACCTGTTCGTCTCATAGAGACGGTTGCTTGTGCAACCTCAATTGTAGCTGATGATGTTCCTACCATTTATAAAGACGCAGTCCAAAATTCAGAAGAAGATAAGTGGAGGATTGCCATGAATGATGAAATACAGTCCCTTCATCAGAATCATATATGGAGATTGGCCAATCTCCCGAAGGGAAAGAAAGCAATTGGGTGCAAATGGGTATTCGCAAAGAAGGAAGGATTTCCTAACCAAGTAGATATTCGCTACAAAGCAAGATTGGTGGCCAAAGGATATGCTCAAAAGGAGGGAATTGATTACAATGAAGTTTTTTCTCCAATTGTAAAACATTCCTCCATTAGAATTATGTTGGCTTTGGTAGCACAATTGGATTTGGAACTAGTTCAGATGGATGTAAAAACTACGTTTTTACATGGAAACTTGGAGGAGGAAATCTACATGACTCAACCAGAAGGATTCAAAGTTGTTGGAAAAGAAAATATGGTGTGCAAACTTGAAAAATCGTTGTACGGATTGAAACAATCTTCTAGACAATGGTACAAGCAATTTGACGAGTTTATGTTGCGGCAAGGGTACAAGAGAAGCAAATACGATCATTGTGTGTATTTGCACAAGCTTAAAGATGGTTCCTTTGTATATCTTCTCCTATATGTTGATGATATGTTGATAGCTTCCAAGAATTCGGAAGAAATTGATAAGTTGAAGATTCAACTGAAGAAGGAGTTCGAGATGAAGGATTTGGGTGAGGCAAAGAAAATTCTTGGCATGGAGATAATTAGAGATAGACGTTCAAAGAAACTCTGTTTATCTCAAAAGGAATATTTGAAGAGAGTACTTCAACGTTTTGGCATAGATGACAAGACTAAGCCAGTTAGTACTCCACTTGCTTCCCATTTTAAGCTAAGTACTACTATGTCGCCAATGGATGAAGCTGAACGAGAGTATATGTCAAAGGTACCATACGCAAATGCTGTTGGTAGCTTGATGTATGCAATGGTTTGCACAAGGCCTGACATTTCACAAGCTGTTGGAGTTATTAGCAGATATATGCACAATCCAGGGAAGGAGCATTGGCAAGCTGTGAAGTGGATTCTACGGTATATTCATAATACTGTAGATGTCGGGTTAGTTTTTGAGCAGGAAGACAATCAGTCTGTAGTTGGATATTGTGACTCAGATTTTGCGGGTGATCTGGACAAACGAAGATCAACTACTGGTTATGTGTTTACTTTTGCAAAGGCACCAGTTAGTTGGAAGTCTACTTTGCAGTCAACAGTTGCTTTGTCTACAACAGAGGCAGAGTACATGGCTATTACAGAGGCTGTGAAAGAGGCAATTTGGCTTTAGGGGTTGCTAAAAGAGCTTGGTGTTGAACAAAAAAGTATCACAATTTTTTGTGATAGTCAAAGTGCTATTCAATTAGCGAAGAACCAAGTTTATCATGCAAGGACGAAGCACATTGATGTTCGGTATCATTTCGTACGAGAAATTATAGAAGAAGGTGGAGTCACAGTGAAGAAAATTCATACTACGGAGAATCCTGCTGATATGCTGACAAAAGTGGTGACTGCGGTCAAGTTTCAACATTGTTTGGATTTGATCAACATTGTTGAACACTGAAGATTGAAGATGAAGACACAACCAAAATTTGTTATTGAGAGAGAATTGAAGATGTGGAATTTTGCCAAGGTGGATATTTGTTGAATATGACAATATCCCACATCGGTTGGGAAGTAAACTTGGTGGGAATTTTTTCCTATAAAAGGAGGCCTAATGTTTAGGATTTAAACACACCTCTCATTTGCCTTCTTATCTTTTTAAGACATTTGTATCTTCTCTCTTTAGTATTATTTCACTTGTATTTTTGGAGTGGAATAAAATATTGGTTGTGTCCGAGGAGTAGGCAAAATTAGCCGAACCTCGTAAATTCTGGTGTTCCTTTTATTGTTGCTTTATTGTCTTATTTATTATTTGGTGGCTGTCATAATTTTTGGTATAGTAATTGTGACCTATTCACACTATATACATTTGGCTTCCGCAACACCAGCAACCCATTTCCAGCATTGTCCAACTATATTTTAAGCCCAATACATGCTCATTCAACTGCTTACTTCTAAATCAACCGTCAATACCAACTCCTATATTGATACACATACCAACATAAGACATTGAGATTATACTCTAATCATATTTATCGTTGAATAATATGACATGAAGCTTCAAAGGTGTCAAAATTATCTGGGATTTAATAGTTGACTGCGAGAGAAAGAAATTTTCATATTGGTGAAAATACAAGTACAATTGAAAATAATAAAAAAGTAAAAATTTCATCAAGCTGAGATTCAAGTTCGTTGTGGTAGAATCTTCATCGATCCAACAGTAACAATCTTGACTTGTCTCCTTTAAAATAAAACAACCGACGATGTCGTACAATCCAAACAACTTTTGGACTAGTTTTTGAGTCCAAAGCTCCACAAAAAAGAATATATTCATTTAATAAAATAAAACTTTCTTTTGTAGTGAATACATGGGAGACTTCCACTTTTTACTTTTTTCAAAACTCTTTTTTTTTTGCACAAATACACCCTTATTTTTTTTGCACCCTAGAATACTTTTCACACGCCATCACAATGTAAGAGATACTATTATTTGTAGGTATAGAAATTTTTTCTCGTAGTAAATTGAAGGTAGTGGATATAACGACCCGACCGGTCGTTTCGAGCATTGATATTTTGTTCGATGGTTTGAGGTCTTGAATAGTATATCATATGATGTATTACGACTTGCATGCATGGTTGGTTCGGTTCCGGAATAATTTCGGAGTGATTTGGAACACTTAGTTCCTAGTTTAGAAGCTTAAGTTACAAGTATTAATCAAGTTTGTCTTTTATATATTTGACCTCGAATCGGAGTTTTGATAGTTCTGAACGGTGCTTTTGAATTTAGATGTATGTCCGGATTTGGATTTAGAGGTTACTAAGTTTATTTGGCTCTAATTGGCAAAAGTTGGAAGTTTGAAGGTTTAGAAGTTCATAAGTTTGACCCATAGGTGACGTTGTAGTTATTGATATCCGTTTGAGACTCCGAGAATTGGAATAGGTTCGTATGATGATTTATGAATTGTGTGTAAAATTTGAGATCATTTTGCGTGGTTTAGGCATGTTCGGCATAAGTTTGGAATTCAGAAATTTAGATTAGTTCATTAAGCTTGAAGTGCTGTGTAATTTATTATTTTTGATATTATTTTGTGTGATTTGAGGCCTCGAGTAGCTCCGTATTATGTTTTGGTATTGGTTCGAGTAATTGGACGGGGTCCGGGGGCCTCAGATGTGTTTCAGATGAGTTTCGAACCATTTTACTCATGTTTGCAGTTGCTGATGTTTGGTGTTATGGTATTCATCGCGATCGCGGAGGGAGTGTTGCGACCGGGAAGTGTTTGGGTGGTTATAGATTTTCCCTTTGCGTTCGCGATGAGGCTCTTGCATTCACGGAGCATGGAGGGCAGTAGTGATCGCGTTCGCGTCCTGGTCGTCACGTCCGTTATCAGTGCGTTAAGGCATAAAGTGACTCTAAGCTATTGGTGCACTGTGTGAATGGTCTTAACACCACCCCTTGGAGGATAGCTACAGAAGTTCAAGAGCTCAAAGAGATCATGAATCAACCCAAAGTCACGCTTAATTATTGTTATAGGGAAGGTAATTAGGTGGCAGACAAATTGGCCTCACTAATAGCAAGTTTGGCCAAGCTTCTTTTTGGCCAAAAATGCTTTTTTTGGCCAAAAGACTTTCGGCCAAAAATATTTTTTTTGGCCAAAAGACTTTCGATCAAAAATTGAGGTGTTTGGCCAAGCTCCTGGACGGAAAAAAAAGTGTTTTTGAGGAGAACCAGAAGCAGTTTTGGAGAAACAGAAAAAAATAGTTTCTCTCCAAAATTTCTTTTTTGAGAAGCACTTTTGAGAAAATACATTTAGAAGCAGTTTTTTAAAGCTTGACCAAACACTAATTGCTGCTCAGAAGTGCTTTTCAAACTAATTAGCCAAACACAAACTGCTTCTCGCCAAAAGTATTTTTGAGAAAAGCACTTTTCAAAATAAGTCGATTTTTGTAGCTTGGCCAAACAGGCTATAAGTCACAATGCAACTCAATTCCTGACGTATGACTCCTTTGCAGAGCTGCCTACTCATGTTAGAGGTATTTTGGATATGGATAGATGGAGATGGCATGTTTTTCGCAGATCTATAAAAAAAAATAAAATCCAACATCACCTTCGAGCCACCTTGATCCCAATATGATTTGTAAATTAGTAGGATTAATCCTTTTGGAGGTTCTTTTGTATGGAATGGATACTCATGGTTGATGCCAATGTATCCTCTCTCCAATGCATTTACCTCATCTTCATTTGTATCAAAGATAGTTTATGCTATCTTTCAAAAGTTAGTAGGGAGGTAGTTAGGTTTTTTTGATTACTACCTCAACTCCAATATAATCTTTTTGAACATGAATAAAATGCAAAGTTTGAAAAAAAATAAAAATTCATAAGCACGATTTGGTCTTGCTACTTTTTAACAATAGACAAATGTGTTTTACTTTTACTATATTTTGGTCTATAATCATGTGTAACTACTTTGTTAAGTTAGATAGATTGCCACATTAATTACACCAATACGAGTTTTATGGTCAAAATTATGTAATTTGATAATCCAATTACTTGGCACTTTTCAGTTTAATCATTTTTCAACTTAAACATTTAGATTGTAGTATACCTTTTTAAAAAAAGGTAAAACATTATATGGCCCGACTATCAAAAGTCAAAGCAGCTTCAATGCTTAATAGGATTTTATATAAATTACATAACAATTTAAGTTCTACTTTTGCCAATTAAAGTTAAATTAAAATAAATCAGAAGGATTTCACTCTGGAATCCCTTTTGGGAGGTTGCTTGCCTTTTACAAAAGAAGCGCCAAAGGAATTGGATCCACAGACAGAAGTGGAAAACGCAAATAACTGTCCTCTAATTTAGTCTATGCCTTCACTTACGCTAAGATTTAGTTTTTCTGGTTTCCCACGTTCACGTTGCTGCTCCACTCCCACTCCCAAACTCTCTTCTTTCACCTCTTTTCAGGTAACCCGTCCTTCTCTCTCTAGAAGTGTGTGTGTGTATAATTGTTTTTATTTGTTAGTAAGCTTTTTTCTGGGGAAGATTTTTTATGTATATTCGCCCATTCATCTGTATATCTGAAATTTTATTGGGTGTGCTGCGATTTTTGTAATGAATCAGTTCTGATATACATTAGCTTTTGTCTGTTGAGATTTGGGTGATTGAAATGAACCTGGGCTGATTTGGCATTTTTAGATCTTTCTACTTGTAGATTGTAAGGATTTTCTGTTTCTCTGGTGCTTTTATTAGGAAAATTTAACTAATTTTCTTTAATTGCTGAAATCGCTGGAATTATAAGTGAATTCATTTATTTTAAGTTCAGAATATAGTTAAAGAAAAATGTCTTTAGAATGTAGTGATAGTTCTAGAAGTATTCCTAGCCCCTTTGCCAAATTCAAGTTTGCTCCAGCAGATTTCATCTTAATTTTGATTTGTATCTTTATTTTGTAATGAGCGGAAAGTTAAATAATTTTTTTATGCCTTGATACCTGAGCTTGCTATTGTGATTTGGGTTAGCTTAAAGTTTGATCAGCTTTTGTTCAGTCCAGTCGATGAAGCTGGCCTGTCATTCAGCTGTCAATAGAACTCCAAAACAGCGTGATATATTGGCCGAAACTCTTAACTGCGAGTGTCACAAACCCAAGTTATCCTAACTGCTCAACATATTTGTTCGGTCAAGCTTGACTGTAGAAGTTGTTTTTCTTAGTCATTCCTTTATCAAATTGAAAGCTAATCAGGTTTAGCATTTTCCAAATTAAAATGCTCTTGTCAAGCTTTATATGTTTAAGTGGATGATATGATACATAGACAACTTCCTTATCCAAAAAAAAAAAAAAGATACACAGACAACTTCCTGCATTTTAAGCGATCAAGATTGATATATGAATGAATATGATTTATCCAAAAAATAGTGGTCAAAATTGATATTTCAAAGTGTTTAACATTAGTGGAATGTTTATTCATGATTCGTTCTATTCTATGTCCAAAGATTTAGCTGCACTTTATATTTGTTCAAACTCAACTCTGGCAAGAGATCTTCTAGACATTGCTTGGTTTGGGACCTTCAAGTTTCTTTCTCTTAATTCCCCATTTCATTCATGCTTCTAGCTTAACAGATCATTATATGCAAGAAGATTAAACAGAAAGGAAAATTTCATGTTCAGATGACCTTAGTAATTGATGGTTGAAAGCTGAGGCAATGTGCTCCACATGAATGCTTCGTTACTTCTCTTTCTCCTATTCACTTGTTAATTGCCGTCTTTGCATGTGGAACGTAATTTGATGCAAAACATGCACAAATTCTGTTTACTAAGGGCAATTACTTGCTCCAGGCACCTTGAGTCTATAGTGTTGTTTGGTTTTGAGATAAGTGATGTATTTAAGTGGGACTGGCCTAATTAGTCCAGCGTGTGGTTTCATGGACTAGTTAGTCTATGATACTCATGGTAATTTTGTTTTCATATGGATAGCTAAAATCTCCTCATCACTGTCCCTTCCTCGTCCTTTAAGTATAATCTGGCTGTGATTTGATCCTACCTACTCCTATAGCTAACCAAAAGCTCCAATGGGGTTTTTGAAAATCATTAATTGATTATGACATGATGTGACGAGGAGACAAAGAAATTATTGGGCTACATTACGAAAGAGTTAGCTGCTATTTGCTTCTGGCCTGCTATAGGCATATTTCTTGTTGAGAAGAGCTTTCTCTTTCTTACTTTCAATGATAGTTGAAAGATGATAGAAACTAGGACTTCAAGGCAATCTGTGTCTTCTAGCCTAGAAAATAGAATATAATAATGCTTACTTTTAGTTTCTCTTAGTTTTGTGTATGGATGTGCATTCCAGAGGATAGGCAACTTCCGTAATACTTCTTCATGAAAAGTTTACTCACTTTTCTTCTCCTGCTTCTTTCTCTTGTTTCAGACTGAAGTTAATTTTAGATCAATCATGGATCGGCTAACCAGTGCTGCACGTCTCATGATAGTCTCAGATCTTGACCATACCATGGTGGGTTGTTGTAGTTCGCCTTTCCTCCTTATGCTGCTGTAACTTATGTGAGGCTTTCATTACAGGTTGATCATCATGATCCTGAGAACCTTTCTCTGCTTAGGTTTAATGCTTTATGGGAGGCCAATTATCGTGAAAACTCCTTGTTAGTGTTCTCAACTGGGAGATCACCTACCCTTTACAAGGAGTTGAGAAAAGAGAAGCCCATGCTAACCCCAGATATTACCATTATGTCTGTGGGGACTGAAATAACTTATGGTAACTCTATGGAGCCAGATGATGGTTGGGAAGCATTTTTAAATGATAAGTGGGATCGGAAAATAGTGACAGAGGAGACAAGCAAATTTCCTGAACTCACCCTTCAGGTACAACTTATGTTTGCGTCATTTTATATATTGCTTCACGAAGTTTAAATTTTGATACCAGAATTGCAAACACTTTCGGTGTAAAATCAGTTTGTATGCTGGATATAGTTATCGTAATTGATGTCTCATATATCAACTTCTTTTCACCCTTCAGTCAGAAACAGAGCAGCGACCACACAAGGTCAGTTTCTATGTTCAGAAAGACAAGGCTCAAGATATAACGGGAACTCTTTCCAAGCGCTTGGAAGAACGTGGGGTATGATGCCACTTTACACTTCTAGATTATGGCACAATATGATGTCCCTTAAAAGTAAAATCGGTGCATGTACCTGTTGTCGTGCTGGAGTGAGCAGAATTTTTGATAATGTTTCATATCTGTTTATTCCGATTTTAATATTTCTTTATTTACCATCAGTTGGATGTCAAAATAATTTATAGCGGAGGGATGGATTTGGACATTTTGCCACAAGGTGCTGGCAAAGGACAAGCACTTGCATATTTGCTTAAGAAATTAAAGAGTGAGGGCAAGTTACCAAACAACACGCTTGCCTGTGGTGACTCTGGAAATGATGCTGAGCTTTTCAGTATCCCAGATGTTTATGGTGTGATGGTCTGTAGTTTAGCTACTTCTCCGATTTATATTTTGTGATCTTATGATTTATTGCTTATATTTTGAGTTCAGAATTGCTCTAAAAATCTAGTCTCACTCTACAGGTAGCGAATGCACAGGAGGAGTTATTACAATGGCGTGCTGCAAATGCAAAAGATAGTCCAAAAGTAATTCATGCAACAGAGAGATGTGCCGCGGGTATAATACAAGCAATTGGGCATTTCAACCTGGGACCAAATACCTCTCCTAGAGATGTTACAGATATGTCAGACTGCAAGATGGAGAATTTTGTTCCTGCTTATGAAGTCGTCAAATTTTACTTGTTTTTCGAGAAATGGAGGCGTGGAGAAATTGAGAATTCTGACCTTCACTTGTCAAACCTGAAAGCAGTTTGTGTATGTTAAGTACCCTATACCTATTTTGGTATTGTTGTCTTCTGTCGAATGATTGTGGTAATTCTATCTTTGAGAATTATAGATGGATGCGAGCTTCTTTTCTTTTCATTTTTTTTCTTTTTTCTTATCTTTCTGGTGTGCTTTCCAAATATAGATTCTACCTAGATCTTAATTTCAACACTGCTAACAGCCTCTCCTGCTGCCATATAGAGAAAAAAAACTGTTAATTTTCCTTTGCTTATATGACTATAAAGTGACAAAACTTATGAGTTTCCAGTATCCTATGCTCTTCATTTCCTTTCTCTCTCTTTCCTTCATTTTTTTCTTGTTATTCGATTGAGTCAGTTGGGAAGGGGTAGAGGCTGTGGGTGGGTTGAACCTGAGTTTTGGTTATTCGCTAATGCCTTTTCTTTTACGACAATCTGAATTTGCTAACTCTTTTGTTGCTGCAGAGACCATCTGGTACTTTTGTGCACCCATCTGGAGTTGAGAAATATCTTGAGGACTGCATAAATACATTGAGAACTTGTCACGGTGACAAACAGGGTAAACAATTTCGTATTTGGGTTGATCTAGTGTTACCTACACAGGTTGGTTCAGATTCATGGTTAGTGAGTTTCAAGAAATGGGAGCTTTGTGGTAAGTGTCTTTTGCCTCATTAGATGGCCTTTTATTTTTCTTGCTTCATTTCTCGTGTCTCATTTGACTTGATTTTATACAGTCCAGCTGAAGCTTTCCCCTACACGGCTTTGGCTGCAATTGTCTGTGACCGCATTCAGAAAATTCTCTTTAACCCTTCCTTTATGTGCTCATATCATGTGTGGCTCAAGCACTGTTTCATTAGACCTGCCTCTCTTTCTATGAGTGATGTTTGATTATTGTGATTCTGTAAAGGAGGTGTATTAATTAACTGCAGCTGAAGATGCACTACAATTGGGGTTGCACTTTCAGCAGCAGAGACTAGCCCTGTTTTGGAACTTTTTGATGCCTCAAGCTAATTATATCTAACCAATAAAAGAATGGCTCTTTCTACCAAACTCTTCCCTGGCTCCCGTATTCTCACACAAAACTCTGCACAGATAGACAGCCCTGCAACCACCACTATACTCTACTATATGTACACTGATTCTGTGCCTTGTCCAAAAAGATGTTTTGTGCACTTACCATAGTCTGTATCATGCACTTTTATAGCATCAGTGCCAAATAAGCCTCAGAATGAACATTTAACAACAACAACAACAACAACGACCCAGTATAATCCCACAGGTGGGGTCTGAGGAGGGTAATATGTACGCAGACCTTACCCCTACCCCGAAGGGTAGAGAGGCTGTTTCCAGGAGACCCTCGGCTCAAAAAAGCAACAGGAGCCGATATATTAGTACCATAAAAATACATAATAAAATAACAGCAATATAAGAGATATGAAATACAGAATACGAAATACGAAATAGATGGCTGGTATAGTAAAAATACAGAATGAACATTTAAATTTGCAGCAAATAGTTAGATGATTGAGGTGTCTAACCTTTTCCATATTTGAGCTACTTTGCAGTGGAAGCATTTTGATATTAGTATTTGAGCCTCCATTTTTCAGATTATGGTGCACACCATGTGAACTAGTGCTTTTTAGCTTTTGACACTTGAAATTTTGTTAAGATGCTCTAGGAAGATATTTTCACCCACCAGGAGGTCAAACCAGAAAAAAGTTAAGTTATAAACCAAAGAGGCACCCTGTTATCCTATTTGATTCCACTGTAGGTTGAGTGCATGTAATGATGTTGGTTCAGAATTCAGGTTATTAAGCTGGAGTACTTTGATCAAGTCTTTAATGGCTTATGTTTGATCGACCTAGTTGCCAAGCTTCTCTAAATGTTGTACTTGCGGTCACCTACCACACTGTTTTAAGCATTCTCCTGGAGGAAAATTGCCTCTGTATTCATATTTAATCAAGTGATTAGAGAAATGAAATGTCTTAAAACAGTGTGGTAGGTGAGCTCAAGTAATTATGAAAATGACTTATTTTCTGCACGAATGTTAATACTTATTTGATCCACTTCTTCTTCTTCCTGTTTGGAACATTATTTCTAATATTGATTTTTACAATATGCTGTTTCTTGCAGGCGAAGAGCGACAATGTTGCATAACTACTGTCTTGTTAAGTTCAAAGGTGATGCTTGTTACAGGATCATTTCACTTGTATCTTACAAGCCAAACCTGTTTATAATTTGCTTTTTGCTTCCAGAATGTGACGGTCGCGGATGGGCTCACTTGGACACATGTGCATCAGACTTGGCTGCAGGGAGCAGCAGCAAGTGACTCTGCGACCTGGTTCTTTTAAAATTGTCATCAGATTACCAGCCCGACTGAATAAGCACAACATCATATTTTACCTATAAGCATCGATGGCCCCCCTCCCAAATACCTCTGTTTGCGGCCCTCTCTGTTTCTTACCCTGTTTGTTGTCACTCTTCTTTGATGATGAATGTATTACCATAATACCATCTAAATCTGTGAAGATGGCTACTCATTTAGGTAATAAT
The DNA here is from genome assembly GCF_000393655.2 of Nicotiana sylvestris. Taxonomy (NCBI): domain Eukaryota; kingdom Viridiplantae; phylum Streptophyta; class Magnoliopsida; order Solanales; family Solanaceae; genus Nicotiana; species Nicotiana sylvestris. The sequence goes on along the minus strand of NC_091065.1, from coordinate 41,620,502 downwards.
TAGTGTTATTCTTTTGTGACAATTGTAGCTGTCAAGTAACTAAGAGATTGTCACAAATAATAAGCGCCTCTGTACATCGTGATATTTCAATTTGGATTGCAACATGAATATAAGTTTTTACTTGAAAAGAAAGTCTTTCTTTAAGCTTGCGTTTGTGTATTTTGTTTTTCACATAGCTAACAGGGAGTAGGAAAGACCTAATAGGTTGTGTGAGCTGTCAGAATTTGAATTCAAACACTTGCGTCAGTGCACTAACATCTGTTAAACATGCAGAGGTAAATTTAGGATTTTCTACAGGGATAGGACAGCAATAGACTGCAAATTGTCGATGAAATTTAGTACTCCCTCTGTTTTATTTTGTGTCTTAGTTTGACTAGGCACAAATTAAGAAAGTAAGGAAGACTTTTGAATCTTGTGGTCTTAAATTAAAGATGTGCATAACGTACCAACGATGCTCTTTGAATATTGTGGCCTTAAACATGCCGTGTCATTCTTATACGGAAGTGCCCTTAGGGATAAAATGAGTTTGTTTGAATTAAAGGGTTACCAAATATAGAAAGTGACATACTTTTTGGAGCATACTGAAAAGGAAAGTAAGACATATAAATTGAAACAGAGGAAGTAATATACATGTAACCATATAAGTAAGATAACGTCAAATTAAAAGTTCATTTTTGTAACTATGCTCTTTGCTCAATGGTGTTAAACCAAATGGCAGCTCAAAATTAGTCGGTGCCAATTTCAGCTGAAGTCTTGGGTTAAAATTAGCTCACAAGCGTTTCTTTGATTAACTGTTATGCATTTGAGGGCAGTTAAATCAGTTAGTTACAGTTGATGAAGCACATGTTAATTGCATGAAGTGAAAAGAGTCCGATTTACACTAACTCAGAGAGCAGCGCAAGTGAGATGAGTGAGTTACAATGGAGTATTTAGTCAACACCAGTTGTATTGCATGAGAAATGAGATATAAATAGTAGTATATGTTATAGTTCATTCCGAAAATTTCACAGAACCTCTCTACTTCCTACCAACGCGCAAGAGGCTTCTCAAACTTAAGTTGAATCTTTGAGGTCTTTCGAGATCTCTTAATTCAGTTGCTTCATATCAAACTCATCTGAGATTATGAATTATCGTTCAGTTGGTAGCGAAGACGATTGCCTTCACAATATGATGGAAAATGCCTAAAGTGATTCGATGAGATGAGGAGCCTGCCAAGGATATAAAGCTCAATGAGCTTGTGCAACAACTTTCAGAGTGGCGGCTGAATTGAAGAATTCCAGCTAGGAATTGAAGAAGAAAGTAAAGTGGAGGAAGAACATCATGTACGCAGATTCGGGGGTCTGCACCAAACCTAAACACTCCACTATGATGGATTCTGGAGGTAATTCTCTAGCTTAAGACTCCTACTCTGAGTGCTACCAACCCTTAATTTTTTTCTAGGCTATCTGAATTAGATTCTTTTGAAGTTTAATTAAGAGGATCATGATAGAAGGGAAAAAGGTGTATCTGCTTTTGTGATAAAGAAATTGTGTTATGACATATGTGCAAGGGTTCTAACCAGGTTTATTTTCTGAAGGTGGATTTGAGTGGAGAATAGATTGCCTAACTTGTGAGGAACAAGAGGAGTCTAACTCATCTGTTATGTGAGAGCGTCTCTTTATGACACACTATGCTTTGAATGCTTCATTAGGCTTCTGGCCAATAAGGGCATTGGTGAATCTTCTCATAGTCGATTAAGCTAAGAAGCTAAAGACAGGTGATTCACAAGGATGATTCCACTTCAAGCAATATACTAAGAGGACTTTGTCTCTTAGTTATGGGTTATGAGTCACTGTACAAGAGGTCATAATTGGTGAAAGGTACGAAAGACTAGTACTTGGTGATTTGATGAATAGCTTAAAAGTGCAATAAATAACAAAATATGTAAAAGGAATACTAGAGGAACCCATAAATAAAAGAAAAGGCTTTTAAAATTATATTGAATTGGTAGAAAGAGGAACATGATATGTTCAATTTGGATGATGATATTATGTACAATTTTGGCATATTCATAGAGATATGACTAGCTATTGGGCATGCTTTACCCGTACCCCTTTGCATCCCTCCAAAATTTTGTATGTTCCAGATCATGGGGTGGTAGTTGGCAGCTTTATTGACTGTCCTTCCTTATTCTAGAACTCTATTTAATTAGCCGACTTGATCCTCATTCAGTTGATCCGTATACGTTCCTTGGTTTGCGGTTAATAATTTACTAATTCCACCTACTGTAGAAGCTGATCTTCTTGAGTAAGTCTAATACAATAACTTATTCTTGTCATGGTAAATTCTGCCTTACCCGCTTAGTTTGGGTGTAATTACGGGTCAAGTCTTTGCTTAATTGATTAAGGCGGGTTTATTCTAGGCGTAGCCCCTAGCATGTAAAAGGCAAATGACTCTTGCTCAACGAAGCAGCTGACGTGAGTTCAAGAGGCTGGCCTTCAACTTGACTGACCTGTTCATTCAGCAAGTCTGTCAAAATTTTCAGTAAGTTTTTGTCTATTTTGGGTATTAACAAAGGATTACTGGACATCATCACTGTTCAAATCTTGATTGACACTGGTAGTACCCATACATTTTTTCTATAGTACGTTTCTGAAGCATTCAAGTGCAATACCATCCCAAAGAACAGTCTGCAAGTGTTGTTAATGGCACCTATGTAGGTTTCTGAAGCATGTTCTAGATTCCACCATATGTGGCAGGGGTCTTTCTCTGCAGATTTTGTTATATCATCTTCTGAGACAAGTTATGTGGAGCTAGTTGTTCAATGCCTGCTGAACCTCGGTGCTACTAAAATGAATTTCACTAGGGAATTCATCATCTATGATAGCAATAAACACGTACTGGGAGGAGCAATTGGTAATGCGAGGTTTGCAACTAATTGAGCATGTCATCTGAGGATCCCGCATCTGCATATAAAACTCATTCAAGGCATATTTTTCTTTTAGGATCAAGGCATTATGAGTATCCTTTTGAACTAACCAATGCGCCTATTACCTTTCAAGGTTAATGAATTCAGCTTTTAGTAATATTTGCGCAGATTTATATTGATCATCTTTGATGACATTAGTAGTAGTTGGCAAGAATGTTGGCAGAGATAAGCTTATCTGGGGTTGCCTGGGAGCAGGCTACTGAGAAGAGGACCAAGAAGATGATGAGAAAAATGCATAAGCATGAACCGACAAAGAAGGCATTTGAGAGCTCAAACGTTCACTAGTGAAACTTTGTCAGAGAAGGGAGAGCAGCGTTTATATACAATAAGCACCCCCTGCCCTCCTTGTTCAATTAGTTCAAGTGCTAAGAGTCAACTATTGCCCTACTTTATTATTTTCTTAGAAGAATGGCACCAATATATTCCTAAAAAGTGGATTCTCAGAGCCTTCTTGGATAACCTTTTTCTGGCCAGTCAGACTTCTAGTTTCCCTCGATTAAGCAGTTTCTACTAGACCTTTGGCTGAGCAACGAAGAAAGATTGTAGGAAGGAGGCTATGACAAGTACAAGCGGACACCCACTATTGGAGATTATCAGAATGAGACTTGGAACTTAATTTGATGTTGTTGTGCGTAGTTTAAATCAATTGAACTAAGGATGGAAAACAATAAAATTTAGAGCTACTTGAATCGAAATATGTGAAATAGATTCATTATATATAGTTTAATCAAACAGTACTATGTAGCATAGAGTCATCACCACATTTTCCCCCTTAATACAACACAATCCACAGTGTAAAGAAGACACAAGGAAAATGTTGAAAAACCGTCTCATAATATCACTTTCTTCCCTTTTCTTCTCTTTCAAAACGTCACAGTTATTCCACCAAACCACTTGACTTATAGAGCAACCAACAACTCTTGGTTTCATATGTTATAAATTGAATACTATATTAACTGCTCGCGCCAGCGACTTTATCAAGACAATCGCTGGCAATGCCTTCAGCCCAATTCTGAAATTTCTGAAAGGCAGGGTCATCTCCATACATCTCGGCAGCACAGTCTTTGCAAGTCTCAATGAATGAGGTCATGGCACTAATATCCACATTGGCTTTGAAGTAATTTCCTAAATTGACATCTTCTGTGGCCTTCGTCATGGAATCCATGGCGTCTTCGTAAACTTCCTTGCATGTCTCGAGGCAATCCTTTTGATAGCTATCCATTTTTTTATTTGCCAACCTTTTATCAATGACATTCTTGATGAATTCCTCGGTCTTGGTCATGGTACCAACCATACTTGCTTTGACAAATGAAGGAATATCACTTGCTTTGGCAACTAGAGGTTTTGTGGGAATGTCAAAGATTTGAGAGGAGGAGGAGGAGGAGGAGACAGATGATGAATCTGAGGATGAATCTAAGGATGGTGATGGTGAAAGAGATGTTGATGGGTACTCATATGCCTTAGAGGGAAGGATTGCTAGGAAGAAAGAAATGGCAATAACAACAAGCATAGTTTGTGTTTGGAGGGCCATTGCTTTTTCCTTTGCTTTGTTTTAGCGTAGAAAGAAGGAGAAAACCAATGGGATAAGGGTAAATGATATGAGGAAAGTGGGGTAATATTTATACATAAAAGTTTTACTAGCTAGTGGCTATGCTTAAATATAGATTGTCTAAATATATATAACAAGTAACCTTCATTTCACAGGTTCATTTTAGAGTTGCTGGTTCCAGGGAATTTAGCACCTCTCTTTCTAGTTTATTCTTAGAAGAGAGCTTTTAATTTCCTGACACATGTTAATGCATATACTATGACTTGAAAAGCTCAAAATGATAGAACAGTTATTTTAGTTTCCGTAACAATAACCTCCCAGGTGATTTAGATATTACGTCCACCTCCTTTACTTTGATTCGTAACATTTCTTTTATCTATTTATTATATAAAAAAATTACAACACGACATTACCTTACTAATATACTCCACCAGTGATTTGCAAAAAAAAAAAAAAAAAGAAGAAGCAAAATTCAATTTATAAATATAAATAAACTAATTATAATATCAAGTTATTACTGCATATATGAGCAACCCCTGCGTCTTAGTTTGAAGACATGCGAGTTCTAAAAGGCACTGCGAGCACAAGTCGAAGTTCAAGTTCATGGGTATACTATTTACCAAAAAATATAGATCTTGGTTCAACTAATTAAATTTATATTAATGAGGATTAATCTTACCTAACAATAATATTCCAAAGATGAAATTCTCGGAAGTGCAATAAATGATATGCAGAAATATTTTCACTAGCAATGACGGCACACAATCAATATTTAAGAAGTCAAAGGAAGTAATATAGCATTAAATAGTGATGAACAATAATAAATGACACTTATGTAAATAGAACGGATGAGTCACCCAAGAAAGGATGAAATCAGTGAATGTTCCTTCTAACAATGATGAATAATAGATAAGCCTTTGAATATCTGAGTTATTCTCGAATCCAGAGGGAAAGTAGGAATGAGAATCTTAGTGAAAAGGTTATTTTGTATGCTTACAATAAGATCTGATTCTCTCTTTAAAGTCAAAGTGTATTTTACAAATGAATATCACATGTCCCCTATCATTGTGCTTCATTCTATTTAAAGGGAACATGCTCCTAAAAATCCTAACAGTACAAGTTCAGAGAATATTCTCTTTTATGTCCTATCTTGAAACTAGCCGTTATAACTCTGTCAAGGGTGCTCGATATTGGCCTTGATCCTTGATGACTCCTCGGCTTCAGCCCTTGTTGACTCTTCGACCACAGACTTCACCGTTTCTTAGATTACTTTGACAAGTGATAGTTGGGAACATTCCACCAGTATTATTTTGACTTAAGTATTCTAAAGATTAATTTTGACCCATACAGTTAGTCCCTCCGCTTATTGAGGCCGGCTTCGCGAACGGGTTCGATGAACGGATCGTGTTGTTAGTGGTCGAGCTAATCAAGCCGGCTACGTAGGTCATGATAGTTCTGGCTAGTAGGTAACGTGGCCCTCTGTGGGCCGCATATGTCAAATGCTTCGAATTTTCTGGGCGATTTGCTGGCATTATGCTGTCCATGAGTTTGGATGACATCATGATGTCATGTGTCATTATGACACATATTCCCGATTAGACCTGCCGCTTATGTTCCGGTGCCAATCATGATGAGACGTTTTCGGTTTCGGTGCCATGACCTTTATATATAGAGGTATTTGAACACGATTTTGGGCTTTAAATCTTCTAACGCTTCGAAATCCCATACCTTTCTCTTGCTCTGTTCTTCTCCGAATTTCTCTTCTTTGTTTCAGCGACTTACATTGTTCTTCATTCCCTCTCGTTTGTTATTATTCTTCCTTACGTTGAATCATGTCTAACATACCTTCTGAGGCTAGAGAGGGGAATCATGTTGCTCCATTGGCAGTGGTGTTCCCCTTCCATAGGGAGAGTGTTCCTGCCACTATTGAGGATGAAACCTTCCCGTCGGTGGAGGAGATAATACCACGCAACCCTGATTCCGGATCCGATTTCACCAAAACACCAGAGACCGCACCTGGAGCTTTTCGGTCAGTGATGATGGTGAAGGAATTAGCGGAGCTTAAGGCAAAATTCGGCCTTCTCAATCATATCGAGTTGATCCCGACCGAGGGGGATACAATACAGGTCCACCATCCTGGGTATTGCGCCCTCTACACCTACCCCTTCCAAGTCAGCTATTCTTTTCCCCTACTTCCGGTGGTAAAAGAGTTATGTCATCACTACGGTGTTTGTCCTACTCAGCTTGCGCCGTACATCCATAAAGCTATAAAGATGCTCACTAAGTTTACTGAGCTGGCTGGGGTCGAACTGACACCGTTACACTTAATTCATCTATTCGCTCCTAACTTTTATAGGGGAACGATGCTGAACCTTCACCACCGAGGGGGCAAATGTTTGGTGGTGAAGATGGACGCTAAGGCCAATTGTCAATTCTGGTTTAACTTTTTTTTTGTCAGAACCGAGGACGTTGTGTCCAATGTCAATGACTTTCTAGAGGCTTGGAACTATACTAGTAAGTACTTTGGTTTCTCTCCCGTGTTCGATCCTGAATTTTGACTTCTCGCCTTCTTCTTTTGCAGCCAAGACCTCGCCTCCTCCTTTGGACGCGATATTTCTGACTGGGTCGAGTGGCTCCTCCCTCACATCGTAGGGAATCGTGAATGGCCAAGCTTTTTCAAGAAATTCGGGCCTGTTCTCCCTTCGACTGGTAATTTTCTTTTTACCATTAGCGTCTTGATTTCTTTGTTGGTTTTCCTTCACTGATTTTCCCTTTTCCTGTTTTTCCTTAGCTTCAGCCAGGGGGTCTATAAGGAGGTCTAGAGCTCCACACCCTTGTTTCGGAAGAGGAAGGCTACTATGCCCTTAGTTTCCGTCCCTATTTCGATTGCGGTTGATCCCATCTTTGTCCAAACTCATCCTGTTGCCGCATCCGACTCTGTTTCTGCTTCGGCCGTGGAGACTTCGGCTCCTCCTCTATATTCTCTCATTGACGAGGATTATGAGCCTTTGTCTAGTGATGGAGATCACTAACCTCGAAAGAGGAGGTCTGTGGATATCGGTGAAGGAGTCACCCGGGCCGTTGATTTGGCAGAAAGGGACACTTCACTGTGTGAGACGATGACTATTGTAGTGGGGTATGATGTCGAGCCGAGTTCCGAGGCTGCGAGGTCGGTAGGAACCTATGTGGATGTGTCTCTTCCCTCTGCGGTTATGAAGACTTGAGAGAAGGTTGTTGACGTTCTTGACCCTTCGCAGCGAGAGGAGGCATCGACTTCTCGAAAGCCACAGATACCTCCTTGCCTACTAGCGAGAGGTGCAACGACATCGGTGAGGAGGGCGATGAGTCAGGTTCTGACATTGATGTGGACGACCTGAGGATGAGGGAAGAATGTCTTACCCAGCTTGAGATAAGGTTGGAGGGGTCTACGAGGACTATCGCAATCCCCAGGGATCGTCATCTATTGGTGAACATCGAGGAGGTAGTCCTTGCCCTCGGCCCTCTCTTTTCCGAGATAGAGGGTAAGACTCTTAAAGAAATAGACGATGGTGCTTTGTCGAGGAGCATTGTTGGACTTGATCTTAGGGTGAGTGTTTGTGCTTCGACTTCTTTTTTTTGTTTTTCAGGGCGTCTTTTTGGTTCTGACTTCTTTCTTCTCTTTACATTTTATGATTGCAGACGGTGATTTTGGAGATCGAGAGAGCCCGCAGGGAGAAGAGGCATAAAGAAATCTTTGTGAAATTAATATATAAGTATTTTGAGTATCATGGAAAGTATCGAAATCACCGCAGGCAATTTTGCAAAGGCGGCGATATGCAGGCTCTTCGAGACGAGTTGAAAGAGAAGGATGATGAGGTGGTGCAGGCCATCGAGAAATGTAGCGTCTTAAGGGGACGTTGAGGATTAGGGAAGAGGAGCTTGAGGTTAGCAGGGGCATGGAGGCCCATTACAGTGACCTTCAAGCTCAAGTGGTTGAGTTGTGGGGGGCAGTTCGAAGAGTGCCGACTTCACCTGGAGACCCTCTATAATGAGATCGCCGAGAAGCAAAAGGAACTTGAGAAGGTGGAGTCCTCTCATTTGGATGCTCGAAGGAAGATGGAGATGCTTAAGTTGGTGAATAGGACTCTCCGAGCCGAGCGGGAGAACGATCAATCAATAACGAGAGGTAAGGAAGATCGACTCAAGGAGAGGATCAGAGAGCTGGAGAAAGATAACTCCGTTCTTCATGATCGAGTGGCTGCTTTGGAGGCCGAGAAGGCCCAATTACTTGCACAACCGTCCTCTTCCCGTATTTCATATTTTCCCAATGTACCTTGGGAGTTATATGAAGAATGGATTCATACCGAGGCCCAGTTAGATGTATTTCGAGATTTGCATGCTGCGGGGTCCGTTTTTGTGGTTTCCCTTGAAGATGCTCGTGTTAAGGCTCGTGATGCTCGAGTCGCTTGTGGATATGATCCTACTACGTCTGAGGCTGATGAGAAAGATGGGGACAAGTGTGTAGACCGGCTTGAGGAGAACACCTAGTATGATACCGCTTATCCTCAGGGCAAAGGTAGCGATGGCGAGGGGGATCGAGATGGTAAGGGTATTGGTGGTCAAGGTGGTGACGCCGTTGAAGACCAAGCTCGCGAGGACACTGAAGGCCGTGATGGCCATGACCAGCAGTTTTCTTTTTAACTTTTTTGTGTATTTTTGTCGGTGTCTTCACGAGCCTTTGTAAACAGTTTAAGTATGAAATCTCAAAGTTGTTCCTTGCATCTTCTTCCGTATTTGTGGTTTATTTTCTGTACTTGTATGCTTTTTGCTTCTGTTGTTTACTTGTTTTGCTTTTTATCCTTCTTATTGTTGTTATCTTTTAGCTGGCCATGGCTTTGGAGCTGAACATTCATAGGACACATTCCTTTCTTCGTTGAGAGATGGTTGATAAGTGGGGATTTTGACTACTTATTAGCGCCTTTTAGCTTTCGTTTTAGTCCAAAATTGTTTAATTGTATTTCCGAAAACTAATGAAATATGCTTAGTTGCAGGAGTATTGAAAAATGAGCCACTAAGATGAAATCCAACTCAAGAAAAAACAGGCACAAAAGCTCAAAGTGCGAAATGCAAATTTCCATCTGCGGCCGCAAATTGTGAATGAAGTTTATCAGAGACCAAGTGCAAAGTGTGGTCCGCACATGAAATGTCCGACCGCAGAAGCTAAGCAAGAGTAGATGTTCAGAGAGTTCTCATTTCAAATTCAAAGGAAGTGCGAACCGCACAATTATTGTGTGGCCGCAGAAGTCAGCTACGCGGCCAGACCTAGAAATGTGCGGTCCGCAGAAGAGCCCTGTGCGACCGCACCCGCATTATAGAATTGTGCGGCTGCAGATTCAAATCCTATCAAGACTGAAGCAAAGTGCGGACCTCATATGGAATTGTGCGGCCGCAGAACCTCTGAAAGGGCATTTTTTGTCCGAAAATTCTAGATTTGTATAAATAGAATAGTTTCACGGAATCAGGTCATGTTTTGAATACTAAAAGTGCTATAGCCATTTCTTCTTGCTTCTTTAGGCAAGAAGGAACAACCATTATGGGTCCCAACAGTACTAGCATATAGCCTAAACATGATTTCTAGCATGATTGGTAACTCAATTACTTTATCACATGATGAAAACACGGATAACAACAAGATAAATCCGATACAGAGCTCCCTAGAATCGACCTAGTCACGGTTCTTACAGTGCACGCCCACATGCCCATCACTTAGCATGTGCATCACCTCAACACCAATCATATAACACATAACTCAGGGTTTCCTACCCTCAGGACCAAGTTTAGAAGTGTTACTTACCTCCAACTGCGCAAATCTCTACTCCAACACGCCCCTGCCTCGTGAAATGGCCTCCGAATGCCTCGAATCTAATAAAAAATAGTTCGATACAATCAATACGAGCTGAAGGAATCAATTCCATAAGAAAATACCAAGTTCTAAATCAAAGTCAAAAGGTCAACTCAAAAGTCAGCCCCGAGCCCACATCTCAAAACTCGATAAAAGTCATAAAACCCGAAAGCCCATTCAACCACGAGTCCAACCATACCAAATTTACCAAAATCCAACACCAAATCGCCACTCAAATCCCCAAATCAAACTCTACAAATCCCTCGTCTCAAATTCCCAAATTTCACCTCAAAACTACACAATCTAGGTAGGAAAATCAATGGGGAAACAAGATTATTGAATAAAAATGAGCACAAGTGACTTACCTCAAGAAACCCCTCAAAAATCCTAATTCCGAGCTTGAAATGTTAAAAATGGTGAAAATCTCGGAACCATCATTTTAAATAAATTGCCCGGGCATTCTCACTTTTGCGGCTCATTTAGGCGCTTTTGCGGCACCGCTTTTGTGGTCAAACAACCGCATCTTCGGAAGGCACTAATGCAGACCAACCGCTTCTGCGGTCGAAATCCTCGCTTCTGCGAGCACGCACCTGCGCAAACAATCCGTTTATGCGGACCAGGCTCCTTAATCCAATTCCACTTCTGCGATCCTCCATGCTCAGGTGCAAGTCCGCACCTGTGGAATCCGTTCCACATCTGTGCTCCACAACCCCTAGTCCAACCTCCACTTCTTCGCTACCCAGCTCGCACCTGCTACCAAATCTCCGCAGGTGCGATTGCACAAGAAGGCTTCAGCTACAACAACCTCTCAAATTCAACTTTTGATCCGTTAATCATTCGGAATCAACCCGAGGCCCTCAGGACCTCAACCGAACATACCAACAAGTCCCAAAACATCATACGAATTTGATCGAGCCTCCAAATCACATCAAACAACATCAAAAACACAAATCACATCCCAATTCAAGCCTATTGAAACTAAGGAAATCCAACTTTTACAAACGACGCCGAAACCTATCAAATCACGTCCGATTGACCCCAAATGTTTCACACAAGTCACAAATGACACCACATATCTACTCCAACTCTCGGAATCCCAACCCGAGCTTAGTAACCACAAAGTCCACTCCTAGTCAAACTTTCAAATTTCCAACTTTTTCCATTTCCATCCTAATTCCACTATGGACCTCCAAATCCCAATCCGGACACGCTCCTGAGTCCAAAATCACCCAACAGAGCTAACGAACCATCAAAACTCCAATCCGGAGTCATTTACACATAAGTCAATATTTGGTTAACCATTTCAACTTAAGCTTCTAACCTTGAGACTAAGTGTCTTAACTCATTCCGAAACCTCTCCGGACCCGAACCAGCTGCCCCGACAAATCACATATCAATTGTAAAGCATAAAATGAGCAGTAAATGAGGGGAACGGGGCTACAACTCTCAAAATGACCGGGCAGTTCGTTACATGAATAAAGACATAAGATTAAATAAGAGAATAAATAACAGGTTCCCAAAATAACATCATGGCATAACCTTATAACACAAACACCAGACCGGAAAACAACAACCAAGATATAACCACAAGATATCATATATGTTGTGGCGCGCAACCTGATCCAATCCCAATATCATTACAGTGTGCAATCCGATTCAAATCACAATACCATCAACAATCAATACTGTTGCAGCGTGCAACCCGATTCTAATCTCAATATCTTATATAATCAATACCGTTACGGCATGCAACCCCATCCAACATACCAAATCATAAAGGAATACCCGACAAGCAACCAAGAATGACAAGATTCATAACATAACACAAAGAAAACAAATGCACATAATTCAACAAGGAAAAATAAACTCGAACAAAGTATGATAGACAACCCAATATACAAGAGCTAGCCTCTCACATATATCTCAACAAGGACTCTAACAACCATAAGCACGTGAACAATCTAGCAGTCACACACAATCAGACATAGCATAAAAGAATAAGTCATGAAACAAGCAAAGACATAACACAAGTAAAGGCATATGACAAGTAAAGGCATATGACAAGTAAAGGCATGTAACAAGTAGAGGCAAGTAACAAGCAAATACATATAACAAGTGAAGGCATAAAATAAGCAAACATGAAATATACTAGTTTTTCCCGCGCTCTTTAACCTATCACAATGTATAGACACTATTCACCTTGCATACATGCCACCTCCAACACATAGAACATGTAGAAAATAGACCCAAGTTACATCCTTATTCTCTCAAATCAAGGTTAACCACAATACTTACACTTTTCTAGAATAAATCAACAATCCACTACTGCTTTTCCTTTAGAATAAGCCTCCAAACAACCTGAATCTAATCAAATATTGCTCAAATAGATAAAAACAAGCTTAAGAAATCCTCCTAATAGTAAAAAATTTCAATTTTTAACATATTTGGAAAACTCAACGAGAAGTCAATCTAGACCCATTCGGTCGAAATTCAAAATTGGGACTAAATCCTGATTACCCATTCATCCACGAGTTCAAAAATGTGATTTTCTTTGAGATCCGGCTTCAAATTAGGTCTAAATATTTAAAATACAAAATGTTAAGTTGCTACACAAAAATCCCTTTATTACTCTATCAAAATCCTAGATTTGGGGATACAAATCTGTGGGGAATAATAGAAAAACAATTTAAAGTTACTAACCTATGAAGTTGGGAAGAAAATCATCTAAAAAATCTCCTCCTTTCATAGTCTAGGTCCAAAAAACGGAATAAAATAAACTAATGCCGAAATCCCTTCTTTTGATCCTAGCTGCAGATATCGCAATTGAAAACTTTTCTTCGCAATTGCGCTGCTCACAACTGTGAACCATTGGTTGCAATTGCAAAGAGCCCATGAGCTAGAGAAGTCACAAATGCGACACTCCCTTCACAATTGTGAGCATCACAAATGCAATCCAGTTCGGAATTTACGAAGATGGCCTCCCCTTCCCAAACTTCAAAGTGAGGTGTATTTCACAATTACGAACTTCATATTTTCGAGTAGCTCATCGCAATTTCGATGACTGCAGCACAAGCAATGAAAACTTAGAAAAATCAGTCCGAAATCAATTTGAAACTCACTCGAGCCCCTCGGGACCCCATCCAAACATTCAAACAAGTATATAAACCTCATACGAACTTGCTCGTAAGTTCAAAACATCAAAATAACATCTATAATCAAGAATCAAAACTCAAAACACAAAGATCTTCAAGTGTTCATAAGTCCACATTCCAACTTTCAACAATAAGGAGCCGAAACAGCCTTGGGTCACCCGGGACCCAAACCAAACATACGTACAAGTCCAAAATAATCATACGAATCTACCGAAATTGTATGGTCAAGTCTAATAACTTTAAAGTCTAAAATTAAAATTTCTTTGTAAAAACACATCTAATCTTTTTGGGTATCAAAACAAACCATGTACACAAGTCATAAATCATTAAATGAAGTTATTTAAGGTCCCAAATAACGAAACAAAAAGCTAGAACTCAAAATGATCTATCAGGTCATTACATTCTCCACCTCTAAAAAACTATTTCTCCTCGAACGGATATAGGAGTGTAACTGAATTGGTAAAGAGATACAAATATATACTCCTCATATTGGACTCAGACACACAAGTAGCCTCCTCAGTCGGCTGTCTTTTCAAAAGCACTTTCAGGGAAGGAATTTCCTTAGATCTCAACTTTCAAACCTTCCAATCCACAAAGGGTTCCAGCTCTTCTCTATAAGTCAAACTCTCATAAAGCTGTATTGTGCTGAAGTTTAATACATGCGACTTGTCTTCATGATACTTCTAAAGCTAAAAATATGAAATACAAGATGAACTCTCAAAGGACTAGGAGGCAAAGCAAGTCTATAAGCAACCTCTCCAACTCTCTCTAAGATCTCAAATGGTCCAATCAACATAGGACTCATCTTGCCATTCTTCCGAAATCTCATCACACCTTTCATAGGCAAAACCTTGAAAAATGCCTTCTTTTCTTCCATAAAAGCCACATCATAGACCTTCTTGTTCACATAACTCTTTTGTCTACTCTACGCTGTCCGAAGACGATCCTGAATCAACTTCACATTATCGAAGGCATCATGAAACAAATCTTTATCCAACATCCTAGCCTTACTATGCTGTAACCAACAATGCGAGAAAGAAACCACCTACCATATAAAGCCTCATACGACTCCATTTGAATACTGGACTGACAGTTGTTATTGTAGGAAAACTATGAGAATGGTAGAAACTAGTCCTAATGGCCTCAAAATTCAATAACACAGGTCCTCAACATATTCTCAAGCATTTGAATAGTCCGCTCGGACCGGCCATCCATCTATGGGTGAAATAGGATGCTGAACTCCACCTGCATGCCTAACTCTTCCTGAACATCTCTCCAAGAAGTGCAATGTGAACTGAGTTCCACTGTCTGAAATGATATAAATGGGCACACCGTGCAAGCGAACAATCTCTTTGATGTAGATTTGAGCCAATCTCTCTGAAGTGTAAGAAGTTATCACTGGAATAAAATGCGAGGACTTGGTCAATCTATCCATGATGACCCAAATGACATCAAACTTCTTCAAAGTCTGTGGTGATCCTATCACAATGTCCATGGTAATGCACTCCTATTTCCACGTTGATATAACCAAACTATGAGTCAACCTGTTTGATTTCTCATGTTCATTCTTCACCTACTAACAATTCAAATACCATGATACATTCCCAACAATATCCTTCTTCATCTCCATCACCAGTAATGCTACTTCAATCCATGGTACATCTTCGTGATACTCAATAGATTAGATTACCTCAAAATGTGAGCCTCATGGAGAATCAAATCCCTCAAACCATCAATATTTGGAACACAATTCTGACATTGAAGTCACATAACACAGTCATCACCAATCACAACCCTCTTGGCACAACCTTGCTACACCATATCCTTCAACACCAACAAATGAGGATCATCATATTGGTGAGCCTTACAACGCTTCAACAAGGACGATTGTGCCACCACACAAGCAAGAAGTCTACTTGGCTAAAAAATATCCAACCTTACAAATCTATTATACAAGGCTTGAACATCCATAGCTAATGGCCTCTCCTCGGCTGGACTAAATGCCAAACTACCCATACTCTCTGCCTTTCTACTCAAGGCATCAGCTACCATATTTGCCGTCCCCGGATCATATAAGATGGTTATATCATAGTCTTTCAAAAATGCCAACCACATACGCTGCCTCAAATTTTAATCCTTGTGCTTGAACAAATGCTGAAGACTCCGATAATCAATGTAGACCTCATATGACATACCATACAAGTAGTGCCTTCAAATCTTAAGTGCGTGTACAATAGTTGCCAAAT
Source organism: Nicotiana sylvestris (assembly GCF_000393655.2). Lineage (NCBI taxonomy): Eukaryota > Viridiplantae > Streptophyta > Magnoliopsida > Solanales > Solanaceae > Nicotiana > Nicotiana sylvestris. The sequence continues at coordinate 41,604,706 of NC_091065.1, read as the reverse complement.
CCAAATCATGAACCAGATAGTTCTTATCATGGGTCTTCAACCAATGAGACACATAGGCGATCACCCTACCATTCTGCACCAAAACTATGCCAAGTCCAATACACCAAGTGTCACAACACACGGTATAATACCCCGAACCTGTGCGCAACACCAATATTGGAGCTGTAGTTAAAGCAATCTTTAGCTTCTAAAAGCTCTCCTAGTACACATTTGACCACCTGAAAGACACACCCTTCTGAGTCAACTTGGTCAATGGAGTTGCAATAGATGAAAATCCCTTAACAAAGTTGCGATAGTAGCCTACCAAACCCAAAAAACTCTAAATCTTCGTAGCTGAAGTAGGTCTAGGCCAATTATGAACTACCTCAACCTTCTTAGGGTCTACCTTGATACTATCACAAGACACAACATTACCAAGAATGCAACTGAGTCCAACTAGAACTCAAACTTCAACAATTTGGCATAAAGATGATGATCCTTCAAAGTTTGAAGTACTACTCTCAAGTGCTGCTCATGCTCCTCTCTACTACGAGAGTAAACCAAGATGTCGTCAATGAACACAATCATAAAGGAAGCCAAATAAGTCTTGACCACTCGGTTCATCAAATCTATGAAAGTTAATAAGGCATTAGTCCACTCAAATGACATCACCAAAAACTTATAATAAACATAGCGTGTCCTAAAAGTTATCTTAGGGACATCTGAAGCCCTAATATTTAGTTGATGATAGCCAAATCTCAAATCAATCTTGTAAAACGCCTTGGCATCCTGAAGATGATCAAACAAATCATCAATCCAAGGCAATGGATACTTGTTCTTGATAGTAACCTTGTTCAGCTGCCAATAGTCAATGCTCATTCTCATAGAACCATCATTCTTCTTCAAAATAACACCTGTGTATCCAAGGAGAAACATTCCATCTAATGAATCCCTTATCAAGAAAATCCTGCAATAGCTTCTTCAATTCTATTAATTTAGCTGGAGCCATACAGTATGGTGGGATAGAAATGGGCTGAGTGACCCGAACTAAGTCAATGCAAAAATCAATATCCCTATTGAGTGGCATACTCGGTAAATCTGCTAGGAACTCCCTCACAACAGGTACTGAATTCATAGAAGGAACCTTTGCATTAGAATCTTAGATTTAAGCCAAATATGCTAAATACCCCTTCTTAATCATATACCGAGCCTTCAAAATAAAACCTAGAGAATCATGAGGCAGCCAATCCATACCATGCTATACTCAGACGGGGATGGCCCTACGTGGCATATGTAGTTCTAGGTTGTTCCTTGAACTTTTCTGTATGTACTGATTCTTTCATATGCTATTCACGCCTTACATACACAATACATTCTTTTTGTATTGATGCGCTTTTGCTGGGGCACTGCATTTCATACTATAGGTCTAGGTAGAGAGTCTGGAAGGCCACTTTAGTAGGTGGTTGCTCATGTTCAACGGTTGATCGGTAAGCTCCATGTCTCCCGGAGTAAGCCGAGTCTAGAGGTTTTGTATGATTATATATATGTGTGTGTGTGTACATGTATATATATATGTGTGTGTGTGTGTGTGTGTCTGTGTGTGTGTGTATGTATTAGGGGTAGGTCGGGGCCCTATCTCAACCATCTAACAAATGTTGTACTCTTAGAGGCTTGTAGATAGATTGTTGTATATCTAGTATGTTTTGTATGGCCTTACCAGCCTTGATGCTGTCATGTTGGCATCTTACTTTTATGTGTATGTGTGTGTGTGTATGTATTTATATAGGGTTGCCCACCTATCAATGTTGTTATGTCTTCAGATTAATGTATGTTGTGTCCTTGTCAGCCTCAAATGTTCTGCATATCCTAGTTATGTGATTTTAGGTTGGTAAGCTCAGTTAAGGTACCAGATGCCGGTCTCGCCTCTCTAGGTTTTGGGCATGACAAACTTGGTATCAGAGCCAAGTTTGTGTCCGAGGGAATCTACAAGTTGTGTCTAGTAGAGTCTTGCTTATGGATGTTCTATACACCATACTTATAATCAGGAGGATATCGGGCATTTTGGGATGACCACCTTTCATTCATACTTTAGACTATGCGATAGAGAAGATTCATAAGAATTCGATTCCTAATCCATGCCTTTTCTTGTATTACAGAAATGCCTACAACTAGAAAGACAACTGCTAGCCAGAGGCCGAATATGTTGGTGGGAGAAGGAACTAGTAGAGTGACACCCTCTAATGTTGGTCAGAGTGACGCCTAGAGAAAGATGCCCTCTTAGATAGCTCAGGCTCTGCCAACACCAAAGGAGATTAGAGGGGCCCAACACCTTCACTTCCTCCACTGGTACATCAGACGAGGATATTCAGAATACAATTGTTGGCTTGGTTAGTGGCTGTGCAGACTCAGTGCTATATTGGAGTGGGCCCTGGTTCTGGACATTCAAAGAGGTCGGGTAGTTCGAGAGCTTGGAAGTTCATTAATTTGGACCCCTTAGTATTTACATGGTCTGATCCAAATAAGGACCCTCAAGACTTCATTGAGCAGCTTCAAAGGACACTCGGAGTGATGCATGCTACCGTGACTGAAGTAGTAGAGTTGGCATCGTATGGATTGAAGGATGTGGCTATGTTATGATATGAGGCTTGGGAGTGGTCCAGGGGATCTGATGCACCTCTAGCTATGTGGAAGGATTTTTCATAGGCTTTTCTGGATCACCATTTATCATTAGAGATTCAACAGGCCAGAATTGATAGGTTCTTAGCTCTCAGGCATAGCAATATAAGCGTGCGAGAATATAGTGTCAAATTTGATTCCTTGGCAAAGTATGCTCTAACTATTATGTCTACGATGCGAGATAAGGTACATTGGTTTGTGGCTGGTCCTTGGCCGTATTTGATTGGATATAGTAACATCTCTATACCAGGATATGGATATCTCCTGGATACAGGAATTTGATCAGAACTTAAATGACCATAAGAGCCAGCTCCAGGTTACTCAGGATATAGAGTGGTAGCAGCATAAGAGAGACAGATATGTTGGGTGCTATGGAGAGTCGCGGGTTGGTTTTAGACCACAATCTTCTAGGCGACTAACTAATCTTGCTAGTTGTGCTCTGCCTCAGTTTCAAGGGCCCATGTATGATCGGTATGCTAGTGTGGATCAGGTAAGATTTCGCAGGCACTTGTTTCTCACCCTTAGAGGAGCTCGAATCAGACGAGGCCATATTTTCCACCCTACCATAAGTGTGGTAAGATGCATCGTGGACCATGTTATCGAGGTTCAGGTGCATGTTATTGCTGTAGGTTTTTAGGCCATATGATGTGGGATTGCTCAAGGAGGGGCGAAGGTGGCAAGGGCCCAGTCAACTATGTCAGTAGTAGCTTCATCACTTATAGTTCATCCTTTAGGGAATGGTCCACAAGAACTAGTTAATCGAGGTAGAGGTAGAGGAGGAGCATGTAGTTTAGGAGGTACCCAAAACGACATTTATGCCTTAGCGGGCCGACAGGATCTGAAGTCGTTACCAGGCATTGTTATAGGTATATTGTCTGTCTCTTCACATGATGTTTATGAATTGATATATCTAGGATGTACTCTGTCATATGTCACTCCTTTTGTCAGTGATAAGTTTGGGATATATAAATAATCCATTTAGTGTATCTACGACAGTTAGTGAATTAGTTATTGCCAGGCGGGTCTATCGAGGTTGTACGATGGTAATTTTTAGATTTCATACCTCAGATAATCTAGTTGAGCTAGAAATGTTAAATTTTGATGTTATAATGGGTATGGATTGGCTAGAAGCATCTTGTCATGCCATGGTTCATTGTCACACTAAGGTTGTTAGATTTCAATTTTCGGGCGAGCTAGTCCTGGAATGGAAGGGTAACGTTGTCACCCTAAGGGTAGGTTTATTTCCTACCTTAAGGCGAGGAAGATGATCTCTAAGGGGTACATCTATCATCTAGTTTGAGTCAGAGATGTGGATGCAGAACCACCAACTATTCGGTCTATTCCAGTGGTTAGTGAATATCTAGACGTGTTATCGGAAGAACTCCTTGGCATTCCTCCAGAGAAGGGAGATTGATTTTGGTATTGATGTGCTTCCTGACACCTAACCGATATCTATCTCTCCTTACCAAATGTCTCATGTCGAGCTGAATGAATTGAAGTAGCAATTGAAGGATTTGCTGGAGAAAGGATTTATCAAGCCTAGAACTTCATCGTGGGGTGCACCCGTATTGTTCGTACATAAGAAAGACAGTTCTTTTAGGAAGGGAAATGATTACCGGCAGCTGAATAAGGCTACCATAAGGAATAAATATCCCTCCCCAGGATCGATGACCTATTTCATCAGTTGCAGGGTGACTCTTCATTCTTGCCTTCAACTTCCTTTCTTCATATCCTCAATGGTCATCTGCTTCTATTGCTTCAACTACTCTTGTTACTTCTCCTTGTCTTGTTATTATAGTCGACAATTTTCCCTCTACAGTAGCTCCAATTAGGAATAGAAGAAGGGGAGAAAGGCTTCACAGCCTTGGTTTTATGGTAAATAGAAATAACTATTCTTCTGTCAAAGGAAGTTTTTCAAAATTTGCTTCTTCTTCCAAATCTAGAACTTCTTCTACTTCTAAGTCTTCTTCCACTGGTAAAGCAATCATCGATAATGAACCCTTAGCCGAATTCTTAGCATCTGAGATTGTTCCTCAAGAATTTAACTTTGTTGCTGATTGTGTCGAATAGAACAATTGTTGATACCCAATGTTTCCCTCATATTTTCTCAAATAGTATATATACTTTCAAAACATTATTTTTGCTTCATTATTTGGCTTAAAAACCTATACGAGCATCTTCTATAATTTTCCATAATTTTTAGAGCTTTTAAATTAATTTTTCTGTATTTAAATTGCTTGAATAATTATTAATTATTCCTTCAAATTATTTTGCGATGAATCAATTACCTAAAATTATTATTTTTACATCTATAATATTTTCTTTAGGTATTTTACTCTATTTTTATAATTACATTAGTATTTTCGGTTGTTTGTATAATTTTGCAATAATAGCCTATCTTTACAATTGTATTGCATTTGTTATTTTATTCAAGGTCGGAATAATATATTACATTTTTATAATCTTCTAATATTATTTTAAAATATTAATTTTCATAAATGGCATTTTTATATTTATTTAATTGGTTTATTAAATTATTTTTCCTTAATTTCTATTTTTAGAACCTAGCCCAAAATTGGTATCAATTTCGGACCAGACAAGCCCAAACCTCTGGCCCAACCCCCCTAAGACCAATCCAAACAACCCTTTATCCCTAACCTAGTCCAATAACCCGCCGCAATCCCTTTTAATCCTGGTTGTTGATCTTAAGATATCAACGTCCTACGATGAACCTCCTCTTTTAATTACCCACCCCAACCCTAATCCTCACATTCCCTCTACCCAGCCGCCCTAAAACACTCTCCACTCCATTCTCTTTCATGAACCCTAGTCGTCACACCCCAGTTCCTCCCAGATTCCAACTTAGAGATGGAATCTACCTATGATATACTTACCTTATTGGTCTTTTCTCACTATTAGTCATCCATTTATGGTGTTACTTAGGTGCTTGCCTAAGTTTGGCAAGTGAGACCTTCTCAAATATTTGATTTTGGGCTTTATTTGGTCTATATACACTCAGTACCAGGCTATATGAGTCCGATTCAGTGAGATCTCTCACTATTTGCGTTCTCCCTCTTGAACTAGGGTTTACCCGATTTCTCTCATAAATTGATGCTGATTTGATATTGCATGTTTTCTTTCCATATTCTATGTTTGATTTATTTTGTTTTCTTGTTTGTTCGTTCAATTTTACTGGTATATAAACCCCTCCTTATTCCCATTTGAGGTAGACCCTTAATTGCTAGATTTCACTAAAAATTGAAGCTATTGTTCTGTTATTCCCTCATTCTCTTGTTGTGTACTTTGGTTTTTGGCCGGCTGAAAGCCAAAGCCACTGGGATTTGATTATTCAACCTTTTCTTGGTGCGAGTATTGCCCGGGGTTCCTTTGAAGCCCTTGGGAACTTTGACGCATTAAGATTCTGGGTTCTTGTGGAATTTTGTTCTTTGTTGTTGTCCCTTTAACTAGTAAGTCACTTGACATTTATAATTTTGTTCTTATGTGTCTATGATTTGCATATTCTTACTTCTGAAATTCATGGCTTAATGTGTTTCTGGGATGCTTTTGGGTGCAACTTTGTTAGCTTTACACTAGCTTTGAGCCTCTTTAGCATTTAATTTTACCTAATGCTGCTAGTTCTGAGATTATTTGAATAAATTGAACCCTCTTAAGTACGTTTAGCTAATGTATTCGGGGAAACTCATGTATGCAACTTTGTTAGTTTTGCACTTGCATTGAACCTTCTTAAGTTCATTAGTCTACTGTGTCAATAACTGAATGCCTACATTTGCTATTTGACATGAGCTTGCTTTCCCATTCTGTTCTGAATCTCTGTAATAATAGACTTGCCTATGTAATGTGTTCTAATCTATGTTAAGACCTTTTCTATCAATTATGATCTGCTCCCCTATTAGTGTGTCTCACAACATATCTCTATTTTGCTTAGTCCTATATCCTTAGTAACTGTTTGAAACCTTTAGAATGGTCATCATTGTTTGTGTTTCCATACTATGCTTGATACTTTTCTGCTTCATGATACAAGTTAACATGGTTGTCTTATGATATTGTGATAAAATCCCTAGCATAATTCAAACCTTTAAGCTTTAAACCTTTGAAGTTAGTGCCCTACTTAGACTTGTTTGATAATATGCACCTTCGTATGATAATCTTGTTAATCCTGCAAACTTGTTTCTCCCCTAACTCTTTCAATATGTTTCTACTAATGTGTTGTTTTGCTAAGTGTTGAACCTGCTTCTAAGTCTTATTGACCTTCTTGATTAGCTATTCTGTTTTCTCAACTTTGCTATGTATACTTTTTAAACTATAAGTGTATTTCCTCAACTTCTGCCCTATAACCATTGTCCACTCACTCTCATTTGTTACCTATACTATTCTGAACCTATCATTCTTGGCCGGCTAAAAGCCAAGGCCACCAAGACTCTTACTACTAACCTCCCTAGTGCGAGCACTGCTCGGGTCCATTTGACACCCTTGTGAACTTTGACACACTAAGATTTGGGGTCTTTTAGCCACTCTCTACTATTGAGACATGAGCTATCTCTGATACTCAATTCTTTCTTCCTACTGTCTCCTGAATATGTAAACTGGTTGGTTTAAGTGATTCAATGTCTGAGTAATATAGTGGATCTATGGTTGTGTGATTTGGCGTGAGTTATTCTATGGATTCTGGGTTGTGCCGATGAACATAGTTCCCTGTTGGAAACTTGGGTATGCCATGTGAGAGTTGTTGAAGTCCCAGGCAATGCTGGGTATTTCTTTTGGGCCTGCTGTGGGCAAACTGTTATTGTTTGTATAATCCTTTGTAATTACATTCATTCTTGGGCCCGTAATAGCTTTGTAATGAACAATTAGGGATGTTAGTGAAATTGAGGGAACATGTATACTCTAATATTTGTATGCAAGGGTAGAAAACATGCACATAAGATTCATGTGATTTACTTGTGATCTGACTTGTTGTATATGCCATATAAGCTTCCACTGGTAGAAATCATGCCTTTAGGAGACTCACACACTCACATAACTTGTCTACTATCAAAGCACGAGTTTGAATGCTATGTCTGCTATTATGTGTTACTAGAAAACCTGCCTATAGGAAACAAATACCACTGAACTTTCTTTCAATTCGCATAACTGCAACATATCCACTAGAAATCACGCCTGTAGGATTTTATTATTCCATTTGCTATTGTATCATTCTGTTAATCTGGAAAATATGCCTATAGGAGTTAAAAAATAATAAAAATTGGTTCTAATCGCCAACTTTTAGAAATCCTGCCTATAGGGTATAACTACTCAATCTAAAATGTTAATGTTGAATTTCTCAAACGCTGTTTACTGCTCATTTACGCCACTGTCAGAAAGCATAAGTAACTTTGGGCCTTTTTCCAATAGATTTCACTATCCGTTACTACGTAAATCACTTAGGCACAACATCTATAGGTTCAATAATTGGAAATCTATAATATCAATAATCAGCTTGCAACAACTGTATAATTATTTGGAAATCTTGTCTATGAGCAGCGCCTTGCATCTGAAACTACCTGTATGTTTAAAGTCAAAGCCACATAGAAATCATATCTATAGGGCTTAAGGTTCTTAATTCTGAAACTGTCTGACATGAAAACCTGTTTCGTGTGCATTTGTTACTTAAATGTGGAGGCTAACTTGAGCCATTAACTGCCCATATTTGAAGTCCAATTTATTTTTGTATGTCGCCTAGTTTTAACATTTTTAGCAGCCTAAGTAAGGTCTAGAATCACACAAATAGAGGTCCAATGACTCATAGACCATAGGTATAGGACGAGTAGTGCATGCATAGAGCACGACTTAGAATTGAATAGAGCGCTTTTAGGTAAACAACTTTAACATAGTAATCGGGTAGCAGAAGATGATAGTCTGTGCCCGCTGAATAATATGAATAACTCCCTACCTCAAGGGAATTGTGAAGTATTATTTATGTCGCATGGGGTGATCCTTTAGGCTAAAAAACTTAGGACCCCCCCTCCTTTATATGTTGATATTAGATCTAAATAGTTGTATCCCTATATTCGTACTAAGACCTGTACTAATTGGGTTATAATGAAATTATTTGACCTTTATATTCCCTTTGTTTATTTGATCACTTAGCCTAATTGTAATTCACATAATCTTTAGTTCGGTTGGGACCCATAGTTGTAGGCCTCGAAAAGTGCCTAACACCTTCTCTTTGAGGTAATTTGAGCCTTTACCCGATCTTTGGTGACGTTGACTAGTCAAACAGAGTTATTTGCATAATAGGTGCCCTAACGCACCTCAAAAACATTAGGTGGCGACTCTTCTTCTTCTAGTACTCTATCTCCCATCTATTGGAGTTGTCACGACGTCAAAACCTGCTTTCGCGAGAAAATGGGGCGCGACAGCATGGCGACTCTGCTGGGGATTTACACTTAGGCTCTTACTATATTGAACTTGGCTTATGTGGATTATTTTTGTTATAAAACGCACATTCCTTTTCATTTGTTTTTTTTTAAATTTTCTATTATATGCACACCCCTTCCCTATTCACCGTTATTCGTTTAAAACCGTTATAACATGCACACCCCTTCCCTTCTCCACCTTTATTTGTTTAAATTTGCTATTACATGCACATTCCTTCCCTATTCACCCTTATTTGCTATAACTGCTCTTCATTTGTTTAAAGACTGCTATATCATGCGTCTCCCATTCCTACTCCCTTGTTTGCTTTATTACATTCTCACATATATTCCCCGAACTAATTTCTTCATTTGTCTTTGTTTTATATATTTCATGTTTTACCATAATACTGTATTTACCGCTTTTTTACATATTTATCATGCAAATACTTGGCAATGTGTTATTATCTCTGCATAAAGCATGCTCCATATCATACTCCACTCGTTCCAATTATCAACATAGCGACACTTGATGAGTGTCCCCGCTCTTCCAAATTACCTTTTTAAATCGGAAAGGCTTATTTACGGTAGACTAGTCGATTAGCGGTGTAGTCGGCGGTCCTATGCTTTTCCCTCTTAAGTTGTCCACTTGAGAGTACCAGTCTAGACTGTTCTAGAAACATTACTCCAATATCAAATGTACATGCATCATGTTTAACCTAGTACGGGTTAGAACATTATTAACATTATAACCCGCTAAGATAAGCCTTGTCCAATGTCCGACGGGATTTCCACAATCCCAATGGACACCATCATGTTATATGCATTACTTGGAGGAAATATGCTAATATGTTGATCATTATTATGTAAATAGTCGAATCTGGAGGGGGAAAGGGCTAACCTTTTTTGTTTGCAAAAAATGAAGCACGAAGTCCCTAGGTTCGGCATGATCCAAAATATCCCACCTCTACGGCTTGATTGTTGGAAAAATCTCGCGCCTAAAGACAAGAATTATGTGAGAAGGGTCCTTGGTAATTTACAGTCCTTGCTAGACATCCGACCGAATAGAGCATTGATTGAGGCTGCCACTATGTTTTGGGATGAGAAAAGGGTCGTCTTCAACTTTGATGACATAGAAATGACTCCTCTCCTAGAAGAAATAGGAGGCTTCGCTAAGATGCCATGGGATAGTCCAGGGTTATTAGTGCCAGAGAATTGCACCCCATTGCCGTTTTCTAAAATGTTAGGTTTCAAGAAAAATGATGAGTTGCTTTGTTTGAAGAAGTCATACATCCCATTTGAATTCCTTTATAAGCGTTATGGGCATAACAAATCATATCACCTTCATCATGATGAACTTACCATTACTTCATCAGGTTGGACTCACCGTCGATTTTATGTGTTCATTGTCTACTTCTTGGGGTTGTTGATATTTCCGATGAAAGGGGGAAGGATCCACACTCGTCTTGCCATGGTCACCAGGACCCTGATGGAAGGCATCGAGGGACAAACCTATACTATTGTCCCCATGATCTTGGCTAAAATGTATCGTGCTCTAGATCGGTGAAAGCAGGGATTCGAGCACTTCGAAGGCTGTAATCTATTATTGTAAGTTTGGTTGTTGGAACATTTTCAGAGAGAAGAATATTGCCAAGAGCTTCTGCGACGACCATTGAACGACTACATAGCATACCATCACCCAAAGAAAATGACATTTATCCCAGGCATGTTTGCACAACCTGGAATCAGAAGGTTATTATGGAAAAGGACACTATTGAGCCAGACAGGTATCCCATCATGGTTAGTGGACGATATAGCAGGAGACGTCAAACAGACAATTAGTCTAAAAAACAGGATCATAGATGACGTTGCTGAAGCACATATCAAGTACAAGAGGTTATGCAAGAGGGTCTTCGAGTCTGAAGCTAGGCATCTGGAACAACACAAAGTGGATATGGAAGCAATCAATGAATGGAGGGAAATTGCCACTAAATCAATAGAGAGATTGGAATATTTGGAGCAAGGGTTGATGGAGCTTGAGAGAAAGATGAGGAAGAGGCTTTCATATTGTCAAAACACGGATGGCAATGAAGGAGGGCATCTAGCAATTAAGGCTTACCTATTGTTGGATATGCACAACCTGGGGAACCTGATTGATAGAGTCAAGAGAGGCTTACCTATTGTTGGATATGCACAACCTGGGGAACCTGATTGATGGAGTCAAGAGAGACAAGCATGGGGAAGGTCCTTCTAGGACCAAGTAGATTAGGAAATGATGTTTTTTACTGCTTTCTAGCTTAGTTTTATATTTCAATTGTAATAAGGCAAATTCCATTAGTAACTTTCTTATTATTGTCGTTTTAGTAAGGATTTAATTCATTTTTGCATTAATGAAATGCCACAATTATTGGCATCAATTTTATCCAAGTCTATGTGTTGCTTAGGCCTACCTTGGGCGCAACGAAGTCTCCCAAATTAGGATGCAAATTTATTGCATGATTCTGCAAAGCATGTTCAATATTGCAAGCATTCTTTTAATATCCCTTACTGACTTGGTTACCTTTTGTTTATTTTTCTTTCTTTTGATTATTCCCATTCACCAAGGTTAGTTTGTGCATACTCTCATCATCCGCATATCACACTAGATCCAGAGGTCCTCCACCTCCTCCTCCACCAAGTTATCCTAAAGGCAGAAGCAAAGGGAAAGGAAAAATGGACGATTTAAGCGCTATTAGAAAAGACAATGCAGAAAATGTTGAAACTTCAGATGGTCGAAGTACTCCAGCACAGAACGAATTGGTCCTATGCCTGGAATAGAAAATACGGGAGCTACAAGGAGAACTTGAGCAGGTTTGGAACTTGGCAAACCTTTCCCTCACCTTAAATGTCCCTGATATCAACCAACAAAACCCAAACGCCCAAAACCCGGCACCTCCCCAAAACACACAGAACCAAAATCCACCGCCAAACCCTCATGCACAACATCAATACACCACACCTCCTCAGAACCATAACCCTCCACCGGTACCTACTCCTTAACAATACCATCACCATCCAACTCAATATCCACAAAACACCACTTACCACACTTCTCAAAATGCACCGCAACCTACTCTTGATCCCCAAAACTCAACCAATGACCACCATTATGCCCAGATTCCCAGAGTCCACCAAAGAAATCCTATATATGTGGAAACGTTACCCCACACCCCACAACAAACCCTATACTTACCGAAATCCACCAAGAAGGACCTACTCATCAAGAACATGGCGGAAGAACTCAAGAAGCTCACTGGAAGAGTTTAGATTGTCGAAGGTGGTAAGGGTATTGAAGGTTTGAATTATGAGGACTTGTGCATTCAACCAGATGTGGAACTGCCGGAGCGTTACAAACCTCCCAAATTCGAAATGTTCGACGGAACTGGTGATCTTAAAGTGCATCTAAGAACATATTGTGACAAACTTGTAGGAGTTGGCAAAGATGAACGAATATATATGAAGTTGTTCATGAGAAGCCTCACAAGAGATGCTTTGTCTTGGTACATCGGTCAAAACCCGAATAAGTGGGTTAATTAGGTGAGCATGTCGTCAAATTTTATGGACATATTCTGGTTCAACACAAAAAATGCACTGGATGTTTTCTACATTCAAAATCTCAAGAAGAAACCAACTGAAACTTTCAGTGAATATGCTACTCGGTGGAGATCTAAAGTTGCAAAGGTAAGGCCAACGCAAAAATGAATAAGTTCTTCGTCAGAGCTCAAGAGCCGCAATACTATGAAAGGCAGATGGTTATTGAAAACTATAAATTCTCTGACTTCATCAAGCTGGGAGAAAGAATAGAAGAATGGATCAAGAGTGGAATAATGACAATATTCGAAGCGCTCCAAGCCACGAATAAAGCTTTGTAGTTAGAAGGTATCTCTAAGAAGAAAGAAGTGGGTGCTGTTATGGTAGCCCAATGTCCCAAATCTCCTCTCATGTACCAAACACCTCCACCCACATACCATCATTCACCCCCAAATACCAACAACCTGCTACCACCTACCACCCTTATAACACCCAACCCGCATATTACCACTCACCACCACCATCCCACCAAAATTACCAAAAACCAAGACCAAATTTCGATCGCAGATCACCCAGACAATACACTCCAATTGCTGAACCCATAGACCAACTGTACGAGAGACTGAAGGATGTTGGTTATGTCACTCCCATTCCCACTATTGCTATGGAAAACTCTTCTCTGTGGATTAACCTAAACAAGATATGTGCCTATAAGTCATGCATGAAGGGCCATATCATTGATGGGTGTTACACTCTCAAGGACAAGATCCAGAGATTAATCGACACTGAAGTCATACAGGCAAAATAGGCTACACCCAATGTTTGTAACATTCATCTCCCGGATCATAGAGGTAAGGGGGTAAATGTGATAGAGACCGATGCAGAATGTGATCTAGAAGGGTCAATTAGACTCATTCGGGAGGAGGATTATCCTAAAACATCTTCAGTCACCCTCACGCCCATTGTGGTACAAACCCAGGCACCATTGGAAGTCAAAGTAACTACACCAGCACCATTTGAAATTGAGGTAACCACACCCTTCACCATGATGGTAGCACCCACGCCATCTTATAAGTCTGATGCTATACCATGGGATTACGTTGTAGACACAAAAAGGAAAGGAAAAGCAAAAATGGAAGAAACAGGTGAAGCACAAGGCATCACTAGAACTGACAGGGTTTATACACTTGAAAACTTGGGAGGAATAAGCAAAGAAGCTGCATCCAAGCCGCCTGTCATTGTGACCGGCCTTGATGACCTTTGGAGAAAAGTGCGAGCGAGAGAATACTCTGTGGTTGCCCATTTGAACAAAACTCCTGCTCAGATATCCATTTCATCATTGCTGCAAAACTCCGAGACACATAGGAGTGCCCTGATAAAGGTGTTGAGTGAAGCCTATATACCCACCAACATCACTAGTGGGGAAATGGCCAACAAGGTCGGGCAGGTATTGGAAAGCCACAAAATTATTTTTCATGAAGATGAGCTGCCACTGGAAGGACAAGTCACAACATGGCACTACATATCATAGTGCAATTTGAGGACAAATTCATCGTCAGGTTCCTAATAGATAGGGGTTCGAGTCTTAGCATATGTCCACTGACTACTCTGAAGAGGCTGGATAAAGGCCTGCATGAGATATGAGAAGGAAGCATGAATGTGAAGGCGTTTGATGGGTCTCAAAGAGCCACAATTGAGGAAATCAACCTCAACCTACAGATGGCCCCAACCTGGTTTGATGTTGAGTTTCAAGTATTAGATATATCTGCTATGTACAATCTATTGTTGGGACGACCTTGGATATATGCCGCTAGGGCCGTAGCTTCAACTCTACATCAGGTTGTGAAGTTTGAATGGAACCATCAGGAGGTGATCATCGAAGGAGATGAGAGTAATCCCATCTATACCAATCAGACTGTTCTAGTCATCGAGAACAGGGGGAAGCTGGATAGAGAAACATACCATCGCATTGAGCGCGTCAATGCCATTGAAAAGGACAAATGGTGGAGCAACAAAATAGAAAGCAAACTGCTATGGACAAGGTATGAACCTGGCAAGGGTCTCGATAAGAATCTCCAAGGGATCACCAAACCTGTACAGTCGAAGCGTCATAGTACAACTTTTGGGCTCGGGTACGAATACACTTGGTAAGAGTACCAGGATTGGCCGCTGCCATGGTGTGGTCCTTATTATCCGCTGGAACAACTAGTACCACATTTTCACCAGACATTCCATCAAGCTGACATGATGTGGGGGTCTGAAGAAGATGAAGCCTTAGCTGGCATAAAGAAGCTGTTTCTGGATGATGAAGACATGAATTGCAGTTCGATAATTGAGAAGGAGGAGGAGGAGGAAGATCTTACCATTCAGATCATCGAAAAGGGAGCTTTTCTCTAGAACTGGATTGCTGTACCATCTCGATCCCGTCGAGTTCCTGGGTAGCCTAGCAATTAGCATCAATTATTTTTAAAGCAATTTTATGAGCATCTAAGACATTTTCAATATTTTGTTTTGAACATTTTTTGTTTTGAAATAATTGCTCGAGTCATCGAGCCGTACTTCTTTGACATTTTCAAGATTTATTTAATGCATTGCTATTTTAGTATTTATTATTATTCTTTACATTTTCTCTCTACAACATTATTATTACCTATTGTACACGGTTAAAATCGGAGAGTCCGATTTTATGATCAGTATGACAGTTTACAACCCATCCTTAGAAGCCTCGAAACGCAGCTCGAGGTTTGACCCTGAGGGCTCCCAATGCTCGACCTCGGGGCAGTGCAAATCAGTGACTATCTTAGACAAGCGGTCCCAAAAGGCACGAGGCTAAAGCTGACCAGGTCTACAAGAATAGTACAAGTCCATACCGTGACATTAAATAACTGTACCAGCTTCATATTTTTGTAATAAATGCATATGTACTATGTTGGGAATCCCCCTCTAAATAAAGGGGACCCTTGTTATTTCTTAAACGGATGATATTCAATACAAGAACAAGAATATTCTTTGCTCTCTAACATAAACATTCCCCATTACCTTTCCTTTGATTTATTGCTTACATTTATTGTGTTTTATTGATTGTTCTTCATTTATTACTCATCATCTGGTCGTAAAGAGCCATTATTGAGGCCCTTGAAACTGTTATTCCTTCATTGATCATCCCAGTCAAGCTCATTAGATTGACCTCGAGGCCCAGTGTAGGCCAGCTCAAGGCCCTGATTCTCGGCCATTCGGTTTGAATAGCATACGACCTTCAAGCTCTTATCTCATTTTCTTAACTCACACTTAGCATCTATTTCCTAAAAACCAATATAAAAATAAATCACATATTTTTAAAACCACAAAATCAAATCTAATTGTAATTACCATTTTTAAGGTAAACAGTTTGGCACCCACCGTGGGGCTAAAAATAATAGTGATTGTTTTTGTGCTGGTTTATTGAAAACACAAGTTATTCTTTACACTTTTTCTTGCTCAAGAATCTTTGATTTCAGGTCAAAATGTCTAACTCAGTAAATGCACATGAAAACAACGGTCCTGAGGACCATGGAGAGAATGGTGTAGCTGTTCTAGGCGTCGATGTACCACTGCGAAACCCTGAGGATGCACCAGAGCCAATCCCCATGGATGTGGTTTCATGCAATGCCCAACACTTCGATATAATCTCCCAGACTAACGGGAGTATACGCCAAGAATACCAATAAGAAGCTCAAAAAATCCCAGCTCGGGAGGAAAAAAAGGTTAGCCTTCATGTCATTTTTAGATGTTGCAGGCACAACAGCTGGCGATTGTTCAACTGCAAAGCCACCAAAAAACTCTAAGCACAACAACACCGGAAATGGCTCCTCAAGCCGAACAGGTACCGGAAAGATCGAGCAACAATAGGTCAGCAGCCAACCCCGCTATTGTGAAGATGCTCGAGGACCTCACAAAGTGGAATGAATCAGGCGAAAAGAAGATAGAAGCTAATGATAAAAAGGTGGAGACCTACAATTCAAGTGTTGATCAAATCTCGGGCGCACCCTCGATCCTAAAGGGTGTTGATTCCAAGAAATTCGTACAAAAGCCATTCCCATTAAGTGCGGATCCGAAGCCCATCCCGAAGAAATTCAGAATGCCCGATCTCCCAAAGTACAACGGAACCTCGGATCCCAATGAGCACGTCACTGCTTACACTTATGACGTAAAGGGAAATGACCTGAAGGACGACGAAATTGAATCCGTCCTGTTGAAGAAATTCAAGGAAACACTTTCAAAAGGGGCCATGATATGGTATCACAACCTATCCCTGAATTCGATAGACTCATTCACCATGCTGGCATATTTTTTTATAAAGGAACATGCCGGTGCCATCAAGGTTGATACGAGGAAGTCTGATGTCTTCAAAATCAAATAGAGAGAAAATGAGATGTTGCGAGAGTTTGTATCTCGCTTTCAAATGGAGCGAATGGAGTTACCACCAGTCTCCAATAACTGGGCAGTGCAGGCCTTCACCCAAGGTTTGAATGAATGAAGCTCGGTAGCTTCGAAGCAGCTAAAGCAGAACTTGGTTGAATATCCCGCCGCAACTTGGGCGGATGTCCACAACTGGTATCAATTAAAGATTAGGGTTGAGGACAACCAACTGGGAGCCCCCTCGGGCTCAGTATATCCTAGAAGGCTTCTGTAAAAGGAGCCAAAGCCGAACAAGGAAAAGTACCAACCATATACTGAAGGTCGAAGAAACGCCCCAAGGCGTAACATACCCCGAAATGACCGAAGGGCAGATCGAGGTCAGAATCCTCGGGGACTCGTGCGCAGAGCCGGATTTGAGAGATACACAGGGCCAACGGAGGCACCCCGGTTATCTGAGTATAACTTCAATGTCGATGTTTCGGACATCGTATCAGCTATAGGTAAAATTAAAGACACCAAGTGGCCAAAACCCATACTATTAGACATGTCGCAAAGGAATCCTAACCTGATGTGTGAATTTTATGGCACACAAGGTCATAGGACCGAAGATTGCAGACAGCTCCGAGAAGAAGTATCCCAACTACTTAACAAAGGGCACCTCTGAGATATCCTCAACGACCGAGCCAAAAATCAATTGGGGAAAGAGAGGCGAACATGAAAAATGAAACAGAAGAACCACAACATGTCATCCACATGATTGTTGGGGGAGTCGACATCCCACAGGAAAACTGAACTCAAGGTTACATACCCGAGGACACTCTCACATTCAGCGATGAGAACATTGAGACCATGTCTCAACCTCATAACGACGCATTGGTAATTTCTTTTCTTGTGAATACATTTCAAATTAGACGTGTACTTGTGGATCCAGGTAGCTCGACCAACATTATCAGGTCTAGGGTAGTGGAGCAGCTCAGACTGCTCAGCTAGATCATGCCTGCCTCTCGAGTCCTCAATGGATTCAACATGGCGAGCGAGACAATAAAAGGGGAAATCACCCTCCTGGTCAACGTGGCCGGCATAACCCAAAATGTCAAGTTTCATATCATCGAAGAAGACATGAGATACAGTGCCTTGCTTGGAAGGCCATGGATACACTGCATGAGAGCAGTGCCATTAACCCTTCATCAAATTATGAAGTTTCCAACAAAGGACAGAATAAATACTGTATACGAGGAGCAACATGCAGCGAGAGGGATGTTCGCGGTGCACGATGTGGCACCGACATCAACACCTTCAACATTGAATAAGTCAAAGGATAAGCAAATAGTGAAGTAGCAAGTGCAAGCTACATTCTCGCCCGCATCCGAGTAAATAAGTGAAGGACCATACTGCGTCCCCGGAGGAAGCTGTTGAAGCGCATCGAGGCTCGAGTGCCATCATAACTAAGGTATAACTGTCTCCCTTTTAATTTACATCTTACACTAACCTTTGTGCAGGTGTCCGGTTAAGAAAAATCAAAGCACCTTCCAGCTTGAAGACCTTAGGTTTTAAAGCATGTGTTGCACTCTTTTCCTTCTATAGGGTCTCTTCTCGACCCCAAAGAATTTTGGTGTCAGGACCTTCAAAATTTCCAGAGGGTTCACTAGCACGGACTGTACCATGTCCAACTTGAGGCTCGGGGATTGCGCCCAAACTTTCCTCGAGGGTCTCTTCAGCACGAGTTTGGTCCACATTGGCTACCCTCGACTCGTCGGCTTTCCGACCAACATCTTGTGGAGCTTTAGCACTCTGTCTTACCCTTTGTACCAAAGATAGATCATCATCATCATCCTCACAAAGACTTTCCACAGCATTCGAATTCAAGACCGTGGCATCGATCTTAGTTGGAGGCTCGGTCAATGCCTCCTTCTTCCTCTTCTTGCCCTTGCTGGGTTTCGAGGCTTGTACTCCACCAGGAGGAGGTGGTCTCATCAATACAACTTCCCCGAGGCCTGCACAAGCATGACGTATTAAACTCACCGCCACAAAGAATACTCATAAGGAACTTGGTAATGACGATAACGAAAAGCATACTGTGGTTCTTGGCCTGCCATCGCGTTTTGGCCAAATCTCGCCAAACACACTCACTATATAGAAAAGTAGAGTCTAACTGTTTGATCCATCCTGGGAGGTCCTGAACCATTCCAGGGTACCAAAAGGTGGCTGCATAATCAAGAAAAAATTGTTTCAGGAGGGGAAGAAGGGGCAATAAAATGTGCTCAAGGTCGGAACACTTACGCTTCATGTTCCATTCCTACGGGAATGGCTTCCTATCAGCAGGAATAATGTCCGAGGTTCATACTCTGACAAACTAACTCATCCATCCCCGGTCAATGTCCTCATCGATGCTCGCAAAGAATGTCTTGGCAGTTCGAGGATGAAACTTGATTAGACCTGGAAGAGACGGGGCTGTACAATCTAACAAAGTGATTAAGGGTGAAGGTCATTCTCTCGACTCGGTTGGAGAAATATTTGAGCATATAAACAATCCTACAGAAAGAAGGATAGATCAGATCGAGTGTCAATCAATATTCACGACAAAAGTCAAGAATCACCGGATCTATCAACGGGGATGAAGGATCTACGAGGCCTAGAGTGAAGGGGTATGTGTATAGGCTGAGAAAGCCAGCTTTGTGTTCTACTATGCCTTCCTCAGCTTTGGGGATCTCTACTTGCACTGCCTCCCCCTATCTATAGTCTATCTTTACCCCCTTCGTGTCGGTTACCACACTGATGTACCGAGACACGGTCTCGCATCGACCTGGTGTAGAAGGGGGGTTTTCTATGGTAAAATCGGAGACCATATTGTAATGGCCAGGGGTATATTGCTCGATACTTGGAGGTATTTTTGGTGTGCCCTTGGATGGGCGTGATGAGGAAGCGGTACCCTCTTTCTGAGGTACCGTTTTTGAAGCTTTTCCATGATTATAACTTGGTTTCGAAGAAAGAAGATGAAGAAACAAGCACGGAAAGAAGATAGATACAGGAAGTTGTCAACTTAGCTCTAAAAACTTGAAGATATTGTAAAAGTGTGGGTGGCAAACAATTGAGGTATTTATAGAAGCCGTTTGGGCAACGTATGAGAAGCAGAAGAGTCGAATCAATAGCGGTTCGTAGGCTTCTCGATAATTGTGTTAACAACAACCTCTATGCAGTCTTGGAGTCATGGCATTTAATGCTCTGATGGGCTGACGTTATAATGGAAGTATCGAAGAGGCAAAAGTTCAAGACCATTTCTTATCATTTCCCTCTAAGAAATGCGGGGACTATTTGTATACGACTGAAATCGAAGAGTCCGATTTTGTGATCAGTATGGAAATTCACAACCCGTCCTCAAAAGCCTCTAAATGTAGCTCGAGGTTTGAACCAGAGGACTCCCAATGCATGACCTCGGGGCAGTGCAAATCGGTGATTATCTTAGACAAGCGGGAAATTCCCGAATGGCACATGGCTAAAGCTGACCAGGTCTACAAGAATAGTACAAGTCCATACCGTAACATTAAATAGTTGTACCAGCTTCATATCTTTGCAATAAATGCATATGTACTATGTTTGGATTCCCCCTCCTATATAAAGGGGACCTTTGTTATTTCTTCCACGGATGATATTCAATACAAGAACAAGAACATTCTCTGCTCTCTAACTTGAACATTTTCCATTGTCTTTCCTTTGATTTATTGCTTACATTTATTGTGTTTCATTGATTGTTCTTCATTCATTACTCATCATTGGTTATAAAAGTGCCATTATTGAGGCCCTTGAAACTTTTATTCCTTCATCGATCATCCCAATCAAGCTCATTAGCTTGACCTGGAGGCCCAGTGTAGGCCAGCTCGAGGCCCCAATTTTCGTCCATTCGGTTTGCATAACATACTATCTTCAAGCTCTTATATCATTTTCTTAACTCACACTTAGCATCTATTGCCTAACAACTAGCATAAAAATAAATCACATATTTTTAGAACAAAAAAATCAAATCTAATTTTAATTACCATTTTTAAGGTAAACACCTATCCCGATGAACCTACGACTATGACATGTAATGAGACAACACAACAAAAGGATAGTGATTCAGAGGATCTGGAAGACGATATAATACCTGAGGAAATTGTCAGAGAAGTGGAAAATTTTGAAAATAAGCCTAAGTCTAATCTTGATGAGATTGAAACTATTAACTCAGGGGATTCCGAAACAGTCAAGGAAACACGCATAAACATTCACCTATAGACCTCAAAGAAGGAAGAGTATGTCTGGTTCCTAAAAGTTTATGAACATATTTTTGCATGGTCCTACGATGATATGACTGGTTTGAGTGCATCCGTAGTGGCTTACAAGCCACCTACTGATCCCATGTGTCCACATGTAAAATAGAAGCTCAGAAAGTTCAAGCCAGATACGAGTTTGAAGATAAAAGAGGAAGTCACGAAGCAAATCAAAGCCAAGGTTCTCAGAGTGGTTGAGTATCCGACTTGGTTGGCCAACATCATGCCGATCCTGAAGAAATAAGGGAAAGTCAGAGTGTGTGTTGACTATCAGGATTTAAACAGAGCGAGTCCCAAAGATGATTTCCCATTGACCAATATACACATACTGATCGACAACTGTGCCAAGCATGAACTCTAGCCCTTTGTGGATTGCTTCGCGGGGTATCATCAGATCTCGATGTATGAGGATGATGTCGAAAAAACAGCCTATATCACTCCGTGGGGGATGTACTGCTATAAAATGATGCCGTTTGGTTTGAAATACTGGAGCCACTTACATGAGAGCCATGACAACCATTTTGCAAGACATGATACACAAGAAAATAGAGGTGTACATGGATGACATTATCATCAAATCCATAAGAAGCACAGATCATATAGCAGACTTAAGAAAATTCTTTGATCGGCTTCGAAGGTACAATCTAAAATTGAATCTTGCAAGGTGTTCCTTCAGAGTTCCCGTCGAAAAATTGCTAGGATTCATCGTTAGTCGCTGAGGGATTGAATTGGACCCGTCAAAAGTCAAAGCTTTCCAGGACTTGCCACTTCCGAAGAACAAGAAGGATTTGATGAGTTTTTTTAGGGCGTCTCAACTACATCAGCCGTTTCATAGCACAATCAACCGTGATCTGTGAGACGATTTTCAAAATGATGAAGAAAGATGCTGCAACAAGCTGGACTAGAGAATTCCAGAAAGCCTTCGACAAAATCAAGGAGTATTTATCTAAACCACCTATTTTGGTCCAACCGGAACCGGGGAGACCTTTGTTGCTTTATTTGTCCGTACTAGATGGGGATTTTGGTTGTGTTTTGGAACAATATGATGAGACTGGAAGAAAGGATCATGCCATATATTATCTGAGTAAGAAATTCACACCCTACGAAGCCCGGTACTCTTTGCTGGAGTGCACTTGCTGCGCTTTGACATGGATTGCTCAGGAGCTGATACATTACTTGTGTGCATACACCGCATACCTCATATCAAGGATGAATCTGCTGAAATACATCTTTCAGAAACCCATGCCTATGGGAAAGTCAGCAAAATACTACTGAGTGAGTTCGACATCATCTATGTAACTCAGAAGGCGATCAAAGGGAAAGCATTGGCAGATCATTTGGCAGAAAATCCTGTAGACGGAGAATACGAACCATTGAAAATGTATTTTCCCGATGAAGTGGTATCATTCGTAGGAGAAGATATCACTAAAGCATATGATAGTTTCAAAATGTTCTTTGACAGGGCTGCAAACTTCAAAGGAGTGGGTACCTGTTACACCCCATATTTTCGTATGTGAGAGTAAGTTGTAGGTCAATTGATGTAAGCTCACAAATGAGATCATCTTTAAAAGTAAATAAAGTAAGTTAATAATATTAACTTGGAGGTTACAAATATTTAAGATCATGAACTGCAAGTCCCAAGAGGGTTGGAAGGCTTAGAAGCTAAACCAATTGAAGAAAATAAGTTTCGTCGAGAGCCGACAAGTTAGGAATGTTATAACATTTACTTTTGGGGTGAGACTAGGGTTCTCAAAATGATAAGGAGGTTATGTTATGAGTTAGTTTTGTCTTATGATAGTCGTTTGTTATGTTTTGAAGTCAAGTGGGTTGTGGAACAAAAGTTGGCAAAGATCATCACAAGTTACTTTCATAAATATGCTTTAATTTAGGTCAAATGTAGCTGAGATTTTATCTCAATATACTTGGAATTAGGTGATGATCTACCTAAAAAATGAAGATTTACGAGTCTATTTTCTAACTCATTAAACCGTTCATCGGTACGACATAGGAGTAGAGATATATTCGCAGTTTCGCTAGACTACGCAGACTGCATAGGTGACAAGTAGGTGTGTCACTAAAGCTTTTTGAGTAATATATTTTGTGTGTTATATAAGGTCTCTTTGGGACATATTATATACCAATGTAAAGGTCATGGAATGTTGTTTCTAATTCTCTTAGCCTTTCATTCATACGATATTCAAATAAAAAGATATAAGCGTCTGAAGAAAAGCCAATAATAGGGTGCCAAGCTAGCACCTCTTTGACTTTCAAAAATGGATATATATAGGACTTATGTCGTCTATTTCTTCACTTTTCCACATACCACGACCAGAATAAGACCCCTAAACTTATCCTCAATCTCTCCATAAGGTTTTCCAAGAATATTAACATCCCAGGTACAAAATCAAGAAGCGATAACACTAGAACGTTCCCTGCGACGTAAATATCAATTGTCGCCTTTCTTTTCCTTTGTAGTACGAGTTTTGGAAGGTACTTTATAGTTAAAAAATCGTATACTTTATGTATTTAAGCTTTAAATATAAAGGAAGGTTGATAAATTCTTTTCCTAATAGTTAGAACTCACGGGACGGTGATCAGAAGCCGTGAGTTCGAGTTATTCAACTTGTAGTGGACTATATTGTGGGCTGTTTCGTGTTTCTTTTTGGCTATCTATTTTTCTGATGTTTTATAGAACTTTGGAGGATAAAGGTGTGGAGTAAAACAATATAATTATGGAATGGTGGGCTGGTCATTCGTCATTATATTTTTAGGTTGTTTGACACTACTTTTATTGCCGTTTTATGTATGAATTGATTAGGGTGTGTGGGCTGTTTTGTGATATATTCTGATGGAGATAAGGTTGGAAAATGATGCGTACATGTTTTTATTGTTGTGTTATTGGTCTTGTTGGTATATGGCGTTGGAGGAGGGCCTTATTACCGGGGAGATGCTGCCCAAATTTACGTAAACGAGCTACTAAGTGAAGTTGCGAACTTAGCCTTTACTCAGCACTGATTTTGAATCTTCTTATGTGTGGTAGATTGAGTTGAGTTGCTTGAAGAATTTCTTGGAAGGTATTAAGGACTTAACAGGGTTAAGGTATGTTAAGGCTAAACCTTTCTTTCATTTTGGCATGATCCAGTAACTAAATGTGTTTGATAACGAAACACAAAGAGAATTTCACATTCCTGAATTTATGTACATTTTTCTAGTCTGATAAGTTACAACATTATCCCTTATCAGGACTTCATATTCAGTTTAGTTTTGTCTTCTATCAGCCAAGAGAGCAGAGAGTCTATATATATACTGTATTATTGGTCGTTTGGTATGAGATATAAGAAGGTATAGTGCTAGTATAAAAAATTAATACCACCTTAATACTTCGTTTGGTTAGCAAACCAGGTATAAATTATCCCAGAATTAAAATTAACACCGGGATAACTTATACCTAATAGAGGGTGGGGTAATTAGCACCAGTATAACTTAAAAATTCTTCTTACAAATTATGCAATTGTCATATTTAATGCAACATACCAAACAATGGATAAAAAATAATCCCAGCATAACTAATCCCAACATAATTTATCCCAACATAACTTATACCAATATAACTTATCCCAGCATAAGCCGTATTCAAACCAAACGACCCCTTACAGTATTTTCACCACCATCGAGCTATAATCGATGGGCATGACCCTATTGGGCAACCTTTGATCAGATGGTGAGTTATATACCGAGCCTACTGTGGCAGAGCGCCTATGAGCGAGCTCAGAATGGCCGAGATACAAAGCCTAGTATGGCCGAATGCCTATGAGCGAGCCTACTACGGGCAAAGCAGTTATGCATATCAAGCTTTATAAGGCCGAAATGCTATTTTACTTACTATATTAAGTGAGTTGAGTCAATGTCAATAGGTAAGCATATCTTCAGATTATCTTTGACTCATAGTTACTTTCCATTATTATATTATCAGTTCAGTTTCAACTTTCAGTTATTCTGTTGCCTTACATACTTGGTACATTATTTCGTACTGACGTCCCTTTTGCTGGGGACGCTGCATTTCATGCCTGCTGGTCCTCATTGATAGTTGGACACACCCTCTCAGCAGATAGAGTCAAACATCAGCTTGGTTGGTAAGCTCCACTTCCTTGGAGTTACTAGGTCTAGACCTTGGAGTCCATTTTATATATACAGGTTTGATGGGTAGGTCGAGGCCCTGTTTCGACCATGGTACAATTTAGTTATCTCTAGAGGCTTGTAGATAAGTCCTGTATAGTTTGTATATCAGTAGATGTTCATGCTAGAGTTCACAATCACAAAATGGTACGCTCGGGCCGAGTATGGAACCGAGTGCCGGCCATGACTTTTCTTTTTAGGGAATGACAGTATCGGAGCTGTCTTAGTATCAAAACCCATCCAACACTATTCGGTATCTGTAAAAATCAGATTTCCATGTACCAACAATATGGCAGAATATGAGGCTTGCATCTTGGGACTCAGGTTGGCCATTGACATGAATGTTCAGGAGTTGTAGGTAATTGGAGATTCCAATCTTTTGTTGCATTAGGTTTTAGGAGAATGGTCTACAAAGAATACCAAGATATTGCCATATCTGAACTCTGTACAAGAGCTAGCCAAGAGGTCCGCGAAGATAGAGTTCAAACATGTTCTGAGGGTTCAGAACGTGTTCGCAGATGCATTGGCCACTTTATCTTCCATGATAAAACACCCAGACAAGAACTTCATCGATCATATCCCAATAGGAATTTATAAGCAACCAGCTTAGTGTGCTCATGTTGAAGAAGAAAATGATGGAAATCCATAGTTCCATGACATCAAGGAATACTTATCAATGGGAGAGTATCTGGAATACGCAACTCATACTCAAAAGCACACACTCCGAAGGTTAGCCAATCATTTCTTTCAAAGCGGGGGAATTCGATATAGAAAGACTCCAGACCTAGGATTATTATAGTGTGTCGACGCCAAGGAACCATCCAGATTGCTCGAGGAAATACATGCCGGAACCTACGGACCGCACATGAATGGCTTTGTCTTGGCCAAGAAAATAATAAGAGAAGGATATTTATGGATGACTATAGAAATAGATTGCATAAAGTATGTCCAGAAGTGTTACCAATGCCAGATACATGCTGATATGATACGAGTGCCACCCAATGGACTCAATGAAACAAGTGCACCCTGCCCTTTCTCCGCTTGGGGCGTGGATGTCATCGGTCCAATTGAACCCGCTGGTTCAAATGGGCATAGGTTCATTTTAATGGCCATAGACTATTTCACAAAATGGGTCGAGGTTGCATCTTACGAAGTTGTAACTAAGAAGGTCATCACTAATTGTGTTCAGGATCACATTGTTTGTCGGTTCGGAGTACCAGAGTTAATCATCACTGACAATGCCGCCAATCTCAACAGTGATCTAATGAAGGCCATGTGTGAAACTTTCAATATCAAGAATTAGAATTCCATAGAATACAGGCCGCAAATGAATAGATCTGTAGAAACCGCCAGCAAAATCATCAAGGAGATAATGAGGAAAATGGTGGATAATTACAATCAATGGCATGAGAAGTTGCCATTTGCTCTGCTCGGGTATCGTACCACAGTTCGCACATCAACTGGGGCAACTCCTTACCTGCTGGTCTATGGTACTAAAGTTGTTATTCCCGCCGAAGTGGAAATTCCTTCTCTAAGAATCATACAAGAAGCTAAGCTCAGTGATGCAGAATGGGTACAGAGTCGATATGAACAAATGGCTCTCATTGATGAAAATATAATGAATGCGGTCTGTCACGGTCAACTCTACCAGAACAGAATGACGAGAGCTTTCAACAAAAAGGTCAGACCAAGGAAATCCACACCAGGGAAGTTGGTACTAAAACGGATCTTCCCACATCAGGATGAAGCCAAAGGGAAGTTTTCACCCAACTGGCAAGGTCCTTACATGGTTCATCGAGTACTAACAGGAGGAGCACTCATACTTGCCGAAATGGATGGAGAAATTTGGCCAAAACCTATCAACGCAGATATAGTCAAGAGATACTATATTTAAGATTGTTTACATTTCTTCACTTGATGTAACTGAACTACGCTTGAATTAATTCCGTTCAAGAGGGGATACGTAGGCAGCCCTGTGGGTTCGGTCACATCTTAATAAAATCTTCATTTTCTCCCATGATGAGAAATTGGGGAAAGATCCAATTTCAGCCAAACTTGTCAT
This sequence comes from Nicotiana sylvestris, assembly GCF_000393655.2. Lineage (NCBI taxonomy): Eukaryota > Viridiplantae > Streptophyta > Magnoliopsida > Solanales > Solanaceae > Nicotiana > Nicotiana sylvestris. Next base: position 41,577,128 of record NC_091065.1, on the reverse strand, counting down.
ATGCAGAACAAAAGAAAAACAAGAAGACAAAAAGCACGAACCGACCTTCCCCTCACAAAACTCACGATTTTTCTTTGGATGCAGGCACGATAAGACAACGATATCCATAGATACATCAAGTCACTGCCTTCAAGACAACAAATTATCTAGCGCAAACATCTCCAGCTAAGAAATACTTTACTTTCGCACTATCACTCATTATTTTCTTGCATGAGGCTAAGCACTGCCTCCCTAATTGTATAAGGCCAAGCACTGCTTTTCCCTACATGAGACTAAGCATTGTTTCCTCTTCCTACATGAGGGTAAACACTACCTCCCTAATTGCATAAGGCTAATCACTACCTTTCCCTGCATAATAATCAACATTGTCTCCTCGTATTGCATGAGGCTAAGCATTGCCTCCCTAAATTGCATAAGACTAAGCATTGTCTCCCCTTCCCTTTCATAAGGCTAAGCACTGCCTCCCTAAATTGCATGAGACTAAGCATTGTCTCCTCTTTTTGCATGAGGCTAAACACTACCTCTCCTATTTGCACGAGGCTAAGCATTGTATACTATTTCTGCATGAAGCTAAACATCACTTCCCTAATCGCATAAGGCTAAGCACTGGCTTTCCTTGCATCGAGACTAAGCATTGTCTCCTCTTCCTGCATGAGGCTAAGCACTACCTCCCTAAGTCTAAGCACTGCCTTTCCCTGCATAAGACCTAGCATTGTCCCCTATTCTTGCATGAGGCTAAGACCGACTCCTTAATTTCCTAAGGCTAAGCATTGCCTTGTACTCTCATAAGATTAAATACTATCTCCATTATGCTATCTAAGACCTAGCACTATCCTCTGTTCACCTAGGGATAAGCATTGCCTCATCCTAGACAAGACTAAGCCTTGCTTGCCTCATTTTCATATATGATCAAACATCATATCTTTGCATTTCATGGGTTGAAACATCACCATTTTGTCCAAAGGCATCATCGGCATTACATTCAAATAACATTGTCATCCACATCAATAAGGCCTATCAAATAAGGAATTGCGAACATAAGGGAAAAGCTTGGAAAATCTTTATCACACGGAGGTTCTTCATACAAATTGGCATAGCAAGCTTTATTCGATTCTTTACATGGATTCTTGACCTTTCTCAACACATACATTCCACATTTTAAACACATTCTCAAATAGCATGATGACATGATAAACATTTAGAATAATTATTGAACATGAATCTTTCAACACAACACATTAGCGAAAACTATCCTAGTATGATCAATTTAGGGACTTACACCAATGACACGAACACCAGTGGTTCGATTTTAAGAAGAAGGGGTTTAATCCATACATACCTTGTTTAATCTTTCCTTAATTTACTACAACGTTTCGGAAATTCTAGCAATCCCAATCTATTTTGAGACATAACGAAATTGAACACAAATTAGGAAGATATTCATGGTTTCAGCTCATTTGAGAATTTTATCAAATACTAGTTGTGCATCTTGATTTCAAAGCTCTTCTACAAGATTTCCTTCATTCCCCAACCCAATCTTTACTTATTTGTGTTTAACAATCTTCCCACAAACCTTAGTTATACATGCATGTATACATAATACTATTACATCCAAGAATCATACCTCAATCACCCATCTTATACCCCAAACTCAAAATTAAAGTCTAGTGTATAGAATCTTACCTCTTAGATGAATATATTATGATTGGTTTCCTTGATTCTTGAAGATTGATGCAAGATTAAATGATTAGAATGTTAAGCTTCCTTCTTCTCTTTCTAAAATTCTCTTACCTCTCTCTAAAACCCTTTGAATATCGTCCCAAAATAAGCCCCAAAGCCTACTTATCAAAATGGGGTCGGGTTATGAAAATTGGGAAATGAAGCCTCCAAAATCGGGTGTGCGGTCGCAGAATGGACCACAGAATGGGTATGTGGGTCACAAAATAGATTGCAAAATTGGTTCCTAGAACTGGGCTTCATTGGACAGGTCTGCGACCATTTTTCGGTCGCATAACCACTTCTGCGTTCAGAGAACGGTCGCAAAATGGCCACAAAATTGCATTATGCCAGCCTTTGGTAATTTGATCATAACTTTTTGTAGGAGTGCCCAAATGACAAACGGTTTGAAGATATAGAAACTAGACTCGAAGACCGCTCATCACATAAAACTTTATATATATGTATCCATGCGCGTCCAAAGTTTGGACTTGTGCGTACTTATTTGGAATTTTAGCCTATTATGTAATTTTGCAACTTGACTTAGACAGGCTTCTCCTTAGATCCCACGTTACTTATTATATGACTTATACACTTATTACCATATCCAATTGATATCCATCATATTAATTAGAACATAAAATATTATAGTTAGCCTACCTAGCACCACAAAATCTTAAATTAGTTAGCAAAATTTTCCGGGACCTTTCATTCTCCCCCGCTTAGGATCATTCGTCCTCGAATGAGAAGTAGAGTCCGCCCCAAAAATTTAACATAATATATCTATTTTCTCACCTACCTCAAGTCCCTATATTTTGACTAACTCCCAAATTTTTTTAGAAATTTCGGCAGCGTCTCCTTTGTGACTAGGCATATCCACCTGCCAGAGAACCACTAAAACCATCATAATAACACATCCACAACTCGACAAAGAACCACAATGTATATATCAATAACACTAACCTCAACATTACAAGAAATATATTATCATAATAATACCTGGACGTGGACTACACATTTTTAAATCATAATACCTAGAGGGTATCTTTCAAATCAAAACAAATTGCTATACAATCAAGCGAAAATATTTTCTTTCCACAACACTCTCGGTCCCAAGGTGGCCTCTTCGACTTATAGACTTCGCCATAACACATTCACGGAAACAATCTCAACTCTTAGACTTATCTAACAAGGATGACAAATAGATACCCCTCATAAGCCAATTATCCATTAACTTCTCCTTCAGTAGTTTTCACGGGGATTATACACAAAGTATCTCCAACTACCTTCCTAGACATGGGCACATGAAAACACATGGTACATGGAGGACAATAATAAGGGAAACATCATACTCATAGTTCGGCCTACTTCTTTCAAGATTCCACAAATCCCAAAGTGCATTACACCTACTTACCTTTATTAGCAATTCACATAGTATCTCCATGGAGAAAATCTTGAGAAGAACTTGCTTAGTTTCTTTAACTCTAAATATCTATGTTGGGCACCCAAGTTAAACCCTTGGAGACCATCAACCATTATTCTAGTATGGGAAAGAATGAATATGACTATAGAGTTCCTACCCAATATGATTGATCATGGAATTATGCTTCCTTTTTTACATGCTTGAATGTACACCCTCGATAGATTACTATAAGAAGGAATAATGAGGTTCGATATTGGGCTGGAATTATTCAAGAATCCATCAATGTGCTGAGTAGATTATTTTGTGAGGTTATATACCCTAAGAGACATGAAGCTTACTACTGATAACGTTGACATGATTGTTCATTATGATGACATCATTGATTTGGCAAAATGAGGAATAGAGTTAACTAATGTATTGGAAATATAAATTATTAAGAAGGAATTTTCAAGTACGTGACCCAGTCATCTCCTGGAGTGTAAGGGAAAATCAGTTTATCAAGAATGAGAATACTCTGGCACCTTGAATGCGATATGAGTTTCAAAAAATATGAAGTTGAATTAAACTCATAACATTAACTGTGTTACATCTCGCATTTTCGTACGTGAAAATTTCATTATCAGTTAACCAACGTAGACTCGGGGATGGGATCATCGTGACGTTAACGTACTAACACTATTTATAACAAGCGATAAATAAGTGTTATGAAGGATAAAGGAGTACACGGCTTAAAGAAAACGAGTTTCGTTGAAAGTGGACAATTTGGAATAAAATACGGGTCGAACGATAATACCCGATAATTATGAACTAGTACCATGCAAGGTACCATATGACCACGGTAGTATAATATATAAAGTATATTAAAAATAAATAAAATTTTGAGTAATTTGTGTTAATTTTTAAATTATGCGGCTAATTAATTAATTACCGGGTAACAGAACATTACACAGTTAACTAATAAGCGGATAAAACTTAATTAAGTAACCCAAAGCCACATGACACAAAGTCACAATGGCTAAGATGACTCTTAGTCATTCAAGCCATGTGGCTACTTATGGGGATTTCATAAAGTCTTATCCAAACAAGACTTGGTTACAAGTCTTATATGTAAGACATGGTTATAGGCTTGTTAAAAATTTCAAACATTTTGTCTCTGGATCAGACAAGAAAATGTTGAAGCTTTAGCAAATTTCATTTCAAACAAGCTTTAAATCCAACTTTCAACTTCCAATTTTCGTTCCAACTTTCAACTTCCGTTCCTCTTTATTCAGAAATGATTTTGTTCCAACTTCCAACGAATCCTAGGAAAAAAGAAATTTCGTTCATAAGCTTTAAAGAAGCAGGAACAAATTGCGCAGAAGCTTAGTCCGATTTTTGGATTCTAAGTTCAATTCACAAAGGTTTCCAACGGAATATTATACGGAGTTTTCCCTACTTTAGGTATGTTTAGGCCATCCCTTCTTTCTTTTGGCATGGTCCAAATTATACTGAAGAAACAAGCAAGACACACAGTCTCCATAAATTACTCTATTCATAGAAATAGTAGCGGTATCTATATTCTTGATTCCCCATGAAAATTATTATTATCTTCTATTCATGGGTATCAGAATAATACACAGTTGAAAAAGTTTATTCGGAAAGAATATTGAGATTATCACGTATTTTTCATGTATTTCACTCATTTATACATGTTCATTGACCCATGACCAGATGACATTATATACGAGTGTATATGTAAATATATGTATATGGGATATGGAAAAAGGTTACGACATTATATACGCACCACCACCTGATCAGCTGGTATATATTGATGATGTTGCCCACAATGGCCGAGACGATATGATGGGATACCCTCAGTGGCTTGACGATATAATGTACACCCATACCTATGCATGACACAATATTTATACGCACGTGCATGCCATTATAAACGTTTTAGAATTTATAATTAGATTTAAAGACGTGTTTCTATATTCCATATTTTATCTATGTCTTTTATGTACTAATTTCCATGCCTTACATACTCAGTACATTTTTCGTACTGACGCCCTATTTCATGGGGCTTGCATTTTATGCCCGCAGGTGCAGGTAGGCAAGCTGACGGTCCCCCTTCTTAGGATCCCTAATCAGCGAGAGTTGGCGTGCTCCACTTGATCCGGAGCTGCTTTTGATTTTGGTACGATACATTTGTATATATATATATATATGTTTGTATGTATATGGGTATGACGTGGCTTTGCCCCGTCTTTGTACAGTTATGTTCTATTAAAGGTCTGTAGACAGTATGTCTAGTTGGGTTGTATATGGCCTTGTCGGCTTTCAGTTTTGGATGTGTAGTTGTCTATAGCAGCCTTGCCGGCTCGCCCACTGTATTCTGCATATATATGTACATATGCCTTGTTGGCAGGTTTCCTTCATATATATTATTTTTTTAATTCAGCAGATGTTATTCAAGTTCATATCCTAGACGCATACTTAGGGGTGTTTGACAGGTAGAACTCAGGCACCCGTCGCGGTCCATTTGTTTGGATCGTGAAAAATCGACACAAGGAATCTATGCCACAAGCCCATGAGGATGAAAAAAAGTTGAACACTTATGAGATTATCATAATTCAAACAGCTTAACCCTTCCCATAATTGGTCCTATATGAGAGAACTAAAGGTACAACAACTTGTCTTCCAAATTAATATGCTCATGATATGTGCCAAAATCTAAAAGCATCTATTTTCAACCTTTCACAAGTGAAACCACATAGCTAGGACATCCTAATATTGGGATGAGATCATGTATTGGTTAGAGAGAATGAACATTTTTCTATGTGCTAGACATGTTTCTGCCATAATAACTCTAAAGCTGTAATACCAGGCCACTTCATGAGAAACTACAATACCAGGAATAAAGTGAGCTACCTAATGTGAGACAATTTAGGTCTACATGAAACCCATACTGAGATGGGTAAACAACAAGATCATCCTGTGACAAATTTGTGTTAAATCTCAATTTTCTCAGAAACTTTATGTGGACCAGCGACCACTTTAATCGACATGTAAACATATGATGGAAGGTGGGATATTCTCTCATGTTACGAGACAATGAAAAGGTTTCATGATGATACTCGCAAGAGATTAGAGTGGCTGTTCAAACCATAGAAGCCATATACACCAATGAGAAAAAAGAGTGACTCGAGAAGGATCGAAACACTGGGATGCTTTACATGGAACTTGACACCACATAGGTAAAATTTATGAAGGTGTATACAAAGGAACAAGTGAGCAGATATTGTCCATTTAAATAAAAAGGTGTTGTAAGAAATTCATTAGGTATAGTCCCTTGTTGAGAATTTAGGAAAGCAAGTGGGAGGTATTATCCTAGGGTTATATCCCAACTTATGGGAATACCTATAAAGCTCAATTCCACAAAAGGTTGTAAATAAGAGAATTAGTGGTAGAGTAGCTTCACGAATAATATGTCTCGTTCAGAAAGTGGATACATGCAATGTTTTGTGATTCAGATTCTTGTTAAGACCATATCTATGCAGGCTCCCAATACAGGTGTACATATATAAAAAAGTAAAGTATATGGTGTTCAGAATGATGTACTAAGGGGTCTCTTAATTGGTAACTTAGATTGACGGGGCAATGCCTTAACTGATGCACCTTGACTCCACAACTGTAACATAAGTTGGTACCATACTGACATACCACATGATCTGGTGATGCTGTGACATTAATAGGAACAAGGGTACTCCCGTTAGCAACAAGTTCTACCAATCCCTCCATGGCTCGATACATTCTCCTAACAAACCCTTGGGCAATCTCCCTCAGATTTAATGGCAAGGTCATTCCCTCCTTACCGCTTCAAACTCATCTAAGCGAGTCCACCATTTTGATACAAACTATTTTATGATAACCATGACCATCTCATTTCATAGATTTTCTTCCCATTTCTTCTTGCCTCATCCATCTTAATTAGTGCATAGTTATGCACTCCTCAAAATGTTATGTGGTCCTTTTCCTTAGTTAGGAATTCGTCTTGCTCACCTCTCAACACTTGTTGGGATACCTGTGGGAAATTGTATTCACCCGTGTATCGCTTAACACCTCCTTGCTTGTAAGATCTTTAAGAGGATCTCCATCAAGTCCAAATGTACTATTGGGTTCTTGTAGCATCACATTTATTTCTCCCACTTATTCCGTCTCTCTTAATGCCTTGGAACTTTGGTTAAATAGAAAATCCATGATTAACCAATTCTAAAAACTTGCAACTTTTCACTTCCAATCTATAGTGCTTCCTTGGGTTCTATTGTTCCCGACCCTCTAAGAGGTGTAAAATCCCTTTACAAACGTTACTCTTGGTTTCTAGGATTGTTGGCCCTGTCATTCACATTGCCATGCATGAAGAATTCACCTTCCTTAACCTTCCACCTTCATAGGGTAGTAGTAGCCTATTATTAGCATATCCTTTCAGAGAATCACATTACTCGTTATCACTTTTCTAGACTACACATGTCATCAACAAATTATTCAAACATCATAGCTACATTGTCTTACTGTTGTTTCATGGTGTTTAAGTGGCCTCACTATGACCCTTCCTCCCTTACTTGGGGTGAACGTCCCGGATTTCGACAAAAGTCTTGAATTTAGCAACTTCAGGGACATATACCTCATGTCTCTATCCCTTATATATATATATATATGTTGGACTATTAGGGACATTTAAGTCGCCATGGTATTAACCTTATAAGTTCTCTGCTCTTCTTCAGCCACACGGGTTTGGAATTCTAATTTCTTATGTCAATATCCTTTAGTAGTATAGTACAACTTCGTACATTTCTAGATTCTTATAAAATTCATAGTACAAGGGTCTTCTCATTATGGGTTCAATTGACTCTCCTTTCATAACTTCTTGTCTCCTGGGAGAGACTTACACTCCCATCATTAATCTCTTGATCATGCCATCCATATATCACGTACTTATATAAAAAATTTTCTTTTACACCTTAGGATCATATACATGCTTCCAACACTACCCACGTCTGCTGTTCAAACTTATTTCCAATTTATCATGTCAACGTCTCCTTGGAGGTGGGTAATCACTTTTAGCACCTTTTCTCAAACAAAATATATTCATGGTACTGCGTACTTATCCTATATGTCCATACCATTTGTTCAACAAGATACATGTCCCATCTTCTTAATTTTCAGGCCCTTGCCTATTTGTCAGGTCATATAAGAACATTACTTAGAATAGATGAAAGAACATTTAAACTTAACTTGAATCTCAACGTACTGGTTAGAAGATAATCTTATAGTCAAGCTTTATCGCACGATATGGAGTATCGAAGAAAGGTAACATTCCTAAATGTCCATGTAGCCTCCAACTTATAGATGTGGTCGATTACACGTCGATAAGAAGGACTCTACTAGACACGGCTCCGATACATCCTAGGACACTTTAAAACCTTAGGCTCTGATACCAAGTTTGTTACGCCCCAAGCTCGGGGAGCGCGACCGGCGCTCGTCCGAGAAACCTGTTAGACACTTTCTACCCAACTCACTTACGATCAAGAGAAGATATGATTTCATCAATTAGACAATAGGAGATCATACAAGTCATTACTAAGCCAATTTATTAGGTACATCATTATTAAGTTTTAAAGTACATACACCTTACGATTTAATAGAACAGGAATACGAAGCACAACATAATCTATTGACCTTCCCAACACCCATATATAAACCACATAAATGTCTACGGAGCCTCTAAATAGATACAAAAGAAAGTGTTAAGAAAGGGCCGACAACAAGGCCCCGACAATGCCTCAAAATATGGTAAGAAGGTGAATATAAGATACAAAAGATATAGAACCCCAAAATAATGCGGGCTCACCAAGTCAGCTGGAAAGAGGATGCCCCACTAACTGCGATCAACACTATCTTCTATGGAACCACCTACATCTATTTAAAGATGTAGCGCCCCCGGTAAAAAGGATGTTAGTACTGTCGAATAGTACTATTATGTAGAGGTAAACATCAATCTTAATAGAATGAACAAAGAAACATAGAGGAAGCAGTCATGATGTACAATAAAAGCTTCAAACAAATACGACAAAATCAAGTAAGGATCACATAGTTTTCGGTTAAATTTCCATCTTATTATGTTGATAATCTCAGTGTCATGTGCCACAATCCACAATACCACCGTGTTCCTACATGGAGTCTGATCTTGACCCGATCAGCTAGGTCATCTCATTTGAGACATCAACCGTATCCACAATTTCAATCAATAAGTCTAGCACAGTACCACCATGTGTGCGACATGGTTTCCGATCATGGCCCGATCAGCTAGGCCATCTCACTTGAGACATCATCCTTTCAGTCGTTCATCTCAATTCAATTTTCTTCCCATCTTTCATTACATGGCACGAGTTGCCTCATTTATTAAGTTGTTCCTGGCACTTGGAAGTATCTTACAATTCAAGTTTCCCTTTTAAAATAACATTATCATCCACATCAAAAAGGCCTATCATATAAGGCATAGTGCACATAAGGGAAAAGCTTGGAAAATCTTAATCACACGGAGGTTCTTCATACAAATTAGCATAGCAAGCTTTATTCGATTCTTGACATGAATACTTGACCTATCTCAACACATATAGTCCACATTTTAAACGCATTCTCAAATAGCATGACGACATAATAAATATTTAGAATAATTATTGAACATGAATCTTTTAACACAACACATTAGGGCAAACGATCCTAGTATGACCAATTTAGGTACTTACACCAATTACACGAACACTGGGGGGTTCGATTCTAAGAAAAAGGTGGTTTAGCCATACATACCTTGTTTATGTTTTTCTTAAGTTACTACAATGTTCTGGAAATTCTAGCAATCCCAATCTATTTTGAGACATAACAAAATCGAACACAAATTAGGAAGATATTCATGGTTTCAGCTCATTTGAGAATTTTATCAAACACTAGTTGTGCATCTTGATTTCAAATCTCTTCTACAAGATTTCCTTCATTCCCCAACCCAATCTTTGCTTATTTTTGTTCAACAATCTTCCCAAAAACCGTATTTGTACATGCATGTATACATAATACTATTACACCCAAGAATCAAACCTCAATCACCCATCTTATTCTCCAAACTCGAAATTAAAGTCTAATGTATAGAATCTTACATCTTAGATGAAGATCTTGTAATTGGTTTCCTTGATTCTTAAAGATTGATGCAAGATTGAATGATTAGAATGTTAGGCTTACTTCTTCTCTCTTTAAAATTCTCTTACCTCTCTCTCTAAAACCCTCAGCAGATCGCCCCAAAATAAGCTCCAAAGCCTACTTATCAGAATGGGGTCGGGTTATAAAAATATGGAAATGAAGCCTCCGAAATCGGGTTTGCGGTTGCAGAATAGACCGCCTGAACTGGTATGTGGGTCGCAGAATGGATTGCGAAATTGGTGCCCATAACTGGGTTTCACTGGATAGGTGTGCGACCATTTTGCGGTCGCATAATCACTTATACGGTCGCAGAATGGTCGCAGAATGGCCGCAGAATTGCATTATGCCAGACTTTGGTAATTTGATCATATCGTTTTGTAGGAGTGCCCAAATGATGAACGGTTTGAAGTTTTAGAAACTAGACTCAAAGATCCTTTATTTAATAGGTTGTTCATCACATAACACCATATATATATATATATATATATATATATATATATATATATATATATATATATATATATGTAGACATGCTCGTCTAAAGTTTTGACTTGTGCGTACTCATTTGGAATTTTAGCCTATTATGTAATTTTCCAACTTGACTTAGACTCAGGCTTCTCCTTAGACCTCACATTACTTATTATATGACTTATACACTTATTACCATATCCAATTGATATCCATCATATTAATAGCATATAAGATATTATAGTTAGCCTACCTGGCACCACGAAATCTTAAATTACTTAGCGAAATTTTTCGGCGAATTACATGTAGGCAACTCAGGAACTTGGGTTCGGTCTCCATTTTTAAAATCCACATCATTCCTCACTCAATTCGGCCAAAATTGGTCATTATTTTCTTTACCCGATAACTCTTTCATCATTCCCGGGTAAAGAGAGGCAGTTGTTGATATCCAATTTTGCCCTCATATTTTCTCAGATAGTATATATACTTTCAAAATATTTTGCATCATTATTTAGCTTACAAACCTATACGAGCATCTTCTATAATTTTCCATAATTTTTAGAGCTTTTAAATTGATTTTTCTGTATTTAAATTGCTTGAATAATTATTAATTATTCCTTCAAATTATTTTGTGATGATTCAATACCTAAAATCATTATTTTTGCATCTATAATATTTACTTAAGGTATTTTACTCTATTTTTATAATTACATTAGTATTTTAGGCTATTTGTACAATCTTGCAATAATAGTATATTTACAATTGTATTGCATTTGTTATTTTATTCAAGGTCGAAATAATATTTTACATTTTTATAATCTTCTACTATTATTTTATAATATTACTTTGCATAAATGGTATTTTTATATTTATTTAATTAATTTATTAAATTATTTTTTCCTTAATTTCTAACCTAACCCAAAATTGGTATGAATTTTGGACCAGACAAGCCCCAAACCTCTGGCCCAACAACCTAAGCCCGATCCAAAACCCTTTATCCCTAACCCAATCCAATAACCCACCCCAGTCTCTTTTAATCCTGGGCATTGATCTTAAGAGATCAACGGCCCACGATTAGCCTCCTCTTTTAATTACCCACCCCAACCCTAATACTCACATTCACTCTGCCCAGCTGCCCTAAAACACTCTCCACTCCCTTCTCTTTCATGAACCCTAGCCGTCACACCCCAGTTCCTCTCCGATTACAACCTATAGATGAAATCTACCTATGATATACTTACCTTATTGGTCTTTTATCAATATTGATCGTCCATTTATGTGTTACTTAGGTGCTTGCCTAAGTTTGGCAAGTGAGACCTTCTGAGATCGGACTAAAGTGGCTCGAATCTTTGATTTTGGGCATTATTTCGTCTATATACACTCAATACCCGGCTATATGAGTCCGATTCAATGAGATCTGTGTCTATTTGTGTTCTCCCTCTTAAACTAGGGTTTCCCGGATTTCTCTCTTAAATTAATGCTGATTTGATTTTGCATGCTTTCTTTCCTTATTCTATGTTTGATTTATTTGGTTTCCTTGTTTGTTCATTCAATTTTACTACTATATAAATGTCACGACCCAAACCAAAAGTCCGCGATAGGTGCCCGAGTCCTACCTGTTAAACACCCTTAACCATGCGTCTAAACTATAAACCCAATTAACATCTGTTGAATTACGAGAATAACATACATGAAGGAAACCTGTCCAAAAGACATATATACATATACGTTCAGATTACAGTAGGCGAGCCAACAAGGCTGTGATAGACAACTATGTTTATCGTGAAAATGGTAACAACAATTAAATTTGTAGATGAGATTCTAAAAATACGTGATCTATTCTCGAGCTAGTTGTTTAGAGCAATCAATGCTAAGAATGTGGAATTTAAGGATGAAATGCAACCTAAAGCGAGGCAATAAGCAAACCTGAAGGCTTACTGCCCAGGTTTGTTTTACCAAGGGGATACAGGCTAAAACTAGGAGTTGAACGAGCTGAGGAACCTGCTGCCCGGATGTAGGACCGATCGATGAGGGGCCTCGGGGTCGAGGTCAGGGTCGAGCTCGAGCTATCAGGGATAGTCGGGAATGTGATAACAGTTAAAGATATGATTGAACAAGGCTCTTTATGGCCAATACCGAGAAATATAATGAAGAACAAGTAAGAAAGCGATAAATATCAAAGTGGCCTCGGGCCAATGAGAACGAGTGAGTTTAGAAAGAAGAGAGAGAGAGAGAGATTGTTGCACTTGAATAGAATAGTTAGAGCTCTGCCTTTATAGTGTGATAGCGAATCCCTTTTGATAGAAAGGGTCGGCCCAAACTTAGTACAAAATACGTTGCGTGATAAAAGAAATGGGATGGGACAACCGACTAGCTTTACACTGTACGCGCGGGCTGATGTCGAGCCGCTTGAATAGACCTGATCGACCCCGGGTGCATTCCTCGGGAGATTTCTACATTCGTCGGGGCTTCGGTCAACATTATCCTTGGTAGGGTACTAGTCTATCTTGAGGGAATTGACTGGATCAAGATCCCGGGCTTCCGGGATCACCCTTCGAGGCATTTTGTCGAGGAGAAATCGGCCTCCCGGATTTCACCGTGCACAGATAGTCTCCGCGTTTCTTAGAGGGAAGTGATAAGAAATGATTTTGATATTCAACTTCTCGGTCTCCCATAATGGCGTCGCGCTGACGGCGTAGCCCCCTTTTTACAGGTATCGAGGCACTTCACCTTTCCGCTTCTCCAGGATTACCCAAAATGTCGCGACTCTTTGTTCTTCGGAGTTACGCCATTGCTTTCGGTTTAGCTTCTACAAATGCATTGATTATGCCCGCTGTTACGCTTTTCGAGGGTGGTAATAGTGCCGTCGGTTACTTTGCCCTCCCTATAAATGGGGCTTTTTCGTGGTTGGCTTTTTATTTAAACTTTCTTTGATAGCCATCTTTTCTTCCTTTCCTGCTATCTTGAGTTTCTGCCATCTCGTTATGTTTCTTAAGATATTACGCCATATGCACCTTGGCCCAACTCTAGATCCCATTTTGGTTAAGCAAAGTTGTGCCGCTGTGATGCTGTTGTTGTTGTTGTTGCTGTTGTTGCAGTTGCCGTTGGCCCGGGGTGATAAGGCAGAGGTACGATTTCCTCCAAACCTGGGGGTACTTTGGATTATGCACCGCTGCTCAAGAGGGGGCTCAGATTATATACCGCTGCTCACCCTCCTCCCTCGGCTCAGCGTGTTACACCCCTTATGGATTCCTGGGGGGTATGGTGCCAGTTTCTACCGGCTGGTACCTTCTTGGCCGAGGCAACGTCTCAAGAAGTGGCTTCAAAATAGCAGCACTGGCAGAGTCCACGCTAGCCAAATTTTTCACCCAGCCACTTCTTGCGTTCTTTCGGCTTCTCCTTCGTCATTTTGCTCTTCTCCCTCGCCATCATTTTCAATACTCTCCCTTTTGAACATGCCATTCCGGGAGGATTAGGATGAGGTCCCCGAGGGGATCGAACTTGGAAGATATTGTCTTTGAGGTCATATGCCTGGGAGGATGATGATGGAGACGCAACATGAATAGGTTAGGTCCTTAGGCTCTTGCTGTATGCATACCATTTGTACTTCTTTATTTTTACATAAGGATCCCATATGGGCTTTTTTAATCATATGTAATGTAATCATATCCCCCCGAGGGTCATTGTAAGTGAATATTTGTATAAATACAAAGATATTTTCTTGATTCCTTCCTTCAACACTTGTTGTATCTCTTTATATTTTTGGCAACTTCGAATGCATGATTTTGTTTTGTTGCCTGTGATACTGACCTTGGGCGCGAGTATTCTTCTCAGCCTTTGGTTGATGAAATGGCTTCGCGTGGGGTGCTTCGACACTTCTCGGACTGAACACGAATTAGGCCAATAACCTCGGGCCGCCGGGACCCTTTCTCTGCGTGAAAGCATGGATAATATCTTCGGGCCTCATAATAGACTTCAAAAAGAGACTTGCCTGAGGACTCGCGGTCCTGGGACGACGATGACTTCCTGGAAGCGATCTCTGAATGGAGGCCTGGCCATGCTTCAGGCCACCCTGGTCATTACCCGGAGCTTGTTTCGCACGGGTGTTTGTTAGAGATGCCCATTTCTTCATAAACTAGCCTTTTTTGCGGAGGCCCTTTGAAGCTGTACGCCAATCTTGTGTTGGTGAAGGCATTGTTGGCCTGCTGGAGCGCTGTCTTGCTATGACAGAGGTCTTCGAGGTTGAGCATTACCTCGAAACTGAAGGCGGTGCCGATGGTTGGTGCTTTTGGTTGGTGTTGAATCGTTCCCGCCCTTCTCATATGTAATCGTGAGGTTGCTTTCGCTTCCCGAGGATCCACGGGGTTTGCTGATTTCATGGTACCAGTGGGTCATGCCCTTAGCGGCTATTTATTCGAGGAACGACAGAGTCCGGGCATGGCGATAAATGAGATGTGCGCTTCATAATCATGAATGAGCTTTCATTAGGGCGAGACGGGCCTGTGCTTCTGAGGAGAATGCATCATTCGAGCCTAGAATTCCTAGAGTCCTTAGCTCCGGAGCAGCGGTTCCTTTGGGCCAACAAGGGTTGGGCCACCAGGAGGGTGCTCGGTCATCGAGTAGGTTTGCCGGCTTAACTTCATGGTAAGTTTTAGCATGAATCCTCTGTATCTCGGATCTTCTCTTTCTTATCAAGTTTTCCCTCCATAAGACTCCGACAGACCCAGGCCTTTAGCTGCTCCACCAAGGGGCTATACTTCGGGGGGCCCTGGATGAGGGTAGGCCCCTCTAGGCTTCTTGGCGAGGGGAATGAGGGGTCGAGTCGGTCTATTGGCGTTTCGGACATATCATAGCTCGCATTACAGAAGCCTTTTGATGAGGCAGGAGCCTTCTTGTGGTAAGCCTTTTGCCTTTTCAACCTTTGACTTTAGACTTTGCTTATTTTATAGCTGCATAAAAAAGGCGAAGGTTAAGGAGTACCTTAGGGGCAGAGCCGATCGAGCTAGAAATGCCTGAAGTATCAAATGCAGGCTCGAGCTTCAATCCGAGTGGACATGATTGTGAAGCTGTAGCTTGATTCCTCAAAAGTCCGGATTGAGAATA
This sequence comes from Nicotiana sylvestris, assembly GCF_000393655.2. Classification (NCBI taxonomy): domain Eukaryota; kingdom Viridiplantae; phylum Streptophyta; class Magnoliopsida; order Solanales; family Solanaceae; genus Nicotiana; species Nicotiana sylvestris. The sequence goes on along the minus strand of NC_091065.1, from coordinate 41,561,182 downwards.
ACCGGTGCCCAGACTGGTATAGTACTAAGCCGGACCGAGGATGATGAAGGAGTGGAAACCTGTTGCTGATGACCGAACTGGGTTGGAGCGGGCCTTCGAGGGTTACATTCGTTGTAGATCTTTGGGACAGGCACTTGAAGAGACCCACGCTAGGGGTTCCGTCCTTCTAGAAAGATTTACTTGAGCGAAGGTGGTCGAGCGTGATGGTCGGTTGCTTATTGCTGATGCCACGGAGAGCGAGGCTGGGGCTGGTAGGCTGTAACCCTTAGGGGTAGAGCGCAGATTTTGCCACTTTGTATTTTGCTGTTTATAGAGCATTCTTGTAGATAGAGAGCGCACCTTTCGCGCATATATAAAATGAGAGAAATCTTGAAGTTTTACTTGCTTTGTATCTCTTCCCGTATTGCTTTTGACCAGGCGAGCTAGTTTTCGTGTTTTGGCGGGATCCTCATAGATCTGGAAATGATTCGGCAGGCCCGGAGTCTTTTAAATGCGATCCTTGATGCGAGCAAGAGTTGGGGCCTCTATGTTTTGCCCAACTGTTTAGGCTCAGTCTCTGAGTTAGACCTTTATTTGAGCTTGCGTGTCCTTCGGTCTTCTATGCCCGTGCAGGCGGATGGTGATTGTTCTCATTTCTTGCCCTTGGGTATTTCACTATTTCAACTATTTTGGGTCCAGTCTCCGAGTCGCATTGCGATTCGAGCTTTAATTAGCTCTTAAGTTCTTTCCTGCCTGCATGGCCGGACAATGGTGGCCTTTATTTCCTGCCCTCGGGCATTTGTTGTTTCAACTATTTAGGGTCCAGTTTCCGAGTCGCATTGCGATTCGAGATTTAATTGACCCATAAGTTCTTTCCTATCCGCATGGGCTGACAATGGTGGCCTTTTGTGTTTTGGGTCGAAGTGACCTTACAGGCGAGTAGCTCGGAGGCTCACTCGGCTGGCAACAGTGGCATTTACGCCGTGCCCTTTGGCATATTGTAGTTTACTTATTTTGGGTCTAGTCTTCGAGTCGCGTTGTGACTCGAGCTTTAATTGACCCTTAAGTACTTTCGATTTTCAGACCGGCGATAGTGCCCCTTACGCTATTTTGGTTGTTGAGACATTTAAATATGTGGCCCAGAGGCTTGCATAGTTAACTATTTTGGATCCGGTCTCCAAATCAGATTACGATTCGAGCTCATTTTAATCCTCAAGTTGTCAATTTTGCAGCTGGTGATAATGGCTCTTACACTGTTTGATCATAGAGACCTTTTAGTGTGCGTCCCGGAGGCTTGTTTGGCTGGCGACAATGGCTCTTATGCCATTTTGACCGTGGGCTTTTTGTAGGCTTTGTTTTCTGCTCGCTAAGGTCTTTTTAAATAATTTTTCCTGACTCATCGTTGGTTCCGGAGGAACCTCGATTTGAAGTCATTATCGGCGATGTTCGAGCAACTTGAAAGGTTCATAGCTCGTAGGCTGAGTAGGTCGAAGCCTTGTGATTTGGAGCTGACATGGTTGAAGCTCGTTTTTTTCCCGTTGAGGGAAGCCTGTTTTAACCGGTTCTTTCCGAAGTATATTCGAAGTAGTGGCTTGCAAGTTTTGTTTAGCGATGGTCGGGAATTATCGAGTCGCATTAATTTGGTTGTATCAGCCGTTTTGACCGTAGTCATATGTGTTTGGACGGAGCCATTTTTGATCCCGAGTAATAGTTTAGGCGTCTACACCGAGGGTATGCCCTTTTAGGATTCTTACAAATGCGACATATAGCCTAAACTTCGAGATTTTCATGCCTGTTGAGGTTTTACAATTTGTCATGCCTGTTGAGGTCTTACAGTTTGTCATGCCTGTTGAGGTCTTATAGTTTGTCATGCCTGTTGAGGTCTTACAGTTTGTGTCGCTTCGTAGAATAGATATAGTTACACCAAGTCTGCCCGCTCGAGGTCTTACAGTTTCGGGTTTTCTAGTGCATGGCGATTGGCGACAATCTCCGAGTTATTGAGTTTTCTTGGGCTCGAATGCCGTTATTTGTAAGCTCGAAATTACCTTGCTGGGGCTTCATGAGCCCGGAGTTCGGACCCTAGGGTCGTGCGGGTGCCAAATTGTTGACGTTGAGTCTCCGAGCGTTTCGGGATGCATCTGGTGAAGGGATTCCTGCCGGGAATACACGCGATTTCCTTGTTTGGAGAATGAGATGCTGAAAGATATTCTTTGATCCATTGTCGTAATATATATTGTTGTGTTGAGTCGACCTATATCGGGTCGAAGTCGATCGCTCGGAGATTTGCCTTGCCTGAAGTTTTTTGTGATTTCAGAGCTACGATCTGGAGGCCGCCAGAGTGTTTGAACTACTGGCATCCGTTCTCGAGTTTTTGGGACGTTTCTAGTGAAAGAATTTGTTACCCTACTCTAAGAAGGAGTTCCCTCCCCCTTTTTGACAAAAAAGATATTTTTTTGATTGCTTGATACAATAGTACATGCTTTTGACGACGAGGCCTAACTATATCTGTCGTTCGGTCCGATACATTGTTTTCCTATAGAAAACCTCATTTGGTGTTTTCCAAAACTCCTACGATCGGGAAGCTTTCCGGGGGGAATGCCCCTCGCTTATTCAAAAGTCAGCCGCAGGGAAAGTCTTGAATGTTTTCGCGGAGTTCTCCCTTAGGCGGCTCACAGACGTTGCCTCGTTAAGAACCTTGCCGGTAAAAACCTTTCTTTTGGGATAAAAACTCGGTCGAAGGAAAAGAGTGCAACAGGTGCGCCTTTGGAGCCTCGAGGTCTTGTGATAACACTAGCATTCTGACAGCTCCGATTGGGTGCCTGCATGAAGGTTAATTCCAAATTCAAAAAAAGGGGGAATGACCGTTCCTTGAAACGAGATATACTGCCCGGGGGTGGAGATGCAACGTGGATCTCTACTTTGTTTTGTCAAGCTCGACTGAGGAGAGACCCGATTTTCCCGTTGGTTTATTCGGGGGCAGAGGCATGAGCGTTGGCACCACATCGTGTATAGCGAATATTTCCCTTGCCGCATGTTGTTCCCCGTAGACGGTTTTCATCCCGTCCTTTGTCGGGAATTTTATCACCTGGTAGAGGGTGGATAGTACTGCTCTCATGTAGTATATGTATGGCCGCCCAAATAAGGTGTTATACCTCATATCTCCTTCGATGACATGGAATTTGGTGTTTTGGGTTGTGCCGGCCACGGTAACCAGAAGGACAATTTCTCCTTTCGTCGTTTTGCTCACCATGTTGAATCCATTGAGGACCCGAGTGGCGGGCACGATTTGTTCGAGCAGTCCGAGCTTTTCTATCACCCTCGACCTGATAATATTGGCCGAGCTACTTGGATCCACGAGTACATGTTTTATCTGAAAAGAATTCACAAGAAAGGAGATTACTAGGGCATCGTTATAGGGTTGAGACAGGGCCTCGGTGTCCTCTTCGCTGAACGTGAGGGCATCTTTGGGGATATATCCCCGAGTCTATTTTTCTCTGGTGATGGATATTTTGTTCTTCTCACTACGGGTTCCTACGGGGCATCGATGCCCCCTGATCATGTGGATGATGTGTTGCAGTTCGTTTGCCTCGTTTTTCTTGGTTGCCTCACTTTCTCGGAACTGATTTTTTGGCCCGATCGCTAAGGAACTCCCGAAGGTGTCCTTTGATGAGTAGTCGAGCCACTTCTTCTCGTAGTTGGTGGCAATCCTTGGCCCTGTGACCGTGCATGTTGTGGAACTCGCACACTAAGTTGAAATTTCTCTGCGAAGGGTCCGACTGTATCAGTTTGGGCCACCTGGCATCTCTGATCTTACTGATAGCGAACACGATGTCTGATACATCGATGCTGAAGTTGTATTCCGATAAGTGGGGCACGTTTGTTGGCGCTATGTTTCGATCGAACCTAGTTCTGTTGACTAGCCCTCGGGGGTCCTTTCCTCGATCTATCCTCCGATCATTGTGAGGTAGGTTGCGCCTTGGGGCGTTCCTTCTGTCTTCGAGGTACAGCTGGTACCTTTTTTTTTTTTTGGTTTCGATTCTTTTGCCAGGAGTCTGTTTGGGTACACTAAGCCCGAAGGGGCTCCTAATTGGTCATCCTCGGCCCTGATCTTTGACTGGTATTGGTTGTGGACGTTTGACCAGGTCACGGCCGGATATTCACTCAGGTTTTGCTTCAGTTGTTTCGAGGCCACCGAGCTTCGGTCGTTCAGGCCTTAGGTGAAGGCTCCAGCATTTGGAAGAGGGACACGAATTCCCGCAGCATCTCATTCTCTCTTTGCTTGATTTTGAAAATGTCAGACTTCCTCGTTGCTACCTTGATGGCTCCAGCATGTGCTTTTACGAAGGAGTCCGCTAACATGGTGAATGAATCTATGGAGTTGTGAGCCAAGTTGTGATACCACATCATGGCCCCCTTCGAAAGCGTTTCTTCGAATTTTTTCAGCAATACAGACTCGATCTCATCATTCTTTGTATCATTGCCTTTTATTGCGTAGGCATAGGCAGTAGCGTGTTCGTTGGGGTCGGTGGTACCATTGTATTTAGGGAGTTCCGGCATTCTGAACTTTTTAGGAATGGGCTTCGGGGCCGCTTCCTCGGGGAACGACCTCTGTATGAACTTTTTCAAATCCAAACCTTTTAGGACCGGGGGTGCTCCCGGGATCTGATCCACCTTAGAGTTGTAGGTCTTGATTTTTTTATCGTTGGTTGCAATCATTTTCTCACCAGATTCGATCCTTTTGGTGAGGTCCTCGAGCATCTTCACTATGGCAGGGTCGGCCACTGACCCGTTATTCATTGACCTTTCGGGTACTTGCTTGGCGGGGGAAGCTGTCTCTGGTGCGACTGTGCTGGGAGTCTTCGGATGGCTTTGCAACTGGGCAATGACCCGTTGCTGTGCCTGCAATATTTCAAAAATAACATGAAGACTAACTTCCTATTCTTCCTAGGCCGAGGTTTTTTGAGCTTTCTGTCGGTCGCTGTTTCGTATTCTCCTGTCGGTGTGAGAAGTTTCGTAGACTTGTTATGTGTCCTGTGAATCCGCGTCCACTAGAATCGGTCTGGGTGCATTATCGGGATTCTGTGGTGGTGCTCCAGCGGCTGGGACAGCCACGCCATTTTCCCCGTGGTTTTCGAGGTTGTCGTTCTCAACTCTGTTTACCGAGCCTAACATTTTGACCTGAAATCAAAAGATCTTGGACAAGAAAAATGTGAAAGATAATGTGTGTTTGTGCAATGAAACCAGCAAAAAAATAATCACTATTATTTTTAGCCCCACGGTGGGCACCAAACTGTTTACCGTGAAAATGGTATCAACAATTAAATTTGTAGATGGAATTCTAAAAATACGTGATCTATTCTCGAGCTAGTTGTTTGGAGCAGTCAATGCTATGAATGTAGAATTTAATGATGAAATGCAAGCTAAAGTGAGGCAATAATCAAACCTGAAGGCTTACTGCCCAGGTTTGTTTTACCAAGGGGATACGGGCTAAAATTAGGAGTTGAACGAGCCAAGGAACCTGCTGCCCGGATATAGGACCAGTCAATAAGGGGCCTCGGGGTCGAGGTCAAGGTCGAGCTCGAGCTATCGGGGATAGTTGGGAATGAGATAAAAGTTAAAGATATGATTGAACAAGGCTCTTTATGGTCAATACCGAGCAATATAATGAAGAACAAGTAAGAAAGCGATAAATATCGAAATGGCCTCGGGCCAATGAGAACGAGTGAGTTTAGAAAGAAGAGGGAGAGAAAGATTATTGCACTTGAGTAGAATAGTTGGAGCTCTGCCTTAATAGGGTGATAGCGACTCCCCTTTTATAGAAAGGGGGGAGCCCAAACTTAGTACATAATACGTTGCGTGATAAAAGAAATGGGATGGGACAACAGGCTAGCTTACGACGTACGCGTGGGCTGATGTCGAGCCGCTTGAATAGACCTGATCGACAACGGGTGCATTCCTCGGAAGATTTCTGCATTTGTCGGGGCTTCGGTCGACATTATCCTTGGCAAGGTGCCGGCCTATCTTGAGGGAAGTGACTGGCTCGAGATCCCAGGCTTCTGGGATCACCCTTCGAGGCATTTTGTCGAGGAGAAATCGGCCTCCCAGATTTCACCGTGCACAAATTATATACCCAAAACTGAAAGCTGGCAAGGCTACATACTATCCAACTGTACATAATTGTCTACAAACCTTTAATAGAAATACAACTGTACAAAGACGGGACTGAGCCATGTCATATCCATATATGTATTCAAGTGTATCGTACCAAAATCAAAAGCAGCTCCGAATCAAGTAGAGCATGCCAACTCTCGCTGATCAAGGATCCTAAGAAGGGGGATCGTCAGCTTGCCTACCTGCACCCGCGTGCATGAAACGCAGGCCCCGTGAAATAGGGTGTCAGTATGAAAACTGTATTGAGTATGTAAGGCATGAAAATCTATAGGTAAAAGGCATAGATGAAACATGAAATAAAGAAATCCATCTGTAAATGTGAATAACTTTGTAAAGTCTGAAACATTTATAATGTCATGCATGTGCATATAAATGTCGTGTCATGCATAGATATAGGTGTACATAATATCATCAAGCCTCTGAGGGCATCCCATCATATTGTCTCGGCCATTGTCGGCAACATCATCAACATATACAAACTGATTAGGTGGTGATGCATATATAACGCCGTAACCTTTTTCTCATATCTCATATATATATATATATATATATATATATATATATATATACGCGTATATAACACCATCTGTTCATAGGTCAATGCACATGTATAAATGAATGAAATGCATGAAAAATATGTAATAATCTCAATATTCCTTTCGGATAAACTTTTTCAACTGCGTATTATTCTGAGACTCATGAACAACAAATATAATAATATGTCACATGGGAAATCAAGAACACAGAGACCCATAGTATTTCTATGAATAGAGTCATTTATAAAAACTGTGCGTTTGCTCGTTTTTTCTTTATAATCTGGATCATACCAAAAAGAAAGAAGGAATGAACTTAACATATCTGGAGTAGGTAAAACTCCGTGTAATACTCTTGGAGAAGATTGCACGTACTCTTTTAGAATCGCAAAATTTTAAGTTGCTACGATTCTAGAAATTGTCATTGAATTGCGTTGTTGCAATTTAGAACCGCAAAATTGGATTGAATTTAAGCTTCTGTTAGTATTCGAATTAGGCAGATGATATATGTTCCTTGCTTTTTGGATTTTTGACATTTTTGGTTCTTTTGTCTAAAATGAAATGGAATAAGATTGTAGTAAGCCTTTACTTATTAAATTCTCATAAGGAATTAATCTTTATCTCATATTTTAATAATTAAATAGGTAATGTCCCGTTACCCGGTAATTAACCAATTACCCGTATAATTAAGAATTATCTCAAATTACCTAAAAATACTACTTATTATACTTTATACATTATATTACTGTAGTCATATGGTACCTTGCATGGTACTAGTTCATAATTATCTAGTATTATCGCTCGACCCGATTTACTCTATCATGTTTAGTTGCATTGGGGACATTGCAACATCTTTAGTTGGGGGTGGCTTCCTGTATAACTATTGTTCTTGTATAATTGTGGATAACTGTGGGTATGGTAGATTGGTACTGCGGTTGTTTTTATTTTGTTTTTATTGTATTTTCATGTGATGTGTGATATTATTATGTTTATTATGTTCTTAACTTCTTGTTTTATGTTTTAGTTACTTGATGTTTAATAGCTTCTTAATTTTGGCTATTAGCTTCTTAATTTTTTTTATATAGTATATTTTATGTTAGTGGCGATATCCTTGGTTTTCTTTGTACCACGGTTCTTTTTTCAAGGATGCTAATTTTCTTCGTGAACCGGGTAATTGTTAGTAAATTTTTGTTGACTTTTTCCCGATGATGGATAGCTAGACAACTTTCTTAAGGGAATTAGTCTTGTAGTTTAGATATAACTTATGTTAATTTAGGAAGAATAAATGGTTTGAGTTGGGGTGTGTGCCCATTGACCATGTTGTGACTTTCTTGGTACCAACATGATTTAAACATCAGCATATGAATTTTTTGTTGTTGAAATAGAAAAATAATTGAAGTAAAGATGTCATGACTTTTAGATTCAAATTTGGTCTCTTTGATTCACTTAATAGCTTCCTATGCTATATATAACCTCTTTGAGTCATTGATTTCAATTGAATTTTGGATTTGTATTCCAATTGAGTGTTCATGTGCCATGTGTGGTAAGATTTATCGTGAGTTATTTTGCATTACTTGTAGTCTAGAACTTGCGCGGAATGTGCTTCAAGGAGAAATCATAGACTAACTTGGTTTGAAAAATGATATTAGGCCTTCCTTGGACCGCCATTGTGCCTTAAATTTCCTACCCTTGAATATTTTCCATAGTCAACCCATTTTGAGCCTTTAACCTTGTTCTATGGCAACTATGTTACAAGCTTTAATCCTTTGTTGTTTATTGATCTAGCTTTTGTAACCCTACCTCCCTAAGTACTTTGAAAGTGTAAACATAGGATAAAAGCCTAAGTTTGGGGGTGAAGGTTGGAAAAGTTGTGGTATGTTAGTTGTTTAAAAGGTGGAAGGTAGAGAAAAAATGATAAAAAGTGAAGCCTTCCTTTATTTTGAAAAGGAAGGAAGAAAAAAATAAAATAAAATAAAATAATTAGAAGTTGTGAATAAAGGGAAGATTAGGTGTGGAATGAAAATTGAAGAAAGGATGGAGAATGTTTTTGAAGGAAGTGGACTTTGGATTGTAAATTATGTAGTGCTTGAGGAGGTTTTGAGTCACTCTAACCAAAATTGTGCCCTAACTTAACCTAAATCCTAAACTACATCCCTTTAAGTCCTAATTGATTTTGAACCAAGTTGTCTACATTATTGGAGAAATACATGAAGGGCAAGCATATGGTACTACTTGTATGCATTTGAACATCTTTGTGAGAGAGAGTTAATTCTTTCCATTTGATATCCCATTTTTGTTTTGAATTAAGATTTATGAGTGTGGGATTCTCTCTTAAATGTGAGGGCACATGAGATTTGAGTTGTAAATTTAATCCCATTTTCAATTGGATGGAATGACCAAAGAAAGATAATTGTGATAGAGAGACAAATTTTGAAACTTTAGTGTCATGACTTGATTTGCCACTTTGATTTGCATAGTGCTTGAGCACTTGAAATGTAATGAAGTTCATGAAAAGTGTTCGGCAATTCATATGCTTTGGATTAATTGTTGGTACCAATCGAAGTCATGCGTTTGTGCTTATAGTCGACATTTTTGTCTTGGCATGATAAGGATGCAATGTTGAGTTACATACTTGGGAGGAGATTTTGTCGCTTTCATTGCTTGAGGACAAACAATAGTTTATGTTTGGGGGTTTGATAAGTTGGTATTTTACCAACTAATCTTGTCTTTAAACCTATATTTTTGCTATGTTTAATTGATAAAATCATGTGTTTAATGCCATTTACTTCTATATTACAGGTTCTATGTGATTTAGAAGTGATGATTAAGAAACCAAGTGAAACGAGTCAAAAAGAATCTAAAAAGAGGAAAATCTAGAAAATGCCCTTAGTTGTCGCAATTGCGACAAAATCCTGGGAATTGCGAAGCTAGAAGTCGTGGGAATTTCTAGTAATGCATGGGAATTGCGAAGAAAAATCATTCAGGCAATCTTCGCAAATGCGAAGTCAACCCAAGAAGTCAACCTTCGTAAATGCGAAGTATTTATCGCAAATTCGAAGTTAAGCAGTATAGACATAGTTCGCAATTGCGAACTTATGTTCGCAAATGCGAACATCGTGCTTCAGTTCTGGGCAATTCTGGAATTTCACATTTTTTGACCCCAAATCCTTCAATACCCAAACCAGCTCATTTGTAAAATATCTTTTGGCTTATTTTCAGTTTAGGGTTAGAGAGAACAAGGATGGAAGCTAGGACTTTACACACACACTTTGGTCTTGAAGATTTGAAGGTTTTGGTTGAGAATTTCTTGCCCATTTTTGTTCATTTCTTCATTTCCTTGCTTTGTATTGTATATCTAAGTGTGTAGTATTTTATTAAACACTTGAATCTTGTTTATGAAATTATTCATGTTTAAAGTGTGGATTAAATACCTTGTTGTTCTTATGTATTGAATGATTTTTATTCTTTTATGAAGTGAGTTATTGTTACTTTAATTATTCTTGTTCTTTAATATTTACAAAGGGATTAGCTAACCCTAGGACTCGCTCATTAACTCCGAATTAATTTTGGGAAAGATTATTTGGGGTTGGGAAAGATTAATTAACAAGAACTTGAGGCATTAACCCTCATTTTACAGATTCTACCTAGGGATAGGCTTGAACTACTTGTAGCCATATTCGGGTGTGCTTAATCTCCTAATTATTTTAGGGATAATCCAATTGGAAAGTCTTGTTAGTATTTGGAAGAAGATAATATAGAATTATTACCCGTGGCTAATTAACATAAACTCACTCATATTTGTAAAATCGTGAAATACATTGGATTGTTACTTGAATGTAATTCCCGATGCATCCATCCTTGTAGCCATTGATTATTTTATTTGCTTTCTAGGTTAGTTTACATTTTCGCATTTAGGTATAAATATTTTCTCAAAACAATTCTTACTGTTTGGCATTGCATAACAAGTGATAATTCTCTTACATTCCTAATCGCCTACATATTGTTCTCTATAGGATTCGACCTCGACTCATAGTTTGGTATATTATATTACATGCAACCGTGTCCATTTACTTTTTAGTAGTGGATTTGGACGTCATCATCTGTAGACAACCCTAGAACAGAACTGCTCTGATACCACTTTTGTCACGACCCAAACCGAAGGGCCGTGACGGGTGCCCGAGTCCTACCTGTAAACACCCCTAAGCATGTGTCTAAGCTATAAACCCGTTTAACATCTACTGAATTACGAGAATAACATACATAAAGGAAACATGTTCAAAATACATATATACATATACGTGCGGATTACAGTAGGCAAGTCGACAAGGCCACGATAGATAACTATATACCCAAAACTGAAAGCCGGTAAGGCCACATACTATCCAAATGTACATAACTATCTATAGACCTCTAATAGAAATACAACTGTACAAAGATGGGACTGAGCCACATCATACCCATACATGTATACAAGCGTATCGTACCAAAATCAAAAGCAGCTTCGGATCAAGTGGAGCACGCCAACTCTCGATGATCAAGGATCCTAAGGAGGGGGATCATCAGCTTGCCTACCTGCACATGCGGGCATGAAACGCAAGCCCCATGAAATACGGCATCAGTACGAAAAATGTACTGAGTATGTAAGACATGAAAATCTGTACGTAAAAGGCATAGATGAAACATGGAATAAAGAAATCCATCTGTAAATTTGAATAAATTTGTAAATTCTAAAAAATTTATAATGTCATGCATGTGCATATAAATGTCATGTCATGCATAGGTATAACTGTATGTAATATGATCAAGCCTCTGACGGCATCCCATCATATCGTCTCGGCCACTGTGGGAAACATCATTAACATATACCAACTGATCAGATGGTGGTGTGTATATAATGCCGTAACCTTCACCCCCCCCACATATATATATATATATACATACATACATAAATGCGCGTATATAACGCCATCTAGTCATGGGTCAATGCACATGTATAAATGAATGAAATGCATGAAAAATATGTAATATTCCTTTTGGATAAACTTTTCAACTGCGTATTATTCTAAGACCCACGAACAGAAGATATAATAATATGTCACATGGGTCATCAAGAACACAGAGACCCCTAGTATTTCTATGAATAGAGTTATTCTTTTGCTCATTTCTTCTGTATAAGTTGGATCATGCACCAAAGAAAGAAGGGATGACCTTAACATACCTGAAGTAGGAAAAACTCCGTATAATACTCTTGAAAAAGATTGCACGTACTCCTTTAGAATCGCAAAATTTTATATTGCTACGATTCTAATAAATTCTCGTTGGAATTGCATTGTTGCAATTTAGAACCGCAAATTGAATTTAAGCTTATGTTCTTGAAGTATTTGAACTAGGCAGATAATATATGTTCCTTGCTTTTAGGATTTTGGACATTTTTAGTTCTTTTGTCTAAAATGAAATGGAACAAGATTGTAGTAAGCCTTTACTTATTAAATTCTCATTGTTCTTAGTTAGCCACCTAATCCTTAGAAAGACTATGATTCATCCTCATAGTTCGTGGCCTTCTTCCATGTTTTAGGGGGGGGTTGGAATTAATCTTTATCTCATATTTTAATAATTAACTAGGTAATGTCCTGTTACCCGGTAATTAACCAATTACCGGTATAATTAAGAATTATCTTAAAATACCTAAATATACTACTTATTTTTAATATACTTTATACATTATACTACCGTGAGCATATGGTATCTTGCATGGTACTAGTTCATAATTATCGGGTATTATTGCTCGACCCGTATTTTATCCCAAATTGGCCACTTTCAACGAAACTCGTTTTCTTTAATTCTTGTAGGCTTTATCCTTCATGATACTTATTTATTGCTTGTTATAAATAGCATAAATACGTTAACTTCAAGATAATTTTATCCACGAGTCTACGTCGATTAACTGAAGACGAAGCTTTTAACGTACAAAAACGCGAGATGTAACAATAAACCCCTCCGCATTCCCCTTTGAGATAGACCCTTAATCATTAGATTTCACTAAAAAGTGAAACTATTGTTCTGTTGTTCCCTCATTCTATTGTTCTGTACTTTGGTTCTTGGCCGGCTGAAAGCCAAGGCCAATGGGATTCAATAATTCAACCTTTTCTTGGTGCGAGCATTGCTCGGAGTTTCTTTGAAGCACTTCGGAACTTTGACGCATTAAGATTCTAGGTTTTTGCAGAATTTTGTTCTTTATTATTGTCCGTTTAACTGGTAAGTCACTTGACTTTTGCAATTTCATTCTTATGTGTCTGTGATTTGCATATTCTTACTTCTAAAATTCATGGCTTAATGTGTTTCTGGGTTGCTTTTGTGTGCAACTTTGTTAACTTTACACTCGCTTTGAGCCTCTTTGGCATTTAATTTCACCTAATGCTGCCAGTTCTGAGATTATTTGAGTAATTTGAACCCTCTTAAGTTCGTTTAGCTAATGTATTCTGGTCTACTCCTGTATGCAACTTTGTTAGTTTTGCACTTGCATTGAACCTTTTTAGTTCATTAGTATATTGTGTCAATACCTGAATGCCTACATTTGCTATTTGATAAGAGCTTGCTTTCCCATTATATTCTGAATCTCTATAATAACAGACTTGCCTATGTAATGTGCTCTAATCTATGTTAAGACCTTTTCTATCAACTATGATCTGCTCCCCTGTTAGTGTGTCTCACAACATTTCTCTATTTTGCTCAGCCTATATCCTTAGTAACTATTTGAAACCTTTAGAATGGTCATCTTAGTTTGTGTTTCCATACTATGTTTGATACTTTTCTGCTTCATGATACGAGTCAACATGGATGTCTTATGATATTGTGATAAATCCCTAACATAAGTTAGATCTTTAAGCTTTAAACCTTTTAAGTTAATGCCCTACTTAGACTTGTTTGATAATATGCACATTTGTATGATAATCTTGTTAATCCTGCAAACTTGTTTCTCCCCTAACTCTTTCAATATGTTTCTACTATTTATTTTGCTAAGTGTTGAACCTGCTTCTAAGTTTTGTTGACCTTGTTGATTAGCTGTTCTATGTTCTCAACTTTGCTATGTCTACTTCTAAAACTATAAGTGTATTTCCTCAACTTCTGTCCTTTAACCATTGTCCACTAACTCTCATTTGTTACATATGCTATTTTGAACCTATCATTCTTGGCCGGCTAAAAGCTAAGGCCACCGAGACTCTTACTACTGACTTCCCTAGTATGAGCACTCCTCAGGGTCCATTTGAGACCCTTGTGAACTCTGACACACTAGGATTTCGGGTCATTTATCCACTCTCTCTACTACTGAGACCTGAGCTATCTTTGACACTCAATTCATTCTTCCTACTATCTACTAAATATGTAAACTGGCTGGTTTAAGTGATTTAATGTCTGAGTAATATGGTCAATCTATGGTTGTGTGATTTGGCTTGAGTTTTTCTATGGATTCTAGGTTGTGATGCTGAACATAGTACCATGTTTGGAACCTGGGTATGCTATGTGAGAGTTGTTGAAGGCCCCGACAACGCAAGGTATTTCTTTTGGGCCTGTTGTTACTGTTTGTATAATCCTTTGTAAGTACTTTCATTACTGGGCCTATTATAACTTTGAAATGAACAATTGGGGATGTTAGTGAAATTGGGCGGAACAGGTATACTCTAATATTTTTATGCAAGGGTAGAAAACATGCCTATGGGATTCAAGTGATTTACTTTTGATCTGACTTGCTGTATATGCCATACAAGCTTCCACTAGTAGAAATCATGCCTTTAGGAGACTCACACGCTCACATAACTTGTCTACTATCAAAGCACGAGTTTGAATGCAATGTCTACTACTATGTGTTACTAGAAAACCTGCCTATAGGCCCCGATTCCAGCCATTTGGTTTGTATAACATATTATCTTCAAATCTCTTATCTCGTTTCCTTAGCTCACACTTAGCATCTATTGCCTAACTACTAACATAAAAAAATTACGTATTTTTAGAACCACAAAATCAAATCTAGTTGTAATTACCATTTTCGAGGTAAACAGTTTGGCGCCCACCGTGGGGCTAAAAATAATAGTGATTGTTTTCGTGCTGGTTTACTAAATAACACAAGTTATTCTTTACACTTTTTCTTTCCCAAGAATCTTTGATTTCAGGTAAAAATGTCTAACTCAGTGAACGCACATGAAAACCATGGTCTTGAAGACCATGGAGAGAATGATGTAGCTGTTCTAGGCGTCGGTGTACCACTGCAAAATCTTGAGGATGCACCAGAGCCAATCCCCATGGATGTGGTCTCACGCAATGCCCAACATGTCGATATAAGCTCCCACACTAACAGGAGTATACGCCAAGAAAACCAACATGAAGCTTGAAAAACTCTGGCCCGAAAGGAAAGAGAGGCAGACAAGAGGAACTGAACGGAAAAATCTCAGCACATCATTCATATGATCATTGGGGGGACCAACGTTCCTCAAGGACCTATGATCAAACAGAAAAAAGTTTCCACTACAACGGAAGGTCAAATTCGGGGCTGCATACCCGAGGACATCCTAGCATTTAGTAAAGAAGACTTAGACACCTTGTCTCATCTGCATAACGATGCGCTGGTAATTTCATTTCTCTTGAATAACGTTTAAGTTAAACATGTACTCGTAGATCCAGGTAGCTCGGCCAACGTGATCGGGTAGATAGGTGGTAGAACATCTCGGACTGCTCAACCACGTCATACCTACCTCCCGAGTCCTCAATGGCTTCAACATGGCCGGTGAAGCAATGAAGGGGGAGATCACCCTCCCGGTCAACATGTCTGATATAGTTCGGAATACCAATTTCACATCATCGAAGGTGACATGAGGTACAATGCATTGCTTGGAAGGACGTGGATACACAATTTGAGGGCAGTACCGTCAACTCTTCATCAGATGATGAAATTTCCAACAAAAGGTGGTATAAAAATGGTATATGGGTAACAACATGCGGCAAAGGAGATGTTTGCGGTTCACGAGGAGGTACCAACTTCTATGCCTTCTGCCTCGAAGGAGTCGGTAGATAAACAGACCCTCGAGGACGATGAAGAAGATTTCTTCACTCCCCAAACCTTTATTGTCCCCGAAGAATTGGATGAAACAATTTCAATGATTGAAGAACTGGAGCAAGTTATTTTGACTAAGCATCTCCCAGATCAGAAGGTATACCTGAGAACGGGACTAACCCCAGAACTCAATAAAAAACTCATTCAATTTCTTATTAATAATATCGATTGCTTTGTTTGGTACCATTTAGACATGAGAGGGATCCCGCCGGAAATAACCACCTATCGACTAAGTGTAGACCCCAGGTTCAAACTGGTAAAGCAAAAAAGGAGACCTCAGTCTGAGGTAAAACACGCGTTCATCAAGGACGAAGTAGCAAAACTCCTCAAAATAGGGTTTATTAGGGAGGTAAAATATCCCAAATGGTTGGATAATGTGGTGGTAGTTCCCAAAAGGGGAATAAATTAAGAATGTGTGTAGATTATAAAGACTTGAATAAAGCTTGCCCCAAAGATTCATTCCCGTTGCCCAATATCGACCGCCTGATCGATGCCACGACCGACCACAAGATCCTCACCTTTCTCGATGCCTAGTCGGGGTATAATCATGTCATGCCCCGAGCCTAGGGGCAAGACCGGCACCCAATGCCTCACCTATCCTTGCATACCACTTGCGACTAAGAGACTCTAAATATGTAATGTCATACTTTGGCCATGAACCACATCGCAAGATAATGTGCAATGAAAAATATAAAACTAAATAGATACTATCGCTGACTGAATGTCAACATAAAGCTGGGCTGGCAAGGCCGTCATAATTACTACAATTGACAAGCCAACAAAATATACGTACAGGGCCTACAAGCCCAACATACTACACTAACTGACAAGATATATCTATAAACCTCTACTAATAGATGTATTGTGATCGGAACATGGCCCCGACCTACCTTAACCTATATACATATATGTACAAAATGTACACCAAACTGCTAGACCCGACAACTTAAAAAAGACAGGGAGCTTACCGATAAGGCTGAACTCGGGCAAACACCTACTGAGGAGGTCTACCTGTATGTATGTCCGAACCTGCACGTATGAAATACAACGCCCCCAAAAAGGGACGTCAGTACAAAATAATGTACTGAGTATGTAAGACAATATATTGAAATCTGAAACTGAACTGATAACTTGAACATATGCTAACCTGCTGATACTGACTTAATTCTCTCAATATAATAAGTAAAGTAGTTGTCCGGCCCAATAAGGCTCGGTGTATATATATATATATATAACTGCCCTGACGTAGTAGGCTCATTCATTGGTGCTCAACCATACTACGCTTTGTATCTCGGCCAATTGGGCCCGCACATAGGCGCTCAGCTACAGTAGGCTCGGTGTATAACTTACCATCTGATCAGAGGTTGCCCAATTGGGGCCTGCCCATCGATTATAGCTCGATGGAAATGAAAATACTTTAATATTGTATATATAAATTCTCTACTCTCTTGACTGGAAGAATGAAATACTCAATTGAATATAAAGTCCCGATAAGGAGAATATCGTAACTTACAAAACTATGAAAATATATGTAACTTGCGAGACTAGCAAAATATACATAAATTCCGGGATATGAATTTTTCTTTATGACTCGTTATCAAACTTGTATTATTACGAGATCATGTAATATGAAGGAAGAGCTTAGCCTTAACATACCTGGAGTGGGAAGAATCCATATGATGTTCCCGGAAAAGATTGCACCGTACTCCTTTTAGAATCGCAAATTTTTTACATTGGACTGTGGAAGTTTTTTCGTTGCTACATGCCTTAAACACTCTAGTTAATGTGTAAAAATTCTTGAGAGAATTACTGAATTTTAGGAACTCCTTAGTCTCTCGTTATAAGAACTTAGTTGAATATCTCTCTTAAGAAATCTCTTCTTTTAGCCAATATAAGGGTGTAGTCATTTTGCGTTGGAAATGTTAGTATGAGGTGTAATTTAGTTAGCACCTTAAATTGCCACCTACCCAACATGACTAATGAGTCATTTGGGTTGGGTGGTAGCTTGATGCCATATAAGGTGAGGGAGGATTTTTATTAAATCTTAACCTATAATTAATAATTAATTAGGTATTGTCCCGCTACCCAATAATTAACCAATTACCCACATAATTAAGAATTATCTCAAATTACCTAAAATTTTACTTATTTTTAATATACTTTATACATCATATTATCACGGTCATATGGTTCGTTGTATGGTACTAGTCCATAAATATCGGGTAGTATCGCTCGGCCCGTATTTTATCCCAAATTGAGAACCTTCAACAAAACGTATTTTCTTTTATTCGTGTACCTTTATCCTTCATGGCCCGTAGTTATTGCTTGTTATAAATAGCATAAATATGCTAATCTCAAGATAATATCATCCCCGAGTCTATGTCAATTAGCTGAATATGAAACTTTAACGTACGAAAAATGCGAGATGTAACATCCTTCCCCCATAAGAAACATTCGTCCTTGAATGTTTACTCTTAGATACCTTGGAAAATGTTTTGCCAGAGTCTCCTTCGTATATTAGACTGAAACCAACCTATACGTAGCCAAAAAACATACTATACACACCACACATGGCCACTATTTATACATAGCAATACTTGGCTTCACACATCTGTTCATCATAAATTCTGACAGTCAAAATGAGAGCTTACTTGATGAGACCTACTGGCCTGAGTAGAGTTCTGCTGAGGTATCCCTTAAATTTCGAGCCATATCTCCAGTTTGAAATAGATGGGGTATTTAGACTTCATTTCTTCCTCCGCTTCCCACGTCATCCCGTCCACATTCTTGCTTCTCCATACGACTTTCACGGATGCTACCTCCTTATTCCGTAACTTGCAGATTTGTTTGTCTAGGATGGCAACCAAAGTTTTCTCGTATTATAAGTCCTCTATAATCTGTACATCATCCATGGGCACCACTCGGGTAGGATCGCCAATGCACTTTCGTAACATAGATACGTGAAAAACTAGATGAACAGACTCCAATTCTGAGGGCAATTCTAACTCATAAGCTACTTGTCCCACTCTCCGAATGATCCTATAAGGTCCAATATACTGTGGGCTACGATTGCCTTTCTTGCCAAACCTCATCATACCGTTCATAGGTGACACATTTAAGAATACCTAGTCATCAACCCCGAACTTTAAATATCGTCGCCGCACGTCAGATTATGACTTTTGACGACTCTGAGCTATCAACAGTCACTTCCGAATAAGCTTTACTTTTTCTATGGCCTGCTAAACCAGGTCTGGCCTATGTAACCTAGATTCTCCTACATCAAACCACCCTATAGGAGATCTGCACCTGCGCCTATACAAAGCCTCGTACGGAGCCATCTGGATACTGGAGTGATAACTGTTATTATATGCAAACTCGATAAGAGGTAAATGTTCATCCTAACTCATTTTAAAATACAACACACATGTTCGTAACATATCCTCGAGTGTCTGAATTATTCTTTCGGCTTGTCGATCAGTTTGTGAATAAAAAGCTGTGCTCAGATTCACCTGTGTCCCTAGACCTTTCTGAAATGACCTCCAAAAATGTGTTGTAAACTGAGCCCCACAATCAGATATAATAGATATTGGCACTCCGTGTAGTCGCACTATCTCTTTAATATATAATTTTGCATAATCTTCTGTTGTATATGTAGATCTAACCGGTAGGAAATGAGCTAATTTCGTGATCCTATCGACTATCACCCATATGGAATCGAACTTACATTGAGAATGAGGTAAACCCGTGATAAAGTCAATGTTTATCGCCTCCCATTTCTATTTGGGTATCTCTGTAGTCTGCATTAGCCCTCCAGGATTCTGGTGCTCTATCTTCACCTGCTAGCAACTAGGGCATTGAGCGACATACTCATCAATGTTCTTCATCATATCATTTCACCAATACACCTCCTTAATGTCATGATACATCTTTGTCGACACAGGGTGAATGGAGTACCACGAATAATGTGCCTCTGACATAATCCTGTCTTGTAGCCCTACTAATTCTGGAACACACAAACGACCCCTGTATCTAAGAACCCCAACTCCTTTGAGTTCTAATAATGGCTTCTTCTGTTGTGGAACCCGCTCTCTCAACTCGACTAACTCTGGGTCCTCGTACTGCCTTTCCTTTGCTTCAGCTATGAGAGATGATTTTGTAGTATTTTGGAGTACAACTCCTCCATTACCAGAGTCCACTAACTGAACCCCCAAAGAAGCCAATTGATGAATCTCTCTAGTTAATTGTCTTTCTTCGGCCTCTACATGTGCTAAGCTACCCATGAATCGGCGACTTAAGGCATCTGCTACAACATTAGCTTTCCTTGGATGGTAGAGAATGTTAACATCGTACCACCACCTCTATCGCAAGTTTAATTCTTTTTGCTTGAAGATATATTGAAGTTTATGATCTGTGAATATATTAACATGAACACCATATAAATAATGCCGCCATATTTTAAGAGCATGGACAACCACAACTAATTCGAGGTTGTGGGTCGGATAATTCTATTCGTGCTTTCTTAACTGCCTTGAATCATACGCAATTACTTTCCTATGTTGCATCAGGACACATCCTAACCTGACACCTGAGGCATCACAATACATGACATAACCATTTGGACCCTCTAGAAGTGCTAGAACTAGTGCTGAGGTCAACCTATTCTTAAGCTCTTGGAAACTCTACTCACATGCCTTTATCCACTAAAACTTAGTCTCTTTCTGTGTCAGCTTCGTTAATGGTGCTGAAAGAGAAGAAAAACCCTCTACGAACCTCCGGTAGTATCCTGCTAAGCCTAAAAAGCTACGAATCTCTATCGGAGTGGTAGGTCTAGGCCAGGATTTCACAACCTCAATCTTCTGAGTGTCTACCTTTATACCTCCGTCGGATACAATGTGCCCCAAGAATGCTACAGACTTCAACTAGAACTCACACTTAGAAAACTTAGCATACAATTTATTATCACAGAGGGTTTGGAGTACCGCTTGTAGGTGGTCCACATGCTCATCCTCTGAACGTGAATAAACTAGAATATCGTCAATAAAGACTATCACGAATAGATCTAAATATTGCCGAAATTGGCTATTCATCAAGTCCATAAATATGGCAGGTGCATTTGTCAACCCGAAGGACATGATAAGGAACTCGAAGTGGCCATATCGGGTCTTGAAGTCTATCTTAGGAATATCGTTCTCCCAAAATCTGACCTGGTGGTATCCTTACCTCAAATCTATCTTTCAAAAGCATCTAGCTCCCTGTAACTGATCAAACAAGTTGTCTATCCTTGGAAGTGGATACTTATTCTTAATAATTACCTTTTTCAGTTGCCTATAATCGATACACATCCTCAACGAGCCATCTTTCTTCCATACAAATAGTACCAATGTACCCCAAGGTGAGGTACTAGGTCTGATGAAACCTTTCTCTAGTAAATCTTTTAACTGCTCCTTCAACTCCTTCAATTCGGCAGGTGTCATTCTATATGGAGGGATGGATATTGGTTATGTTCCCAGAAGCAAATCGATGTCAAAATCAATCTCTCGCTCTTGAGGAATACTTCAAAGTTCATCTGGAAATACATCCGAGTACTCTTTGACTACTGGAATAGACTAAAGTGTAGGTATCTCAGAATTTGCATCTTTAACTTGCACAATATGATAAATGCACCCTTTTGCGATCATTTTCCTCGCCTTCAGATAGGAAATCAACCTACCTCTAGGTGTCATTGTATTACCTACCCATTCAAGAACTGGCTTACACTGAAAATGAAATATGGATGTCTTTGCTCGACAATCAACTATGGCATAACAAGCTGCCAACCAGTCCATGCCTATGATAACATCAAAATCCAACATCTCTAGCTCAACTAGGTCGTTTGAGGTATGACGACCACAAACTGATACTGTAAAACCTCGGTAAACCTATCTAACGATAATCAATTCTCCAACCGGTGTAGATACCGCAAAAGGATCACTTAGTATTTTAGGCACTATACCAAATTTCCTCGCGACAAATGGGGTAATACATGATAAAGTATATCCTAGGTCTATCAAGGGATAAACATCGTGAGAACAAATGGTCAACATAACTGTCACAACGTCTAGTGAGGACTCTTGGTCCTGTCGACTTGCTAGAGTATAGATACAATTCTAGTTACCACCTGAACTGGACCCTCAACCTCAACCTCTACCAGCTGAAGACTGACTTGTGCCCTGAAAGATGCACAAACATAGCTGGTCCTATTGCTGAATTCGCTGGTTGCGCCATACCCCCAGAATCTCTATGTGGGCAATCTCGCATCATATGTCCTGGACGTCCAAATGTATAACAAACATCGGAATTGGCTCGGTATTGGCCCAAATGTCTTCTACCGCAGATGGCACAACGTGGCAAAAATGGCCATGTTTGCCCTGAACCTCATTATCGCTGCAAACTTGATGCGTAGGAGCTCTCACCTAGTCCTGACTGAGTATAACGATCATACCTGTAACCCTGTGACTGAGGTGGCGAAGGTATAAGTGTTCGTTTGAAGTATTGGGGCCTATAACTACCCTGAGGCTGCTCCTGAGATCTGGCAAATCTCATCCTCTTCCACTGCCCTTACTCAGTCCTCTCCATACCCTGTTGCTGACGCCTACCCCTTTCTATATTCTGGGAAAATGCCTGAATCCGAGAGATATCCATACTATTCTGTAATGCAGCGGTGGCACCTGCCTCGGTCAACTCTGGGGCCAACCCTACTATAAACCTGTGGATCCTATCCCGCATAGTAGCAACTATGGATGGTGAATATCTTGCCAATGAGTCAAAATGGAGACTATACTCTCGAGCACTCATATTGCCCTGCTTGAGGGCTAGAAACTGATCGAGTCAGGCCTGTCGGATCTCTCGCAGTAAGTACTGGTCAAGGAAGGCATATGAAAAATTCTACCAAATAGCAGGAGGTGTATCACGTCCCCTGGACCTTTACCATCCCTCGTACCAAAGGATGGCTATATCTCGAAGTCAAAAAGCTACTAACTCAATTGGCTATTTCTCCATAGCATGCATAACACGAAAGATCCTATGAAGCTGATCTATGAAATCCTGCAGGTCCTTACTCTGATCTGTCCCCGTGAACTATGGGGGATTCAAAGCAATAAACTCTCGGACCGTTGAACTCCCAAATCCCTCAAAAGGTCCTGCACTAGCGGATTCCCTAGCCTATTGCTCGGTAGCTACCAACTGTGCCAACAAATGCACCGCACTTCTCAAGTTTTGATCTGATGGAAGCAGATGAGGAGCTGGATGTGCGGTCTCCCTAGGAATATCCTCAGGTGGCGGAGGAGCCGGTAATTGTTGGGTAAGGGTCTCTCTCTAGGACTCCGATTGGACCCCATCTTCTGGGGGGTACCCTGCTAGTCCCCTCACCTACTGTTGTTTCTCTCCTCTGGAAAGTCGTAGTCTTCCTAGTTACCATCATCTGTGCATGCACACATCAGCATGTAAGTTTTACTCAAATTTCCTTATTACTCAGTGCTACAACACGATTTAGATTTGAAAGAAGTTTAACCAACTCCTAAATGCCCTGTAGTCCCCTACTTATATAATGTGGTGCACCACACATCTATAAACAAGACCCTACTAGACATGGCTTGTAGATTCCGTAGGATAGAACTGCTCTAATACCACTTTTGTCCTACCCCGAGCGTGGGGGTGAGACCACCACCCAGTGCCTCACCTATCCTTGCATACCACTTGCGACTAAGAGACTCTGAACATTTAATATCATACTTAGGCCGTGGGCCACTTTCCAAGATAATGTGCGATGCAAAATATAAAACTAAATAGAGACTAACACCGACTAAATGTCAACATAAAGCTGGGCCGGCAAGGCTGTCATAATTACTACAATTGAAAAGCCAACAAAATATACGTACAGGGCCTACAAGCCCAACATACTGCACTAAGTGACAGAATATATCTACAAGCCTTTGCTGATAGATGTACTGTGATCAGAATAGGGCCCCAACCTACCCTTAACCTATCTACATATATGCATAAGATGTACACCAAACTGCTAAACCCGACAACTCCGAAAGACGGGAAGCTTACCGATAAGGCTGAACTTGGGCAAACACCTGCTGAAGAGGTCTACCCATCTGTATGTACGAACCTGCAGTTATGAAATGCAGCGCCCCGAGAAAGGGACGTCAGTACGAAATAATGTACCGAGTATGTAAGGCACTCTATTGAAAGTTGTAACTGAACTGATAACTTGAACATATGCTTACCTGCTGATATTGACTCTTTAAATATAATAAGTAAAATAGTTGTCTGGCCCTATAAGGCTCGGTGTATATTTTTAACTAACCTGCCGTAGTAGGCTCGCTCATCGAAGCTCGGCCATACTAGGCTCTATATCTCAGCCAACTGGGCTTGCTCATAGGCGCTCGACCACAGTAGGCTTGGTCTATAGCTTACCATCCGATCAGAGGTTGCGTAATAAGGGCTTGCCCATCGATTATAGCTTGATGGTACTGAAAATACTTTAATATTGTATATATAAATTCTATGCTCTCTTGACTGGAAGAATGAAATACTCAATTGAATATGAAGTCTCGATAAGGAGAATATCGTAACTTACAAAATTAGGGAAATATATGTAACTTGCGAGACTCGCAAAATATACGTAAATTCCGGGATATGAATTTTTCTTTATGACTCGTTATCAAACTTGTGTAATTATGAGATAATACAATATGAAGGAAGAGCTTAGCCTTAACATACCTATAGTGAGAAAAATCCATATGATGTTCCCGAAAAAGATTGCACCGTACTCCTTTAGAATTGCAAAAATTTTACGTTGTACTGTGGACGTTTTTCGTTGCTACATGCGTTAAACACTCTAGTTAAGGTGTACAAATCCTTTAGAGAATTGTTAAATTATTAGGAACTCGTTAGTATCTGGTTATAAGAACATAGTTGAATATCTCTCTTAAGAAATCTCTTCTTTTAGCCAATATAAGGGTGTAGTCATTTTGCGTTGGAAATGTTAGTATGAGGTGTAATTTAGTTAGCACCTTAAATTTCCACCTACCCAACATGACTAATGATTCATTTGGGTTGGGTGGTGTCTTGATTCCACATAAGGTGGGGGAGGGGTTTTATTAAATTTTATCCTATAAATAATAATTAATTAGGTATTGTCCTGCTACCCGATAATTAACCAATTACCCACATATTTAAAAATTATCTCAAATTACCTAAAATTCTACTTATTTTTAATATAGTTTATGCATAATATTATTACGGTCATATGGTACCTTGTATGGTACTAATCCATAAATATCGGGTAGTATCGCTCGGCCCGTATTTTATCCCAAATTGACAACCTTCAACAAAGTATATTTTCTTTTATTTGTGTACCTTTATCCTTCTTGGCCCTTACTTTTTGCTTGTTATAAATAGCATAAATATGCTAATCTCAAGATAATATCATCCCCGAGTCTACGTCAATTAACTGAAGATGAAACATTAATGTACGAAAAATGCGAGATGTAACAAATCAAATCTAGATGAACCCCGAGTACAAGGAGAAGACTTCGTTCATCATGAAGTACGATACATACTTTTAGAATGTGATGCCCTTTGGGCTGAAAAATGTGGTAGCTAGATACCAACGCCTAGTTAATAAGATGTTCGAACATCAAATAGGCAAATCTATAGAAGTTTACATTGATGATATGCTAGTTAAGTCCCTGTGTGCAGAAGACCATTTGACTCATTTGCAGGAAACATTCGACATCCTCCAAAGCTATAACATGAAACTCAATCCAGAGAAATGTGCGTTCGGAGTGGGTTCGGGCAAATTCTTAGGCTTCATGGTATCAAACAGAGGGATTGAGTTCGACCCCGATAAAATCAAAGCCATCAAAGAAATTACGGTGGTAAACACTGTGAAGGTCGTGCAACGGCTGACCGGGCGGATAACAGCCTTGGGCCGATTCATATTGAGGTCATCAGACAGAAGTCATCACTTCTTCTCCTTACTCAAAAAGAAAAACAGTTTCGAATGGACTCCGGAATTCCAACGCGCCTTAGAGGAGTTGAAGCGAAATTTGACAAGCCCACCTTTGTTCCACACCCCAAAGGAAGGTGAAACGCTAGATTTGTACCTAGCCGTATCCGAGGTAGCGGAAAGCGGTGTGATGGTTTGAGAAGAACAAAGTACGCAATTCCCTGTTTATTATGTAAATCGGACCTTGGGAGATGCCGAAACTAGGTATCCGCAGCTAGAATGATTGTCTCTCGCATTGATAAGTGCATCTCAAAAATTAAAACCTTATTTTCAATGCCATCATGTTTGTGTTTTAACGACATATCCTCTTCGAAGCATATTGCATAAGTCCGAACCATTGGGCCGACTGGCCAAATGGGCCATCGAGCTCGGGGGGTATGATATCGCGTATCAACCTCGAACGGCTATCAAGTACCAAATTTTGGCGAATTTTGTGGCCTAACTGGGGAAGGATCGACAGCTTGGGAAGGATCAGCTTTGGGACCCGAAGATGGTGGATGAGGTTCTGTCTCCACATCTTCTTCACTCATATCACCCCCAAAACATTCTTTTTAGGGAGTGGAGAAGCTTTGAACGTGCTTAGATACTTCCATGGTTTCCTTAGCCTTCACAAGTTCAAGTTAGGCTAAAACCATCTTGACTAGCCTCAATCAGAGTCTTGAAGTGGGTACGGAGATATGCTCAACTTACATCCATAGTCAATTTGTCCTCGAGAGCATCATATTTATCCTCCTACTAATCTACTTCAGCTTGCAAGTTCTCTTTCTCTACTTCAGCAACATCATAAGAAACCTTCAAAGGTTCAAATAAGACTCGAGGAAAGCAATCCGCTCAGAAGAGGCACGGAGATCCTCTTTGGATTAAGTGAACTCTTGAACAAGTTCACCTGTGTATATCTCTTTCTAGTTGAAAATTTCTTTCAAACTTCGAATTTCCTCTGTGGCCTTGGAGTGTTGCTTAGAAAACCTAGCCTTTATCTTAGCCATTTCCTTCTCTGTTTGATTTACCTCAGCCCTGGCCACCGCTAAATCAGCGATCAACAACTTGAGTTGTTATTGAAAAACTTATTTTAATTTTTCCAGCTCCTCTATCTCCAACTGCAAGCTCTCAAATTGCGCCTTCCAGTTATCAGCCTCTACACCTAACTCATCAACTTTTTGCTCAGTCCAAGCCACCCCCTTTTATCAGCTTTGTACCCATCAAGTTGATTTGTGTTAAGGAGGTTAAATTTTTTGGATAAGCACGAAGAAAAAAGAAAAAAGGAATAAAACGGAAGAAATTATAACTGAGAGCTAAATGAATCACATCATTCATGAAAGTGATTGATGAATACAACTCTAATTTTTTTCCTTTGGAGACCTCTACTATCATTTGTCGCATCTTTCCATTATTAGAAGGATCGACTTTATTTTTAGCAGAGATAGAAGAAGCTAAAGCTGGAGCTGCGGAAGGTTGGACCTCATTGTAAAATCAATATGGTGGTCTCCACCATCACGATACCCAAATCCTTGACCAAATAATTCTTCGATCATTACCGAAGCTAGTTCAGCGGGTTTTTCCTCCGAAATCACCATCGGAGTATCTTATGGTTCATCAACCAAATGAAATGAAACTATTTCGGAAGGTTGGACTTGAGGATTATTATGGTCTTCTTCCAACACAACCTACTTTGTGGAATAAGGTTTCTTCTTGAGTGGTGAATCTTCCTCCTCTTCCTCTTCCTCCTCTTCTTCACAGAAAATGGTTTCTCTATCTTTTCTCTTTTAAGAGGACAAACTTAAGATACGCTCCTAAGCTATGTTGACATCACGTCTAACAGTAGAAGCGGAAGAAGGGGAACCATAGATTCCAAATCCTACATATGAAAATGAAGTGTTAAAAATGAAAATTAAATGAACACAAAAATAAGCACGACACAAAAAATGATTTATTGTGAGTTTTCACTTTCCATCCAAAAAATTTGGAAAGAAATTTTCAATTCCTCTGATCCATGGGAGCGGATGATAACATCAGTGACACTAACTCACAGAGGACTAGGATTTTACAAGAAACTTCAATGGTTGCTACAAAACGAGTATATGAAAAAATTAGAGTTTCAATTAAAAAGAACGAAATTTGAAGGTAGTGATGGAAACTTGCGTTTGAAGTTCCACTTTTCAGAGAAAGACATGTTCTCATCTCCCACCAACTCCTGAGTTGCAACAACCACGAACCTACTGTACCACCCTCGGTCGTGATCATCCTTGGGACCAACAACAACTTGTTTATTTCTTGTCGCAAGTGTGAAAATTCAAGAACGGAAAAGTTGTAGTACAAATGAAGAAGATGATGAAAATTACAACAACAACAACAACAATAACCTTATAAAATCCCACAAGTGGGGTCTGGAGAGGGTAGTGTGTACACAGACCTTGCCCCTACCTTGAAGGAGTAGAGAGGCTATTTCCAAAAGACCTTTAGCTCAAAAAAAACAAAAGAACAAAAAACAAAAGGAGACAATATTAGTATCATCGTGGAAATCATAGGAAAAATAGGAACAACATGAAATCCAAAATAAAGATGCAAAGCAAAAGCGAAATAGTAAGACACAACATTGCCACTAGCTATATTAGATGAAAACAATACCAGAATAGTCTCACAAAGGTACGAAGTAAGTCAAGACTCGAGTACCTCCTATCTTACAACCCTAATTCTTGGTCTCTATATCTTCCTATCAAGTGTCATGTCCTCAAAAATCTTATGACTCGCTATATCTTATCTGATCACCTCTCCCCAATACTTCATAGTCCTCCATCTACCTCTTCTCGTGCCCTCCACAACCAGCTGCTCACAACTCCTTACCGGAGCCTTTGAGCTTCTCCTCTGAACATGCCTGAACCATCTGAGCCTCGCTTCCCGCATCTTGTCATCAATTGGAGCCACGTGCACCTTCTCTCGAATATCATAATTCCTAATCTTATCAATCCTAGTGTTCCCGCACATCCACCTCAACATCCTTATTTTTTATACTTTTATCTTCTGGATATGTGAGTTCTTAATAAGCCAACACTCAGCCCCATACATCATGGCCGGTGTAACCACCGCTTTATAAAACTTACCTTTGAAAATTGGTGGATCTCTCTAGTCACACAAGACTCTAGATTCTAACCCCCACTTCATCCATCCTACCCCAATACGGTGTGTGACATCCTTGTTGATCTCCCCTCACCTTGGATAATCGACCTAAGGTACTTGAAGCTACCTCTACTTGGGATGACCTATGATTCAAGCCTCTCATTCATGCCCACTACCCCCGGCTTAGCGGGAACTTACACTCTAGGTATTCTGTCTTCGTCCTACTCAGTTTGAAACCCTTTGACTCAAGAGCGTGTCTCCAAACCTTCAGCCTCTCGTTAACACCGGCTCGCAACTCATCAATCAACACTATGTCATCAACGAATAGCATGCACCATGGCACCTCCCCTTGAATATGGTGTGTTAACGTGTCCATCACCAGGGCGAATAAGAATGGGCTGAGTACAGAACCTTGGTGTAACCCCATTACAACCGAAAAATGCTCAGAGTTGCCTCCTACAATCCTAACTCTAGTCTTAGCCCCATCATACATGTCCTTAATTGCCATAATACAGGGGATCGACACACCTTTTGCCTCCAAGCATCTCGAGAGAACTTTTATAGGAACCTTTTCATATGCTTTTTCTAGGTCAATAAACACCATATGCAGATCCTTCTTCCTCTCTCTGTACAGTTCCACCAACTTCCTAACAAGGTGTATATCTTCAGTAGTAGAACGACCCAGCATGAACCTAAACTGGTTGTCGGATATAGACGCTGTCATCCTCCCCCTCGCTTCAGTCACCCTCTCTCAAACTTTCATGGTATGGCTCAGTAATTTGATACCCCTATAGTTGTTACAACTCTCGATATCACCTTTGTTATTATACAATGGAACCACTGTACTCCACCTCTCCTTATCCAACATCCTCTTCACCTTAAAAATAACATTAAACAACTCAATTAACCACTCCAAACCTGCTCTCCCCATACACTTCAAAAATTCCATCGGAATCTCGTCTGGCGCGGTCGCTCTGCCCCTACTCATCTTACGCATAGCTCCCACGACTTCCTTAACCTTGATACGCCTGTAGTACCCAAAGTCACAGTGGCTCTCGGAATGCTCCAATTTGCCTAGCACAATATCCCGATCCCCTTCTTCATTCAAAATTTTATGAAAGTAAGTCTGTCATCTCTTCTTAATCTGTGCATCTTCCATCAATACTCTACCATCTTCGTCCTTGATGAATCTCACTTGGTCCAAATCCCTAGCCTTCCTCTTTCTCAACTTGGCCAGCTGGAATAACTTCTTCTCCCTGCCTTTTTCTCCCAGTTCCTCGTACATACGACCATAAGCTGCAGTCTTAGCCTCCGTGACCGCCAGCTTAGCTTCCTTCCTAGCTACCTTATACCTCTCCATGTACGCACGCCTCTTCTTCTCACCTATGCTCCCCACTAACTCCAGGTACACCACCTTCTTCGCTTCCACTTTACCTTGGACCACTTCATTCCACCAAAAGTCTCCTTTGTGCCCACCAGAATCGCCTGTCGAGACCCTTAACACCTCTCATGCGAC
Organism: Nicotiana sylvestris; assembly: GCF_000393655.2. Taxonomy (NCBI): domain Eukaryota; kingdom Viridiplantae; phylum Streptophyta; class Magnoliopsida; order Solanales; family Solanaceae; genus Nicotiana; species Nicotiana sylvestris. Next base: position 41,530,706 of record NC_091065.1, on the reverse strand, counting down.
CTTCCTTATACAGACTACTATAATTTTCCATATAATGCTCGCATCACCACTGCTCCTCCAAGCTCCCATAGCTGATAACCACCCCTCCAACTCTTGGACTTTCTCCTTAGTTAAGGCTCCCCACCTGAATCTTGGTCTTCCTCGAGCGGACCTTATCCTCCTCTTTAACATAATACCAACGTCCATTACTAAAAGCCTATGCTTCATCGCGAGTATCTCACCTAGAATCACCTTGCAATCCTTGTAGAGCCTTCTGTCACACCTCCTGAGGAGGAGATAGTCAATTTGAGTCTTCGCCACCACATTTTAAAAAGAAACTAAATGCTCCCCCCTCTTCTGTAAGTTTAGCGAAGTCCAATAGTGAGCTACCTCCTCCGTTCCTCTCCCGAAAATCGAAGCCTCCATGCACCTCGCCATAACCACTTGCGGTCGACCTAATATGACCATTGAAATCCCCTCCTATGAATAGCTTCTCAACAGGCAGAACTTGGCACACAATCTCATCTAACCCCTCCTAGAAGTGACGTTTAATCTCTTCATCTAGGCTCGCATGTGGTGTATAGGCTCTAACGACGTTTAGGGTGCACTCTCCAACCACTAACTTAAGAATAATCAATCTATCATTCACTGGTCTAATCTCAACCACAAACTCTCTAAGATCCCTATCCACCAAGATACCTACTCCATTCTTACATTTCTAGACTCCTGAGTACCAAAGTTTATACCCGTCCATGTCCTTCTCCCTCGACCATAACCACCTTGTCTCTTGGACACGCTCTATATTGACCCTCCTCTTCAGAAGGATCTTCGCGAACTCTATAGACTTACCCGTCAATGTACCTACGTTCCATGACCCAATTCTTCACCTATAGACACCCTTGTTCCTTTTGCCTCCCTTGCCTCCCGACCCACCCCCTAACTATTACCCTACCTCCTGCCCCATCCCCCGCTCCCCCGAGGACATGACCTCACTCGACCATCCCAGACCACAGCCACTATGCCTACGGTGGGCTAATGGTAATCACTAACACACGCAAGGCAACAAACCAAACTAGAGAAGACTAGTTGCAACTACAGGCACACTAATACGGTGAATAAACAAATATGAACTAAGATGGCACCAATTTAACTAACGCAACAAAGGAAAACAAGAAAACGGGAGGTACCAAGGCAACAAAGGAAAACATGAAAACTAAAGTTTGTTAAAACAAAATTCGACAAGTAGCATAGGCACGCTACTACCCTCCAAACTATAGGGGCTATTTAACCAAGGCACACATTGAAGTACTAATAGAATTCGATGATCACTAGGTCTATTGCAAGTTCAAACCTGAGGGAAATGGGGCTGCTGAATGAAAATGAGATATTTATTGGAAGTTATTGGGGAACCTTCTTTTGAGATGAATCATCAAAATTCTATATGGTGTAAAGGAGTAAGTGTAGACAAACGAAGAACCTCCTTGATAGTTACTTATTAGATCGACTTCAGCAGGGGCTTCGATTGGAAAATTAAATCTCTATCGACACTCTCTATTAACAAGGGAAAGATGACAAAGTTTGATGAGAGAAGGTTAAAGGTCAGTAGGCTCGTTACAACCTTCTCTTTTGTTTATGCTATTGTTATCGGCCCCATTTTCTCGTGAAAGCGGGTTTTAACGTCATGACAACTCCTTTGGATGGGAGATAGAGTATTATAATAAGAAGAGTCACCACCTAATGATTTTTGAGGTGCGTTAGGGCACCTATTATGCAAATAACTCTGTTTGACTGGTCAACGCCACCAAAGATTGGGTAAGAGATCAAATTACCTCAAAGAGAAGGTGTTAGGCACTCTTCGAGGTTTACAACTGTGGGTCCCGACCGAACATAAGATTATGCGGATTACAATTAGGCTAAGTGATCAAATAAACAAAGGGAATATAAAGGTAAAAGAATTTCATTACAGCCCAATTAGTACAGATCTTAGTATGAATATAGGGATACAACTATTTAGATCTATTAGCAACATATAATGGACAGGGGGTCCTAAGTTTTTTAGCCTAAAGGATTACCCCGTGAAACATAAATAATACTTTGCAATTCCTTTGAGGTAGGGAGTGACTCATATTATTCAGTAAGCACAGACTATCATTTTCTGCTACCCGATTACTATGTTAAAGTTTGTTTACCTCAAAAATGGTAATTACAATTAGATTTGATATTGTGGTTCTTAAAATACGTGATTTTTTTTATGCTAGTTGTTAGCAATAGATGCTAAGTGTGAGATAAGAAAAAGAGATAAGAGCTTTGAAGATAATATGTTAACAAATCGAATGGCTAGAATCGGGGCCTCGAGTTGGAATATGTCAGGCCTCGAGGTCGACCTTAAGCACTGGACTGGAATCAATTGGTGAAAAAGTAATAGTTCTGGGAGCCTTGATGGTGGCTCTTTATGATCAATGATGAGTAATAAATGAAGAACAATCAACGAAACACAATAAATGTAAACAATAAATCAAAGGAAATATAATAGAGAGTGTTTAAGTTAGAGAGCAGAGAATGTTCTTTTTCTTGTATCAATATCACGTGTGTAAGAAATAGCAAGGGTCCCCCTTATATAAGAGGGAAAATCCCAACATGGTACATGTATAATTATTACAAGGAAAAGTAGCTGGTACAACTACTTAAAGGTCTGGTACAGACTTATACTATTCTTGCAGGCATTGTTAGTTTTGATCACGCGCCTCGGGAACTTTGCACTTATCTATGATAGCCGTCAAACTGTGCTTCCCCTAGGTCGGGCATAGGGAACCCTCGGGATCGGACTAGAGCTGGACCTCGAGTCTTCTAAGCTACGGAATGTTGTAACGATCATAAAATCGGACTCTCCGATTTTAGCCATGTACAGATAGTCCCTGCGTTTCTTAGAGTGAAAATGATAAGAAATGGCCTTGAATTCTTGCCTCTTTGATACATCCATCACAACATACTTTGCATTATATCAAGCGATTGATGTGACAAAAAAGGATGACTAAAAGTCGCATCCATACAACCTTCGAAGAGCCTTTGAATTAACTGTAGTGGTTGGCTACCATTGGGCCTGCTCCAACGTACATGTTTGTCCTATATAAATACTTCTTCCTTCGCCCAATATTTTTTATTGCAAAAAGAGTTCTTCTTACTTCTCTCTTGTGCTCTTTTTCTGATTACGTTCTCTTCTCTCTTCTTACCTTTAAACAAGAATGGCGAAGGCTTTCATCTCTGTCCCTTAGGAGGATGTGCCTCCCCCTTTTTCATGCTCGTCTAAGGGTAAGGCAATAACACCCCCTAATCTTGAGGAATTCATCCTAGGATCCTACGAAATGATCTCCAATTTCAAGGTCGAGAAGCTTTCTTCGAAACCTGGACGGTGTGAACCCGTGTCCCGATATACCAGTTTAGTAGCCAACACTGAGAAGGTGAAGACTAACTGCCGCTGGGGGGACGCGGTATTGGTGGAGATTCCTTCTCGGGGAGAGGACATAACAACATACAAGACCGGCTTCCTTAGTGTGTATACCTGCCTATTTACTCTCAGCCCGGTAGAGCCGTCCTCGCCTTCAATAGACCCCGCAATCCTCGAATTTTGTGAACGATATGAAATGACTCTCGGCCAAATTCATCTGTCATTCTGGTGTATTGTTTATATGACCAAATATTATGCGAACATGATTAAGGGGGTGCCTTTCACCCTCGACGACCTGATCAGAATATACAATCCCCGACTTTTTCGAGGGGGCCTGATTAAGCTCTGATGCCGGGCCTCGAAAACCTTTTTTGCTTGTACTAATAAGGTTATGGATGGAGGGTGGATGAGCTGTTTCATTCGAGTTAGGACCTCGGACCTAATCCTAGTGGAGAAGATGTTGTTCCCCGAAAAGTAGAACACAAAACGTAAATAAATACGCTGATTAAGCTTTTTCTTTCCCTTTAGGATCAATTTCCCCCCGAACTGACTTCCTTCGCTGATGCAGCTGACATGGTGTACCCTCGCGCGGTTATGGATCTCTCGGGCTATGCCCATGTGTAGATCATGTGTGGCACGACCTGTCTAGGGCTCGATGGGAGGCCAAGGACCATGGTGAGCCCTCACTTCTGCTATAGTTGAATCGCTTAGAAGAACTATCAACAATTGTACCCTTATTCCTTATGTTTATATTTTGTATTTGCGCAGGACTGGGAGAGGCCTCCTTGATGAGGGAAGCACTGCCTGGCGAAGCGGATACCCCAAAACCTGACAAAGAGGAGAAAAGACTAAAGAAATCGTCGACTGAGCCTACGAAATCCAAGAAAGCCAAAGTGGAAGAACCTAAGTCTGATTCAGCAGCCTTAACTCCAGGAGTAGCGGGGAGTCCCCGAGCTAAAGGTGAGGAGAAAAATGATTCCTTGGTAGCATCCAAGGGAGGGTAAAACCTGATTGCCCCTCATACTTCTGTGATAGTGGCTTCCAAGTCGGAACTTGATGCTATTGTTGTCCTACCTTGGGTTGAAGATTCCTTCGAGGATGTATCGGGTAATGTCATCGAGCGAGTTTATGGACAAAATATTCCTCGAGTTGAGGTGCATTCAGTAGGCGATCCGGGGGAGCCTAGTTCTGAAGATCTCCTGAAACAAGAGATGGCCCTGATTGATCCAGTCGGGGCTATTAAAGTGAGTGATTTCCCTCCGATACTAACTTTCCTTCCAAGAAAGATGCGAGATGCCCAAAATAAGGAATCTTCCGATGTAGGGGCGGCCGTCGGAGATAAATATGAATTTTAGAAGCTTCTTGTTGCGCCCAAGGAAAACTATGAGCTCGGCGCATCACTTATTTTTAGTGAGATCGATAGGCTCTGCGAGCAGGTAATTTTTATAAATTCTGCTTGGCATCCTGATCTTCGTCTAAGGAAATCATCGACTGATCCTATGAAATCCAAGAAGGACAAAGTGGAAGAACCTAAGGCTGATTCAGCAGCCTTAACTCTAGGAGTAGCGGGGAGTCCCTGAGTTGAAGGTAAGGAGAAAGTTGATTCCTTGGTAGCATCCGAGGGAGGGAAAAACCCGATTGCCCCTCATACTTCTGAGACAGTGGCTTCCATGTCGGAACTTGATATTGTTGTTATCCTACCTTGGGCTGAAGATTCCTTCGAGGATGTATCGGGTAATGTTCTCAAGCCAGTTGATGGCCAAAATATTCCATGAGCTGAGGTGCATTCGGTAGAAGGTCTGGGGGAGCCTAGTTCTGAAGCTTTCCTGAAACAAGTGATGGCCCCGATTGATCCAGTCGGGGCTATTGAAGTGAGCGATTCCCCTTCGATACTGACTTTCCTTCCCAGGGAGATGTGGGATGATCAGAATAAAGAATCTTCCGATGTGGGGGCGCCCGTCGGAGATAAATATGCATTTTAGAAGCTTCTTGCTGCGCCCAAGGAAAACTCTGAGCTTAGTGCATCACTTATTTTCAGTGAGATAGATAGGCTCTGTGAGCAAATAATTTTTATAAATTCTGCTTGGTGTCCTGATCTCCGTAGGAAGGTGGTCTTAGTCCGGCATCAACTTCATGATGCAAGGGCGGAGAGTAATAAGTATAAAGATCTTCATACTGAGTTAGTTGTTGCGCTATCCGGGATCAAAGCTAAAGCTGAGGCGCTCATAGCTTTGCACAAAGAGGATGTTGTTGCTGCAAATGCTCAGGCCAGGAGAGTGCCCGAAGGGACAGAGCTTCAATTTAGTCGAGCCATGAAACATACCCCGTTAGAATCTCGGAGGCAGACTCTCAAGGATAAACACGTAGAGGGCATCGATCTATTTGCCGAGCTCGAGAGGGTGAAGGCCCTAGAAAAAAGGCTGTTGCCCTGCTTTCTTTTGAAAGTGAGTCGAGCGGTGGCTCAGAAGATAATGAGGATGACGGTGAAATCCCCAAAGGGGAAGAAGCCATTGAAGACCCTGGGACCATGGCTGGAGCCGTGGAGCATAACCTCCGAGGAAGCCGTCGAAGTCATAAACCTAGTGGTAGATTAGGGTTTTATTTGTTCCTTCCCTTGTAAGGGCTTTATAGGCCTTGTAAATGTACCCATGTGAGCAATATATATATTTATATATATCTTTCGTTTTTCATCATTTCTCGTTTTTCCTTTCCTTTGACGATTGGCCAGAAAATTTGGGCCTCAGATTAAACCCATGGGTTCTTGCCACTGCTGGGCAATTTGTGACGGTCGAAAGTTGACCATTTCGGACTTAGTCCCCGAGTCAGGTTCTTGACTTGAGTTTATTGACCATTAGGTATACAAATAGGCCCTGAGATTATTTGGGCAGGCCATTGGGTTGGTGTGATTTCTAATCGGCCCTAAGGCTCTTTTAAGCAGGCGACAATGGATCTAACGCATTGGGTCGGTACAACCTTTAATTTAAGCTGGCAATAGTGGCTATTATGCATTTGGTCGGTATGACCTTTAATTTAAGTTGGCAATAGTGTCTCTTACACATTGGGTCGGTACGACCTTTAATTTAAGTTGGCGATAGTGGCTCTTACGCATTGGCTCGGTACGACCTCTAATTTTAAGCTAGCGACAGTGGCTCTTATGCATTGGGTCGGTATGACCTTTTAATTTAAGCTGGAGACAATGGCTCTTACGCATTGGGTCAGTGCGACCTCTAATGTAGGCTTTATTTTCCTTCATTAAAGACTTTATGAATTTTTTGTGTTCGCCCGACTCTTTAACGATTCGATAAGAACCTCGATTGTGAGCCGTTATGTAGCGATGAATGAGAACCTTGGGAGGTTTCGCTCGATGGCTGAATTATTTCGAAGCCTATTGTTTGGAACTGATATGATCAAAGCTCTTTTGCTTATGCTGAGGGTAGCCTGATTAACCGGTTCTTTTCAAAATATTTTCAAAATAATTAAAGGTCTGTGATTTTATGGCGATGGCCGGGCGTCCCCGAGTCGTGTTAGTTTGGCCGAAGCCTTATGACCGTGGTCGTTATGTTTGGTCATAGCCTTTTAGTCCTCGAGTGAAGTAGCATTTGTGTCTATATCGAGGGTATGCCTTTTTAGGGGTCTTACAAGTTCGAATATATAGCCTTAACATTAAGGTCGGGATTATGCCTTTTGTAAGGTCTTATAAATTTGAACATGCCTTACTTGAGGTCTTACAGATAGGTTACTTGGCATAGGTATAATTCATGCCTTGCTTGAGGTATTACAGTTTCTGGGTACAAGTGTGATTCATGCCAAGCTTGAGGTCTTACAGGTAGGTTACTTGGTATAAGTATAATTCATGCATGGCTTGAGGTCTTACAGATTTAGGCATGCCCGGAGGTCTTATAGCGTCGATGATGCCTCATGGAGGGCTTATATTGTTGATAATGCCTCATGGAAGGCTTTTCGGGCTCGAGATTGCCCTCTCGAGGTCTTATGACCTCGAGTTTTTGATAGCTTGATGGGGCCCCGACAGTTGGTGACAGTCCCCAAGACATCGAAAGTTTTTGGCCCTGGGGTCGTTCTTTGTAAGATTGATGTTGCTTCAATGAGGACTTACGAGCTTGAATTTTCTAGCTCGGAGGTCTTATGGATCAGATTTTTTGATGTCAGATCTTGAGTTTTCGGGAAAGTTTTGGCCTTGGGGCCATTACTTATAAAAATAGCAAACTTCTTTGACGCACGAAGAAGATAGTTCTGTGATTACTTGGTACAAGTATACATGTTTTCGTCATCGAGGGTTGGTTATTCTATGTGGACACAGTTCTTTCAACCGTTTGGCCTGATACATTATTTTTCTATTGAGACCCTCTTTGACTTATCTTGATTTCTGCGGGGAGGTGATATCTCGGGGGGATTCCCTCCAGTATTTGAGGTTGATTGAAGAGGATCCTTGAATACTCATTAAGCTCTCCTTAGATAGCATATAGATGTTGCCTCATTAAAAACCTTATCGGTAAAACCCTTCTTGGGATGAAAATCCGATCGAAGGAAAAGAGTTCAGCGCATGCTTTAAAACCTAAAATCTCCAAGATGGAAAGTGCTTCGATTTTTATAACCGGACATCTGTATATAGGTTAGTGTAAGGCGTAAATGAAAAGGGAGGCAGTTATACCTTAGCAGTTATGGTGCTTCGAGCTTTGATATTCTTCAACTGTTGCTCCGGGGATGCGGTACATTCCTTTGCTCATTCACTCGGGTGCAGTCGAGAGTGTGGCTTGCGATTGCTACTTTGCTGTTTGTTTATCTTTTGGTCTCCTTCGATGTTGAAGGGATCGATGTCGGAGTCTTAGGATGCGTCGGTGTCTTCCATCGGACACCTCAGCGGTAATAGCGTTTGAGCATTGATATGTTCCAATTGCATGGAAGTTGTTTGCCTTCCATAGTACCAAGCTTATACGACCCTTTACCGATAATTCCGAGGACGCGGTACGGTCCTTTCTAGCCTGGGCCTAGCTTCCCTTCATTAGGGTTTCAGGTGTTTAGGGTGACTTTCCTTATCACCAATCCCCGACCCTGAAATGTCGGAGATTTGTTCTCTTGTTATATTACCTTTCGATCCTTTGTTTTTGGGCGGCCATTCAGACCTGTGAAGTTTCTCACTTTTCATCTAATAGTTCGAGGGCTGTAGTCATAGCCTCGTTGTTTGAGCTCTCAGTGGCACGTCGAAATCTGGCGCTTTTCTCTACGACCTTCATCGGTATTAAAGCCTCGGAGCCGTATACCAAAGAGAAAGGCGTCTCCTCTGTGCTCGATTTTGGAGTTGTTGGATATGCCCATAGCACCTTATGCAACATTTCTCTCCATTTTCCTTTTGCATTTTTCAACTTCTTTTTCAAGTTTTGATTGATGGTCTTATTTGTGGACTCGGCCTGGCCGTTTGCACATGGGTGGTAGGGTGTTGACATGATCCTTTTAATTTTTGGAACCTCGAGGAATTTTATTACTTTGCTCCTGATGAACTACTTCCCATTATCACATGTTATCTCAGAGGGAATCCCGAATCGACACATGATATGGTCCCAGATGAAGTTAATGACTTTTTTTCCCTTACCTATTGGAAGGCCTGTGCTTCCACCCATTTTGAGAACTAGTCAGTCATAAATAAAATAAATCTTGCTTTACCTGGTGTCGTCGGCAGGGGTCCGATGATGTCTATCCCCCACTTCATGAACGGCCATGGTGACAAGACTGAATGCAGATGTTCACTAGGTTGGTGAATCATTAGTGCAAATCTTTGGCATTTGTCGCATTTTCGGACAAATTCTTTGGTATCCTTCTCCATGATGTCCCTATGGTAGCCTGCTCTGATCATCTTTCGAACTAAGGAGTCAACACCGGAGTGATTTCTGCAGGTGCCCTCATGGATTTCTCGGAGCACATAATCTGTGTCCCCCGGTCCCAGACACACTGCTAGGGGCCTATCAAAGGTTCTTCTGTATAGAGTTCTATTTTTGCCGAGCGAGAACCCGACTGCTTTGGTTCACAGGGCCCTCGACTCTTTTGGGTTTGCGGGTAGCTTTCCACTTTCCATATAGTCGATATATTTATTTCTCCAATCCCATGTCAGGCTAGTGGAATTGATCTCGGCATGGCCTTCTTCGATCACTGATTTGGATAGTTGAATAACAACCCCGGGGAGTATGTCATCTTTCTCGACTGATGATCCCAGGTTTGCGAGGGCATCGACCTCGGTATTCTGCTCCCGAGGTATGTGGACCAGAGTCCATTCATTGAAGCGGTGCAATGTGACTTGAATTTTGTCTAAGTATCTTTGCATCCTGTCTTCCCGAACCTCAAAGTTCCTATTTACCTAATTTACCACCAGAAGGGAATCACATTTTGCTTCGATTACTTCCGTTCCTAGGCCTTTGGCCAATTCCAGACCTGCAATCATAGCCTCATACTCGGTTTCGTTGTTAGTCAACCTTGCGGTTTTTATAGATTGCCTAATCATGCCGCCCGTAAGCGGCTTCAGAACCATGCCGAGCCCGAACCCTTGCACGTTCGAGGCACCATCAGTGAATAAGGTCCATACCCTCGAAGATGTGCCCATTTTCAGCATGAGTTCTTTCTCTACCTCGGGCATGGGGGCGGGCGTAAAGTCATATATAATTAACATGCATGCATATAGTAGTATTATTCTCCTCATGATAATTGGTATTTAATGTCTGTACTTGATTTTTAGAGCTCGATATTACCGTTTACATTGATAAATCCCTGTCTAAGTGATTTCTATGGAGAACATGATGCCTTAACTGATATACCTGAAAAGTAATACCTATTTCTGCTCTTATTGTGTTAGAGTTCAGCCTGTTATTTGAGTTGTTTTTCCTTATATATCACTATTCTGCTGTTATTGTTGTTGTTGACTGTTGAAAGTAAGCATCAGACTTTATCAACCTTGTCATTACTTATTCCGAGGTTAGGATTAGTACTTATCGAGTACATGAGATCTGTTGTACACATACTACACTCTGTACTTCATGTGCAGACCTAAGTGTTGCTGATAGTGGTGGTTGCTTGTGAGCTATATTTCTAGACTTGCTTGGAAATTTTGAGGTAACATTGTTATTCCGTTTGCAGTACTTGAAGTCTCCTCCTTTTATCATATGTGTTACTGTTAGTCTTTCAGACAATATTGTATTTTGTTCAGATTTTATATTTCGCACTATATTGAGTTCATGCACTTAGGTGCACCAGATTTTGGGTGGTTCCAGTTATTATCATTTTTAAATCATTTATTTATGTTATTCCACTATTTGAGAATATTTTTTTTGTTGTTGAAGTTTAATTTTGTATATCTATTATTAGCTTGTCAAGCAAGTGGTGTTAGGTGCCATCACAGTTCTGGTGAAATTTTGGGTCATGACAATTACCAACGCTAAAAATGCAATAGTTGTGCATATATTTCATTTAGAGCTCGATCAGACAAAAAGTGAGGTAAATTTTACTAGTATTACATGGTACTGGCGATATGAATTTGTAAATTACTTGCGGCATTGGATGTTACCTGAGGTTAAAAAACAATCTCAATGGCTACGAATACAAGATGGTTGTTGTAGTTTAGTGGAAGAGAACTTATATCAGAAAATGATTGATGGTCCATTGGCTAAATATCTTGATCCTAGAAAACTGCATATGTCATGCGAGAAGTGCATGAAGGGCACTGTGGTAATCTAGTAGGTGGTTAATCGCCATGGTAAAAACACTAATAAGAGCCGATATTATTTGGCATGAATGGAGGAAGAGGAAGAATGTTTTATGAAAAGATATGATAAGTGTCAACGATACACTAATCAATTGCATCAACCAGTGGAGCCATTACATTTTGTGCTTGCTCTATAGTTGTTTATCAAACGGGGGAAAAATATCATAGGTCCATTACAGCAAGTGCCAAGAAATGCAAAATTCTTATTGGTTTTGATTGATTACTTTACTAAATGAGTGGAAGCATGTGCTTTCAAACAAGTATGATAAAAAGAGGTCATAGACTTCGTTTGGAGGAATATAATTTGCCGATTTGGTGTACCAAAAGAAATCACATATAATAATGGTCCATGATTTATGGGATAAAAAACTACTGAACTTTTTAGAAGTTGTAAAATCAAGAGAATAACTTTGTCACCATATTATCCTAGTGCTAATGGACAAGAGGAGTCGACAAAACAAAAAATTATATATAATTTGAAGAAGCGCTTGAAAGCAGCTAAAGGCAAATGGCCAGAAGTGTTACTGGAAGTGTTGTGGGCCTATAGGATCATATCAAAAATAAATACGGGATAAAATACTTTCTCACATATTTACGTTATTGAAACTTTAATTCTAGTGGAGATAGGAGAACTAGGTTTGAGATATAATCATGTAACTGAGTTACCGAATGATGAAGCACTATGTACAATTTTGGACATGGTTAAGGAGCGAAAGGGAGTTAGCTTTAATGCGATGGCAGCTCAGAAGCAAAGAATAAAGCGATATTACAATTGAAGGGCATAGTTACGATATTTCAAAATTGGCGACTTCGTCTTTAAAAGTATTCAAATCTGCGCAAGTTAATTCCGAAAAAATAGGTCCTAGCTAAGAGGGTCCATATTGAGTATGACGCATGGCTGGAAAAGGAGCGTATGACTTTGAAACTATGGACGAAAAAGTACTGCCTTCAAATTGGAACGAAATACACTAAAATAAGTACTACTTCTAAAGAGGCACCCACGGTCAAGTATCTTTTAGTAGATCATTTATTGGTTCATATAAATTTACTAATATTTTTAGATGATAGGCACAAATATAACACAAACCAAATGATGACATTAGACTCAAAATGACACGCGGAATACTTAATTATTTCCGGTCAAAGTTACAATAACTATGAAGGAAAGGTTTTAGCACAATCTTCATCTAAGAACAATCCCGTGTCCCGTGCACGTTACCTTTTTAGGAAAAAGACCAAGGGAAGAAACCTTTAAAGTTCATTTGAAGATCTAGTGTTCAAGTTTTCATTTTTCAAACTCTAACACTAAGGAGGCCATATAAGAACATGAATACTTTATCTTATGTAGATAAAAGATCTCAAGAAAAAAATTGAGAAATTTCAAGTTTAGGTTACCAAAATAGTCACGGGATAAAATATTCCCAAGCAATTTGTAAAATACGATACAATCTTGCTACAAGAAAGCAGTTTTAACATTCACTTAAATGATAAATTACTTCAACCCCATTATATAACAAGCATCATAGCATGTTGGTAAATACTCTTAATCCAATCCTAGGCAAGATACTTAACTTGAAAGAGAAAAAAATCAATACTCCAAGAATATTTTTCCCTTAGCAATCACCTACAACCGCCTCGAATCTAGAAAATAATAGAAAGAATTACAAGAAAATACATGTGACTTTACACTATAACAAAAAATGGCCGATGTTTTTTAAGTTTTACCCGACCTAACCCATATTGTGCATATTTTGAAAGCACTAGCAAATTCAAAATATGTATTCTTACAACCATTGCTTCTAAAAGTTATGGAGTTAAATTTGTATTCTCACAACCATTTCATTCACCCTCTCTTCTTCTCACATCTTCTACTTATGCTTCAAGGGCCATGTATTTTCTGCTTCTCCCTCTGTGTCACCTAGTTGCAATATAAGAAAATTGAAGAGTAGAGTCCACCATTGAAGGCCATTCAAAGCTTTGCTTTCGAAAATAGAATTTTTTGAGTTTGTTAGTTGTTTGGATTGGGTGTTGTTCTAATTGATTGAAAATATCAAAAAGAGATTTAAATGTGAAGTGATTTGGAGTAGATTTGAACAAGATTTGAGTTAAATTTCAGAAAAGACACAAGGAAGAAGACGAAGTCAGTTTTTTGTATAATTATGTATAATATTGTATAATAGTGTATATGAGTGTATAAATATATCTTATACACTATTATATACTTTTATACACCGTTATACAAGCGTCTGTAGACGAATTTCTTTCACGATTTTCAGTTGCAATTCTTGTTCAAAACTAGTCCAAATCTCCATTAAATGACTTCAAATTTTATGTACAACCTCCTTATACTATTTCTAATAAGTCTAAATAACACCCACTCCAAATTTCTCACAAAATCAAATTTGAAATTTAAACCCACATATTTAAGCTTGTTAAAATTCTAATTTTCACCACCCAAATGGATTTGGTTTGTGTAACTGATATTTGAGTCATGTTACTTATTCGAATATTAACTTAAAAGCTTGAACAATCTTTTTTAAAAATTAAATAGTAATTTTGAAAACCTATTGGAATTAGATGTTGAATCTTAGCCTATTATTTTAGGGTTAATTAGTTGTAAATTAGAATATGGTCTATAAAATTGAAAAGTAGGGAGCCCAGTTATTTTTATGTGAAATTTTCTCCAAAAATAACTCAATAACATCAAACAAAGCTATAAGAATCAATTTCAAAAAATAAAGCTTCAATATTTATTAAATTCTCAAAAAGTCAATCGGGTTCACATGGTCAAAACTCGAGTCAAGGGGTAGATCCCGACTACCCATAATCTCATGAGTCCAGATAGGTGTTTAGATTCCAAAACCAAGTCCCAATCATAGCTCAAAACCTCAATTTTAACTCTCTTACTTTGTAGGAATAAAACCCAAATGTACCTCAAAATTCCATGTTTTTGAGTTTTAACAATCCATATAGATTCTTGAAATAATACAAAAAATGAGTAGAAATTACTTAACCTAAATCCTTATATGAAAATCTCCAAGCAAAATCGTCCTTCTACAAGTGTAGGGTTCAAATTAGGAAAGAATGGATTAAAATCCTGAAAGGACAACCTTAATATTCTGCCCAGGGGTACCCTTAGCAAACATGGTACATGCCTCGCATTCGCGAAGCACAAAAGCTTGCGCCCACAAAATAACCCATCATGTTTGCGGAACCAACCTCGCAAACGCGATGACCAAGCATGCCTCATGTAACAACCCGTACGGTCATTTTATGTATTGTAGCCCCATTCCCCTGTTTACTACTTATTCTTTGTTCATTTATGGTTACATGACATTTTTGTGTGGTTGGTTCAGTTTCGGAGATATTTTGGAGTGAATTGAGACACTTAGTCCCAAGGTTGGAAGCTTAATTTGGATTTGATGACTCCCAAACAGAATTTTGATGGTCCAGATAGCTTCGTATGGTTTATTTGGGACTTAGGCATATGTCCAAATTTGGATTTGAAGGTCTGTAGGTTGATTTGATGCATTTTGGCAAAATTGGAAAGTTGAAGGTTTGGAAGGTTGAGAGGGTTTGACCGAGAGTTGTCTTTGTTTATATCGAGTTCATATTTCAGTTCCGGTAGTTGGAATAGCTCTGTATGCTATTTATGAATTGTGTTAAAAATTTGAGGTAAATCGAAGTTGATTTGATATGATTCGGCATCGGTTTTAGAAGTTTGAAATTCATTAGTTTCATTAGGCTTGAATTGTGGCGCGGTTCATCATTTTGATTTTGTTTGATGTTATTTGAGTCTTCGACTAAGTTCGTATGGTGTTTTAGGAATTGATGGTATATTTGGATAGGCCCCAGTGTCCTTGGGTGAGATTCAGATTGAATCCAGATTAGTTTTAGACTTGGGATGAAGGCTAAAGGCTGGTGATTTCTTGTGTAACCGCATCTATGGTAGGTTTGGCTGTAGATGTGAAGTCGTAGGTGTGGCTGTAGGTTAGCAAAAGAATAGTTGGGGGCCTCAAGGGACCGCAGATGAAGACAATGGATCTCAGGTGTGGGACCGCAGAAGCAGACGTAGGTGTGCAGAAGCGCATTTGCAGATGCGAGGTAAGGTCCACAGAAATGGAAGGCGACTGGGTGAGCATGAGTCGCAGATGTGAAGGTCTTCGCAGGTGCGGGAATTTGATCATATATGCAGTGTTAAGTGGGAAGCGTAGATGGACATTTTAGACCGCAGAAGCAGAAATATGGGGCGCATGTGCGAACATGCTGGACGGGTTAATAAAGTCGAGGGTATTCATTGTCTTCTCATTTTTGTAAATGTGGGACTCGGTCCAAGGCAATTTATGGAGCATTTCTCCTCCAAATTGAAAAGGTAAATGATGTTTATTCGATTTTGGTGTTAGATATTTATCATTTATTTATATTACACTTAATTTACATGAATCTAAGATAGAATTTGAGGATTTTCGGACTATGTTATTGGACAGTGAAATTAGATGATTTGAGGGACGATTTGTGGTTGAAATTGAATGAATTCGTATGGTTAGACTTGGAATTAAATGGGTGTTCGAAATTTGTGAATTTTGTCGGGTTCAAAGGTGCGGGCCCGGGGTTGACTTTTTGATTTGATTTAAAGATCTTAGCTTTATCTTTTGGAATCACTTCCTATGAGTTTTATTGATGGTATTGGGTTATTTTTGCTAGATTTGAGCCATACAAAGATTGATAAGCATGGGAAGGGTTTGTTGGAGGAGTGATTTGGCTTTGTTGAGGTAAGTATCTCATCTAAACATGGTTGAGGTACTAGTTACCTGAATTATTTATGATAGCTACGTGATATGGGTGTGCACATGTGTGGGGGTTCTAGCCCATGTGCTAACACCAAGGTATTTATAAATGCTGGGGTAGTGCTTAGGTTATGATATGCCTAGAGTTGACTGTTAAGCTTTAAGCTATAAAGTTTCTCATATTTGTGAACTATCTGAGCCAGGTAACATAGAGATTAAATACCTAAATGAACTTGATAAATGCTATTTCTGTAATGAAATTGTCGATTTGAGGTATGATAGCACACTTTGCACATGCCTACAATTTAGCATGTCATTTATACCGGTCGAGGAGCATGAGATCTGTTATTCACTCATTATATGCATGTGTTCTTGTTTAATTGCTCATGTGTGATATGATTGGATTGGATATCTGCGATCACGTCGAGCGGATTGTGTTGTTACGCTTGTGACCATGCCGTGCGGATCCTTTATATAAAGCCTGTGACCATGCCGGGCAGATTATGGTATTGAGATTGTGACCACGCCGGACTGGTAGCACGTTGAATTGGTCGTTCTTGTATATGGATATGGATACATCCCCTTAGGATCACCCTCTCATGTTTCTCTCTTGATGGTGTACACACAAATATTGAGGAACATTGATCAGTCGTTTGGTATAGAAATGGAAAGGTTGAGGAAATCAAACCAATATATTGTTTGGATTTGCATTTCATCTTTATTTGCAAATGTTCGTGGTTAATTACTAGATTCATGTGCATATCATATTTATATATTGTATCATTGACTGAACATCAAACTTGAGAAATTGCACACATATACACATAGGGTTCTTTATGTGTTTTATGACTTGATTACATTACTGCTATGTACTTACAAAATTGATGATACTGTACAGGTTATAGCAAGTATCATTTATAATTCTCGCTTATTTTACTTCGTTGAGTTTAGTTACAATACTTATTAGGTACAGTAGGTTGGTTGCAATCATACTACACTCTGCACTTTATTATGCAAATCTAGGTATTGCTACTAGCTATTAGTAGCAGAGTTGCCTGTTGAGTGGAGTACCGAGAGACGAGGTGGAGCTGCATTTACGGTCGTAGTCTTGACTTGTCTTTTCTTATTTACTGTTGTTTCAGTTCAGATAGTATTTTTAATTAACTTCCACACTTGTACTCTGTTGTATAGCTTACGACTTCGTATTTACCAGTTATGGGAGATTTATCTTGTATTAGCGGTATATTGTTACATTGAGATATTCATATTTATGTTGTTGCTATATATTTCTGTTATTTTGGTTATTTATTATTATGTTCTACTTGTCTAGCAAGTGTGTTAGGCGCTATCACGACGGGTTGGAATTTTGGATCGTGACAAGTTGGTATTAGATCCCTAGATTAATAGGTATTACGAGTCATGAGGACGTTTTGTAGAGTCTTGCGGATTGGTTTGAAAACGTCTGAGCTTATCTTCGAGAGGCTATTGAGCTATTAAAAAACTTTACTTTCTTATTCTTGTCATGCGGATTTATTATCTCTGAAGTTTTAAACTTGAATTTTCTATTCTCTCACAGATGGTGAGGACATGTTCTATCGGATCAGGTGGACGGCCACCAGTACTACAAGTTAGAGCTGCGATAGGCAGGTTCCACGACAGAGGCCGAGGTATATATCACACTACATCCAAAGCAGCACATGTAGAGCCACCAGTTGGTCCAGTTCAAGAGCAGGTACCAAATTTTGTTGAGCCGGTGGTACCAGCTCAGGCACCAATAGTGCCCATTATTATCCCTTCCTTCACGAGGCCTTATCTTAGATTTTGACTCTATGCACTAGCCTAGCTCTGACATTCTTAGCCCCAACTGCACCACCCACTTCACAGGCCAAGGGAGGTGCCCAAATTCCTTCTGCCCATACTCGAGAGCAGCTAGTTCAGGGTCATCAAACACCAGGTGCATTGTCAGTTCAGCCTATTGCTGCCGCTGGGGCCGAGGTTGGTGCCTATATGATTGATGAGGAGCATAAGATATTGGAGCGGTTTGGGAGTCTTAAGCCTCTAGAGTTTACTGGAGTAGAATCAGAGGATGCTCAGGATTTTATAGACCTGTGTCAGCGGATTCTTCGTACAACGGGTATTTTGGAAACCAGTGGGGTTTCATTTACTACATTTTAGTTGATAGGGGTAGCTTACCAATGGTGGCAAACTTATGAGTTGAGTAGGCTAGCTGATGCAACGCCTCTGATATGGCATGAGTTTCCCCATAGACTCATATAGAGGAGTTACATAAGCAGTTTGAGCAACTACGTTAGGAGGGTATGATAGTGACTCAGTATGAGATGAAGTTTGTAGAGTTGGCTTGTCATGCGGTATTGATGGTTCCCACTAAGAGGGAGAATATTAGGAGGTTTATTTATGGCCTCAACTATGGCTTGCGCTTCATTATGGCTTAGGAGGTTGGAATAGATGTTAGGTTTGACCAGATGGTTGAGATTGCTAGACACTTAGGGTTAGTTCATAGGCAGGAGCATGAGGAGCGGGAGGCCAAGAGGCCTCGTAGTTTAGGTGGTTTTAGTAGTGCCTCATATTGAGGCTAGTCCCATTATAACAGAGGTCACCCTTCTATGCCCGTTCAGGCAGCTCACCATGTTCCTCGTGGTTCTTCTGTTAGCCACCGATCCTACAGTGCACGCCCAGGTACATCATCATTCAGTGCATTACCGGCACAAAGTTCTTACTGTTCTCCATCTTCCTAGGTTTCCATAGGCAGTTCTTTGGGCTATCAGTGTTAGCAGCCTAACAGGAGGGGCTGCTATGGGTGAAGAGACTTGAGTCATCTCAAGAGAGATTGCCCCGGACTATTGAGCAGGGTTCCAACGTAGAGCTCTCATTCAATGATTCAGGCACCAATAGCTACACCAGCCACACATCCAGCTCGGGGTGGGGTCCAATTAGCTCGAGGCTGCCTTAGAGAGGGAGGTTGATCAGGTGGTGGTCAGGCCTATTGCCATAATTTCCAATGTGGCCAAAGGTAGGTTTCTGATGCCGTGATCAGAGGTATTGTTTCAGTATGCCACAAGGACAGTTCGGTTTTATTTGATCCTGGTTTTGTTTATTCATATGTGTTATCATACTTTGCTCGTAATTTGCATATGCCCTGTGTTGATACCCAATTTTTTCCGATGTATTTTATATACAAAATACTTTCAAAATCGCATGTACATGCATAAATAAGCATGCCCAAGAGTTCTGGTATTTTTCCTAATTTTTAAAGATTTTTAAAATCAATTTATTGTCTATTTTAGTAGTACAAAATCCATACTTATTCTCAAAATCATCAATTTGGTGAACAATTTTTTTTATTCCCATATTTATACCAAAATTTAGTTAAGATAATTTTTGTATATTTTTACAAATTTATTTGGTATTTAAAAGACTAAATTGCATATAATTGCAATTATAGCCTACTTTATGATTAATAGCATTTTTATTGTAAAATTGGTCCCAGTATTTTTAAATTGATATTTATATATTATTAATTGTCTCAATACTTTTAATTTGCTTTTAAAATTATTTTTACTATTTTTTATAAAATAAAAGTGAAAAACTGGCTATTTAACATTTAGCCTCATTTCATTTCAATTACAGCCTATTTGCATTTCAATTTTAGCCCTCAAATTAATCCAATCCTAACCCCAGCTGGACCGGCCCAATTTCATCTTTTACCCGACCCATGACCCAATTAAAAAATCCACCTGAATTCCCTATTGATCCAGGCCGTTGATCATTTTGATCAACGACCGTAATTCCCCCTTTCCTTTTTAATTTCCCAAACACCCCTAACCCTAATCACTTTCACCTAACTAGCCGCCTTTGAATCCCTTCGTCTCTCAGACTCTCTCGAAGGTTTTTCGGAACCCTAGTCGACTTCCACCCTTTTCAACCGTTACTTCACCGGAATCCATGGCTTCTCAGGCCATGGATGGCCTGTACCCACCCTCTCTCACCATTAAACCTAAGCTGTTTGATTATTTGAAGCCCGACTCTGATGGTTCTCTTTAGATCCTGCTCAGATATGTAGATCTATGGCTTCTTCGGCCATGCTCCGGCATATTCAAGCACTAGAAGCCTTTTCTAACCTCTCCGACTCGAGATCGGACCTTCTTCCAAGCCTTTCTCATTTCTAGGGTTCCTTTGAAACCCTAGCTATTCGAGGTTTTTCTCTGGTTGTTTTCTTAGATCCATGCTATATCTATGTTATACTGGAGTTTTAAAACGTTTTCCCCAATCTTCTCTTTAAAAGTTTGTTTCTCTTCGATTTAAGGTTTCTGGAAAAGTTTCAAAATGTTTTCTGACTCTTCTTCTTCTTTTCTTTGTGTGTAGCTGCCTATGTTATGTTCTTATGTTTTCTTTTTATGCCTCACATGATCCTTCCCTGTGTTCTTATATTTGCTTTATTATGCATATTCTTCTACTGTACTCCGTTCTTTCTTCTACTGGTTTCTATATCATGCTTTCACACATTTGTCTTATGTGTTCATTTAACCCTGTGTCCCTTTACTGTATTTTCTACTAAGCTCTTAGTTCTTATTTGCCTTCTTCTGGATTTTGTTTGAGTTCTTTGATTGTTCTCTTAAGTGCTATGCTGCCTCTTTTCTCTTCTGAACCTGTTTAAGTTCCAAGTTTTTTTAAAACATGTTCTTTATGCTTCAAATCAGTTTCTTCACTATGTTTGCCTCGAAGTTGTTATTGTATCTGCTTGTTTTTCTCAAAAGTCTCCGAAAGAGATTCCTGAGCATGTTTCAATTACTTGCCTCCTCCTCTTTGTATCTTACTCGAGTTGGAAACCCTAGGATTTGGGGTTTTTTGGGCGAGTACTGATCTGGTGTTCAGACTAGGGTTCTACTTTGGAACTCTGGGCTTCCTCAGACTCGTTTCGAGTCTATGTACTTAACTTGGATTTCTTTGTTTATGATTTTGAACTTTCTACACTAGATCTTTCTAATTAGCATGACAGTTCTTTCATGTTTGACATGTCTGTATGCTTTATATATGAAGAATTCTTCCTTTAAAAAAAGGTTTTCCAAATTCGATTGATTGTTGCTGATTTTCTTTAATTAAACCTTTCTTCACCTTTTCTGGTTGGATTCATTCATACCCAAAACTCAATTTTTGATTTTACTGGCCAATGATTGATTGCCTTTCCTAACTTGCACAAACCGTGTTGCTATCAAACTCTTTCCTTAAATAGTTTCTATGTATTTGCCCTTCTTGTACTACTTTAGAAAAGATTTTAATCCAATTCTTTCCTTAATTGTCTTATGCCCGTTTGAAATCAGAATCCCTTAACTGAAGGGAGATTTTGTATGATTGATTGCAAACTATTCCCTTACCTTTTCTTACTTGTTTTCTCCACTATAAAAGGGGCACGACCCTTCTGCACTTAGACAACCTTGAACCTTCAGTTCAACACTTCAAATTCAATACTTTGCACACACACCTTTCAATTTCAATCTTTCAATACTCTACTCTCTTATGAGAACTTTTGTACTGATTGCTTGCAATTTGGTTTACAAGACTTCAGCTTTCACTTATTTGTTTCCCTGAAACTGGTATGCCTTAATTTCGATTTCAGCACCATCCCTATGTGTTTATTTTACAGTTGCTACATTCTGTCTATTTGCTGTTCATGTTTTGTATTGAATATGCTACTCTCTCTTTGCATCTGCTGTTTGTTATGAACTCCCTATACCCCACCCCCTTCTATGTGTTTGAGTTAAGGTTCATGGCCTGACAGCACCTAAATTGTTGCTTAGGTCTGAACCTGATCCTCAATGGATCCCAACTCTCAAAATGTGGCTAATAGGCTAGTCAGGGGTGTGCCAGCACTCTTGATTGCTGGGCATGACCACCAGCCTACCATGGCTTTCCCTAAATCCCTTCTATGCACTTACACTTACTCTTAGATTCTAAGTTCTGCCCCCCTATTATGAGCCTTGCTTTGAGACCTTGAGTTCCCTCTGAACTTGGACATCTGAGGGCTAGCATTTCCTCACTACACTGTCATAATTCTGAAATATATTTGGGTTGTAAGTACTGCCCAGAGTCCACTTGAGGCTCTTAGGGAACTTTGACACATCCCAAATAAGAGAAGGCTTTGGAAATCTGTTCCTGGAAGTTGGTTCACCAAATATTGTTGGACTTTGAGTCTAAATTAGGCTCCTTGGTTGTAGCTTAATTTCTGATGTAATTTCACCTTTTTCTTAATTCATTTTGGCCTGTAATATGTTGCAATAACTTATGGGATTCTAGTGAAAAGGGGAGGGTCACTTATGTATGCATACGGGTAGACATCATGATCTTAGGTGTTTATTCCTGCAATCACAACCTGTTTTACTTCTGCATTTCATATAGAGATCCTGACTATAGGATTCTGCATTTCTATATTTCATATAGAAATCCCGAGTATAGGATTATGCACTTATGCATTTCATATATAAATTATGCCTATAGGTTTTCCGCACTTCTACATATATAGAGATCATGTCTATAGGTTTTCTTCACTTCCGCGTATCTTATAGATAACCTGTTTATAGGATTCTGCATTTTACATCTATCATTAGGCAAATAGTCATATGTTAAATAATAATCAATTGCATTCTAGATACCATGTCAATAGGACGCCTGCACTTTCATAATCATTTTAAAACCAACAACGCCTAGAAATCATGCCTATAGGAGTAACTTTTTAATCTGATTCGCTTATGTTATCTGCAAGTTTAAAATCATTTGCAATGTTGTCTAAAATCTACGAAACTTTCGTTTTTTCTATAATAAGTAAGTTTTCTTTAAAATCAGAGCAAGCACTGTTAGATATCATGCCTATAGGTCTCACTTAGGAAAATAATTCGGTAATTAATTAACTGCATCAATCTTTGATAAATTACAACCAGGGAAGGCTAATTCGGACTCCTCATCTGAGAAATGTGTGATGAATCAGCCTATCCCACGCTTTAATTTGATTTCAGACCATAACCTGTACATGCAAGACATGCTATCCAATTTGTCTCTTTAAATGAGGAGGCCTGTTTGAGCCCTTTAAACTGTTATGTGTTA
Organism: Nicotiana sylvestris; assembly: GCF_000393655.2. NCBI lineage: Eukaryota > Viridiplantae > Streptophyta > Magnoliopsida > Solanales > Solanaceae > Nicotiana > Nicotiana sylvestris. Next base: position 41,507,614 of record NC_091065.1, on the reverse strand, counting down.
TCCCCATACCTGCCTTATATGTTTTGATTATCGCCCTAGAATTTTGTCCTTTTAAAACTCTGAAAACCATATCTCTCTTCCCTTTAGGACTAGTATTCCCAAATGCCTCTGAGACTGATAGGATTGGGGCGGGTACTAGCATACAATAAGTAATGATACTATTCTGCGCCTAATACCTTAACGGGATGGGAAAAAGTAGGTATGGATATGATGACCGGTACGCTAATACCACGTGCAACCCCTCTCCTGAGGAGCAATTGCCGGGTATTGCATTGATGTGATCCATATTAATCATAAACCTAGGACCCCCTCCCCTTTACCTGTCCTTATTTGCTTTCTTTAGAATTGCTTAAATCTTTCATAAATTTCTGCCCTCTTTGTTGTTCCTCAAAAGTTGTCAATTTATTTGCCATGCAAGCCCCTCTATTTGAGCCCTAAATTTCTTGTTTGATTATGTGATGTCACAATTGTAACATGTCCGGGAACCACACTAGTGGATCTTGAGGGGTGCCTAACACCTTCCCCTTGAGATAATTTCTACCCCTTACCCAAACACTGTTCCTTCAAACTCAAACCCTTCTTAGTGTCCTAATGCACTTAATCATTAGGTGGCGACTCTTCAATCCAAAAACCCAATTGCCAAAAAGGAACGAGTTGTCCTCCTAAATGTCACAAGCCCGATTTCGCGAGAAAAAGGGGGCGCGACAGTGTGGCGACTCTACTGGGGACTTTCTTTAGGCTTTTACCATTTCAAGTTATTTGTGACTTTACTGCTTCTTTATTGTCTTTATTTAATGTCTTTATTTCTCTTCTATTACGAAACTGACTTGGCTCCTTTGTTTCTTTTCTCTAATGCTTTCCTTTACTTCTTTACTTTACTTCTTTCCTTTAATACTGTTGTAATTATGAGCAATTATTGTAATCATTACTTTATGAACATGCAAATACATGACAACTTGTTTCATTCTTTTAACTGCATATTCAACATCATATTCTACTCGTGCCAAACAAAATACCATAGAAATGCTTATAATGAGTGGTTGCGCCCTTCCAATATCATTAATCCCTAAATTTGGCAAATGCGTATTTGCGGTAAAACCAGTCGATCAACGGTGTAGTCGACAGTTCCGTGCCTTTCTCTATTGAGTTGTCCGCTCAAGGGTACCAGTCTAATACCATATAGAAACCCTACTCTGTTCAATTGTGCATGCATCACTATCAAACCTAGCCGAGTCAGTCATGTTGTCCACATAATGACTCTTTAAGATAGCCTTGTCCAAAGTCCACTGGGTTCCCTGGGAACCCAAATGGACGTTACCATATTCTGTGAATTTATTTGTAGAACTAAATGCTACCTATGCTAATTATTGGTTTAAATAGTCGAGTCCGGCGGGGTAAGGACCCGCCCTTTTGTTTTGTAGAAATGAATGACAAAGTTCCCGACTTTGGTATGATCAACATACCCTCACTCTTGCTGACCTGGTGAAGGAACCTCCCATCAAGTAATCAAATCAACGAATGGATAGAGAGAGAGTCACCAGGGCTAGTGAGAAGATGGAATATCTGGAATACCGTCTGCTAGAGTTGGAAGGGAAAATGAGGAAAAGAGTCACCGATTGTCAGAACTCTAAGGAAAGCAAAGGAGAACCCCTGTCAAAGGCATTTTTACTAGGAAATCTGTGCGAGCTGGAAGATGTGATTAATGCAAGCATTCAACCTGAAGAAGGCCCTTCTGGGACCAAGTAGCTAGGAGTCCTTTCTTTTGCTTTAAAAATGTAATAAGGCCAACGACCATTAGTGACATTTTACTTTTCTTCTATTTTAGTGTCGTTTTGGGATCCGTCTTATTTTTTATCAATAAAATAAGGCATTTAGCATTATAAGTTCTCCAAATCAACTTGTTGCTAGGCCTACCTCGGGCACAACAAGGCTTCCAAATTAGGACACGATTTATATTCTTGCACTATGTGTGTAAATATTGCAACGTTTTCTTCCCAATATCCGCACTAACTTGCTACCTTTTTTGTTTTACCTTTTGTTTATTCCCCTCCCCAAAGGTTAGTTCGTGAACTCTGGCATCGTCATCATACTCCATAAGATCTAAGGGCCCTCCACCTCTTCCTCCTCCGAGTCCTATCAGAAACAAGAACACGGGAAAGATGGAAGATTTGAGCAACATCAGAAAGGAGAACTCAATTGAAAGGGTAGAGGCTCCTCAGGGTATTCAGGTTTCCACTGAAAGTGCCTCCCAGCTCAAACAGAAGTTATTGAAGTTTCACGAAGAACTGTACCAAGTTCGGAACTTGGCGAATTTGTCATTTTCCCTCACTACCCCAAATGTCAACTTCGCCAACACTCAAAACCCCACACCTCCACAAAGCATCCCGAAACCACAAAACCAACCCGCTCCCCATCACCATTGCAACACATGCCACACTTCAGACAACACCCCACTGCTCATCCCTGAACCACTAAACTCCACAAATGATCATCCCCACAATACCCCCATCTATGTGGAAACCGTACCACGCTATACTCAACCTATTTCAAGAACACCTGAGTCTGATGACAAAGACTCTATTATCAAGAATCTGGCTGCGGAACTCAAGAAGCTGACTAGCAGTGTTCATGGTGTTGAAAGAAGCAATGGGATTGAGGGACTGAATTACAAGGACCTTTGCATTCAGGCAGATGTCGAACTTCCTAAGGGGTACAAACCTCCCAAGTTCGAATTGTTTGATGGCACAGGGGATCCCAGAGTCCATTTGAGGACGTACTGCGACAAGCTGGTCGGAGTAGGAAGGGATGAAAGATTCGCATGATACTCTTTATGAGAAGTCTGAAAGGAGATACTTTGTCTTGGTACATCAACCAAGACCCTAGGAAGTGGTCAAATTGGGTAAGTATGGCGTCCGATTTCATGGACAGGTTCAGGTTCAATGCAAAAATGTACCAGATGTGTTATACATCCAGAACTTAAAAAATAAACCCTTGAAAATATTCCGCGAGTATGCTACTCGTTGGATATCAAAAGCCGCTAAGGTTAGACCGGCTTTAGAAAAAGAGCATATGAACCGATTTTTTGTCTGAGCTCAAGACCCACAGTACTATGAAAGGTTAATGCTGACTGAAAACCAGAAATTTTCCGACATCATCAAGCTAGGGGAAAGGATCGAGGAAGGTATCAAAAGTGGTATGGTCACTAACTTTGAAGATTTGCAGGCCACCAACAAGGCTCTACAGTCTGGTGGCACGTCCAAGAAATGGGACGTGAGGGCCGTGATGGTTGCACAAAGAACGAATCCCCAATTGAATACCAAACCTACCTAACACCTCCACTCACATATCAACCTACCCCAAATTATCAAGCACCCTCACCCTCCTGCCAAGCTCCACCACCTATTTACCAATCACCTCCACCTCCCACATATCAGCCCACTTCGCCCAGATATTCCCAACCCGCACATGTCTATCAAGCCTACAATACTCAACCCTCTCACTATCAACCATCTCCCACCCGCCAAAACTTTTTTAGACCCCGACCGAACTTCGACCGCAGACCCCCCAAATAGTATACTGCCATTGCCGAACCTATCAACCAGCTGTATCAAAGGCTCAAAGCTGCTGGTTACATCACCCCTATCCCTGCAATAAACCCCAAAAACCTCTCCCAATGGGTCAACCCAAACAAAAACTGTGCATACCATTCCAGCATGAAGGGGCATACCATTGATGAGTGTTGCTCTCTGAAGGATAAGATCCAAGCTTTGATTGACAACAAGATCATCATAGCAAATGAGCAAGCTCCGAATGTCCGCAATAACCCTCTGCCTGACCACAAGGGTAGGGCATTCACATGATTGAGATAGAGGACGATTGGGACCCCAAAGGGTCGATCGGATTGATCGCTGAAGGTGACAAGCCAAAAGGACAAACGGTTACACTTAATCCGATTGTGGTCCAGATCCAGCCTTCTGAAAACGCTGAATTAGACATGTCCATGCCACTTGAGTTTGAAGCACCTTCTTCTACAAAGACGCCAGGACCTATTGAGGTCGAGTTTGGGTCTCTGAAGACACCTGTACCATTCGAAGTGGATGTGTTACCATCAAAGGCAAAGGTACCCATCCCGGTGGCCATGACAGCCATAACACCGTTCCACCCAAAGGCCATACCATGGGATTACACCGCCGAGGTAAGAAGGAAAGGGAAAACCAAATCTGGAAAAGCAATTGCAGCACAAGGTATGACAAGAACCGACAGGGTTTATACCCTAGAACACCTAGTCGAGTCCAGTAAGCAGGCCTCTAGACGACCAACCGTCACTGAAACTGGGCCTGATGATCTCTGGAGGAAGATACAAGCCAAAAAGTATTCGGTCATTGATCAGTTGAACAAAACGCCAGCCCAGATCTCTATCTTGGCTCTGCTACAAAGCTCTGACGCACATAAGAATGCCTTATTGAAGGTGCTAAGCGAGACATATGTACCCAGCAACATAACTAGAGGAGAAATGGCAAACATGGTGGGAAAGTATTGGAGAGTCACAAAATCACTTTCCACGAAGATGAGCTGCCACCTGAAGGGCTAAGCCACAATAAGGCCTTACACATCACTGTGCAGTGCGAAGATCATTTCATCACCAGAGTCCTGATTGACGGAGGGTCCAGCCTCAATATTTGCCCATTAGTGAATCTTAGAACATTGGGAAAGAGCCTGCATGAGATCAAGGATGGAGCCATCAATGTCAAAGCTTTCGATGGATACCAAAGGTCCACTATTGGGGAAATCAGTTTGTGTCTGCAAATGGGACCGACCTGGTTCGACGTTTATTTTCAAGTGATAGACGTCCCAACATCTTACAACCTACTATTGGGATGGCCCTGGATCCATGCCGCTGGGGCTGTGGCATCAACCCTACATCAAGTAGTGAAATTCGAGTGGAATCACCAAGAGGTAATTATTCACGGTGACGGTAGCAATCCCATATACAGTCGCTAGACCATCCTAGAAATCGGAGGAAGAAGAAAGATATGCGGAGAAACCTACCATCACATTGAGCGAGTCAATGCTGTGGACAAGGATAAATGGTGGGATAACAAAATTGAAAGTATACTGAATTGGTGTGGATACGAACCTGGCAAGGAACTTGGCAAGAATCTCCAAGGAATCGCTAAGCCTATCAAGCTGAAGAAGCACGGTACCACTTTCGGTTTGGGATATGAATACACTTGGGAGGAGTTCAACCACTTGTCACCACCATGGCGCAGTCCCTACTACCCGCTGGAGCATTCGAGACCTCACTTAGAGCAGACCTTCCAGCCAGTCGATGTCATATATGGGTCGGAAGAAGAAGAAGCACTAGCGGCGATTAGGAATTTTTTTTGGAAGATAATAATATGGACTATTGTGTCATTTTCGAGGAGGAGGGGGAGAAAGGCCCTTCTATACAAGCTGTGAGCCGAGGAGCATGCCTCAACAATTGGTCCATCAGAACCACCAGGGCCCAGGAAAGCTTCGGGGTAGCAAGGCTGAACAAAGCACCATGCATTATCTTTATTTTTTCGCTAATTGACTTTCTTTCCGCATTTTTAATATTGAAATAAGAGCTCCAATGTTCAGAACAATTATGAAATTTATCAAAGCATTTCAGTTTCTTATAAATCTTACTCTTACTACTTTTTATCGTTTACTTTATTTACACAGCATTACTATTACTTATCTTGATGAACCGGCGATTGTGACGTGCGACGAGGCAACACAACAAATGGATATGGACTTAGAAGAAGATGATATACCAGAAAAGGTTGTTAAAGAGGTTGAATATTTTGAGAACAGACCTAAGTCTAACCTGGACGAAACCGAGATTGTCAACCTGGGAGATGTAGAAAATGTCAAAGAAACACGAATCGGCGTTCATCTGTCACCATCAGAAAAGAAAGAGTACACAGAATTTCTAAGGGAATATAAGGACATATTTGCCTGGTCTTATGATGACATAACTGGTCTCAGTACATCTATTGTAGCTCACAAACTGCCAACCGATCCGACATGTCCACCAGTAAAACAGAAGCTCAGGAAGTTCAAACCTGACATGAGTTTGAAAATCAAGGAAGAAGTCACCAAGCAAGTCAAAGCCAAGGTTCTCAGGGTAGTAGAGTATCCAACATGGTTAGCCAATATTGTTCCAGTGCTGAAGAAGGACGGGAAGGTTAGAGTCTATGTTGACTACCGGGATCTCTACCAGGCCAGTCCGAAAGACGATTTCCCCTTGCCAAACATTCACATTCTAATTGACAACTGTGCTAAGCTTGAACTGCATTCGTTCATTGATTGTTTTGCTGGGTATCATCAGATATGGATGGATGAGGAAAACGCAGAGAAAACACCTTTCATTACGCCGTGGGGGATGTATTGTTACAAGATGATGCCATTCGGGTTAAATAATGCTGGGGCCACCTACATGAGGGCCATGACTGCTATTTTCCATGACATGATACACAAAGAGATCGAGGTATATGTAGATGATGTCATCATCAAATCCAAGAGAGCCAATGACCACATGGAAGATACTGAGGAAGATGATAGAAAAGCACAAGCAGTGGCATGAGAAGTTATCATTTGCCTTGTTGGGATACCGCAACACAGTCCGCACATCAACCGGAGAAACTCCTTATATGTTGGTTTATGGTACAAAAGCAGTCATTCCCGCCGAGGTAGAAATTCCTTTCTTAAGAATCATACAGGAAGTTGAACTCGACGATGCAGAATGGGTAAGGAGTCGCTACGAGCAGTTAGCTCTTATAAATGGGAAAAGAATGAATGCAGTTTTCCATGGTCAACTTTATCAGAACAGAATGTCCAGAGCCTTCAACAAAAAAGTCAAGCCGAGACAGTTTACACCGGGGCAGCTGGTGTTAAAGAAGATTTTCCCGCATCAAGATGAAGCCAAAGGGAAGTTCTCTCCCAACTGGCAGGGTCCATACATGGTTCACCGGGTTCTAACAGGAGGAGCCCTCATACATGCGGAAATGGACGGTGAAGTTTGGCCTAAGCCGATCAATTCAGATGCAGTGAAGCGATACTATGTGTGACTTTTATGCTTTCCTCATATGATGTAATTTGAACTACGCCTGACTTGATTCCCGTTAAGAGGGGATACGTAGGCAGCCCTATGGGTTCGATTATAATTCAATAAAATTTTTATTTCCCCCCGCTATTGGAAATTGAGGCAGAATTTTGAGGAGGACCCTCAAAATTCCGAAGTGATTTCAATCATTCGACGCAAGCAGTCGTCGGAAGCAGCAACCCGATAAATTGGGGCAGAATTTTAAGGAGGACCCTCAAAATACCGGAGCGAGAGAAGTTGTTGTATCTTGGACCATGTCACTGTCGTCAGTTCATTTAAAGAAAACTATTCTTAATTATGTATTTATTGTCACATTTCTTTACTAAATCATGCATGTCTGTTACTAAAATTGCCTTGTTTAGCAACACTACCCCAATGATACGTACAGTATCACCAGATCAAAGCCGAGCAGCTCAAGCAAAGCCAGCGGGGATACGAACTAACTTTTTCCCCTTTACAAAATCACGATTTTTCTTTTGATGCAGGCACTTGAGTCGCAAAATCATCAAATATACTATACACTCACCAGACTCACATTGCTCAAGAATATAACTCTCGGAACCGTTGCACTTACTCACAACTGCTATCTGCATACAGTGCTCCCAGCAAACATAGTATCCCCAGCAGTCGCAATATCTCGATTCGCTACCAACTAAGAAAATTCTATCATCATTTTCCCCTTTACTCCTTGCATAAGGCTACCTTTCTGCCGTCCGAGGTTAAGCTCTACCTCCATCTACATTTCTCTGCATTGCATAAGGCTACCTTTCTGCCTTCCGAGACTAAGCATTGTCTCCATCTGCATAAGGATACCTTTCTGCCTTTCGAGGTTAAGCTCTACCTCCATCTGCATTTCTACATTACATAAGGCTACCTTTCTGCCTTCCGAGTTTAAGCTCTACCACCATCTGCATTTCCTTGCATTGCATAAGGCTACCTTTCTGCCTTTCGAGGTTAAGCTCGACCTCCATCTGCATTTCCTGCATTGTATAAGGCTACCTTTCTGCCTTTCAAGGTTAAGCTCTACCTCCATCTGCATTCCTGCATTGCATAAGGCTACCTTTCTGCCTTTCAAGGTTAAGCTCTACCTCCATCTGCATTTCCTACATTGCATAAGGCTACCTTTCTGCCTTTCGAGGTTAAGCTCTACCTCCATCTGCATTTCTCTGCATTGCATAAGGCTTCATTTCTGCCTTCCCAAGTTAAGCTCTACCTCCATCTGCATTTCCCTGCATTGCATAAGGCTACCTTTCTGCCTTTCGAGGTTAAGCTCTACCTCCATCTGCATTTTCTGCATTGCATAAGGCTACCTTTCTGCCTTTCGAGGTTAAGCTCTACCTCCATCTGCATTTTCTGCATTGCATAAGGCTACCTTTCTGCCTTTCGAGGTTAAGCTCTACCTCCATCTACATTACTACATTGCATAAAGCTACCTTTCTGCCTTTCGAGGTTAAGCTCTACCTCCATCAGCATTCCTGCATTGCATAAGGCTACCTTTCTGCCTTTCGAGGTTAAGCTATACCTCCATCTGCATTCCTACATTGCATAAGGCTACACTTCTGCCTTTCGAGGTTAAGCTCTACCTCCATCTGCATTTCTGCATTGCATATGGCTACCTTTCTGCCTTCCGAGACTAAGCATTGTCTTCATCTGCATTTCTCTGCATTGCATAAGGCTACCTTTCTGCCTTCCGAGACTAAGCACTGTCTCCATCCTACATTGCTTTGTATTGCATATGGCTATTGTTCTTCCTTCCAAGACTAAGCACTGTCTCCATCCTACATGGCTGAAATATCGCAACTTTATCGCCCCTGAATCGGCTGAAATATCGCAATCTTTTATTTACGTCTTGCATCGGCTGAAATATCGCCACATTCTGCATTTCATGGGCAGAAAGATCGCCAAATTGTCCAAAGGCGTCATTGTTCAGAGGAACCATTTGCATAGCCCGAGAATGCCATGCCATGACCTGAGGACCTTATTTTATCTCTTGCATATCATTATTCAAAGGCATCATAGTTCGGAGGCATCATTCGCATATCCCGAGAACATCATTTCATAGCTTGCGAATCCTTTATCATACGCTTCATAGCCCAAGACATCATAGTCCGAGGACGTCATCCCAACCGTCCGAGGACAACACTCATGGTCCAATGGGAACTTGCATCACGTTTAAAATTATGCACAATATATGTTCGTATTGCTCATTTGCAGGTAAACCGGCTAGCAACGACCGTCTCAGCAGGAGCGATCTCACTCCAGTTCCCGCAGCTTATCAGACTCTGACTATCCTTCTCAACCCGAACATCGCGTCCGCTCTTTGAAATCTCCATCGGTATATTCCGCCAATAGATCCTAAACTACATATGGCCTAATTACTGTAAGACCAGGGATATGTAGGAAGCTCAGGAACCAAAGCTCGGTCCAAATTCTTCAAATCGTTTCATTCGGTCAAAATTGGCCATCATATCTTTACCCAATAGCTCTTTCATCCTTCCCAGATAAAGAGGGGCAACTGTTGATACCCAATTTTTCCCTATGTATTTTATATACAAAATACTTTCAAAATAGCATGTACATGCATAAATAAGCATGCCCAAGAGTTTTGGTATTTTTCCTAATTTGTAAAGATTTTTTAAATCAATTTATTGTCTATTTTAGCAGTACAAAATTCATAATTATTCTCAAAATCATCAATTTGGTGAATGATTTATTTTATTCCCATATTTATACCAAAATATAGTTAAGATAATTTTTGTATATTTTACAAATTTATTTGGTATTTAAAAGACTAAATTGCATATAATTGCAATTATAACCTACTTTAAAATTAATAGCATTTTTTATTGTAAAATTGGTCCCAGTATTTTTAAATTAATATTTATATATTATTAATTGGCTCAGTACTTTTAATTTTCTTTTAAAATCATTTTTACTATTTTTTTATAAAATAAAAGAGAAAAACTGGCTATTTAACATTTAGCCTCATTTCATTTCAATTACAGCCTATTTACATTTCAATTTTAGCCCTCAAATTAACCCAATCCTAACCCCCAGCTGGACCGACCCAATTTCATCTTTTACCCGACCCATGACCCAATTAAAAAACCCGCCCGAATTCCCTTTTGATCCAGGCCGTTGATCATTTTGATCAACGGCCGTAATTCCCCCTTTCCTTTTTAATTTCCCAAACACCCCTAACCCTAATCACTTTCACCTAACTAGCCGCCTTTGAATCCTTTCGTCTCTCAGACTCTCTCGAAGGTTCTTCGGAACCTTAGTCGACTTCCACCATTTTCAACCGTTATTTCACCGGAATCTATGGCTTCTCAGGCCATGGATGGCCTGTACCCACCCTCTCTCACCATTAAACCTAAGCTGTTTGATGATTTGAAACCCGACTCTGATGGTTCTCTTTATATCCTGCTCAGATGTGTAGATCTATGGCTTCTCCGGCCATGCTCCGGCATATGCAAGCACTAGAAGCCTTTTCTGACCTCTCCGACTCGAGATCGGACCTTCTTCCAAGCCTTTCTCATTTCTAGGGTTCCTCTGAAACCCTAGCTATTCAAGGTTTTTCTCTGGTTGTTTTCTTAGATCCATGCTATATCTATTTTCTGCCGGAGTTTTAAAACGTTTTCCCCAATCTTCTCTTTCAAAATTTGTTTCTCTTCGATTTAGGGTTTCTGAAAAAGTTTCAAAATGTTTTTTGAGTCTTCTTCTTCTTTTCTTTGTGTGTATCTGCCTATGTTATGTTCTTATGTTTCCTTTTTATGCCTCGCATGATCCTCCCCTGTGTTCTTATGTTTGCTTTATTATGCATATTCTTATACTGTACTCCATTCTTTCTTCTACTGGTTTATATATCATGCTTTCACACGTTTATCTTATGTGTTCATTTAACCCTGTGTCCCTTTACTGTATTTTCTACTAAGCTCTTAGTTCTTATTTGCCTTCTTCTAGATTTTGTTTGAGTTCTTTGATTGTTCTCTTAGGTACTATGCTGCTTCTTGTCTCTTCTGAACCTGTTTAAGTTCCAAGTTTTTCTTAAAATATGTTCTTTATGCTTCAAATGAGTTTCTTCACTATGTTTGCCTCGAACATGTTATTGTATCTGCTTATTTTTCTCATAAGTCTCCGAAAAAGATTCCTTAGCATGTTTCAATTACTTGCCTCCTCCTCTTTGTATCTTACTCGAGTTGGAAACCCTAGGATTTGGGGTTTTTTGGGCGAGTTCTGATCTGGTGTTCGGACTAGGGTTCTACTTTGGAACTCTAGGCTTCCTCAGACTCGTTTCGAGTCTATGTACTGAACTTGGATTTCTTTGTTTATGACTTTGAACTTTCTAATTAGCATGACAGTTCTTTCCTATTTGACATGTCTGTATGCTTCATATATGAAGAATTCTTCCTTCAAAAAAAGGTTTGCCAATTTGTGATTGATTCAGAATTCCTTTTTTAATAACGTTCGATTGGTTGTTACTGATTTTCTTTAATTAAACCTTTCTTCACCTTTTCTGGTTGGATTCATTCATACCCAAAACTCAATTTCTGGTTTTACTGGCTAATGATTGATTGCCTTTCCTTATTTGCACAAACCGTGTTGCTATCAAACTCTTTCCTTACATAGTTTCTATGTATTTGCCCTTCTTGTACTACTTTGGAAAAGATTTTAATCCAATTCTTTCCTTAATTGTCTTTTGCCCGTTTGAAATCAGAATCCCTTAACTGAACGGAGATTCTGTGTGATTGATTACAAACTATTCCCTTACCTTTTCTTACTTTTTTTCTGCACTATAAAAGGGCACGACCCTTCTGCACTTAGACAACCTTGAACCTTCAGTTCAACATTTCAAATTCAATACTTTGCATACAGACCTTTCAATTTCAATACACTTTCAATACTCTACTCTCTTCTGAGAACTTTTGTACTGATTGCTTGCAATTTGGTTTACAAGACTTCAGCTTTCACTTATTTGTTTCCCTGAAACTGGTTTGCCTTAATTTAGATTTCAGCACCATCCCTATGTGTTTATTTTACAGTTGCTACATTCCTGTCTATTTGCTGTTCATGTTCTGTATTGAATATGCTACTCTCTCTTTGCATCTATTGTTTGTTATGAACTCCCTATACCCCACTCCCTTCTATGTGTTTGAGTTAAGGTTCATGTCCTGACAACACCTAAATTGCTGCTTAGGTCTGAAACCTGATCCTCAATGGATCCCAACTCTCAAAATGTGGCTAATAGGCTAGTCAGGGGTGTGCCAACACTCCTGATTGTTGGGCATGACCACCAGCCTGCCATGGCTTTCCCTAAATCCCCTCTATGCACTTACACTTACTCTTAGATTCTAAGTTCTGCCCCCCTCTTATGAGCCTTGCTTTGGGACCTTGAGTTCCCTCTGAACTTGGACAACTGAGGGCTGGCATTTCCACACTGCACTGTCTTAATTCTGCAATATATTTGGGTTGTAAGCACTGCCCGGAGTCGACTCGAGGCTCTTAGGGAGCTTTGACACATCCCAAATAAGAGAAGGCTTTGGAAATCTGTTCCTGGAAGTTGGTTCACCTCATATTGTTGGACTTTGAGTCTGAATTAGGCTCCTTGGTTGTAGCTTAATTTCTGATGTAATTTCACCTTTTTCTTAATTCATTCTGGCCTGTAATATGTTGTAATAACTTATGGGGTTCTAGTGAAAAGGGAAGGGTCAATTATGTATGCATACGGGTAGACATCATGATCTTAGGTATTTATTCCTTCAATCACAACCTGTTTTACTTCTGCATTTCATATAGAGATCCTGACTATAGGATTCTGCATTTCTATATTTCATATAGAAATCCTAAGTATAGGATTCTTCACTTATGCATTTCATATATAAATTATGCCAATAGGTTTTCCGCACTTCTACATATATAGAGATCATGTCTATAGGTTTTCTTCACTTCCGCGTATCTTATAGATAACCTATTTATAGGATTCTGCATTTTACATCTATCATTAGGCAAATAGTCATAGGTTAAATAATATTCAATTGCATTCTAGATACCATGTCAATAGGATGCCTGCACTTTCATAATCATTTTAAAACCAACGACGCCTAGAAATCATGCCTATAGGACTAACCTTTGAATCTGATTCGCTTATGTCATCTGCAAGTTTAAAATCATTTGCAATGTTGTCTAAAATCTACGGAACTTTCTATTTTTCTATAATCAGTAAGTTTTCTTCAAAATCAGAGCAAGCACTGTTAGATATCATGCCTATAGGTCTCACTTAGGCAAACCATTAGGTAATTAATTAACTGCATCAGTCTTTGATAAATTACAACCAGGGAAGGCTAATTCGGACTCCTCATATGAGAAATATGTGATGAATCAGCCTATCCCACGCTTTAATTTGATTTCAGACCATAACTAGTACATGTAAGACATGCTAGCCAATTTGTCTCTTTAAATGAGGAGGCATGTTTGAACCCTTTAAACTGTTATGTGTTATCCCCATACCTGCCTTATATGTTTTGATTGTCGCCCTAGAATTTTGTCCTTTTAAAACTCTGAAAACCATATCTCTCTTCCCTTTAGGACTAGTAGTCCCAAATGCCTCCGAGACTGATAGGATTGGGGCGCGTACTAGCATGCAATAAGTAATGATACTATTCTGCGCCTAATACCTTAACGGGATGGGAAAGGGTAGGTATGGATATGATGACCGGTGCGCTAATACCACGTGCAACCCCTCTCCTGAAGAGCGATTGCCGGGTATTGCATTGATGTGATCCATATTAATCATAAACCTAGGACCCCCTCCCCTTTACCTGTCCTTATTTGCTTTCTTTAGAATTTCTTAAATCTTTCATAAATTTCTGCCCTCTTTGCTGTTCCTCAAAAGTTTTCAATTTATTTGCCATGCAAGCCCCTCTATTTGAGCCCTTAATTGCTTGTTTGATTATGTGAAGTCACAATTGTAACATGGCCGGGAACCACACTAGTGGATCTTGAGGGGTGTCTAACACCTTCCCCTCGAGATAATTTCTAGCCCTTACCCGAACTCTGGTCCTTCAAACTCAAACCCTTCTTAGTGTCCTAGTGCACTTAATCATTAGGTGGCGACTCTTCAAGTTCCAAAAACCCAATTCCCAAAAGGGAACGAGTTGTCCTCCTAAATGTCACAAGCCCGATTTCGCGAGAAAAAAGGGGCACAACACCCTGTGATTTCATATTTATGCATGATCATGTATCTACCTCGATGGGTGATTCTATTTTTGTTGACCATGTGTATCGGTCGTGTGTGGTGACTATTGGGTGATTAGATATGAGAGTTGATCTTTTACTGCTTAACATGATTGATTTTGACGTGATTTTAGACATGGATTGGTTGTCACCATGTTATGCTATCCTGGATTGGCATGCTAAGACTGTCACATTGGCGATGCCGGGGTTGCCTAGGGTTGAGTGGAGAGGTTCCCTAGATTATGTTCCTAGTAGAGTGGTTTCATATTTGAAGGATCAACAGATGGTTGAGAAGAGATGTATGGCCTATTTGGCCTTTATGAGGGATGTTAATGCTGATATTCCTACCATTGAGTCTGTTCCGGTAGTTAGAGACTTTCCAAATGTGTTTCCTGCAAACCTGTCGGGCATGCCACCCGACATGGATATGGATTTTGGTATTGATCTAGTATCGGGCACTCATCCCATCTTTATTCCATCGTATCACATGGCACCAGCAAAATTGAAAGAGTAAGAGGAACAACTTCAACAGTTGCTCGATAAGGACTTCATCAGGCCCATTGTGTCACCTTGGGGCGCATCAATTCTATTTGTGAAGAAGAAGGAGACTACTATGTAGATCTGCATTGATTACAAGCAGTTGAACAAAGTTACCATTAAGTACAAGTATCCCTTACCAATCATTGATGACTTATTTGACCAATTTCACGGTGCGATGGTGTTTTTGAAGATTGATTTGAGGTCAGGGTATCATCAATTTAAGATTCAGGATTCTGATATTTTGAAGATGGCATTCAGGACCCGCTATGGACACTATGAGTTTCGTGTGATGTCACTTGGGCTAACCAATGCCCCAACAACCTTCATGCGTTCTATGAACAGTGTATTCCATCCATATCTTGATTCATTTATCATAGTATTCATTGATGATATATTGTTATACTCATGCATAGAAGAGGAGCATGATAAGCATATGAGGATTGTATTCTAGACCTTGAGGGAGAATAAGCTATATGGTAAATTCTCCAAGTGTGACTTCTGGCTTGACTCGGTGTCATTCTTGGGCCACATGGTATCTAGTGAGGGGATCAAGGTGTCACGACCCAAACCGATGGGCCATGACGGGCATCTGGTACCTTACTTAACCGAGTACCAAGGTAACGCATATTTCTTATTACATCATCATATACACGTGGCATATGGGCCTAACAAGCCAACACAATCATTTATAAACTCAAAACATAGGACGGCAAGGCCGTACAATCTTTCACGTACACAACATGTGTCTACAAGCCTCTAAGAGTACATAAATGTCATAAAGGTCGGGACAGAGTCTCGCCAAACTAAACAATACACGTCTAAATCATACTAACCCAACAAGAAACTCCGAAGCAAATGGAGCGCACCAACATCTTCTACTGACATGATAGCCTACTTGTAGGGCTCTCAACCTGTCTATCGGGACTTGCGGGCATGAAACATAGTGTCCCCAGGCAAAAGGGACGTCAGTACGAATAATGTACCGAGTATGTAAGGCACATAAATAAATACATAAGAGACATGGAAGAAATATAAAGTATATGACTCAACCTGTCAGTCTGAATAACTTTGTAAATCATAATTACTTTTAGCATCATGCATATGCGTATAAATGTCATGTCGTGTGAAGGTATATGTTTCATAACATCATCAGCCTATGAGGGTATCCCATATATCGATCACTATGGGCAAAATTGTCATCTTATACCAGCTGATTAGGTGGTGGTGCGTATATAACGCCATAAACTTTCCCATATCCCATATACATACATATACATACATATATACGTGTATATAATGTCATTTGAATCATATTTCAGCCACTGTAGGCAACATCATCATCATATACCAACTGATCAGGTGGTGATGCGTATATAACGTCATAACCTTTCCCATATACCATATACATATATATACATGCATATATATGCGTATATAACGCCATATGGTTATGGGTCAATGCACATGAATGCAATGCATGGAAAGCACATTAATAAAATCTTTCGGAGCTTCAAAGGACCATTTTGCCTTTGAGTAATATCATAAAGTAAACTCTTTTCAACTTTCATATTTTTTCTGAGATCCATGAATAGATGATAAAATATTATGACACATGAAAATTCAAGAACATAGATATCTCTAATACTTATATGAATAGAGTCATTCATGGAATTTGTGTGTTTGTACACTTCGTTCGTATCATATAGATCATGCCAAAAGAAAGAAGGGATAGCCTTAACATACCTGAAATAGGAATAACTCCATATAATTATCCGATTGGAAACCTTCGTGGATTGAACTTAGACCCAAAAATTGAATTTTAAGATTCTGCGTTTTTGAACTTTGAGGTACAAAGTTTGGCTTGGTTCTCGAATTTTTTTGGACGAAATGGACATAGTTTTTGGCTTAATGCCAAAGTAACGCATTAAATCTGATTTTTTAGAGCGAGTCTTGGATGTTTGGAAAGGCTTAAAAATGATTCTGCTTTTCATTTTGGTCAAGGACAAAATGTAAATGGTCCTTTGATCTTAAGTGGAGGGTTTATCACTTTTAATGGATAAAGCTCACTAAAGTCTTGATAAGACTTTATAATTTGTACTATGATACATGTGAAGATGAATTTAATGAGTCACCTTAAAACAAGGGGGGGCTGCCACATTTTCTTAGGGGTTATAGATTAAATTTACCCACTTATTAGTTAACCGGGTAATATCCTATTACCCGATAATTAATCAATTACCCGTATAATTTAAAAATTATCTCAACTTAATTAAATACTACTCTCTTTTAATATACCTTGTACACCTTACTATCATGGCCACGTAGTACTTTGTATGGCACTAGTCCATAAATACCAGGTATTTTAGCTCGGGCCGTACTTTATCCCAAAATGCTAAACTTTGACAAAAATTCATTTTCTTAGACTTGCTCCCCCTTTCACCTTTATGAATTTACTAATCACTTGTGAAATAGTATAATCCTTATAATTCCCAAATAATCTTTTTCTTGGACTGATGTCAATTACATTACGACAAATTCAACGTAAAATACTACAGGGTGCAACATCGTTGTAACTTATTACTGCGAAGCGTAATATCACCGTAATGTAATACTGTCGGGTACAACACTGTCGTAACTTAATACTGCAGGACGTAACATTAATCGTAATATATTACTACAGAGGGTAAGACCATCGTAACATATTACTGCAGAGCATAACATCGTCGTAATATAATACTGCGGGACTTAATATTGACGTAATATTGGGGGGCGTAACATCATTCCCCCCTTTGGAACATTCGTCGTCGAATGTTGACTAATGCTCTTATCATTTTCGCAACTTATAGCTCTTGTGAATACCTTAATACTCTTCTTGCCATTTAAGCAGTTGCTCTGTGAATAAATCCAAAGTCTAGGGTATCCCCCCCCCCTTTAGTCTTTTTGCTCATATCATGACCTGTGGTCGAAATCTTCCTAATCTTGCAACTTCTGTTACCTCCTGTCATGCAGCCTGTGTAACCCTGGCTTTATAGGTGCACTTATGCAATTCATCTTTCCTTTTTCCTATTATCTTTTAGTCAATCTGTAGGCCTTACTTTGTATATACAAGTCATAATAGGATGCCTCTATGGTCCTCTATAGGTATATTGAAGTCCTTTGCTCAATACTTTGTAGAACTTGCGAATATGGCATATCATATTCCATAGATCTGGTTATCCATTCATATGACTTTATTGCATTTCCATGGGTTATACTATACCATAATTTTTTTCCTTCAATCTATCTTTACTGAGGTATGCTTACCAAGCTCCCAGTTACTTTTGTTGCCTATCTTTTAGGTATAAATCTCAGTCCTTCAATGCTGATTCATTACCATTCGTCTTAAGAATGGCAGCATAATCTCATCTCATACTTTGTGACTTTTGTCCATCCATTATTGATTCACCTCAATATTAGTCAACAATATACCACTGATAACTTGAAACTTCTTACGTCATACCTTGCCACTAGGACTTACGTTTCATCGAGGAATATTTGAAATGATTTTCCTGATCTACTTAGGGGTGATACTATACTTCAATGACCATATTTTATAGTATCCCAATGTGATTCACTTATGTGGGTATTTTAATCTCGTACAATCCTTGAAATCCTCTTCAAATCATTACTCACTCGAAGGCCTAAACGTTATCCTTTATCCATCACAATTACATTGTCATTGTACTATCAGGGCATCATTCCATCTTTTCTAAATTTTACTAGTCTTACATTCTTTTGAGTTCATTCAGGCTATACTGAGCTTTCTATAACATAGAGAATCCATTAGCTCCCTTGTTTACATGGGCCTAATCCTGAGGACTAATCCATTCTCATCACTTTCTTACTGCCCTTTCTTATCCGTATTCTTGTCTTCTTAAAACCTTGTCGCTCTACCATACTTTAGCTTGCAACCTATACATATCCATTTATACTACTTGCAACCTTTCTTCAACTTGCTTGCACCATATATTTCTTTGTGCTATTCCGGAACATCAAGAGAGGCATCACATCGTCTCTAACTCTTCTATACTCTTTTAACTACACCTCTCGATACGTAGAAACCATAGGCTGGAAGATATGCCACTAACGATGCCACTACTATTCCTGGATATTGAATCCCCATGCTTGTGAGCACGTGATTTTTTCCTCACATGAATTACTCCTACAGAATCCCCAAAATTAGGATTTTTTTATTATTATTTGGTTTTTAGGAATTAATTGCTCAATTTTCGTGTTTGTTTGCATTTTTGTGTGCATTTTTAATTTATTAAAAATACAAAAATACATTGCATTTTTGCATTTAGGATCCAATTTTATATTTTATGCTAATTATTTAATTAATGTTACAAAATGAAAGAAAGTCACAAAAAATAGTTTATTTTGAATCTTTTGCGTGTTTTCAAATTCAGGTAGTTTCCCTTTGAAATTTGGATTTTTATTATTTCTGATAATTATTGATTAGTATTGTTTAGGCTAATTTAGTTTTTAAGAATTAATTTAGGTCTTTACTCATAATTTTTAATTCTAAAAGAAAAGGGATTTTTGAAATTGAAAAAAAAAAGATTTTTAAATAAAAGAGGTCTAGATTTTGGGCTGTCAGATTAAAATCCCAAGCCCAATCGTTTTACTCTCTCAATACCCATCCAAATAATGACCATACCCGACCCAAACCCGCTTGTAAACCGGTCTAACCCTCCCTCTCATCAAACGACATCGTTTAGGTGACCAGCAGATCTGAGCCATCGAGGTTCTTTAATCCAACGACTCAGAAGTGGGGGAGCACTAAATATATTAATGTCCGAAAACGTCCCCCCCTACCCTCTCACTCATCTCTCACAACCCCTTCAGTCTCTCATGTAACGCCACCGCCTGTCGCCTGCTGGAAATGGCCCACGGCGGCGGCCATCATCTTATCGCCATGAAATTAACACCAAATACTCTCCTCACCCCCTCTTTCCAAATTCCCATTCACTTTCCCTCAAATCCGGCTTGAGCTCCTCGAATATCAGATTAAAACTCGGAACCCTAGTGCCACCATAGTTTCTCCGGTGGCGGCGCCACCACCAATCGACCCCAAACTAACACCAAAGAACCCCCAAGCCTTCCTCGTCCCAAATCTCACTCTTTTCCCTCGAATCACCCTAACTTTCATCGAATCTTGAATCGAAGTTGAAGATTTAAAAGCCAAAATCAGAATCTCTTGAATTTGTGGCATGCATGACATAGGCTTCCAGTTTTGAAATCTGATTCAAGGCAAAATTAATGTTGTCCATTTGTTCTTGACAAATAACAAGCGATTAGCATCAATTTTGTTTAAATCAGGGCATCTAGAAGTGTTTATTTGAGTTGGTAAGTCCTCCTTTCCTTATTTTTTTCTGTCCATTTTGTTATTTCATCACTTACTCCTCTTCCTTTCTTCTCATTTTTTCGTGAGCAGAATGAAAATTGCCCAAGGTTCTGAACCTAGGCTTTCTTTTTTTCTAGATCGATCCATGTCTGTATTTGTTCCGGCTATTTTTCAGTTTTCCTTTCAACTTTTAAACGTTGCTTTATTCACTCGTCATGCTTAATTGTCACTCATGACTTTAAGCTTCTGATTTTTAGTCGTATGATTAGTTTAATTAGATGTTGTTGACTTGGTAATATAGTTAATTCTAGCTCATTATTTTGTTTAAATCAGCCGTTTAGTTTAGATTTTGGTTTTGAAATCATTTAATTGGTTTCTTCTTCTGCTTTTCATGAATTACCAAATGGATTTTCTGATTGGCTTTGGGCTTTGGGGTCATTTTTGACCCATTTTCAAGGGAAGCCCGCTCAATTGGGTTTAAGCTATTGGGTCAACTTGACCCTTGAGGTAGGCTGGGGTAATTGTCAGGGGTTTAAGGGTTAGTTTGGGGAATTTAGGTAAGGGAATCTTTAGTAACTAATTTAGGAAGCTGCCTAGAATGTGGGGAATCGGGACCTGTTTTGAAAAACTGATTTTAAACTAAGGATTCAATAGCAAAAATAAAAATTTGAAAAGGGGTAAAAGGCAAATAACTTAACTCATTTCTGCTGCCCTAAAGCTCCCTATAAAAGGCATTGTTTCTTCACTCTCAAGTCAGATTTTTAGAGATTAAAAATTCTGAAAAACTGAAAAGACTAAGTGCTTTCTTTTAAGAAAATGCTGAAAATAGTTTGAATTTCTACTTGATTTCAAGTTCTGACTCCATTGTGATAAGTCAGAATTTTAAAGGATTAGTAGAAAATCGAGCATTTGGGGTTTTGAATATGGGAGTTGGTTCAAGAATCTGAAGCTTGATTTGCTGATCTTAGCACTATTTCATTGTTGGTTCTGTGTTGGTTTCTACTACTGATTCTTCACTTCTTTGTTTCCTATTTTCATCTTCAGGTATTTTCGGCACTATGGACATCACTTAAGTGTAGTATGAAGTTTGGATCTGGAAATATGATGAAAACTGAAGTTATTTGTTGTTGAATCTCATTTCTTCTTCTTTCAGTCTCATGTATGGCTGTAATATTTAGCTTTGGAAATGTTCTGATTAATATGTTGATCATGAATAGGATGTCATAGTATGAAATCGAAGCTGTAAGCGGTTTGATTCTTCTATTTAGTTGTCAGTTTTGTATGAAATTGGCTATAGGTGAAAGAAATGTTTCTGTTTGTATTGGCAGTAACATTTAGGTTGGTGTTGAATTGTTTGCTAGCATTTGAATGCTATGTGGTTAAGCCTGATGTGTTGCATTAAGTGTTGATGTTAGGTATTATGTTGAAAGGTCTTGGTTAAGGTTTAAAGCTCAATGTAATTGCTTGTTAGTTAGTTTTAGAATTGTATTTAATTAAAAGCTGCACGATTTTGCTTCCCTGTCATTTAGTATCGGAATTCGTGAATAGTATTTACTTTAGATTTGCAATATAACTTTTGTAGTATTGATAGCAATATGTTCTTCTTCTTCTGTAAATCTTAAAATGTGACCACATTACTTGGGCTTTTTTATCATTTTGTCATGAGTATAATGTTTACCTTGAACTTGGGGTTTTGAAGACATTTGGAGAATCAAAATTGTTTGAGCATGAATGTAGTGTGGTTTGTGAATAAAACTGGTCTTATTGCATTGCTGCTTGGGCTTAATGTTGTTGGCCCAGCATGTGCTGAACTTCCCTTCTCGGCAGGCCTGTCTTCGATTTGGGCTTCAGGATAGGCCCATGTTGCATTCTCATGCCTGTTCAGGCTATTGACAATTGGTCGTTAGGCCCATAGCCAGCTTAGATTCCTTCAATAATCAAATTTGGGTTCTGTTACTACTAATTCCGTGGCTATTAAAATTTAGATTAACTTGGTTTAAAAGTGAATCAGAAGTTCCACTAGTCTTTTAATAAATTGATTAGATTCTTAAAGTAGATTTGAGGCGTGCCATATTAAGTAAGATATAGTTAAGACCCTCAAAAGCTTTTGTTTGAATTCCTTTATAATTGGATCGAGGTGTGATGTGCCAAATAAAATCTCAAAATGCATGGCCCTCCCTTAATTAATATTTAAATCCTCAGAAATCGAGGCACGCCATTTAGTTGAATTTTTCATAGCCCTCGCAAAGTTGAAAGTATGTAGTTGCTTTAGGCGCGCTATTTTAAAAAAAATAATTTCCTAAACTCGGGTGTGCATTTCATGTGACCCAAATCCAAATATCAACAACGTTAAATAAAATATGTCGCGGACTGCGGGTGCATTTCATGTGGCGTGGTTCAAAGATGAGTTTTAAATAACGTTGAATCTTCCTAAAAATAATTTAAAAGCGGCTAACAAGTTAAAAGTATACCATAGGCTAAAACATGTATTAAAATCAAATAATAGGCCAATTGTAATAGTTGAAGCGACTGTGCTAGAACCACGGAATCTGGGGGTGCCTAACACCTTCTCTCGGGTTAAGAGAATTCCATACTTAGAATTTCTAGTTCGCAGACTTCAAAAAGAAAGTCGAAATTCCTCGATTTGAGATTTTAAAATAAACCGGTGACTTGGGAAACCAGAAAACAAACCATCCCAAGTGGCGACTCTGAATAAAATTGAATAAATAATTCCATGTCAAATAATGTCACTTTAATTGGAAAAACTCCCCATATATACCCTTGGGTGTGTAAAAAAGGAGATGTGACAGCTCTGGCAACTCTACTGGGGATCGAACCTAGAATCTCTGGTTCAGGGTTCAAGAATTCGAGCTTAGAATAGCTATTATGATTGGCTTTTTATGTTATCTAATTTTCCTACATGTTTGAGCCCAATGTGCTAAATGCTTTTACCGCTTTGATATTCTGTGAATTGTATATAAACTGCTACGAAGTCCTTCCTCTCTCTGAGTCTTCTAAATCATGGAGAAGGGTGCACTTCGTGTGACTTCTCTTCTATCTAGAGTCTTATCCCATTTTAGAAAGAGGTTCGAATAAGTTGCTAAGCCGGTGAAGCTTTTGTATTCCCAGTACGCTTCCCCCCAACCGGCTCGAGTTGTCCGCTCGGGTAAGCCAGGTCTAGAATAATAAACCCAGGTTTTGAACCTAGTATAACAAAACCTCATGCCGGATCCCTAGTAGGAACGTTTGTTTGCATCACGCGCATTTGACATAGGAGACTCAACATAGGGGTTGGGTCTGTCTAGGACAAGCGTACCCGAAATGAAAAGACGATCCTGATGTATCCTATATGCTACTTGTGCATTTATTTGTTCCGGATTTGCGTGTTGACTGGCTTGTGGATAATAGAAGAAATTGGGAGAAGAAAATAACAGTGTGAAGGCTCAGAGAGGTAGTTACTTGGTTTGAAAAATCAGTGTCCAAAATATGCCGAAACTCTGCCAAATTAGTTGGTTTTCATTTTTGTCAAATCTGCTTGAACTACGCTAGTTTGATTCTCACTGGATGTGGGATACGTAGGCAACCCCCATCGGGTCCAACTTTCCCAAAAATAATAAATTTTTATTTTTTGTCACAAATAACCAGGGTGAGGCCATTCTTGTTTAAAATAAGCCGAATGTCCCCAAAAGGGTGCCGGAAGGCTGTTTTTGCAAGAACAACCACTTTTGTTCATTTTTTATTTTTCGACCGGTTAGCAGGCACAGCCTTAAAATTTTCTTCCCCAAAGTACTGAAAGGCCGTATCTGCAAAAACCGGGTTTCATTTTTAAAGTAAAATTTTGAAAAAATGGTATTACTTTTTTTGGGTCAAAATAAGTTATTAAATCACCTTAATAAAGGTGCAGGAAGAGCACAAATGGAATTGAACCCTTCAAAGTCCTTAAAGAGATCCCCTTACAGCTCCACATGTGGTGGAATGATCTAGGAAAAGGCAGTAGAGAAACCATGGTAAAGGTTCTGGGAGGTCTCGTCGGACTATTGAACATTAAGCCAAGGTTGGACATAATTGAAGCATTAGTACCTTTTTGGGACCCAACTCGCAATGTGTTCCGTTTCTCTGACTTTGAGCTCACACCCACGCTGGAGGAAGTTGCGGGTTATGTGGGCCTTAATGGAAACCTTAGAAGTCGATATCTAGTGTCACCAAGACCGGTATCTCCACACAGATTTCTGGATCTGCTGAGTATTAGTCGGGATATTCAGGATGGAAATTTATCTGAAGGGTATTGCACTCTCCAATTCTTGTATCAACGCTATGGTAACCCCCGAGGTTTTGAAGAGCCGAACACTGGTCTGACCCATGCCGGGAATAAAGACAAATGGGAGGCAAGGCAAGGTTTGGCTTTTATAGTAGCCTTTTTGGGTATTGTAGTATGTCCGCGAAAAGATGGTAATATAGAGGTGGGTTTCGTAGGAATGATCGATGTTGCAATCAAGAGAGCCAACAACATTATGGTTCCCCTGATCTTATCTGAAATCTACCAAGCCTTGACTATCTGCCGGGAAGGGGGAAAGTTCTTCCAGGGCTGCAATCTGTTACTACAATTATTGATGTAGGAACATCTCTGCCACCGGGTTGGGTATATGAATTACAGTATGACC
This sequence comes from Nicotiana sylvestris, assembly GCF_000393655.2. Taxonomy (NCBI): domain Eukaryota; kingdom Viridiplantae; phylum Streptophyta; class Magnoliopsida; order Solanales; family Solanaceae; genus Nicotiana; species Nicotiana sylvestris. Next base: position 41,482,665 of record NC_091065.1, on the reverse strand, counting down.
GGTTTGAGTTGCATTGAATAATTTGAAAGCCGACTAGTGAGTATTGAATTCCCTAAGGGTACTGAAGCTTTGTTTGGACATTTGAGCTGCTTGACCGCCGATAAATTGAGTGGGCGTTCGGATGGCTTCTCGTCACCGAAGCAGTATACATGTCAGCTAAAGTGTGTTATCTCCTCCTGATGGGCATCCAGAGCATCTAGCCGTATGCCCCCCACAGGGTTTTGCGCCAATTGGGAAGATTTCAAACCGTTCCCCATGACGAAGATTTGAGTAAACATGTCATTGAATTGGGCCCAAAAGCCATATTTCCAGAAGGGAGAATTTGCCAGGTGTGGAATGAATGTAGATTTCTTGAACCTAAGACTATGGTGCGGGATCTAGCTAGAGGTGAAGTAGACCCCAAGTACAATATTTGGTTCGGTAAAAGGTTCCAGATTTCGGAGAGACCTGCTAAGAGAGCTCATGTTCAGCAATTCACCAACGACTCGCAAGAGCAGTGGGGCTGGTTGGAAAGAGAAGAAAGCTACAGGGCTAAAATAAGCTAGTTGGAAAGACAAGTCATGGACCTTCAATTTGAAAATGGTTTGCAAGCCGCCGCAGATGAATGAGAAAAGAAAAAGCTAACTCAAGAAAATGAAGCCCGCAAAGCTCAAATTCGGAAGATGAAAATAGCTGTTAGAAACCCGAAAAGAAGCTGAGCGGATGAAAGGCTTATAAGCAGTCTGAAAAAGAAAGCCCTTGAGTGTCAAGATGACTTAGAAAAGTCTGAGGCCAGTCTAGCAAAAGCCCGGGCTCAATTAGCGGAAAATGCAAAAGGTCGGACACAGTTTGTGCAGCAACTGAAGAGAAAGTATGAAGGGACAATCACTAGCCTGAGAAAAAAGGTAAATACTCTTAAGAATGAGGCAGCCAAGCAGGCTAAAGACTTCAAAGATGACAGGGAACACTGTTATGATTTGATGGCTTAGATGGAGGAAGGAATACAACAGTTGCAAAATCAACACCTTCACGACTCTCAGGTATTAGAAGTCAGGAATCAGCAGATAAGGAGATTGCTTCAGGAAAAGGGTAGAATTCGAGAGAGGATCAGAGCCATTGCTGACTACATTACTGTGAAGTGCCAAGCGTGTGAGGACATGACTCGTACCACCTTCTTCGTTGCAGTGATGACTTTCGTTCGCCAGATAATGAGTGATTTGGAGCGGCTGCAAGTGGATCTCGCATATAGGCCTGCGACGAGACCGAATGATGTCCGAGGGCCCTAGGAGCATTAATGTATTCCTGATTTTTTAGTTTGTTTCTGTTGGATTCTGTTAGTTTATTTTCGAGTCTGTATTTTCTTTTTGTCAAAGTCTGTTAGTGGGTTCTTGAGTCTGTATTGTCATCTTGCTATTAGAGTCTGTTGATTTCCTTTTCAAGTCTATTAGTTTTGAGTCATTGTAATCAAAACATTTTCTTTTTTATGAAAATTTGAAAATCCCAAAATATTTTGTTATTTATTATCCCCAGAACTACGCCCGGTCTGATTCATGCGGGCTCATGATACGTATACAATCTCCATAGGACTCGACCATAACTAAAAAAAAGAAGGATATAAAGGAAAGAGTGAGAGTGGAAATAAGAAAAATGGGAAAGAAAAAGAAAAGCCAAAATGAAGCATGAAACCGCTGCAAAACATGTAAAAATACATTTAACTATATAGGTGCATCACACCCCTAACGTGCGATTACCTGTCTGTTATTTGTTCCAAACTAACCGTTTACTGATATTATCTCCAGTACAGGTTTTATACAAAGGTGGTTGGTTTTGTGGTAGTCTGGCTTCCCATCAATACTTCACGAGGTCGAAGGGAAGCATTGAAATGTCTTCAGAAATGACTCTGCCAATAGTTCCTATTGTGGATGAGAGGCCGATCTCGTTGCCGAGAAAAACAGGCTACTGCGTCTCCGCATGATGGAAATGTGGGACACCTAGGCAAATGGAAGAGAACCACCAAGTATAATCCCTGGATTTCCCGAGCTTTTTCCCAGGGCATTTGGGACCTCCAACATCCCCATAAACTACCCAAACACACCACTAGGACACCCAACTATCTCGGCCCATTTTGTGGGAACACCTTCTGAGGTTCGCCCCCAGGTGTTAATGTCCGGTGCAGCCTTAAATATCTTCACCGCTCCACCTTGCTCGGCCACAACCCCTCAGCTTTCACCTTCCAAACACCCACATTCCCAATGGAACCTCCTCACTTTCCCACTTATACTTACTCTTAACCACCCCGATATGAATTCACTATGGGGCAAGAAAAGATCACCAAAACTCCTGAGCAAGAAGAGATTGCAAAGAAGATGAGGAGTATGGAACAGAGTCTCAAAAGCATACAAGGCTTAAGTGGACAGAAAAGTGTATCCTATGCTGACTTATGTATGTTCCTCATGTGCATCTAACATTGGTATTCAAAACCCCAAAATTTGAGAAGTATGATGGACATGGTGATCCTACTGCTCATCTCAAGAGATATTGCAACCAACTGCGAGGAGCCGGTGGGAAGGAAGAACTCCTCATGGCCTATTTCGGAGAAAGTCTGGTCGGCATCGCATCTGAGTGGTACATGGACAAAGATATATCCCGCTGGCACATCTGGGATGACCTTGATAGAGATTTCGTAAGGCAATTCTAGTACAACATTGATATTGCTCCAGATAGGAACTCGTTGACAAACTTGAAGAAGAAATCCTCGGAAAGCTTCTGAGAGCATGCAGTTAAATGGCATGAATAGGCCTCCAGGATAAAGCCTCCGATGGATAAGATTGAAATGGTCACAGTTTTCCTCCAAGCTCAGGAAGCTAACTACTTCCAAAATATGATGTCCGCAATGGGTAAACCGTTCACTGAAGCCATCAAGATTGGCGAAATGGTTGAAAATGGGATGAAAACGGGTCGAATTCTAAGACAATCCGCCATCAGAGCTACCTCCCAAGCCATTCAGGGTGGGTCTGGAGGAGTAGCAAAGGGAAAGAAAAAGGAAGAAACATCCATGGCAGCGTCGGGTGCAAGAAAACACCATACTCCCGGATCCTTTTGCCCATAAAGGTCCCCACAACACTGTTACCCCCACCAAGACGTAGCCTATGCTCCTCAGCCATACCCGGTCATTAATGCTCAACCTTACGTCCGGCCACAACAACAAGCCAACCGGAACCAAGCTTCATTTCCTAGAAACCAGCCCCCTTACCAAAACCACTACAACCCTCGGCCTCCACAAAACAATTTCCACCCTCGTGAACCACCCAAGAGGATAAATTTTACACCAATTGGCGAACCCTACTCCAGCCTGTTACCAAAGCTTGTTCAAATGGGTCTGCTACAGCCTGTTCCTCAAACCAGGCAAAACCTAGCATCACTCGCTTACAGAGCCGGTACCCGATGTGCCTATCACTCAGGGACAGAAGGGCGCGACACTCATGACTATTGGACTCTGAAGAGAGACATGGAGAACTTGATAGAACAAAGGAAGATAGTGCTAAGGGATGAAGATATTCCCAATGTGACTAACAACCCGCTGCCGGCCCACAACGGGTCGGTAATCAGAATGATTTGTGAGGATAAGGAATTTGACCCGGCATTGAAATCCATCATTGCCATCGCTGACGTAGAAAAGAAACCAAAATCTGCCCCGGAGCAAGACAAAGGAGAGAAAAAGAACAAAACCACCCTTCCAAAGTTAGAAAAGAAAGTTGAAGTTGAAGCTGGGGCAATGCCTCCCAAAGATGTTGTTCTCTATGTACCTCGAGGTCGCAAATAAATGCAGATGACTTTGAGTCCTCCCAGGAGATTTGAACTGAATAAGACAACCCAAATGTATGTGCCCAAGGAAGTTTATGTGATGCCGGGGCCAATTAATCCACTAAGGCTGAGTGAGCCTGTGGTTATTGGTCGCGCACCACAAAAGCCTATGACGAATCCTACCGCTCTGCCCTGGGACTACAACAAATCAGTGGTGAGTTACAAAGGCAAAGAAATCTTGGGAGAAGTTCAAGAAAATAATCTGGATGAAAAGTATTTCAATTTGCAAGAGGTGAACAATGCCACTAGAAAGCGCTTCTCATCTAAGAAGCCCGTGAGTGCCAAAGAACCGGAGGCCTTCTTTCAAAAGATGAAAATGACGGATTATGAGGTGATCGACCAGCTTCAAAAATCTCCCGCGCAAGTCTCCTTATTATCTTTATTGATGAACTCCACCGAACATCAAAAGGTATTGATCAGAACCCTTAACGAAGCATATGTGCCTGTTGAGACTTCAGTAAAGCAGTTGGAGAGAATGGCTGAGAGATTTTTCGCAATTAACCATATCTCCTTCAGCAAAAATGACTTGCCCCCAGAAGGGGCCGCACATAACAAAGCCCTGCACCTGACAGTCAAATGTGAAGGGTACTACGTGAAAAGGGTTATGTTGGATGGAGGCTCCAGGGTACACATTTGCCCACTCTCAACTCTGCAGCGTATGGAAATTGGTACCAAATGAATCTGACCCAACAACGTCTGTATACGTGCCTTCGATGGTATCGAAAGGGACACAATTGGAGAGATTGATCTGATTCTGACCATCGGCCCAGTAGACTTTGAAGTAACCTTCCAGGTTCTGGACATGGACGCATCCTACAACTTTCTTTTGGGGAGGCCGTGGATCCATGCAGCAGGGACTGTACCCTCTACTCTTTACTAGATGGTGATGTTCGAGTAGGAGGATCAAGAGATTGTGGTCCACGGGGAAGATGAGAAATCAATTTATCGGGACCCATCAGTCCCGTGTCTTGAAGCAAGAGAGGTGAGTGAGCACATAGTCTATCAGGCCTTTGAAATCGTGGTCGCTAATCAGTGTGAACAAGGAAAACCTTGCCCTCAACCCTTCCTTTCTAATGCATCAATCATGGTGGCCAAAGAAATGATCAGGCATGGCTACAAACCTGGGAAAAGGCTTGGGAAATCGTTGCAAGGAATAGCTGAACCTACCACCCTGACCGCCAGTGAAAAGTTCTTTGGGGTAGGCTTCCAACCTACTCCAGCTGATGTAAGATGGACAGATGATAGAAAGAATGATGGTTGGGTCTTGCCTCAGCCAGTGCCGTATCTGTTCAGAACATTTGTCAAGCCAAAATACAATGAAGAAGAGGAACAGAAGGCCTTTACGGCCGAAGAAATTGAAGAAATCTGTGGGGCCATGAAAAAGATACTGTATGAAGCCCACATGGTTCAACTAGGGGAAGGCACAAGCACCACTGAGGTGCTGTGTATGGGACCTAATGCCAAACTGCAGAATTGGAAGGCTACACCATTCCCAATCAGGCGGGAGTCTCGGTAGACCTTTCCTGCCACTTTTTCTGCATCAAGAGTTATTCTAGGGTGTAACTCGGATGTTTCCTTTAGTTTCCTGTCTTTTAATTTCCAATGTAACCCCTGTTATCTTCAAATTCAATGAAATGAAATCAATATTTCATCGTCCATTTCTCTTTATTCTTTCTAATTAGGTTATTTTTCTATTTTATTTCTTCTTTCAATTCTAATAATGCGGCTTTAAGTAACATGACATGCTTGCGGACTTCATGCCCAGATCCAAACATGCTGTCTAACTGTGAAATAATGAGCCAAGTACCGGAATATGATGAAGAAGAGGCTTTTAGGGAAATAAATCGTGAATTGGAACAGTTTGAGAATAAACCTAAGCTGAACTTGAATGATACTGAGCCGCTTAATTTAGGTAGTTCTGAAGAAGTCAGGGAAACCAAGATAAGCATTCACACAGGTGATAAACCCATGATGCATTGATCCAACTTTTGTTTGAGTTCAAAGATGTGTTTGCTTGGTCATACGATGACATGCCAGGACTAAGTGTTGATTTGGCGGTTCATAAGTTGCCAACTTACCCCCATTGTCCCCCTATCCAGCAAAATCAAAGAAAGTTTAAAACCGAGGTCAGTGACAAGATTAAAGAAGAGGTCACAAAATAGTTGAAAGCGGGGGTGATCCGGGTGGTTCGATACACCACATGGTTAGCCAATATAGTTCTAGTGCCAAAGAAGGACGGGAAAATTCGAGTGTGTGAGGATTACAGAGATTTAAACAAGGCAAGTCCTAAAGATAACTTCCCTTTGCTGAACATCTATATCCTTGTTGATAACTACGCCAAACATGAGATACAGTCTTTCGTGGATTGTTATGCAGGATATCACTGGGTGTTGATGGATGAAGAAGATGCAGAAAAGACATCTTTTACCACACCTTGGGGTACATACTGTTACAGAGTCATGCCATTTGTTCAGAAGAATGCGGGGGCAACCTACATGAGAGCCATGACTGCCATTTTTCATGATATTATGCACCAAGAGATAAAGGTGTATGTGGACGATGTAATCATCAAATCCAAAACTCAGAACGACCATGTTCGGGACTTGAGAAAATTCTTTGAGCGGTTGCGCAAATATGATTTGAAGCTGAACCCAGCCAAATGTGCATTTGGGGTACCATCCGGCAAACTTTTGGGATTCATAGTCACTCGGAGGGGCATCGAGTTGGACCCAACAAAGATAAAGTCTATTCAAGAGTTGCCTCCTCCAATAACCAAGAAAGATGTTATGAGTTTGTTGGGAAGATTGAACTATATCAGCTGATTTATTGCTCAATTGACATCCACGTGTGAACCCATATTCAAATTGTTGAAGAAAGATGCGGCAATCAAATGGAAAAATGAGTGCCAAGAGGCTTTTGATAAAATCAAAAAATATCTGTCGAATCCGCCGGTATTGGTCCCACTTGAGCCAGAGAGGCCTCTGTTCTTGTATTTGACAGTCTTGGAAAATTCTTTCGGTTGTGTCATCGGGCAACATGATGTGACCGGAAAGAAAGAGCAGGCCATTTACTATCTGAGCAAGAAGTTTACTAGTTATGAATCCAAGTACACTTTATTGGAAAGGACTTGCTGCGCTTTAACATGGGTCGCTCAAAAGCTGAGGCATTATTTGCAAGCTTACACTACTTACCTCATAACTAGGTTGGATCCTTTAAAATACATATTCCAGAAACCAGTGCCCACTGGGAGATTAGCAAAGTGGCAGATCTAGCTCACAGAGTTTGACATAGTATATATCACTCGCACGGCAATGAAAGCCCAGGCGTTAGCAGATCATTTCGCTGAGAACCCGGTTGATGATGAATACCAACCTTTGAGTACTTACTTCCCAGATGAAGAGGTAAATTCAGTTGAGTCAGTATCTGAAGACACCCATGCTTGGAAAATGTTCTTTGATGGGGCGGTGAACGCAAAAGGTTTTGGAATTGGAGCAATCTTGATCTCACCCACCGGCCAGCATTATCCAGCCATAGCCCGGCTTCGGTTTTTCTGCACAAACAATACCGCTGAGTATGAAACCTGTATTATGGGTATGAACATGGCAATCAACCAAGATGTTGAAGAATTGTTAATCATGGGAGACTCGGATTTAATTATCCGACAAGCTCAAGGAGAATGGGAAACCCGAGATGTCAAGCTTATTCCTTATAGGCAACATGTGGAAGATCTTGGCAAGCGATTCAAGTCAATAGAGTTCAGGTACATCCCTCGCTGTCATAATCAATTAGCTGATGCACTTGCTACTTTTGCATCGATGCTGCCATACCCAGGTAATGCCCACATTGATCCTTTGGAAATCCAAATTCGGGAGTGGCACGATTACTGCAATACAGTTGAGGCAAAACCAAATATTCATCCATGGTATCATGACATCAAGAGATTTCTGAAAACTAAAGAATACCCCGAGCAAGCCAGTGGGGATCAAAAGAGAACCATTAGACGGCGTGCAAGTGGTTTCTTTTTGAGTGGTGATGTCTTATACAAAATGACCCCGGACCTCAACTTGTTAAGATGTGTTGACGTCGAAGAAGCTAGAAGAATCATGTTCGAACTCCACGCAGGAGTGTGCGGACCCCACATAAATGGGTATGTTTTGGCAAAGAAAATCCTTCGAGTGGGTTATTACTGGATGCCCATGGAAAAAGACTGCTTCAGTTTTGTTCGGAAATGTCATCAGTGTCAGGTGCACGGTGATTTGATTCATGCATCTCCCACAGAACTGCATCACATGTCAGCGCCTTGGCCATTTGTGGCTTGGGGCATGGATGTCATTGGGTCGATCGATCCAAAAGCCTCAAATGGGAACAGATTCATATAGGTCACCATTGACTATTTTACTAAATGGGTTGAAGCAATCACTCTCAAATCTTTCATCAAGAAAGCTGTGGTAGATTTTGTGCACTCCAATCTTATCTGTCATTTTGGTATCCCTGCAACTATTATCACCGATAGTGCTGCAAACTTGAATAGTCATTTGATGGGGGAGATATATGAACAATTCAAGATAACGCACCGGAATTCTACTCCCTATCGCCCTAAAGCCAATGGTGCCATCGAAGCAGCAAACAAGAACATCAAAAAGATTTTGAGAAAGATGATCCAAAGTTCCAGGCAGTGGCATGAAAAGTTGACTTTTGCATTGTTGGGATATCGCACTATGGTGCGCACATCGATTGGAGCAACTCCGTATCTTTTGGTTTATGGCACTGAAGCCGTAATACCTGTAGAGGTCGAAATCCATTCTCTCCGGATCATTGTGGAAGCTGAAATTGAAGACAGTGATTGGGTCAAAACCCGCCTGGAACAGTTAACCCTGATTGATGAGAAGCGAATGGCCGCAGTCTGTCACAGGCAGTTGTACCAACAAAGAATGGCCCGTGATTACAACAAGAAAGTACGGCTAGAAATTTTGAAGTGGGTCAACTCGTTCTAAGGCGTATTCTTCCCCATCATCAGGAAGCAAAAGGGAAATTTGCTCCCAATTGGAAAGGCCCATACATCATCAGAAAGATATTGCCCAGAGGAGCATTGTACTTGGGAGATATCGAAGGAAATAATCCCGAGGCAGTTGTGAACGCAAACACAGTCAAAAGGTACTATGTCTAGTCCTTCTGCAGCAATAGCACTATCCGATTGGGATGACGAAGGATTTAAATCTCGCTACCCCAAACACTCCAGTCCTTTTGCTAACCCTTTGAGTCGGTTCTTTTTATTTCATTACCCTCTTTGAAAAAAAAACAACGAAAAAAAAGAAAACAAAAAAAATGAAAAAATGATGAGAAAATGAAAAAATGTTTTCCTGAACTACGTTTGACTTGTTTCCGAAAGGATACGTAGGCAGCCTCTCTCTGGGGTTCAGTCACACCAAAATAAAAATTCAAAGTTCCCCAAAAAGTGAAACTAGAGCAGATTTTATAATTGTTCGGCGATGATCCCACCTGAATGGTTCCAAAGTTGTAATTCAATCCAAATTCTTTTTACCCCAAACCTTGTTCAAGTCCTTCCGATCAATCGGCGAAAGGTTTTCAAAATCCGAGAATGCAGTTGTTTGGATCCGCAATCAAAACAAGAGAAATAAAATGAGAGAGTCTTATTGGTGAAAACCCACACAGGCACCATGAGGTGATGGTAAGCAGAGAAATAAAAAATGAGAGAGTCTTGTTAGTAAAAACTCGTAAAGAGCACTATAAGGCGACGGTGAGAAGAGAAATGAGAGAGGTCGATTGGCGAAAACCCACAAAGGGCTCTGTTGATCGAAAAGAAGAAACCCCTCACCACCATTGGTATTGAAAGAGTCTTGGCAAGGTTTCTCAGTTTAAAAACATGGGTCATAATGGGTATGTGAGAAGTTGGATAGTTATGCGGATCGGGTATCCAATCCAAGAAGCATGTCATGTCTATTAAAGTCTGCATACACCCTAGATAAGTCCTTCTTTCCTCCCCGAAAGGGATACTTCTCCTTAAATTCATTTTCTTTTCCTTTGTTTACTTTTCCTTGAATCCCTTTTGGTTTAACTCTGTTCCGAAATTAATACAAAGAAAAGGTGGCAAGACCGACTTTGCAGGGTTCTGCCTAACAAAAGCTAAAGAAAAGCACCCAGCCTCAGCGGGTGCATCAAGTCGATCCCGACTGGCCATAATGGTTGATGCTCTGAAACCAAAGTTATTGAAAAGGAAAAGAAATACAAAGTCAAAAGCCCCTAGAGGCAGAATAAAGTGAAAGGGCCAAAAACCCATACAGGCGAGCCATCATGAGAAATCTTTAAAAGTTGAGTTCCTCGGTTTTAGGAGAGAGATCAATCTTCAGAAAATCTAGCAAACAGCAGAGGTTCTCACCAAAAGAGTTGAGCCAAGATCGAGTGATCAAAACAATTAAGGCCACAACCATCCACCATTTCAAAGTAACAATTGTTCTTCGTTTAAAATTGAAATAAGTGCAGCCCAAGGCAACCGTGCAAAAGTAGGTGCAGCTAAAAGAAAAACTGCGCGATAGCTAGAAACAGCTTCGCAGTAACAATCAATCCAGAAGGGAAGTTTTCCTCCAAAATTCTTTCCTGCATTTTATGGAAATAAAAAAAATAAAAAATAAAAAAAAAAGAGAGAAGAAAAGAAGAAAATCCAAACAAAATGATATCTTAGATTCCCAACCTCAATCTTTTACGCCTTTGGGAAACATTAGGGCTCCAATCCCTGAGTTGATGCTTTTTAGACATAGGGCCTCCATTCCATAGTCGCCTTTTGCCAACATTAGGGCTTCAATCCCTGAGTTGATGCTTTTTAGACATAGGGCCTCCATTCCCTAGTCATCTTTGGCCAACATTAGGGCTCCAATCCCTGAGTTGATGCTTTTTAGACATAGGACCTCCATTCCCTAGTCGCCTTTTGCCCACATTAGGGCTCCAATCCATGAGTTGATGCTTTTTAGACATAGGGCCTCCATTCCCTAGTCTTCTGCCAACATTAGTGTTCCAATCCCTGAGTTGATGCTTTTTAGACATAGGGCCTCCATTCCCTAGTTGCCTTTTGCCAACATTAGGGCCCCAATCCCAGAGTTGAGTTTTTTTAGACATAGGGTCTCCATTCCCTAGTCGCCTTTTTACCAACATTAGGGCCCAAATCCCTGTGTTGAGATTTTTAGACATAGGGCCTCCATTCCCTAGTCGCCTTTTGTCAATATTAGGGCTCCAATCTCTGAGTTGGGAATTTTAGACATAGGGTCCCCATTCCCTAGTCCCCTTTTTACCAACATTAGGGCTCCAATCCTTGAGTTGAGATTTTTTTTAGATATAGGGTTCCATTCCCTAATCTCTTCCTCCTGAAGGCACACAATCCGTATGTTATCGCTTTCCGAAAGTTGGTTGCAAATAACTCACAAAATTTTCCTAGTATAAACTGGGGCAGAAAATATCGTTCGTCTATTTGTTTTGTTGTCTGAGCAGGTTTTTCCTCGAGGCGCAGGGTTTGAGATGACCAAAAGAATGAGTCTCAATCCAGAACAAAGAAAAGAAGAAAAAGAGGAAAAAGAAATGAACTCAAAGTGCTGAAGTGGAGAAGGATGCGGACTATTAAAGATATCATTGAAGTCATAGACTTCGCATGTCCCGCCTGGATCCAAAACTGAATAAAGAACCAGTACCTACAGCTGACGAGCATCAAGATTCAGATCGGAGTCCACGTCAAGAAACAGCCAAGATCCGAGATCAAGCTTCAAGAGATTTATAGATAGGGATCTTGTAACTCGTAGTTGATAGGCCTAGCTAGCTTAGCTTTTGATTTTCCTTTTGGTGTAATAAGGGGATCAATAAGCAGTAGCAGCAACAACAACAGCGAAATCACAGCTTCCCTGTAGTCCCAGCTACCAAAACTTCCAGAACTACACTGACCTGATTCCTTTATAGCCAAGGATATGTAGGCAACTTTTGAAGCAAGGATAAAATGAGCAATTATGAGGGATTTTTGCATGTTTGACAGTCCAGGAGAAGCATTTTTGAAAAGAGTCTGATCGAACTTTGCCCGAAAACCCTTCGTGTCTCAGAGCAAAGAGGGGCAGCTGTGAGCACGTGATTTTTGCCTCACATGAATTACTCCTACAGAATCCCCAAAATTAGGATTTTTTTATTATCTGGTTTTTAGGAATGAATTGCTCAATTTTCGTGTTTGTTTGCATTTTTGTGTGCATTTTTAATTTATTAAAAATACATTGCATTTTTTGCATTTAGGATCCAATTTTATATTTTATGCTAATTAGTTAATTAATATTACAAAATAAAAGAAAATCACAAAAAATAGTTTATTTTGCATCTTTTGCGTGTTTTCAAATTCAGGTAGTTTCCCTTTAAAATTTGGATTTTTATTATTTGTGATAATTATTGATTAGTATTATTTATGCTAATTTAGTTTTTAAGAATTAATTTAGGTTTTTACTCTTAATTTTTAATTCTAAAAGAAAAAAGGATTTTTGAAATTGAAAAAAAAAAGAAAAGATTTTTAAATAAAAGAGGTCTATATTTTGGGCCATTCAGATTAAAATCCCAAGCCCAATCGTTTCACTCTCTCAATACCCGTCCAAATAATGACCATACCCGGCCCAAACTTGCCTGTAAACCAGTCCAACCCTCCCACTCATCAAACGACATCATTTAGGTGACCAACAGATCTGAGCCATCGAGGTTCTTTAATCCAACGGCTCAGAAGTGGGGGAGCACTTAATATATTAATGTCCGAAAACGTCCCCCCCTACCCCCTCACTCATCTCTCACAACCCCTTCAGTCTCTCATGTAACGCCACCGCTTGCCGCCTGCCGGAAATCGCCCACGGCGGCGGCCGACGTCCTATCGCCATGAAATTAACACCAAATACTCTCTTCACCCCCCTCTTTCCAAATCCCCATTCGCTTTCCCTCAAATCCGACCTAAGCTCCTCGAATATCATATTAAAACTTGGAACCCTAGCGCCATCATAGTTTCTCCGTTGGCGGCGCCACCACCAATCGACCCCAAAATAACACCAAAGAACCCCCAAGTCTTCCTCGTCCCAAATCTGTCACTCTTTTCCCTCGAATAGCCCTAACTTTCGTCGAATCTTGAATGGAAGTTGAAGCTTTAAAAGCCCAAAATCAGAATCTCTTTAATCTGTGGCATGCATGACATAGGCTTCTAGTTTTCCGAGTTTTGAAATCTGATTCAAGGCAAAATTAATGTTGTCCGTTTGTTCTTGACAAAGAACAAGTGATTAGCATCAATTTTGTTTAAATCAGGGCATCCAGAAGTGTTTATTTGAGTTGGTAAGTCCTCCTTTCTCTTATCTTTTCTGTCCATTTTGTTATTTCATCACTTATTCCTCTTCCTCTCTTCTTATTTTTTCGTGAGTAAACTGAAAATTGACCAAGGTTCTGAACCTAGGCTTTCTTTTTTCTAGATCGATCCATGTCTGTATTTGTTCCGGCTGTTTTTCAGTTTTCCTTTCAACTTTTAAACGTTGCTTTATTCACTCGCCATGCTTAATTGTCACTCATGACTATAAGCTTTTGATTTTTAGTCGTATGATTAGTTTAATTAGATGTTGTTGACTTGGTAATATAGTTAATTCTAGCTCATTATTTGGTTTAAATCAGTCGTTTAGTTTAGATTCTGGTTTTGAAATCATTTAATTGGTTTCTTCTTCTGCTTTTCATGAATTACCATATGGATTTTCTGATTGGCTTTGGGCTTTGGGGTTATTTCTGACCCATTTTCAAGGGAAGCTCGCTCAATTGAGTTTAAGCTATTGGGTCAACTTGACATGTGAGGTAGGCTGGGGTAATTGACAGTGGTTTAAGGATTAGTTTGGGGAATTTAGGCAAGGGAATCTTTAGTAACTGATTTAGGAAGCTGCCTAGAAGGTGGGGAATTGGGACCTATTTTGAAAAACTGATTTTAAACTAAGGATTCAATAGCAAAAATAAAAATTTGAGAAGGGGTAAAAAGCAAATAACTTGACTCATTTCTGCTGCCCTAAAGCTCCCTATAAAAGGCATTGTTTCTTCACTCTCAAGTCAGATTTTTAGAGATTAAAAATTCTAAAAAACCGAAACGACTGAGTGCTTTCTTTTAAGAAAATGCTGAAAACAGTTTAAATTTCTGCTTGATTTCAAGTTCTGACTCCAATGTGATAAGTCAGAAAATCGAGCATTTGGGGTTTTGAATATGGGAGTTAGTTCAAGAATCTGAAACTTGATTTGCTGATCTTAGCACTATTTCATTGCTGGTTCTGTGTTGGTTTTTGCTGCTGCTTATTGTTGATTCTTCACTTCTTTGTTTCCTGTTTTAATCTCCAGGTATTTCCGGCACTATGGACAACACTTAAGTGTAGTATGAAGTTTGGATCTAGAAATATGATGAAAACTGATGTTATTTGTTGTTGAATCTCATTTCTTATTCTTTCAATCTCATGTATGGTTGTAATATTTAGCCTTGGAAATGTTCTAATTAGTATGTTGATCATGAATAGGATGTCATAGTATGAAATCGAAGTTGTAAGTGGTTTGATTCTTCTATTTAGTTGTCAGTTTTGTATGAAATTGGCTATAGGTGAAATAAATGCTTTGTTTATATTGGCAGTAACATTTAGGTTGGTGTTGAATTATTTGCTAGCATTTGAATGCTATAAGGTTAAGCCTGATGTGTTGCATTAAGTGTTGATATTGGGTATTCTGTTGAAAGGTCTTGGTTAAGGTTTAAAGCTCAATGTAATTGCTTGTGAGTTAGTTTTCGGATTGTATTTAATTAAAAGCTGCATGATTTTGCTTCCCTGTCATTTAGTATCGGAATTCGTGAATAGTATCTACTTTGGATTTGCAATATAACTTTTGTAGTATTGAGAGCAATAGGTTCTTCTTCTTCTGTAAATCTTAAAATGTGACCACATTACTTGGGGTTTTTTATCATTTTGTCATGAGTATATTGTTTACCTTGAGCTTGGGGTTTTAAAGTCATATGGAGAATCAGAATTGTTTGAGCATGAATGTAGTGTGGTTTATGAATAAGACTGGCCTTATCGCATTGCTGCTTGGGCTTAATGCCGATGGCCCAGCATGTGCTGAACTTCCCTTCTCGACAGGCCTGTCTTCGATCTGGGCTTCAGGATAGGCCCATGTTGCATTCTCATGCCTGTTCAGGCTATTAACAATTGGTCGTTAGGCCCATAGCCAACTTAGACTCCTTCAATAATCAAATGTGGGTTCTGTTACTACTAGTTCCGTAGCTATTAAAATTTAGATTAGCTTGCTTTAAAAGTGAATCAGAAGTTCCACTAGTCTTTAAATAAATTGATTAGATTCTTAAAGTAGATTTGAGTCGTGCCATATTAAGTAAGATATAGTTATGGCCCTCAAAAGCTTTTGTTTGAATTCCTTTAAAATTGGATCAAGGTGTGCTATGCCAAATAAAATCTCAAAATGCATGGCCCTCGGTTAATTAATATTTAAATCCTCAAAAATCGAGGCATGCCATTTAGTTGAATTTTTCATGGCCCTCACAAAGTTGAAAGTACGCAGTTGCTTTAAGCGCGCTATTTAAAAACAAATTAATTTCCTAAACTCGGGTGTGCATTTCATGTGACCCAAATCCAAATCTCAACAACGCTAAATAAAATATGTCGCGGACTGCGGGTGCATTTCATGTGACGTGGTTCAAAGACGTGTTTTAAATAACGTTGAATCTTCCTAAAAATAATTTAAAAGCGGCTAACAAGTTAAAAGTATACCATAGGCTAAAACATGTATTAAAATCAAATAATAGGCCAACTGTAATAGTTTATGCGACCGTGCTAGAACCACGGAATCCGGAGTTGCCTAACACCTTCCCTCGGGTTAACAGAATTCCTTACTTAGAATTTCTGGTTCGCAGACTTCAAAAGGAAAGTCGAAATTCCACGATTTGGGATTTTAAAATAAACCGGTTACTTGGGACACCAGAAAACAAACCATCCCAAGTGGCGACTCTGAATAAAAAGGAATAAATAATCTCATGTCGAATAATGTCACTTTAATTGGAAAAACTCCCTATATATACCCTCGGGTGTATAAAAAAGGAGGCGTGACAATGCTTATAACCTTCTATCCGATGTATGGACTATTTACAACTTTCTGCATTTGAGTATCTACTACGTTGTTCACTTTTACCTTACTTAAAATCTCGTATCATATCTTTTATTTCTTTCATAACCTCCCTTCTACCTAGGTATAATTCACATCCATAATTTGAATCTCTATTATAATACTCGCACCTCTGGTACATACACAATCCGGTGGGAGCTTTGTACCGACTTCTTATGAGGCTGGTACTTCTTTTAACTGGGTTCCCTGTAGAGCCATTATAGATTATGGTTATTGTGTTATTTCTCTTGAACATCTGATATTAAGAGTGATTCTGTCATGTTCTCAAGAACAACTTCTATAATTTTTCTAGGTCCAATAATCAGACTCCAAATTTACTTAGGTGATGTAATTCTTTAGTTTCCTCGTCCTTCTGATCAGCCTTTACATAGGCTTAAGCTATCTTCTGATCTGTGGCTCGTGGTATCAGTTATTACCTTAACCTTTCATGGGCGTTACGGAATATCCATGGTGCAATCTTCTAACAATTTAATCCTTTGTCTATGTGTAACGACCTGAATCGTCGTTTTCTGTATTTTCGTCCCGTATTCCCCGTTAAATGCTTATTCATGTTTCAATATGTGTACTTGGTGAATTTGAGTCAATTCGGATCGAGTTTGGTATGAAATGGGACAATTAGTCTCTTTAAGGAAGAATTAGTTTGGAAAAGTCAACCGGACGTTGACTTGTGAGTTAGAGGGCTCGGAATTGAATTCCGATGATTCAGTTAGTTTCGGGGGATGATTTAAGGCCTAGGAGCGCAATCGGAATTAATTTTGGAGGTCCGGTGAAGAAATTAGCTCATTTTGGCGAAGTTAGTATTTTGGCGATTTCCGGTTGATAGGTGAAATTTTGATCCGACGGTCGGAATGGAATTCCGAGAATTTTTTTAGCTTCGTTATGTCATTTTGGACTTGTGTATAAAATTTGAAGTCAATCGGACGTGATTTGATAGGTTTCGGCATCGGAAATAGAAGTTGGAAATTCTAAAGTTCATAAAACTTGGATGGGAGGTTGATTCATGATTTTAGCGTTGTTTGATGTGATTTGAGGCCTCGAGTAAGTCCATAATGTGTTTTGGGACTGGTTGGTATTATTGGTCGGGGTCCCGGGGCCCTCGGGTGTGTTTCGGATGCCCAGCAGGTCATTTTTGGAAGATTTTTGCCGTTTTGAGCATAAATGTAATGATCTAAAGATTCATTTTTAGTTATAGAGATCAAAATTTGATTTCGATACTTTCAAAATTTAAATCATGAATTATAGGACTGACCTGGAAATTTTGGTTTAATTTCATCAAGCCGCGATTGGGTTTTTGACGTGAAATGTGAGTTAATTGTTTAACGAGCAAAATGGGTATTGAACTGGTCAAACGAGCTCCGAATTGAGTTTCGATTGAAGGGTTGTGTTCATATTAATATTTGTGACTCATAGGTACAAGAATCGTCTAATTTCGAGTTCGTATGATGGAGTTAGAGCCATTTTAGTGAAACATGGCTGTACTGCAAATTTCTTAAAAGCTGTTGTATTTTCTGCAGCAGTGAACAGTACCTGCGCGTGAATAGTAACCGCGTGGGTGAACAGTGAACAATGACCTCACGCACATGAATAGTACCCCCGCGTGAACAGTACCGAAAATTTCTGGACAGATTTAATGTCCAGCAGTCCGAGTTTGGTCATTTTTTTTGACTTCCAAGCTCGGATTTTGGGCGATTTTTAGCAAGAAATCTTGGGAAATCTTGAGGTAAGTCACTTGTGATTATTTCTACTCCATAATATTGAATTATCATCGAATAATCCGACTAGATTACATGTTTTTGAGGAGTAAATTGAAGATTTAGGCCTAGGGATTTGAAAATAAGATTTGAAGATTTGAGGGGTCATTTGAACTCCGATTTTGGTAAATTTTATATGTACGGACTCGTGGCAAGACGAGGAATCCGGTGATGTGACTTTCGTAATTTTTTGAGATGTGGGCCCGGGGCTCGGGTTTTGCGAATTTCGTGAATTTCGATATTTTTCGAGTCTTTTCGATTGGGTTATATTCCCTTAGCCTATTGTAATGTATTCGTTGTGGTTTTGACCAGATTCGACGCGCGAAGAGGTAAATTCGAGAGGCAAGGGCATAGCGGAGTAGACGTTGGACCGTCTTGAGGTGAGTAATGATTTTAAATGATGCACTGAGGGTTTGAAACCCCGGATTGCACAACATACTGCTATGTTGAGATGAGACACGCATTGTATGATGAGCGCCGGGTCATTTACTATTGGAGATTGTGACTTGGTCCATCCCAGTTGATATTTTTACCGCGTAATTGATAAAGATTTATTGTTTTTCACTATGATTGGGCTTATTGCCATATTTGGGCTTCGTGCCAATTATCTGAAATCTTTTGTGAATTTACATCACTATTTTCCTCACGAATTGAAATATTATTTGAACTCAGTCCAATTGAATTATATTATTTTGTGAACTCAGCTACATTTATACTCAACTCGAGATTTAATGATATTTATAATGCTGTTGAGCTGAGCACTATTGTTTTACTGATGCCCAAGAGGCTTATGATTATTTTCTGGACTGATTGAGGCCGAGGGCCATACGTGAGGATATGTTGAGTGATGTGAGGAGGCTTTCAGGCCTCGAGTGTTATATGAGGAGGCTTTCAGGCCTCGTGTGTGATGTGTGAAGGCTTTCAGGCCTATTGATATTGCGCTTGGGCTGTAGGAGCCCCTCCGGAGTCTGTACACACCCCCAGTGAGCGCAGGGTACCCAGGTGAGTTGGGAGTGGGCCCGAGAGGCCGTTGCTTGTGTGTGGTGAGTTGGGAGTGAGCCCGAGGGGCTGATGTTGTGTGCTGGTGAGTTGGGAGTGAGCCCGAGGGGCTGATACTATACTGAGATTTACATATTGAGCCCGAGGGGCAAGCTTTTGATTTATCCTTACTGTGGAAATTATTTGTCTTTACTGTTTTAAAAGAAGAATTATCTGATACTCACTATTTTACTGTATAACTGATTTTACTGCTTGGGATAGCGCTATATTGTGCCGTTATGAGATTTCATGTTTTCAGTCGTTATTTATTTTTATTACTCACTGGGTCGGAGTACTCACATTACTCCCTGCACCATGTGTGCAGATACAGGCAGAGCTGAGTTCGCTCCTGAGCGCTGATTCTTTCCAGACCAGGCGGTGACTAGGAGTAACGAGGTAGCTGTTGACATCCGTAGCCCCATTTTCTCCCTTATCTTTGTCATTTATGATAATTCCAGACTTTGTAAAATATTAGTAAACTCAGTAGTAGCTCATGACTTGTGACACCCCGATTTCGGGCTGAGTTGGGAGGGTTTTCCTTGTTCTATCACGTTTATTTCGCATTTAAGATTATATTGCCCATGATTTAGACTTATTCGTGCTAAGTAATTATAAAGAGATGTACTGTTTTGTTGATTGGCTGGCCTTGTCCTCACGAGAGGCGCCATCACGACCGGGTTGGGATTTTGGGTCGTGACACTATGCCTTGGGCTCAATTCTTTTTTTTTTAAACTTATATCGGAGTCTTATATGGCTGTATGAGATTATCAACAAATATACTGCTTGGATAATGCTCTAGATTCTTTAGTGTATATATAATGTAGTAACTCAAGATCATTGATCAAATAATTCTTTTGTCCCATCTTAGGTTTTTTTAATGTAAGCTATTAGTTTTCCTAGTCTTTCTGCCCCTTGTTGCATCCATACTTAGCTTCTCTTAGTGCCTACACTTGCCAGAGTTTTTATACAACTCATATGATCTTGAATATTACTTTTAACTCTTACTTCCCGTTCATTAGCCACGGTAGGTGCCACTCTACTTTGGAATGCTTACAATGTTGTTGCAAGATTGTTGTTACATTACCATTTCCTCTTTAGGTCATTGTGCTTAGGTTAAAGCCTTCTTTCTTATCTCCTCAACTAGTCTTTTGTTGTAGTACTTAGGGAGAACCCTTGACTCTCGTAAAGTTGTGAGCTTATTATGGACCTTTTTCTGATGTCCTTTCTTGCCTATAATCATTTGTAGTTGCTTACTTCCATGCCCTTGTGCTTATATGGTTGCTTTTGAACTGATATTTTGACTGCATTCTCTGTGGCACTTTCTTTTATCCCCATAACACTCATATGGTACCTTTAACTGCCCCGACTCTTGTTTTAATATATATCAAGTATTATAATGATATTCTCCGAGGATGAATTCTCTATGTTGGGTCCTACTATATTTATCTTACATGATCTAATGACTCGTCTGTAATCTCCTATTTAGCCATAAGTGAGATTTTCCTGACCAATTACTTACTACTCGTTGTCCCATTCTCATATAAATAATCCTCGGAATCTTTCTTGGGTTATTTACTTTGTTTTAACTTACGTCTTGCACTGGCTCCTTATTTATTAATAACGGCTCGGGCAGGAACCCTTACTTCCTCTCCTTGACGTCGTGCTTGCACAATATTCTTGAATCGTAGGTATCTGTAAGATTTGGATAAGTTCCATCTCATTCCTATTTCATTTATCACATTCTTCCTTTACCATTCCATAGTCACTAGAACCACTTACTTCTGACTTAATGCCACGTTACTCCATATTCCCCCCTTAGGGGTGTACTAAAAGCTCAAGCCACGAGGATCTACCTATAGATGTTTTACCTCTTCATCTTTGGCGTCGTTTCTCAACATCAATGATCCATACTTTCCTTACGGCAATTTTTCTGTACCAAGGATGACAAATTCCCTTACTCGCGAGGGTGACACTAAGCGTAACTGGCACATACAGTCTCTTAAGCTTAACTTTGCTCACATTGCTTGCTCTAGGGAAGCATCTCCCTAAATAACTATTCTTTGAATTCATCGTGAATCTTCTTTTATGGTCCATTCTATTACCGCCGGAACGAAATCTGAAATTCCCATGATGCTGAGTACTTTCCAATAATTCAGTCCCTAATTCATATTTAGTTTATCTTGTTTACCAGTCCATACTGATTTTTGTTACTCTGGGGATTATCTCTCCCTTCTAGTAGTCGCGTTGGAGTCACGAACTTTATTTCTCGAAATGAGGATATAACCTTATGGCCTATACTCTTTCGTTGTCTTAAGGCCCATCACCTTTCGTCTCTTCCTTCATTTGACTATAAGTTCTATAACACTTTACCGTTTTCATCCATGTATCGCACCTTATTCACAATGCTTCCTTATCTCTCTTATCATTACTCTGCTAATATTTCTACATATCCCTTTTCTTGTGAAAACTTCAATACGACATTCTTTTGCTTTTAGCTTCCCTTTGCTCCATCCAATGAATCTTTGGGTTGCTCAACATCCTCGCTCTACTAGGGATGAGAGCCACACTTAAGGTAATATTTATCCCATACAAGCTTTCACTGCCTATCTTTTGAATGCTATTATTCACATCTAATTGTAATAGTCTACGGTTCACCGTTTGGGTGTCTCACAAGAAGATCTACTGGCACATTTGTAATACCCTTTGGGAATGCCAACAAATGAAAGTAATCCATTTACCAATTTGGGTTACTCTAACCCTCACCGGATCTTGATATCCCATCCTTCTCTTAACTATATCTGTTATCCCCCCACAGGGCATAACTGAAATGGGTGTGACCAATTGTACATACCTCTGTTACTGTTGAATATAACTCAAAAAGCTTATGTTCCTCTGCCTCAATTATAAACGATGTTAACCTTCATTAACTGGGCGCCTCGTACCCTTCTTCGTCTTACTTTTTTTGCTTGTTGAAACTTGTATTCATCTTATTAATCTCTCATTGTCTTTCACCATAAAGGTGGATAGGCATTCTTGCCTTAAGGCTCCTTATCAAGAGGCTTACACCTTTCAGTACGCACATGATCTGCTGAAGACCTCATATTTACTTATCATAAGCATGATACAAAGTTGAGTTCCTCTAATTCAACACTTCCATAGCTATATCTCTTATCTATCATCTTTCTTAACGTAGGCATCATCTTATCATGAATAAAAATAGAAGCTCGGGACTTGAATTCTTATAAGTGAGCTCTACCACACGATCTAGAGTAAGAAGAAAGAGTGACAGTCTTAAATGCCATGTAGCTTCCTGCTTATAAGTGTGGTGCACAACACACCCATAAATAAGACTCTACTAGACACAGCTTGTAGACACCCTAGGACAGAACTGCTCTGATACCCCTTTTGTCATGACCCAAACCGATAGGCCGCGATGGGCGTCCGGTACCTTACTCAACCGAGTACCAACGTAATGTATATTTCTTATTACATCATCATATACACGTGGCATACAGGCCTAATAGGCCAACATGATCATTTATAAACTCAAAACATAGGCCGACAAGGCCGTACAATCTTTCATGTACACGACATATGTCTACAAGCCTCTAAAATTATATAAATGTCATAAAGGTTGGGACAGAGTCATGCCAAACCAAACAATACACGTCTAAATCATACTAACCCAACAAGCTACTCCAAAGCAAATGGAGTGCACCAACATATTCCACTGAGCTGATAGCCTACTTGGAGGGCTCTCGACCTGTCTATCGGGACTTGCGGGCATGAAATGCAGCGTCCCCAGGCAAAAGGTACGTCAGTATGAAAAATGTACCGAGTATGTAAGACACATAAATAAATACATAAGAGACATGGAAGAAATATAGATTACATGACTCAACCTGTCAGTCTGAATAACTTTGTAAATCATAATTACTTTTAGTATCATGCATATGCATATGAATGTCATGTCATGCATAGGTACATATTTCATAACATCATCAGCCTCTAAGGGCATCCAATCATATCATATCGGCCATTATGGGCAAAATCATCACCGTACACCAGCTGATCAGGTGGTGGTGCATATATAATGCCATAACCTTTCACGTATCCCATATACATATATATACATACATATATGCACGTATATAATGTCGTTTGCATCATATTTCAGCCACTGTGGGCTGCATCATTATATACCAGCTGATCAGGTGATGATGCGTATATAACGCCATAACCTTTCCCATATCCCATATACATATACATACATACATATATATGCGTATATAACGTCATCTGGTCATGGGTTAATGCACATGAATGCAATGCATGAAAAGTACGTTAATAAAATATTTCGGAGCTTCAAAGGACATTTTGCCTTTGAGTAATATTATAAAGTAAACTCTTTTCAACTTTCGTATTTTTCTGAGACCCATGAATAGATGATAAAATATTATGACACACGGAAATTCAAGAACATAGATATCTCTAATAATTCTATGAATAGATCATTCATGGAATTTGTGCATTTGCACGTTTCGTTCGTATCGTAAGGATCATGCCAAAAGAAAGAAGGGATAGCCTTAACATACCTGGAGTAGGAATAACTCCGTATAATTATCCCATTGGAAACCTTCATAGATTGAACTTAGACCCAAAAATAAAATTTTATGATTCTGCATTTTTGAACTTTGAGGAACAAAGTTTGGCTTGGTTCTTGAATTTTTTTGGACGAAATGGACATAGTTTTTGGCTTAATGCCAAAGTGACGCATTAAATCTGATTTTTTGGAGTGAGGCTTGGATGTTTGGAGAAGCTTGAAAATGATTATGCTTTTCATTTTGGTCAAGGACAAAATGTAAATGGTCCTTTGATCTTAAGTGGAGGGTTTATCACTTTTAATGGATAAAGCTCACTAAAGTCTTGATAAGACTTTATAATTTGGACTATGACACATGTGAAGGTGAATTTAATGAGTCACCATAAAACAAAGGGGGGGGCTGCCACGTTTTCTTAGGGGTAATTGATTAAATTTACCCACTGATTAGTTAATCAGATAATGTCCTGTTACCCGGTAATTAATCAATTATCCGTATAATTTAAAAATTATCTCAACTAATACTACTCTCTTTTAACATACCTTGTACACCTTACTATCATGGCCACATAGTACTTTGTATGGCACTAATCTATAAATACCGGGTATTTTAGCTCGGGCCATATTTTATCCCAAAATGCCAAACTTTGACAAAAATTCATTTTCTTAGACTTGCTCCCCCTTTCACCTTTATGAATTTGCTAATCACTTGTGAAATAGCATAATCCTTATAATCCTCAAATAATCTTTTTCTTGGACTGATGTAAAGCACCTTACGACAAATTGAACGTAAAATACTGCAAGGTGCAACATTGCCAGAACTTATTACTGCAAAGCGTAATATCACCATAATATAATACTGTCGGGTAGAACATTGTCATAACTTAATACTGTAGGACGTAACATCAATCATAATATATTACTGCAGAGGGTAACATCATCATAACATATTATTGTAGAGAATAACATCATCGTAATATAATACTACGGGACATAATATTGACGTAATATTGCGGGGCATAACACAAGGTAGATCTGAAAAATATTGAGGCAGTTCAAAGTTGTCCTAGACCATTTTAGCTAAAGAGATTTGGAGCTTCTTGTGTTTGGTAGGTTATTATCGCCATTTTGTGGAGTGTTTCTCGTCCATCGTTACAGCTTTGACTAGATTGACCTAGAAAGGTACCTTATTCAGGTGGTCTGATGAGTGTGAGGAGAGCTTTTAGAAGTTCAAGACTACTTTGACCATAGCTCTGGTCCTAGTTTTAACTTTAGCATCTTGTTCATATACAGTTTATAGTGATGCTTCGTGGATTGGCATCAGGTGTGTATCGATGTATGAGGGTAGGGTGATCGTTTATACTTCGCGTCAGTTGAAGCCCTACGAGAAGAATTACCATGTCCATGATTTAGAGTTGGCAGCCATTTTTCACGCATTGAAGATTTGGAGGCACTATATCTACGTCGTGTCTTGTGAGGTACTCATAGATCATCGGAGTCTACAATACTTCTTACAGCAAAATGATCTAAACTTAAGGCAGCGGAGGTAGTTGGAGCTATTAAAGGATTATGATATCTCCATTTTGTATTATCCCGGGAAGGCCAATGTGGTGCTTGATGCCTTGAGCGGAAAAGCTGAGAGTATGGGTAGCCTTTCATATATTCCAGTTGGTAATAGATTGCTAGTGTCACACCTCCTTTTTCACCTACACCCCGGAAAAGGGTATAGGTAAAGGGAGTTTTTCCAATTAAAGTACAATCGAAACGGGATTTATTTTAAGAAATTCAGAGTCGCCACTTGGGAGATTTATGGTGTCCCAAGTCACCGGTTGAATCCCGAATCGAGGAAAATATGACTCTGTTTAACAGTCTGTGAACCAGAAATCCGAGTAAGGAGTTCTGTTAACCCGGGAGAAGGTGTTAGGTATTCCCAGATTTCGTGGTTCTAGCACGGTCGCTCAACTCTTATATTTAACTAAATTATCTAATTTTAAACAATTATGAACCTATGTGCAAATTTTAACTTTCAACCGCTTTTATTCAATTTTTAAGGAAAGATTGAACGTCGTTTAAAACATGTCTTTGGATCGCGTCACATGAAATGCACCCGCAATCTGAAACATATTTTATTCAACATTTTAGGATTTGGATTTGGGTCACATGAAATGCACATCCGAATTTAGAAATGTAATTTTATTAAAATCGCGCCTAAAGTGGCTAACGCTTTGTTATCTTTTGGGAAGGCCGTGAAATTCGCTAAACGGCCCATCCCGAATTCTAAGTATTTTAACATAACCAATTATCGAGGGCCCCGCAACTTGTAGTTTTATTTGGCGAGGCTCGTCTCATTTACTATTTTAAAGGACAAGCCTAAAAGTGACTATGATTTTCTATATATACTTTTTTTCAATAACAAAACAGAGGTCCTAATTAGTGAGCCTTATTTAAGACCCAGTGCTTTCGAATTTGTGATTTTCAATTAAACCAAGCCTTTAAAGGTGTTGAGACCTCAATATTTGTCCAGAAACGAGCTGGGCCAAACTGCTTGACATGTTTGCTACAGGTATGAGGTCTAGGCCATCTGTATAAGCCATTACAGTCCACACGGTCCAACAATGGACTATTAAACTAATACCAGTTCAATCCTAAGCCCTTTTGACTTTTTACAAGTTTTGGAGCTACTGAGATGCACACAGAAATTAAATTACACGGAGGCTATCACAAATATAGCTTAATCACGTATTCATTAGATTTAATAACCTCTACTACTACTACCTGGATGTGCTAGTGAATTAACAAAGTTATGACATCATACCTAATCAGATTTGTACTTGATTGATACCTATTTCGGATTTCATACTAGGTTGAGATAACACCAACGAAATAAAACAAATTCATACGAATCTAAGATACACTCGAATCAACTTGACAATTTTGTTATACGACAGTCCCATTATTTCAGATCGTGTGCTATAATACTACGGCCTTTTAGTTCAAATGATGCCATTATATATGATTACACATCTCAACAATTACTACAAACTGAAAATTCAAAATAACAGTCCAAGTAATTTTAAAGTCCTAATTACAGTCCATATTATGCCAATTGAAACCAAGTTCTACTTGTTCAATCTAACATGATTTAAACATCCAGAACGAATATAGGGAGGGGAGCTAAAGCAGTAATGAGCATTTGCACTTCAAATTCTCCTCAATTAGGCTTCATTCAATCTAAATCTATACATCACTCAACGTAGAAATGAATACCTGGAAGCAGAATAGAAAAGGAAGAGAAGAGGTCAGCAACAGGTAAACAAACTGATATTCAGCAGTTCAAACAGCAATAGTGGGCAAGCAGGAATCAACAACAACTCAGATATAAGACCAAACGACCCAGAAATGTTCAAACCAAACAGAAAACCCACAGATCAACTCCACACAGCAGCAAACCAACCCAGAAATGAACACCAATGCATAGACAGCCAACAAAAACACCCAAACTAGACTTAAAACACTAATTTCAACTCGAAATGAACCTCTACACTTCAACAAGCAAAGATGGAAACTGCAGAATGTGAATCAGTAAACAGAAGTTGAAATCAACTTCCAATTTCAATGGAACAATAGAGTTTTTTTTTTTTTTAGTTTTTTGTTATTTTTGGTTTTGAAATTTGAAATTTTCTACTGGATTTTTCGAAACTAAAATCTAGAAGAATATTTTTGAAATTCAAATATGAAATTCAGATCTGCAGCAAAGGGTTTTTGGGGGAATTTTTGGGGTTCCAAACTTGTCCAACAAGGCAATAAAGACTGCCTTTTATAGGCAAAACTAAGGGGAAGCTTCAGATTTTCAGTTGCCTATTAGTCCCTTGATTTCTGACTTGTGTCACAAGTTAATACTCTACAATTACTGAAATTACACTAAAGTCCTACTTTGGAAGGCCCTAGAAGATTCTAGTTTCAACTACCATGTGTTACCCAATCCTAAATGTCTAAGCTACCCCTGAACTTAAACTAAAATTACATCTATAACCATACATTTTCCTAAACTCTGAATCTATCCCAATTTAAACTCTTATTGAATCTAGCAATTGAACTTAGAATCAATGACCAAACTAACTATCAAAAGAAAAACTAACACAAGCTAATCTAATCGAAATTGATAACCACAGAACCAATAACCAAATTAAACTATCAACTATAACCAAATTCAACTAATTATGACGATTAATTAAACTGAAACTGAACCAACTAGTAATTAACCTAAACTAAAGGAATACCAGAAATTAATTCAAACAAAACTTAATAAAACTAGTTAACAAATTATCAAAAGCTTAACTAAAAATCGAACTAAAATCCGAAATTGGAACAGATTAAAAATAAACAACTAGGATTAATCAAAACAAATCAGGACACAAGATTAGAACAATATTGACAAAAAATTAAAACGCAAATTAAACTAAACGTCAACAAATATGAGAACAGAATCAAAATCAAGAATTTAAACTAAGAAAGGGAGAAACTCAAAAGCTCACTGATTCAACTTCCAAAATCCGGCCAACTCTCAGAGTACAGATTCGATCATCTCCAGTGGGAATTGGGTGCTATTGACTACAAATTCTTCAAGAGGGAAGCCCAGGGACCATGTGGTATCAATTTGGGGTAATTTAGTGCAACTAGGGTTTTGGCCGGAAAAGTTCAAACTAATATTCGAACAGTTCCGGCCACGTTCGAGGATCAGGACCTTGGGGTTTTGATAGAGGAGGTTGTGATGGTCCTATGGTGTAAGTTTGGTGGTGTTTGGGCTACTTTGAGTCATGGCCGGAAAAGCTTCGATCCAATATTTGACGAGATGGGTGGGATTCGAAGGAAACAGCGGGTGGATTTGTGAAGAGGAGGAGAAGGGGAACAAGTGGTGTCATTTTGGGTGGGAACGACGTGGTTACCGTCATCGCCGCCGACGAACTTGACTGAGCGTATAGGGGCGACGTCTCTAGGGTTTGGGTAGGGGTGATTTCTGAGAGGCGAGGTAGGGGGGGTAACGTTTGGACATTAATATACCAAACGACCGAAGCTTCTCGACCGTTGGATTGATTAACCTCGATGGACCGGATTTATTGACGCCTAAACGATGCCGTTTGGTCATTTAAAAAGGCAGGCCAAGTTTAGGGCACTGGGCTGGGTTGGTTTGGGTATAGATTTTAATGGTTATTTTGTTTGGGCTTGCCCATTTGGCCCAAATACAGGTCTCTTAAGACAAAACCTTTTCTATTTACTCTTTTTCAATTATTTCTTTTATTTCTTTTCCTTTGTTTTTGCATTTTGTATTTTTGTATTATTTTTCTGATTTTGTAAAGATGCAAAAAAATTAATACAGAGACCTAATATAATTCAAAGTTAAACTAATTAACTCCTAAAATTGTTTTAAAATCTATTTCATGACAAATTCAACAATTAACAACTAAAAATGCAAGAGTGGATTATTTTTGTTATTTTCTTTATATTTTGTTCTAAAACAAATTAACCCCTAATTAATTCTAAAATATGAAATTAGATCTTAAATGCATATATATATTTTTGTATTTTTCATATGAATAAAAATGCACAGATAAAATGCAACAATTACCAAAAAAATAAAACCAAAATTCAATAAAGTTGTGAAATGATAAAGAAATCATTTTGTTTGGAATTTTGGGAATAATTCATATATAGGGCAAAAATAACGTGCTCACAACTGCCCCTCTTTGCTCGAAAACATGAAAAGTTTTCGGGAAAAGATAAGTGAGCAAATATGAGCAATTTTTGCCCGTTTGAATATTCCGTGTGAAGCATTTTTGAAAGAGTTGACCGCACCCTGCTTCAGAGGTTGCCTACATATCCTAGGCTAAACAGAAATTAGGTCAGTGTAGTTCAGGAGTGTCTGGTAGCTGAGACTACCAGGAGCTGTGATTTAACTGCGATTACTGCTGCTACTACTTGCTGACCTCCCTTATTACACCATGTCAAAATAAAAGAAGCTAAACTTAAGCTATGATCTATGAATTACAAGAAATCCTATCTAAGTTCTTCAAATTTGTTCTTGTACTTCATTGTTGCCTTGTTGTCTTGTGTTCTCTTGGTGAAATCCCTTGTTACCATTGCAAACTACAAACTGAGGTGTTGTTCCTTTCTTCAAATTGCTGAACTTGAATGTTTTCCCCTGTTGTACGGGTGGGCTCCCGACTTCAAAGCTCGAAATGGATTCTCCTATTCTCCGGGCGGACTCCTGACTCTGTTCTCCAGGCGGGCTCCTAACTTCTGAACTTGAACTATATTCCCATGCTATCCACGCGGGCTCCTGACTTCTGAACTTGAAATGTATTCCTTGCTCTCCAGGCGGGCTCCTAACTTCTGAACTTGAAATGTATTCCCTGCTTTCCAGGCGGGCTCCTGACTGCTGTATTTGAAAGTATTCCCTACTTTCTAGGCGGGCTCCTGACTGCTGCATTTGAAAGTATTCCCTGCTTTCCAGGCGGGGTCCTGACTGCTGCATTTGAAAGTATTCCCTGCTTTTCAGGCGGGCTCCTGAATGCTGCATTTGAAAGTATTCCCTGCTCTCCAGGAGGGCTCCTGACTTCAAAATAGTCAAAACAAAGAATTTTAAAGCTAAAACTTAAATTGTACTCCCTTGTTCTTCAGGAGGGCTCCTGACTGCTGCGCTGGAATGTATTCCCTGCTCTTCAGACGGGCTCCTGATTGCTGCATTTGAAAGTATTCCCTGCTCTCCAGGCGGTTACTGACTTCAACTCGCAATGTATTCCCTCCTCTCTAGGCGGGTTCCTGACTTCACAAAGATAGACAAAAGAAAGACAATTTTTCTGCCCCAGTTTGGTAACTGTTTGGTGACTGCTTTTCTCCACAGAGAGTTCCTCTGAAACAAACGAACTTTTCTGCCCCTGTTTTAATCAAAGAAAATTTTTCAGTTAAAAAATGGTGGTTAGTTGGTGGCATTCTTGCTGGAGATCTTTCTGCTGCATTGTTTTGTTTCGACTGGCTTCCCGACTGGCCCTGAACCGCTTTGACTTTCTGACTGGCCTTAGAACCCCCCTAACCTTTGACGAACTGAGAGTTCCATACTCATGCTGTTGTTTTGCCTCTGACCCCTTTATCCGAACCTTTGCGTCTCCCATGACATTACCAAACCATTCCACCGATGAAACTTCCGGTGATTCCTTGTAACCCCCTCTCACATCACGTTATCCTTAGTACGCTCTGACCACGCTATGTTTTTCAAATGTGGAAGCTAGTAGTGAGCTTTGACTTGCTTTGAACAAGACTGACATTAAAACATCTTAGACAAATGAACCCAAAAGAAAATGAAATGTAATGACTTTGCGGGTTAAGGATAAGAAGAATCCAAAACCAGATGACTGCTACAAAAGGAAAAGGGAAAGAAACTTATTTGACCGGAAAAGCTGGTACCAATGGTCATGACATGCATTTCGGACTAATTGGCCCAATCTATCCAACTACCCAGCTCTTGGTTGTCACACTTTGTTGCCCCGGAATTTCCATCACTTGATTACTTTACCCAAACCTTTAACCTTGTTCATCCTGCGGTGCCTTGAAAGATTTTAACCAGCATCCCTCTTTCATTCATTCATCTCTCAACTCCCTTTCACCTTACGGTGCCCGTGAGGGTTTTCACTAATAAGACTCTCTCATTTTAATTTCTCTCAACTCCCATCGCCTTACGGTGCCCGTGAGGGTTTTCACTAATAAGACCCTCTCATTTTAATTTCTCTCCTTGCTTGTTAGCTCCATTGTCTGTAATGATCACTTTGGGTATCCCAAACCGACAGATAATGTTCGAATGCACAAATTCCACTACAGCTTTCTTGGTCACGGACTTGAATGTTTTAGCCTCCACCCACTTGGTAAAATAATCTATAGCCACCAAAATGAACCTGTGCGCATTTGACGCTGCTGGCTCAATTGGCCCAATAACATCCATGCCCCATGCAACAAAAGGCCATGGTGCGTACATCGTGTGTAACTCTGAGGGTGGAGAATGAATCAAATCTCCATGCACCTGACACTGATGACATTTGCGTACATAGCTGATGCAATCCCGCTCCATCGTGAGCCAATAATAACCTGCTCGGAGAACCTTCTTTGCTAAAACATACCCGCTCATATGAGGTCCACAAACTCTGGCATGTACCTCAGTCATGATAGATGTGTCATGTCTCGCATTAATGCATCTCAACAACCCGAGGTCTGGAGTTCTTTTGTACAACACTCCTCCACTAAGGAAAAACCCGCTTGCCAACCGTCGAATTGTTTGTTTCTCATCACCTGTGGCCTGTATCGGATACACACCCATCCTGATATATTCCTTGATGTCATGAAACCACGGCTTACCGTCAAGTTCCTCTTCCACCACATTACAATAAGCGTGTTGATCGCGGACTTGAATCTGCAAAGGGTCAACGTAACCTTATCCGGATGGTGTAACATCGACGCCAGAGTAGCCAACGCATCGGCCACTTCATTATGAATCCTTAGAATGTGCTTGAACTCTATTGACTGAAACCGCTGACAAAGCACATGTAAACATTATCGGTACGGTATAAACTTTAAGTCCCGTGTTTCCTATTTTCCTTGAATTTGGTGTACCAGTAGGTCCAAGTCACCCATGACCAAGACTTCCTGCAAACCCATATCTACAGCTAATCTCAACCCCAAGATACATGCCTCATATTCTGCCATGTTGTTCGTAAAATAGAAACGAAGCTGAGCCGTAACAGGGTAATGTTGCCCTGTTTCAGAAATAAGTATCGCTCCTATTCCCATGCCTTTCATGTTTGCAGCCCCATCAAAGAAAAGTTTCCATCCTGGCTTCTCAACTTGTTCCAAATCTTCAATATGCATCACCTCTTCATCAGGGAAATAAGTCTTCGAAGGTTCATAATCTTCATCAACCGGATTCTCGGCCAGATAGTCCGCCAAGGCCTGTGCTTTCATCGCACATGTCCTTTCAAAATGAGTATTCCTAACCTCGTAGGGTGTGAACTTCTTGCTGAGGTAATAGATGGCCTGCTCCTTCTTTCCAGTGATATCATGTTGACCTAATACACAACCGAATGAATTGTCCAATACCGTTAAATATAGAATCAAAGGTCGCCCTTGTTCTGGCGGAACCAACACGGGTGGATTTGACAAATACCCCTTTATCTTATCAAACGCCTCCTGACATTCATTTGTCCACTTGACCGCAACGTCTTTCTTTAACAGCTTAAAGATAGGCTCACAAGTTGTCGTGAGTTGGGCGATGAACCTGCTGATATAATTCAATCTCCCCAGCAAACTCATCACCTTGGTCTTGTTCCTCGGAGGTGACAATTCATGGATGGCCTTAATTTTTGATGGATCCAGTTCAATACCCCGGCGGCTGACTACAAACCCCAACAACTTTCCAGACGTCACCCCGAACGCGCATTTTGCAGGATTAAGCTTGAGATTGTACCTGCGAAGCCTTTGGAAGAACTTTCTCAGATCCCTGACATGGTCAGATTACTGTCTAGACTTTACAATCACATCGTCCACATACACCTCGATTTCCTTGTGTATCATATCATGGAATATTGTTTTCATTTCCCTCATATAAGTTGCCCCAACATTTTTCAAACCAAACGGCATGACCCCATAACAGTATGTTCCCCATGGCGTGAATAATGCCGTCTTTTTTGCATCTTCCTCGTCCATTAAAATCTGATGATAACCCGCGTAACAATCCACAAAAGAACCAATCTCATGTTTGGCATAATTATCAATCAATATGTGGATGTTCAGCAGCGGAAAATTGTCTTTTGGACTTGCCTTGTTAAGATCCCGATAATCGACACACACCCTAGTCTTGCCATCTTTCTTCGGCATAGGCACAACATTAGCTAACCAGGTGGGATACTGTGTAACCCGAATGACCTTCGCATCAAACTGCTTGGTAATCTCTTCTTTGATCTTTACACTTATGTCCGTTTTGAACTTTCTCAGCTTCTGCTTGACAGGAGGGAATGCTGGGTCAGTGGGCAATTTGTGAACCACTAAATCAATACTTAGCCCCGGCATATCATCATACTACCATGCAAAAATATACTTGTACTCAAACAATGCTTTGATTATCTCCTCCTTGAGTTGTTGCTCCAGATGAACACTTATTTTAGTTTCACGAACATTGTCTTGGTCCCCTAGATTAACTGCTTCTATGTCATTTAGGTTAGTTTGGGTTTTTCTTCAAAGTGACTTAATTCTTTACTAACTTCCTCATAGGCCTCATCATCATCATACTCCACCTCATCATCACACCCGATTTCTTGTACTATTATTTTTGATTTAGATTGGCTTTTAAAAATGGGCCGAAGATTCCTCACGCATGTCATGTCATTGATATCAGCATAAAAAAACTGTATAGAAAAGAAAAGAAAAAATGGAAACAAAATTAGGAATTAAGAAAGAAAAGGAATTGCATTTCATTGAATGTAAAGATAACAGGGTTTTAACTCATCCAAACAGACGGAACATAGTAACTGAATTACAAACCCTGGAAAAATCCAGGTGAACAAAAGGAAAACAAAACCCACTACCGCGACTCCCTTTGAGATGGAAGAGGAGTGGCTTCACAGTTGTTGACCTTAGCACGTGGCCCGATGTACTGTATATCTGCTTTGCTCGACCCTTCCCCGACCTCAACCATGTTCACCCCAGCAAATACCCTCTCAAGCCCTTTCTCCAAGTTCCCATCCGCACCAATCAGTGGACCAGACACCTTTGCCAATAATTGCTTCCCGCTACTTGGCCTGACAAAGGACCTGGACAGACGTGGAATTGGTTTGGGAAGAACCCAGACTCTTTTCTTCATCTTGTGGGCTCGTCTCACATCCGCCGCCATAGGCTTGAACCCCAACCCAAAGGTATCCAGATTCTTGGGCAAATAAACTGGCTGAACAATACCTTGCAAATCAGCACCCAACCCTTTGCCTGGTACAAACCCGTTTTTCAACATTTCAGAGGCTACCATGACAGTTACAACTGTTATTCTAGGGACTGGGACGCTTTTCCCTTCAGGAACCTTTTCTACCAAGACTGTGTCGAAAACCTGGTAAACCCACGACCCCTTATCATCATCAGTCTCTATGAAGGGTACAATGGCATCACTTACAGTGCTCATGTTGTCTTCCCCATGTACTACGATCTCTTGTCCATCCCACTCGAATTTAACCATCTGATGTAGTGTAGAAGGCACCGCTTTGGCAGCGTGGATCCATGGTCGCCCCAACAGAAGATTATAAGACACTGCCACATCTAACACCTGAAACTCCATGGTGAACTCGACCGACCCAATTGTCAATTCAAGTACGATGTCGCCCACTGTGTCTGTACCACCACCATCAAACCCTCGAACGCAGATGTTATTCTTATGAATTCTGTCATCATCAACCTTCAACTTGTTCAATGTAGACAAAGGACAGATATTGTCACTGGACCCATTATCAATCAATACTCAAGTGACTACCGAATCTTCACATTTCACGGTCAAATAAAGAGCTCTATTATGCTCTGTACCCTCCACGGGCAATTCATCATCAGAAAATGTCACTCTGCTTACCTCAAAGATTTTGTTCGAGATTTTCTCCAAATGATTCACTGAAATTTTATCGAAGACATGAGCTTTGTTCAATATCTTCATCAGAGCCCGACGATGTTCATCCGAGTGGATAAGCAATGAAAGCAACGAGATTTGGGCTGGTTTTTACCTTAGCTGCTCAACAATAGAATAATCTTGCACTTTCATCTTTTTCAAAAACTCTTCTGCCTCTTCCTCCGTAATTGCTTTCTTAACTGGCACCGGATTTTTCTTGGGAGCCTTGGCCTTTCTCAACTCTTCGGGAGCAAAACAACGTCCCGAGCGAGTTAAACCTTGTGTTTCACAGACTTCCTCTTTGATTTCCTTCCCCTTGTAGGTCACAACTACCTGTTCATACTTCCACGGAATGGCTTTACTGTCAATTACTAGTAACTGGGTTACTGACTTTATGATAACTGGTTCTATGTGAGCCCCCTTCACGACTACCGCAGGTGTGCTTGATACTCCCCGAACCACTACCTTGATCTGCTCTGGTTTCTTCGCAACAATGGATGATCCTTTCCCCATCACCACAATTGGCTTGTTGTCTATTCTTTTCAACTGAACCGCTGGTTTCACACTAGCTGACTTTTCATTCACTTTGCTTTGCTAGAATGGATCATCATGATCGTCTGTAAGGGCTTCTTAAGCTCTGCTCCCTTATGTATCAGTTCAATCATGTTGGCCTCATGATGCACTGGCAACGGGTTGTGGTTGATATTGGGTGCCTCCGAGGCCTGAACCTCGATCCTGTTTGTGTCAATAAGCTCTTGCACAGCAGTTTTCAATCTCCAACATTTCTCAATATCATGTCCGGGAGCCCCTGAACAATACTCACAGCTCACTGAATGGTCCATATTTCTAGGAAGGGGATTTGGCATTTTGGCCTCAACCGGGTTCAACAGGCCTAACTGCCTCAGTTTATGGAAAAGAGTGGTATAGGATTCTCCCAGCGGAGTGAATGTTTTCTGTTTCTGTATTCTCTCGTTTCTGAAAGCTTGGTTTGGGCGGAAGCCGGATCCTGGCCTATAAGCCCTCGGGTGTGGATATGTGTTTTGTGGAGCTGGGTATGTGTTTTGGGGAGCCGACGCACGCCATTGTGCATGAGCCGGAGGCTGGGTATAAGTTTGGGCATGGTGGATGGAAAAATGTTGCTCTTGTGGTGGATAATAGTGTTGAGGAGGGCCATATGGGGTATACGGATAATTGGGTGGTGGGTTCTGGGTTGGTTGTAATAGGGTGAAGGGCTTCTAGACCTGGACCATGTTCCGGATTCGACAGTTGCAACCTCTTCTTTCTTCTTCTTCCCAAGCACACCCCCAGTGCCGTTTTGAATGGTTTGGGTGGTTGCTTTGATTGCTGAATAACTTATGATCATATTGGATTTGAGTCCCTCCTCAACCATGCCTCCCATTTTCACGACTTCATTAAAGGACTTGCCCACTGCTGACACCAAATGACCAAAATAGGTGGGCTCCAAAGCCTGCAAGAAATAATCAACCTTTTCACTCTCTTTCATCGGAGGGTCAACCCTCGACGCTCTCTCCAACGGAACCCATATTCTCGAAAGCTCTCACTGGGCTTCTTCTCGATCTTTGTCAATGATAGTCGATCTGGGATGATTTCAAGATTGTATTGAAACTGACAGGGGAAGACTTGGGCCAAGTCATCCCAGGTGTACCACCTGCTATGGTCTTGTCTAGTGTACCATTCCAACGCCGATCCGCTCAAACTTTGGCTGAAATATGCCATCAACAATTCATCTCTCCCTCCTACTCCTCTCATGTTGCTACAAAATCCCCTTAAATGTGCTACTGGGTCGCCATACCCGTCGTACAAATCAAACTTAGGCATCTTGAACCCGGTCGGTAACTGAATATCTGGGAACAGACATAAATCTTTTAGGCCACACTTACTTGGCCCCCTAACCCCCTCATGTCTCGGAATGATTGCTCCAGGATTTTGACCTTTCTGATCATCTCCTCCTGCTCAGGGTTTTTGGGCGGCTTCTCGGTGCCTGCCGTCAGATCAAGATGAGGGGTATGAGAGTAGGGTTCTGGAACTTTGAAGGTAGGCTCAGGGGGGTAATACTGGTTGTCGTGCGTCTGGAACAGAGGTTCACTGGGGGATCGGTGTAGGGTAGCAGGCGGAGGTGCCACAAAAACAGGAGTGATTGGTGGAGGAGGGTATGAGACTTGTTTGGATGGAGGAGCCTGTCACACCTCCTTTTGGCACTACACCCCGGGGAGGGTGTATAAGGAGTTTTTTCAATTAAAGGACAATCGAGACGGGATTTATTTATTAAGAGATTCAGAGTCACCACTTGGGAGATTTATGGTGTCCCAAGTCACCGGTTGAATCCCGATTCGAGGAAATTATTGACTCTGTTAACAGTCCGCGAACCAGAAATCCGAGTAAGGAATTATGTTAACCGGGGAGAAGGTGTTAGGCATTCCCAAGTTCCGTGGTTTTAGCACGGTCGCTTAACTGTTGCATTTAGCTTTTTATTCGATTTTATCACATGAAGAGCCTATGTGCCAATTTTACTTTTAACCGCTTTTATTCAACATGTATTTATTTTAGAAAAAGTGAACGTCGTTTAAGGCGTGCCTTCGAATCGCGTCACATGAAATGCACCCGCAATCCTAAACACACTCTATTCAACGTTTTGGCATTTGGATTTGGGTCACATGAAAAGCACACCCGAACTTAAGAAGGTAATTTTATTAAAATCGCGTCTAAAGTGTCTAACGTGTCATTATCTTTTGGGAAGGCCGCGAAATTTGCTAAACGGCCCGTCCCGAATTTCTAAGTATTTCGATAACCAATTATTGAGGGCCCCGCATTTTGTATTTTCTTGAGCGAGGCTCATCTCATTTTATTTTAAAGGGTAAACCTAAGAGCGACTATATTTTTCTATTTTTTTTGTTTCTAAAAGAAAAAGAAAAGATCCTAATTGGTTAACATCAAAGTCCGGGTTTCGAGTTCAAGTCCGGGTCCAAACAAAAGGACGAACCTCTTAGCTTGAACCCGCTACCTAACTTAAAGCCCATAGCCTGTCATTTAAGTTCTAATGAATCAGTGGCCATTTCAGTCTTGGGCCCAAGGAGCCCGAAGCAAATGACACATGCGGGCAAGACAAAATTTCAACCAACCAATATATTGGACCTGACATCAATTCACACTAGACGGAGGGTAGACCAGTGAAGCTTGGCCCAGGTCCAAATAGACAAATACTTATGACAGGACCTGGGCCTTTAACTCAAGTAACAAGGCCTAAAGGCGCCTAGGAGATCTGATAGCCCAAATAGATGAGAACACCTACTGAAATTGATTCTCAACGGGTCCAAATGCACCAAACATTAAGTGACTGAATTTTAATTCCAGTTATTTTACCTACTGACTTTAACTTGAATTCTCCAATACTATTAATTTGAAATCCCAAATGGAACGTGATTTACAAATACAACATGGACCAATTGTTTTGAATTAAGCAATCCAGGTCATTACAAATTAATTATGTAAACATGAGGTTAGTATCATATTTTACTACTTACGCAGACTTGAAACAATGACCAACTCATTTATACTAAGTGAACAACAAGCTGGAAATAACGACTAACAATGGCAAACTGATTCTATTTTTGATGATTTCGTCTAGCTATGATTAACACACAAGTTCAGTTACGCTTCATTGAAGCTGCAGGTTCCAGAGTTTAACAATTCAACTAATTCAAATTCGAGGTCTAGTTAATACAGTCCAAACAGTCCAATATAAACTCCAATTAAAATAGTTCTAAACAGGCTGTAAATGTCCCCATTATATAGCCAAGTACTACAACAAAATCATCAGCCTTATGTAATGTCAATATAACTACCACAAAAATAACTAAGTTCTAACAATCAACAGGAGGCATTCATTGACACATAGAATTGATGAAACTTCTTTATTCTAACTTAAAGTTCAGTTACATGGCAGCGAGTTCAAAAATGGTACCTGGAAATGGAATATGTAACAGAAGAAAAAGATCAGCAGCAGCAATACAACAACAAACCAACATATATGCAAACAACAACAATGCACAACCCAGGGAATCAAGTCATAGCCCAGAAAAGGTTTGAAATCAACCAAAAAATGAGAGATCAGATTCAAATCAGTTCCAAAACAGACCCAAAAACCTCGAAAATTATCCAGAACACCCAACACCTTCTGCAAAAACCAAGCTCGATCAAACCTAGCCTAATCGGATCTAAACCCACTCGAAATCAATTTATTTGCCTCTGAAATCTCGAATACCAAACTGGAAACCTGGAAAACTTGAAATAGAACTGTAAATCCCAATGAAGCAGTGACTATTTTTAGTTTTTGTTTTTATTAAACTTTCTATTGTTTTTTTTTTTGTATAAAACTAAGATCTAGAAGTAATTTTGTGCTCCAATTTGAAACTTTCAGATCTGGAGACTTGAAGAATGATTCTAGAGGGAATTTTTTAGGCTGAAAAGGAACCCCCCATTCAGGCGCTACTCGTGTCCTTTTATAGGAAAAAGAGCTGCAAATTTTAGGCTTCAATTATAACACCTTAGTCCCTCCGTTATTTTACTTTTTAACTGATTAACCCCTTATTTCCTAACTTGTTACTCAAGTCACTGCACCTATTTTTGAATTTCCATTTAGAACCCCATCTAGAAGGCCCTCGGGAGTTCCATTTTCAGTTACTATCAGACTCCTTATGTTGAATTACCCATATTACCCTTCTTGTTTTCTGAAAATTACTAACTAAATTCATCCTTTTTACCCTAGATTATTAACCCTGGTTAACTAACTATGGTGAGCTAACACAATCTGAGAATTATTCAACTAAAACCAAAATAGAACTCTTGAATCGAAATTAACTAAAGAACCCCAGATTTAAAACTATTGCTATCAGTTTAAGAAAATGAACAGAATCGCTATAACCAAAAGAAATCACATGTTAGCAAGCAAAGAAAATTCAAGAACGGGCAGAAATTCCAAGCTAAACTAATCGAAAAATAAAACTACAAAACTAGGACATTGCGATGATGCACGAATTACAGGAAACTAACTTTAAAGAATGCGAATAATAAAAGAAGGACAAGAGAACTCATCGATAACACAGGGCATTGGCCAAAGGTTGTTGCGTCAAATATTCCAAAATTTCTGACCCGTAATATCCCTAACCATGTGTTTTCATAAAACATCCATGGTTAAGGTTATTAAGGTCTGAAATCGTAGAGACTTTGCCTGAGGGTTTTGGTCGGAAACCTTAAAATTAATATTCAAACTGCTGTAGGAAGATTCGAGACAAACGGGTATGGGGATTGGGTAGGGGAGGTTCCAGCGGTCACAGGGTGTCAATTTGGGGTTGTTTGGCACAGGTGACGATTTTGCCGGAAAATCTTCCATCGAAGATTCGAGGAGATACGGAAAGATTCGAGGGAGATGACCATGAGGGTCGGAAAGAGGTGGGGAAGGAGAATTTATGGTGAAATTTTGGTGGTCAACGGCATAGGTCGTGTTCGCCGGCGGGAGGGGGGGTTGCGGCGAGGCTTGGAGATGGTACGAGGAAGAAGCTGTCTATCTCTAGGATTTGACTTGGCTACAGACAGTTATAAGGAGATAGGGAAATGATTGTGGACCATTGGATTATGATGAATGGACGACTCAGATCAAATGGGGGAAGGGAAACGACGCCGTTTAATTAAAGAGAAGGGGCGGACCAGGTTAGCATTTTTTGGGCTCAAACTGGTCCGGATTTATTTTGGGTTATGGAATAAATTGGGCCAAGCAATTTTGACCAAGAACGGCCAGTTCTGGTTATTTTCCCAAGACCCTCCTTTCCCTTGTAATTTCTTTTATTTTCCTTTTTTCAATTATTTTCTCTCTTTATTTTGATTATTCCCAATTAATTCCTCCTTATTTTCCACCTCATTTTTGTTACTAATTTTCTGATTTTTAAAGATTGCAAAAATTAAAAATAAAACTAAACTAATTGATGCCTAAAATTACTTTAAAACTATTTTGTGACAATTTCACAATTAAAACAATAAAAATGCTAAAGTGAACTATTTTTTGTCATTTTCTTCATATCTTATTCTAAAACAATTTAATCCCTAATTAATACTAAAATAGGAAATTAAATGCAAATGCAAATGTATTTTTTTTATTTTCATATGAATTATCATGCACAAATAAAATGCAACACTTAAGAAAATGACACAAAATTCAACAAAATTTGAAAAATAACAAGGAAATTGTTTTATTTGAATTTTGGGAATAATTTGCATAGGGAAAAAATCACGTGCTCACAGCTGCCCCTCTTTGCCTGGAAACACGAAGAGTTTTCATGCAAAGACAAGTGAGCGGATACGAGGGATATTTGCCCGTTCACATATTCCGTGTGAAGCATTTTTGAAAAGTTTGATCGCACCCTGCTTCAGAGGTTGCCTACATATCCTGGGCTAAATAGGAATCAAGTCAGTGTAGTTCGGGAATGTCTGGTAGCTGGGACTACCAGGAGCTGTGATTTCACTGCGATTGCTGTTGCTGCTGCTTGCTGACCTCCCTTATTACACCATGTCAAAATAAAAGAAGCTAAACTTAAGCTATGATCTATGAATTACAGATTGCTAACTAAGATGTCGTTCCTTCTCTTCAACTTGCGGGACTTGAATAAACTTGAACTTGAATGTATTCCTCTGTTATCTGGGCGGGCTCCCAACTTCTGAAACTTGAACTGTATGTATTCCTCTGTTATCCAGGCGGGCTCCTGACTTCACAACACAAACATGTTACTGGATGAGAATTTAAAACTTGAATTGTAATACCTCTATTCTCCAGGCGGATTCCTGACTTCAACTACAACTTAAAATATAACAACCTCAATTCTCCAGGCGAGCTCCTGACTTCAACTACTTAAAAATTTTAATACCTCCATTCTCCAGGCGGGCTCCTGACTTTGACTACTTAAAAATTTAATACCTCCATTCTCCAGGCGGGATCCTGATTTCGACTACTTAAAGTTTAATACCTCCATTCTCCAGGCAGGATCCTGATTTCGACTACTTAAAATTTAATACCTCCATTCTCCAGGCGGGCTCCTGATTTCGACTGCTTAAAATTTTAACTCCTCCATTCTCCAGGCGGGCTCCTGACTTCGACTACTTAAAAATTTAATACCTTCATTCTCCAAGCGGGTTCATGACTTCTGAATTTTGAAATTGCATGTCTCTGTTCTCCAGGCGGACTCCTGACTTCTGAATTTTGAAATTGAATGTCTCTGTTCTCCAGGCGGACTCCTGACTTCGACTACAACTTAAAATATAACAACCTCCATTATCCAGGCGGGCTCCTGACTTCGACTACTTAAAAATTTTTAATACCTCCATTCTCCAGGCGGGCTCCTGACTTCATCTACAACTTAAAATATAACAACCTCCATTCTCCAGGCGGGCTCCTGACTTCAACTACAACTTAAAATATAACAACCTCCATTCTCCAGGCGGGCTCCTGACTTCAATACTTGAAATTTAAAGACTAACCAAACTTAAAATTTAAAGACTTAAATGTATTGCTCTGTTATCGGGGCGGGATCCCCACTTCAAAAACTAAAATTAAAGACTGAAATGTATTCCTCTGTTATCGGGGCGGGCTCCCCACTTTAGAACTAAAAACTTTTGTCCTAAACATGCAAGCTTTGAGACTACCCTACATTCCTATGTTACTCCTCATTATCCTGTGTTTTAACCGTACCTTACTTGCAGTCAAACCTGATTACTTCTTGATTTTCCCTCATGGAGAATTCCTCTTGAACAGACAACTTTTCTGCCCCTGTTTCAATCAAAGCAAATTTCGTTAGTTTAAAATGGTGGTTAGTTGATGGAATTCTTGCTGCGAAATCCTTCCACTGCCTTGCTTTATGTTGACTGGCTTCCTCGAACTGACCGTGAACCGCTTGATTTTCTGACTGACCTTCCCCATTCCCCAACCTTTGACAACCCGAATGAATTGTACCCCTGCTGTTGTTTCATACCTACAACCCCTTTGTCTGAACCTTTACATTTCCCA
This sequence comes from Nicotiana sylvestris, assembly GCF_000393655.2. NCBI lineage: Eukaryota > Viridiplantae > Streptophyta > Magnoliopsida > Solanales > Solanaceae > Nicotiana > Nicotiana sylvestris. The sequence goes on along the minus strand of NC_091065.1, from coordinate 41,439,466 downwards.
CAACAATTCCAATTATTCCACCGATGAAACTTTCTGCGACTCCCCATATTCCATTTTACATCATGTTACTGTTGGCATGCTCTAACAACATTATGCTTTACCATTTCTGGAAGGTAATAGTGAGCTTTGAAGTCCTTTTTGCTTGCATTGAACAAAACTGGCACTTGACACATCTTAACTAGATAAAACCCTCAAAAGAAAATGAAATGCAATGATTTTTGAGTTTGGGATAAGAAGAATCCAAAATCAGATGACTGCTTAAAAAGAGAAGGAAACTTATCTGAGCGGAACAGCTGGTACCAATGGTCATGACATGCATTTTGGATTAATCGGCCCAATCTGTCCAACTAACCAGCTTTCAATTACCATACTTTGTTTCCCTAGAATATCCATCACTTGACTACTTTACCCAAACCTTAACTTTGTTCATCCTGCGGTGCCTCGAAACAGTTTTCCACCCACAAACCTTTTGCCAATTAACCATTTCCAACTCGCTTTCGCCTCAAGGTGCCCGCGAGGGTTTTTCACCAATAAGACTCTCTCATTTATTTTTTCTCTCAGCTCCCATCGCCTTATGATGCCTGTGAAGGTTTTCACCAATAAGACTCTCTCATTATTACTTTGTTTTTCTCGCTTGAACCAGAGTGTTGCCCCTATCATGAGTTACTTCTACCTGCTCAACTTGGCATTTCTCAAAAACTGATCAGGAGGTCTTTCTTTGGACCGTAATGTAGGCTTTTGGATTGGGTTAGAAAGAAAGGTATAAAAGGCTCAAATCAATTCAAAATGGGTTAATAATTATAGCTTTCGGAATCCAATATTTCGCAACAATCACAACGTTTACCCCAGTTTCTTGATTGGGGACTTTTGGGTTTTATTTTGGTATGACTGAACCTCAGAGAGGCTGCCTACGTACCCTTTCGGGATTAAGTCGAACGTAGTTCACTTCATAGAGACTACGTTGTTATGTTTCTCTTCTTTCTTTCTGTTTTTCTTTCTTTTCCTTCCTCAGTTTTCCTTTCTTTTCTTTCTTTTCCTTTCTTTTCTTTCTTTTTCTTTCTTCTTTTTTTTTTGTTTTTCCCCCTTTTTTTTGATATCCGGCACCTGCGTTTCCTGATTGTGCCGTTGATTCCAAAAGAGGGGTATGAACGAAAACAATTAAGGATCAAAGTGGATAACAAGGGATAAAGTGTTTGGATAGCAGAACAAAACGCCTTCGTCATTTCAATCTTTAAAAGGTGCCAAATACAAACAAGTACATTCAGAATAAAGAATCATACATAGTATCTCTTGACCGCATCGTAATTGATGGCCATTTCTACACATTTTCCTTCTATGTCTGTCAGATATAGTGCACCATTAGACAACACTCTGGTTACAACAAATGGCCCCTGCCAGTTTGGGGCGAATTTTTCTTTTGCTTCAGCCCAATGAGGCAGAATACGTCTCAACACTAACTGTCCAGCTTCAAACTTCCTCGGACGCACTTTCTTGTTGTACGCTCTTGCCATTCTTTGCTAGTATAGTTGACCATGACACACTGATGTCAATCTCTTCTCGTCAATCAAACTCAACTGCTCGAGGCGGCTTTTTACCTATTCATCATCATCGATCTCAGCCTCCGTTATGATTCGCAGACACGGGATTTCCACCTTTGCAGGTATTATTGCCTCGGTGCCATACACCAATGAATAAGGAGTCGCCCCCACCGAGGTTCGAACGGTTGTGCGGTACCCTAACAATGCAAAAGGTAACTTCTCATGCCACTGTCTAGACCCTTCAACCATCTTCCGGAGTATTTTCTTTATATTCTTATTGGCTGCTTCAACCGCACCATTTGCCTTGGGACGGTATGGAGTAGAATGCCTATGGGTAATCTTAAACTACTTACATGTCTCCTTCATCAAATGACTATTAAGATTAGCCTCATTATCCGTGATAATTACCTTCGAAATCCCAAACCGACAGATGATATTTGAGTGCACAAAGTCGACCACAACTTTCTTAGTTAGAGACTTGAACGTCTTAGCTTCCACCCATTTGGTAAAATAGTCTATAGCTACCAGAATAAACCTGTGCCCATTTGACGCTGCTGGATCAAGTGGCCCAATAACATCCATGACCCATGCAACAAAAGGCCATGGTGTGGACATCGTATGTAGTTCTGATGGTGGAGAATGAATCAAATCTCCATGCACTTGGCACTGATGACATTTACGCACAAAACTGATGCAATCCCTCTCCATAGTGAGCCAATAATAACCTGCTCGGAGAATCTTTTTTGCCAGAACGTACCCACTCATATGCGGTCCACAAACTCCGGAATGTACCTCAATCATGATAGATGTGGCCTATCTTGCATCCATGCATCTCAATAACCCGAGGTCTGGAGTTCTTTTGTACAACACTCCTCTACTAAAGAAAAACCCGCTTGCCAATCGCCGAATCGTTCTTTTCTGATCACCAGTGGCCTGTACCGGATATACTCCCGTCCTGATGTACTCTTTGATATCATGGAACCACGGCTCACCGTCGAGTTCCTCTTCTATCATATTACAGTAAGCATGCTGATCACGGACCTGAATCTGCAATGGGTCAACATAAGCCTTATCTGGATGATGCAACATCGACGCCAAAGTAGCCAAAGCGTTTGCAACCTCATTATGAATCCTTGGAATGTGCCTGAACTCTATAGACTGAAACCGCTGACAAAGCTCATGCAGACATTGCCGATACGGTATAACCTTTAAGTCCCGTGTTTCCCATTCTCCTTGAATTTGGTGTATCAGTAGGTCCGAGTCACCCATGACCAAGACTTCCCGTACACCCATATCTACAGCTAATCTCAATCCCAATATACACGCCTCATATTCTGCCATGTTGTTCGTACAGTAAAAATGAAGTCGAGCTGTAACAGGGTAATGCTGACCTATTTCAGAAATAAGTACCGCTCCTATTCCCACGCCTTTCATATTTGCAGCCCCATCAAAGAAAAGTTTCCATCCCGGCTTCTCATCTTGTTCCAATTCATCAATGTGCATCACCTCTTCATCAGGAAAATAAGTTTTCAAAGGTTCGTAATCTTCATCGACGGGGTTCTCAGCCAAATGATCAGCTAATGCATGTGCTTTCATCGTAGTCCATGTCACATAGATAATGTCGAACTCTGTAAGCAAGATCTGCCACCTTGCAAGCCTCCCTGTGGTCATAGGCTTCTGAAAAATATACTTCAATGGGTCCAAGCGAGATATGAGGTAAGTGCTATAGGATGACAAATAATGTTTCAACTTCTGTGCCACCCAAGTTCGGGCGCAACATGTCCTCTCTAGATGAGTATACTTAACCTCGTAAGATGTGAACTTCTTGCTGAGATAGTAGATAGTCTGCTCTTTTCTGCCCGTAACATCATGCTGCCCCAGTACACATCCGAATGAATTATCCAAAACCGTCAGATATAGAATCAAAGGCCTCCCTGGTTCTGGCGGGACCAACACGGGTGGGTTCGACAAATACCGCTTTATCTTATCAAAAGCCTCCTGACATTCATCAGTCCATTTGACTACAGCGTCTTTCTTCAACAATTTGAAAATCGGCTCACAAGTTGTCGTGAGCTGAGCGATGAACCTACTGATATAATTCAATCTTCCCAACAAACTCATCACCTCAGTTTTGTTTCTTGGAGGCGGCAATCCCTGAATAGCTTTGCTCTTTGACGGGTCTATCTCAATGCCTCGACGACTGACTATAAACCCCAACAACTTCCCAGATGGCACTCCGAAAGCATACTTTGCGGGATTGAGCTTAAGATTGTACCTGCGAAGCCTTTGAAAGAACTTTCTCAAATCTCTGACATGATCGGACTGCTGTATAGACTTCACGATCACGTCATCCACGTACACTTCGATTTCCTTATGTATCATATCATGGAATATTGTTGTGATGGCCCTCATATAAGTTGCCCTAGCGTTTTTCAAACCAAACGACATGACCCGATAACAGTACGTTCCCCACGGCGTGATGAATGCCGTCTTTTCTACATCTTCCTCATCCATTAGAATTTGATGATAAGCCGCGTAACAATCCACAAAAGAACCAATATCATGTTTGGCACGATTATCAATCAGTATATGGATGTTGGGCAGTAGGAAATTGTCTTTTGGACTCGCCTTGTTAAGATCTCGATAATCGACACACACCCTGGTCTTGCCATCTTTCTTCGGCACAGGCACAACATTAGCTAACCAAGTGGGATACCGTGTAACCCGAATGTCCTTTGCATCAAACTGCTAGGTAATCTCTTCCTTGATCTTCACACTTATGTCCGTTTTGAACTTTCTCAACTTCTGCTTGACAGGAGGGAGTGCTGGATCAGTGGGCAGTTTGTGAACCACTAAATCAGTACTTAGACCTGGCATATCATCATACGACCAAACAAAAACATCTTTGTATTCGAACAATACTTTAATTATCTCCTCCTTGAGTCGTGGCTCCAGATAAACACTTATTTTAGTTTCGCGAACATTGTCTTGGTCCCCTAGATTAACTGCTTCCGTGTCACGTAGGTTAGGTTTGGGTTTTTCTTCAAAGTGACTTAATTCTTTACTAATTTCCTCATAGGCCTCGTCATCATCACATTCCACTTCATCATCACACTCGATTTCTTATATTATTATTTCTGAGCTAGCTTGGCTTTTAAAACTGGGCCGAAGATTCCTCATGCATGTCATGTCATTGATATTAGCATAAAAAGAACTGTACAGAAAAGAAAAGAAAAATGAAAGCACAGGTAGGAATAATGAAAAAATAAAAGTACATTTCATTAAATATAAAGATAACATGGTTTTAACTCATCCAAACAGACGAAACATAGCAACTGAATTACAAACCCTAGAATAATCCAGATGAACAAAAGGAAAACAAAACCCACTACCACGACTCCCTCCGAATTGGAAGAGGAGTAGCTTCCCAATTGTTGACATTAGCACATGGTCCGATGTACTGTATATCTGCTTTGCTTGACCCTTCCCCGGCCTCAACCATGTTCACTTCAGCAAATACCCTCTCGAACACCTTATCCAAGTTCCCCTCTGCACCAATCAGTGGACCCGACACCTTTGCCAATGACTACTTCTTGACACCTGGCCTGACGAAGGACCTGGACAAGCGTGGAATCGGTTTGGGAAGAACAAAAGCTTTCTTTTTCAACTTACGAGCTCTTCTAACATCTACCACTGTTGGTTTGAACCCCAGTCCGAAGGTGTCCAGGTTTTTGGGCAGAGAAACAGGTTGAACAATGACCTGAAGCTCAGCCCCCAGACCTTTTCCTGGCACGAACCCATTACTTAGCATTTCTGATACTACCATGACGCTCGCAGCTGCCACCCTGGGACATGGAATGCTTTTACCCTCGGGCACTCTGTTCACCGGGACCGTGTCGAAGACCTGATAAACCCATGGTCCCTTATCATCTTCAGTTTCTATAAAGGGCACAATGGCATCATTCATGGCGCATGTGGGATCTTCCCCATATAACACGATTTCTTATCTGTCCCACTCGAACTTGACCATTTGGTGCAGTGTGGAAGGCACTGCTTTGGCCGCGTGGATCCATGGTCGACCCAACAAAATATTGTAGGACATTGCAGCATCCAACACCTGAAATTCCATAGTGAACTCGACTGGGCCAATAGTCAATTCGAGTATAATATCCCCCACTGTGTTTGTTCCCCCTCCGTCGAACCCTCGAACACAAACACTATTTTTGCGGATTCTATCATCATCAATCTTCAACTTGTTCAATGTGGACAACATACAAATATTAGCACTTGATCCGTTATCGATCAACACCCGAGTAACCATTGAATCTTCACACTTGACCATCAAGTAGAGAGCTTTATTGTGTTATGTGCCTTCCACAGACAATTCATCATCAGAAAATGTTACCCTGTTTACCTCAAAGATCTTGTTGGCAATTGTCTCCAGATGGTTCATTGAAATTCTGTCAGGCACATGAGCTTCATTCAATATCTTCATCAAAGCTCGGCAATGCTCGTCAGAGTGGATCAATAATGACAACAACGAGATCTGGGCCGGTGTTTTTCTCAATTGTTCAACAATGGAATAATCTTGCACTTTCATCTTTTTCAGAAATTCCTCTGCCTCTTCTTCCGTCACAGCCTTCTTGACCAGCACTGGATTGTCTTTAGCGCCCCTACCCTTTCTCAACTCTTCGGGAGCAAAACAATGTCCCGACCGAGTTAATCCTTGTGCTTCACAACTCTCTTCCTCAATTTCCTTTCCTTTGTATGTCACCACTACCTTGCCATATTTCCACGGCACGGCTTTTCTATCAGCCACGGGTAATTGGACTACCGTCTTTATGACAACTAGTTCTATGTAGGCCCCTTTCACAACAACCACGGGTGCAGATGATGACCCTGGTATCACTAACTTGACTGGCTCTGGCTTCTTTGCAGCAACAAATGGTCCTTTTCCCATTACCAACACTGGCTTATCTTTTATCGCTTTTAGCTGAACCGCTGGCCTCGCGCTAACTGTCTTTTCTTTGACCTTGGCTTCCGTAGAACGGATCACCATGACCGTTTGCGAGGGTTTTTTAGGCTCTGTCCCCTTATTTATCAGTTCGATCATATTGGCTTCATAATGCGCTGGTAACGGGTTTTGATTGATGTTTGGAGCTTCCGGAGCCTGTACTTCAATACGGCGATTATCAATGAGTTCTTGTACCGCGTTTTTCAATTTCCAACATATTTCAGTATCGTGCCCCGGCATCCCTAAGAAATACTCGCAGCTAACAGAATTGTCCAGGTTTCTGGGAGGGGGGTTTGGTGCTTTGGGCTCAATTGGGGTCATCATTCCCAACTGTTTCAATCTATGGAAGAGAATGGTGTAAGTTTCTCCCAGTGGAGTAAATGTTTTTCTGTTCGGGGCCTTCTCACTTCTAAAATCTTAGTTTGGGCGGAAGCCGGTTCCTGGTCTATTTGTCCTGGGGGTGGATAGGTGTTTTGTGGGGGTGGATATGTGTTTTGGGGAGTCGGTGCACGCCATTGCGAGTGCGCCAAAGGCTGAGTGTATGTCTGGGCGTGGTGGATAGTAATGTTGTGGTGGGCCATATGGGGTATACTGGTAATTTGGGTGGTGGGGTCTGGGTTGGTTGTAGTAGGGCGGAGGGTTGTTAGGCCTGGACTAAGTACTAGCTTCAACTGTGGCAACTTCTTCCTTCTTCTTCTTTCCGAGTACACCACCAGTACCGCTTTGGATGGCCTGGGTAGTAGCTTTCAATGCCGAATAACTCAAGATTTTGTTAGACTTCAATCCCTCTTCAATCATGGCTCCCATTTTTACCACATCATTGAATGATTTTCCAACGGATGTCACCAGATGACCAAAATAGGTCGGCTCCAACGTCTGCAGGAAATAGTCTACCATCTCACTCTCCCTCATCGGAGGATCGACTCTTGCTACCTGTTCCCTCCAGCGGAAACCAAATTCTCTAAAACTCTCCACGGGCTTCTTCTCCAACTTCAACAATGACAGACGATCGGGGACTATCTCAAGGTTATACTTAAAATGGCCAATGAACGCTTGTGCCAAATCATCCCATGTATACCATCGATCGGGGTCCTGTCTCGTGTACCATTCCAATGCGGATCCGCTCAGACTTTGACCGATATAGGCTATCAACAATTCATCCTTACCCCCAACTCCTCTCATTTTACTGCAAAAACCTCGGAGGTGGGCCAACGGGTCGCCATGTCCCTCGTACAAATCAAACTTGGGCATTTTGAAACCTGCGGACAACTGGACATCCGGGAAAGGGCACAAATCTTTGTACGCAACACTGACTTTGTTGCCTAAACCATGCATGTTTCGGAAGGATTGCTCCAGGCTTTTAACTTTATGAATCACTTCCTCCTGTTCCACATTCTTAACTGGTTTCTCAACTTCTCCCAGGATCTCAAAATGGGGTGTATAGGTATATGGCTCAGGCACTTTGAAAGTGGGTTCGGGAGGGTAATATTGGGTGTCGTGAGCTTGGAATAGCGGCTCACTGGACAATCTATGTAATGGGGCTGGGGGAGGTGCCACAAAGACTGGAACCATATGTGGGGGAGGGTTCTGTTTGGGTGGTGGAGCTGGAGGAGCATATGAAGTAGTACCATAGCCCTGGGTGTGATAGGGAAAGGCTGAAGATGCATGGGGAGTAGTGGGCTCCTGAGCCAGAGCCAGAGGTGGGATGTAAGATGAATTAGCGGGGTATAGTGGTGCCGGGTGCCCCTGAAACCATGCCCGATTCATTTCGGCCATTTGCGCTTTCAATTTACGCATCTCTTCTTTCATAGCACCCACATCTGTTACGTCAACTTCATTTGAAGGAACCATAATACTGGTATCCGAATCCTGTCCTGTCATGTTTACTTTATCTTTCGACCAGGTGTTGTACGGGTGAGTTGCCAGAACTGCCAATCAACTAACCACCTGCCTGAACTTACAAGCAATCTCCTTATTTGATTATTTCGAGCCTCCAACACACGAGAATCCTGAAAGTGCTGATCCCGCAACTGTTGTATCTCTACCTCCATTCGGGCCAGTAAATCATAGCAATATCCACTTTCGGTCTCAAAAGCTTTAGCTTGCTTAGCTGCTTTATCCTCAAAAGTGACCACCTTTCTTTTCAGACTAGCAATGGTCTTTTCATAATCCTTCTTCAGTTGTTGCAAGTAATGGGTGTGTTCTTCTGTTCTTTTTGCCCACTGTGCCTTGAGCCCTGCTATAGTACCCTTGGATTTTTCTAACTCATCCCGGCACTCTCTGATTTCATTTATCAACCCCTTTATCAAACGCTCATCCGACCGGCTCCTCGGTTGTTTATCAGCAGTTGTTCTCATTTGTTGGATTTGGTCCCTAAGCGCCTCGTTTTCTTGGGCCAACCTGTTCTTTTCTCACTGATCGGCGGCGACTTGCACATTGTTTTCAAATTGCAGGTTCTCAATCTTTTGTTTTAGTTTGCCTATTTCTGCCCTGTAACTTTCTTCTTTTGCTAGTCAACCCCATTGTTCTTGTGAATCATCCGTGAATTGTTGGACATGGGCTCTTTTGGCAGGCCTCTGATGGATCTGGAACCTTTTCCCAAGCCATGCACTATACTTTGGGTCCACCTCACCTTTAGCTAAACTTCGTACCATAGTTTTGGGCTCAAGGAATCTGCATTCATTCCACAACTTGCGAATTTTATCTTCCGGCAACGTGTCTCTCGGACTTAACTCGATGACATGCTTGCTCAAATCTTCATCTTTAGGGACAACTTGGAACCTTCCTAATTGGCACAGTACCCGATGGGGAGCATATGGTTGGATGCTCCGGATACCCATTAACAAAATATAACATTCTCCTGCTGCCATGTATACCACCTCGGTAATAGGTAACCACCCGAATGCCCACTCAATTTGATCTGTCGTTAGTGACCTCAGGCATACAAACCAATCTTCAGTATCCTCGGGGAATGAGACACCCGTTACCCGCTTCTCAAATTCTTCAATGCAGCTTAAACCAGTCAGCCCATAGGTCATGTACCCCACTCGGTGGCAGAGATGTTCTTGCATCCACAGCTGAATTAATAAATTGCAACCTTGAAAGAAACTTCCTCCCTCCTTGCTCACAGTCAATGCTCGGTACATTTCTGATAAGATCAGGGGAACTACAGTGCTATCAGCCCTCTTGATTGCGACATCAACCATTCCCACAAGACCTATCTCTATTTTCTTATCTTCTCGTGGACAAACCATGATTCCCAAGAATGCCGTTATGAATGCCAAGGTGCGTCTTGCTTCCCATTTACTTCTATTTCCAGCATGAGTCAGTCCGAAATTTGCCTCTTCGAAACCCCGTGGGGTACCATAACGCTGATATAGGAACTGAAGAGCACAACATCCTCCTGACAAATCATCATTGTGCACGGTCCGACTGATACTTAACAAATCCAGAAATTGGTACGGAGATACCGGCCTCGGTGACTACGGATATTGACCCCTCAGATTTCCGTTCAGCCCTACATAACCCACGATTTCCTCCAGTGTGGGTGTAAGCTCAAAATCCGCAAAGTGAAATACATTACGGGTCGGGTCCCAAAATGGTATTAAAGCCTCTATGACATCCAACCTTGCCCTGACATTTAACAGACCGATGAGACCTCCCAAAATTCTGACCGCTATTTCTTTGATGCTTTTTTCCAAATCATTCCACCACATGTGGAGCTGGAGGGGGACCTCACTAAAGACGGTGAAAGGTTTGTTTTCAACTGTGATCATCCTGTACATTTATTAAGGTGATTAAAAGGAATAAAATTTATTTGATTCAAAACAAAGCTACTATTTTTGCTTTCCCAAATTTAAAATGAAAGACCCGATTCGTCAAACACGGCCCTTCAGCACTTCGGAAACGAAGATTTTAAGGCTATGTGGATTAACCGGTCGAAATCCTAAAAATGACCAAAGGGGCCGTTTATACAAAATCAGCCTTCCGGCGTCCCTTTCGGGCACATTCGGCTATTTTTGACGAAAACGGCATCGCCCGACTTATTTATGACAAAAATTAACTTTTGACATTTTTGGCTATTTTTGCAAAGGGGAGGTTGGACCCGATGAGGGTTGCCTACGTATCTCACGCCCTGTGAGAATCAAACCTGCGTAGTTCGGGCAAAGAAACTAACTATATTTTGAAAACAAGACCTCTTTTTTCCATTTTCCATGGCAAGACAAACTATTTTATTTTTCCTTTTCTATATTTTTTTGAAAACAAGACAAAATAACGACTCTTTTTTTTTCAACAAACAATAAACAACCTATTTTTCCCAGGCTAAAATAAAGACTCTTTTCTTTTTTTTCTTTTTAACAAACAATTTTCCAAAAATAAAAGACTCTTTTTCTATTTTTCTTTTGCTTTTAGTAAAACAGACTATTAAAAATAAAGCATTTTTCTTTTCCATTTTCTCAAAATTTCGGCAGAGTTTCGACAGTATTTGAGCATTGGGTTTTTCTAAAATAATCAATTAACTCCCTAGCTGTTATTTCTCTCTTTTCCTCTTTTTTTTTCGACATTCCCGAGATTCAAAAACCGGTCAACATGCAGGTTTGGAACAAATAAATGCACAGTACAAATAGGATGCATCAGGATGGCCTTTTTCATTTCAGGTTGCTATTCCTAGACGGACTCAACCCCTGTGTTGAGTCCCCTAAGTCAAATGCAACATGATGCAGATAAGCGTTCCTACTAGGGATCCGGCATGAGGTTGAGTTATTCTAGGTTTAGAACCTAGGTGTTTGTTCTAGACCTGGCTTACCCGAGCGGACAGCTCGAGCCGAGGGGGAGACATCGTACCGGGAATACAGAAGATTCGCCGGCTTTGCAACTTATCCAAACCTCGTTCTAAACTGGGAATTAGACACTATACAGAAAAGAAGTCACACGAAGTGCACCCTTTTTCATGATTTAGAAGACTCAGAGAGGAGATGGGTTTCAGCACAGTTTATATACAGTTCACATAATATCAAAGCGGTAAAAACAGTCAATTAACACACATTAGGCACAGATCATGTAACAAAATCAGATAAAGCCGAACACAACAATTATTCTAAGCTCGAATTCTGAACCCTGAACCAGAGATTCTGAGTCGGTCCCCAGCAGAGTCGCCAGAGCTGTCACACCTCCTTTTGGCACTACACCCCGGGGAGGGTGTATAAGGAGTTTTTCCAATTAAAGGACAATCGAGACGGGATTTATTTATTAAGAGATTCAGAGTCGCCACTTGGGAGATTTATGGTGTCCCAAGTCACCGGTTGAATCCCGAATCGAGGAAATTATTGACTCTGTTAACAGTCCGCGAACCAGAAATCTGAGTAAGGAATTCTGTTAACCCGGGAGAAGGTGTTAGGCATTCCCAAGTTTCGTGGTTTTAGCACGGTCGCTTAACTGTTGCATTTAGCCTTTTATCTGATTTTATCACATGAAGAGCCTATGTGCCAATTTTACTTTTAACCGCTTTTATTCAACATGTATTTATTTAAGAGAAAGTGAATGTCGTTTAAGGCGTGCCTTCGAATCGCGTCACATGAAATACACCCACAATCCTAAACACACTCTATTCAACGTTTTGGGATTTGGATTTGGGTCGCATGAAATGCACACCCGAACTTAAGAAGGTAATTTTATTAAAATCGCGTCTAAAGTGTCTAACGTGTCATTATCTTTTGGGAAGGCCGCGAAATTCGCTAAACGGCCCGTCCCGAATTTCTAAGTATTTCGATAACCAATTATTGAGGGCCCCGCATTTTGTGTTTTCTTGAGCGAGGCTCGTCTCATTTTATTTTAAAGGGTAAACCTAAGAGCGACTATATTTTTCTATTTTTTTGTTTTGTTTTGTTTCTAAAAGAAAAAGAAAAGATCCTAATTGGTTAACATCAAAGTCCGGGTTTCGAGTTCAAGTCCGGGTCCAAACAAAATGACGAACCTCTTAGCTTGAACCCGCTACCTAACTTAAAGCCCATAGCCTGTCATTTAAGTGCTAATGAATTAGTGGCCATTTCAGTCTTGGGCCCAAGGAGCCCGAAGCAAATGACACATGTGGGCAAGACAAAATTTCAACCAACCAATATATTGGGCCTGACATCAATCTACACTGGACGGAGGGTAGACCAGTGAAGCTTGGCCCAGGTCCAAATAGACAAATACTTATGACAAGACTTGGGCCTTCAACTCAAGTAACAAGGCCCAAAGGCGCCTGGGAGATCTGATAGCCCAAATATATGATAACACCTACTGAAATTGATTCTCAACGGGTCCAAATGCACCAAACGTTAAGTGACTGAATTTTAATTCCAGTTATTTTACCTACTGACTTTAACTTGAATTCTCCAATATTATTAATGTGAAATCCCAAATGGAACGTGATTTACAAACACAACATGGACCAGTTATTTTGAATTAAGCAATCCAGGTCATTACAAATTAATTATGTAAACATGAGGTTAGTATCATATTTTACTACTCACGCAGACATGAAACAATGACCAACTCATTTATACTAAGTGAACAACAAGCTGGAAATAACGACTAACAATGGCAAACTGATTCTATTTTTGATGATTTCGTCTAGCTATGATTAACACACAAGTTCAGTTACGCTTCATTGAAGCTGCAGGTTCCAGAGTTTAACAATTCAACTAATTCAAATTCGAGGTCTAGTTAATACAGTCCAAACAGTCCAATATAAACTCCAATTAACATAGTTCTAAACAGGCTGTAAATGTCCCCATTATACAGCCAAGTACTACAACAAAATCATCAGCCTTATGTAATGTCAGTATAACTACCACAAAAATAACTAATTTCTAACAATCAACAGGAGGTCATTGACACATAGAATTAATGAAACTTCTTAATTCCAACTTCCAGTTCAGTTACATGGCAGCGAGTTCAAAAATGGTACCTGGAAATGGAATATGTAACAGAAGAAAAAGATCAGCAGCAGCAATACAACAGCAAACCAACATATATGCAAACAGCAACAATGCACAGCCCAGGGAATCAAGTCATAGCCCAGAAAAGGTTTTAAATCAGCCAAAAATGAGAGATCAGACTCAAATCAGTTCCAAAACAGACCCAAAAACCTCGAAAATTATCCAAAACACCCAACACCTTCAGCAAAAACCAAGCTCGATCAAACCTAGCCTAATCGGATCTAAACCCACTCGAAATCAATTTATTTGCCTCTGAAATCTCGAACACCAACTGGAAACCTGGAAAACTTGAAATAGAACTGTAAATCCCAATGAAGCAGTGACTATATTTAGTTTTTGTTTTTATTAACCTTTCTATTGTTTTGGGTTTTTTTTGTATAAAACTAAGATTTAGAAGTAATTTTGAGCTCCAATTTTAAACTTTCAGATCTGGAGACTTGAAGAAGGATTCTAGAGGGAATTTTTTAGGCTGAAAAGGAACCCCCCATTCAGGCGCTACTCGTGCCTTTTTATAGGCAAAAGAGCTGCAAATTTTAGGCTTCAATTATAACACCTTAGTCCCTATGTTATTTTACTTTTTAACTGATTAACCCCTTATTTCCTAACTTGTTACTCAAGTCACTGCACCTATTTTTGAATTTCCATTTAGAACCCCATTTAGGAGGCCCTAGGGAGTTCCATTTTCAGTTACTATTGTAAGCACGTGATTTTCGCCCTATATGAGAATTACTCCCAAAAAATTCTAAAATAAAATAATTTTTCTTGGTGTCCAACAACCCAACTCCCCCTCTTCATTTTCATTTTTCATTTTTTACAAAAACAAAAACAAAACAAAATAAGAAAAACAAAAGAAAACCCTAAAACTAAGAGATCCCCCCCCCTTCTATCTTTCTTCTTCTTCTTCCTCAAGCAAGACCCCATCCATGGCTGCCCCCCCACAAACCCCAGCCTGCAACGTCGACCACCCTCCCCCACGAACACCCCCTCACCCCGTCACACTCACGCACACACGCACCAACAACTCCATAGCTGCCCTCCTCCATCAAGCTTCGTCATCGTCGAGTTTGAGCTCGTCCATGGCTTCCCCTACTGCGTTCAGCTGCTTCTCCTTCTTGCTGCGTTCAGCTGCTACTTCTTCTTCGTGTTTTCGTCGTCAACCCGTCGCGCTGCTGCTCCGTTCTCCAAACAAACAGGCCGCCACTGCTGCCCGTTTCTGCTCCCCGCGGCTACGGCTTCACGCCGCTTCTGCCGATGCTTCTTCTCCCGACGTCCTCCTTGACAAATTGCTGCTGCTGCTCGTCGCAGCAGTAGCTGCTGCTGTTACTCCTTTCCTCTTCGTTTCGTCAAAGTTCGAAGGTCTTTCGTTGAGTCGAAGCCCGGACAAATTTGTTTACAATCGAGTTCGTCGTTGATTCATCTCCAGTTAGTTGTTTTTGAGTTTTATTTTTTGTCCATATTTCGTTTTATATTTCTCGAAGTTAAAATCGTTAAATATTTGATCCTTGTTTTGTTCGTAGTTCATCGTTGAAATAATTTCTAGTGTGTTCATGTGTTTTGATTGAATTAATTTTCAGATTTCAAATGGAAAGTTAATTAGTGGTTTTTCATGTTTATTTCATGTTTGTTTTATTGTTTAAGTAAGAATTTGTTAGTTTGATATTTGTTAGATTCAAATTGAAATTTAATTGATTATTTCTTCAATTTGTTTCTTGTTGTTATATATTTTTTCCAGAAATTATTAATGTTGTTTGAGTCATTTAAATCCGTCATGTTTGTTGTTTTAAAAATATAGATTTCATTCATGTTCATACTTTGTTTGGATGATCTTGAATCCGAATTTTGTATAGTTTGATTTCTTGTTTATCATTTATGATTATTTCTTGAATTGGTCTCATAATCTTGTTTAAAGTTTAATATAAGAATTGTTTGTTGTAATGTTGTTAGAGTAGTTGATTTTAAGTTCAATATTATTGAATTTAGAAATCTAAATATACTTGTTTGTTGTTGTTGTTGAATCCGAAAATAGGATTGTTTGTTGCTAAAATATTGTTCAATCAAATTTTAGTTGTTCTTTGTTGTTCAATTTGTGTTCATGTGATTTGTTGTTGAAATGTTGTTGAAATCATGTTCATGTGATTTGTTGTTGAAATGTTGAAGAAATCATGTTCATGAAATTTGTTGTTTGAACATTGTTAGAAATTAATCATATTGTCTATATTTTGGTTAAGTTTGATTAATTGATGTGTTATAGCTGATGGGTAGTTTGGTAATCTGCAGTACGTTCAGGGGTAGTTTGGTAATCTCAGTAAGGTCAAAGGGGTAGTTTAGGAATTGTACATTTTGTAATTTTTTATGTGAAGCATGGGGGACAAAATGAAATGGGGTGGGTTGTGATATAGTTGTTTAATATAAAGGGGGGACAAGACAAAATTTAGTGGGGGAATCTTGTATTTGTTTATGTTAGGCATGAGGGACAAAATATAATAGGGTGGTGTGATATGTTTATTTAATGTAATGGGGATGAGTGGGAAGATAATGGGTTTGGTAGAGAAAAAGTATTGATTTTAATTGATTGAAAGATTTATGGGATGAGTTATATATAAGAAGTCTTGAAACAAGATACGAGAGAATACAGAAGAGAAAGAACGAATCTGAACAGAAAGAAAATAAGAGAGAGAAAAAAAAAGGCTGAACATTTAAGAGAGAGAAAATTCCAAAAAATATTTAAACTTTCAAAAAAAATCTTTTGCTTTCTTTCATTGTTTGAAATCAGAATTAATTATTGTTTCATCAAAGCTTGAAGCTTTTGTTTTTGGGATTACTACTTCACCGATTTGCAAATCCGGTTCCTGGGTTACTGTTGCTGGACTGTTTGTTGCTGCACTGTATTGTCATTACTACTGCTGATTCTTATCTTCATTTTCTTTTGCTTCCAATATCAGGTACACAACTGACACGCTGGTTATTGTAATCCGAAATATGAAGCATGAATACAAATGAAGAATAGAGTGTTAAATTTTTAATTTAGTTTTAATATTTTTTTTTTGTATTGTATTTAGATTATTCATGTATTATTATTCTGTCAATCACTGTCATTTGGCATAATTAGACATGTTATAGCGATATATTAAATAACGCCTTAACCGGATTATTAGGAAATATATTCAAGACGGATTACTAATTAAAACTGTTTAATAATCAAAATAGAAGAAATAACGTAAAAAATGGCGTTATTGAATCAGTTTGGCAAAAATTGATTAATTCCTTATTCATAAGGTTTTTTGTCAACATTAAGTTAATCGGAATCATGTAGTTAATTTCAGTTAAAACATGAATTAGTTTGCGAATCAAGTATTAGGACATGATGTGAATTAAAACAAAGTTAGTTAAGTTTAAATTGTTTAACTTTTAGAAATATGGTTTAGTAATCAAGTTTTTTTTTAATTTTCAGTATTTGTAAATAATTAATTTCAATAAGCTTAAGTCATACTAACAATATGAATTTTAATCCAACTATGGGATAATTAGTTTTTATTTTTATTTTTGACAATTCCATGTTGTTTGAAATTATAATTTTAGTAATATTACTTTCCATTAATATTTGCTTTAAATTAGTAATTAATAAGTTATTTTTAAGTATGTAGAGATTGACTTCATAATTATAGACAAACTTATTAATAATAAAGACGTAGTCATTAAAGAGTATTCGTAAAATAAGGGAGGATCTCGCTAAAAAATAAATAAATATAAATAATACAAAATATTGCAGTCCTCCAATCTTATTTACAAAAAATTGCAGTCTTCCGAGATGGACGATTTAGTAAAATTCACAGTCCTACCTAATAGTACCATAATGCGTAGTATTTTGGCGCATATTTAATAAGGTTATTTTCTTAAATACGGGTGTACATTTATGTAACCCAAATCACGATCTTGACGAAGTCAAAATGCGTCAACAAATCACGTGTGCACTGGTTGTGGCGTGGTTCGAGATGCGTTTTCACGACGTTGCAATTTTGTATAAAATAAATAATGATAAAAGCGGTTTTAAAAGTTAAATTTGCATATAAGTTCTTAATTGTTTAAAAATCAGATAAATGAGCCAAATATGACAATTGAGCGACCGTGCTAAAACCACGGAATTCGGGAATGCCTAATACCTTCTCCCGGGTTAACAGAATTCCTTATCCGGATTTCTGGTTCGCGGACTGTAATATAGAGTCATTATTTTCCTCGATTCGGGATTAAAATTGGTGACTTGGGACACCCTAAATCTCCCAAGTGGCGACTCTGAAATAAATAAACAAATCCCGTTTCGATTGTCCTTTAATTGGAAAAACTCCCTTCAACCCTCGCGGGGGCGGAAAAAGGAGGTGCGACAGCTATCAGATTCCTTATGTTGAATTACCCATATTACCCTTCTTGTTTTCTGAAAATTACTAACTAAATTCATCCTTTTTACCCTATATTATTAACCCTGGTTAACTAACTATGGTGAGCTAACACAATCTGAGAATTATTTAGCTAAAACCAAAACAGAACTCTTGAATCTGAATTAACTAAAGAACCCCAGATTTAAAACTATTGCTATCAGTTTAAGAAAATGAACAGAATCACTATAACCAAAAGAAATCACATGTTGGCAAGCAAAGCAAATTCAAGAACGGGCAGAAATCCCAAGCTAAACTAATCGAAAAATAAAACTACAAAACTAGAACATTGCGATGATGCACAAATTACAGGAAACTAACTTTAAAGAATGCGAATAATAAAATAAGGACAAGAGAACTTATCGATAACACATGGCTCTGGCCAAAGGTTGCTGCGTCAAATATTCCAAAATTTTTGACCCGTAATATCCATAACCATGTGTTTTCATAAAAAATCCATGGTTAAGGTTATTAAGGTCTGAAATCGTATAGACTTTACCTGAGGGTTTTAATCGAAAACCTTAAAATTAATATTCAAACCGCTCTAGGAAGATTCGAGACAAACGGGTATGGGGATTGGGTAGGGGAGGTACCGGCGGTCACAGGGTGTCAATTTGGGGTTGTTTGGCATAGGTGACGATCTGGACGGAAAATCTTCCATCGAAGATTTGAGGAGATAGGGAACGATTCGAGGGAGATGACCATTATGGTCGGAAAGAGGTGGGGAAGGAGAATTTATGGTGAAATTTTGGTGGTCAACGGCATAGGTCGTGTTCACCGGCGGGAGGGGGGGTTCCGGCGAGGCTTGGAGATGGTACGAGGAAGAAGCTGTCTGTCTCTAGGGTTTGACTTGGCTACAGACAGTTATAAGGAGATAGAGAAATGATTGTGGACCTTTGAATTATGATGAACGGACGACTCAGATCAAATGGGGGAAGGGAAACGACGCCGTTTAATTAAAGAGAAGGGGCGGACCGGGTTAGCATTTTTTGGGCTCAAACTGGTCCGGATTTGTTTTGGGCTATGGAGATTAATGAATTGGGCCAAGCAATTTTGACCAAGAACGGCCCAGTTCTGGTTATTTGCCCAAGACCCTCCTTTCCCATGTAATTTCTTTTATTTTCCTTTTTTCAATTATTTTCTCTTTTTTTTTTTACTTTTCCCAATTAATTCCTCCTTATTTTCCACCTCATTTTTGTTACTAATTTTCTGATTTATAAAGATTGCAAAAATTAAAAATTAAACTAAACTAATTGATGCCTAAAATTACTTTAAAACTATTTGGTGACAATTTCACAATTAAAACAATAAAAATGCTAAAGTGAACTATTTTTTGTCATTTTCTTCATATCTTATTCTAAAACAATTTAATCCCTAATTAATACTAAAATGAGAAATTAAATGCAAATGCAAATGTATTTTTTTTTCATATGAATTATCATGCACAAATTAAATGCAACACTTACCGGAAAATGACACAAAATTCAACAAAATTTGTAAAATAACAAGGAAATTATTTTATTTGAATTTTGGGAATAATTTGTTAGGGAAAAAATCACGTGCTCACAGAGCCTATGATGTATGAGAAGTGGTGCCTTGGCATTGTTGGTAGAGGGGAAATGCTGGAGATGAATTCACAGTGGGTGGCTCATGAGGCTGAGCCAATGGTGGGATATAAGCGGGGTTAGCGGGATAAACTGGCGGTGGATACCCCTTCACCCAGGCTTGGTACATTTCAGCCATCTGTTGCTTCAGCTTATACATTTCCTCCCTAATTGCATGAACGTCCATTTCTTCTACTTCTTTCGATGGGTCAGCAATACTCATATCAGATTCCGGGCCAGTCATGTTCACTTTATCTTTAGACCGGGTGTTGTATGGATGGGTTGCTAGAATGACAAACAACTAACCACCTACCTGGACTCAACATCAACAACAGCTTGGTCAATGGTTAGGGCATGAGCAGATTTGATAACCACATGTTGGGGAATGAATGCACCTAAGCAGGTTAACGGATTCTATTATGCATTTGCTCGGCTGCTTGCGTTATCCCGGTTTTTATTTCCGACGGCAACTTTCTTTCTCTTTTTGCTTCCTTTTTCCCTTCTTTCTTTTTTCCTTGTTTTTCCTTTCTTTTCTATGTTTCCTTTTCAATTCTTGCCTTTATTTCCTGCTTATTTTGGTTCTCTCACTCCCTCGACTTCTTATTTTCACTCTTTCTTGTTTTCCCGCTCGTTTACTTCTTTTCTGTTTTTCTTTCATTTTCTTCCCTCTCTCTTTTGCTTTTCTCCTAAAGTTACGGCTGAATCCGACGAGGATTGCCTACATATCGTGACCCCGCACGAATCAGACCGAGCGTAGTTCGTGAAGATAAGTGCGAAAAGTAAAGAGACAATTTTGGAAATTTTCAATTTTCATTAATAAACATTCTATTACAAACTAGACACTTTCAGAAAGGAAAATAATAGACTCGAAACCAAACCAAATACAAACTCAAGAACTTTTGACAGACTCTGACGCGAAAGGAACATACTCTAACAAACAACAGACTCTATGGAGAAAGAAAATGCAGACTCGGCCTACGAATACATTGAAGCTTTAAATTTGGGTGCCCGCGGGGTGTCTTCCGGCCTTGCCGCAGGTTTAGGTGTAAGGCCCCTTTCGAGCTGTTCCAATTCATACATGATTTGCTTCACAAATATTATCACTGCCGAGAAGAAAGTAGTGCGGGTCATGTTTTCACACACCCGAAATTTCCTGGTAATAGCATGAGCAATAGTCAAAATCTTGTCCCTGATTCGGTCTTTCTCTAGGAGTAGGCGTTCTATCTGATCCCCTCTAGCCTTGAAAACCCGAGAATCATACAGATGTTGTTTCTGTAACTACTGTATCTCATCTTCCATCAAGGCCATTAGATCATAGCAGTGTTCACTTTCGGTTTCAAAAGCCTTGGCTTGTTTAGCCGCCTCGCTTTCTAGGGTGGTAACCTTCCTTTTTAGACTGGAAATGGTCTTTTCATAATCTTTCCTCGCCTGCTGTAAGTACTGTCTGCGCTCTTTTGTTCTTTTTGCCCATTGTGCCTGGAATTGTGCTATGGTATCCTCAGATTTCTTCAAATCATCCCGGCACTCACTGATTTCCCTTTTCAACCCTTTTATTAACCGCTCATCCGACCGACTCCTTCGTTGGTTGTCAGCATCTATCCTCATTTGTCGGATTTGGGCTTTCAGTGCCTCATTTTCTTGGGCCAATTTGTTCTTTTATCCATGCTCGGCATCAACTTGCAAACTATTTTCAAATTCCAGGTCTCTAATTTGTCGCTTCAGCTTGCCTATTTCTGCCCTGTAACCGTCTTCTTTTGCTAACCAACCCCATTGCTCTTGTGAATCATTAGTAAACTGTTGGACATGGGCTCTTTTGGCGGGCCTTTGGAGAATTTGGAACCTTTTCCCAAACCACGCATTATATTTTGAGTCCACCTCACCTTTAGCCAGATCCCGGACCATAGTCTTAGGCTCGAGGAATCGACATTCGTTCCATAATTTGCAAATTTTATCTTCCGGGAATGCAGCTCTCGGACTCAACTCAATGACGTGCTTGCTCAATTCTTCATCTTTGGGGACGACTTGAAACCTTCCCAGTTGGCGTAGTACCCGATGGGGAGCATACAGTTGGATACTCCGAACACCCATTAAAAGAATATGACACTCTCTCGCTGACATATATAGCACCTCGGTAATGGGAAACCACCCAAATGCCCATTCAATTTGATCGGCAGTCAATGACCTCAGTCGTATGAGCCAAGCTTCGGTACATTCAGGAAATGCAATACCTCTTACCCGCTTTTCAAATTCTTCGATACAGCTTAACCAGTCAGCCCATAGTTCATGTACCCCACCCGGTGGCACAGACGTTCTTGCATCCACAACTGAAGTAATAAATTGCAACCTTGGAAAAAATTTCTTCCCTCCCTACACACAGTCAATGCTCGGTAAATTTCTGACAAAATCAGGGGAACTATAGTGTTATCTGCCCTTTTAATCGCAACATCAACCATCCCCACTAGACCTGCTTCTATTTTTTTATCTTCTCTTGGGCAAATCACGATTCCCAAGAATGTCGTTATGAACGCCAAGGTTCGTCTTGCTTCCCACTTACTTCTATTTCCAGCATGGGTCAGTCCCAGATTTGGTTCTTCGAAACTCCGAGGATTACCATAATGCTGATACATGAACTGAAGAGTGCAACATCCTCCCGGCAAATCATCATTCTTAACACTCCGTCTGATGTTTAGTAAATCCAAAAATTTGTGCGGAGATACCGGTCTTGGTGACAACAAATATTGACCCCTCAGATTTCCATTCAGACCCGCATAACCCGCGACTTCCTCCAGCGTGGGCGTAAGCTCAAAACCCCCAAAGCGAAACACATTGCGGGTCGGCTCCCAAAATGGTATTAAGGCCTCAATGACATCCGACTTTGTCTTGACATTTAGTAGACCGACAAGACCTCCCAGGATTCTAGCCACTATTTCTTTGTTGCGTTTTCCCAGATCATTCCACCACATGTGGAGCTGGAAGGGGACCTCATTAAGTACGGTGAAAGATTTGCCTGCCTTTGTGCTCATCCTGCACATTTATTAAGGTGATTAAGAAAAAGGTAAATTTATTTGATTCAAAACAAGAATACTATTTTTTTTTTCAAACTAAAATGAAGGACTCGATTTTTCAAACACGGCCTTTCAGCACTTCGGAGACGAGGATTTTAAGGCTGTTTGGATTAACCGATCGAAATGTTAAAAATGACCAAAGGTGGCTGTTTATGCAAAATCGGCCTTCCGACGTCCCTTTTGGGGACATTCGGCTATTTTTGACAAAAACGGCATCACCCGACTTATTTATTTTGACATTTTTGGCTATTTTTACAGAGGGGAGGTGGGACCCGATGAAGGTTGCCTACGTATATCACATCCGGTGAGAATCAAACCTGCGTAGTTCGGGCGGAGAAACTAGCTATTTTTTGAAAACAAGATTTTCCCTTTTATAACAAACAAACAAACTATTTTTCTCCTCCGTTTTTGAAAACAAGACAAACTAAAATAAAATATTATTTTTCACGCATATTTGCTTTTTGAGTAAAACAAACAATTAAAAACATAAAATATTTTCTTTTTATTTTTCTCAAAAATTCGGTAGAGTTTCGACAGTACTTGGCATTGGTTTTATTCTAAAAAAAGGTAATTAACTCTTTACACTGCTATTTCCTCTCTCTCTTTTCTTTTCTCAAATTTCTGATATTCCCGAGATTCAGAAGCTGGTCAGCATGCAAGCCCGAACAAATAAGTGCACAGAAAACGAGTAGGATGCATCAGGATGGTCTTTTTAATTTCAGGTTGCTTGTCCTAGACGGACCCAACCCCTGTGTTGAGTCCCCTAAGTCAAATTCACATGATGCAAATAAGCGTTCCTACTAGGGATCCGACATGAAGTTGAGTTATTCTAGGTTCAGAACCTGGGTGTTTGCTCTAGACCTGGCTTACCCGAGCGGACAGCTCGAGCCGAGGAGGTAACATACCGGGAATACAGAAGCTTCACCGGCTTTTGCAACTTGTCCAAACCTCGTTCTAAATTTGGGATATGACTCTAACAGAAAAGAAGTCACACGAAGTGCACACTTCTTCATGATTTAGAAAACTTAGAGAGAATAGGGATTTCGCAACAGTTTATATACAGTTCACGGAATATCAAAGCGGTAAAAACAATCAATTAGCACATTAGGCCCCAAATCATGTAACAAAATCAGATAATGGATAAAGCCAATTTTAACAATTATTCTAAGCTCGAATTCTTGAACCCTGAACCAGAGATTCTGGGTTCGTTCCCCAGCAGAATCGCCAGAGCTGTCACACTTCCTTTTTCACATACACCCCGGAAAAGGGTATAGGTAAAGGGAGTTTTTCCAATTAAAGGACAATCGAAACGGGATTTCTTTTAAGAAATTCAGAGTCACCACTTGGGAGATTTATGGTGTCCCAAGTCACCGGTTGAATCCCGAATCGAGGAAAATATGACTCTGTTTAACAGTCCGCGAACCAGAAATCCGAGTAAGGAATTCTGTTAACCCGGGAGAAGGTGTTAGGAATTACCGGATTTCGTAGTTCTAGCACTGTCGCTCAACTGTTATATTTAACTAAATTATCTGATTTTAAATAATTATGAACCTATGTGCAAATTTTAACTTTCAACCACTTTTATTCAATTTTTAAGGAAAGATTGAATGTCATTTAAAACATGTCTTTGGATCGCGTCACATGAAATGCACCCGGAATCCGAAACATATTTTATTCAACATTTTAGGATTTGGATTTGGGTCACATGAAATGCACACCCGGATTTAGAAATGTAATTTTATTAAAATTGCGCCTAAAGTGGCTAATGCGTTGTTATCTTTTGGGAAAGCCGTGAAATTCGCTAAACGGCCCATCCCGAATTCTAAGTATTTTAACATAACCAATTATCGAGGGCCCCACAACTTGTAGTTTTATTTGGCGAGGCTCGTCTCATTTACTATTTTAAAGGACAAGCCTAAAAGTGACTATGATTTTCTATATATACTTTTTTTCAATAACAAAACAGATGTCCTAATTAGTGAGCCTTATTTAAGACGAGTGCTTTCGAATTTGTGATTTTCAATTAAACCAAGCCTTTAAAGGTGTTGAGACCTCAATATTTGTCCAGAAACGAGCTGGGCCAAACTGCCTTGACATTTTTGCTACAGGTATGAGGTCTAGGCCATCTGTATAAGCCATCGCAGCTCACACGGTCCAACAATGGACTATTAAACTAATACCAGTTCAATCCTAAGCCCTTTTGACTTTTTCCATGTTTTGGAGCTACTGAGATGCACACAGAAATTAAATTACACGGAGGCTATCACAAATATAGCTTAATCACGTATTCATTAGATTTAATAACCTCTACTACTACTACCTGGATGTGCTAGTGAATTAATAAAGTTATGACATCATACCTAATCAGATTTGTACTTGATTGATACCTATTTCGGATTTCATACTAGGTTGAGATAACACCAACGAAATAAAACAAATTCATACGAATCTAAGATACACTCGACTCAACTTGACAATTTTGTTATACGACAGTCCCATTATTTCAGATCGTGTGCTATAATACTACGACCTTCTAGTTCAAATGATGCCATTATATACGATTACACATCACAACAATTACTACAAACTGAAAATTCAAAATAACAGTCCAAGTAATTTTAAAGTCCTAATTACAGTCCATATTATGCCAATTTAAACCAAGTTCTACTTGTTCAATCTAACATGATTTAAACATCCAGAACGAATATAGGGAGGGGAACTAAAGCAGTAATGAGCATTTACACTTCAAATTCTCCTCAATTAGGCTTCATTCAATCTGAATCTATACATCACTCAAAGTAGAAATGAATACCTGGAAGCAGAATAGAAAAGGAAGAGAAGAGATTAGGAATAGGTAATCAAACTGATATTCAGCAGTTCAAACAGCAATAGTGGGCAAGCAGAAATCAACAACAGCTCAGATATAAGACCAAACGACCCAGAAATGTTCAAACCAAACAGAAAACCCACAAATCAACTCCACACAGCAACAAACCAACCCAGAAATGAACACCAATGCATAGACAGCCAACAAAAACACCCAAACTAGACTTAGAACACTAATTTCAACTCGAAATGAACCTCTACACTTCAACAAGCAAAGATAGCAACTGCAGAATGTGAATCAGTAAACAGAAGTTGAAATCAACTTCCAATTTCAATGGAACAATAGATTTTTTTTTTGATTTTTTAGTTTTGTGTTATTTTTGGTTTTGAAATTTGAAATTTTCTACTAGATTTTTCGAAACTAAAATCTAGAAGAAGATTTTTGAAATTCAAATCTGAAATTCAGATCTGCGGCCAAGGGTTTTTGGGGGAATTTTTGGGCTTCCAAACTTGTCCAACAAGGCAATAAAGACTGCCTTTTATAGGCAAAACTAAGGGGAAGCTTCAGATTTTCAGTTGCCTATTAGTCCCTTGTTTTCTGACTTGTGTCACAAGTTAATACTCTACAATTACTGAAATTACACTGAAGTCCTACTTTGGAAGGCCCTAGAAGATTCTACTTTCAACTACCATGTGTTACCCAATCCTAAATGTCTAAGCTATCCCTGAACTTAAACTAAAATTACATCTATAACCAAATATTTTCCTAAACTCTGAATCTATCCAAATTTAAACTCTTATTGAATCTAGCAACTGAACTCAAAATTAATGACCAAACTAACTATCAAAAGAAAAACTAACACAAGCTAATCTAATCAGAATTGATAACCACAGAACCAATAACCAAATTAAACTATCAACTATAACCAAATTCAACTAATTATGACGATTAATTAAACTGAAACTGAACCAACTAGTAATTAACCTAAACTAAAGGAATACCAGAAATTAATTCAAACAAAACATAATAAAACTAGTTAACAAATTATAAAAAGCTTAACTAAAAATCAAACTAAAATCCGAAATTGGAACAGATTCAAAAACAAACAGCTAGGATTAATAAAAACAAATCAAGACACAAGATTAGAACAATATTGAAAAAAAATTAAAACGCAAATTAAACTAAATGTCAACAAATATGAGAACAGAATCAAAAGCAATAATTTAAACAAAGGGAGAAACTCAAAAGCTCACTGATTCAACTTCCAAAATCCGGCCAACTCTCAGAGTCTAGATTCGATCATCTCCAGTGGGAATTGGGTGCTATTGACTGCAGATTCTTCAAGAGGGAAGCCCAGGGACCATGTGGTATCAATTTGGGGTAATTTGGTGCAACTAGGGTTTTGGCCGTAAAAGTTCAAACTCATATTCGAACAGTTCCGGCCACGTTCGAGGGTCAGGACCTTAGGGTTTTGATAGAGTAGGTTGTGATGATCCTATGGTGTAAGTTTGGTGGTGTTTGGGCTACTTTGAGTCATGGCCGGAAAAGCTTCGATCCAATATTTGACGAGATGGGGTGGGATTCGAAGGAAACAGAGGGTGGATTTGTGAAGAGGAGGAGAAGGGGAACAAGTGGTGTCATTTTGGGTGGGAACGGCGTGGTTACCGTCATCGCCGCCGGCGAACTTGACGGAGCATATAGGGGCGGCATCTCTAGGGCTTGGGTAGGGGTGAGTTCTGAGAGGCGAGGTAGGGGGGGGGGTAACGTTTGGACATTAATATACCAAACGACCCAAGCTTCTCGACCGTTGGATTGATTAACTTCGACGGCCCGGATTGATTGACGCCGAAACGACATCGTTTGGTTATTTAAAAAGGCAGGCCGGGTTTAGGGCACTGGGCTGGATCGGTTTGGGTATAGATTTTAATGGTTATTTTGTTTGGGCTTACCCATTTGGCCCAAATACAGGTCTCTTAAGACCAAACCTTTTCTATTTACTCTTTTTCAATTATTTCTTTTATTTCTTTTCCTTTGTTTTTGCATTTTGTATTTTTGTATTATTTTTCTGATTTTGTAAAGATGCAAAAAAATTAAAACAAAGACCTAATATAATTCAAAGTTAAAATAATTAACTCCTAAAATTGTTTTAAAATCTATTTCATGACAAATTCAACAATTAACAACTAAAAGTGCAAGAGTGGATTATTTTTGTATTTTCTTTATATTTTGTTCTAAAACAAATTAACCCCTAATTAATTCTAAAATATGAAATTAGATGCTAAATGCAGATGTATATTTTGGTATTTTTCATATGAATAAAAATGTACAGATAAAATGCAACAATTACCAAAACAATAACACCAAAATTCAGAAAAGTTGTGAAATAATAAAGAAATCATTTTGTTTGGAATTTTGGGAATAATTCATATATAGGGCAAAAATCACGTGCTCACATCTAGTATTGGATGTTCAGTCTATAGCCAATCAGTTCCTAAGGTTAGATGTTTCATAGCCTACTCGGGTTCTTGCTTATGTGGTTTCTCAGTCTTTTTTGTATGAGCACATCAGAGAACGTCAGTATGATGACCCCCATTTACTTGTCCTTAAGGACACGATATATCACGGTGATGCCAAGGAGGTTTCTATTGGGGATGACGGAGTGTTGCAAATGCATGGTCGGAATTTTGTTCCCAATGTGGATGGGCTACGTGAATTAATTCTTGAAGGGTCCCACAATTTGTAGTATTCGATTCATTCGGGTGCCGCTAAGATGTATCAGGATTTGAGGAAGCACTATTGGTGGAGAAAAATGAAGAAAGACGTAGTAGAGTTTGTGGCTTGGTGTTTGAACTACCAATAGGTGAAGTGTGAGCATCAGAGGCTGGGCGGTTTGCTTGAAAGACTTGATAGTTCCAAGTAGAAGTGGGAGCATATTACCATGGATTTTGTTGTTGGGCTCCCATGGACTTTGAAGAAATTCGACGTAGTGTGGGTTATTGTGGATAGACTGACCAAGTCTGCTCACTTCAGTCCGATAGTGGCTTCCTATTCTGCAAAGCAATTGACTCAGATCTACACATGTGAGATTATCCATTTGCATGGCATGCCCATTTCCACAATTTCTGACCAAGGCACGCAGTTCATATCACAGTTTTGGATAGCAGTGTAGCGAGAGTTGGGCACAAGGGTTGAGTTGAGTACAGCATTCCATACTTAGATGGATGGGCAGTCCAAACGAATCATTTAGATCTAGGAGGATACACTACGCACCTGTGTTATAGATTTTGGTGGTTCATGGGATCAGTTCTTGTCGCTTGCAGGGTTCGTCTACAATAATAGCTACCAATCAAATATTCACATGGCTCCTCATGAGGCCTTATATGGAGGCGGTGTCGTTCTCTAGTTGGTTGGTTTGAGCTGGGAGAGGCTAGGTTGTTGGGCACTGATCTGGTTCAGGATGCCTTGGAGAAAGTCAAGTTCATTCAGGATCGGCTCAGTTCAGCGTAGACCATACGGAAGAGTTATGCTTATATGAAGGTTCGTAATGTTACATATATGGTGGGTGAGAAGGTTTTTCTCAAAGTTTCACCCATGAAGGGTGTGATGAGGTTCGGGAAGAAGGGCAAGTTGAGCCCTCGATATATTGGAAATTTTGATGTGCTTGAGAGGTTTGGAGAGGTAGCCTACATGCTTGCATTGCCACCTAGACTAAAGGTTGTAAATGTAGTGTATCATGTATCTATCCTCCAAAAGTATTATGGTGATCCATCACATGTTTTGGACTTCAACACATTTTAGTTAGACGGGAATTTGACCTATGATGTGGAGCCGACGACCATTTTAGATCGACAGGTTCGAGTTGAGATCAAAGAATATTGCCTCAATAAAATCCAATGGATGGGTCAGACGGTCAAGGAGGATTCTTAGGAGACCAAACAAGAGATGCGAAGCAGTTATCCATGCCTTTTTGTCACTCCAGGTATGATTCTAGATCCATTTAAGGACGAATGTTTGGTTAAGAGGAGGAGAATGTAATGACCTGGGCAATCGTTTTGTGTATTGTTGCCCCGTTCCTCTATGTACTTCTTATTCTATTTTCATTGTGGTTATGTGACTTACCTGGGTGGTTGGTTTGGTTTCAGAGATTGTTCGGAGTTAATTGGGTCACTTTGTCTAAGGTTGGAAGCATAAGTTGGAAGAGTTGACCGGAGTTTGACTTTTGAGTAGACAACTATGGAATGGAGTTTTGATGGTCCCAATATCTTGGTATGGTTATTTTGGACTTAGTTGTATGTCTGGATTTTGATTTGTAGATTCGTACGTTGACTTGGTGCATTTTGGCAAAAATGGGAAATTTGAAGGTTTAGAAGGTTGAAGGGGTTTGACCGAGAGTTTACCTTTTTGATATCGGATTGGATTTCGGTTCTGGGAGTTGGAATGGGTTCGTTATGTTATTTATGACTTGTGCTCAAAATTTGAGGTAAATCAGAGTTGATTTGATATGGTTCGGCATCGGTTTCAGAAATGGAAATTCATTAGTTTCATTAGGCTTGAATTGTGGTGCGATTCGTGAATTTGATATTGTTTCATGTGATTTTAGGCTTCGACTAAGTTCATATGGTGTTTTAGCCATATTTGAGGCTACATAGATGTTAAATTCCTAAATGAACTTGATAAATTCTGTTTTTATGATGAAATTATCAATTTGAGCTATAATAGCACACTTTGCAAATGCCTACACTTTAGCATGCCATTTATACCAGTCTAGGAACATCCGATATGTTATTCACTCATCATATACATGTGTTCTTGTTTATTTGCTCATGTTTGATATGATTGGGATGCATGCATGTGACCACGACAGGTGAATTGTGTTGTTTTACATGTGACCACTCCGGGCGGATTGTTTTGTTATGCCTTTGACCACGCCAGCTGGATTGTGTTATTATGCCTTTGACCACGCCGATTGGATTGTGATATAGCCTGTGACCATGTAGGGCGAATCCATTATATTGAGCCTGTGACCATACCCGGTGGATTATGAATTTAGCCTATGACCAGGCCGGGCTGGTAGCACGTTGAGTTGGCCGTTTTTGCATGTGGATATGGATCCACCCCCCTATGGACACTCTCTCATGTTTCTCTCTTGAGGTGTACACGCGGATATTGAGGAATACTGACCAGTAGTTTGGTACAAAAATGGAAAGGTTGAGGAAATCTGGCCAGTGTTTAGTTTGGATTTTGCATTTCATCTTTACTTACAAATCACTGTGGTTAATTATTCGATTCATGTGCATATCATCTTTATATGTTGTATCATTGACTGAATGTAGACTTGAGAAATCGCACACACATACATAGTGGGTTCTTTCTATGCTTTATGACTTTATAACATTACTGCTATGTACTTGTTAAATTGATGAAATTGTACTAGTTATAGCAAGTATCATTTATAATTATCTCTTCTTTTACCTCGCCGAGGTTAGTTATGATACTTATTGAGTACATTGGGTCGCTTGTACTCATACTATAGTCTACACTTTATTGTGTAGATCCAAGTGTTGGTACCAACTATCAGTAGCAGAGTTGCCTGTTTAGTGGAGTACCGTGAGACAAGGTACATTCATGGCTTGTCTTTTCTTATGTAGTGTTGTTTTAGTTCTGAAGTATTATTATTTAGTTTTCAGACCTGTACTCAGTTGTACAGCTCACGACTCCGTGTTTACTAGTTCTGGGTGATTTATTTTGTTTTAGCAGTATAGTGTTACATTGAGATTTTTAGATTTATGCTATTTCTATACATTTCCATTATTTTTTTCCTTTATTGTCATGTTCGGCTTGCCTAGAAAGTGTGTTAGGTTCCATTACGATTGGTTGGGATTTTGGGTCGTGACACCTCCGCTATGCGATCGTGACCAGGCCTTCACGAATGTGAAGGCCAATCCTCCAGCTCCCAGCTCTTCATTGCACACGACTCACTCTTAGTGAGAATGCCATGATCAACTCCATCATCTATCGTGAAAGCGGCCCCTCATTTACGAACGCAAAGAAAACATCCTCCCCATCTCCCATTCCTTCATCAGGAACACGAGATTCCCCTTGTGAACATGATGAACACCAGACACTAGCACATCAGCCAACTCCAAACATGCTCCGGGTGGTCCAAAACTCACCCAAGCCTCCGGGGCCCCGTCCAATCATGCCAACAAGTCCATAGACACTACCTTGGCCTATCCAAAGCCTCTAAGCACATATGATAACATCATATCAATGAACCAATGATCGAATCACAAGTTGAACATCTCATTAGTTCAAGAACTTCCAAACTTTTAACCAAGCGTCCGATTCGATCCTATCCAATATAGATTACATCAAACTTTGTATACAATTACAAACAATAAAACAAACCCATTCCAAGTTTCAAAACAATATTCGAAGCCTAATATCATCAAAGTAATCTATCGGTCAAACTTAAGAACTCTCCAATTCTTCAAATTGCCAACTTTCGACCAATAAGCTCAAAATCTTCTACGGACAAAATCCAAATATGAACCATACGAATATATCCAAAATCAACATATGAACCTGTTGGAATCCCAAACCTCCGATCCGAGGTCGTTTAAGCAAGAGTTAAACCTTGGTCAACTATAGCAACTTAAGTTTCCAAAATGAGGCTAAGTGTCCCAATGCACACTCAAAACTTCCCGAAGCCAAACCAACCACCTCGCCAAGTCACAAGACAATAAACACACATACGAAAAACATCATCTAGGGGAACAATGCTCAGATACACAAAATAATTGATGAGTCGTTACATTATCCCCCTATGCAAGCGTTTGTCCTCGAACGAGTTTTGAATTATACCTGAACAGCTGAAAAGATGTGGACATCTACATTTCATATCTGACTCGACCTCCCAAGTAGCCTTCTCGCTCAGTTGGCCTCTCCAACACACCTTCACTTATTCAAAATCCTTAGACTTGAGCTTCCGAACTTGTCTATCCAAAATGGTCACTGACTCATCTTCATACGCTGGATTCTCATCTAAATGTACTGTGCTGAAGTCCAAAACATGTAACTTATCTTCATGATTCTTCCAAAGTATAGAAACATGAAACACTAGATGAAATCTCAAAAGATTAGGAGGAAAAGCAAGTGTATAAGCAACCTTGCTAACTGTCTCCAACACCTCAAATGGACCAATAAACATTGGGGTCAACTTGCCCTTCTTTCCAAATATCATCACGCCGGTCATATATGATACTCGAAGAAGAACCTTCTCACCCCCTCCCCCCCCCATGAAAGCCACATCACGAGCCTTCTTATTAGCATAACTCATTTGCCTAGATTGAAGTGTACAAAGTCGCTCCTGAATATATTTCACCTTGTCGAAAGCGTCACAAACCAAATATATACACACTAACCGAGCCTCACCAGGCTCAAACTAACCTAACGGAGAACGACATCACCTCCCATATCAGGCCTCATATGGAGCCATTTGGATACTAGATTGATAGTTGTTGTGTATACAAACTCTGCTAATGGTAGAAACTTATCCCACTAGCCTCCAAAATCAATAACACAGGTCCTCAACATATACTCCAAAATCTAAATGGTCCGCTCAAACTATCCATCTGTCTGAGGGTTAATGTAGTGCTCAGCTCAACCTACATGTCTAACTCATACTGAACGACTCTCCAAAAGTGCGATGTGAACTGAGTGCCTTGATCTCTAATGATAGAAATGGGCACACCATGCACATGGAAAATCTCTTTGATGTAGATTTGAGCTAGCTTCTCTGAAGTATAAGAAGTCATAACTAGAATAAAATGCATAAACTTGGAAAGTGTTCCACAATGACCCAAACAAAATCAAATCTGCTCAATGTACGTGGCAGTCGTACCACAAAATCCATGGTAATGTGCTCCAACTTCCACTCGGGTATATCTAACCTCTAAAGCAAATTTAAACACCATAAAATATACCGAACAATATCCTTCCTCATCCTTCTCCACCAATAATGCTACTTCAAATCACGATATATCTTTGTAGCACCTGGTTGAATAGAATACCATGAACTATGAGTCATCTCAAGAATCGACTCTCTCAAGCCATCAACATTAGGAACACAAATCTGACCCTAAAGTCGTAGTAAACCATCATTACCAATATTCACCTCCCTAGCAGCACCTCGCTGCAGCATGTCCAAGCAAATATGGATCATAATATTGTCGAGCCTTGATGCGCTCAAACAAGGACAAGTGTGACACCACACAAGCAAGGAATTCACTTGGCTTAGAAATATCTAATCTTACCAATCTATTGGCTAATGCATGAATATCCATAGCTAAAGGTTGTTTCATAGTAATGAATGCCAAGCTCCCCATACTCTCTGCCTTTCTACTCAAGGTGTCTTCTACCATATTAGCCTTCCCTGGATGATATAAAATAGTGATATCATAATCCTTCAAAAACTCAAACCATATCTGATGCCTCAAATTCAGATCCTATAGTTAAACATATGTTGAAGACTCTGATGATCATTATATACCTCACAAGACACACCATATAAGTAATGCCTCCAAATCTTAAGTGAGTGCACAATAACTGTCAACTACAAATCATGAACAAGATAATTCTTCTCATGGGGATTAAATTAGCATGATGCATAGGTAATAACCCTACCATCTTATATCAACAGACACCCAAGTCCAACAAGCGAAGCATCACAATAGACCATGTACAACCCTGGTCCTAAAGGAAATACCAAACTTGGAGTTGTAGTCAAACCAATCTTGATCTTCTGAATGCTCTCCTCACACTTGGTGGAAAACCTAAATGGTGTTCCCTTCGAGTTAGCTTGGTCAATAGAGCTACAATATACGATAATCCCTCCACAAAGAGATGACAGTAACCAGCCAAACCTAGAAACTCCTAATCTCTATGGTTGTCGAAGGTCTGAGCCAACTTTGAACCGCTTAAATCTTTTTTGGATCCACCTTGATACCATCACTAGTCACCACGTGGCCCAAGAATGCAACCAAATCCAACAAGAACTCACACTTGGAGAACTTAGCATACAACTTCTTCTTCCTCAGAATATGAAGCACAATCCTCAAATGCTACTTGTGCTTCTCCCTACTATGGGAATATACCAAGATAT
The DNA here is from genome assembly GCF_000393655.2 of Nicotiana sylvestris. Taxonomy (NCBI): domain Eukaryota; kingdom Viridiplantae; phylum Streptophyta; class Magnoliopsida; order Solanales; family Solanaceae; genus Nicotiana; species Nicotiana sylvestris. The sequence continues at coordinate 41,404,842 of NC_091065.1, read as the reverse complement.
CATCAACAAACACAATAACAAAAGAATCCAAATAAGGTTGGAACACATTATTCATCAAATTCATGAAAGTTGCTAGGGCATTAGTCAAACCAAAAGACAACACTAAAACTCATAATGCCCATAATGAGTCCAAAAAGCCATCTTAGGGAAGTCCAAAGCCCTAATCTTGAATTAGTGATAGCCCGATCTCAAGTCAATCTTTGAGAATACCTTGGCACCCTGATACTGTTCAACAAAATCATTAATCGGAGGTAATGTTTACTTTTTCTTGATTGTAACCTTGTTCAATTTCCTGTAATAAATAGACAATATCATAGAACCATCCTTCTTCTTAACAAACAATATCGGTGCACCCAAAGGTGGTACACTAGGCCTGATGATCCTCCTATCTAGCAACTCGTGCAATTGCTCCTTTAATTCTTTCAACTTTGTTGGAGCCATAAAATATGGAGGAATAGAGATAGGTTGAGTACCTAGTGCCAAATCAAATGTTGAAATCAATGTCCCTATAGGGTGGCATGCCCGGTAGGTCAGTAGGAAACACATCCGAAAATTCCCTTACTATTGGGAGTGACTTAATAGTAAGGATATCAGTACAAAATTTTTTGAAAAGTCTAGATATGCCAAATACCCCTTCTTAACAAGCGATTCATTACAATAGACCATGTACAACCCCGACCTTGAAGGAAATACCAAACTTGGAGTTGTAGTCAAAGCAATCTTAAGCTTCTGAATGCTCTCCTCACACTAGGTGGACAAGCTAAATGGTGCTCCCTTCTGAGTTATCTTGGTCAATAGAGCTACAATAGACGATAATTGTCGACGCCCCCTTTTCCTCTAACCGTGGGGTCAGAAATCGGGTATACGACATTGGGAGGACAACTCTATTCCCTTTCGAGAATTGGGTTTAGAAGTTGAAGAGTCGCCACCTAATGATTATAGTGCATTAGGACACTTTAAGAAGGGTTTGAGATGAAGAGACCAGAGATTAGGGTAAGGGCTAGAAATTATCCCGAGGGGAAGGTGTTAGGCACCCCTCAAGATCCACTAGTGTGGTTCCCGGCCATGTTGCAATTGTGACTTTACAAGTAAACAATCAAGGCTCAAATAAGGATTCGCACATAAGATTGCGACCAAGTTGAAAATTTTCAAAGATAAGTAGAGAAGGCAGAAATTCATGAAAAAGAGATTTGAACAGTTTTACAAGAAGAGATGAAAGCAAGTAAAGGGAGGGGAGTCCAAATTTTTAATTAATATGGATCACTTCAATGCAATACCCAGTGATCACTCCTCAGAAGAGGGGTCGCACATGATATTAGTGCATCGGTCATCATATCCAAATCTACCCTTCCCACCCCGTTAAGGTATTTAAACGCGATCAGTCTCGTTTACTTATTGCATGCAAGTACCCATCCCAACCTATCAGTCCCGAGGTATCAGGACTTCTAATACTAAAGGGGAAGGAAAGGGATAAATGCATATATGGGGTTCAAAGTTTAAAATTCTAATTGCGACATACAAAACAAGTAACAAATATAAGGATGAACAAAACAAATAGGTAAGGCTCAAGTAAACCCCTTAATCAAACAAACACTTAGTTTAGCATGTCTTGGCACATACTGATTTGGTCTTTAAATTAAACTTAAACAGCGAACGGACTGGTTCAACCCATATGTTTAGATAGAAAGTCTGCATTAGGAAACTTGGATCCAATTGTCAGAAATTAAGGTATTTCAAGCGAGTGATTTAAAAGGTACTGGTTTCAGGAAAAAGTAGTCTAATGCAGAGGAGTTTTGAAAAGAATGTATGGACTACAGTAAAAATAAAATACAGAAATGATTGTGAAAGAGTTTCAGAGATAGAAATATCTAAGGAAAGGGTAAGTTGCAACTATTTTAAAAGACAATTTTAGGGTCTGAGTAAAACGTTTAGACAGAATGTTTAGAAAGAAACTGCTTCAGAAAAAGATGCCGATTTGAGGGATTTAAAAGCATACTGAGTGAAGAAAGTTTTTATCAAAGAATTAAGACTTCTGAAATCGTTGTTGTATTAAGACGTTAAGGACCAGTTAATAGATTATTATTACTTTAAGCGAATCAGACGAGTTTGACATCTATCTTGATTTTTTAAAACCTGTTATTGAACTTGTAAAAGATGATTGTGTTAATTAACCCTACAGTTTGCCTAATGCATATGCATTCCTTATAGGCATGATCTCTAATATGCATTGATTACATGAACGTTAAGTCCTATAGGCATGATTTCTATGTGATTTGTAACACAATGAAGCATTGACCCTATAGGCATGGTCTCTAGGTGATGTGGAAACAGAAATATTGAACAGCCCTATAGGCAGGATTTCTAAAAAATTAAAATCCTAAAGCATGGTTTCTACCCCTACTGATGCAAGAATGTAAAACCCCTCCCACACCCTTTTACTATATTCCCCAAATCCTTTATACAAATTATTACAGACCAAAAGAAAGAAAATAAATACATTAAAAACTAACAGCTAGATCCGAGCAGCCTAATTCAATCTTAATGTCCAATAACATGTGATTAACCAATTCCGAATTTCCAAAGCCTTCTCTTTATCCAAAGTGTTTCAAAGTTCCAAAGAATCTCAAGGATTCCCGGCATTGCTTACACTCAGGATACCATTAAGAATTAGAATAGTGCAGTGCGGAATAGCCAGCCCTCAGGCATCCAAGTTCAGTGGGAGCTCAAGGGTCCCAAAGCATGGCTTACCAGAGAGGGGCAGAACTTAGAACTAGGAATGAGTGCAAAGTGAAAGAGGGATTGGGGAGCCATAGAAAATGGTGGTCATACCCAGCCATAGGTATTTCCTGGCACACCCCTGACCATTTGTTTGGTCCAAACAAGTTAAGAGCAGACCTTAGAGGTCAGACCTGAGTCTAGATGGTGATTAGGACACCACCAGACCCAAATCAGGCTCAGCATATACAGGGGAAAAGGGAAGTGGGAATTGATTCGAGGAAAGGGTTCAAAAGAACCTAGTTCAAAGTCATGGGCAGCAATAGCAGAGTGCTGTCATGGCTAGAACTGTACTCTCATACAAAGGGGGTAAAGGGAAGGGATTCACATGAGAAGAGCACATACAGAGTTGCAGAAACATAAGGAAAGAAAGCATAACAGACTAATATGTAAACACATGGTGAAAGAGAGAGCATGACAGGCTAGGAAATAGACACATAGTTAAGGGGCATTATTTAACTAAGAATGACATACCAGTTGCAAGTACTAGAATAGCAGAACAACAAAAGCAAGTAAACAACCAGAAGTCAGCAGGAGCAAAATCGAGTCTTCAATAAATACTTGAGAGTTCAAGGAGAACTCAAGAATGTTTCAGAAAGTAGAAAGAGAAGAGGAGCAGAGTGCTCAATACTAGAAGTTGAGAAAGTAGTAGTAGAGAAAAGTTCGAAGTCTTTCTGTGTATGTCCGTATTAAGTGCAAAAGGGGTAGCCCCTTTTATAGTGCAGAAGACAAGTGAGAAGAAGGTAAGAAAATAATTTTGAAAGTCAATCACACAGATTTCCCTTCATTCAAGGGATTGATTTCAAACGGGCATGAGAAATAAGGAAAGGATTTGATTTTAAAATCTTTTCTAAGGAAGTACAATAAGGGTAAATACACAGAAACTTATTTAAGGAAAGAGTCTAGTAGTACACGGTTTGGGCAAATAAGGAAAGGCAATCAATCAACAGTCAGTAAAAATCAAGGTTTGAGCCTTGGCACGAATGGATCCAACCCAGAAAAGGTGAAGAGAAACTTATTTTAAAGAAAATCAGTAACACTCAATCAATCCTCATAAAAAGGAATTCGGAATCAATCACAAGTTGGCAAAAGACCTTTTGAAATAAGAGTTTATCATATATAAAGCAAACACTTCAAATAGAAGAGTCTAACATCGAAGTATTTAGAATCATAAACAAAAGAATACAAGTTCAACCAGAGACTCATAGTGAGTCTGAAGGTACAGGGTCCCAAAGTGGAACCCTAATTTGATTTTCCAAGAAAAACCCCCAAATTCTAGGGTTTCCCCATCGAATCAAACACAGAAATGAGAAGGCAAGTGAACAGACTCAAGGAGTCTTATGAGAATCAGGCAAATACAATAGAAGGCTTGAAACAATCAAAGAAAAGAAAACCATTTTAAGGCATGGAGAACATATTCAGACAACTTCGGAACTTAAGAAAGGATGGGGGGTTTAAACAGAACAGACGAAACATGCTTAACAAGAACACGAACATAGTTCAGAAAAGCAAAACATCGAGAAACACAATAGTAAAGAGTGAGAGAAAAAAAGAACAGACTTATCATGTGAGCATACGTATAAAAGTAGGAAGACAATACATGCGTAAATAGAGGAGGAGAACATACGAGCATACTGCAGGCAAACAGCTGAAAGAAAAGAACAACAAAAATCGAAAGATTTTCAGAAACCCTAATTTGAAAAACCAACTATTTTGAAAAGGAATTTTTGGGAAAACACTCGAAACGTCAAATATAGAATAGATCTATCCCAGATCTGAAAGAATAAAACGAAAAGCAACCTCGAATAGGTTAGGGTTTCTGAGAACCTTAAAGGACGAGAAGTCTTGGAAGTCACGAGAGCAGATCTGAGCTGATAAGGTCAAATCCAGGCTCAAGAGGCTAAAGTACGCCAGAGCAAGGCCGGAAACGGCCAAAGAATCTCGAATCGGCCAAGGTCTAGATGAAGACCTTTGAGGTCTAGCCTCAAATCTTCAGCGAGCAGGCGTATAGGAGCAGAATATGGTGAGTAGAGATCGTCCATGGCTTCTAGGGGTAGGCAACTTCTAGGGTTTCAGGGGTTGAGAGAGTTCGAGAGAGACGAGGGAACCAAAGGCGGCGGGTTTGGAGAGAATGGGGGTAGGGATAAGGTCATTGGAATTAGTTAAGGTAAAATCAACGGCTCAGATTAAAAGGAACACGGGCCGGTTCGGTTAATTGGGTAATTGGGTTGGGTTAATTGGGTAATTGGGTTGGGGATTTTGGTCCAATTGGGGGCTAAGATTGGGGTTAATTTAGGCTAAGACTGAAAGGTAAATGGGGCTACATATTAAATAGCCAGTTTTTCCCTTTTGTTTTATAAAAATAGTAAAAAATTATTTTGAAATTAAATTAAAAGTACTGAATCAGTAAATAGTATTTAAATATTAATTTAAAATACTGGGATCAATTTTTATAATTATAAAATGCGATAAAATCTTAAAGAGGCTAGTATTGCAATCATATGCAATTTAGTTTTAAAAACACCAAACGAATTTGTAAAAATATGCAAAAGTCATGTTAGCTATATTTTGATGTAAATGTGAGAATGAAATAAATTATCCTCCAAAATGGCAAGCTTTGGGGAATAATTATGGGATTTAATGGTGTAAAAATAGGCCATAAATTGGTTTAAAAATCATTAAAATGCCAAAAAAATTTGGTGTGCTTATATATGCACATATATGTTATTTTGGAAGTGTTTTGGGTATAAAAATACATAGAGAAAAATTGGATATCAACAGCTGCCCCTCTTTACCTGAGGAGGACGAAAGAGTTGTCGGGTAAAGACAAGATGACCAATTTTGACCGGATCAGTGATTGAAAAGCGTTTTGTGACCAAGATCTGGATTCGGAGCCGCCTACATATCCCTTATTTTACCGTAATCAGGCCATATGTAGTTCAGGAACCATTGACGGAGTGTGTCGAATAGGGGTTCGAAAAGAACGGACGTGATGATTAGATTTGGAGTCGGACAGACTGTGGAGAACCGGAGCAGGATCGCTCCTACTAAGATGGCCGTTTGCTAGCCGGTGTACCTGTAAGTGAGCAATGTATCGTGTATTGTGCATAATTTAAACATGATGCAAGTTCCCATTGGACCATGAATGTTGTCTTCGGACGGTTAGGATGACGTCCTCGGACTATGATGTCCTGGGCCATGAAGAGCACAAAAGTAAAGATTCGCAGGCCATGAAATGGTGTTCTCGGGCTATGCCGATGGTGCCTCCGAACTATGACACCTTTGAATAAGTTGGCGATCTTTCAGCCCTTGAGAAGGTGACAATCTTTCAGCCAAATGTATGCAAAGGGTGGCGATCTTTCAGCCAAAGCGAGAATTTAAATGCAGGTGGCGATATTTCAACCATTCGAAAAATAAAGGGGCGATGCTTTAGCCATGCAAGATGGAGATAATGCTTAGTCGCGTAAGGAAGATGAGTAGCCTTATGCAGAATGGAGGTAGAGCTTAACCTTGAAAGGCAGATAAGTAGCCTTATGCAAAAATGCAGATGGAGACAGAGCTTAGTCTCGAAAGGCATATAAGTAGCCTTATGCAGGATGGAGGTAGAGCTTAACCTCGAAAGGCAGATAAGTAGCCTTATGCAAAAATGCAGATGGAAACAGAGCTTAGTCTCGAAAGGCAGATAAGTAGCCTTATGCAGGATGGAGGTAAAGCTTAACCTCGAAAGGCAGATAAGTAGCCTTATGCAAAATGCAGATGAAGACAGAGCTTAGTCTCGAAAGGCAGATAAGTAGCCTTATGCGATGCAGATGGAGGTAGAGCTTAACCTCGGAAGGCATATAGGTAGCCTTATGCAATGTATAGAAATGTGGATGGAGACAATGCTTAGTCACGAAAGGCAGAAAGGTAGCCTTATGCGATGCATATGGAGGTAGAGCTGAACCTAGTAAGGCATAAAGGTAGCCTTATGCAATGCAGGGAAATGCGGATGGAGACAATGCTTAGTCTCGAAAGGCAGATAAGTAGACTTATGCAGGATGGAGGTAGAGCTTAACCTCGAAAGGCAGATAAGTAGCCTTATGCAAGAATGCAGATGGAGACAGAGCTTAGTCTCGAAAGGCAGATAAGTAGCCTTATGCAGGATGGAGGTAGAGCTTAACCTCGAAAGGCAGATAAGTAGCCTTATGCAGTGCAAGAATGTAAAAGGATGATCAGTAGTAAGATCTCTTTGCTGATAGCTGATTACGACAATATGACTGTTGGGGAGATTGGGTACGGATAGAAATTGCGGGCAAGTGATGATTCTGATAAGTGCATCCTTGGGAAAGTATGCGTACATAAATATACCTGACGATATTGCAAGTCGAGTGCCTACATCCAAAGAAAGTCGTGAGTTCTGTGAGGGGAAAGGTTAGTTCGTCTTTCCCGGGCTCTTGACGTTGTGTGTCATTGGGGTAGCGTCGCTAAACAACAACAATTCGGATAATAGTTATGCATGATTTAGTAAATATAACGTATATAATCGGAAATAGTTTTCTTTAGATGAACCAACGACTGTGACGTGAATCAGGACATTGCAACCTCTTTTCTTCGGAATTTTGAGGGTCCTCCTCAAAATTCTGCCCCAGTTTGCTGATCGGACGTTTCTGATGGCTGTGCTAAATGACTAAAAAAAACTTTGGAATTTTGAGGGTTCTCCTCAAAATTCTACCCCAGTTTGCTGGGCTGGCGCTTCTGGCGATACGTGAACTAAAATAAACTTCGGAATTTTGAGGGCCCTCCTCAAAATTCTGCCCCGGCTCCAATAGCGGAGGAAAAATGGAATTTTTATTAAATTATGACCGAACCCATAGGGCTGCCTACGTATCCCCTCTTAAACGGGAATCAGGTCAGGCGTAGTTCAAATTACATCATTAAGGGAATCATAAGTGGTTACACATAATATCATTTCATTGCATCTGAATTGATTGGCTTCGGCCAGACTTCTCCATCCATCTCTGCAAGAATAAGGGCTCCTCCAGTTAGAACCCGGTGAACCATGTACGGACCCTGTTAATTAGGAGAGAACTTCCCCTTAGCCTCATCTTGATGTGGGAAGATTTTCTTCAACACCAGTTGCCCCGGTGTAAACTTCCTTGGCTTAACCCTTTTGTTGAAGGCTTTGGACATTCTGTTCTGATACAACTGACTGTGGCAAACCGCATTCATACTTTTCCCATCTATAAGGGCTAACTGCTCGTAGCGACCTTTTACCCATTATGCATCATCCAATTCTACTTCTTGTATGATCCTTAAGGAGGGGATTTCTACCTCGGCGGGGATGACCGCCTCTGTACCATAAACCAGCATATAGGGAGTTGCTCTGGTCGATGTGCGGACTGTAGTGCGGTATCCCAATAAGGCGAATAATAACTTCTCATGCCATTGTTTGTGCCTTTCGACCATCTTCCTTAGTATCTTCTTGATATTCTTGTTGGCTGCTTCCACAACTCCATTCATCTGAGGCCTGTAGGCTGTAGAGTTCTTGTGTTTGATCTTGAAAGTTTCACACATTGCTTTCATCAAGTCGCTGTTGAGATTGGAACCATTATCGGTGATAATTGATTTCGGAACCCCGAACTGACAAACAATGCGGTCGCGGACGAAACCCGCCACAATATTCTTAGTGACCGTCTTGTATGATGCTGCTTCGACCCATTTGGTAAAATAATCGATTGCCACTAGGATGAACCTGTGCCCATTTGATGCGACATGCTCGATAGGTCCGATAACATCCATTCCCCAAGCGGCGAATGGCCATAGTGAGCTTGTCGCAGTAAGCTCGTTTGGAGGCGCCTTTATCATATCTGCATGTATCTGATAGCGATGGAATTTGCGAATATATTGGATAGAGTCTGTTTCCATAGTCATCCAAAAATACTCTGCTCGGAGTATCTTCTTTTCCAAAACAAAACCATTCATGTGCGGTCCGCAAGTCCCTGCGTGCACCTCATCCAATAGTTTGGTTGCTTCTTTTGCATCGACACACCTTAACAAACCCAAATCGGGAGTCCTCTTGTACAGGATTCCTCCACTGTGAAAGAAGTTGTTGGATAACCTCCGAAGCGTGCGTTTATGAGTAGCATTGGCAAGTCCCGGATATTCCCCTGTTGTCAAGTACTCCTTGATGTCATGGAACCATGGTTTCCCATCCGTTTCTTCCTCAACGTGGGCACAATAAGCTGGCTGATCATGAATCTTTACTGGGATAGGGTCAATGAAATTTGTATCTGAATGTTGGATCATGGACGATAAAGTAGCTAATGCATCAGCAAACTCGTTCTGGATTCTGGGGACGTGCTGAAATTCTGTCTTTGTGAACCTTTTCCTTAACTCCTGTATGTGATGCATGTAGGGGAGTATTTTAGAGTTCTTGGTTGCCCACTCTCCTCGAACCTAATGTATGAGCAAGTCTGAATCCCCGATCACTAGCAACTCCTGAACATTCATGTCAATGGCCATTTTGAGCCCCAAGACACAGCCTTCGTACTCGGCCATATTGTTGGTGCAAGGGAACCTAAGCTTGGCGGATACCGGGTAATGCTGAACGGTTTCTGACACTAGGACTGCTCCTATGCCAACTCCTTTGAAATTTGTTGCTCCGTCGTAAAACAACCTCCAACCATCATAGGATTCTGCCATATCTTCTCCCATGAAAGATACCTCTTCATCGGGAAAATACATTTTTAGGGGCTCGTATTCTCCGTCTACGAGATTCTTGGTGAGATGGTCCGCCAAGGCTTACCCTTTGATTGCTTTCTGGGCCACGTAAACAATGTCGAATTCACTTAGCAGGATCTGCCATTTGGCGAGCTTGCTAGTGGGCATGGGCTTCTGGAAGATATACTTCAGAGCGTCCATTCTGGATATGAGATAAGTAGTGTAAGCACAGGAGTAATGCCTCAACTTCTGCGTGACCCAAGTCAGAGCACAACAAATGCATTCTAAAAGAAAATATCGGGCCTCGTATGGTGTGAACTTCATACTGAGATAGTAAATGGCTTGCTCCTTTCTCCCTGTTTCATCATGTTGTCCTAAAACAAAACTGAATGCTCTATCCGATACCGTAAGGTAAAGCAATAGGGGTCTTCCTGGCTCAGGCGGAACCAAGACCGACGACGTTGATAGGTATTCCTTGATTTTGTCAAAAGCTTTCTGATAATCATCAGTCCATTTGGTGGCAACGTCCTTCTTCAACATTTTGAAGATTGGTTCACAAATGACCGTGGATTGAGCTATGAACCGGCTGATATTGTTGAGTCTTCCCAGGAAACTCATCACGTCCTTCTTGTTCTTTGGCAGTGGCAATTCTTGGATAGCTTTGACCTTTGATGGATCCAATTTTATTCCTCGACGGCTCACGATGAAACCCAATAATTTTCCAGTAGAAACCCCAAATGCACACTTGGTAGGATTCAGTTTCAGATTGTACCTCCTCAGTCTGTTGAAGAACTTTCTCAGATCTGCCATGTGATCCCTGGCTTTCTTGGATTTGATGATGACGTCATCCACATATACCTTGATCTCCTTGTGTATCATGTCATGAAAGATGGTAGTCATGGCTCCCATGTAGGTGTCCCCAGCATTCTTCAATCCAAACGGCATCATTCTGTAGCAATACATCCCCCACGGCGTGATGAACGCCGTTTTCTCTGCATCTTCTTCATCCATCCAAATCTGATGGTATCCAGCAAAACAATCGACGAACAACTGCAGCTCATGCTTGGCGCAGTTGTCAATCAAGATGTGTATATTCGGCAAGGGGAAGTCATCCTTGGGACTGACCCGGTTGAGATCCCGGTAGTCGACGCAGATTCTAACCTTCCCATCTTTCTTTGGTACTGGCACGATGTTGGATAACCATGTCGGATACTCTACCACTCTGAGAACCTTGGATTTGATTTGCTTGGTAACCTCTTCTTTGATTTTCAAACTCATGTCGGGCTTGAATTTCCTGAGCTTCTGCTTTACCGTTGGGCATGTCGGGTCTGTTGGCAATTTGTGAGCTACAATGGATGTGCTGAGACCGGTCATATCATCATATGACCAGGAAAATATGTCTTCATATTCCTTTAGGAACTCCTTGTACTCTTTCTTTTCTGATGGTGGCAGGTGAACGCTGATGCGCATTTCTTTGTCATTCTCTGCATCTCCCAGATTAACGACCTCAGTTTCATCCAAGTTAGACTTAGGCCTATTCTCAAAGTTCTCGAACTCTCTGACAACCTCTTCTGGTATATCCTCCTCCTCTGAATCTATATCCGTTTGTTGCTTTGCCTCGTTGCAAGTCACAGTCGTTGGTTCATCATCAAGATATGTAATAGTAATGCTGTGTAAAATAAAGTAAATGATAGAGAAAAGTAATAAGAGCGAGATATGTAATAAACATGGAAAATGCTTTCATAATTGTTTTGAATACCAGGGCTCTTTTTAAAATTAAAGACAAATGCGGAAATAAAATCAGCTAGTAAAAAGTAAAAATGTGATGCATGGTGCTTTTGTTTAGCCTTGCTACCCCGAAGCTTTCCGATCCCTGGTGGTCCTAACCGACCAATTGGTGAGGCATTCCCCTTGGTTCACAGCTTGTATAGAAGGGCCTTCCTCCCCTTCCTCCTCGAAAATAACACTGCAATCCATATCAACATCCTCCAGGAACAGATTCTTCACAGCTGCCAATACTTCATCTTCCTCCGACCCATATATAGTATCTACCGGCTGGAAAGTTTGCTCCAGGTGAGGTATCGGGTGCTCTAGTGGGTAGTAGGGGCCGCGCCATGGTGGCGACTAGTGATTGAACTCCTCCCAAGTGTACTCATACCCCATACCAAATGTAGTACCATGTTCCTTCAGTTTGATGCGTTTGGGGATTCCTTGGAGGTTTTTGCCGAGTCCCTTTCCAGGTTCGTACCCACACCAATTCAGGATACTTTCAATCTTGTTATCCCACCATTTATCCTTGTCTACAGCGTTGACTCACTTGATGTGGTGGTATGTTTCTCCGCCTATTCTTCTCCTGCCTCCAATCATCGGGATGGTTTGGCGATTGTATATAGGGTTGCTACCGTCTCCATGAATGATCACTTCCTGATGATTCCATTCAAATTTTACAGCTTGGTGCAAGGTTGATGCCACAGCCCTAGCGGCGTGGATCCAGGGTCGTCCTAGCAATAAATTGTAGGATGTCGGGATGTCTATAACTTGAAAGTCCACATCGAACCAGGTAGGTCCCATCTGCGAGCATAGGCTAATTTCCCCAATGGTGGATCTTTGGGACCCATCAAAAGCTTTAACATTGATTACTTCGTCTTTGATCTCGTGCAAATCTTTCCCCAATGTCCTGAGAGTTATTAGTGGACAAATGTTAAGGATGGATCCTCCGTCAACCAAGATTCTAGTGATGAAATAATCTTTGCATTGCACGGTGATATGCAACGCCTTGTTGTGACTCAGTCCTTCTGGTGGTAACTCATCTTCGTGGAAGGTGATCTTGTGGCTTTCCAGCACTTGTCCTACCATATTCGCCATCTCGCCTCCCGTTATGTTGCTGGGAACATAAGCTTCACTCAATATTTTCATCAAGGCATTTTGTGTGCCTCAGAGCTTTGCAAAAGAGCCAAGATGGAAATCTGCGCTAGTGTTTTGTTCAGTTGCTCAACGACCGAGTATTCTTTGGCCTGTATCTTTCTCCAAAGGTCATCGGGTCCAGTTTCGACAGACCGTCCAGAGGCTTGCTTGCTGGACTCGGCTAAATGTTCCGGAGTGTATATCCTACCGGTTCTGGTCATGGCCTGTGCGGCGATCGCTTCTCCAGTATGCGTCTTCCCTTTTCTTCTAGCTTCTGCTGTGTAATCCCAAGGTATGGAGTTTGAATTGAATGGCATCACTTCTGTCATGGAAACTGGAATAGTCATCCTCGGGGGTAACACAACAACTTCAAAACGGTGCAGGTGCTTTTGGGCTCCCAAACTCAACCTCAATTGGCCTCGGCGCCTTTGCAGGAGGCGCCTCGAACTCGAGCGGTACAGACACATTTATCTCATCGCCCTCAGAAGGCTGGATCTGAACAACAATGGGATTGAGGGTTACTGTCGGATTCTTAGGCTCATCTCCTTCAGCAATCAACCCGATTAACCCTTTTGGGTCCCAATCATCCTCAATCTCGATCATATGAATGTCTCCACCCTTGTGGTCAGGCAGAGGGTTATAGCGAACATTGGGAACAGGCTCCTTTTCTATAATGACCTTATTGTCAATCAAGGTCTGAATCTTGTCTTTCAACGAGCGACACTCGTCGATGGTATGGCATTTTATCCCGGAATGGTATGCGCAGGTTTTGTTCGGGTTGACCCATTGGGAGGGATTTTCTGGAGTTATGGTTGGGATAGGGGCAACATAACCGGATGCTTTAAGTCTTTCATATAGTTGGTCAATTGGTTCAGCAATGGTGGTATATTGTCTAGGAGGTCTATGGCCGAAATTTGGTCTGGTTCGAGGAAAGCTTTGGCGAGTAGGTGGTGATGGGTAATGAGAAGGTTGGGAGTTATATGCTTGGTACACAGGTGCGGGATGGGAATATCTTGATTAAGTGGGTTGATATGTGGGTGGTGGAGGTGATTGGTAGGCGGGTGGTAGAATTTGGTATGTGGGTGAGGGTGCTTGGTAACTTGGGGAGGGTTGATATGTGAGTGGAGTTGAGGGATATGTTTGGTATTTGGTTCTTTGCGCAACCATTACGCAATTCACGTCCCTTTTCTTTGCCGTGCCACCAGACTGTAAGGCTTTATTGGTGGCCTGTAATGCTTCGAGATTAGTGACCATACCATTCTTGATACCTTCTTCGATCCTATTCCCCAACTTAATGATGTCGGAGAATTTCTGACCCTCTATCAGCATCAGCCTTTCATAGTATTGCGGATCTTGAGCCCGGACAAAAAACCTGTTCATCTGCTCTTCCTCTAAGGATGGTCTGACCTTAGCATCTTTTGACCTCCAACGAGTAGCATACTCGCAAAAGGTTTCTGTGGGTTTCTTCTTTAGATTTTGAATGTAGAACACATCTGGTGCGTTCTCTGTGTTGAACCTGAATCAGCCCATAAAATCGGATGCCATGCTCACCCAACTTGTCCATTTCTTTGAATCTTAGCTGATGTACCAAGATAGGGCATCGCCCTTCAGGCTCCTCATGAACAGCTTCATGCGGATCTTCTCGTCCTTTCCAACTCCTACCAGCTTATCACAATACATTCTTAGATGGACCATGGGATCACCTGTACCGTCGAACATCTCGAACTTGGGAGGTTTGTACCCCTCCGGGAGTTCAACATCTGGCTGAACACAAAGATCCTCGTAGTTCAACCCCTCAACGCCTTTTCTACCTTCGACACCCTGGACCCGGCTGGCTAGCTTCTTGAGTTCAGCGGCCAAATTCCTGATAAGGGAGTCTTTATTGTCTAAGTCAGACGCACCTGAGATTGGCTAGGTGTAGTGGGGTATAGTGTCTACAAAGACAGGAGTATTGTGGAGGTGGTTGTTTGTGGTAATTTGCGGTTCAGGAATGAGCAGTGGAGTGTTATTACATGTGTTGTAGGCTTGGGTGTGAGTGGATTGTACTGGTAGTTGTGGGGTGTTCTGTGGAGGTGCGGGGTTCTGGGCGTTAACATCAGGAGCGGCAAGAGTGATTGATAGGCTTGCCAAGTTCCGGACTTGGTCCAATTCCTCCCGGAATTTCAGCAATGTCTGCTCAAGATGAGCACCAGTTCCCTTGGTAATTGGAGTATTCTGAGAAGTCTCCTCAATTTCCTTTCTAGTATTTGCATCTCCCATTTTGCTTTTGTTCCTGTTTCTGATAGCACTTGGAGGAGGACGAGGTGGAGGGCCCTTGGATCTCGTGTTGTATGATGATGGTGCCAGAATGCACGAACTAACCTTTGGGGAGGGGAATAAAAATAAAGAAAAACAAAAAGGTAACAAGTTAGTACAGGTTATGAGAAGAAAATGTTGCAATATTTAAACACATTGTGCAAGAATATAAATCGCGTCCTAATTTGGGTGCCTCGTTGTGCCTGAGGTAGGCCTAGCGACAAATTAGCTTGGAGAATTTATAATGCTGAGTGCCTCATTCTATTGATAAAAATAAGACGAATCCCAAAACGACACTAAAATAGCGGAAAGTAAAAATGTCACTAATGGCTATTGGCCTTATTACATTAAAAGCGAAAAGAAAGACTCCTAACTACTTGGCCCCAGAAGGACCTTCTTCAGGTTGAATGTTCTCATTGATCAAGTCCTCCAGCTCGCACAGATTTTCCAATAAAAATGCTATTGCCAGACATTCTCCTTTGCCTTCCTCAACATTTTGACAGTCGATGACTCTTTTCCTCACTTTCCCTTTCAATTCCAGCAAGTTGTACTCCAGGTATTCTATCTTCTCACTAGCCTTGGTGACTCTCTCTTTCCACTCGTTGATTTGGTTGCTCGATGGGAGGTTTCTCCACCAAGTCTGCAAGAGTGAAGGCCTGTTTACCATACCGAAGTCAGGAACTTTGTCATTCATTTTCTGCAAAACAAAAGGGTTAAGACCTCACCCCCACCGGACTCGACTATTTAATACAAATAATCAGCATAAAAGCATTTAGTCCTCCAAATAAATGCACAGAACATGTAGGTGTCCATTTGGGTTTCAGGGAAACCCGATGGACTTTGGACATGGGCTATCTTAATGAGTCATTATGCGGACAACATAACTGACTCGACTAGGTTTGACCATGATGCATGAACAGTTAGACAGAGTAAGGTTTCTATTGGGGTATTAGATAGGTACCCTTGAGCGGACAACCCAAGAGGTAAAGGCACGGAACCGTCGACTGCACCGCTGATCGACTGGTTTTACCGCAAATACGCCTTTACCGAATTTAAAGGGTGATTGGAAGAGTGCAACCACTCATTATAAGCGTTGCTATGGTGTTTGTTTGGCACGAGTGGAATATGATGTTGAAGATGCAGTTTACAAGAATGAAACAAATTGACATGTATTTTCACGTTCATAAGATAAATGATTACAATAATTGCAGTAATTACAACAACATTTAAATAAAGTAGTAAAGAAAAGCAGCTAAAGGAAAGAAAAGACATGAAGAGCCAAGTCAGTTTCGTAGTGAAATAATATAAGACAGTAAATAAAGCAATTAATGAGATAATAAAGTCACAAGCAACATGCAATGGTAAAAGCCTAAAGAAAATCCCCAGCAGAGTCGCCATGCTGTCGACGCCCCCTTTTCCTCTAACCGTGGGGTCAAAAATCGGGTATACGACATTGGGAGGACAACTCTATTCCCTTTTGAGAATTGGGTTTAGAAGTTGAAGAGTCGCCACCTAATGATTATAGTGCATTAGGACACTTTAAGAAGGGTTTGAGATGAAGAGACCAGAGATTAGGGTAAGGGCTAGAAATTATCCCAAGGGGAAGGTGTTAGGCACCCCTCAAGGATCCACTAGTGTGGTTCCCGGCCATGTTGCAATTGTGACTTTACAAGTAAACAATCAAGGCACAAATAAGGATTCGCACATAACATTGCGACCAAGTTGAAAATTTTCAAAGGTAAGTAGAGAGGGAAGAAATTTATGAAAAAGAGATTCGAACAGTTTTACAAGAAGGGATGAAAGCAAATAAAGGGAGGGAGTCCTAAGTTTATAATTAATATGGATCACTTCAATGCAATACCCAGCGATCACTCCTCAGAAGAGGGGTCGCACGTGATATTAGCACATCGGTCATCATATCCATATCTACCCTTCCCACCCCATTAAGGTATTTAAATGCGATCAGTCTCGTTTACTTATTGCATGCTAGTACCCGTCCCAACCTATCAGTCCCGGGGTATCAGAACTTCTAATCCTAAAGGGGAAGGAAAGGGATATAGGCATATATGGGGTTTAAAGGTTAAAATTCTAATTGCGACAAACAAAACAAGTAACAAATATAAGGATGAACAAAACAAATAGGTAAGGCTCAAGTAAACCCCTTAATCAAACAAACACTTAGTTTAGCATGTCTTGGCACATACTGGTTTGGTCTTTAAATTAAACTTAAACAGCGAACAGACTGGTTCAACCCATATGTTTAGATAGAAAGTCTGCATTAGGAAACTTGGATCCAATTGTCAAAAATTAAGGTATTTCAAGCGAGTGATTTAAAAGGTACTGTTTTCAGGAAAAAGTAGTCTAATGCAGAGGAGTTTTGAAAAGAAAGTATGGACTGCAGTAAAAATAAAACACAGAAATGGTTGTGAAAGAGTTTCAGAGATAGAAATATCTAAGGAAAGGGTAAGTTGCAACTGTTTCAAAAGACAATTTCAAGGTCTGAGTAAAACGTTTAGACAGAATGTTTAGAAAGAAACTATTTCAGAAAAAGATGCCGATTTGAGGGATTTAAAAGCATATTGAGTCAAGAAAGTTTTTGTCAAAGAATGAAGACTTCTGAAATCGTTGCTATATTAAGACGTTAAGGACCAGTTAATAGATTATTATTACTTTAAGAGAATCAGACGAGTTTGATATCTATCTTGATTTTTTAAAACCTGTTATTGAACTTGTAAAAGATGATTGTGTTAATTAACCCTACAGTTTGCCAAATGCATATGCATTCCTTATAGGCATGATCTCTAATATGCATTGATTACATGAAGGTTAAGTCCTATAGGCATGATTTCTATATGATTTGTAACACAATGAAGCGTTGACCCTATAGGCATGGTCTCTAGGTGATGTGGAACCAGAAATATTGAACAACCTTATAGGCGGAATTTCTAAAAAATTAAAATCCTAAAGCATGGTTTCTACCCCTACTGATGCAAGAATGTAAAATCCCTCCCACACCCTTTTACTATATTCCCCAAATCCTTTATACAAATTATTACAGACCAAAAGAAAGAAAATAAATACATTAAAAACTAACAGCTAGATCCGAGCAGCCTAATTCAATCTTAATGTCCAACAACATGTGATTAACCAATTCCGAATTTCCAAAGCCTTCTCTTTATCCAAAGTGTTTCAAAGTTCCAAAGAATCTCAAGGATTCCCGGCATTGCTTACACTCACGATACCATTTAGAATTAGAATAGTGCATGCGGAATAGCCAGCCCTCAGGCATCCAAGTTCAGTTGGAGCTCAAGGGTCCCAAAGCATGGCTTACCAAAGAGGGGCAGAACATAGAACTAGGAACGAGTGCAAAGTGAAAGAGGGATTGGGGATCCATAGCAAATGGTGGTCATACCCAGCCATAAGTGTTGACTGGCACACCCCTGACCATTTGTTTGGTCCAAACAAGTTAAGAGTAGACCTTAGAGGTCAGACCTAAGTCTAGAGGGTGATTAGGACACCACCAGACCCAAATCAGGCTCAACATATACAGGGGAAAAGGGAAGTGGGAATTGATTCGAGGAAAGGGTTCAAAAGAACCTAGTTCAAAGTCATGGGCAGCAATAGCAGAGTGCTGTCATGGCTAGAACTGTACTCTCATACAAAGGGGGTAAAGGGAAGGGATTCACATGAGAAGAGCACATACACAGTTGCAGAAACATAAGGAAAGAAAGCATAACAGACTAAGATGTAAACACATGGTGAAAGAGAGAGCATGACAGGCTAGGAAATAAACACATAGTTAAGGGGCATTATTTAACTAAGAATGACATACCAGTTGCAAGTACTAGAATAGCAGAACAACAAAAGCAAGTACACAGCCAGAAGTCAGCAGGAGCAAAATCCAGTCTTCAGCAAATACTTGAGAGTTCAAAGGGAACTCAAGAATGTTTCAGAAAGTAGAAAGAGAAGGGGAGCAGAGTGCTCAATACTAGAAGTTGAGAAAGTAGTAGTAGATAAAAGTTCGAAGTCTTTCTATGTATGTCTGTATTAAGTGCAAAAGGGGTAGTCCCTTTTATAGTACAGAAGACAAGTGAGAAGAAGGTAAGAAAATAATTTTGAAAGTCAATCACACAGATTTCCCTTCAGCCAAGGGATTGATTTCAAACGGGCATGACAAATAAGGAAAGGATTTGATTTTAAAATCTTTTCTAAGGCAGTACAATAAGGGTAAATACACAGAAACTTATTTAAGGAAATAGTCTAGTAGTACACGGTTTGGGTAAATAAGGAAAGGCAATCAATCAACAGTCAGTAAAAATTAAGGTTTGAGCCTTGGCACAAATGGATCCAACCCAGAAAAGGTGAAGAGAAACTTATTTTAAAGAAAATTAGTAAAACTCAATCAATCCTCATAAAAAGGAATTCGGAATCAATCACAAGTTGGCAAAAGACCTTTTGAAAGAAGAGTTTATCATATATAAAGCAAACACTTCAAACAGAAGAGTCTAACATCGAAGTATTTAGAATCATAAACAAAAGAATACAAGTTCAACCAGAGACTCATAGTGAGTCTGAAGGTACATGGTCCCAAAGTGGAACCCTAATTTGATTTTCCAAGAAAAAACCCCCAAATTCTAGGGTTTCCCCATCGAATAAAACACAGAAATGAGAAGGCAAGTGAACAGACTCAAGGAGTCTTATGAGAATCAGGCAAATACAATAGAAGGCTTGAAACAATCAAAGAAAAGAAAATCATTTTAAGGCATGGAGAATATGTTCAGACAACTTCGGAACTTAAGAAAGGATGGGGGGTTTAAACAGAACAGACGAAACATGCTTAACAAGAACACGAACATAGTTCAGAAAAGCAAAACATCGAGAAACACAGTAGTAAAGAGTGAGAAAAAAAAAGAACAGACTAATCATGTGAGCATACGTATAAAAGTAGGAAGACAATACATGCGTAAATAGAGGAGGAGAACATACGAGCATACTGCAGACAAACAACTGAAAGAAAAGAACAACAAAAATCGAAAGATTTTCAGAAACCCTAATTTGAAAAACCAACGATTTTGAAAAGGAATTTTTGGGAAAACACTCGAAACATCAAATATAGCATAGATCTATCACAGATCTAAAAGAATAAAACGAAAAGCAACCTCGAATAGGTTAGGGTTTCTAAGAACCTTAAAGGACGAGAAGGCTTGGAAGTCACGAGAGCGGATCTGAGCTGATAAGGTCGAATCCAGGCTCAAGAGGCTAAAGTACGCCGGAGCATGGCCGAAAACGGCCAAAGAATCTCGAATCGGCCAAGGTCTAGATGAAGACCTTTGAGGTCTAGCCTCAAATCTTCAGCGAGCAGGCGTATAGGAGCAGAATATGGTGAGTAGAGATCGTCCATGGCTAGATTAACCATGGATTCCAGTGGATTTTGGGTCGGAGAGGGGGTAGGCGGCTTCTAGGGTTTCAGGGGTTAAGAGAGTTCCATAGAGACGAGGGAACCAAAGGCGGCGGGTTTGGAGAGAATGGGGGTAAGGCTAAGGTCGTTGGAATTAATTAAGGTAAGGGGGAATCTGGGCCATTGATCAAAATGATCAACGACTCAGATTAAAAGGAACACGGGCCGGTTCGGTTAATTGGGTAATTGGGTTGGGTTAATTGGGTAATTGGGTTGGGGATTTTGGTCCAATTGGGGGCTAAGATTGGGGTTAATTTAGGCTAAGACTGAAAGGTAAATGGGGCTACATATTAAATAGCCAGTTTTCCCTTTTGTTTTATAAAAATAGTAAAAAATAATTTTGAAATTAAATTAAAAGTACTGAATCAGTAAATAGTATATAAATATTAATTTAAAATACTGGGATCAATTTTTATAATTATAAAATGCGATAAAATCTTAAATCTTAAAGAGGCTAGTATTGCAATTATATGCAATTTAGTTTTAAAAACACCAAACGAATTTGTAAAAGTCATGATAGCTATATTTTGATGTAAATATGAGAATGAAATAAATTATCCTCCAAAATGGCAAGCTTTGGGGAATAATTATGGGATTTAATGGTGTAAAAATAGGCCATAAATTGGTTTAAAAATCATTAAAATGTCAAAATCTTTTGGTGTGCTTATATATGCACATATATGTTATTTTGGAAGTATTGTGGGTATAAAAATACATAGGGAAAAATTGGATATCAACAATAATCTTTCCATAAATCGATGATAATAGCCAGCCAAACCTAGAAACTCAACTCTATGGCTGTTGAAGATTAGAGCCAACTTTGAACCGCTTCAATATCTTTGGGATCCACCTTGATACCATCACTAAACACCACGTGGCCCAAGAATTCCACTAAATCCAACAAGAACACACATTTGGAGAACATAGCATACAACTTCTTCTTCCTCAGAATTTGAAGCACAATCCTCAAATGTTTCTTGTGCCTCTCCCTACTACGGGAATATATCAAGATATCATCAATGTAAATAATAACAAAAGAATCCAAATAAGACTGGAACACACTATTCATCAAATGCATGAAAGTTGCTAGGGCATTAGTCAAATCAAAAGACATCACCAAGAACTCATAATGCCCATAATGGTCCAAAAAGCCATCTTAGAGGAGTCCAAAGCCCTAATATTCAACTGGTGATACCCTGGAACCCTAATGTTGATTAAAAAAATCATTAACGGGAGGAAATGGGTACTTGTTCTTAATGGTAACCTTGTTCAATTTCTTGTAATCAATAGACATTCTCATAAAACTATACTTCTTCTTAACTCCACATATTTCGTTCACCGTTGGATCCAGAACTACACATGGCCTGATTCCTATAACATTAAGGATATGTAGTGTCACACCCCAAGCTCGGAGAGCGCGACTAGCGCTCAACCTAGTAAACCCAGCCAAACAAGCCTGTTAGGCACTTTCTACCTAACTCACTTATGGTCAAGAGAAGGCATGTTTTCATTAATTAGACAATAGGAAGATCATATATATGCAATACTAAGTCATTTCATTAGTTACATCATTGTTAAGTTTCAAATACATATATTCCTCTGATTTAGTGAAAAAAGAGTCTAAAGCACAACATAATCCGTGGACCTTTCTAACAGCCATATACCACCCACATAGTGTCAATGGAGCCTCTAAATATACAAAAGATAGTTATGATAATGGCAACAATAAGGCCCCGGCTATACCTCATAACGTGGTAAAAATACGAAAAAAAAGATACGATACATGACCTTGGGATGAAATGGGGCTCACTGAGTCTGCTGGGAAGAGGATACACCACTAGCTGTGATCAACATTGTCTGCTATGGAACCACCTACATCCATATAAAGATGCAGCTCCCCCGGCAAAAAGGATGTTAGTACTATCAAATATTACTAGTATCTAAAGCTAAAACACCATCTCAATAGAATGAACAATAATACAAGGGGAAAAACAGTCATGAGTTCAATAAGAACTTCAAACAATACTAAAACACCAAGTAAGGATCACATAAGTTCTCAAGTAAATTTCCATCTCATTAGGTTGGGTAATCTTTAGTGCCATATGCCACAAACCACAATACCACTGTGTTCTTACACGGAGTCCGATCTCGACCCGATCAGCTAGGCCATCTCATTTGAGACATCAACCATATCTGTAATTTCAATCAATCGTTTCTAGCACAGTTACCATTATGTGTGCGGCATGGCGTCCTATCACGGCCCGATCAGCTAGTCTATCTCACTTGAGACATCAACATTTCAATCAATCATCTCACTTCATATTTCTTTCCCATATTTCAATACATTGACACGAATGGCCTCATTTATTAAGTCATTCTTGGCACTTGGCCGTATTTCACCATTCAAGTTTCCCTTATTACTCATTCAAATAACATTATCATCCACAACAATGAGGCCTATCATGTAAGGCACTTGTACACATAAGGGGAAAACTTGGAAAATCCTAGCACATAGAGACTTTTCATACAAATTGGCATAACAACCTTTATTCAATTTGTGATATGAAATCTTAACCTTTCTTAACACATATTCACATATTTTTCTTTAAACACATCCTCAAAAGGGCAAGATGACATGATTAGCATTTAGAACAAATATTGAACATATATAATTCAACCCAACACATCAGGGATAGTCAATTCTAGTATGATCAATTTGGGGACTTACACCAACTACATGAACACCAGGGGTTTCGATTCTAAAAAAAAAGAGGGTTTAGTCATACATACCTCGATTGAGCTCCCTTAAACTTTAAGATGATCTGGAATATTAGCAACTTCAATCTATTTTAGTAATATAGCAAAATTGAACCAAAAATTAGGAAAGCGATCATGATTCTAGCTCACTTGAGCACTTTTTCAAACACTATGTGTGCATTAAGGTTTTATGGCCCTTTCTATGAAATACTACACCAACCCACACCCCATTCTTTTCAATCTTTTACTCACAGCCTCCCTACATACCTTAAGAATGCATGCATTCAAGGTAAGCACACCCATCCCCATGAATTACCTTACTAATAGGCCATTCTAGCTACATTTTGAAATTAGGAGTTTGGGTGATAGAACCTTACCTCCGGGGAAGAAGACCTAGGTGCCTCTTTTGAAAATCTTCAAGGTTTAAGCAAGAATTTAAGAGAAATTTCTTTGATGAAGAATACTTTCTCCCTCTAGGACCATCTTTCTAACTCTAAAAATATTAGAAAATAGGCTCAAAATGGTCTAAGGTGGGTGTCTCAACGAAATAGGGTCAGGTTTAAAAACCCCAAAAATGAAGCTCTCGAACAGGTGCGACTGCATAATGATTATGTAGCCTCGTAAAATGACCGCAAAAGGAAGCCCAGGGAACAAGGCTGGTATGCTTCACTCTGTGGCTATTATACGGCCCGCGAACCTATTCTGCTATCGCACAATGCACCACAGAACCTCCCTCCGCATAAAAATCCAAGGACGATTATGCAGCCAAAGTGCGGCCCGCGAAATGGTTATGCGGTCGCATGATTGGTCGCGAAACTGACCTCCAAATAGGCCAAAAAGACTGCTTCCCTATGCGGCCATTCTTCGGACCGCAGAGTGATTACACGGCCACATAATGGGCTGCAGAATGCTTATTTCTACAAAAATATTTCCTTCCAATCCCCAGCATACTATTCAATCCAATAAGTATGAATCGCGGCAAGCTTGCGAGCTTTACACCTACTTCGGCATCATGGAATCCGGGTTTTTAGGAAAAAGATTTATGGGGTCTTGCAGCTATGCTAGGAGTGTGACAAGTAAACCCTTCCATTATATACCTCATAAGACCCACCATATAAGTAATGCCTCCAAATCTTGATCGCGTGCACAATAACTCTCAACTACAAATCATGAACCACATAATTCTGCTCATGGGGATTTAGTTAGCACGATGAATAGGTAATCACACTATCGTCCTATATCAATAGACACCCAACACCAAAAAGTGATGCATCATAATAAACCATGTACAACCTCGGCCCTAAAGGAAATACCAAACTTGGAGTTCTAGTCAAAGCAATCTTGAGCTTCTAAATGCTCTCCTTACACATGGTAGACAACCTAAATAGTGCGCCCTTCTGAGTCAGCTTGGTTAAATGAGTTGCAATAGACGATAATCCCTCCACAAAGTGATGATAATAACCAGCAAAACCTAGAAACTCCTAAACTCTATGGTTGTCGAAGATCTGAGCCAACTTTAAATGCTTCAATCTCTTTTGGGTGCATCTTGATACCATCATTAGACACCATGTGGCCCAAGAATGCCACTATATCCAACAAGAGCACACACTTGGAGAATATAGCATACAACTTCTTCCTCAGAATCTGAAGTACAATCCTCAAATGTTGATTGTGCTTCGCTCTACTACAGGAATATACTAAGGTATCATTAATGAACACAATAACAAAAGAATCCAAATAAGACTGGAATACACTATTCATCAAATGCATGAAAGTTGCTAGGGCATTAGTCTAACCAAAAGACATCACCAAGAACTCATAATGCCCATAATGAGTCTAAAAAGCCATCTTAGGGATGTCCAAAGCCCTAATCTTCAACTGGTGATACCCTGATCTCAAGTCAAACTTCGAGAATACCTTGGCACCCTGATGCTTATCAAATAAATCATTAACAAGAGGTAATGGGTACTTATTTTTCATGGTAACCTTGTTCAATTTCCTTTAATCAATAGACATTCTCATTAAAACCATCCTTTTTAACAAACAATATCGGTGCACCCCAAGGTGATACACTACGCCTGATGATCCACTTATCTAGCAACTCTTACAATTGCTCCTTCATTTATTTCAACTTAGTTGGAGCCATACGATATGGAGAAATAGAGATAGGTTTAGTCCCTAGTGCCAAATAAATGTTGAAATCAATGTCCCTATTGGGTGGCATGCCTAGTAGGTCGGTAGGAAACACATCCGAAAATTCCCTCACTACTGGAAGTGACTCAATAGTAAGAATATCAGTATAAAAATCTTTGACAAAATCTAGATACGCCAAATACCCCTTCTTATCCATCCGTTGAGCCTTCAAAAATGAGATCTCTCTACTAGGAGTGTGACCAAGTGAACCCTTCCATTCCAACCTCGGCAACCCCGGCATAGCCAATATTATGGTCTTAGCATAAAAATCAAGAATATAATGGTATAGAGATAGCCAATCCATACCTAAGATCACATCAAAGTCCACTATATATAACATTAGAAAGTCTGCCCACATCTCAAAACAACATATAGTAACCACACATGACCAATGAACTCGATCCACCACAATGGAATCCCCTTAGTATGGATACATAGATAGGGGCATCAAGAGAATCATATGGCATATCCAGATAAGAAGCAAAGTATGACGACACATATGAATATGTAGAGCCAGGATCAACAATAGTGAAGTATTTATGTGGCACACAAAAATAATACATATAATAACTACATTAAAAGTGATGGCCTCGGGCATCCATGGGAACACATATCATCTAGCCTGACCTCTACTAGACTAAGATCCACATCTAGGATGACCACGTCTTGGATGACCTCCACCCCAAGATAGCATAGCGAGTGGTGTAGCAATCGACACAAGAATCACATTCTGACCTTGTTGCTGCCCTGAACCTTTTTAAAAACTGGGGAAGTATATCCTAACTATCCCAAGTCTCCATACTCCTAGAAACCTCTAAGTGGAAATAACTACAAGCCCTGAATCGGACCCCGTGAACAATAATATCCACCAGAAGAACCAAATATAGATGAAATATGAATAGCTAGAGCAGGATGAGAACTCTGCACTAGAAGTACACTGAATGAAGACTAACAGGAGCTCCTCGATTGGGTGGTGGTGCAATATAAATTGGCCTGCTAAAATGGCGTCTCCCAAATCGACCTCAGCCTCCAGATGAGGAACCACTAAAGCAACCTGAATATCAGGACCTTTTGTCCATACCTTACATAAACTCTCTAGTCTTACTAGGGATGCGCTCAATACAACGCTCTATCTCCATAGCCTAGTGAAATGAAGTCCCGATTTTTACCATTATGGCCATAGTAAGGCAAATACCATGGTTCAGACCATCAATGGATCTCCTCACTCTCTCCTACTCAGAGTGAACTAAAATAGTAGTATGATGGGACAACTCGATAAACCTCATCTCATAATCAGTAACTAACATATGACACTGCTAAATATGGTCAAACTACATTCTCAGCTCATCTCTCCTAGTACGGGGCATAAACGTCTCCAAACAGACACTAGAGAACACACTAGAGAACTGAGCCTAAGTAAGAGAGTGGGAACCAACTGCTCTGCCCTACTCATAGGTGCACCATACCTCTTGGTTGGCCTTCTAAGCTGAAAACCCATGAAACACACTCCACTGGACTCTACGAATGTTAGATTCTGAAGAATCTCATAGCAACCATCAAGTAAAAATTCTAGGGATCTATTGTAGGAGAACTATCAAAATACGGAGGATCCATCCTCTAGAACTTCTCCAACCTCTTCTGCTCATCTGCGGACAAAGCAGCCTCAACAATCTGTTATAAACCACGGGCTTGGGAGCAATAACTAGAACAATTCCCAATGTTTGAGAACCCATATCAATTTGCTCAAGGCTATGATGAGCTGGAGTTTGCGCTCTGCCCCTACCTAAGATGTAGCTTGTGTAGTAAGAAACATTATGTCCTGAGCTAACTCTCGAATAAACCAATCATATGGACCAAAGCATCTTGACAACCAGCGTAGCAAATAAACCTTGGGGAACCTTAGCATTTCTACCAGCTCCAGACGAATCTGAGCTTGCTCATCTACTAGAGTTGTTAGTGGCTCCATAGAAGGCGCTTTGGAACGCCCTCTAGCTGGAAAATGTGCTCTCCCTCTAGTCGTGCCCCTGCTTCTGCCTCTCGTGGCTCTGGTTCTAGGGACGGGCTCCTAATCGACAATTGATGCACGAGTCCTCACCATTTATGAGAGAATAAAAATACAATGTATAGACTCAGATCAATCAAATCGCACGATAAGGAATGAAAGAAAGGGAACTTTTTTTCCTAATGCCCTATAGCATCTCAAAGAATAGTACAAATGTCTCTGTATCGATCCGCAAGACTCGACTAGGCTTGCTTGTGATTTGTGAGACCTATGTGAACCTAGTGCTCTAATACCAACTTGTCACAATCCAAAATTCCATTAGGGCCATGATTGTGCCAATACTACTTGCTAGGCAAGCCAACAATAAATATGCAGAATTAAGCTACAACAATGATAAGAAATAGTCTTAAATAGTGGAATACAATAAATAACTGAAGTCCTAATGACAATATATATGGAACCACCCAAAATCTGGTCTCACCGAGTAAATAAACTCAATAGAGTACTAGATACAAAGTCTGAACAAAATACTATACTGTCTGAAACAATAACAATAATAATATTAGATAAAGGAGGAAACTTCAAGGCATGCGAAAAATAGTAGTACTATCTCAAAATCTCTAAGAAAATATGGATAAACAACTCACAAGCAACCACCACTCACACAACACCTAGATATGCACATGAAGTGCGTAATGTAGTATGAGTACAACCGACCACATGTACTCAATAAGTAGCAAGTCTAACCACGAAGAAAGTAGTGACAAGTGTGGCAAATCTGATACTTACTTTCAACAGCTAACAACAATAATAATGGTAGAATAATAACATATAAGGAAAATCAGCTCAACTCTAATACAATAAGAGAAGAAATAGGCATGTTTATGAAGTATACCAGTCAAGGCATCAACATTTTCACAGAAATCAATTAGACATGGATTTATCAAGGTAAATTGTGCTTTCCAGCTCTAAACATCAAGTAGAGAGATCAAATATCAATTAGCATGAGAATACAACTCTATTCCTGCATGTCAAATATACATACTAAAATCAACAATATCAAAATTTAACCATCAAGTATACACTATCTCAGTATGCTCACAGTGACTGGTAAAAGTACCCCTCAATCATTCTCTCGACACTCTCATAGTGTCTGATGTAATAACCCTGAATCATCACAAACACACACTCAACACAACTCTCACATTGCCAGGTACAATAACCCTGAATCATCATAAAAAACACTCAACACACTCTCACATTGCCAGGTAAAATAACCCTGAATCATCACAAACACACACTCAACACTCTACGGTTGCCTTACATAAGTCCCTTATTAAGCACATTTCGTGTGCATATACTCACAAGGCCTAAAGTAACATGCGTTATCACCTACCTCCGATGGAGCAGATCCTAGCCCAAGTGCCAATCGGATCAAAATTCAACAATCAATATCACCTAGCCTAATATGGGGGCCTTGACGTAAGAGTCACCTCAGTATCAATATAAATATGAATCTATAGCCCAAGGTCAGTCATAATCCCCTCAAGTTTCAATATGCCAACATTTCATAATATCATACTCAAACGGTACAAAGAATATACCAATGTACTAAAACTCAGCTCAAATCCGTGTCATACATAAGGACACTAATAACATGTGAGATAACATATAAAGAGTGCACAGAGACATATATATAACATGTGGATTTAATATCACGATTGAAAATATAATTGCGGGTAAGGAAAATAGCTCAACATAGCAAAAATATCCCTATCATGTCTCAATGTCTAACCAAATATCCTAGACATAATTTATAGCATGAATAATAGCTCACATAGTCATACAAGTGGAGAAAACACGGCATCAAAGAGGCATGATAGCAAAAAAAAGGCATATAATAGCCTAAGTTCTACCTGATCATGAATAACCATGATGCACACATATACGCTCGAACCTAGCATATGTGTCACCCCTACATATACCAAATATACCCCTGTACCGTTAAGTTTGTCTAATGTAGACAATCAATCCTATTCGGAACTGACATATGATGAGGTGGATGCCACATGGCTTGCCACCTCAGCGCCCTTAACCCATT
The DNA here is from genome assembly GCF_000393655.2 of Nicotiana sylvestris. NCBI lineage: Eukaryota > Viridiplantae > Streptophyta > Magnoliopsida > Solanales > Solanaceae > Nicotiana > Nicotiana sylvestris. The sequence goes on along the minus strand of NC_091065.1, from coordinate 41,375,658 downwards.
TTACCCCTCCTTTCTATTTTTTTTCTACCACTAAAATTTTCTACCACTCCACCACTATTGTCACCATTACCGCTACTATGAAAAATATTGTATTTCAAATTTTAGTCTTTTATATGTAGATTATGGGCTCTGAGGTGGCATTCCATGTGACATCCACTTCATTAAATGTCAGTGGCACATATGATTCGATGTCCACCTTGGAAAAACTTAAATAGAAGAGGGGTATATTTGAATCAATAGTTTTATGCAGGGATATATTTAGACCCAAAGTATAACGAAAGGTATATTAAAACCTTTTCTCAAAGTACATGGGTATATATGGCCCTTTGCCTTGTATGAAATCTCCAAGAAAAATCACCCCTCCCCAAGTCTATGGTTCAAAATATGAAAAATAGGCTAAATCCCTAAATGAAATATAAATATTCTGCCCATGGGTACCCTTCGCGAATGCGACACGTGCCTCGCGTTCTCGAGGAACGGAAGCTTCTTCCCAATAAATTACCCTTTGGGTTTGTGCAACAACAACGCGATGATCAAGCCTGCCTCCGCTACGCAATCGTGACCAGGCCTTCGTGAAGGCGAAGTCAAATCCTCCAGCTCCCAGCTCTCCATCGCGAACACGACCCTCTTGGTGCGAATGCGAAGAACAAGTCCACCATCCATTGCACACACCCCAAAGCACGAATGCAAAGTAAAAATCCTCCCTATCTCCTATTCCTTCACTGCGAAGGTGAGACTCCCCTCTTCGAACGTGATAGACACTAGACACCAGTACATTAGTGGTCTCAAACTCAACCGAGCCACCCGAGACCCCGTCCAATCATATCAACAAGTTCATAAACACTACTCGTACCTATCCAAAGACTCCAAACACATATTATAACATCATATCAATGAATTAAAGAGAAAATCACAAGTTGAACTTCTCATAAGATCAAGAACTTCCAAACTTCAAATCAAGTGTGTGATTCGAGCCTAACCAATCTGGATTACATCAAAGCTTTGCATACAACTTCCAAAAACAATGAGCCCACTCCATGTTTCAAAACAACATTCGGAGCATGATATGATAAAAGCTAACTATCAGTCCAATTTAAGAACTCTCAATTTCTTCGAATTGCCAACTTTCGGCAAATAAGCACAAAATATTCTAGGGACCTCCAAATCAAAATTCGAACATGTGCCTATGTCCAAAATCACCATACAAACTTATTAGAATCCCTAAAACTCCAATCCGAGGTCGTTTACATAAAAGCCAAACCTTGGGCAACTCTAGCAACTTAAGTTTTCAAAATGAGACTGAGTTTCCCAATGCACGCTCAAAATTTCCCGATGACAAATCAACCATACATGTAAGTCAAAAAACAATAAATACACATGCAGCAAGCTGAATGGGGCTTAAATAAACAAAATGACCAGCTTGGTCATCCCAGTTATATCTGCCACTGGTCCAAGGTTTGGTAAAACGCATGCTTATGCATATTCCTCCCTTGGAATTTGAATAGCTTTCTAGGCAATGTTGCATTCGTGCCGCTCGCTCTGCATAATTCCCTTGCATTTGGTTACCACTAGCTGAGAGTCTCTTTTAATTTTAATATGCTCGATTCACCTTTCTCTTGCGAATTCCAAACCTACAAGCACTACACATGGCATGATTCCTGCAAAACCAGGGAAATGTAGGTAGCTCAAAGACCAGGGTGCAGCCTATATTTTTCCAAACACCCCCATTCGGTCAAAATCGGTCATCATTTCTTTACCCGATAACTCTTTCATCCTTCCCGAGTAAAGAGGGGAAGTTGTTGATACCCAATTTTTCTCTCATATATTTTTAATATGCATATATATTTTCACAAATAGTGCACATGCATTTACAAACATGCACAACTATTTCGATAATTTTAAAGGCTTTCAATCAATTTATTTCTGCATTTTTTCTATACAAATATCCAATAATTATCTCTCATATTATTTTTTATGATGATTTAATCATCTAAATTTATAATTTATTCCCAAAAGTACTTAAATATTTTAATTGTATTTTTTATAATTACATTTGCATTTTCAAGCTAGAATTGGACATTTTGCAACAATAGCCAATGCATATGTATAATTATATTATCTATACAGAAAATGACTATTTATATTTTTATAATATTAATTAAATATTTTAAATCATCTTCATGCACAAATGCCATTTTTATTATTTATAAATTATTTTATTAAATTAAATGGGTATTTAACAAATAGCCCTAAATTCCTATTTTTCGGACCTAGGCTACCAAACCATCCCAATGCCTAAAATACCTATCACAATCACCCTGACCCAATTATCCTACCCGTCCATAACCCGCCCCAGCCCGGAATTGATCCTTGTCGTTGATCTCAGAAGATCAACGGCCAAAACCCACCTTCCTTTTTTATTGCGCTAACCCCCCAAACCTTATGTCATTTCTAAAATTCCGACGCCCTTGAATCCCTTCCTCCTCTCTTCTCTCTCAACTTTCCCTTAACCCTAGCCTGCCGTCACTAATATCCCCCTTGAATCATGGGGTTTTCCTTTGATTTCATGCCTTATCCGGCTTCATCTCTCTACTGGTTATATGATTTCTATGCTGCATGATGTGAATCTCACGAGACTCGAACCAAATCTGGTTCAAAGTCTCTCATTCTCGATTATTCCGCCTATGTTCACTCCAATATCTTTGAGTACGAGTATCTTCGTATTTTTTAAGGTTTCAAATCTCTAGTTCACACCAGATTTGATTCGTTTATTCTTTTTTTATGAACCTAGATATTTTCTGGTTGAATCCATTTAGATCTCTTAAGATTTGAAACAATTTTGTGTTTGTTTGGTATTTCTCCCTTAAGATTTTCTGTTCTCACTATTATTATTGACCGATTCCATTTACCCTAAAACCTACAGTTTTGATTTCTACAAAAAAAGTTTTTGCATTTAAATGTTTTGATCTCTGACTTTCTTATTTACTTTTCGACTGATTTTTACTTGATTTAATCAAGCTCCATGTATATGTCTTTGTATTTCATAAGGTTTTGATTATTTGACTGTTTATCCTACTGTCGTTTGCCCGTTTACCTTTAATTCTATCAATTAAGTGTTAATTGATTTTATTACCCAAACTAGGGTTTGAATTTAGTACTTGCATTTCCTTATTAAGATTTTACCTATTTTTACCTTATTTATGTGGTTAATTATCCGTGCTACTATCCTGATTTTGTGTTTTGACTTTTAACTCATCTCTGGACTTACTACTTACCTTTTTTAGACCTCAATCTTGACTGTTGATTTATTCTGTTTTAATTTAAGTGACACTTCCGTGATTCTGCATATTAATTGATATGTGTTAGCCCTAATTGACTGATTAAATGATCTCTTTTCCTTATTTGTGCACCATTGATTCTCCTACTTTATTTGGTTTTACTCTACTATATGCTACAAAACCCTTCATTGTTCTGATTTTCAAACACACACTTAGACCAGACATATGCACGCTGAGACATACAAGCTCACACCTACAAATCTACACTTACACTCACACAACTTGAGTTCTTTCTATTATTCTGATTTGCTGCATTGCCTAGCCGGATGAAAGCCAAGGCTAGACTCTTAGATTCTACCTGCCTTCACCTTCCTTTTTACTTTCTCCCTAACTGGTATACCCTAATTCAGGTTATCATGTTCTATTCTATGTGCTATGTGGTCAGTTTACTATAGACATCAACATGTTTCTGTCTTAATATCTGTAACATGATCATCTCTTTTTCAACTACTATGCTTTAATTCTTACTCCATGTGACTTGTATGAATGGATTATTTTGAACCTCCATTTATTCTGTTTACTATATGTTTCCAGTCTACTATCCACTATTATGCTTTAGCCCTTTATTCTATATGTTTGTATGGTTAAGTGCTTCAAATTCCAACATGCTTCTGCTGGACATATATTTCATGTTCTGTTCTTGTTATCTTGCTCTGTTAACAGTAATTTCAGCATGTTTCTCTGCTTAATACATCTCTATACGATTCCACCTAGCAATAATTAGTAGGCTAAGTAACCCTCAATAATGTGAGACTTTGTTTGATTCAGTTTTGGTACTTCAAATATGTCTAGGCAGTTTTGTCTATAATTCAGGTGTCCCTGCTCTTGTTATGATCGTTTAATTACTGGTATCTATGCCTGAACCAATTTTCTAAATGAGGTTTATGTCCTATTTGCAGTCTTTAGAACTTGTTTGCCTACCAAGAATCAAAATGATTTTCTAAAACTATCCCCTGCCCCCTTATACATTATTTTTAAACTTCTACTCTTAGTTATCTAAGGTCCTACCACCCCCAGTGTGACCACTGCTTAGGGTCCATGAGATTCCTCGGAACTTTGACATATTGGGGTTAGTCTCCCAACTTGTTACAAAACTGTTTCCTTTGAAAGGTTCTGGTTAGAGCATTGCCCGGGGTCCCTAAGGCCCTTGGGAACTTTGACACATCATAAGCCCATTTGTGTATTATGGATGGACTACTTGTATACAACATACTCGCTTGCTTGAAGGCATGGTTTCCAGGTTGATGTTGGGACGGATAAGGCTCCCTGGAGTGTAATGAATAACATTGTGTAATTCATTCATATTGGTATGTAATAATGTAATAATCCTTGTAAAAACAGATATGTGGTCATTAATAAAAGCCGGGGAGGGATATTTATATATCTTTATCAAGTTCGGGTAGAAACCATATATGTAGGTTGCTGTGATGATCCTTTGTGTGCATACCATTAGAAATCATGCCTATAGAATCTTGTCCCACCTTTTGAAATCTGGAATTCATACTTGGCATCCTAGAAATCCTGCTTATAGGATATTTTATCAACTCTGCATCAAGAACCCTTGTTTCACGCATATTTTCAAATCTCAATATGCATTAGAGATCACGTATATAGTACTTTCCTTGTTAATGTCTCTATGCACTTAGATATCATGCTTGTAGGAAATAAGTATACAAATCTGTTTTGCACTTAGATATCATGCCTGTAGGAAATAAGTATAAAAATAAGTTTTGCACTTAGATACCATGCCTATAGGAAATAAGCATTAAAATCAGTTTTGCACTTAGATATCATGATTATAAGAAATAACTATAAAAATCCGTTTTGCACTTTGATATCATGTCTATAGGAATTAAGTATAAAATCAGGTTTGCACTTAGATATCATGTCTATAGGAAATAACACTAACTATCAGCTTTAGCACTTAGAAATCATGCCTATAGAGTTAATTAGTTCTGTAAATTAGAAAGCATGCCTGTAGGATTTAGAAGATAAAATCTGCCTATTAAAATAAGTGACCTGTTTATAAACTGTAGTCTCTAATTAACAATTTAGATACCATATTTATAGGATTCTACCTGTTTATCACTTAGGCAAACTGATATGATAATTAAAGAAGTCTGGGACTAAAATTGAGATTTCTTGCTCTTTGAAAACGTGCCCAGATACAGAGTATTAATAAAATCAGTACGCAAAACTGATAGGTCCAGATGCCCACCTTAGTAAACTGTTGTTTTATATTCAGTTCATGCTCATCTAGATATCCTGCGTATAGAATCCCAAACTATAAATTTTGTTTGTTTGAATTGCGTGCATTGATTGGCTATTTGTGGAGGTTAACATGAGCCCCTTTAATTGCTCCATATGTGACAGCCCTATATGAACTTTTGTTTGTTTCTTAGCTTTCTCATTTTTAAGCAACGTAGGTGAGTCTAGATCCATCCAAAAATAGAAGTCCTGAACACCTCTAGGACCATAGGTAAGGGACGGGTAGTGCATGCATAAGGTACGCATTAGAATCTACTAGAACGCTTAGGTAATAACTGAAAGATAGTAATTGGATAGTAAAGGAAATGATGACCTGTGCGCTAATGCTATGCGTAACACCCCAATTTGGGGAAGGTTACCAAGTATTGAATCGAAATGATCCTATAGGCTAAAAATTGTAGGACCCCTTTAATCCTCATTTTAAAGTACTTACCTATTTATTTTAAATTGTTTAACTTTCCTTTAAAGAGTAATTCTCTTAATTGAGTTTGGTCGGGACCCACCGTTATGGACCTCGAGGGGTGCCTAACACCTTTCCCTCAAGGTAATTTCGATCCCTTACCTGATCTCTGGTGATGTAAACTTGTTTCAAGAGTTATTTGCTTTAGGTGCCCTAACGCACCTTAATCTATTGGATGGTGACTCTTCAAATCTCTTACCCAATCCCAAATGGAAAGGAGTTGTCCCAAAAATGTTGAAACCCCGACTCCGTAAGGAAAAGGAGGGTGTGATAGCATGACGACTATGCTGGGGATAATTAGGCTCTTACCATAACAAACTTGCACTTTGTGAATTAGTCTTAAGCATGCTTTATTCTGTTAATACGTGTGCACCCTTTCCCTTTCCTCTTTATCTGGATTTTATTGCCTATTTTCAAGCATTTATGATTTCTTTTACTACAGAAACTAACTTGTCTCCTTGTTTTCTTTCTTAAATATCTTTCAATTATTAAATACCGCATTTGTCATTTTAAACGTGCAAATACGTGACAACATGCTATTTATTATTGTATAAATCATGCTCAACATCATATTCCACTCGTGCGTAATCAATTCTATTGCAACGCTTGATGAGTGTTTGCGCCATTCCTATATATCACCCTTTAAATTCGGAAAGACTTATTTACGATAAAACTAGTCGATCAGCGGTGCAGTCAATGGTTCCGTGCCTTTCCCCCTCAAGTTGTCCACTTGAGGGAACCAGTCTATACCTCTATAGAAACCTTACTCTGATTAATTGTACATTATTATATTCAAATCTAGTCGAGTTAATATGTTGTTCACATAATAACCCTTTAAGACAAGCCTTGTCCAAAAGTCCACCGGGGTTTCCATAATCCCAACGGACGCAACAAAGATTTTGTGCATTAATTTCGGAGAAATAAGTGCCAATATGCTAATTATTGATGTATAAATAGTCGAATCTGGAGGGGGAAATGGCCTAACCATATTTGTTTTGTAGAAAATGAGGCACGAAGTCCCCAGGTTTGGTACGGTTCATAACATACCACCACTGCTGCTAGATTGGTGGGAGGATCTTCCATCAAGTGATAAAAATTATATGAAAAGGGTCTTGGGAAGTTTGCCTTCTCTATTGGACATCCAACCAAACAACATGTTGATCGAAGCTGCCACAAAGTTCTGGGACAAAGAAAGAGTCGTGTTTCGCTTTGGAAATATAGAAATGACCCCTCCTTTTGAATAAATAGGGGAATTTGCTAGGCTAGCTTGGGATAGTTCTGGTTTATTGGTGCCAGAAAATTGCGATCCTATGGGGTTTCTGAAGATGATGGGTCTGAGAAAGAATGAGGACTTGGTGTGCCTGAAGAAGTCTTACATACCCTTTGATTTTCTCTATGAACGATACGGTCACAGCAGATTTTATTGTATTTTTCGTGACGAATTCTCCATCACTTCCTTGGGTTGAATTCACCGCAGGGTTTTTTTGTTCATCGTCTACTTCTTGGGTATGATAGTGTTCCCAATCCAAGGGGGTAAAATCCATACCAGACTGGCCATGGTAACTAAAACCATGATAGATGGGATTGAGGGATAGACATATACCATTGTCCCTATGATCATAGCAGAAATATATCGGGCCTTAGAACGCTGTTAGAAGGGGTACAAATACTTCGAAGGTAGTAATCTGCTACTACAAGTTTGGTTGTTAGAGCATATCCAAAGAGGTCAATACCGTATAAAGATTTTGCGAAGGTCGTGGAATGATCACATAGCTTTCCATCATCTTATAAGAATGACCTATATCCCAGAAAAGTTTGCTCAACCCGAGAACGCCATAGGATAGGGGCAGTTTTTCAGCAATTTGACCGAGGATCAGGTTCAATCGAATGGTTCCCTACAGACGGGTTCATCATCAGATCTAGGGATGTTCCTCACTTGGTACTGATCGGGTTAAGGGGTATATACCCTTATGCTTCCCTCAGGGTTATGAGACAGGCAGGCAAGAAGCAGGTCATATCGCGAGTTTCTAAAATGAGTCACTATAGGGCAGATTTTTAGGATGACGATGTTCCATACAAATGTGAAGCTCAGCATATGTGGCATTTGAAAAGTATCGTTGAAAAGGATACCATCGATCCAGATCGATATCACACTGGTCATGTGTATTTCTACCCAACATGGGTAGAAGATAACATATCAGGAATATTCGAGCCAAGGGTTGGTCAAGGAAATAGAGTCATAGATGAAGTTGCCGAAGCATAAGTGAAATATAACAAACTGTGAAAAAGAATTCACGAGTCCGAGGCCGAGCATCTGGAGCGACACAAGACTGATATGGAACTAACTAATGAACGGAGGGAGATGGCTGTTAGATCAAGCGAAAGGTTGGAACATCTGGAGTACAGTCTGATGGAATTAGAGGAAAAATGAGGAAGAGAGTCACTGATTGCCAAAATGCTAAAGAAAGCGAGGGAGGACATTTAGCAAGGGCATACCTATTGTTGAACCTACGCGAACTGGGAATTTGATTGACAAAACCAAAATCATCAAGCCTGTAGAAGGTCCTTCTGGGACCAAGTAGATTAGGTTTATTTACTTTTTCAAGTGTAATAAGGCCAAGTGCCATCAGTGGCTTCTCTTATTTAGTGTCGTTTTAGATTAATTTATTTTTACATTAATTAAATGAGGAATTTATTGGAACTGAAATTCGCCAAATCTATTTGTCGCTAGGCCTACCTCGGGCATAACGATGCTCCCAAATTAGGACACAGATTTACATTACCGCAATATGTGTTTAAATACTGCAAACATTTTTAGAATCATTACTGTTTTGTTTACCTTTTGTTATTCTTTATTTTACTGTTATTCCCATCCCCTAAGGTTGGTTTACACATACTGGCATCATCGGCATATCACACCAAATTTAGAGGCCCTCCACCTCCTCCTCCTCCGACTAATCCGAAAAGCAGAGGAAAAGCTAAGATGGATGATTTGTGTGGTATCCGAAAAGAAAATGCTGAGAATGTTGAAACTTCAGACAGTCGGAGTACCCCGGCCCAGAATAATTTTGTCCTACGATTGGAGCAAAAAATACTGGAGTTACAAGGAGAATTTGAGCAGGTCAGCAACTTGGCAAACCTATCCCTCACCCTAAACGTCACAGACGTCAACCAACAAAATGCTCAAAACCCAGCACCTCCTCAAATCACGCCAAGCCAACATACGCAAAATCCTCCCGCACCCCATCAATATGCCACGCCGTCTCAAAATTCCAATCCTCTACCGGTACCAACTCATCCACAACACCATCATCAACCAACCCAGTACCAACAAACCACAACCTATCACACTCCTCAGAACACACCAGAACCTATTCCTGATCCTCAAAACTCGACCAATGACCACCACTACACCCAAATCCCTAGCACCCACCAAAACAACCCCATATACGTGGAAACCCTACCTAACTCCACTCAACCAATCTCCTATACACCAAAATTCGCTAAGAAGGACCTGCTCATCAAGTACATGCCCGAGGAGCTCAAAAGGTTGACAAGTCGGGTTTAGGGTGTTGAAGGAGTTAAAGGGATAGAGGGTCTGAATTATGAGGATTTATGCATACAACCAGATGTGGAACTATTGGAGGGTTACAAACCTCCCAAGTTCGAAATGTTTGACAAATCTGAGAACATACTATGATAAGCTCGTGGGGGTCGGAATAGATGAAAGGATTCAAATGAAGATCTTCATGAGAAGTCTTGCCGGAGATGCCCTATCCCGGTACATAAGCTTGAATCCTAAGAAGTGGGCCAATTGGGTGAGCATGGCATCAGATTTTATTGATCGGTTCATGTTTAATACGGAGAATGCACCAGATGTCTTCTATATCCAGAACCTAAAGAAGAAGCCAACTGAGACTTTCCGTGAGTATTATACTCGGTAGAGGTCAGAAGCAGCTAAGGTCACACCAGCATTAGACGAGGATCAGATAAACAAGTTCTTTGTCAGGGCACAGGACCCACAATATTTTGAAAAGCTAGTAGTTATTGAGAACCATAAGTTCTCCGATATCATCAAACTCGGAGAAAGGATTAAATAGGGTATTAAAAGCGGGATGGTGACAAATTTTGAGGCACTGCAGGCCACGAACAAAGCATTGCAATCAGATGGCATATCGAAGAAGAAAGAAGTAGGGGAAGTAATGGTGGCCCAAGGCCCAAACTCTCCACTCACATACCAACACCTCTACCTACATACAAACCCTCACCTCTCAGATATTCTCAATCTTCCACCACCTATCAGACATAGAACACCCAACCAGCCTATTACCATTCTCCTCCAACCCTTCAAAACTATCAAAAACCAAACCTAATTTTGATCACAAACCACCCAGATAGTACACCGCCATTGCTGAACCCATCAACTAGCTATATGAAAGGTTGAAGGCTACTAGTTATGTCACTCTTATTACTGTTGTGGAAATGGAGAATTCATCTCAATGGGTCAACCCAAATAAAACATGTGCATATCATTCCGGTATGAAAGGGCACACTATTGACGAGTGCCGGATATTGAAATATATGATCCAGACATTGGTTGATAATAAGGTTATATAGGCGAAGAAAGATACACCCAACATCCGCAACAATCCTCTTCCAGATCATAGGGGTAAAGGGATCAATGTGGTAGAAACTGTGGAGGAGTGGGATCCCGAAGGATCAATTGGACTTATCAAAGAGGGTGATGATCCTAAGAAGCCCGCAGTCATGATAAATCATATTGTTGTACAGGTACAACCACCAGTTGAGGTTGAGGTAACCGCATCGGTTCCAGTTGAGGTAGAAGTAACACCACCTGCAGCCACACCTGTTCCATTTGAGGTAGAAGTGGCCAAACCTTTTACAGTGACAGTAGAAACCACACCTCCTTTCAAGTCCAATTCCATACCTTGGGATTAGGTCACCGAAGCTAGGTGAAAGGGAAGAACAAAGATGGAAGAATCTGTTGCCGCACAAGGTAAGACCAGAACTGGAAGGATCTATACACCAGAAAATTTGGGAGGATCAAGCAAGGAGGCTACTACCAAACAACCTGCCATTGAAACTGGACCAGATGATCTTTGGAGTAAAGTACAGGCGAGAGAATACTCTTTCATCGACCATTTACACAAGAATCCCGCCCAGATATCCATATTGTCGCTATTGCAGAATTCTAAAGCGCGTAGGAGTGCTCTGATGAAGGTGTTGAATGAAGCTTATGTGCCCACCAATATCACCAGTGGAGAGATGGCCAACATGGTAGGGCAAGTACTAGAGAGTCACAAGATCACCTTCTACGAGGATGAACTACCACTTGAAGGATTAAGTCACAACAGGGCATTACATATCATAGTATAGTTCGAGGACAAATTCATCGCTAGGTTATTAATAGATGGGGGTTCAAGCCTCAACATTTGACCATTGATTACTCTAAAAAGGTTGGGCAAATATTTCCATGAGATATGAGCAGGGAGTATGAATGTGAAAGCATTTGATGGATCTTAAAAGGCCACAATTGGAGAGATTAACATTTGTCTGCAGATGGGACCAACTTGGCTTGATGTTGAGTTCCAAGTACTAGACATATCAGCTACATACAATCTTCTATTGGGACAACCTTGGATACATGCCGCTGGGCTGTGGCTTCCACACTAGACCAAGCCATGAAATTCGAATGGAACCATCAGGTGGTAATCATTCACGGGGATGGAAGCAACCACATTTACACCAGTCCAACTATTCTGGTTGTAGAGAATAGAAGAAGGCTAGGTGGAGAGACTTATCACCAGGTTGAACATGTCAATGCAATTGAGAAGGACAAATGGTGGAGTAACAAAATAAAAATCTTACTAGCATGGTCTGGGTATGAACCGGACAAAGGGCTTGAGAAGAAACTCCAAGGCATTACCAAACCGATACAGTTAAAAGGTCACGGCACAACTTTCGGGCTGGGATATCCATACACCTGGCAAAAATATAATGATTGATCGCTACCATGGCGTGGTCCTTATTACCCTCTCGAGCAGCCAGTCCCACATCTGAATCAGACCTTTCATCAGGCCGATACAATATGGGGATCTACTAGCAGACTTGAGAAGGTTCTTTGACAGGCTAAGGAGGTACAATCTAAAATTGAACCCCGTAAAATGTGCATTCAGGGTTCCTGCAAGAAAGCTATTGGAATTCATTGTCAGCCGCTGAGGAGTCGAGTTGGACCCGTCTAAAGTTAAGGCTATCCAAGAGTTACCACCACTAAAGAGAAAAAGGATATGATGAGCTTCCTAGGATGCCTCAACTACATTAGTCGCTTCATAGCACAATCCACAGTAATATGCGAACCCATCTTCAAGATGTTGAGGAAGGATGTTGAAACTAGTTGGACCGAGGATTGTCAGAAGACTTTTGACAAAATCAAGGAATACATGTCTACACCGCCAGTCCTAGTCCCGCTAGAGCCTGAGAAACCTTTGCTACTCTATATGTCTGTATTAGATGGGGCTTTCGGATGTGTTTTGGGACAAAATGACGAGATGGGAAGAAAGGAGAAAGCCATATATTACTTGAGATGGACCCTCTGAAGTACATCTTTCAGAAGCCCATGCCAACCGGGAAGTTAGTCAAGTGGCAGATATTGTTAAGTGATTTGGATATCATCTATGTAACTTAGAAGGCTATAAAAGGACAAGCGTTGGTAGACCATCTTGCAGAAAATCCTGTGGGAGGATAATACGAACCACTAAAAACGTATTTTCCTGATGAAGAAGTATGATTCATAGGAGAGGACATTGCTGAAGCCTACGACGGATGGAGAATGTTCTTCGATGGGGCTGCGAACTTCAAAGGAGTAGGCATTGGAGCAATTTTTGTATCAGAAACAGGTCAACATTACCCGATATCCGCAAAGCTTAGGTTTCTGTCCACAAAAAATATGGTAAAATATGAGGCTTGCTTCATGGGGCTCAATTTGGCTGTCGATATGAATATACAAGAGTTGTTGGTAATTAGTGATTCGGATCTTCTGGTACATCAAGTTCAAGGAGAATGGGCTACGAAAAATACCAAGATATTGCCATACTTGTATCATGTGCAGGAATTGATGAAGAGGTTCACAATGATAGAATTCAAACATGTACCTAGAATTCAAAATGAATTTGCAGACACACTGGCTACCTTAACATCAATGATACAACATCCAGATAAGAATTTCATCGATACCATCCCGGCGAGAATCCATAATCAACTGGCTTAATAGGCTCATGTTGAAGAAAAAAAGGATGGAAAACATTGGTTCCACGACATTAAAGAATATTTAGCGAAAGGAGAATATCAAGAACAGGCAAACCATACTTAGAAACACACTCTACGGAGGCTATCCAATCACTTCTTCCAAAATTGAGGGACCCTATATAGAAGAACTCCTAATCCGGGGTTGTTAACGTGTGTTGATGCAAAGGAGGCTTCCAGATTAGTTGAGGAGATACATGCCGAAACTTGCGGACCGCATATGAAAAGTTTTGTTCTAGCCAAAAAGATACTTAGAGCTGGATATTTTTGGATGGCCATGAAAATAGATTGCATCTCGTACATCCAGAAATGCCACCAATGCCAGATATATGCAAACATGATAAAGGTACCACCAAATGAGCTCAATGCAACAAGTGCATCTTGGCTTTTTGCTGCATGGGGAATGGATTTCACCGATCTGATCGAGCACACCGCTTATAACGAGCACCAGTTCATTTTAGTGCTATCGACTATTTCACAAAATGGGTAGAGGCTGCATCTTACAAAGCTGTAACTAAGAAAGTCGTCGCAGATTTTGTCAAGGATCATATTGCTTGTCGATTCGGGGTTCCCGAGTCCATTATCACTGATAATACTGCCAATCTCAATAATGATCTGATGAAAGCCATGTGTGAAATCTTCAAAATCAAGCACAAAAACTATACAGCATACAGGCCTCAAATTAATGGAGTTGTGGAAGCTGCCAACAAGAACATCAAGAAGATACTGAGGAAGATGGTAGAAAAGCACAAACAATGGTATGAGAAGTTACCCTTTGCTTATTGGGGTACCGCACTACCGTCCGCACATCAACTGGGGTAACTCCCTATTTACTTGTTTATGGTACCTAATCTATCATTCCAGTCGAGGTAGAAATTCCTTCTTTAAGGATCATACAAGAAGCCGAACTCAGTGATGCAGAATGGATAAGGAGCCACTATGAGAAGCTAGCCCTCATAGATGGAAAAAGAATGAACGCAGTATGTCACGGTCAGATTTATTAGAATATAATGTCCAAATCTTTCAATAAAAGGGTCAGACCAAGACAATTCGTATCGGGCAGCTGGTGCTGAAGTGGATCTTCCCGCATCAGGATAAAGCCAAAGGAAAATTTTCACCCAACTAGCAAGGTCCTTACTTGGTTCATCGGGTACTAACAGGAGCATTCATACTTGTAGAAATAGACGGAGAAGTTTGGCCAAAACATACCAATTCAGATGCAATCAAGAGATACTATGTTTAGATTGTTTACATTCATTCACCTGATATAACTGAACTACGCTTGACCTGATTCCCGTTTAAGAGGGGATACACAGGCAGCCCTGTGGGTTTGGTCACATCTTAATAAAATCTTTATTTCCCTTGAACCATAAACTGGGGCAGAATTTTGAGGAGGACCCTAAAAAATTCCGGAACAAGTCCATCCGACGCAATTATGTGCCAAACAATCAAAAATCGGTTAAGTAACTGGGGCAGAATTTTGAGAAGGATTCTCAAAATTTTGGAGTAGATCCCACAAATTTCGTTACACGCAGAACGGCCGAATGATCAAACTGGGGCAGAATTTTGACGACCGCAATGTCTCTAAAGGTGTTATAGTCATTGGTTCATCTAATTTACTTAATATTATATAACACTATATTTTCTAAATAACTCTATTTCATCAATAAGTGCATATTTTCGAAAACTTTATTTCTATGGCCACCAGGTGTTACTCAAGGTAACTCGAAGGGGCCTCCAGAACAGAGCAAAGCAAAGCAAGTAGACAAAGGCACGAACCAAGCTCCCCACTACAAAACTCATGACTTTTCTTTGGATGTAGGAACAAGGAATAACCACAAGTATGTGCGCCTTAAAACCATTACCTTCATAACAATCGTACTGGCGAGCGCAAATATATCTCCATCTAAGAAATATTCTACTCTTATTTTCTACTTATTCATTGCATGTGGCTAAGCATTGCCTTCTCTTTGCATGTGGCTAAGCCCTGCCTCAATATTTTCATAAGGCTAAGCAATGCCTTCTCTTTGCATGAGACTAAGCCCTGTCTCAAATCTTGTATGAGGCTAAGCCCTGCCTCCATATTTGCATAAGGTTAAGCATTGCCTTCTCTTTTCATGAGACTAAGCCCTGACTCCATTTCTTGCATGAGGCAAAGCTCTGCCTCCATATTTGCATAAGGCTAAGCACTACCTGATCTTATCATGAGACTAAGCCCTGTCTCAAATCTCGCATGAGGCTAAGCCATGCCTCCCTATTTCCATAAGGCAAAGCACTGCCTTCTCGTGAGACTAAGCATTGTATTCATCTGCATAAGTGTTGCTCCATTTTAAATTTGCATGGTCTTCTTCTTTCGGGGCTAAGCTCTGCCCCCAAACTATGCACGAGGCTAAGCGTTGACCTATTATTACTTTTGGTATCATGTCTCTACACTCTATGGCTGAAGTATAGCCAACTTGTCCAAAGGCGTCATAGTCCGAAGGCATCATCTTCATAGCCTGAAGACACAATGTCATGGCCTGAGGATCTCTCAATACTGCACATCATTATTCAAAGGCGTCATGGTTTATAGGCACCATTTTCCTGGACCGAGAACATCATTTCATGGCCTGCGAATCTCTTATCTCATGATTCATGGCCCAAGACGTCATGGTCTGAGGAAGTCATCTTCATTGTCCAAAGACAACCTTCATGGTCCAAAGGGAATTTTAATCATTCTTAAATTCTCGCAATAATCTATATACTTGCATGCACTCTGTTGTATGTTTTGCAGGAAATCCAGGAGGTAACCGTTCTTCAAACAGGAGCAACCTTCGCTCCGATTTCCACTCATACCATTTGCACCTTACCATTATTTCAAATATAACCGACTCCCATCAATTACCCGCCTTTACTCTATGACTGTCCAAGATACCTCCCTTGTGATGCGTCCGTTACATTTCAAATTCGCCTTCATAACTCCGCACAAACCCATCTGATACCAGCCTTCACAAAAGAACCTTTTCCAAAACATACTACCATTCTTGTAACAATTCCATTGATTTCATTCACCGGTGGGTCCAGGACTACACATGACCTGATTCTTGTAAAACCAGAGATATGTAGGCAGATCAAAGACCAGGGTGTGGCCTATATTTTTTAAAACACCACCATTTGGTCAAAATCGGTCATCATTTCTTTACCCGACAACTCTTTCATCCTTCCCGGCTAAAGAGTGGCAGTTGTTGATACCCAATTTTTCCCTCATATATTTTTAATATGAATATATATTTTTAAAAATAATGCACATGCATTTACAAACATGCACAAGTATTTCTATAATTTTTTGTATAATTTTAAAGGCTTTCAACCAATTTATTTCTGCATTTTTACTATAAAAATATCCAATAATTATCCCTCATATTATTTCTTATGATGATTTAATAATCTAAATTCAGCATTTATGCCCAAATAGTGCATAAATATTTTAATTATATTTTTTAGAATTACATTTGCATTTTCATGCTAGAATTGCACATTTTGCAACAAAAGCCCATGCATATGCATAATTATATTATCTATACAAAAATTGACTTTTTATATTTTTATAATATAAGTAAATATTATAAATCATATTTACGCATAAATGACATTTTTATCATTTATCAATTAATTTACAAAATTATTTTATTAAATTAAATGGGTATTAAACTAATAGCCTTAAATTCCTTTTTTTCGGACCTAGGCTACTAAACCAACCCAATACCTAAAATACCTAGCGCAATTACCCTAACTCAATTATCCTACCCGTCCATAACCCGCCCCAGCCCGAAATCGATCTTTGCCGTTGATCTCAGAAGATCAACGGACCAAAATCCACCTTCCTTTTTTATTACGCTACCCCCCAGACCCTATCTCATTTCTAAAATTCCTCCACCTCTGAATCCCTTCCTCCTGTCTTCTTTCTCAACATTCCCCTAACCCTATCCCGCCGCCACTAATATCCCCCTTAACTCATGGGGTTTTCCTTCGATTTCATGCCTTATCCGGCCTCACCTCTCTACTAGTATACGATTTCTACACTGCTTGATGTGAATCTCAAGAGACTCCAACCAAATCTGGTTCAAAGTCTCTCATTTCTCGATTATTCCGTCTATGTTCACTCCAATACCTGTGAGTACGAGTATCTTCATATTTTTGAGTTTTCAAATCTCTGGTTCAAACCAGATTTGATTCACTTCTATGTTTTTTTATGAAACTAGCTATTTTCTGGTTGTATCCGTTTAGATCTCTTTAGATCTAAAATGATATTGTGTTTGTTTGGTATTTCTCCCTTAAAAATTTTGTTCTCACTATTATTATTGAGCGATTTCGTTCACCCTAAAAGCTAGGGTTTTGATTTCTGATGGATTTCTGCAAAAAAAAAAAAAAAAAAAATTAGGGTTTAAATGTTTTCATCTCTGACTTTCTTATTTACTTTTCAACTGATTTTTATTTGATTTAATCAAGCTCCATGTATATATCTTTGTATTTCTTAAGGTCTCGATTATTTGACGGTTTATCCTACTGTCTTTTGCCCGTTTACCTTTAATTCTATAAATTAAGTGTTAATTGATTTTATTACCCAAATTAGGGTTTGAATTTAGTACCCCACATTTCCTTATTAAGATTTTACCTATTTTTACCTTATTTATGTGGTTAATTATCCATGCTATTGGCCTGATTTTGTGTTCTGAATTTTAATTCATCTCTGGACTTACTACTTACCTTATTTTGACCTCAATCTTGACTGCTGATTTATTCTGTATTAATTTAAGTGATACTTCAGTGATTCTGCCTATTAATTGATTCCTGTTAGCCCTAATTGACTGATTAACTTATCTCTTTGCCTTATTTGTGTGCCATTGATTCTCCCACCTTATTTGGTTTTACTCTACTATATGCTATAAAACCCTTCATTGTTTTGATTTTCAAACACACACTTAGACTCAGACACATACATGCTGAGACACACAAGCTCACACCTACAAATCTACACTTACACTTACACGACTTGAGTTCTTTCTATTACTCTAATTTGCTACATTTTCTAGCCAGCTGAAAGCCAAGGCTAGACTCTTGGAATCTACCTGCCTTCACCTTCCTGTTTACTTTCTCCCTAACTAGTATGCCCTAATTCCTGTTATCATGTTCTATTCTATATGCTATGTGGTTAGTTTACTATAGATATCAACATGCTTCTATCTTAATATCTGTTTCCTGATCATCTCTTTCTCAACTACTATGCTTTAATTCTTACTCCATATGACCTGTATGACTGGCTTATTTTGAACCTCCATATATTTTGTTTACTATATGTTTCTAGTTTACTATCCACTAGTATGCTTTAGCCCTTTGTTCTATATGTACCATTTTACACCAGGATCTAGGTAGGCGGGCGGTAGTCCGCACGGCCATCCAGATCTAGCTGCTTTAGTATACTTTAAAGGTTGGCGGTAGTCCACACGACCAATAAGGATTCGAAATATACGGAAATTCTATTATAGTTTAATGACTTTATGGAAGGATCTATATCCTTTTACCCAAGCAAGGGGCCTGTCTAAGCCCAATATATACTCTTATTGAGCCCATGTGTCTAGCAGTTCTAACTGTGAAAGAGGTAGCCCTTTTGACAACTTCAGCGGGCTTTAATGTCACAGCTGGCTAGACGTAGCCACTAAGGCAAAGCCAATAAGAGTAGTACCAGAACCGACTGTACCACCATCTTGGAACCAAATCAAGAAACTATATTAAAATTTCTTTATATTTTGAAAGAGTCTGGATTCTTCATGGTTAATATGCAAGAGAAATTAGTTCTTCAACATAGATATGAATCCATTTAGCCGGACATAGTCACGGCTAGGGAGAGAGACTAGAAATACTAAAAAGAAAAATAAAAATATGTACCTTGTAGGCCGAGAAGCAAGGCCCTGAAGATGAACTCCAAAACTTTTATTAATTCTTCAACTTGATTTACAAACTATAAACTAAACTATATACTAAATGTTTACAAAGGTGGTTGGTTGAGAGAGAGAGAGAAAGAGTAGAGAGAGAGGGGGGTTCCGGCTCTTCCTTCTTCAAATGAAGAAGCATTCTTAAATAACAAAAAAAAAAAGAATCTTGAATAGTAAAATGGGTCCCACATCTGGGTCCCTACACAGTGTTTTTACTGTAGATAAACAGTGTTTCTACTGTGGATGAACAGTGTATCTACTGTTTAAGTGGGTCCTGGCGGCTGATAAGCTGTCAAGTCTTCTTTTTGTCCAAATTGTGCATTTGTTGGAGGAATTCTTCCACCTTGTCGATATCTCTGTCAGATAATATCATTTCTGGCTGTATAGGTTGTGTATCTTCTACGAGGTCATCACCACTCGTTTCACTTCTCATCGAAGTGTCTGATTTTTCGCACTGATCTAGTGATTGGAGCAGATTTCTTTTCAATCCTTCTAAGTATTGATTTATCAAATCAATTTTATCTCCGTCTTGGATTGATATTCTCCGAGCAATATGTTTAACAGTGCTTTCTTCTATTATCCTCTTTTGAGGGGCCGTTACATATAAATGGACTTGTGTTTTAATAGAATCTAATAATTCTTGTCCATATAACGTCTTTGTTTTGGGATCAGTCTTCATCAATTTGTCCCAAAAATTATTGTAGAATACCCTATATAAACAAGGGATTTGTTCTTCCGTATAACCTAATTCCGGAGTCCATTTATGGATCCAGGGGA
The DNA here is from genome assembly GCF_000393655.2 of Nicotiana sylvestris. Taxonomy (NCBI): domain Eukaryota; kingdom Viridiplantae; phylum Streptophyta; class Magnoliopsida; order Solanales; family Solanaceae; genus Nicotiana; species Nicotiana sylvestris. Next base: position 41,355,520 of record NC_091065.1, on the reverse strand, counting down.
TTGAAAATTCAATAAAGAAGTAGATTTGATCAATTTTTTCTAGGTAGCAGATATGATCTGCGTGATATAACTCTGTTAAGAACGGCGAAGCTTTTGTCCATTCTTTGTATAACTTTAGAAATGGTTCGGGCAAAATCTTGGTAGTAGGACCGTGGTATGACCACCAGTTTAAAAACCAGTTAGGGATAGGTCCTGTAAATACCTTTGCGCATACTTTGATAAACCAAGTATGCTTATGTCTCTCATTGTTATAATAAAGCACCCTATCAAATGCTTGAATATAATCCCAATAAGTGAAATTCATAGGTGATTTATTAAGGCTTATCTGCCTTTCTTTCATTGTTGAAATACCCCATTCTTCAACAGATATAATCTGTTTGATAATGACTTTTGAAAAGTTATAAACATTTTCATTCGTGTTATAACCCGAAAAGTGCTGGAATTCTGCACTACCTGTACTGATCAGGATAGTTTCATAATAGGTGCGGGTTTTATATGATTCACCCGGATAGTATAATCCATTAATCAGATATCTCTGAAATATTTTCCACGGTTCTTCTTTTCTCTGAATCTCAGAGTTTTCAAGGAGAAATATCATTTCTCTCTTTGGTAACTTTTCATATGACTTGATATCGTCATTGTCTTCCTCTTTAGCAATTGAAGCAAAAGTATCACTTTGCTTTTTGGATGCTAAATAAGCCTGCAGATGTCCATATAACGGACTATCTTCTGGAATATCTTCCAGATGTATAGAATGTCCTGAGGATTCTCCTGTATGCGGCACCTTTGAGTTTATCAAACTCTTTTTTCCTCTTTGTATTACTGGAGAGTTTGATGAGGATCCGTATGACGATCCCTGAGAATAAGTCCTACTAGGGGAAGATCTTCCCCTACCTCTGCCCCTGGTGACCCATGAAGGGTCCATTCTGCAGAAATTGCAAATCATTATTAATTAAAAAGGATAGCATAATTCTAGTGCTGATATCATCTTGACCGAAGGGACACACATTTTCAATTAACTGAAGAATATCAATAACTTCTTGAAAATTAGAGTGTTCTTCTTCCCTTGTTTTAATTATGTCAGCCATAATTATATCAAGTATAACTTCTTGTAAGTCTCTATTTAATTTAATCACTTTAAGAATAGTGATCAATACCTTATCATCAAAAAACATGGTATAATAATTCATAATCTATTCTAAATATTCCCGGGATAGAAAATCCGGAAGGGAATTATCAATTCCTTTTTTGTATTGTATTTCAAAATCGAAAGGTGCTAGCTGAGCCTGCCATCTAGCAAATATTAATTTTGAAGCATCGTGCTTAAAATCTTTGTCAAACATGTATTTAACAGATTGAGCATCAGTTTTTATCAAAAACTTTTGGTTGTATAAGTCGTCTTGAAATTTTAATACACACTTAACAATTGTTAACATTTCATGCGCCACAGTAGCGTATTTCTTCTGGGCTTCGGTCCATTTACCAGAGTGAAATCTTATTAAGTATTCACTCTTATTATTGGGATTTACTTGTTTCAAAATCCCTCCATATCCAACATTAGACGCATCTGTCTTCGATAATCTTTTGCCAAGTAGGATTGGCAAGGGTTAAACAAGGTAAAGATTTAACACGCCCTTTAATACTTTTGACTAACTCAGTATGTTGGTTAGTCCAAGGGTGTTTATGATCTTTCTTCAGCCGATCGTATAGAGGGGCTAGATCTCGTGACAAACTTTTATAAAAAGGGGATATATAATTCAGACTTCCCAAAAATCTTTGTAATTGAGTCCTGTCAGTGATAACATCAGGAAATTTTGAGGCAAAATCAATAGATCTTTGTATTGGGGTAATTTTTCCCTGGCAAATATTATGACCTAGAAAACGAACATTTGTTTGGAATAGACTCATCTTAGATTTAGAAATTACTAAACCGTTTTGTATAACAATTTTCTTGAAAATATCAAGATGCTTGATATGCATCTCCAAAGTTTTGGAAAATACTAATATGTCGTCAATATATACGATGATAAAATTCAAATATGGGTTAAAAATATCATTCATAATTTTTTGAAATTCAGAAGGGGCATTTTTTAAACCAAATGGCATAACATTCCATTCATATTGCCCAAATGGAACATTGAAAGCAGTTCTATAAGTATGCTCTTTAAATATTTGAATTTGCCAATAACCAGATTTTAAATCAAATTTTGAAAATATATTGGCGTCATATAACCTAGATAGCAAGTCCCTTTTATTAGGGATAGGATACCTAATCCATTTTAGATGTTTATTTAATGGTTTATAATTTATAACTAAGCGAGGAATACCTCGTTCCTTTTCTGCCGCATTATTAACATAAAAGGCAGAACATGACCAAGGAGATTTTGAGGGTTTTATCAAACCCTTTTGTAACAAACTATCAATCTCGTTTTTGCAGAATTCAACTAGCTCAGCATTCATCTGGCAAGGTCGAGATTTAGTAGGAATATCATCCTCAGAGAAGGTTTCTTCGTATGGAAGAGTTACAATATGCCTTTTCCTGTTCCAAAAGGCACTAGGGTGATCGGCGCAAACATCAACGGCCATTTTTTCAGCAATCAATTTAATCTTCTGCTGAACTTTTGCAGATTGTATAGTATCGAATATATTCATACTAAGAATTTCTAATTGTAATGAATCAACATGCCTTTGTTTCATATTAATCAAGGCATTAATATCTCTAGTTACGGGATCTGTAACAAAGGAATAGCTTATCTTTTTATCTTGATAAGTAGCAGAAAAACCATGTTCATCTATATTATTAAACGGATAAATAGCATTAATAAAAGGTGTTCCAAGTATGATTGGAGGGTATAACTGGTTTTTTACCAAAAAGAAGAAATGTGGAATACAGACTTTATTCTGGCAAATATGAGTATTAGGCAATTTGTACTCTATATCTAAAGCATGACCAGAAGCGGATTTCACCAAATGAGTAGTCTTTTGAAAATATCTAGTAGGAATCAATCCTTCCTGAATGCAGCTTACATCTGCACCACTATCAATCATAGCTATATCAGTTATAGAAAAATTATTATCAATCAAAATAGTACATTTAATATACCATTTGTGTGCAGTAATAATTTGCATCATACCTAAAAATAAATCAGATTTTTCATCAGAAATTTCTTTTCCTTTATCATTAGAAAAATCAGAAAATCCTTTAGTCGAAGATTCAGGTAGAGAATTATTTTTCTCAATTTGAGTAATCCGGTGATCGCAAATCATTTGATTTTGCTTAAGAGACTTAATATCTCTTTTCAAATTTTCGATTTCTTCTTTTAAATCATCAAAAGAAGTATCTCGACTAGGAGTACTGGACTTTTGAAGTCTTCTATTTATTTCAGATAAAGAATATGGTGCAAAGTGTTCAAATTCGTTTTTGTATTTTTCAACAGATTTTGAACTACTAGAACTTGAACTTGCAGCTAAAGTAATAATTTTTTCACGAAGTTTTTCATCAGTAACTTCTTTTAAAAGTTCTATTACATTGTCAGATGTAATAGTTTTTATATTAAGATCATCAAATTGTGATTTCAATTTATAAAATTCGTCACTATCACAAGCACAAATATCACCTTTGCAAGCAGTGCAAGCAGTATCAACATTTTTATTATTATCAGAAAAATCAATTAACTCAACTTCAGCTTCAGATTCAGTCTCTGAGTAATAGTCAGATTCTGATCCCGAAGTGTATAACAAGCCATAAACCTTATCGTGTAACTCATCATCGAGTTCTAAGGTTTTTAGCTTTTGAAGCTTGCAGTTTGGAGAAATATGACCAAACTTTCCACACTTATAACACTTAATATCAGCGAGATCACGTTTGGATCTATTCTTCGCAAATCGAGTAGATTTCCTGTTCGCTTTTCTAGTATCACGTTCTTCCTTAGGCCTATATCTAGACCTCTTTTTCTTATACGGGCTATCCGGGTTAGGGTACCTATGATATTTGGTTTTCTTCTTCCTATTTTGAGTGGAAGTTCCGGGTAAACCAAACTGGGTACAAAAGTCACCTACTTGGGACCTTTCTTTAAGCTTATCTATCTTAAGCTGTCTAGAAAGTCTTAGCTCATTACATAATTTAAGACCTTCTTCTGTACAAACACCTATAAGCTTACCATAGGTATAATTATTATACAGAATCTCTCCGCAACTACCCTTTAACACATTCCTTACTCTTTCAGCAAATAAGGAAGGGAGGCCGTCTATAAACTTGGCTTTCCAGTGTTCATATCTATTCTCGGGTAGTTCCATAACTCTACTCATAAAAGTATCTTTATACCATCTAAATTCACTAAGGGTCTTACATCTAAGTCCATTAAGTAAAGTTCGGACGGTCTGATGATTTGAGGTAAATCTACCATTGAAATGCTCTAAAATTGTAAGTATAAGGGTATAAACTGCATCTTCTCTACCCACTACTAGAGCCATTCCTATGTTATCAACACCTTCGTCGGTTGCAGTAGCATTTATGACGAAAGCCTTTTCCTCTACAGATAAATGATTATCCCACCAGCCACGAAGTTGGCCAGTAAATCCTGCAATAATCATTTTGCAAATAGTTCTATCTGTATTTTTAACACTTTTACAGATAGTCGAATACATAAGCATTCTGTGTACGAGAATGGTTAATTGTCTATCAGTTAGACCATCAAGATTCCATTCATAAATTTCGGAACCGTTATAAGACGTATTAGTCTGATTCCAGTCTCGTTCCTCAATCAACACATCTTGAGGAGTAGGACGAGGATAATAATAGGTCTGCATTCTTGGTTTATCAGCATACCTATGATTTTGTTTAACAATCCCTTTGAGTTTATTAAACTCTGACCAAGTCTCAGTTTTATAATCAGAAACGGTCTCCATTTTATCAGCAAATTTTTTTGATAAATCAATAGGTCTAATATTTAAACCAGAAAGCTTTTTATCTAAAAGCTGAGCTAAGTCATCAAGAGATTTAAATTTAAAATCCTGAATCTCAGGAGGTCTTTGAATATGAGTAAGAATGTTTTGATCAACTGTTTTACTTCCTGAAGTGGAGGCAATATCAGTTGGTCCTTTCTTAGTACCCATTTCTTTTATTAAAATAGTCAAATCATCAAGTTTTTTATCAAGAGAACCAATATGTTCTCCTAAAATTTTAACATATAAACCCAAATAATTGTTTTGAGAAATCAATTTATTAATTTCTGCAATACTAATAGCTGCCACATTATCATCAATAAATTTTTGAAAGGCAGTGAAAGTAATACCAGTATTATTAGGTAAAATAAAGGGAGCCTGAGGAGGATAAATTGCTTTAGTAATATTACCACTCCCGTCTTTATAAGATCTTTCTAATACCTTTATATAAAGAGGTAAATAAGTTGTTATAAACCAAGGAACAAAATACATAATTTGATTATGCAAGGCACAAGCTTCATAAAATTCTTGAGATATATTATTTAAATCATCTTTACTATAAGTATCAAAAAACCATGTTTTAAACTGGTTCCATTTTTCACTAAAAAATTCCTTTTGAATATAAATACGGGCCCGAGAACCGGGGCTAAAATCAATTTGGTGTGGAATCATTAAATATTATTGGGGTCGAAATCCATCTCGGATAAAGAAGGAATATCCTTATCTGAAATATTGTCATTATCTTGAACAATATTTGTTTGAGGGTTAATCTTAACCCTTTCAACCCTTTTAACCTTTTGATCAGGCTTATCACTAGCAATAGTGTGTAAAGAAGCCGCACGATTGCGAGCTGGACCGTAAACTGGTTCAACAGGGGAAATATGTTGAATAGCAGGTAGAAGTCTATGATTAGAAAATGAATGTCTATTATAAATAGTAGACTTATCATCAAATTGAATACAAATCCTACCATCTGGATTTTGAGTAACATGCGAAAATTCAGTATTTGACAAGTCGTTAGTAATCTGACTTGGGGATATGACTGAATTTAAAGTCCATGTAGTTGGAAAATTAATTTCCTCCCACCTGATAGGTCTCCTAGTGGTAACCTTGGACTTTGCAAAATTGGTTTCGACCAATATGGTCTGATCCGAAGTATCGTATAACTTACATCTAGGATTCAAAGTAGATAACAGTTTGAAATAAATCCTATAGGACAGACATATAAGTTCAGAACCAGGCGCATAATTATAACCATGCGTTTTCACATTTAAAGTCAAAGCATCAAGAATATTAACATCAGAAAGAGATAGTTGCAGATTGGGTTGAGTATTAAAATATACTGGACCATAGGCCACTGTAGATTCTATCGAACCCATTAGAGACTGTCTGAAATTCAGATTTCTAGCATCTCTAAGAGCTGCTAAAAAGGTCTCTGGTAATCCTTTAAGGGTTAAAGGTTTAAATGCAATTTGAACCATACCAATATGCACATAATGGTAATGATGTTTATATAAATCTATATCATGCTTGTTTAACAAACGAATAGTCTGTTCAGACGAATTTAATGCTAAAGACTGTTCAGTCGTTTTTATCAATTGTTTAGAAGAAAGTTTATCAAACCAACCATAATCATAAATGGTTTTTATAGAAACTTTAGGAATTGTCCATTTATTTAATAAATCAAGGTTTTGAGGTATATCTACCTCTTCAAGTCTAGTACTTTTAGTACTTGTTTCTCCCAGATCCATTCCAAAAGCTTCATATCTATGTTGAATCTTTCATATCTATTACACATTTACCATGAAAATTCCTAGGTAAATGTGCTTCAAATTCCAACATGCTTCTGCTGGACATATAGTTCATGATTTGCTCTTGTTATCTTGCTATGTTCATAGTAATTTCAGCATGTTTCTCTGCTTAATACGTGTCTATACGATTCCACCTAGTAATAATTAGTAAGCTAAGTGACCTTCAATAATGTGAGACTTTGTTTAATTCAGTTTGGATACTGTAAATATATCTAGGCAATTCTGTCTAACATCAAGTGTCCCTGCTCTTGTTATGATCATTTAATTACTGGTATCTATGCCTGAACCAATCTACTAAATGAGGTTTATGTCCTATTTGCAGTCTTTTGAACCTGTTTGCCCCCCAAGAATCAAATAGTTTTTTTAAAACTATCTCCCGCCCCCTTATACACTATTTTTAAACTTCTACTCTTAGTTATCTAGGGTCCTACCACCCCAGTGTGAGCACTGCCTTGGGTCCATGAGATTCCTCTGAACTCTGACACATTGGGGCTGGTCTCCCAACTTGTTACGAAGTTGTTTCCTTTGAAAGGTTCTGGTGTGAGCATTGCCCGGCGTCCCTGAGGCCCTTGGGAACTTTGACACATCAGAAGCCCATTTATGTAATATAGATGGACTACCTGTGTACATCAGACTTGCTTGCTTGAAGGCCTGGTTTCCAAGCTGATGTTGGGCCTGCTAAGGCTCCCTATAGTGTAATGAATAACTTTGTGTAATTCATTCGTATTGGTCTATAATAATGTAATAATCCTTGTAAAAACATATATGGGGTCATTAGTAAAAGCCGGGGAGGGAGTTTTATATATCTTTGTTAGGTTCGGGTAGAAACTATGTCTGTAGGTTGTTGTGATGATTCTTTGTGTGCGTACCATTAGAAATCATGCCTATAGGATATTTTCTCACTGTTTCAAATCTAGAATTCATAATTGGCATCCTAGAAATCTTGTTTATAGGTTATTTTATCAAATTTGCATCAAGAAACCATGTTTTACGCATATTTTCAAATCCCAATATGCATTAGAGATCACGTATATAGGACTTTCCTTGTGCAAATTACTAGATTTGTATGACATTCTGTTAACGTTTCTGTGCACTTAGATATCATGACTATAGGAAATAAGTATAAAAATCAGTTTTGCACTTAGATATCATGCCTATGGGAAATAAGTATAAAAATTAGTTTTGCACTTAGATATCATGTCTATAGGAAATAAGTATAAAATCAGTTTTGCACTTAAATATCATGTCTATAGGAAATAACACTAACTATCAGTTTCAGCACTTAGAAACCATGCCTATAGGGTAAATTAGTTCTGTAAAATAGAAAGCATGCCTGTAGGATTTAAAAGATAAAATCTGCCGATTAAAATCAGTGACTTGTTTATAAACTATCATCTCTAATTAACAATTTAGATACCATGTTTATAGGATTCTGCCCGGTTATCACTTAGGCAAACTGATAGGTCAATTAAAGAAGTCTGGAACTAAAATTGAGATTTCTTGCTGTTTAAAAATGTGCCCAGATACAGATTATTAATAAAATCAATAGGCAAAACTGATAGGTCCAGATGCCCGCCTTAGTAAAATGTTGTTTTATATTCTGTTCGTGCTCATTTAGATATCCTACCTATAGGATCCCAAACTATAAAATTTTGTTTGTTTGAATTGCGTGCATTGATTGGCTATTTGTTGAAGTTAACATGAGCCCCTTTAATTGCTCCTTATGTGACAGTCATATATGAACTTTTGTCTGTCGCTTAGATTTAAGCAATGTAGGTGAGTCTAGATCCATCCAACAATAGAAGTCCTAAACACCTCCAGGACCATAGGTAAGGGACGGGTAGTGCACGCATTGTACGTATTAAAAACTATGAGAATGCTTAGGTAATAACTTAAAGATAGTAATTGGGTAGCAAAGGAAATGATGACATGTGCGCTAATGCTATGTGTAACACCCCAATTTGGGGAAGGTTACCAAGTATTGCATGGAAATGATCCTATAGGCTAAAAAACATAGGACCCATTTAATCCTCGTTTTAATGTACATATCTATTTGTTTTAAATTGTTTAACTTTCCTTTAAAGACTAATTTGCTTAATTGAGTTTGGCGGGGACCCACCGTTGTGAACCTCAAGGGGTTCCTAACACCTTCCCCTCAAGGTAATTTCGAGCCCTTAACCGATCTCTAGTGATGTAAACTGGTTTCATGAGTTATTTGCTTTAGGTGCCCTAACGCACCTTAATCCATTAGGTGGCGACTCTTCAAATCTCTTACCCAAACCCAAAAGGAAAGGAGTTGTCCCAAAAATATAGAAACCCGAAATCTGCGAGGAAAAAAGGGGTGCGACAATGTGAATAAAATCCAGGTCCCCAAAATGGACCCTAAAAGTAACACATACCTCTTTCAGTTTCAGGAAATAGCTTCAAGCTAAAATCTGCTACAAAATCTGATATCATCTGTTACTTTATGGCAGTACAATATCATATTCATGAAGTTTTATTTCCCATTTAGCTAATTTCCTGATAACTCATGCTTATGTAAAATATTGCGCAATAGAAAATCTGTCACAATAGAGATTGGATGACATTGAAAATAGGGTGGTAATTTTCTTGATGACATTATTAAATCAAAGACTAATTTTTCTAGGTGTGGATATCTTGTCTTAACTTCTAACAATGCTTTACTAACATAATAGATAGGGATTACATACCTTTTTCTTCTCGAACCAAAATTACACTCATTGAGACTTCAGATACAACAAAGTAACAAGAAATCTCTCCCCCTCCTTCGGCTTTGATAGAAAATGTAAGCTTTTAAATATCTCAATGCTTGTTGACATTCATTTTTCCACTCCAAAATTATTTTGCTTTGTCAACCGTGAGAAAAACGTGAAGTATCTCTCGACCTAAAATTCCACCTTGAGGATCGTGATGATACCTAGTCTCCAGGAGTAGGTAAGCCTAACACATGCTGAGTTACTAACAGATTTAAACCATTTAACTATAAAATATAACTAGTAAATGACATAATATCACTGAAATGAGTATTTAAATCATACAATCCCAAAACTGGTAGTACGGAGTCATAAACTCTACTAAGTACAACGGCAATCTCTAAATACAATACTGTTTTGGAATGAAAATAAATGGTAACAATAAAAGACATCAGAAGGTGACTTTGAGGCCTTCAAACCCAAATGGCACGTATACTTTGTAGTCTCTGCAGCAAAACACAATAGCTATCTAACAATCGGCATGCTCCGAGGTATTTGGATTTGTACAAAAATATGCAGAAGTATAGCATCAGCACACTAAAATGGTACCAGTAAGTATCAAGACTAACTGGAGTAGTGACGTGGTTCAAGTCAGGATACCTACTAGTCAAATAACCTGTGCAGAATACCAGTATAAAGCTAGCAATGGAAGCAAGAACAGTAAATGGAAACAAAGAATAAACATGTGATAAAATAGGAAGTAATCAGAACACAGTTAAAGAACTAGTGAAACTAGTTAAGGAAAACAAATGACAACAAAATAATGAAGTCGTTCTAATACAAGGTTCATAATAAAATCACTCCGAGGTACCACACATTATAATAACAAGTCACGAGTCCCCAAATTACAAATTATATACCCATGGCACCTCATGCCCACATATCAGTCACAACCGCATGGACCACTCATGTACTACATGGACAACTCACGTGCCAACAGCTCAATCCTTCTGTCATGGTAACAGACTCAATATCACAATCTGCCCGGCATGGTCATAGGCTCACTATCACAATCCGCCAGGCATAGTCACGGGCTAACAGTCCAACCATATCATAGAGAAGGCAATTATCAAGTTTCATACTCCTGAACTGGTATAAATGACAGGTTACGGTGTATGCATGTGCGAGTGTACTATCACAGCTCAAGTCAATAGGTAAAATCATAGACATCGAGTTAGAAACAACACTACAAATCAAGTAATATGCATGGCACACCTAAGGAAGTCACACCACCACATGAATATCATCAATAACATGCCCACGGGCCATCACATATCATCCCCGACATAGTCCCCCATATCTCACCGTGTGCACAACAATAAATTAAATGTCTTTCTTGTCTCGCCATACGTGCATCAATAATTATCCCACCTTGTCTCGCCACATGCACAAACCCGATATATATATATATCACATTGTCTTGCCACATGTGCAAATAATAATAATAATAATAATGATAGCACGGACAATTTATATGCAAACACCCCGATAATCCTCTCAACAAGTTCACATGTACCAATAACACAATAACACAACATAACAACTCGCACCACATGTGCCCATATGCCACAATATTGCCTTAGCAACAATGCTAATACCGCAACAATTCATAGCCCACAGCTCAACAACACTAACTATAACAACAACAATAATATGATAGTACAGAAAGTAGATCAACAATGTGTTACAACAACACAATGAAATGGAAGAATAAACTCAATTATAAAATGGATAACATTAATAATGACTTCAAATAAGAATAACTCAACAATGAAAGTGCTAACATGTAATAACGAATTTAAATAAGATTAAATCAATAATGAAAGAGATAATATGTAATGAAAACTTCAAATAATAATAAATCAACAATAAGAGATGTAACATGCAATATTAACTTCAACTAAATCATGTAAAAGTGAACTCGACAATGGAAGATATAATATGATATGACATTTTCAATTAAATGCATATAAGAAACCTAATAGTCTAAATCGGTCAGTTTTCACATATAAGGCTGTGTACACACTCGTCACCTCGTGTGCACGTTTTCCACGTGATTCAAATAGTGAAATTAAACCAATCCTTACGGGGTAGTTTCACCCACACAAAGTTAGGCAAGATACTTACCTCAATTAGGACTAATCAACTCTCAAAAATAGCTTTTCCTCTAAAATTCACCTTCGCTCGGCTCAAATCTAACCAAAATCAACTTAATAACATCAAATAATGCTAAATAAACAAATTCCAATAAATAAAGTTAAGATCTTTACACAATTTCCCAAAACAGTATCGGGTCTGTGGTTGCATAATGGACCGCAAAACAAGAATATGGGTCGCAAAATGCATCGCAGAATTGGTGCCCAAAACTGGGCTACATTGGTCCAGTTTGCGACCAGCAGATCTATTATGCGGACCGCATAATGGTTTTGCGATCGCAAAACTGACACAAGATCGCATATTTCCAGCCTTTGGTAATTTGATCATAACTTTGTATAGGAATGTCCAAATGACGAACGGTTTGAAGCGCTGAAAACTAAACTCGAAGACCTTCCATATGATAGGTTGTTCATTAATAAAACCTTATATATAATTACATATGCTCGCTCAAAGTTTTGACTTGTGCAAACTCATGTGAAATTTTAGCCCATTATCAATTTTTCCAACTTGACTTACACCTAGGCCTCCCATTAGACCCCACACTACTTATTATAAGATATATACATTTATTTACCAAATCCAATTGATGCCCATCATGTTAATAGCATGTAAAATATTATAGTTATCCTACCCGGCACTACGAAATACTAAATTACTTAGCGAAGTTTTCCGGGGCCTTACAAAATCCCTCCTCAAAATCGTCTCCTACCAAGTCTAGGGTTCAAAAATATGATAAAATAAAGCTAAACCGCGTTCTGATCCCTTATGTTAGGTGCAGATGTCACAAATGCAAACAATCCATCGTAAATGCAGCGTCTGATGAACCTAGGGGAAGTTTCAAATACGACCCTGTACGCGGTAAAATCGGAGGACCGATTTTTCATTGACAAAATTGCTTCTGTAGGCCACCTAGGAGGCTCGGGATCTCGAGCCGGTCATCTCCCTTAAGATCTGTCGAGACCAGGCTAAGGATAACATTGGCCTAAACCCCAACTAACACAGGAAGCTTCCGAAGAATGCATCCGGGGTCGATTAAGTCTATCTGAGCGGCTCAACATCGGTCTACGCAGACGTCATAAAGCTAGATATTCGTCCCATCCCATTTTCCTTTTTCCTCAACGTATCTTGTAATAAATCTGGGCTCCCCCCTCTAATAAAAGGGAAGTGATTGACAATCTATAAGGGTAGAGCTCCAACTATTCTCCACCAGATCAATAATATCTCTCTTTCTCTTTCTCTCTAACTTGCCCATTCTTACTAGCTCGAGGCCACTCTAGCATCTACTATTCTCTCACTTATTCTTCACTTATTTCTTAGTATTGGACATAAAGAGCCTTGTTTAATCATATCTTAACTATAATCCCATTCCTAACTATCTTAACTATCGACCATGAGGTCCTCCATCGACCAGTCCGAAGCCAGGGCAGCAAGCCCCTCGGTTTGATTACTGCCCTGTTTTAGCTTGTATTTTGTCATTAAACTTCATATTTTTAGCACCATCTGCTCTAACAACTAGAATAAAAATAGATCACGTATTTTTAGAATCCTATTTACAAATTTAATTGTCATTGCCATTTTCACGGTAAACAGTTTGGCGCCCATCGTGGGGCTAAAAATAATAGTGATTATTTTCTTGCTGGTTTCATTACAAAAATGCACGTTATATTTCACACTTTTTCTTGTCCAAGATCTCTTGATTTCAGGTAAAAATGTCTGGCTCGGTAAACAGAATCGACAACGACATCCTCAAAAACCATGGGGAAAATGGCGTGGCTATTCCGGCTGCCGGAACGCAACCACAAAACCCCTATAACGTGCCCGAGCCGATTCTAGCGGACGCGGATTCACAGGACGCACAGTAGGTCAACGAAACCTCACACATCGACAGAAGCATACGACATAGTGAGCGACAGGAAGCCCAAAAAACCCCAGCCCGGGAAGAACAGGAAGTTAGCCTTCATGTTGTTTTTGAAATGTTGCAGGCACAAAAAGTTGGACATCGTTCAGTTACAAAGTCATCCGAAGACTCCCAGCACAACAGCGCCAGAAATAGCTCCCCCCGTCGAATAAGTACCTGAGAGATCGAGCAATAACAGATTTGTAGCCGACCCTGCCATAATTAAAATGCTTGAGGACCTTACCAAAAGGATCGAGTCAGGCAAGAAAATGATAGTAGCCTACGATAAAAAGGTTGAGACCTACAACTCTAGGGTCGATCAGATCCTGGGTGCACCCCGGTCCTCAAGGGTGTCGATTCGAAGAAGTTCATACAAAGGTCGTTCCCCGAGGAAGTGGCCCCGAAGCCCATTCCAAAGAAGTTCAGGATGTCGGAGCTCCCAAAATACAATGGTACCACTGACCCTAATGAACACGTTACTGCCTACACCTGCACCTTAAAAGGCAACGATATAAAGAATGATAACATCGAGTCTGTATTGCAGAAAAAATTTGGGGAAACACTCTCGAAGGGAGCCATGATGTGGTATGATAACTTGGCTTGTAATTCCATACATTCATTCGCCATGCTAGCAGATTCCTTCGTAAAGGCGCATGCCAGAGCCATCAAGGTAGCAACAAGGAAGTCTAACGTCTTCAAAATCAAGCAAAGAGAGAACGAGATGCTGTGGGAATTCGTGTCTCGCTTTCAGATGAAATGGATGGAGCTACCGCCAGTCTCCGATGACTGGGCATTACAGGCCTTCCCCCAAGGCCTGAACGAAAGAAGCTCGGTGGCTTCAAAACAGCTGAAATAGAACCTGATCGAGTATTCGACTGTGACTTGGTCGGACGTCCACAACCGGTATCAGTCGAAGATTAGAGCTGAGGATGACCAGTTGGGAGCCCCTTCGAGCTGAGTATACCCGAACAGGATCTTGGCAAAGGAACCAAAGCCAAACAAAGAAAGGTATCAACCATACCTCGAGGATAGGAGGAACGCCCCGAGGCGCAACCTACCCCATAACAATCGGAGGGTCGATCGAGGACAGGACCCTCGAGGCCTCATCAACAGATCCAGGATCAAACGAAATGTAGTACTAACAGGTGTACCCCTCCTGTCAGAATACAACTTCAACGGCGATGTGTCAGACATCGTATTCGCTATCAGTAAGATCAAAGACACCAAATGGCCTAAACCGATACAATCAAATCCTTCACAAAGGAATTACAACTTAGTATGCGAGTTTCACAATGCGCACGGCCACAAGACCGAGGATTGTCATCAGCTATGAGAGGAGGTAGCTCGGCTACTTAACAAAGGACATCTCCAAGAGTTTCTTAGCGATCGAGCTAAAAATCAATTCCGAGAAAGGGAGGCAACCAAGAAGAACGAGGCAAACGAGCCGCAACACGTCATCTACATGATCATGGGGGCACTGATGCCCCGTAGGAACCCGTAATGAGAAGAACAAAAATATCCATCACCATAGAAAAGCGGACTCGGAGATTTGTCCCAAAATACGCCCTCACATTCAGCGAAGAAGACACCGAGGCCCTATCTCAACCCCCTAACGACACCCTGGTAATTTCCTTCATTGTAAATTCTTTTTAGATAAAATGTGTACTCATGGATCCAAGTAGCTTGGCCAATATTGTCAGGTCGAGGGTAATAGAACAACTCGGGTTGCTAGATCAAATCGTGCTCACCACTCGGGTCCTCAACGGATTAAACATGGCAAGCGAAACAACGAAAGGAGAAATCATCCTCTTGGTCACCGTGGCGGGCACTACTCAAGACACCAAATTCCATGTCATCGAGGGAGACATGAGGTATAATGCCTTATTTGGGCGGCCATGGATATATTGTATGAGAGCAATTCCATCCACCCTTTACCAGATGATAAAATTCCCAACAAAGGACGGGAAATAGCTAGGTGAAAAAATTGGCTAGTACGAACTCCACCAGTACTGCCATTATAAAACCACATCATGACACGTTGCCTCGGCCCAGGGGGCGACAACCAGCAGAGACTGTCGCGATACCCCCCTGGAATCCAAAATGGGTGTAACACTCCAAATCGGGGAAGGAGGGTGAGCAGCGGTGTATAATCCGAGCCCCCTCTTGCGCAGCAATGAATAATCCAAGTATCTCCCTGAGACGGTGGAAATCGGCCCCTTGCTTCATCTCCCCAAGCTAATGGAGACAACAACAACAACAACAACAACAACAACAACAAAAACAACAACAACAACAACAACAACATCACCGCAACACAACCTCGTCCAAGCAAAGAAGGATCGAGAATTAGGCCGTAGCACACTTGACATAAGATCTCGAGGCCATGGACCTCAAACATGATGAGATGGCAATGACTAAAAATGGCAAGAAAGGAGGAAAGGATGGGTATCAAAGGAAGCTTGGGTGAAAAACTGATCACAAGAAGCTCCATTTATAGGGGGAGGGCAAAGTAATTGATGGCGCCATTATCGCCCTCAAAAAATCGTAACAGTAGGCACAATCAATGCATTTATAGGAGCTGAATCGATTGCAATAATATGACCCCGAAGAATGAAGAGTCACGATACATCGGATGATCTAGAAGAAGCGAAAGGGTGAAATGCCTCGGCACTTGTAAAAGGGGGGCTACTCCATCAGCATGATGTCATCGCGGGAGCTCGGGAAATGGAGTCTCAAAATCATTTCTTATCTCTTCCCTCTAAGAAATGCAAAGACTATCTATACGCGGTAAAATTGGAGGACCATTTTTTCATTGACAAAATGGCTTTAGTAAGCCACCTCGGAGGCTCGAGACCTCGAGCCAGTCATTTCCCTCAAGATCTGTCGATACCCGGCCAAGGATAACATCAACTAAAACCCCGAAGAAGACGGGAAGCTTCCGAAGAATGCATCCGAGGTCGATTAAGTCTATCTGAGCAGCTCAGCATCGGTCTACGCAAACGTCATAAAGCTAGTTAGATGTCCCATCCCATTTTCCTTTTTCCTCAACGTATCTTGTACTAAGTCTGGGCTCCCCCCTCTTATAAAAGGGGAGTCATTGACACTCTATAAGGGTAGAGCTCCACTATTCTCCACCAGATCAATAATATATCTCTCTCTCTCTTTCTCTCTAACTTGCTCGTTCTTACTAACTCAAGGCCACTCTAGCATCTACTATTCTCTCACTTGTCCTTCATTTATTGCTCGGTATTGGCCATAAAGAGCCTTGTTTAATCATATCTTAACTGTTATCCCATTCCCGACTACCCCCGATAGCTCGAGATCAAGCCGGATATCGACCTCGAGGTCCTCTATCGACCAGTTCGAAGCCAGGGCAGCAAGCCCCTCGGTTTGATTACTGCCCCTTTTTAGCTAGTATTTTGTCATTAAACTTCATATTATCAGCACCATCTGCTCTAACAACTAGCATAAAAATAAATCATATATTTTTAGAATTCCATTTACAAATATAATTGTCATTATCATTTTCACTGTAAATAGACCGTGACTTCGCATTTGTGATGTCAGGCCCTTCGGAAAAGTGATTATGTCACGACCCAAATTTCCCTATGTTGGGTGTCGTGATGGCACCTAGTCTTAAGGACTAGGTAAGCCTCATATTAACTGGATAACAACAATAATATTTAACATCTAGCAGTCGTTGAAATAGTAATTTCTACAGAATTTACAATTCCCAAAAATCGGTAGCACAAGTCATAAGCTCTACAGAGTTTGCTAGAAAACCTCTAAAATACAATTGTCCCGAAATACAGATGAACAGTGTAAAATCAAAACAAGAAGGTGACTCTGAAGCCTGCGAATGCAGTGGTAGATTTACATTGAGTCTCCACAACAACGATCCGCTCAACTACTAACAATCAAATACCTGGATCTGCTAAAGAATGTGCAGAAGTGTAGCATGAGTACACCACAGTGGTACCCAATTGTAAGGCCTCAGAAAATTTTGCTAAGTAATTTAGGATTTTGGGGTGCCACATAGGCTAATTATAACATTTTATATGCTATTAACATAGTGGACATCAATTAGATTTGGTAGATAAGTGTACAAGTCTTATGGTAAGTAATTTGGGGCCCAAGGAAATGCCTAAGCCTAAGTCACATTGGAAAATTTCATAATAGGCTAAGATTCCAACAAAGTTTGCACAAGACCAAACTTTGAACAAGCATATCTAAATATATGTAAGGTTTTATGTGATTAAGAACTTATCAAATGAAAGGTCTTTGATTCTAGTTTCCAATGCTTCAAACCGTTTGTTATTTGGACATTCTTACACAAAGTTATGATCATATTACCAATGGCTGGAAATATGCGATCCTGCGTCAATTCTTCGATTGCAAAAACCATTATGCGGTCCGCATACTTGATCTGCGATGCGGTCCGCATACTTGATCTGCGATCGCAAATCTGGTCGCAAACTGGACCAGTGTAGCCCAGTTTTGGGCACCGATTCTGCAATGCATTTTGCGACCCATATTCATGTTTTGTGGTCCATTTTGCAATCGCAAACCCGATTTCGGAGGGTTAATCTTCCTATTTTTATAACCCGACCCCATTTTAATATAAAGGCTTTGGGGTTCATTTTGGGGTCATATCTTACTGATTTTAGAGAGAGATGAGAGCATTTTAGAGAGGGAATGAGGAACCCAACATTCAATCATCCAATCTTGCATCAATCTTCAAGAATCAAAGAACCCAATAACAAGTTCTTCATCTAAGAGGTAAGGTTTTATACCCTAGACTTTAATTTCGAGTTTGGGGTATAAGGTGGGGTATTGCGGTATGATTCTTGGGTGTAATACTACTATGTAGACATGCATGTACAAATTAGGTTTGTGAAAAGATTGTTGAACATAAATAAGTAAAGATTGGGTTGGGGAATGAAGGAAACCTTGTAAAAGAGATATGAAATCAAGATGCTCAACTAGTATTTTATAAAATGCTCAAATGAGCTGAAACAATGAATACCTTCCTAATTTGTGTTCAATTTTGTTATGTCTCAAAGTAGATGGGGATTGCTAGAATTTCCAGAACGTTGTAGTAACTTAAGGAAAGTATAAACAAGGTATGTATGGCTAAAACCCCGTCTCTTAGAAATTGAGCTTCCATGGTGCCCATGTAAATGTTGTAAGATTAAAACATGATTGATGCAGTACTTGTTATGTTAAGTGGATTATTATTGTGAAAATGTATGTGGTAGGTACTTCTTCATGTGTTTAATGTGTTATTCTTTGTAAATAGAGGATGTATGGAGAACATGATCTATGTGATAAATGCCTAAATGTCATGCCAAGGTTACTTTGGGACTAATATGCCAAACTTGACGAATTCCTCTCTATGCTTATGATTTAATTTGGCTTTGTATGCGCCTATGATCTTAAGTGGCAAAGTAAATGTTGAAAATGAGAACAATGTGAAGCGTAAATTATGGAATTTGAATCATGTATTAAAATGCTTAGACCATAAATTTAGATTGAAGTTGCATTGTTGTGCTATCTACGTGAAGTCTTATCTATGCTTATGATTTAAATTGCTCTTGTGTGCACCTACTGTCCTAAGTGGAAAAGCTGATGTTGAATATGGGAACGATGTAAAAATGTGGCCTAGTGCCAAGGACAATGTGATAAGTTGTGGCCTCAAGTGCCTATGAATAGATATATGTGAAACGAAGTGACTAATGCGAAGGGAACAATGCCTTGGAAAGGCGGCCTAGCCGATCGGGCTGAGATCGGACTCTGGTCAAGATAGCGGTGGTATTGTGAATGAATTCCGAAAAAGAAGATAAATGAGATTGTGATTGAAGCATATGTCTCAAATGAGGCAACCTAGCCGATCGGGTCGAGATCGGACTCCGCTCAAGATAGCGGTGGTATTGTGAACAAATGATGAATAGTGTGAAATGCCCCAAACTAAAAGCTATAGAAAAATGATGTGAAAGCTATATGATTATTTTATTTGATAATGTGGTGATCGTTTAAATTTTTGAGTTATACTTGTGATTTCTTATTCTTGTATGAAAGTTCTTTCTAAGTAGATCGTGTTTAGTTATACATACTAGTGTTATTCGATGGCACTAACGTCCCTTTTGCAGGGTGCACTACGTCTTTAATCGATTTAGGTGTTTCTATAGCAGGCAGTGTTGGTCGCAGCTAGTGCCGCATCATCCTTTCAGCTGACTTGGTGAGCCCCACTTCGTTTCGGGGTCCTGTTTCATCTGTTCATCATGTACTTTGTATTTGAGGTATAGCTAGAGCCTTGTTACCGGCATTTCCATATTACATTACTCTTCAGTTGTGTTTAGAGGCTCCGTAGACAGGTTGTGGGTAGTGTCGTGTATTTGAATTAATGTAGAAATATTGATGTTTGGCAAAGATTTATAAAACTTGTAATATTTCGATAATTATGATGTAAGCTGCTAATGGAAATGAAATGGAATTTGTTAATGAAATACTTACTAAATATGATTAATGCAGTCCATCTCCTATTTAATCATGAATTAGTTTGGATAGAATGAAACATAATAGGCTTGCTCAGTCGGGTTTACTCGGTTGAGCGTCGGTCGTGCTCCTCGGATTTTGGGGCGGGACAAACTTGATATCAGTGCCTAAGGTTTTAAAGTTTCCTAGGATGCATTGGAGCCGTGTCTAGTAGAGTCCTTCTTGTCGGTGTGTAGTCGACCACATCTATAAGTTGGAGGCTATTCGGACATTTAGGAATTTCACCTTTCCTTGATACCCCAATCGTGTGATAGAGCTCAAGTTAGGGAGTTAGTTTTCTCTCCAAGCCTTACTCTCAAAATGAGTAATCATGATACCATAATCCGCGAATTTGAAGTCATGAGAGGGTAGTGATCCCACCATTGAGTTCGAGTGGATTGCACAAGGACTTGTTAGGAGAATGTACTGACTGTGGAGGGATTGGTAGAACCTATCGCTAAGAGGGGAGTGCCCTTATTCCTATTAATCTCACTGCACCCCCAGATAAAGTAGTATATTGGTATGTTACTGACGTGTGTTAGGGATGTGGAGTCGAGGGGCATCGATTAAGTTATTGCCCTATCAACCTAAAGTCACCAAGTAAGTCACTCCCTAGTACATCATTATGAACAACACAAAAAATTTACTCATTGCATCTGTACATCCTTATTGAAGAATTCTCATAAACATGGTCTTAAAAAGGTGCGGAATAACAAAACATTGCATGTATCAACACTTTGAACGAGATGCATTATTCATGAATCCGCTTTATTACAAATCCTCTTATTTACATTCTCGTGGAACTAAGTCCTATAATTGTGTCCTTGAATGGAGTCATGACTCTAGGATTAGCACTTCCGACTTGCTTTCCTAAATTCTCAATAAGGGACTATATCCGATGAATTTCTTACAAAATCTTTTTATGGACAACGTCTGCTCATTTGTGCCTATGCATGCACCGTTGTAAAGTTTACCTATGTGGTGTCAAGTTCCATGTAAAGCATCCCAGTGTTGCGATCCTTCTCGAGTCACTCTTTTACTCAGTTGTGTGTATGGCTTATATGGTTTGAACAGTCAATCTACTCTCTTGCGAGTATCATCATAAAACCTTTTCACTGTCTAGTAGCATAACAGAATAACTTAACACCTATCACATGAGTATATGTCAATCAAAATGGTCACCGTGTGCATAAAGTCTCTCTAAAAATTGAGATCCTCACCTCCCCGTCATAGGAAGATCTTGTGTCGCCATCTTAGTATAACTTTCGTGTCCACTTGGGACATCCAGCAGTAAGTAGCTCACTTTGTCCTAGTATTGTGGTTTCTCATGGCATGGTCGTATATTGCAGTTGGGGGTTAATATAGAAGAAGTATGTCCAGCTTATAACAAATATTTATTTTCTCTTTACATCTCCACAACATGTGTTAATTGTGTTTTTAGTTAATGAATTCATTGTGCTAGTTTCCCCAACACTTGTTCGATAACCATGAGAGAACCTATCCTTTTATGAGTCATTGTAACACTTCCTTTCTCATAAGGACCCTTACTACGCTCTCCATCAAGACCAAGCGCACCTTTGGAGGTCATCTTATCATAACACAACGTCTATTTCTCTTGTCTTTCTGTCTTTCATTAGTATCTAGGTATTCCTCAAGTCAAAACCCGTGGGGAACTCATTATGAACATCTGCAAATCTTCCATGATCATTTCACACTATCTCGTTGGATTCCCACCTCACTTCAAGTTCATCAAGGGTTAACAGCATGCCACAATTGTTGAGATTGAATAATCTCCTTTCGATAATGGATTATCTACATATGTGCTAGTCCAACGATCTGCTTATCAGACTAACTCTTGCCTTTCGGGTTTTGGGTTGACCAAGGAGAAATACACCTAGTAACACATTCATATGTCAAAGCTTTTCTCTCAGTCAATTCTTATAGCATCTCCCAATGTGGCTTGTAATAGCTGATTGTGTAAAAGTGTGTTGTAGTACTTCATTATGAAGTAGAGTTGCTAAACATGATTGGATTTTAGAATTCAGGAGTTAGACATCACGTGACTACATATAGAGATCTTCTTTAAAAAAATTTAGCTTCCCGTAATCGCTTTATATTACCACCATTCCTAGTGGTTACAATGTAAAGGTTACTTCCATAAGGCTCTCTTACTTTCTTTTCATTTGTCTTTCATCATGTGTTGTTTAGCCGTCATCTTCAATGCGATATTATCTCAGTGTCTCGACTAGTTATCCAACTATATGATTTGATTTAATTAACCTCACTTTTATGTATTCTACAAGCGCCTTGAGAGTGGGCAAATTTCCTTTTTTCTACAGACTTCTAATGTCTTCAACTCTGTTTAAGCTTGTCGATTCCAAGTAGTGCTCTTAGTTGCGCCGCCTTACTATCTATTTCCATCTATTAACTCTCCTCGTGAATCTAATTTTATGACTTATGGCATCAAGGGTCGGGGTATGCTCCTTTTTGTTAGGATAAAAAGATATTGCTCGCACTCCTTATGAGATTTTCTCCTAAACAATCATCTACCTGCTCTACTTGTCCATGTGACTAGATAACTTAGGTTACTCTTCTCCGATAAGTGCATCAAGACTTCTCACCCTTTCATGTTATTCATACGGTCTCTTCGAGGCCTTATTCTATACCAGCTCGTAATGATTTTAAGTACTTTCTTGCCATTGTTGACGATTCTCTAGGACTACGAGGGCTTGTCTCTTGGGTTTCAAAAGTAATGATTTGCCTTAAAGTGCAAGCTTAAACTTCCATGATTTAAAACCAAAGTGTGTCCCCTTTTCAGAAAAGTCATGAATGGGTCGGATTTAATGAGGTTATGTGGCTCTCTGCTCACTCGGCTTCTAGAAGTATTGACAACGTCATTGTCATGTATGGGAATTTTGCTACCTCTGGCATTCCACCACCTTAGGAAGGGTTAGATTGTTCGAATTGTGATAATCTCATAAGTAGATGACTTCTTTTCCATCCTCATGCGCTTGTGGCATAAAGTCCTTGCGTCTCTTATTGTTAGGAGTGAAATAAAATTTTACGTATTTCATTTGTGGCCTCAATCACACCCTTGTTGCAAGAGTCTTACCATTTGAGCTCAACTACTTACCTTACACTCAGGGACACAACTGGTGCATCCTACTTGATCACCTCTTTAAAAATCTCAAGATCACATACATGGTATCCACCTTATCTAAGAATATTAGGTACCACTATGCTTCACCTATCTGATAATTGATGTAGTCACCTGGATTAAACCATGTCAGCCTCATTAATAGAAATCCCCATGTCTCTTAGTATGTAACCTCATGAAACACTCTGCTTAGCGCATAAATGGATTCCTGAATAATTCCATCCCAATCTTGAACTCTGTTACTCCTTACTGTATTAGATTTATTTGGTATTGAAGTTTCAAACGTGTCAAAGTCATCCTGTGATCACATATATTCAGTAGGTAATTTTATGGTCAATTTATTATAGCACATCTTAGAGTAATCGTGAAGGTCACCATGAGTTTAGTTTAGGTGTTCGCATAGAGATTTGGATTTTAGGAGGGTGAACCGGTTATTCTCAAAATTCTCCCCTGTAGAGGTTATGTGAGTCAATGGTGAAGGGTACGTAAGCGCATTTCCCATTAGGTCACACTAGGAGTATAATGTTTCCCCATAGTTGTTCCTCATAAATTTGTGTTTTCATATGTCTATGTCTAAGAAGGTAGGTGGAGATCAGTTGTGTATCATCCTGGTGAAAATTATTGAAGGTGAACTTAATAGATAGTTAGCTTATGCGAGGTATTTAGTTGTCATCCTTGTTAGATAAGTTTGAAGGTTGGGGTTGTTTCCATGAATGTGTTATGGAAGAGCCTATAAGTGTAAGAGGCCACATTGAAGGCCATGAGTATTGTGGAAATAAGGTATTTTCTCTTGATTGTATAACAGTTTGTTTTGATTTGAAAAGTACCTTCTGGGTGTTATGATTTAAAAATGTGCAGTCCATGTCCAGGTATCATCATGATATTGTAGTGCTTATAATGATGAGGTTCATATTATTAATATATACATTGTGGTGTTTTGTCGAGTTATGGATGAGTTTTAGGATGGTTTTGGGTGATTCTCTGACAGGTGGATAGGCCTAGTTACAAAGGAGATGCTGCCGAAATTTCTGAAAAAATTTTGGGAGTTACTCAAAATTTAGGAACTTGAGGTAGGGTAGAAAAGAGATATGTTATGTTAGGTATTTGCGTCAGGCTCTACTCCTCATTCGAGAACGAATGATCCTAAGGGGGGATAATGTAAGGCCTCAGAAAATTTCGCTAAGTAATTTAGGATTTTGGTGTGCCACGTAGGCTAATTATAACATTTTATGTACTATTAACATGGTGGGCATAAATTAAATTTGGTAAATAAGTGTACAAGTCTTATGGTAAGTAATTTGGGGCCCAAGGAAATGCCTAAGCCTAAGTCACATTGGAAAATTTCATAATAGGCAAAGATTCCAACTGAGTTTGCACAAGACCACAATTTGAACAAGCATATCTAAATATGTGTAAGGTTTTATGTGATGAACAACCTGTCAAATGAAAGGTCTTTGAGTCTAGTTTCCAACTCTTCAAACTGTTTGTCATTTGGAAATTCCTACAAAAGTTATGATCAAATTACCAGTGGCTGGAAAAATGCGATCCTGCGTCAATTCTGCGATCACAAAAACCATTATGCGGTCCGCAAACTTGATCTGCGATCGCAAATCTGGAAGCAAACTGGACTAGTGTATCCCAGTTTTGGGCACCGATTCTGCGATGCATTTTGCGACCCGCATTCATGTTTTGCAGTCCATTCTGCGATTGCAAACCAGACTTCGGAGGGTTAATCTTCCTATTCTTATAACCAGACCCCATTTTAATATATAGGCTTTGGGGTTCATTTGGGGTCATTTATTACTGATTTTAGAGAGAGATGAGAGCATTTTAGAGAGATAAGGAGGAACCCAACATTCAATCATCCAATATTGCATCAATCTTCAAGAATCAAAGAACCCAATAACAAGTTCTTCATCTAAGAGGTAAGGTTCTATACCCTAGACTTTAATTTCGAGTTTGGGGTATAAGGTGGGGTATTGAGGTATGATTCTTGGGTGTAATACTACTATGTAGACATGCATGTACAAAATAGGTTTGTGAAAAGATTGTTGAACATAAATAAGTAAAGATTGGGTTGGGGAATGAAGGAAACCTTGTAAAAGAGATTTGAAATCAAGATGCTCAACTAGTATTTTATAAAATGCTCAAATGAGCTGAAACAATGAATACCTTCCTAATTTGTGTTCAATTTTGTTATGTCTCAAAGTAGATGGGGATTGCTAAAATTTCCGTAACGTTGTAGTAACTTAAGGAAAGCATAAACAAGGTATGTATGGCTAAAACCCCGTCTCTTAGAAATTGATCTTCCATGGTGCCCGTGTAAATGTTGTAAGTTTGAAACATGATTGATGCAGTACTTGTTATGTTAAGTGGATTATTATTGTGAAAATGTATGTGGTAGGTACTTCTTCATGTGTTTAATGTGTTATTCTTTGTAAATAGAGGATGTGTGGAGAACATGATCTATGTGATAAATGCCTAAATGTCATGCCAAGGTTACTTTGGGACTAATATGCCAAACTTGACGAATTCCTCTCTATGCTTATGATTTAATTTGCCTTTGTATGCACCAATGATCTTATGTGGCAAAGTAAGTGTTGAAAATGGGAACAATGTGAAACGTGAATTATGGAATATGAATCATGTATTGAAATGCTTAGACCTTAAATTTAGATTGAAGTTGCATTGTTGTGCCATCTACGTGAAGTCTTATCTATGCTTATGATTTAAACTGCTCTTGTGTGCACCTACTGTCCTAAGTGGTAAAGCTAATGTTGAATATGGGAACGATGTAAAAATGTGGCCTAGTGCCAAGGATAATGTGATAAGTTGTGGCCCCAAGTGCCAATGAATTGATATATGTGAAACAAAGTGACTAATACGAAGGGAACAATGCCTTGCAAAGGCGGCCTAGCCGATCGGGCCGAGATCGGACTCCGCTCAAGATAGCGGTGGTATTGTGAATGAATTTCGGAAAAGAAGGAAAATGAGATTGTGATTGAAGCATATATCTCAAATGAGGCAACCTAGCCGATCAGGTCAAGATCGGACTCCGCTCAAGATAGCGGTGGTATTGTGAACAAATGATAAATAGTGAAATGCCCCAAACTAAAAGATATGGGAAAATGATGTGAAAGCTATATGATTCTTTTATTTGATAATGTGGTGCTCGTTTAAAGTTTTGAGTTATACTTGTGATTTATTATTCTTGTATGAAAGTTCTTTCTAAGTAGATGGTGTTTAGTTATACATACTAGTGCTATTCGATGGCACTAACATCCCTTTTGCAGGGGGCACTACATCTTTAATGGATATAGGTGTTTCTATAGCAAGCAGTGTTAATCGTCGCTAGTACCGCATCATCCTTTCAGCTAACTTGGTGAGCCCCACTTCGTTTCGGTGTCCTGTTTCATTTGTTCATCATGTACTTTGTATTTGAGGTATAGTCGGAGCCGTGTTACCGACATTTCCATATTACATTACTCTTCAGTTGTGTTTAGAGGCTTTGTAGACAGGTTGTGTGTAGTGTCAGGTATTGGAATTAAAGTAGAAATATTGATGTTTGGCAAAGATTTATAAAACTTGTAATATTTTGATAATTATGATGTAAGCTGCTAATGGAAATGAAATGGAAGTTGTTAATGATATACTTACTAAATATGATTAATGGAGTCCATCTCCTATTTAATAATGAATTAGTTTGGGTAGAATGAAACCTAACAGGCTTGCTCAGTCGGGTTTACTCGGTTGGGCGCCGTTCGTGCTCCTCGGATTTTGGGGCAGGACACTAGTAAGTATCAAGACTAACCTCAGTAGAGTAGTGACTAGGAACAGTCAAGACACCTATTGGACTAATCAACCTGAACAAGTATAAGTATAGGAACAATAGAGTATGGTATCTACATTAAGACTACGCGATATAGCTAACAATACAGTAATTGTAAAGGAAACAAAAAGTATCAGAGGAATACCATAATAATGACACAGAGGAGTGAATGCGAAACACAACCTAAATCCGAAATCATAGATACAACAAGGACAAGTAATAACTCAGCAATTATAACCATTTTAACATCAGGATCTAGTCAGCAAACTCCACAAGGTACTGAACCTCTGACAAATCACAACTCATGGGTCTCAATACCTGAACCCTAACACTTGACATCATGTTCCCTCATTACACCTCATAACCGCACTGACGACTCACGTGCCAAATAGAGTCATTCTCACATGGAAGGCAAGTAAGCAAGGGTGTACATCTATACTCAACAATATCAAGAAAACCTCTTATCCGATAAGAGTGCTTAATTACGTGTATGCTTGTGCAAGTGTCCTTACATAGTTCATACTAGTTAGTAAGCATAAGGAAAAGAACTGACATCACGTAGAATGTTTTCTCACAACTTTCACAAGACAAAGCTCAAACAGGTAATTGTACCACTACACAAATATCTACCACAGAAATGCCCCTATGCCATCACAAATCAATCCCTGACATAGCCCACCTTGTCTCGCCATGTGTGCAATAATAAGTAAATGTCTGCCTTGTCTCGCCACACGTGCATAATAATATTCTCACCTTATCTCGGCACATGCGCACACACACACACACACACACACACACACACACACACACACACACACATATATATATATATATATATATATATATATATATATATATATATATATATATATATATATATACTTGCCACACCGCATGTGCAAATATCAACAGTAATAATAGCATGGCAGAAACCTCGTGCAACCCAATAACAACAACCGCATGGGAGAAACCTCACGCATCACAATAACAACCGCACGGCAAAAACCTCATGCCTAACAACAACAAGTACGACAACAACAATGACAATAAATACGATAGTGCGGCAAGTAAATCAACTCAAGGACATTAAACAAGGGAGGATATAATATGTAACAACGTTTCCACAATATGCAGTTCAACAACAAGGGCGCTAATGCAAGTCAAATAATTTCAAATAAGGACCTGCAAACTAATATATAGGATATCTAAACTTCATTTAAAATTGGGCATTTACGAAGAAGATACAACAAGTTCAATTAAGGATAAGCAGCGGAAAGATAATCATAACATTAATTAAGCCTAAATGATTACAAGATGGGGTAATAACAATATCAAATAAAGATAAGCAGTTATGAAAACATAGCATGACAATAGATGAGGTAAAAATCTTCAGTTAAGTCAAATAAGAGTCAAATAGGAAATAAGAGTGAATCATGAAAAAATTAATTCCGAATAAGGCATGTAGAGGTGAAACTAGTAAATAGAAAACTCAATCATATCAAGAACAACTTCGTACTCAGTGAATATAAGGACCTAAGAACTCTAAAAGGCCAACTTTCCACAAATAAGTCCGAGCATACACTCGTCACCTTGCGTACACGGACAACAATTAGCATAGGATACTCAAATCCTAAGGGGTAGTTCCCCAACACAAGGTTAGGCAATATACTTACCTCAAAAAAAGATAAACTAATACTGAAAAATGAACTTCTCGGGTGAAATGACATCCAGACGACCCAAATCTAATAAAATTAACTTAAAACCACAAATAAAACTCATAAGAAACTGTTCTGGATCATAAACCCTCGATCTTTATGAAAGTCTAAAAGTCACCCCAAAAGTATACCCCCGGGCCTACTCCTCGAAAACTGACAAATTTCATAAAATCCGAACACCCATTCCGATACGAGTTCAACCATACAAAAATTATCAAATTCCGATACTATTTCATCCCTCAAATCATCCTTTTACATTTTGAAGGTTTTCTTAAAAATTACAGTTTTTCCTAAACCCAAAACACTAATTAAATGATAAAAATGAAGATAAAATCATGGAATATAATAAAATCTAAGTGAAGAACACTTACCCAATCGATTTTCTTGAAAACCCCACAAGAAATCTCCCAAAATCGAGGTCTAACACTCAAAATATGGAGAAAATGGGAAACCCTCGAATATAAACTCTCTGCCCAGGTGTGACCGCACCTGCGATAAAATGCCGCTCCTGCGCAACCGTAGGTGCACATGATCAACTACACATGTGCTCCCTCTCGCTTCTACGCCCTGGAATCCGCCACTGCGATGCCGCATATGCGTACCAATTCTCTGCATCTACACAGACTGCCAAGACCAGCTCTTCTCGCACCTGCATCTCTATCACGACCCGGATTTCCCACCCACGGGAGCCGTGATGGCGCCTAAGGGTGAAAGCTAGGAAATCCAACCAACTGAACTATTTACCGTGTTTCCATTTTTAATCTGATAATAGTTTAGATCCAACAACTAGATAATAACAGAATTCAATAAGCGGAAGACTGCATTGTAAAGATTTAATAATACTATTAATACCAATCCATAACAAATCTACCCAAGACTGGTGTCACAACTTCACAGACTGTCTAAGAGTACTACAAACAAAGGTCTGAAAGAAATAAATACAACATTGTCTCTGGACATACATGAAAGAAACAGGAACAGTAGATAGAAGGAGACGCCAAGGCTCGCGGACGCCTGCAGGACTACCTCGGGTCGCCTGTTAGACTGAAGGAAGCAACCTCACTGCGGTCTAAACGCTCCGGTACCAGTATCTGCACACAGTGCAGAGTGTAGTATCAGCACAATCTACCCCATGTGATGGTAAGTGCCTAGCCTAACCTCGGTGAAGTAGTGACGAGGCTAGGACCAGACTACCAAATAAACCTGTGCAGTGAAATTATATACAATGGAAATATAAAAGCAGATAATTACAGTTAAAGATGGGAGGGGGAAAACATGCTTCGGGGAATAACAGATAACAATAGAATATCAAGAGGAATATAAAGAAACCAAAATCCAATTACTAACAAGGTTAAGGAAAACAAATGCAGAATTCACTTTCATTTCACATCTTGTTGCAGGCGTGCAACCACCGATCCCATTTCATGTATCTTGTTGCAGGCATGCAACCTGAACCATTTCATATATCTCATTACAGGCGTGCAACCCGATCCCATTTCATATATCTCGTTGCAGGCATGCAATCCGCTCCTATTTCATATTTCTCGTTGCAGGCGTGCAACCCGCTCCTATTTCATATATCACGTTGCAGGCGTGCAATCCGCTCCCATTTCATATATCTCGTTGCAGGCGTGCAACCCTCTTACATTTCACATATCTTGTTGCAGGCGTGCAACCGCTCCCATTTCATATATTTCCATGGTAGCGTGCCACCCAATCCCATTTACAAATCAACATTAATCACAAAAGAATCCCGACAAGAGAACACTAATTTTTCAACAACATCCCATCAAGGAAACAATAATATCAAGACAAACATCCCGACAAGGGAACAATAATATGACAATAACATCCTAGCAGTTGAAAAATAATGATAATAATATCCCGGCAAGGGAGTAATAATGATAATAACATGTGAAGCGCAATAAACCACAACAGAGTCATAACAATTACAATACAAAGACTCACGAGCATGCTTGACACCGACGTATAGATACTTGTCACCATGCCTATACGTCGTACTCCACAATTAACACGTAGCAAATAAGACACGACTCCTAATCCCTAAAGCTAAGGTCCGCATGTGAGATTACACCATAACTCAAACCTCTTCACAACCATGCAAACCATCTGAAACTCATCTGAAACACGCTCGGGTCCCCCCGGGAACCCGTCCAAGCATACCAACAAGTTCCATAACCTAACACGGACTCGCTCGAGGTCTCAAAACACATAGAACAACACCGAAACTACGAATCACACCATGAATCAAGCTTATGAACTTTTAAATCTTCAAACTTCTAAAACTCATGCTGAAACCTATCAAATCAACCTGGAACGATGCAAATTTTGCGGACAAGTCCCAAATGACATAACGGAGCAAATCTTGAAATCGCATTCTGACCCCAATACCACAAAAGCCAACTATTGGTCAAACTTATCCATCTTCCAAAATTCAACTTTTCCAACTTTCGCCAAAATGCTCCAAATTACCCTACGTACCTCCAAATCCAAATCCAGATGTGCGCCTAAGTCCAAAATCAGCATACAAAGCTGTTGAAATCATCCAAAACTCATTTTTGAACCGTTTACACAAAAGTCAAATTCCGATCAACTCTCACCACTTAAGCTTCCAAAACTTGAATCATTATTCCGATTTGACTCCGAATCATCCGGTAACTGAATTTGACCCCGCACGCAAGTCAGGACACACATTATGAAGCTGCTTAAGGCCTTAAGCCGTTGAATGGAACTTAAATTCTCAAACGACTGGCTAAGTCGTTACATCCTCCCCCTCTTAAACAAACGTTCGTCTTCGAACGTGCCAAGAATCGCCTCGAAGTCATCAAATCACTGAATGCACACTTCCAACATACATCCCCTAGTGATTCCATGTCACCCCAATCCACATAAGCTTGACGACACCA
This sequence comes from Nicotiana sylvestris, assembly GCF_000393655.2. Taxonomy (NCBI): domain Eukaryota; kingdom Viridiplantae; phylum Streptophyta; class Magnoliopsida; order Solanales; family Solanaceae; genus Nicotiana; species Nicotiana sylvestris. The sequence continues at coordinate 41,323,775 of NC_091065.1, read as the reverse complement.
TCTCAACTGTAAATTAGCCTTTCTACAAACATCGATAATCCTTATAGCCAAAATCCTCACCTTTCATTCATTTTCAAAAGACCCGATTCTAAATCCATATCAGATATCAGTCTCAACCAGCTGCAACAACTCATGCATACACCCACAGGGTACAACCACACAACATAACACACCACATATAGTCCCATAATAACATTTCTGATCACAATAGTTGCCCGAAATCAAACCCACCACCGACAATTAGCCTCATATCCGTTAGAACTCTGTTTCAAACCACCGTAACATTGACGATAATACAGGAACCACGAAGACCTCACAACTATACACCCGAATGAACAAGTCACAACAAACACCACCAAGCACACACCCTGTAAGTTAAAACTCAAGAAGCACAGAACGAAAATGAATAAATATATAAAGAGAAACACATAAGAGAAATATCAAATAAGCCCGACAGGCACACCGCTCTATCAGTACCATACTACGAATCAATTTATATAGGAAAATCAAAGTACATGAATAAATCACAAGGATCTCATCTTGATATAACTTCCACCACGGTACACAGCCCGGTTTCAACACATCAAATCACATGAAATCGTGAGAGTCCCACCCTCAACTCTGAATCACTAGAAGAATATACATCAAACTAGCTGAAACCTTCCACTAGATAACAAAAATTACAAAAAGTACTAGCTCCCACACTAGTGGAGAATCTAAATCACAGCTCATAACCAAAATACTCAGGAATCACATCAACTAACCATAATGGACAACAGGAATTTCACTACTAGTCTCGCAACTCTCAATAATGAGTAAAAACAGATAGGCATGGATACCACTCAAAGAATCTCTCAATAGGGGCAAACACGTAAATATAATGTTGAGTCATGAACTCACCCATAGGTGGAGCAACAAATAGGGGAACTCGCCCAGATAACCAGGACGATAACAAAATGTGAATGGTGCTCCTCTATAACAAGCCTTAAGCATACATGTATCATATCATCTGGCGCAGCGGCCTTAAGCCTACTATATGGAATACATCAATGGACCAAGCCTTCCCCTCTTGGGCTCCCTCTACACTCATGAATACCTCGTTATAGCATGTCTACCCGGAGTCTGGGTATTACATCCCGTACTTTAATATTAGGATACCATGTTCTATAAGAAAGATTACTATATTAATTGAGTGTTAGTATAATAAAATATTTAACCGAATGGCCATTTAGTGTGCATGTTAAAACTATCTATCTAATACTGTATGAAATATGTGCTATGTGAATCATTTATGTAGTTATCTTTTAATTGGCAGAACATGCCTATAGGATCTAGTGAATAGTTCTAAATTTGTGACCATCTAAACATATAAGCCTTGTGAAATAGTAGAACTTCAGTATGGAATTTTTTCTAAAAAAAACACTTTCATAGACCAGTAGCTAAGACAAGCTTAACAATTTATACTCTCTTTGGTTTCTCGCTATCACTTTGTAAATGAATACATGCTACTTTTGATAACGATTTCATGACTTGGTTTCTTACTTTTTATCTTCTGTGCTTAAGTCTATATGCTGGCTATAATTGTTTAAACTTGGATAGTGAAGGATTATTAATAAATCTCTCCAAAAGGACAGTTGCTTTAAATAAAGAGTTACATGTTTGTCTTTTCATACGAATTATTAGATTACCTTTCTTAGAGCCTTTCTCTGTTTATTATGAGTTCTAGTTGGGAGTATTGAGTACATATAATGTAGTCTTAATCTGTTAATGTGAACGGTATCGCTTAAAGACAATTGGAATTAAATAACACTAGCTATTTCCTACAAACATTTGCAAAACAAAAGAAGGTTATCCTTTTTTTTTTTTTTTTACCATTTTAAGAATTAAGCGTACGAGAGTTTGTATTCTTTATACGAGATTATCAAAGTTTAAAAGTTGAAAAAATATATGTATTTTTATATGGATATTTTAATAAAATAATATATATATATATATATTAACTTTATATGATACCACATGACCACGATAGTAAAGTATATTATAGTAAGGTATATAAAGTATATTAAACGTGAGTAGTAATTTAAGTAATTTGAGTTAATTTTTAATTATGCGGGTAATTAGTTAATTACCGGGTAACGTGACATTACCTAATTAACTAATAAGTTGGATAAAGACTTTAAATTCCCACCCCCACCCGAGTCCGAAACTTTTTTGATGATATTTTGGACAAAAAATACTTTTCTACTACTTAAAAAAAAGTTACATAAATGAGTAAAACGCAGTACTATACTGCGAATTACTTTAACGGAAATTTAGCCGTTAAAGTAAAACGCAGTATAGTACTGCGTTTTACTTAAAAAAAATTGTAATTCGCAGTATTATACTGTGTTTTACTAAGAAAATTTGTAAAACACAGTATAATACTGCGTTTTACACTGAAACATATTATTATATTGCGTTTTACTCTGGTTTTTGGCCCCACAATCAACTGACATAACAATAATTCAATACATAAAGCGTACTATTGTACTGCGTTTTACATAGAAAAATTCTACACCCCAACGTCGGACTTGCCTTATTTAAAGGCGTTTCAATTTTATGAAAATTCATTCAATACTTTACTTCAAACTTATGTTCATACGTCTCTCTTCTTCTTATCAATCATTTTTTTACAATGTCTGAAGTGGCAAAAATAATGGTTTCACTATATTGGGAGGGTAAGGTTGTGTTGGAGAATAACTCTATGAGGTATAGCTCACCTCCACAATGTCATGTTAAATTGCCGTTTACTATGGAGTACGATAAATTGGTATCGTTGTTACGTAAAAAAGTGAATGAGAGGAGGCGTTCGATAACCTTAAAATAACCGGTAGATTTCTGTATTCAATGACTCCGCAGGGGTTTGCTTATTATTTTGAGTTTAACATCGAGGATGATGAAACTCTTAGAGATTTTTTGCGGATTCCGGATGAATACAGGGAATTTATTGTAATAAAATTATTGGAAATGTACGTCAAGGTGGAAGACGTTCCCAATAATAAGGGCGTGCATAGTAGGGATAACCCCCAGTCATCAGGTGGTTATTCTGGAGCAGTTTTTGCCGGACAGATTACTGATGAAAGAGCTTGCCTTGATTTAAACTTGTCACCACCGGCGAATGAGCAGCCACAAAATAATTTTTCGACTTTATATAATCAACAAGACGACTGGTAAACTTCACTTTTACTACGCCTTAGCGATGTTTATTTTATGTTTTAATTAGATTTGTATTAACACTCATATTTTTCATAGGGGGTAGCGTCCGGATACGAATTTTACAAGTTATGACCCCGCCCCAAGTTGGAATATGCGTAGTTCTGCAGTATTGGACCACGGTGGTCTATCTGGGAGTCATCACCAGCAAGAAAATATCCATCATGAAACGTCAAGACAATACGACTTGTAAGTAAAGTGATATAGCTATATATCTAGTTGGGTATATTATCATTTTGTTATTTTTGTGCAGTGAAAACGAGATTCTTGAAACTCCTAACCTCACACAATTGCCCATAGACGACGTATTTACTCGTGATTTGGCAGATGCACAGAGTTAGGAAGATGATAGTGATTATGACAACAATACGGATGAGTCTGTGGATGACACACCCTTCCATGATGAGGGTGATGATGAGGAGGAAGTGAATGTTGAACCTGAGCTGACGAGGGAGCATGTTCCTCCACCTCCCGCTAGACCAAGAGTGTACGAGTCCCACGTGCCATTTCATAAGCGGAATATTCTCTACCTTGATAATTTGCCAAGCATGCCGAACGTGGATGCCCTCACAAGGGATGATGATGAATTTCGGTCAGTGATGTGGGATGCATCTAGACCAGCTATTCTGACAAAGGGCATGTATTTCCCTGATAAAGTTCGCTTAATTAGGGCTATAAAAATCTACAGTATAAGAGAGTGTCGTGAGATGATGGTAAGTGTGTCAACTACGGAGAAATACAAGGCTGTATGCCATAGACACTTTATGGGTTGTCACTGGATGTTGCGTTTCACCAAGAAGAAATTAGGTTTGTGGAAAGTGGGTAAATTTATTAGCGAGCACAGATGTAAAATGGACACATACAATGAGAATCACTTCGACTTTGATATGGACTTGATTTCTCTTGTCTTGATTCCATATTTGGAAGTGTCCATTAGGTTCAAGATTAAAGAGTGTATTACAGCCGTCCACCAGGAGTATGGTTGTACTATAACCAAAAGAAAGGCATATCTCGGTCGCAAACGTGCCTTTGAACTTATTTATGGCGACTGGGATAAGTCTTTTTCAAATCTGCCCAGGTACATGGCCGCACTGCAACACTTTAACCTCGGGACTGTTGTTGAATGGAGGCGTGAGCGGAGTTCGGACAAACCCGAATATATTTTTAACTATGTGTTCTGGTCATTTAAACCAGCAATTGATGGTTTTGTGCATTGTCGTCCTGTTATTTCCATAGATGGTACTCATGTCTATGGAAAGTATGATATTAAGCTTTTGATTGCAGTTGCAGTAGATGCCAATGGGCAAATATTTCCACTAGCTTTTGTCATATGTGCCAACAAAAGTGAAGAGACATGGACGCTTTTTTTGAACCACTTGAAGCAGCACGTTGTCAAACAGTGTTCACGTATTTGTCTAATATCTAATCGGCATGGTGGTATTTTAAGATCTGTATGTCACTTGCCTGAATGGAAGGAACCATATGCATACCACCGTTACTGTGTGCGTCACCTGAAGGCCAATTTCCAAAAGGAATATCCTGACAAGGCATTGCATGACTTAATGTGGATGGCTACAACTAAGCACCAGCAGTGCAAATTCACGAGGCGCATGGAAGCGATCCGGTAGTTAGAACCACAAGCCTATACTTGGTTGATGGGGCATGAGCTTCACATGTGGACATTGCATGCTGATGGCGGAAGACGATGGGGATCCCTCACTACAAACGTGTCGGAGTCATTCAACGGCTTGTTGAAGTCTGCCCGTGGACTGCCTGTCACTGCCATGGTCTGCATGACATTCAAACAGAGTGCGGAGAGGTTTGTTGAAAGGCATGCAGCTGCATCAGCATTGATGGACTGGGGTGTTCAATTTATGTCAATACCCATAAGAAGATTTGAAAGGTCCAGGAGGCGAGCACAGTGGCATTCATTTCTTCAGTACGATCATGAACGAGGTGTTTTTGAAGTTAAGACCGCTATCCGCGGACACCGTGGGAATAATCTACAGACGGTAAATGAAAATAGGAGGTTATGTTCATGTGGGAAATGGACCATCTACCACATGCCGTGCGCACATGCGTTGAAGTGCTTTCAACAAGTTGGATATGGGGCAACAAACTATATTGATAGGAAATACAGTGTTGCTGCAACAAGGAGACACGTATAGTGGGAAGTTGCAACTATTAGGTGCTGAGCATTATTGGCCGCCGGAACCTTTTAAGATGGTATGTAATAAGGACTATTTGTGCAAGCTGCAAGTGCAAAAGAGAACGCGTATACGGAATCAAATGGATGTTAGTGACACCGTTTATGCACGTAAATGTGGCATATGCTCGCAAACAGGGCACGACCGTCGTAAATGTCCTTCAGGTGGTGTGCGTGGCGGTGGTAATCCGGCTCCTGGTGCAAGTTCGTCGAATGTACCCAACTATCAAGGATACCCCTAGTCTTTTATTTTGGTATTATTTTTTGTAATACATGTTTGTACTTGTGTATGTTGCAATATATATCAAATAAAATTATGTTCCACAATTTGGAATGAGTGAAGAAAAAGCTGTTTAATTGTAGGAAAATGTAAATAAAACATTACTACATCACAAACACAAACATAACAGGCCAACATAATAAAAATACATGAAATATGAAAAATACACTAAACACATACATGCCAATGTTTAGTCCCGATTGCCATTTATTCTCCGCTCCAACCACTTAAATCGTTCTTCCATTCGTTCTTTTTCTTCTTCTACCTCTTTCAGTTTCGCCTTCACCTCTGCAAGTTCCCGTTTATATTTTTTTTTCGTTCCTTTTGTGCTTCACAATTCCATTGTGCTTTCCATTTTTCTTCTCTCACCTCCTTCAGTTTCGCCCTCATTTCTACAATAATTCTATCGCTTTCTCTTTGTGTTTCCCATTGGCATAAACACATATTATGAAGAAACTGCAGTTGTTCTCTTTAGCATTCCTGATAACATGGTTCATCAACCCATTCCTCAAAATCACAAATAGGTTCGTCGGGAACCTTGTATAACTAGTTCATACAGCACCAGTAGCGGCGTCCAACTTCACCATCGTCCCAACAATTTTTCATCGAGCATTCTTTTCCACAGTTGCACTTTAGTGGACGAAGAGGTTGAGCCATTTAATGAAATATTTGCTTTTAGTAAAAAAACCTTACTTTTAATGAAATATTTGTTTTTACTAATTTTTGAGCACACAAAATAACTACAATTCTATCTTATTTATAGGCGAGACAAAATACATAAAGCGTGGTATAGTACTGCATTTTATGGAGTTGTCTTGTCGTTCTGAAAAAGATGAAAACCATGTGAAAAAACTTTAATACATAAAGCGTGGTATAGTACTGCGTTTTATGGAGTTGTCTTGTCGTTCTGAAAAAGATGATAACCATGGGAAAAAAGCTAGTTTATTACAGAAAAATTTAATACATAAAGCGTGGTATAGTACTGCGTTTTATGGAGTTGTCTTGTCGTTCCGAAAAAGATGAAAACCATGTGAAAAAGCTGGTTTATTGCAGAAAAATTTAATACATAAAGCGTGGTATAGTACTGCGTTTTATGGAGTTGTCTTGTCGTTCTGAAAAAGATGAAAACTATGTGAAAAAAACTGGTTTATTGCAGAAAAATTTAATACATAAAGCGTGGTATAGTACTGCGTTTTATGGAGTTGTCTTGTCGTTCTGAAAAAGATGAAAACCATGTGAAAAAAGCTGGTTTTAGTTATCCTTTGTGCAGTGATGGTTTTAGTTCTACTGTTTGTTTTTGTGCTACGTTTGCAATGTTTGTGTTTCTTGTGTACTGTTTAAGTAAAACTGCTGTTCAAACGCAATTAAAATAAAAATGTTGTTAAAAGATAATTGCTATCACTATTTACATAATGCACTATTTACACAATCTAAAAACCTAAGTAAATCAGTGAGTCCCGCAGCCTGTGTGCTTCAGTGCTGCTGCTGGCCTGAGTCGCATCCCCTGTCGCCCGGGTACACTATCTTGATCATCATCATCAAGCTGCCTCTTTATGTGAGGATGTGCAGCAGCATCGACACCACAACTGGCAGGATCGGAAGAATAGGTCGTCGGGCCGTCAACAACCTACAAAACAAGTACTAAACTTAGCATGTGACAAAGTATATTTGTATTGTACGTGTTAAGTCAAAAAATATTTTCCCACCGTGGTCTCGTCGGCCTCCTGAATATATGCATCTGTGGTGTCCTCATCAAAGCATATAGTGGCCTCAAAGATGGGCTGGGACGAAGCCTTCATAAGAAAGTTAAAAATTAATTAATGGTAGCTCATTAAGGAAAAGAAAATAAATTGAAATTTTAAAGTAATACAAACATACATGCGTCTGTGGTAGATCCGCATCAATCGCCGGGAATGAGGCATAACTCAACCTGCGCCCGCCATCCACGTGGGACACCCCTACCCTGATGGTAGTCCTCTGGCGCTGCATACTGAGCCTCGTGGTCCAACCTCGCGGCATCTCTCGCCTGAAACAGGGTCCGACGAGCCAACTGTGCCACCCGCCGGCCATAGTCAACGACTGTAGGGATGTCGGTATGCTGCTGCATCTCCTTGTCCCAACTGGTAGAGGTGATGACGCCCAATAGCCTGTGAAATATTTAAAATATTAATTAAATAATGCTATATCACAATTATACGATATTAATAAGCCAAAAAACATACCAGTGCCTTGTGTCTCCCGGCGTATGGTCTGTAGCGCTTGCCAAGTACATTAATGGGGTTCCCGATGATTAGTCCGGTGTGACGATGGTACCATGACGCATACATATGAATAGTGGCCTCCTGGGTAAATGTAGGTGCTGGCGGAATACGGTCAGCTCGCTGCTCCTCCTAAATATGGACCTGCTGCTCTAGCCATCCCATATATATATCGTCCAGCCTGGCACGGTCATCCCGCTGATAGTGTATAGCCACTCATCCAGGCTCCCTCGGTATAGGCTGGGGAAGGTGAAACTGGCGAAGCACACGCTCTGTGGCATGATACTCAACCATATCGAAGAAGATCATCGGGACGGAGGTGCTCCAAAGCAGTCGATTGACTGAGCAATAAAAGGGCAGCTGGGCTAGCAACTCGTCGTTGTATGGCATCTAGATGAACTACCAAATAATAACATAAAAGTGAGTATGCGCAACACAACTCAATTTAAAACAAGTAAGTGTAGGTACATATTTACCTGTCCGTCCACCAACATATCTAGCACATCCCTGATAAGAGGGAGATTATGATGAGCATCGGTCCCTCGGTAGTTCCCACACCGGAGAATCCACCTAGAAGCTAGAGGGAGAAACGGATAAGCCTCACCAGGCGCAAGTGGTGGTAGAGGTGGCTGTCAGGCCCAAACCTAAGATAAAAGGTTGATGTAAAATTTATGAGTCATTTCGACCATATAGAATTCAGAGAAATGAAAAGAGTATTCGAAAATGTTGTCACCTGTAGGAGGGGCAGAAAACCACATATGTCCACCGCTGGGCCCATGCTCGCCCGGCACATGCTCCTATACAGGTATGCGTGAACAGCAGCACCCCAACTGTACTGGGGTAAACCATCCAGCTGTTGAAGATGATGGAGAAAGCGCATACTCACTTTACTCCCCGAAGTGTTCGGGAACAAGACACACCCGAAAAGCAGGAGCAGCGCCAACTGCGTGTACCTCTCAATATGGAGATCCTCCGTCTCGCCGGTAATGTCTGGGTGCAAAAATGCCATATGATCTCTGATGGCTGACAAAGCAACGCGACTGCCCCCAGCGTCACCCTGAAGTCTATAACCAGTAAAATGCCCCATCATATCCAAAAACTGTGCACGCGTCATGGATCTAATGTACTGGGGCAGTGCTACGGCCCGTCCATCTACGCGCAGCCCGTACAAAACCTGATTATCCTCCAGCATGATGGTGGCCTCTCCAGTGGGCAAGTGAAAAGTGTGCGTCTCCGGTTGCCACCGCTCTACCAAGGCCGTGATGAGAGACCAATCAAGCTGCATCCGTCCAAGCTCAAAAATCGTATAGAAGCCCATAGCCTGTAGGCGCGCGACTACGCGGGCATGGAAAGGATGCTCCCCGATAAACTCCCACAAATCGTCAGGTCTCCTGGGGCGGAGAGGCTGCATCGATAGCTATCCCTCCCATACAAAGGAGGATCTATGGTCGCCCTGCAACACTAGTAGTTGATCCTCGATAGGTCCGGGATGCGCAGGCAGAGGAAAGTCCATGTCGTCAACTATAATTTAAATAAAATTAATTGTGTGTGTTAGCTTAATAAATTAAATAATTAATTTAGTTTAAAATTGGACTAAATAATTATGTATGGGTTCCAGGCTCAATTTTTAAGGCCCGGTAGCACCGAGTTATCCTTAATTATTATGTGTGTCAATTTCAATATTTTTAGAATTTTGTGTGTTAGCTTAATAAATTAAATAATTAATTATGTTTAAAATTGGACTGAATAATTATGTATGGGTTCTAGGCTTGATTTTTAAGGTCCGGTAGCACCGAGTTATCCTTAATTATTATGCGTGTCAATTTCAACATTTTTAGAATTGTGTGTCTTAGCTTAATAAATTAAATAATTAATTATGTTTAAAAATGGACTGAATAATTATGTATGGGTTCCAGGCTCGATATTTGAGGTCCGGTAGCACCGAGTTATCCTTAATTATTATGCGTGTCAATTTCAATATTTTTAGAATTGTGTGTGTTAGCTTAATAAATTAAATAATTAATTATATTTAAAATTGGACTGAATAATTATGTATGGGTTCCAAACTCGATTTTTGAGGCCCGGTAGCACCGAGTTATCCTTAATTATTATGCGTATCAATTTCAACATTTTTAGAATTTTGTTAGCTTAATAAATTAAATAATTATTTATTTTTAAAATTGGACTGAATAATTATGTATGGGTTCTAGGCTCGATATTTGAGTTAATTTTACAACACATATTAATTTGTTACTTTTGTAAGTTTATTGTTATAAATTAAATACTTAATTTTGTAAAGTGTAATTGGATAGAGTTTGCAGTTACTACATACTTAAACTACATAGACTCTACGCTAAAAGACTCTACATTTTACTACGCTAAAAGGCTCTATATTTTACAACACTAAAAGGCTCTATATTTTACTACACTAAAAGACTCTATATTTTACTACGCTAAAATGCTATTTATTTTACTACGCTAAAAGGTCACTATTACATATAAAAACAACTAACATAAAATACAAATATGAACAACAAACAAATAAATAATATTAATTTTTTAACAATACAAATAATTTATCAAATTTTAACATTTTTTGTACCAAAGCTAATAAATCAATCCGGGTATAAAAAGATACAAATTTAAACACAAACATAACACAAATTAACATGAAAACACATTAAACGATACAAATATGCATGTACTATACGAGTTTCGACATAAACAAAATCGAAATACCTCGATTTAAGTTTTTTTAATTTGATTGAAATCGAATTTTTGCACCCGAAAGAAGGAATCCAAAGCTTGTCTTGTATGTGGGACCTACACTCCTTGCTCTTTAGGTGACGGGTGGGGCCCAAATTTTTTTTTTAAGTTTGACGCGGGGCGGGGGGTGGGTGACCAGCAGAATCGGAATTTTTTAAAAGGGTGTTCGTCGGTTCTGTGGTCCAAGGAAGAAGAAGGGGTTTTTACTGCGAACAACTTTAATAAAATATTGTTGGGCCCAGATTTTAAGTAAAACGCAGTATAGTACTGCGAATACTGTGTTTTACTCATTTATGTAACTTTTTTTTAAGTAATAAAAAAGTGTTTTTTGTCCAAAAAATCATCCCACCCCCACGTGGCAGCTTTTGGCTTAGGGAAAATATGACTCATACATTGTTAATATATGTGACAAGAAGATGGATACAAAATCTGTACAACAGAAGAAATGGACATGATCATTTTCTATATACATGTGATTAGCCTAAGCTTCGCCTCATCACAAGGTTCAAGAGTGTTTCATGACTATTGTGTGCTCTGACTTTGAGTCTCCTCTATTTCTTTGAGTATGTCCCCATCCTCAACTTATATTTTTACTCCCTCATATTACTGTCTTCTCAAATCATTGGAGTATTAGTGCAATTTGAACGCCTTCTTTAGGATCTAAGGAAAGAGATCTTTTGCTTCATGCGACAGTGTAAAATATGTTTGTATTCATCTGAATCTCGATAATATGGAGAAAAGGAGCAAAAAGACCCTAAGTTGATATTGTGATCCCTGTTATTGGTATATATTTAAATGAGCTTTTCTTCCTTTCTTTTCCCGGCTTTGCTTAAACAAACAATATTACACAAAACTAAGTAGCATCATAGTCTTTTACAACTCGTGACTCTTAAGACTGAAGAATCCTTAGTGACCTGATCATCAACAAAATTTGAAGGGTTTTACAACATACTAAACCCTCCTGGTCACTACAATAACAAAATTTGAACATTTGTTCCTAACAATAGTAGTAGCAGTAGATCAGCTGCATCCAATACAAGAAGTAGTTACAGTGGTGGTAGTAGTAGTGGAGTTGTTTGCCAAAGCATCAGCTAGTTAGTTTTCTTCGCTACTTTGATCCAGCGTTACGTGTTCTTCGCAAAAAGACGTGTGCTAGAGGGATTGTCAAGAAAAATTGGTCCAGGTATGTTAAGGCTAAACTTTTCCTTCCTTTTAGCATGATATCGTAATTACACAAGTCTGATAACGAGGCATAAAGAAAAATTTGTATCCCGAAATTTACGTATATTTTGCTAGTCTCACAAATTACATATATTTTCCTAGTTTTGTAAGTTACCATATTCTTCTTATTGGGACTTCATATTCAATTGTGTATTTCCCTCTTCCAGCCAAGAGAACAAAGAGTTTATATATACAGTATTAAAAGTATTTTCATTGTCATCGAGCTATAATCGATGAGCAGGCCCCTATTGGGTAACCTCTGAACAGATGGTAAGTTATATACCGAGCCTACTGTGGCCGAGCGCTTATGAGCGAGCCCAGTTGGTCGAGATACAGAGCCTAGTATGGTCGAGCGCCTATGAGCGAGCCTACTACGGCAGAGCAGTTATATATATACCAAGCCTACTGTGGTCGAGCGCTTATGAGCGAGCCCAGTTGGTCGAGATACAGAGCCTAGTATGGCTGAGCGCCTATGAGCGATCCTACTAGGGTAGAACCGTTATATATATATACCAAACCTTATAGGGCCGGACAGCTATTTTACTTACTATTTTGAGAGAGTTGAGTCAGTATCAACAGGTAAGTATATCTTCAGATTATCTTTGACTTCTAGCTACTTGCAGTTATTATATTATCAGTTCAGTTTCAGCTTTCAGTATATTGCCTTACATACTCAGTACATTATTTCGTACTAACGTCCTTTTATTTGGGACGCTGTGTTTCATGACCGCAGGTATAGACAATCAGTTTGACGATCCCTCATAGTACACGAGATTGGCATTCAGCAAAGGATCGGTAAGACTCCACGTCATTCGGAGTGCAACCGAGTCTGTGAGTCATCATGTCAGAGTTTTCCCACATACTTATGGGTCAGTCGGTACCCTGTTCCATTTGATGTCAAATACTTTTAGAGGCTCTGTAGACACACTGAGGTTCAGTTTGTACAGTATGTTAGAGGCCTTGACAGCCCATATGTATTGATGTCTTAAGAACGATAGCTTATTGATACATTGTTGCCCACTTACAGTTATGCACTACGAGTGGTTGCCATGTTGGCCCACGATGGTCACAGAAAGAATGAGTTACAGAATGGTTCGCTCGGTCCAGTACGGCACCGCGTGCCAGCCACGCCTCTCTAGGTTTGGGGCGTGATACTGGGACAATCTCTCAGCATGTGGCTAGTATCGCCACACTCAAAGAAACCACTCTGCTAACATGGCTGTGGAAACTGTGCGGCATGGGTACTCTGAGACCCATGAGCACCTGGAACACCGTGCGAAGCCTAAAGTGAAAACTCGCTTGGCTGGACCACAAAACCTCTACCATGCTGCACCATGCCTCCGAAATAAGGACCAGCATATCTCTCCAGTCTACGGGACCTTCTATCCCCCCCCAAACTCTATCTCATGACCTTGTCTGCCCTCTCTCTCCTGGCCTCACCTGTCCTCTCTCTCCTGATCCCACATTCCCTCAATCCGGCGAGCGATCCCTACCACCTGCTAAAATGAGACATCCGACTCCAACTCCGGAGCCATGCTGAACCGAATATCATGACTGAGCCCCTCAATGAACCTATGGACTCGCTCCCTAACTATAGAAACCAAGGTAGGTGCATGCCTAGGCAAATCACTGAATCTAATAACATACGCTAATACTGACATAGTGCCCTGGTGCAGCTGCTCAAACTCTGCATGCCATGCATCTCGAAGGGACTGAGGTACAAACTCTCCCAAGAACATCTCTGAAAACTGAACTCATGTTAGTGAAGCTAAATCGGATGTGCTACCCAACTCATACACCCTCCACCACTGATAGGCAGCTCCCTTAAGTTGGAATGTGGTAAAAGCAACCCCACTCGTCTACATAATTCCCACAGTGCGGAGAATGCAATGGCACTCCTCCAGAAAACCCTGGGCACCCTCTAAAGCCAAACCACTGAATGTAGGAGGGTAATATTTCTTGAACCTTCCAAGTCTAAGTTGCTCTTCCTCAAATGTTGTTGCCCTAACCATGGCTGAACTGGAATCACAGGTTGTGTCGCCATGAAACCTAGATCCTGATCAACATGAACTCGTTGCTCTAGAGTGTGGGCAGTGGGAGTTTGAGCTCCTCCCCTGGCCTGTGAAGTAGCTGGTGCAACCAGAATCAACTCCGCCTGAGCCAATGTACCAAACATACTGAGGAACTATGCTAAGGTATTCTGAAGTCCGGGGGTAATAGAAGGTGCCTCTGGTACCTGCCCCCCAACTGGAACTACTAGCAGCTCCTCAACTGCTGCTCTGCTAGGCGCCTTAAATGCGGTATGTGCTCTTCGTCAGCCTCTGCCTCTGCCCCTAGCGACATCTGCTCTGGGGGTAACGTCATCAGGAACTACAGGTCGTGTCCTCACCATCTGTGAGAGAATGGAATGATAAAATTTCAAACTTCGAGATCAATGAACCCACACGATAGGAATGAAGGAAGTGGCATTGTCCTAATGGTTTTGTAGCCTCTCGAAGATAAGTACAGACGTCTCTGCACCAATCCGCAAGACTCTACTAAAATCGCTTATGACTCGTAGCATCGATGAACCTAGAACTCTGATACCAAGTTGTCACGACCCAAATTTCCCTCTGTTGGGTGTCGTGATGGCACCTTGTCTTAGGGACTAGGTAAGTCTAACATTTACTGAATAACAACAATAATACATAACATCTAGCAGTTTTTGAAATAAAAATTTCTACAAAATTTACAATTCCCAAAAATCAGTAGTACAAGTCATAAGCTCTACAGAGTTTGCTAAAACTGTCTCGAAATAAGGATGAACAGTGTAAAATCAAAATAAGAAGGTGACTCTGAAGTCTGCGAACACAATAGCATGTTTACCTTGAGTGTCCACAACAATGATCCGCACAGCTACTAATGATCAAATATCTGGATCTCCACAAACATATGCAGAAGTGTAGTATGAGTACACCACAGCGGTACCCAGTAAGTATCAAGACAAACCTTAGTGGAGTATTGACAAGGAACAGTCAAGACACCTACTTGACTAATCATTCTAAACAAGTATAAGTATAGGAACAACAGAGTATTGTATCTACATTAAGACTGCGTGATATAGCTAACAATACAGTAATTGCAATAAGAAAGAAAACAACAAGTATCAGTAGAATACCATAATAATGACACAGAAGAGCGAATGGGAAACACAGTCTAAATCTAAAATCACAGATACAGTAAGGACAAGTAATAACTCAGCAATTACGGCCACTTTCACATCAATTTATAGTTAGCAAACTTCACGAGGTACCGAACCTCGCACAAATCACAACTCACGGGTTTCAATAGCTTAACCCTAACACTTGACATCCTGTGCCCTCATTACACCTCATAAACTCATTGATGACTCATGTTCCAAATAGAGCCATTCTCACATAGAAAGAAAGTAAACAAAGTTGTACGTCTATACTCAACAATATCAAGAAAACCTCTTATCCGATAAGAGTGCATAATTACGTGTATGCTTGTGCAAGTGTCCTAACAAAGTTCATACCGGCTAGAAAGCATAAGGAAAAGAACGGATATCAGGTAAAATGTTTTCTCACAACTTTCACAAGACAAATCTCACACAAGTAAGTGTACCACTACACAAATTTTAACCACAGAAATGCCCCAGGCCATCACAAATCATCATAAATGAATCCCTGACATAGCCAAAATTGTCTTGCCACGTGTGCAATAATAAGTAAATGCCTACCCTGTCTCGCCACACGTGCATAATAATGTTCTCACATTGTCTTGCCACATGTGCAACCCATATATATATATATATATATATATATATATATATATATATATATATATATATATGTGTGTGTGTGTGTGTGTGTGTGTGTGTGTGTGTGTGTGTGTGTGTGTGTGTGTGTGTGTGTGTGTGTGTGGCCTTTTCACTCCGCATGTGCAAATATCAACAGTAACAATAGCACGACAGAAACCTCGTGCATCACAGTAACAACCGCACGGCAGAAACCTCGTATCTCACAGCAACAAGTACAACAGAAAAAATGACAATAAATACGATAGTGCGGCAAGTAAATCAACTCAAAGACTTTAAATCATAAGGGAATGGTATAACTAGTTCACAAGGAATAACCACAGTAGAGGAATGCTAGGCGTAATAGGAACAGCTCAACAAGGGAGGAAAAAAATGTAACAACATTCCCCCAATATGCAGTTCAACAACAAGGGAGCTAACGCGAGTCAAATAATTCCAAATAAGGACCTGTCAACTAAGATATAGGATATCTAAACTTCTTTTAAAATTGGGCATTTATAAAGAAGATACAACAAGTTCAAATAAGGATAAGCAGCGGAAAGATAATCATAACCTCAATTAAGTCTAAACGATTACAGGATGAGGTAGTAATAATATCAAATAAAGATAAGCAGTTATGAAAAGATAGCATCACATTAGATGAGGTAAAAATCTTCAGTTAAGTCAAAATAAGAGTCAAATAGGCAATAAGAGTGAATCATAAAATAATTAATTCCAAATAAGGCATGTACAAGTGAAACTAGTAAATAGGAAACTCAATCATGTCAAGAACAACTTCGTACTCATTGAATAAAAGGACCTAAGAACTCTAAAAAGCCAACTTTCCACAAATAAGTCCGAGCACGCACTCATCACCTCGCGTACACAGACTACAATTAGCATAGAAGACTCAAATCCTAAGGGTTAGTTCCCCACACACGGTCATGCAAGATACTTACATCAGAGAAGAAAAATCGATACTCAAAATTGAACTTCTCAGGTGAGATGACCTCCTGACGGCCCAAATATAATCAAAATAACTTCAAAGCACAAATAAAACTCATAAGAAACTATTCTGGATCATAAGGCCTTGATCTTTATCAAAATCTAAAAATCACCCCAAAAGTCGACCCCCGAGCCCGCACCTCGGAACCCGACAAATTTCACAAAATCCGAACACCTATTCCAATACGAGTTCCACCATACAAAAATTATCAAATTTCGATACCATTTCATCCCTCAAATCATCATTTTACATAATGACGATTTTCTTAAAAATTCACATTTTTCCTCAACCTAAAACACTAATTAAATGATAAAAATGAAGACAAAACCATGGGATATAAAAAAATCTATGTGAAGAATACTTACCCAATCGATTTGCTTGAAAATCACACGAGAAATCTCCCAAAACCGAGGTCTAAAACTCAAAATATGGAGGCAAACCCTCAAATATAAACTCTCTGCCCATGTGTGACTGCACCTGCGACAAAATTAGCCGCTTCTGCACAACCGCAGGTGCGCATGATCAACCGCACTGCGCTCCCTCTTGCTTCTGCACCTAGGAATCCACTTTTGCAGTGCCGCATACGCGTACCAATTCTCCGCACCTGCTGATACTGCCAAAGATCAGCCCTTCTTGCACCTGCGTCTCTATCGCACCTGCACCCAAGGTCCGCAGGTGCTATTACACCAGAACTCAGACCTCCTCACAACCATGAAAACCATCTGAAACTCTTTTGAAACACGCCTGGGGCTCTCGGGACCCCGTCCAAGCATATCAACAAGTTCTATAACCTAACACGGACTTGCTCGATGTCTCAAATCACATCGAACAATGCCGAAACTACGAATCGCACTATTTATCGAACTTATGAACTTTCAAATCTTCCAACTTCTAAAACTCATGTTAAAACCTATCGAATCAACCCGCAACGATGCCAAATTTTGCAGACAAGACCAAAATGACATAATGGAGTTGTTCCAACTCTCAAAATCGCATTCTGACCCCGATATCACAAAGTCAGCTGTTTGTCAAACTTCTCCATCTTCAAAACTTCAACATTTCCAACTTCTTCCGAAATGCTCAAATTACCCTACGGACCTCCAAATCCTAATCCGGACGCGCGCCTAATTCCAAAATTACCATACGAAGCTGTTAGAATCATCTGAACCTCATTCCGGACCAGGTTACATAAAAGTCAAATTTTGGTCAACTCTCACTCCTTAAGCTTCCAAAACTTGAATCATTCTTTCGATTTGACTCTGAATCATCCGGTAATTTAATTCGACCATGCACGCAAGTCATAACACACATTACGAAGCTGCTCAAGGCTGCCATTGAATAGAATTTAAAACGACCGGCTGGGTCGTTACAGATTATGTGATCGCTAATGTGATCAAGCTAGCCCAGGCCCCTCATCGCCAAAGCAAACAAAGTGTTTGCTAATGCGAACTTCTCATTTCCCAGTGAACCTTGCAAAACCGACCTCCACCTCGCAAATGCGAGGATGGAAAATGCAAATAGTATCTCACATTTGCGAGACCTGAGGCACCAACAACACACCAGTAAAGGTTAATTAGGCTGTAACGCGTCCGAAACTCACCCGAGCCCCCGAGGCTCCACACCAAACATCCACACAAGTCTAAATACATCATACAAACTCGCTCGTGAGATAAAAATACCATGATAACATCTAGAACCATGAATTAGACACTAAAATACCTGAAAATCACAATGAACTTCAAGAACTTCTAAAAACACAACCATGTGTCTGATTCCTATCAAACCAACTCGGAATGACACCAAATTTTGCAGACAAGTCACAAATGACAAAATTGATCTATTTCATGTCACAAAGAACACAAGGTTCCCATCCTCCATCGGAATCACAAGTAAGATAAACATCCTGAAAGCTCAAAACCTTCTACTAACTTAATCCCATAGAACAAAACCATGACACGTAACACACTTACCATACTTGGAGAGCACCCAAATCACAAGTCGGGGCCAAACCATCCAAAAAGCATATCAAAACCTACTATATTAGCTAATAGAAAGTCTACCCAAGCCTCATGACTCTCAATAGAGACCAAATCAGAACAATAGACATGGGCTATCATAATAGAATCCCCCAAATACCGTGAACATAGAAACAAAGTACAAGAATCACGATACACAATCATATATGAAGCAAGGTAGGATGAATCTGACCAATAAATGGGACCAGATCAAAATAATACTAATGTATCTCTATAACCAACCGAAACCATACTTGTAATGACATCATGTGGTGCAGTAGCCTCAGTCCAACTAGGAAAAGCATAACAAAGGGTTGGGCCTCCCCCTCTAGGACACCCCTACCCGCCTATCCCCGCCTCTATCTTGCTTTGTAAGTATAGTAGAAACTAGAGCGGAACCCATGGCATGAGTAATCCATTGTGGTACACTCGCCTAAAGTCTGGGACAATCCATCACCATGTGTCTAATATCCCCACACTCAAAGCAACCTCTTCACTGACGTGGTTGTGGAAGATGTCTGGAAAGGGTACTATGGGACCCATGAATATCTAAAGCACCACGTGAAACATAAACTGCAGACTGAATAGGCTGACCAACAAAACGTCTACCGTGAGATGCTCTACCCTCAAAATAGAGATGCTTAGATCCTTCTGGTCCACGAGGCTTCTTAGCCTCCCTATACTCCCTTTCTAGGACGCAAATGCGCTCCATCTTCTTGATGATCTCCAACCTACTAAAATAAAGTATTGTTCTCCAACTTTCGTGCCATACTGAATCTAAGATCATAACTGAATCCCACAATAAATTTACGGACTCGCTCTTTGATTGTAGAAACCAACATAGGTGCATGACGGGACAACTCACTAAACCTGATGCATACTCTGACATCGTCATAGTGCCCGATGCAGCTACTCAAACTCTGTGCTCCAAGCATCCCGAAGGGTCTGGGGAACAAACTGTCATGCCCCAAGCTCGGGGAGCGTGACCGGCGCTCAACCGAGAGAACCTAGCCGAGCAAGCCTATTAGACACTTTCTACCAAACTCACTTACGATTGAGAGATGACATGATATCATTAATTAGGCACTAGGAGATCATACAAATACATTACTAAGCCAATTTATTAGTTATGTCACAACTCCTTTTTACCCACCCGAGGGAGTACATAAGGGAGTTTTTCCACTTTAAGTGATATTATTCGAAATGGGATTATTTATTCAATTCAGAGTCGCCACTTGGGATAGTTTATTTGGTGTCCCAAGTCACCAGTTTATTTTTAAATCCGAGATCGAGGAAAAATCAACTTTCCTTTTGAAGTCTGCGAACTAGAATTGTAAGTAAGGAATTCTGTTAACCCGGGAGAAGGTGTTAGGCATTCCCGGGTTCCGTGGTTCTAGCACGGTCGCTTAGCAATTACTATTTGGCTTCAATTGTCTAATTACTTATTTTAGGACCTATGTGCATTTACCTTTTAACCGCTTTTAATAACTAGATTTATTCAAAAATTAAAGAATTGAGTTATGCGTACGTATACTCTTTTCTTTTGGCGCGTCAAAATCATGTCACGCGAACATGTCCATGATTAATAACGCTTTTGTTGATTTATTAAGAAATTTTGGTTGAAGTTGCGCGAATGCATCCCTCGAGTCTTTTAAGAATTTAAATTGCAATTATATTACGCGAACGTATATATAATTGCAATACTAATCTAAATAGGGCCTAAAACAAACTACGAAAGTTCAAGACAATTTTTATACAAAATTTTTTATTTGTTTATATGAGGGCCATATATTAAAGGATTTTATTTGTATATGACACACCCCAAATTATTTTAAGAAGAAATAGTTCTTAATCTAAATTTGTGAGGACCATGTGTGATTTTAACAAAATAATGCACGCCTCCAATTATTTTTAAAAGGTTTGCTAATTGCATACATGCTTAGGGTTGGTGTGTTTACCCTTTAATCATTTTAGATAAGGGAGTTGGGCCAGCAGTGACCCATTAAGGTTCATATAAATTGAGCCCAGATTCGTAGACTCTGGAGGTCCAGTTACTAATACCAAATTCAAACAAGGTTAAAGCAATAAGCAAAAATGAATATAGCTCATGATTGTCACGTGATTGCAACAAATTAGCAATTGCCAATTGAAATTACAAGGTTCACTTTTGACTAACAATTAGATATCTACCAAACTGCTCTCATAAATCATTTGACCATTGGCAGTAGCTAAACAACCAAACGCAAATGAGATTAGTCTAAATGTTGTGCAATTTCTTAGTTTAATTACAGAATAATTTCAATTTGAACTGAAATAATCAAAGCGATATATTTTATTAGTCTACCACTGTAAGCATTTTGAATATGAATCACCAATTTTTGGAGAATAAATCATCACTCCAGATACAATGGACTAATCATGAGATTCTTTAAGCATGAAAGAACTTGTAAGCTAAACTAGTGACACGTCCATAGTAATGGGCTTGAACAATGACATTGAGTAATTTCATAAATCAGGAGATAGTTTCAATTACATCATTTAACTCAAATAAACAATCAGAGAACTAGAAAGCTTGTACAAAACAAGATTTGCAGTCGAATCTGATGATGGAATTTAACACTATCATAGCATAAAACAATTCAAGTTTCCATTTATAAGTGCAATAGAGTGCTACAAGTAAGTTTGTACATACATGAAGGCAGAAAAAAACAGCAATTAAAATACCAAATAAGGTTAAAAGGCCAGGGAATGAAGCTTAGCAGTGACGAACTAATACAAACAATACCAGAGATAGTTGCAGCTTAATGAACCCATCAACGACTAAAAGCTAAAGCCGACTTCCAAATCCAAACAAGATGAAAACCAAGTAGCAGAAAGGAAACAAAGCTAGAAAACACCCTCTTTATCCAAAACACAACTCAACGATTGCACATAATAGCCTACGCAACTCGGACATAATTATGACATAAAAAAATAGATTTTTTTGTATAGAACAAACAGGGGAAACATAGAGGTATAAACATACCTAGCTTGCAAGAAAATAACCAAAATGACTAATCAATGATGGGGATGAAGTCCAGCAACAATAGTGAACGAATCAGCAGCAGAAACAGGGATCGACAAGCTTAAACCACATCAACACTGGAATTTCGGACCTCAAAATCAAAACCAACTTGAACTTCAAACCGATCTTCCTTTGAAAACCAGAAATGAAGAGAATGAAATAAACACTAAATAGATTCTGTTTGAACGATTTTTGTTTGAAATTTCTCTTGAATGAAGAAAACTCGACTGAAGAGATTGGACTCAAACCATTGTACTCTTTATTTTTATTTTTTTGTATGTTTTCTGGAAAAAAAAAAGGAAGAAGAAAGTCTGAAGAAGTGACAACTAAAAACCCTAGAAATTTCGACTATGTTTTCTGAAGTTTTATCCGATTTTTTTCTGATTTTTTCTTCTTCTTTCCTTAGCACATAGAACTTACTTCATATATATAGCTTTCAAAAATCTTCAAAAATCTGCCCAAATCCGAAAATCCCTCAAGTTTTTGAACAATTTTGGGACAAATGGAGGGCGTGGATTGATTCACATCTATCTATAGCTCCCATTCGTCCAACAATTATCCTTTTGTACAAAAATCCACAATTTTGAGGGAACAATCGTACTCCTCTCTGACAAATCTATTGGAAAATAGAGGTGACGTGGAGAGGGGGACTGTTTTGAGTAAGCTCGCTCGAAACTTAGGCGAGTTGAAGCCAAGCTCAGTGAAGAAGAAGCACAGTAGCACCGCTTCTCCGATTTCTCTTAGGGTTAGGGAATTTGGGGAAATATTATAAGGAGGGTTTTATATTAAGAAGAACGGGGCAGGTCCATTAATGGGTCAATCCGATTTCTTGGACTGGGTCGAACCGGTGGAGAAAGGGTTCTTTGGGCTGAAGGTGTTAATGTTTGGGGCTGGTTTAAGAGAAAATATTTGGATCGAATTTAGGGATGGCCCAATTTCACCAAGTGAACTTTTCTTCCAATTCTTCTTAATTATAATTCCCCTTTCTTTTCCCCCTTTTTAATTAAAAATCCTAAAAAATCCTAAATCATCTAAAAATGTGAAATTGAAGTAATTAACTAATTATAAAAATTATAAACATTACTTAAATCTATATTAAAAGTGAAAAATCAATAAACTAAAAATAAAAGACAAAAAATGTAAAATGAGCTATTTTTTGTGATTTTCAAATTTTATAAAACATATAATTACTGATTAATTCTAAAAGTATAAAAACAAATCCTAAATGCAATTCATGATATTTTTGGTATTTTTCATGATTTAAATAAAAATTAAACAAGCAAGAAAAATTTAAACAATTAATAAAAATCTACAAAAATTCCTAAAAATGGCAAATAATTAATAAAAAATTTATTTTCTTAGATTTTGTAGGAGTATTTCATGTATGGCAAAAATCACGTGCTCACAGCTGCCCCTTTTTGCTCGGAGACATGAAGGATTTTTGGGCAAAGATAAAATGAGCAATTTACGAGAGATTTTGCCCGTTTGAAACTCCATGAGAAGCATTTTTTTAAGGAGTCTGACCGAACCTTACTTCAGAGGTTATCCTTGGCTATAAATGAATCAGGTCAGTGTAGTTCTGGAAGTTTTGGTAGCTGGGACTACCGGGAAGCTGCAATTTCACTGTTGTTGCTGCTGTTTCTGCTTGATGAGCTCCTTATTACACTAGAAATGGAAAATAAAGAGCTAAGCTAGTTAAATCTATCAACTACGAGTTACAAGATTCCTATCTATAAATCTTTTGAAGCTTGATCTTGAGTCTTGACTGGTTCTCGCTGCAGATTCCAATCTGAATCTTGATGCTTGTCAACTGTAGGTGCTGGTTCGTTCTTCAGCTTTGGATCAAGGCTGGACATGAGAAGCTTGTGACTTCAATCATATCTTGAGCAGTCTGCTTCAGCACTCTGAGTTCACTTCTTTTTTGTTCTTTTCTTCTTTTCTTTATTCTGGATTGAGACTCATTCTTTTGGTCATCTCGAATCCTGTGCCTCGAGGTCAAACCTGCTCAGACACCAAAACAAACCAACGAACGAAATTTTCTGCCCTAGTTTTCACTAGGCAAATTTTGTGACTTAATTGTAACTAAAATCTAGAGATTTTTTTTTCTTTTTTCAAAGCGATAAAATAAAGATTGTGTGTCTTTAGGAGGAAGAGATTAGGGAATGGGGCCCTATATTTAAAATCTCAACTAGGGATTGGAGCCCTATGTTGGCAAAAGGTGACTAGGGGATGAAGACCCTATGTCTAATATCCCAACTAGGGAATGGAGCCCTAATGTTGGCAAAGAAAAGGTGACTAAAGAATGGAGGCCCTACGTCTTAAAACCTCAACTGAGGGATTGGAGCCCTAATGTTGGAATAAGGCGACTAGGGAATGGAGGCCCTATGTCTAAAATCTTAACTAGGGGATTGGAGCCCTAATGTTGGAAAAAATGGTGACTAGGGAATGGAGTCCCTATGTCTAAAAATTCACAACTTAGGGGTTGGAGCCCTAATGTTGGCAAAAAGGCGACTAGGGAATCTCAACTCAGGGATTGGAGCCCTAATGTTGGCAAAAAGGCGACTAGGAAATAGAGGCCCTATGTCTAAATATCTCAACTCAGGGATTGGAGCCCTAATGTTAGCAAAAAGGCGACTAGGGAATTGAGGCCCTATGTCTAAAAATCTCAACTCAGGGATTGGATCCCTAATGTTGGCAAAAAGGCGATTGGTGAATGGAGGCCCTATGTCTAAAAATCTCAACTCAGGGATTGGACCCCTAATGTTGGCAAAAGGAGACTAGGGAATGGAGGCCCTATGTCTAAAAATCTCAACTCAGGGATTGGATCCATAATGTTGGCAACAGGCGATTAGGTAATGGATGCCTTATGTCTAAAATCTCAACTCAGGGATTGGAGCCCTAATGTTGGCAAAAAAGGCGACTAGGGAATGGAGGCCCTATGTCTAAAAATTCTCAACATAGGGTTGGAGCCCAAATGTTGGCAACAGGCGACTAGGGAATGGAGGCCCTGTGTCTAAAAAATCTCAACTCAGGGATTGGAGCCCTAATGTTGGTAAAAGGCGACTAGGGAATGGAGGCCCTATGTTTAAAAATCTCAACTCAGGGATTGGAGCCCTAATGTTGGCAAAAGGCGACTTGGGAACGGAGGTCCTATGTCTAAAAGATCTCAACTCAGGGATTGGAGCCCTAATGTTGGCAAAAGGCTACTAGGGAATGGAGGCCCTATGTCTAAAAAATTTCAACTCAGGGATTGGAGCCCTAATGTTGGCAAAAGGCGTAAAAAATTGAGATTGGGAATTCTAAACTACCATTTTTGTTTGAATTTTCTTCTTATCTCTTTTTTTTTCATTTCATTTCATTTTTTCATTTTTTTAGTAAAAATACAGGAAAGAATTTGGAGGAGACTTCCTTTTTGGATTGATTATTGCTACAAAGATGTTTCTAGCACTTGCGCATTTCTTTTCCTTTTTGGTTGCACCTTCTTCTTGCACGGTTGCTTTGGATTGTACATGTTTCAATTTTTTCAAACAAAGAACAATTGTTAGTTTGAAACGGTGGTTGGTTTTGTGGCCTTGATCATTTTTGATCACTTGATCTCGGCCCAACTCTTTTGGTGAGAACCTCTACTACTTGCTGGCTTTTATGAAGATTGATCTCTCTCCTAAAATCGAGGAACTCAACTTTCCAAACTTTTCGGATGATGATTCAACCGTGTGGGGCTTTGGCCTTTTCACCTTATTCTTCCTCTAGGGGCTTTTGACTTTGGATTTCTTTTTATTTTCAATAACTCTGATTTCAGAGCATTGGCCATCATAGCCAATCGGGATCGACTTGATGCATCCGCTGAGGCTGGGTACTTTTCTTTGGACTTGGCTTTAATTAAGTAGAACTCTATAATTCCAATCTTGCCACATTTTATTTGTATTAGTTTCGGAATAGAATTAGAAAACAGGGATTCAAAGAAAGGTAAACAAAAGACAAGAAAGTGAATTTAAGGAGAAGTGTCCCTTTCGGGGAGGAAAGAAGGACTTATCTGGGGTGCATGCAGACTTCAATAGACATGACATGTTTCTTGGACTGGATACCTGATCTGCACAACTATCCAACTTCTCATAAACCCATTGCGACCCGTGTTCTAAAATCGAGAAACCTTGCCAAGACTCTTTTAATACCAATGGTGGTGAGGGGTTTCTTTTTTTTCGATCAACGGCGCCCTTTGCGTGTTTTCACCAATCGACCTCTCTCATTTTTCTTCTTACCATCGCATTATAGTGCTCTTTTACGAGTTTTCACTAACAAGACTCTCTTATTTTCAATTTCTCTGCTCACCATTGCCTTACGGTGCCCATAGGTTTTCACCAATAAGAGTCTCTCATTTTACTTCTCTCATCTTGATTGCATCGAACCCAAACAACTGTGTTCTCTGATTTTGAACACCTTTTGTCTATTGGTCGGAAGGACTTGAACAAGGTTTGGGTAAAAAGAATTGGATTGAATTAAAACTTTGTAGTCGTTCGGGCGGGATCATCACCGAACCATTATAACATCTGCCCCAATTTCATTTTTGGGGGAAATTGGTGACTGAACTCCAGAGAGAGGCTGCCTACGTATCCTTTCGTATTCAAGTCGAACGTAGTTCAGGAAAACATTTTGTTTGTTTTTTTTGTTTTTTTTTGTTTTTTTTATCAAACATCTTCGAGTTCGAAAGAGGGTAATGAAAGAATCATAACTGGCTCGAAGGGTTAGCAAAGGATTGGAGTGTTTGGGGTAGAGAGAATGAAAGCCTTCGTCATCCCAATCGGATAATACCATGGCTGCAGAAAGACTAAACATAGTACTTTTTGACCGCGTCTGCGTTCACAGCTACTTCGGGATCATTTCCTTCAATATCTCCAAGGTACAATGCCCCTCTTGGCAATATCTTTCTGATGATGTATGGTCCTTTCCAGTTAGGAGAAAATTTTCCTTTTGCTTCCTAATGATGGGGAAGAATACGCCTTAAAACTAGTTGCCCCACTTCAAAATTTCTAGGCCACACTTTCTTGTTGTAGGCACGGGCCATTCTTTGTTGGTACAACTGCTCGTGGCAGTCTGGGGCCATTCGCTTTTCATCGATCAGGATTAACTATTCCGGGTGGGTTTTGACCCACTCACTGTCTTCAATTTCAGCTTCAACAATGATCCGGAGAGAAGGGATTTCAACTTCTGCGGGTATTACGGCTTCAGTTCCATAAACCAAAAGGTACGAGGTTGCTCCGACCGATGTGCGCACTGTAGTGTGATACCCCAATAATGCAAAAGGCAATTTTTCATGCCCCTGCCTGGAACTTTGAATCATCTTTCTCAAAAAAAATTTGATGTTCTTGTTTGCTGCTTCGACTGCACCATTGGATTTAGGACGATAGGGAGTAGAGTTCCAATGAGTTATCTTGAATTGTTCACATATATCCCCCATCAAATGACTATTCAAATTTGAGGCATTATCCATAATGATAGTTACAGGAATACTAAAACGGCAGATAAGGTTGGAATGCACGAAGTCTACCACAGCTTTCTTGGTGACAGAATTGAGATTAATTGCTTCAACCCACTTTGTGAAGTAGTCAATAGCGACCAATATGAATCTATGTCCATTTGAAGCTTTCGGCTCAATCAGGCCAATGACGTACATGCCCCAAGAAACAAATGGCCAAGGTGCTGACATAGGATGCAGTTCTGTAGGCGACGCATGAATCAAATCACTATGCACCTGGCATTGATGACATTTCCAGACGAAACTGAAGCAGTCCTTTTCCATAGTCATCCAGTAATAACTCGCTCGAAGGATTTTCTTTGCCAAAACATGCCCATTCATGTGGGGTCCGCACACTCCTGCATGCACTTCATACATGATTCTTCCGGCCTCTTCGACGTCAACACATCTTAACAAGTTGAGGTCCGGAGTTCTTTTGTACAGAACATCACCGCTCAAGAAGAAACCACTTGTGTTCCGCCTAAGGGTTCTCTTTTGGTCACCGCTGGCCTGCTCGGGGTATTCTTTAGTTTTCAGAAACCTTTTGATGTCATGATACCATGGCTGAATATTTGGTTCTGTCTCAACCGTATTACAGTAACCGTGCCTTTCCCGGATTTGGATTTCCAAGGGATGCCT
This sequence comes from Nicotiana sylvestris, assembly GCF_000393655.2. Lineage (NCBI taxonomy): Eukaryota > Viridiplantae > Streptophyta > Magnoliopsida > Solanales > Solanaceae > Nicotiana > Nicotiana sylvestris. The sequence goes on along the minus strand of NC_091065.1, from coordinate 41,295,760 downwards.
GGTTATGGTAGCATCGAGGCTAAAGTAGCAAGTGCATCAGCTAGCTCATTGTGACAATGAGAGATGTACCTGAACTCTATTGACTTGAACCGCCTGCTGAGATCCTCCACATGTTGCCTATAAGGAATAAGCTTGACATCTCGGGTCTCCTATTCTCTCTGATCTTGTCAGATAATCAGATCTGAATCTCCCATGATTAACAATTCTTTGACATCTTGGTCGATTGCCATGTTCATACCCATAATATAGGCTTCATACTCGGCAGTGTTGTTTGTGCAAAAAAACTGAAGCCGAGTTGTGGCTGGATAATGCTGACTAGTGGGTGAGATCAAGATTGTCCCAATTCCAACACCTTTTGCGTTTACCGCTCCATCAAAGAACATTTTCCAAGCATTGGTGTCCTTGAATATTGCCTCAACTAAATTTACCTCTTCATTCGGGAAGTAGGTGCTCAAAGGTTGGTCTTCATCATCAACTGGGTTTTCAGCCAAGTGATCTGCTAATGCCTGGGCTTTCATTTCCTTGCGAGTGGCGTTGACTATATCAAATTCAGTGAGCAGGATCTGCCACTTTGCTAACCTCCCAATGGGCATTGGTTTCTGGAATATGTACTTTAAAGGGTCCAACCTGGTAATGAGGTAGGTGGTGTAGGCCAACAAGTAATGCCTCAGCTTCTGAGCAACCCAAGTTAAAGCGCAACAAGTTCTTTCCAACAAGGTATATTTGGCCTCAAAGCTTGTGAACTTTTTGCTTAAATAGTATATTGCTTGTTCTTTCCTCCCGGTCACGTCATGTTGTCCGAGGACATAGCCAAAAGAGTTTTCCAAGACTATGAAATACAAGAACAGAGGCTTTCCCAGATCAGGTGGGACCAAAATTGGCGGAATCGACAAATATTCTTTGATTTTCTCAAAAGCTTCTTGGCACTCGTCTGTCCATTTTATTGCTGCGTCTTCTTTAACAGCTTGAAAATGGGTTCACATGTAGACGTCAACTGGGCAATGAATCAGCCGATGTAGTTCAATCTTCCAAGCAAACTCATAACATCTTTCTTGGTTCTTGGAGGAGGCATATCTCGAATGGACTTTATCATTGTTGGGTCTAACTCGATGCCCCTCCGACTGACTATGAATCCCAAAAGTTTGCCAGATGAAACCCCAAATGCACATTTGGCTTGATTTAGCTTCAGATCATATTTAAGCAACCGCTCAAAGAATTTTCTCAAATCCCAAACATGGTCATCCTGGGTCTTGGACTTGATGATCATGTAGTCCACATACACCTCTATCTCTTGGTGCATCATATCATGAAAAATGGTGGTCATGGCTCTCATGTAGGTTGCCCCGACATTCTTCAGACCAAAAGGCATGACCCTGTAGCAATAGGTTCCGTAAGGTGTTGTAAACGCTATCTTCTCCACATCTTCCTCGTCCATTAGGACCTGATGATACCCAACATAACAATCCACAAAATATTGTATCTCGTGTTTGGCACAGTTGTCAACGAGGATGTGGATGTTCGACAAAGGGAAGTTGTCCTTAGGACTCGCTTTGTTCAAATCTCTGTAATCCACACACACTAGGGTTTTCTCGTCTTTCTTTGGCACTGGAACTACATTGGCTAACCAAGTGGTGTATCGAACAACTCGGATCACCCCTGTTTTCAACTGTTTTGTGACCTCTTCTTTAATTTTGTCATTGATATCAGTTTTAAACTTTCTTTGCTTTTGCTGAACAGGGGGATAATCAGGGTAAGTTGGCAACTTATGAACCACAAAATCAACACAGTCCTGGCATGTTATCATATGACCAAGCAAACACATCTTTGAACTCAAACAAAAGTTGGACCAAAGCATCCCTAGTTCTTTCATCTATGTGAATGCTTATCATGGTCTCTTGGACCTCTTCTGAATTACCCAAATTTACCGGCTCAGTATCATTTAGGTTCGGCTTAGGTTTATTCTCAAATTGCTCCAATTCTCGATTTATTTCCCTAAAAGCCTCTTCTTCATCATATTCCGGTTCTTGGTTCATTATTTCACAGTTAGACAGTTTGTTTGGATCTGGGCATGAAGTCCGCAAGCATGTCATGTTATTTAAAGCCGCATTTTTAGAACTGAAAAGAAGAAAATAAGAAAAAGTAACAAAATCAGAAAGAATAGAGAGATGAACGGTGAAATATTGATTTCATTTCATTGAATTTGAGGATAGCAGGGTTTACATTGGAAATTAAAAGACAGGAAACTAAAGAAAACATCCGAGTTACACCTTGGAATAACTCGTGATGTAGAAAAAGTGGAAGGACTGGACTACCGAGACTCCTGCCTGATTGGGAATGGAGTAGCCTTCCAATATTGCAGTTTGGCACTAGGTCCCATATATAGCACCTTAGCGGTGCTTAAGCCTTCCCCTGGTTGGACCATGTGGGTTTCATACAGTATCTGCCTCATAGCCCCACAGATTTCTTCAATTTCCTCAACCGTAAAAGCTTCATCTTCCTCTTCCTCATTGTATTTAGGCCTGACAAATGTTCTATAAAGATATGGAACCAGCTGAGGCAAAACCTAACCATCGTTATTTGTTTCATCTGCCCATTTTACATCAGCTGGCATGGGTTGGAAACCTACCCCAAAGAACTTCTCACTAGCAGTCAGGGTGATAGGTTCAGTGATCCCTTGTAATGATTTCCCGAGCCCCTTCTTAGGTTTGTAGCCATATCTGATCATTTCTTTGGCCACCAAAATTGATGCATTTGAAAGAAAGGGTTGGGGGCAAAGGTTTCCCTCTTCACACTGGTCCGCAACCACAATTTTGAAAGCCTGGTAGACTATATGTTCACTTCCTTCGTTAGCTTCAAGACAAGGGACTGACGGGTCCCGATAAATCGATTGCTCATCTTCCCTGTGAACTACAATCTCCTGATCTTCATGTTCAAACTTCACCATCTGGTGGAGAGTATAAGGCACAACCCCTGCTGCGTGAATCCATGGCCTTCCCTAGAGGAAGTTGTAGGAAGTATCCATGTCCAAAACCTAGAAAGTCACTTTGAAGTCCACCGGGCCGATAGTTAGGATCAGATCAATCTCGCCTATTGTATCTCTCTTTATGCCGTCAAAAGTATGCACACAGACATTGTTGGGTCGGATTTTCTCAATACCGATTTCCATACGTTGCAGAGTTGAGAGTGGGGAAATATCTACCCCAGAACCACCATCAAGCATGACCCTTTTCACATAATACCCTTCGCATTTGACTGTCAGGTGAAGGGCTTTGTTGTGTGTGGCCCCTTCCGGGGGCAGATCACTCTTGCTGAAAGAGATTTGATTGATTGCAAAAAACCTTTATGTCATCCTCTCCAATTGTTCTATAGTGGTTTCAATTGGCACATATGCTTCGTTGAGAGTTTTGATCAACACTTTTTGATGTTCAGTTGAGTCCATCAGCAGAGACAAAAGAGAGACTTGAGCAGGAGACTTTCGAAGTTGGTCGATTATCTCGTAGTCTGTCATTTTCATTTTCTGGAAAAATGCCTCTGCTTCTTCAGCACTTACTGGTTTCTTATATGGGAAACGCTTTTTCGTGGCATTATTCACTTCCTTCAAATTGAAGTACTTCTCGGCCGGGCTATTTTCCTGAATTTCTCCCGAGATTTCTTTGCCCTTGGAATCTACTACCACTTAGTTATAGTTCCATGGAATGGCAGTTCGATCTATCATAGGCCTTTGTGATGTGCAGCCAATAACCTTGGGCTCATCCAGCCTTGGTGGATTTACTGGCGCTCGCACCACGTAGGTCCCCTTAGGAACATACATTTAGCTCTCTTGTTTAACTCAAACCTCCTAGGCGGACTAAGTGACAACTGTTCTTTCTTGCGGCCTCAAGGAACATAGAGAATGGCATCTTTGGAGGGTGCTACCCCAGTTTCAACTTCCACTTTCTTTTTCGTCTTCCGAGGGATGGTTTTGCTTTTCTTCTCTCCCTTGTCTTGTTTTGCGATAGCCCTTGTCTTCTTTTCCACATTAGCTATAACAATGATAGCTTTTAGAGCTGGATCAAACTCTCTGTCTTCACAAATCATCCCACTAATCGTCTCGTTGTTGTGAGCCAGTAATGGATTATTGGTTACATTAGGAACATCCTCATCTTTTAGCACGATTCTCTTTTGTTCTATCAGGTTCTCCACAACCCTCTTCAAGGTCCAACAATCATCTGTATCATGCCCTTCTTCCCCTGAATGGTAGGTGCATCGAGTACCAACTCTGTAAGCGGGCGATGCTAGATTCTGCCTGGTTTGGGGAACAGGCTGCAACAAACCCATCTGAACAAGTTTGGGGAACAGGCTAGAATAGGATTCACCGATGGGTGTGAAGTTTGGCATCTTGGGTGGTTCACGGGCGTGGAAGTTGTTTTGTAGAGGCGGGGGGGTTGTAGTGAGCTTGGTAAGGAGGTTAATTTCTGGGAAATGGAGCTCTGTTTTGATTAAATTGTTGTTGTGGCCTGACATAGGTTTGGGAGTTCATCACTGCGTATGGATGAGAAGCCATATCGTAGGCCACATCTTGGTGGGGGTAGTAATGTTGTGGGGTTCTTTCAGAGAAAAGAGGTCTAGGTGGACGGGATCTTCTTGTACTTGAAGTGTCCATTGCTGCTTCTTCTTTCTTCTTTTGGTTGGCCACACCTCCAGACCCACCTTGGATTGCTTGGGAGGTCGCCCTTATATCAGACTGACTTAAGATTCGCCCTGTTTTCAACCCATTTTCAACTATTTCACCGATTTTGATGGCTTCGCCAAATGGCTTACCCATCGCGGACATCATGTTTTAAAAATAATCAGCCTCTTGGGCCTGAAGGAAGATTGTGACCATTTCAATTTCGTCCATGGGAGTCTTTACCCTGGAGGCTTGCTCACGCCACTTGACAGCATATTCTCGGAAGCTTTTCGAGGGTTTCTTCTTTAGATTTGTCAATGAGTTCCTGTTAGGGGCAATGTCGATATTGTACTGAAACTGCCTGACAAAGTCCCGATCCAGGTCATCCCAGATATGCCAACGGGATATATCTTGGTCCATATACCATTCAGAAGCAATGCCAACCAAACTCTCTCCAAAGTAGGCCATGAGGAGCTCTTGTTTTCCGCCCGCTCCCCGCAACGGGTTGCAATATCTTTTGAGGTAGGCAATAGGATCCCCGTTCCCGTCATATTTCTCAAACTTCGAGGTTTTAAATCCCAATGGTAGATTCACGTGAGGGAACATACACAAGTCGGCATAGGATACATTTTTTGTCCACTTAGACCCTGTATGTTTTTGAGACTCTGCTCCATGCTTCTCATCTTTCTGGCAATCTCCTCTTGCTCAATGGTTTTTGCGGTTTTCTCTTGTCTTGCAGTGAACTCATACCGGGGTGGCTGTGGGTAAGCAACGGTAGTAAATTGAGTAGGTTCTGGTGGGAAGGATGGCATTTGAAAGGTAAAAGATAATGGGTCAAAGCTAGGCCTAGGCAGTGTAGGCTATGCCGTAGCTGAGTAAGGTAGCGTAGTGAATATATTTGAGGCCGCACCTGACATCAACACCTAGGGGCGAGCCTCAGAAGGTGTTCCAACAAAATGGGTCGAGATGGTAGGATATCCCAGTGGGGTATTGGGGTGACTGATCGGGACGTTGGAGGTCCCACTTGCCCTAGGAAAAAGCTCAGGAAACCCAGGGATCACACTTGGTGGTTCTCTTCCATTGGCCCAGGCATCCCATATTTCCATTACGCGGAGACACAGAATTCTGTTTTCCTCGGTAGCTGCCGATTCTGAAGTTGGGATGCCCGAGATCGGACTATCATCCGCAATAGGAATTGTTGGCAGAGGAATTTCCGACGACATTTCAACACTTCCTTTCGATCTCATAAAGTATGGATGTGAAGCCGGACTACCACAAAACCAACCACCTTACTATAGAACCTGGACTTAACAGTAGACAACAAACCGGTCAGTTTGAAGCAAATAACATATAGGTAATTGCACATTCGGGTGTGATACACCTATACAATTAAATGTGTTTCTACATGTTTCGCAATGGTGGCATGTGTCATCCCGGTTTTGCTTACTTTCCCCCAAGTTTTTCCACTTTGGCTTTTTGCGCTTCTATTCTCCTTTTCCGCTCTTTTCTTTCCTCTCTTTTCGTTGCTCTCTTTTTTCATTGTTCTTTTGATTTTTCTTTGGCTCTCTTTTCTTTCTTTTTGGGTTTTTCTGTCGGTTCTTTCTTTTCACATCCCTCTCTTATTTGAGTTATTTACGAAAACATGACCGGATTCGATAAGGATTGCCTACGTATCACGACTCCGCGTGAATAAGATCATCACATTGTTCAAGAAGTAACTGCAACAAATAAAGGAACAATTTTTTTTTTGTTTTTTTTTCAAATTTTCATTAATACAACCTCTACTTTACTGAATTACAAAAGACTCGAAACATACTTTTTCTAGGAAAAACTTCAAACAGACTCAAGACATACTTTCTCTAGGAATTTAAAACCCCAAATAGACTCGAAACATGCTTTTAAAAATGAAAATACATACTTGAAAAAAAGGAAAATACAATCAAGAAAACATCAGTGCCTCCAACCCTATCCTAGGAACACCAACTGGTCTTGTAGCGGGCCTACGTGCCATGTCATCTTGGAGCCGATAGAGATCCTCCATTATCTGGCGGACAAAGATCATTACAGTGGCGAAGAACATGGATCTGGTCATATCCTCACACACGCTACATTTCATTGTGATGTAGTCAGCAATCCTTCTGACCCTTTCTCTTATGATGCCTTTTTCTTGCAACAAACGCCCAATCTGCTGGGATCTAGCCTTTAAGACCTGGGTGGCAGTGTGATTTTGCTCTTGCAAGTGTTGTAGGTCCCCTTCCAACCATGCCATCAAGGCATAAAAATGTTCTCTCTCGGCTTTAAAATTTTTGGCTTGTTTAGCCATTTTACTTTCGAGGTTGCTAATCTCCTTTTCCTAACCTGTGACCCCTCTTTCATATCTTTCTTTCATCTGTTGAACGAAAGCTGCACGCCCCTCTGCATTTTTAGCTAGCCTTGTTCGTACTTTTGCTAGCTCAGACTTAGCTTTCTGCAGGTCATCTTCATAGTCACGCACCTTTTGGGTAAGGTTGTAAATGAGCCTTTCATCTTTCCTGCTTCTGTCCGGATTCTCGGCTGCTATTCTCAGCTGTCGAACCTGGGCTCTGAGAGCTTCATTTTCTTGAACCAATCTTTTCCTCTCACCCTTGTCCTCTTGTACCTGTAAATCATTGTTGAAGGTGACATTTCTCAACTCTTCTCGCAAAGCGTGAATGCTGGCTTGATATTTCTTTTCCTTTTTCCCCCCAGGCTAAACTTTCCTGAATTTTGTCATCAATGGCTTGAACATGGGGCCTTTTGTCAGACCTCTCGGGTTCGGGCTCCGGCTCTGGCTCATTGTTCGCATTGAAGCTCTTTTCAAACCAAGCAGCATAATTGGGATTAACTTCGCCCTTAACCAGGTCTGGTACCTAGGTGTCACTTTTTAGATACTGACAACAATTCCAGTCCCTTTGAACTAAAACCTCGGGAATCGTTGCTTCTGGGTGTAATTCAATGACTTGGGTGCTTAGATCTGCCTCTTCAGGTATCACCTGATATCTTCCCAATTGTCTTAGAACTCTTTGTGGTGCATATGGTTGTATACTCCTCACTCTCATCATCATCAAGTATCCCTTTGAAGCGGTCTTGTATATGACTTCTGTTACCGGGAGCCATCCTATGGTCCATTCAATTTGATTTGCTCTCAATTTTCTCAAATAGGAAACCCAGGCTTCAAACCCTTCCGGCGGTTTGTAGTCTTCCACCCTTTCCTCATACTTTTTGATGAAATTGTTCCCGTCTGAAGCATATATCATGAACTTAGCATTACGGCGATGGTGTTCTATCATCCACATTTGAAGAAGAACATTGCAACCTTCGAAAAATTGAGCCCCAGATTTGCATAGGGTTAAAGCCCGGTAAATGTCCGCCAGCACTAATGGGACAAGTGTGTGATCTTTTTTGTCGACAAGACCTGTACGATTCTGGCCATATGAATGTCTATTGTGCCCTCCGCATTTTGAAAGACTATGACCCCTAGAAATGTCACGATGAAGGCAAACCGATGATGAATTTGCCATATGCTCTTGTCTTGTTTGTTACTCAACCCCTTTTCATGTGTTTCAAACCCGGCTGAGTGCCTGAACCTAAAATATAGGAAGTAGAAAGAGCAACACCCTTTGCTTGCATGGGCCTTGTTCATTTGTTTGCTGATATTCAGAAGATCGAAGAATTTGTGCACCGAGGGAGCCCTGGGGAATATGAGTTGCTGCTTTCTTAACTCTTGGCTGAAATCAATGTACCCGGCTCTTTCTTCCAGAGTGGGTGTGAGCTCAAAATCCGAGAAATAAAACACATTTTGAACGGGATCCCAGAAGGCTACCAAAGCTTTAATTAAATACTCCCGAGATTTGATGTGCATGATGTCTATCAGGGAACCCAACTGCTCTTTCACCCAAACTTGGCCATCTTCATCTAAATCAACCCACCACCTACGAAGCTGCAACCGAGCCCGTTCTATGAAAGATTGCGATGAGTCTTGGACAGTATTCATTTGTACCTGCGGAGGGTTAAGGTTAGGGTTGACTCTTTTGAGCTCTTTTTGCAAAACAAGTTTTCTGAAGAAAATCAACGGACAAGTACCCATTTTATTGCTATGTTAGCAAAAATGGTCGTTTTTGCAAACATGGCCCTTTCACAATTCCAAACGAATTTTTAAGCCGGGGGTAAGTATTTAATTGGAAAAGACACCTTTTAAACAGACTTGCCTGTTCCTCCCGAAAATAGCTTTTCGACAATTGGAATGTAATCTAAGGCTATTCCGGTAAGAAACGACTTAAAATACAACCGAAGCTGGGTCGGCTTATTGTTTTGACCAAAGCCTTGAAACACCCTTTATTCTATTATTTGTAAAAATGAGGCCGAACCTTATGTGGGTTGCCTATGTATCCCACATCCGGTGAGAATCAGACCTGCGTAGTTCGGTCAATTTTGACATAAAAACATGATATTTGACTCACTCTTTTGAAATACTTTTTTTAAAAACAATTCGGCAGAGTTTCGGGATATTTTCAAATACCGAAACTTTTAAAAATCGAGTAAATTATCTATCCTGCCTCACCTTGGTTTTTCTCTTTATTAACTGGTCAACATACAAGTCGAAACAAATAAATATTCACATAGCACATAGGATGCATCAAGATGGTCTTCATTTTGGTTACACCTGTCCTAGATAGACCCAACCCCTGTATTGAGTCCCCAAGGTCAAATGCAGGTGATGCAAATAATCATTCCTACTAGGGATCCGGCATGAGGTTGTGTTATTCTATGTTTAATACCTGGGGTTTGTGGTCTAGACTTGGGTTACCAGAGCGGACAACTGGGGTCGAGGAGGGGGCAACATACCGGGAGCACGAAAGTCTGCTCGGCCTTGTTGCTTGCCCAGCCTCGTCTTATTTGGTATAATTTCTACAAAAAAAGTGAGTCACACGAACGTGTGCACCATTTTCAGAAGACTCAAATGGGTGGCATAAGAAGACATTTAAATACAGTTCAAGTAATATCAAAGCGGTAAATGACAATTAGCACATTAAGTCCACAAAATACAGTAATACCAACAATAAAGCCAAATAAAAATTGCATTAACAAGATCGAATTCTTGAATCCTGAACTAGAGATTCTGGTTTCGATCCCCAGCAGAGTCGCCAGAGCTGTCACACCTCCTTTTTACCCACCAGAGGGGGTACATAAGGGATGTTTTCCACTTTAAGTGGCATTATTCGAAATGGGATTATTTATTCAATTCAGAGCCACCACTTGGGATAGTTTATTTCATGTCCCAAGTCACCGGTTTATTTTTAATCCCAGATCGAGGAAAAATCGACTTTCCTTTTGAAGTCTGCGAACCAGAAATTCTATATAAGGAATTTTGTTAACCTAGGAGAAGGTGTTAGGCATTCCCAGGTTCCGTGGTTCTAGCACGGTCGCTTAGAAATTATTATTTGGCTTCAATTGTCTAATTACTTATTTTAGGACCTATATGCATTTACCTTTTAACCGCTTTTAATAACTTAATTTATTCAAAAATTAAAGAATTGAGTTACACGTACGTATACTCTTTTCTTTTGGCACGTCAAAATCATGTCACGCGAACGTGTCCATGATTAATAACGCTTTTGTTGATTTATTAAGAAATTTTGGTTGAAGTTGCGCGAACACATCCCTCGAGTCTTTTAAGAATTTAATTTGTAATTATATTACGCGAACGTATATATAATCGCAATACTAATCTAAATAGGGCCTAAAGCAAAATACGAAAGTCCAAGGCAATTTTTATACTAATATTTTTATTTGTTTATATGAGTGCCATAAATTAAAGGATTTTATTTGTATATGGCACACCCCAAATTATTTTAAGAAGAAATAGTTCTTGATCTAAATTTGTGAGGGCTATGTGTGATTTTGACAAAAGATGGCACACCTCCAATTATTTTTAAAAGGTTTGCTAATTGCATACATGCTTGTGGTTGGTGTGTTTACCCTTTAATCATTTTAGATAAGGGAGTTGGGCCAGCAGTGGCCCATTAAGGTTCATATCAATTGAGCCCAGATTCGTAGACTCTGGAGGTCCAATTACTAATACCAAATTCACACAAGGTTAAAGCAATAAGCAAAAATGAATATAGCTCATGATTGTCACGTGATTGCAACAAATTAACAATTGCCAATGAAATTACAAGGTTTACTTTTGACTTACAATTAGATAGCTACCAAACTACTCTCATAAATCATTTCACCATTGGCAGTAGCTAAACAACCAAACGTAAATGAGATTAGTTTAAATGTTGTGCAATTTCTTAGTTTAATTACAGAATAATTTCAATTTGAACTAAAATAATCAAAGCGATATATTTTATTAGTCTACCACTGTAAGCATTTTGAATATGAATCACCAATTTTTGGAGAATAAATCATCACTCCAGATACAATGGACTAATCATGAGATAATTTAAGCATGAAAGAACCTATAAGCTAAACTAGTCACACATCCATAGTAATAGGCTTGAACAATGACATTGAGTAATTGCATAAATCAGGAGATAGTTCCAATTACATCATTTAACTCAAATAAACAATCAGAGAACTAGAAAGCTTTTGCAAAACAAGATTTGCAGTCGAATCTGATGATGGAATTTAACACTATCATAGCATAAAACAATTCAAGTTTCCATTTATAAGTGCAATAGAGTGCTACAAGTAAGTTTGTACATACATGAAGGCAGAAAAAAACAGCAATTAAAATACCAAATAAGGTTAGAAGGCTAGGGAATGAAGCTTAGCAGTGACGAACTAACACAAACAACACCAGAGACAGTTGCAGCTTAGTGAACCCAGCAACGACTAAAAGCTAAAGCCAACTTCCAAATCCAGACAAGATGAAAACCAAGTAGCAAATAGGAAATAAAGCTAGAAAACACCCTCTTTATCCAAAACACAACTCAACGATTGCACATAATAGCCTATGCAACGCGGACAGAATTATGACATAAAAAACAGATTCTTTTTTGTATAGAACAAACAGGGAAAACATAGAGGTATATGCATACCGAGCTTGCAAGAAAATAACCAAAATGACTAATAAATGATGGGGATGAAGTCCAGCAATAATAGTGAATGAATCAGCAGCAGAAACAGGGATCGACAAGCTTAAACCAAATCAACACTGGAATTTCGGACCTCAAACTCAAAACCAACTTGAACTTCAAACAGATCTTCCTTTGAAAAACAGAAATCAAGAGAAAGAAATAAACACTAAATAGATTCTGTTTGAACGATTTTTGTTTGAAATTTCTCTTGAAATGAAGCAAACTCGACTAAAGAGATTGGACTCAAACCATTGTGCTCTTTGTTTTTTTTGTATGTTTTATGGAAAAAAAGGAAGAAGAAAGTCTGAAGAAGTGACAACTAAAAAACCTAGAAATTTCGACTAAGTTTTCTGAAGTTTTATCCGATTTTTTCTGATTTTTTCTTCTTCTTTCCTTAGCACATAGAACTTACCTCATACATATAGCTTTCAAAAATCTTCAAAAATCTGCCCAAATTCGAAAATCCCTCAAGTTTTTGAACAATTTTGGGACAAATGGAGGGCGTGGATTGATTCACATCTATCCACGGCTCCCATTCGTCCAACAATTGTCCTTTTGTACAAAAATCTGCGGTTTTGAGGGAATAATCATACTCCTCTCTGACAAATCTGTTGGGAAATAGAGGTGACGTGGAGAGGAGAACCGTTTTGAGTGAGTGAGCTCGAAACTCAAGCGAGTTGAAGCCAAGCTTAGTGAAGAAGAAACACAGTAGCGCCGCTTCTCTGATTTCTCTTAGGGTTAGGGAATTTGGGGAAATATTATAAGAGAGGGTTTTATATTAAGAAGAATGGAGCGGGTCGATTAATGGGTCAATCCGATTTCTTGGACTGGGTCGAATCAGTGGGGAAAGGGTTCTTTGGGCTGAAGGTGTTAATGTTTGGGGCTTGTTTAAGGTAAAATATTTGGGCCGAATTTGGGGATGGCCCAATTTCACCAAATGAACTCTTCTTCCAATTCTTCTTAATTATAATTCCCTTTTCTTTTCCCCCTTTTCAATTAAAAGTCCTAAATCATCTAAAAATGTGAAATTGAAGTAATTAACTAATTATAAAAATTATAAACATTACTTAAATCTATATTAAAAGTGAAAAATCACTAAACTAAAAATAAAAGACAAAAAATGTAAAATGAGCTATTTTTTGTGATTTTCAAATTTTATAAAATAAATAATTACTGATTAATTCTAAAAGTGTAAAAACAAATCCTATATGCAATGCATGATATTTTTGGTATTTTTCATGATTTAAATAAAAATTAAACAAGCAAGAAAAATTTAAACAATTAATAAAAATCTACAAAATTTCCTAAAAAAAGGCAAATAATTAATAAAAAAAATTATTTTCTTAGATTTTGTAGGAGTATTTCATGTATGGCAAAAATCACGTGCTCACAAGTTATATCATTGTTAAGTTTCAAAATACATATGCCTTACGATTTAGTGGAACGGGAATCTAAAACACAACCTAATCCATTGACCTTCCCAACACTATATACAAACCACATAATTTCTATGGAGACTTGAAGTGGATATAATGGAAAGTGCTACAAAAGTGCCGGCAACAAGGCCCCAGCTATACCTCAAAATATGATAAGAAGGTGAACATAAGTTACAAAAGATATAGGACCTCGAAATAATGTAGGGCTCACCAAGTCAACTGGTAAGAGGGCGTGCCACTAGCTGCGATCAACACTGTCTTCTATGGAACCACCTACATCCATTTAAAGATGCAGCGCCCCCCGGCAAAAGAGACGTTAGTACTGTCTAATAGTACAAGTATGTAAATCTAAACACTAATCTTAATACAACAAACAATGAAACAAAGGGGAAGCAGTCATGATGTACAATAAGAGCTTCAAACAAATACGAAAACATAAAGTAAGGATCACATAGTTTCCGGTTCAACTTCCATCTTATTAGGTTGATAATCTTAGTGCTATGTGACACAATCCACAATACCACCATGTTCCTACACGGAGTCTAATCTTGACCCGATTGGGTAGGTCATCTCATTTAAGACATCAACCATATCCACCATCTTAATCAATCAATCCAGCACAATTACCACCATGTGTGCAACATGGTGTCCGATCACGGCCCGATTGGCTAGGCCATCTCACTTGAGACATCATCCTTTCAATCGTTCATCTCAATTTACATTTTCTTCCCATATTTCATTTTATGGCATGAGTAGCCTCATTTATTAAGTTGTTCCTGGAACTTGGTCGTATCTTACAATTCAAAGTTCCCTTTTTATACATTCAAATAACATTATCATCCACATCAATAAGGCCTATCATATAAGGCATTGCACACATAAGGTAAAAAGCTTGAAAAATCTTAATCACACGAAGGGTTTTCATACAAATTAGCTTAGCAAGCTTCATTCGATTCTTTACATGAATTCTTAACCTTTCTCAACACATATTCCTCATTTCAAACACATTCTCAAATAGTATGACGACACGATAAAGATTTAGAATCATTATTGAACATGAATCTTTCAACACAACACATTAAGGCAGCCATTTTAGTATGATCAAGTTAGGAACTTACACCAAATACTCGAACCCCACGGGTTCGATTCTAAGAAGAAGAGAGATTAGCCATACATACATCACTTGAGCCTCTTTAAACTTTAAGATGATCCAGAATTTAGCAACTTCAATTTTAATAATTTAGAAAAATTTGAACCCAAAATTAGGAGAATAATCATAATTCTAGCTCACTAGAGCATTCTGTCAAACACTATGTGTGAATTACTATTCTTAAGGCCTTTTTATGAAACATTCTACCATTGTTTCACCCATTCTTAGTTCACAACCTTTCCACCTACTTTCGGAATACATGCATGCAAGATATCCACCCTCACACCCAATTATTGTCTTACTAATTATCCCCCTTTTACTAAATTTTCAAAATTAAAGGCTAGGGTATAGATTCTTACTTTCAATATGAGGACTTTCTTGATAATCTTCAAGTATTTAGCAAGAATTGATGGATGTTAGTTTGAAGTTTGATCTCTCTCTCAAAGAACCTTCTCCCTCACTCTAGAAATATCAGAAAAATAGCTCAGTATGGCCTAATGTGGTGTTTTAATGAAATGGGGTCGCATTTTAAAAATTAAAAAATAGGAGCCCCGACACAGATCTGCGGTCGCATATGCGACCGCATAATGGCTATGCGGCCTGCAAAATGACCACAAAAAGTTGCCCTTAGGGACCTCAATTTTATGTATTGGTCTACGGCCAATATGTGGTCTGTAGACCTCTTCTGCGGTCGCATAATGCGCCACAGAACCTCCTCTCACAAAAGTCCAAGGATAGATGTGCGACTAAAGTGTGGTCCGCAAAATAGATATGCGATCGCATAATGGAACGAGAAAATGACATCAAAATTGACTCAAAAGACTGCCTCACTCTGCGTCCATTCTATGGCCTGCAGAGTGATTATGCGGCCGCATAACAGGCCGTAGAAATACACACTTATACAAACCATTTTCCTTTAAATTTTAATATACATTTCAATCCAAAAAGTCCGAACTGCAACGAGCTTTTTCAATAATCTCTAACACATAATCCTAACTTGCACCACGATATTTTGGGTTTTTGGCAAAATTTTAAGGGGCCTTACATCCTCCCCCCTCAAGATCATTCGCCCTCGAATGAGGTTCCAGGTACACTTATTAGCACCTTATGCAACTCAGTTTCTCACACCATACACCAGTAGCCCCAAATTTGGCTAGCTCCATAAATTTCAACAAATTTTGCTACAACTTCCTTTGTAACTAGGCCTATCTACCTGCCAGAGAGCCCAGAAACACATCGTATGAGTATATGCACAATTCAACAACGTAACAAGACCCATAACAATACCAATCATGGTCTCATAAGCATCATATAACCCAAAAGAACATTTTTACATTAACTGAACAAGTAATACAAAATTTATAGGAAGTAACTTCATGGAAATATTATATGGCTATTCAAACAAATGACGACTCTGAGTAGTTTTCAACCGTTCCTTTATAGGATTTTTGACGACTCTAAGTAGTTTTCAACCGTTCATTTATGATATTAACCTTTTCCATAGCTCGATGCACGAGGTCTGGTCCTATCAATTCATCTTCTCCAACTTTGAACCATCCAATAGGAGATATACACCTCGTCTCATATAATGCCTCAAATGGTGCCATCTCTATACTAGCATAAAAGTTGTTGTTATAAGCAAACTCTATGAGTGACACATTATTATCCCAACTACCTTTGAAATCAATAACACAAGCACGCAACATATCCTCAAGCATCTGAATAGCCCGCTCCGCTTGCCCGTCGGTCTGTGGATGGAAGGTTGTGCTAAGATTTACCTGCATAACCAAACCTTGCTGAAATTTCTTCCAAAAATTAGCTGTGAACTGTGCGCCTCGATCAGAAATGATAGAAATTGGAGTGCCATGAAGCCTGACTATTTCCTTGATATACAACTGAGCATATTGTTCTGTTGTGTCGGTAGATTTGATTGGCAAGAAATGTGCTGATTTCGTGAGTCGGTCTAAAATAACCCAAATTGAGTCAAACTTGTGCTGAGTGCGCGGTAATCCTACCACAAAATCCATATTAATCATCTCCTATTTCCACATTGGAATTTCTATGTTTTGCGCTAAACCACCAGGACGTTGATGTTCGTCCTTCACTTGCTGACAATTCGGACATCTTGCCACAAAGTCCGCCATATTCCTTTTCATGTCATTCAACCAATATATTTCCTTGAGGTCATGATACATTTTTGTGGAACCTGGGTGAACGGAATACCTGGAAGTGTGAGCTTCCGCCATGATTCTTTCTCGAAGACCATCAACATCTGGAATACACAGCCGCCCTTGGTACCTTAGTGTACCATCATCCATGCCAAGAGAAAAGCTATAGTCTCATGTTTATGAATCCCCTCATTCAGCTATACCAACAATGGATCAATTTATTACTTCTCCTTCACCTCTGCCACAAGCGATGATTCAGCCCTATTCTACATAATTACCCCTCCGTCATTAGAGTCTGCAAGATGAACTCCCAAACTAGCCAACTAGTAAACCTTCCTGGCCAACGGCATTTGACATGCCTCCAAGTGAGCCAAACTTCCGATAGATTTTTGGCTAAGATTATCTGCCACAACATTAGCCTTCACCGAATGATATAAATATTGATGTCGTAGTCTTGGAGCAACTCCAGCCATCTTCTCTGCCTCAAATTTAATTTCTTATGTTTGAAAATATATTGAACGCTCTTTTGGTCTGTAAATACATCCACATGGACCCCATACAAGTAATAACGCCAAATCTTCAATGCAAAAACCACTGCTGCAAGGTCCAAGTCATGTGTGGGATAGTTCTTTTCATGATTCTTGAGTTGTCTAGAAGCATAAGCTATGACCTTGCCATGTTGCATCAAAACACACCCAAGCCCGATCCCTAAAGCATCACAATATACCACGAACCCATCTACACCCTCGTATAGGGTCAACACCATCGCAATAGTCAACCTTGATTTCAATTCAGAAGCTCCTTTCATAAGCATCAGACCATTGGAACTTAACCATTTTCTGCGTTAATTTAGTCAATGGAGAGGCAAGAGTAGAGAACCCCTCCACAAACTTCCTGTAATACCCAACTAAGCCTAAGAAACTGCGAATCTCTATTGGAGTTGTAGATCTAGGCCAGTTCTTCACTGCCGCAAAATTTTGAGGATCAACCTTTATTCCTTCTTTGGAGACGACATGACCCAAGAATGTAACAGATTCAAGAAAAAAATTCATATTTCGAGAACTTCGCATACAATTGGTGCTGATGAAGAGTCTGCAGAACTGCCCTAAGATGACCGGCATGGTCCTCTCGACTTCATGAATATAAAAGAATGTCGTCAATGAAAACTATCACAAAGAAGTCAAGAAAAGGCATGAAGACTCTATTCATAAGATCCACAAAAGCTGCCGGGGCGTTTGTTAGCCCAAAGACATTACCAAAAACTCGAAGTGCCCATACCGAGTCCTGAAAGCTATTTTCGGAATATCCTGCTCTCTTATCTTCAATTAGTGATACCCGAACCATAAGTCAATCTTGGAGAATTACTTAGCACCTTGTAATTTATCAAACAAACCATATATCCTTGGTAAAGGATAGTTATTTTTTATTGTGACTTTCTTGAGCTACCGGTAGTCAATAAACATCCGTAACGACCCATATTTCTTTCTTACAAATAAAACTGGTGCTCCCCAAGGCAACACACTTGGTCGGATGAAACCCTTTTCTAACAAATCCTTTAATTGTTCCTTTAACTCCTTCAATTTTTCCGGTTCCATTTACTCTCCTAACTTCAGAACTCAATGTGTCATCATCAATCACATTAAATATTTTATAAAAATGACGCATTGTTTCACCATACATACCTAAGAGTGGGCACAAAAATAGATATGTCTATCATTCTCAATCCTTTCCACCAGCTCCTTCATGCCAAACATGTTCACAATTGTTGGGTCAATTACTTGGCCCTTAACATTATCATCCTAGCAAACCATTCTTCTCTTCCTACAATATCAATGTTTCACTGTGTTCTCTTTCTACATTTGGAACTGGTTCCCTTCCCTTCAGACTCAGAAACTACAACCTTCCTTTTTTTGGAAGACCTCTTCTCCTTGGATATGACTAAAAAGGATTTAGTCTTCTTATTTCCTTTCTATGAAGTGGGACTTCCTCTACCTCTTTTCTTCTTCCTCATCATCTGCCTCACTTACAAGGGTGGCTTCCTTCACATCAGACTCATCTATCAACCTGAACCCTTGTCTCTCTTTTTTCTTTTTCTTCTTACTTTCCTCTAAGGCATTTTCAAGCGTAGCCTTGCTCCTCTCTCTGGTGTTTGGAGTTCTACATATGAGAGTCACTGGTACTTACAAAAACACTGCCTTCTCGTCCACTTGCTTCACCCACCAGAGGTTTTTACTGCCTCACTCATTTTCTTTTCTCTCAACCTAGCAATCAAACCTAATAGTGACTCATCATCAATATTTGCACTACTTTATTTACTCATTGCTTCTTCTCATTTCTTGCCCCTTCTTCCTCAGTATGATTCAGATTTTTCTAGATTAGAGATTAGAGAACCATGTTCTTGAACCTAATCTACATCTTTCTCAACACTTTCTTCAACAACCCTTTCTCCAACCACTACTCTATCTCCAGCAAAAGAAGAATTTTCTTGTTGTTCATGGGCTTCTGCGCTTCTACTCCAGCACTAACACTCTCACCAACCAATTCTTCGTAGGTCTAGTCATTGTCTCTACACCTATATATATATATATATATATATATATATATACATATTCTCTCTTACTCTCTTTTCTTCCACTTTCTCACCTACCACCTCTTCTTAACCCTAAGTCTTAGGCTCCACAACATCACTCACCTTTAATTATTCATCATTATTCTCCTTTTTTGGCATTTTCTTCCTCTTGAATTTGGGGCTCCTCCATTGCCAGACTTTCACCATCAGAATTTTCACCGTGCTCTTCATCAGAATAGTCATCCAACCCTATAAAAACTTTTGGAGTACTTTAGGAGGGATTTTGGTCATGGATAGACTCGACACGATAGGCCGGAGAAGGAGGGGTGTTGGCAGTAGACATAGTCTTTGATTCCAGGGGACCATATATGAATTGGCTTGGTGAGTTCGACATTTTTAAGGGTTTAGGAACTTTGGAAGAATTGAAAACTAGGGTTTCGAATTTTTAGAGTTGTGTTCTTTGAGAGGGGTGAGTAATTTGATCGAATGAGAGAAGAAAAAAGTGAAGCGATTTGACAGTTACTCAATCGTTCACACTAATTGCTCCTAATTCGGTTGTGAGAGGGAAAGGGAGTAATGCCCAAGTTTAGAAATTGTTTAAAGGCAGTTAGTGACTCTGATCTGGTAGTAGAAACATACTTAGAGAAGTTTACGAAACTGGTTATATTTTCACGCGTATTAGAAACAATCATGATTACTTTTTTGTACCTGATCCCTTTTACTTTCAAGTCGAAGGGAGTCATTATATATAGGATATAATCATTTATTGGGAACCTGGTTTCTATGACATGGAAGTGTAATAGTTCATCATGACTATCTATTGGAAAGGAGGTACATACGTGGGTTTTACACGACAAGGTTCTTTGTGTGACGACCCAAAGGGGTCATCACCTATTTTCTTATCTAATTTGTGCTTCTGAGGCCTTGAAAACCTCAATTAGAGTCACCTCGATTTGCATGCAGTCCGAGCGCGTAGCCGGAAAGCTTAAATATGAAATTCTGTGAAAAAATGCTAAGTTTTGAGTTTAAAATGAATAAGTTTGACTTAGGTCAACATTTTGGGTAAACGGACCCGGACCCATAATTTGACGGTCTCGGAGGGTCCGTACGAAAACATGGGACTCGGGCATATGTCCGGAACCGAATTCCGAGGTCCCAAGCCCGAGAAATAAATTTTTTAAGTAAAATTGTTTTTCAGAAATTGTTAAGAAAAATTTAAATTAAATTTGATTAGAACGTGTTGGTATCGGGCCCGTATTTTGGTTCCGGTGACTGGTACAGGTCTTATATATGATTGAAGATATTTCTATAAAGTTTGGTTAAAATCGGACGTCGTTTGACGTGTTTCGGAATTGAAATCTTAAATTTGAACTTGATGAAGTTTTTGGAAAAAGTTCTTGATTTTGAGGTTTGATTCATTGTTATTGAGGTTATTTTGGCGATTTGATCGCACGGATAAGTTCGTATAATGTTGTTGAGTTAGTACATGTGTTTGGTTAGGAGCCCCGAGGGCTCGAGTGTATTTCGAATGTGTTTCGGCAAGCTTTAATCTTAGGAAAAAGTTGCAGATTCAAAAAAATTACAGGTCTCTGAAGTCAAGTCTCGCAGTCCGCGGTGGAAACTTCGCGGCCGCGGTAGGGTTTGTGCGGTCTGCGATGAGCAAGGCCAAGCCTCCGCGACGACGCTTGATTTCTTGGGGTCCGCGGTAGAGCTCCGCGGCCGCAGTCCTTTTTATTTGGTCCGCGGTGAGGGTCTGAAAGGGGTATAAATAGACGGGATTTTCAGTTATTTTTTACTTTTCAAGACCCTAAAACATAAGAGGTGATTTTTCAAACAACCTTCCTTCTCCAAATCAATTGTAAGTCATTTTTAACTAGTTTTCTTCAACCAGTAACATCTTTTAACATGATTTTAACTTAACATCAAAGATTTTCATGGGGGGATTGGGTGTTTTGGGTAGAACCTAGGTTTTTCAAAATTGGGGATTGGACCTCGATTTGAGGTCCGATTTCAAAATAAATTACATATTTGAGCTCGTAGGGGAATGGGTAATCGGGTTTTGGTTTGAACCTCGGGTTTTGACACGTGGGCCCAGGGTCGATTTTTGACTTTGGGGAAATCTTTATAAAACCTATTTTTTTCATGCATTAGAATTGATTGATTTAGCATTTATTGATATCCTTAAGTAATTTGTGACTAGATACGAGCGAATTGACGGTGGAATCAAGGGGTAAAGCTATAATTAAACCTTGAGTGTGTTCAAGTCATCGAGGTAAGTGTTTGGTCTAACCTTAGCTTGAGGGATTAGTAGTTGAGTCTTATTTGCTACGTGCTAATTGTCGAGTACGATGTATAGGCATGGTGACGAGTATTTATACGTTGGTGTCTAGCATGACCGTGAGTCTTTATATTGTGAATATCCTGATTTTGTTGTGTCTTTCAGGCCTTAGTGATGATTTTTATATGTTGTGAAAAGCTTGTGAAAGAAATTGTGACCTTTGAACTTCTAGGAGCATTGGCTCGAGTTATATTACAAAGTGCGACGGTATATGAAATGATTGAACCCTTTGGAGCGTTGGCTCAAGTTGTAAAATGAGTTAAGAAGTAAAAGTGAAATAAAGAGAAAGAGTTATTAAATTGCTCCCTTGCCGGGATATTTGTTGCTTTGTTGATTATCTCCCTTGTCGGGATGCTGAGATTATTGATATTGTTCCCTTGTCGCGATTTCTATTATTATTTGCTTACTCCCTTGCCCCTTTGTTTGTGATTGTTGTTTGGGTAAGGAAGAGTGTTAAAGCACGAAGGGTGATGGCGTTCATTGTTTGCTATTGTGAGGAAAGAGTGTAAAGCACGAAGGGTGAGGAAAGAGAGTATAAGCACGAAGGGTGATGCCATGCACATTAATATGATACGATTGATTTGGTGAGAATGAGAGTAAAAGCACGAAGGGTGATGCCATGCATATGTTTTTTTATTATTGATATTGTTTAGGTGAGGACGGAGTAAAAGCACGAAGGATGATACCGTGCAAATTGTTGATTTCTGATTATTGTTGACATTCTGGCTTTGTTGCTTCTTCCTTTTATTGAGGTTTTCTATTTGAAATTGTTACCTCTCCCAACATGTTTCCCCTTCCCACATTAACTGATTATTTCCTGTATTTCTTTTCCGCTGTACATATAGATATTTGAATTGCACATGTTATTTGGTAATCGGGTCCTAGCCTCGTCACTACTTCGCCGGGGTTAGGCTAGGCACTTACCAGCACATGAGGTCGGTTGTGCTGATACTACACTCTGTACTCGTGTGCACAGATCCAGGTATTGGACAACAGTAGTAGCGCGGGAGCCAGCCTTCAGACCACCGAGATACCGAGGTAGCCTTGTAGGTGTCTGCAAGCTCGACGTCTCCTCTATCCTATATTTCATTTTGTTATCTTAGTATTCGAGACAAATAATGTTATATTTCTTCAAATGGTTGTATTTAGTACTCTTAGTGGTTCGTGAGTGCTGTGACACCAATTCTTGGGTAGAGGCATATGTTGACTTTCGCATTATTGTTCAGCTTATCTAATTTAGGTCTTCTGCTTATTTATTTAATTCCACTGTTTTCATGCTATCACAGTTAATTATTAAAAGAAGTAATTTGATAATGATGTAAGTAGTTAAGGATTGGCTTGCCTAGCTCTCATTAGTAGGCGTCATCACGACTCCCGAGGGTGGAAAATCCGGGTCGTGACATGTGACGACCCGACTCGTCGTCTCATAGGTTACCACTCTATTTTTCCCATTCTTAGCTTATTTATGCTTTATTATCCGTATCTTATGTGATCGAGTTGGTTTGGAGTGGTTTTGATAAGAAATGAGACACTTAGTCTCTTTTAAGAAGGCTTAAATTGGAAAAGTCAACCGGACATTGACTTATGAGTTAGAGGGATTGGATGTGAATTTTGATGGTTCGATAGCTCCGGTAGGTGATTTGTGACTTAGGAGTGTGATCGGAAGTGGTTTTGGAGGTCCGGTGTAGAATTAGGCTTGAATTGGCGAAGTCAGTATTTTGGCGAATTCCGGTTGATAGGTGAGATTTTCATCCGAGGGTCGAAATGGAATTTCAAGAGTTGATGTAGCTTCGTTATGTCATTTCTGATATGTGTGCAAAATTTCAGGTTATTCGGACATCGTTTGGTCGGGTTTTTGATCGAAAGTGTAGTTCGGAAGTTTTTGGAAACTTAGGCTTGAATTCGATTAGTTTTGGGTAATTTGATGTTTTTTGAGGTGTTTTGATGATTAGAACAGGTTTGAAGTATATTATGAGTTATGTTGGCATGTTTGGTCGGGGTCCCATGAGGTTCGGATAAGTTTTGGAAGAGTTTTTGGAAGATTTTGCCGTTTTGAACATAAGCATGTAATGATCCAAAGGTCCATTTTTAGTTCTAGAGATCGAAATTTGATTTCGAGACTTCTGGAATTTTGATAATGAATTATAGGACTGATCTGGAAAGTTTGGTCTAATTTCATCAAGTCGCGATTGAGTTTTTGACACGAAACATGAGTTAATTGTTTAACGAGTAAAATGGGTATTGAACTGAGCAAATAAGCTCCGAATTGAGTTTCGACTGAAGGGCTATGTTTGTATCATTATTTGTGACTCATAGGAACAAGAATCATCAAATTCTGAGGTCCCAGGCCCGAGAAATGAATTTTTGAGTAAAATTATTTTCTGAAAATATTTAAGGAAAATGAAAATGAAATTTGATTAGAAAGTGATGATATCGGGCTCGTATTTTAGTTTTGGTGCCCGGTACAGGTCTTATATATGGTTTAAGCACTTTCTGTAAAGTTTGGTTGGAAACGGACGTCGTTTGACGTGTTTCGAACTCAAAATGGAAAATTTGATGTTTTATGAAATTTGAAAGAATTCTTAGATTTTAAATCTTAATTCATGGTATATGACGTTATTTGGCGATTTGATCGCACGGTTAAGTTCGTAGGATGTTGTTGAGTTAGTGCATATGTTTGGTTAGGAGACCCGAGGGCTCGGGAGTGTTTCGGAGGTGTCTCGGAGTAATTTCGGACTTAGGAAAATTTGGAAAAAATTGCAGAAATAGTACCCAGTGAACAGTACCGTGAACTGTAACTGCACGCGAACAGTAACCGCGCGGGTGAACAGTGACCCGTGAACAGTGCCGTGAACCCAACCCATTTTTCCACCATTTTTGAGCAACCTTGAGAGCTTTTGGACGGTAATTGAAGGGGTTTTGATGGGAAGTGATTGGAGATAAGTCCTATGAACTAAATACATGATTATATTGTGAAATCATCCTTGAAATTCATGAAAATATAGCCAAATTGTAAGAAAGTAGGGCTTGAAATTTAAATTCTAAATTTGGGATTTGAGGGGGCATTTGTGGTCCGATTTGAGAGATTTTTGTATGTATAGACTCGTGGCGAGATAAGGAACCCGATGACGTAAAAAAATTTGAGTTTCGAGACGTGGGCCCGGGGCTCGGGTTTTGCCATATTCGTTAATTTTGATATTTTTCGAGTGTTTTCGATTGGGTATTGTCCCTTTAGCATAATTCCTCACTGTTTTGACTTATATTTAAACTCAGTCCTGTTGATAATTATTGTTTTACAAACTCAGCCACTTTTATACAGATTTGAAACTCAAATGATATTTCTAAATGATATTTTGGGCTGAGAACTACTGTTTTACAAATGCCCAAGGGGCTTGTGATGATTTTCGGACTGAGTGAGGCCGAGGGCCATATGTGAGGATATGCTGAGTGATATGAGGCTGAGGGCCTGAGTTACTATTTATGCCACGCGGTGGCTTGAGTGATGTGAGGAGGCTTTCAGGCTTTATGAGTGAAGTGAGAAGGCTTTCAGGCCTTATGTTATTATTGCGCTTGGGGTGTTGGAGCCCTTCCGGAGTCTGCACACTCACTGTGAGTGGGGGTACCCATATGATTTGAGATAGTGGTAACAATGACACTGTATGATGCAATTTGTTCAGGTAACAATGACTGACTAGGACAGTGGTAACAATGACAATGTATGATGCAATTTGGTCAGGTAACAATGACTGACCAGGATTAACACCGTGAGGTCAGGTTACAATGGCTGACTAGGAACTAATTTGTGCCCGAGGGGCTGGTACTATTCTATATGATTGCCCGAGGGGCGAGGTTTATATGTTCATTTTGCATACTCACTTGTCTTTTACTTGTTTAACTGTGGTATTTGTGCCCGAGGGGCAGATTTCTGTGCATAGCGGCACTAATTGTTTTGAAATTTATTTCACAACTATTGAAAAGATCATTTTCAAAAGAGGTTTAAAACTGAGCCAAGGTATTTTCTAAAGAATTCACAGTTTCACTGATTTTTCTCAAGGAGTTTTACACTGCCTCTATATAGCATGTTGGTTGCTTTATGTGATTTCTTGCTGCTCAGTTATTATTTACCTTTATTACTCACTGAGTTGGAGTACTCACTTTACTCCCTGCACCTCGCGTGCAGTTGCAGGTATTTATTCACCCGGTAGCGGGTATTGGCTGCGTGGAGGCAGAGTTGTAGAGGTTTTAGCGAGGTGACTGCCAGCGTTCACAACACCACTGTCTTTCTATGTTATTCATTATTCTTGTTCAGTGTATTTCTATACTGTAAAGTGGAAATTTCATTCTTATAGATGCTCGTGACTTGTAACACCCTGGTTAGGGATGTGTCGGGCTGGACTTCCGCATTATTATCTTTATTTGTGTTAATTAACTGCTTTAAAAGATGAATTTGGTTAGACTGGCTAGCCTTGTCTTCAAGAGAGGCGCCATCACGACCGGGTTCGGGGTTAGGGTCGTGATAAGTTGGTATCAGAGCCTAGGTTACATAGGTCTCACGAGTCATGAGCAGGTTTAGCAGAGTCTCGTGGATCGGTATGGAGACGTCTGTATTTATCCTCGAGAGGCTACAGCACCTTTAGGAAAGACTTCATATTCTTGAATTCTTATCGTGCGTCTTTGATTCATCTTGAAAAAGTGACTCTTATAATTCCTTCCACGTGTCCGTATGCGCGAACAAGCGCTCAGTATTAGATGTGCCTTGATGGCTTGTGATTCCCTAATCGAAGGGAGAGATGTGACCTATGTGAGTTGATGTTGGGCCAGTCTGAAGGACTTGAGGACGGATCTTTGCCTATGGCTTGAGAACCGAGGTGCTAATTGTGCGAGCAAGTGTTTTGAACTTATATGTCTAGTATTGTCCCTATTAGTGGGAATGATGGTTGGATAGCTACGTGAGGAGTATGTTAGTACTGTGAGATGTATCTATATGACTTGGAAGTGACGAGGAAGGGCTACAGGATGATAGATGAACTATTAAGTGTTTGATTTTCATTGTGATTAGATGTGTAGCCCTGAATTATGGGCGCGTGGAGAATCTTTTCATGTCTCCTATTTGGAGTGAAGTGAATTTCATGTTACGGTATGAGTTTAGACTCAGAAAGATTAAGTGATTGTGTAATGTATATGACCATGGAAGGTATACAAAAATGTTAATTGGAGGTGAAGTAGGTGGGTTATCTCCTGAGGAGTGTCCCAAGGTGGTGCGATCCTTATGTTGTCTATTAGAAGATCTCATTTACAAGTGAAGAATATGCATTGAAATCTAAATTGGGCCTCCTAAAGAGTGGGCTTAACTATTGTGTGAGTGAATGCAAGAATTGCAGAAGAGTTAAAATTCTAGATGATTCGTGTTTCCACAAGCTTATGAAGGAGTGGGTTTAATCTCACTATGGTATACGGCAGCAATAGAGTATATGCGTTGTGAATTATTGAGTGCGTTTTGATCTATGGCTTTGAGCCAAGTTGGGGAGTTTGCTATTAATTTAGTCGATTGCGTGGCTATGTGCTATATTGGTTCCAGTTTGAGGCGTGTTGGTGAGTCAGTTATGGCTTACGGAGATTTAAGGTCGATCAGGCGGTGGTCGGGCCCATTTTTATGTTATTCCAGGAAGGACAGATGTTATTGCTTCAGATGATGTCATTATAGGATTTGTTCCAGTCTGCCACAGAGATGCCTTTTTATTATTCGGTCCCGGTTCCACATATTCTTATGTGTCCTCATATTTTTCTCATTATTTGGGTAAGCCCCTGGAGTTTATTTCTTTATTTGTTCATGTATCTACCCTAGTGGGCGATACTGTTGTTGTGGACCGTGTGTACCGGTCATGTGTTGTGATTATTGAGGGTTGAAGACCTGAGTTGATCTATTGCTATTGAGTATGGTGGATTTTGATGTTATATTGGGCATTGATTGGTTATCTCTGTGTCATGTTATTATAGACTGTCATGTTAAGACAGTTACTTTAGCTATGCCAGGTGTACCGCGGATCGAGTGGCGTGGTATGACTGATTATGTTCCTAGCAGAGTAATTTCTTTCTTGAAAGCCCAGCGTATGGTTGGGAAAGGTTGTCTGTCATATCTAGTTTTTGTGCGAGATGTTGGAGCTGAGACCCCTAGTATTGATTCTGTCACAGTTATGAGGGATTTTTCCCAATGTATTTCCTGCAGACCTGTCGGGCATGACACCGGATAGGGATATTGATTTCGGTATCGACTTGGTGCTGGGCACTCAGACCATTTCTATTCCACCGTACCATATGGCACCAGCGGAGCTGAAGGAATTGAAAGAGCAGTTTCAGGAACTCCTAGAAAAAAAAGGGGGGTTCATTCGACCTAGTGTGTCACCTTGGGGTGCACCAGTCTTATTTGTGAAGAAGGAGGATGGCACAATGAGAATGTGCATTGATTACATCCAATTGAATAAAGTAACAGTGAAGAACAAGTACCCTTTGCCTTGTATTGATAGCTTGGTTATGTGCGAACAGATTTGAAAGTTTTCTTGATGGTTTTTACCATGGTTCGAGCCGGATATCTTACCGGTGCACGGACCATATTATATATTATGAACCCCTCCTAAATAGGAGAAAATAGAAGATTTCTAAGTGCCGGAATGTAATTTTCCTATAGCCCGGAAATTCTAATGATATTCTTGCATTTGCAAAATGATGGCATAATAGACGTGGTATGTTATGCATGTTTAATATTTTCATGTACGAGGTGGCAGTTCATTCTTGAAGAAAAGGACATGAATTCTGGATAGAATAGTCAGTTTCAGATATTTAGATTGAATGTTATAACTGCTCAGTAAGGCCTGAGAAGGATGCACATTACATTCTGATTAACAGACGTCTATTGGGGTTTCAACGCTCACTTTGTTGATCGACTACCAATATTTCGATATTGTTATGTATTTAGAAAATTTTTGAAAATAATTATCTTGGGATGATCGTACTTGAGGGACGTGTCAGTCATTTGGGTGCTGAGGTTGTGATCAGTTACAGTGATTTATGTAATCTATGAATTTGGAGACGAGGAATTCTCAAAAATATACTATTTCGGGATTGTGGCATGTTGAGGAGAGTATTTTATCTAACTCATTGGATGCACTAGTCGAGCTAATTGATGGTGATAACTATACGCTGTGAGCGCAGATATATGTGAGGTTTGAACATGTGTGCAAGCACCGAGCCAATATTCATGCTCGGAAGATACGTAGGCTATGATATGCCTAGAGTGGGATATTGAGCTTAAAGGTATAATGTTTCTCGTAATCATAACTCTGTTAAGAACTATCTGGACTATACTTGAGATTTCCAAGATGCTAAATTCCAGAACGAACTTGGTAATTACTAATTCTGTGCTAACTTGCTGATTTGAGCTATGACAACGCAGTTTGCTCATGACTACGATATAGAGTGTTATTTATGCTAGTCCAGGAGCATGAGAATCTTGTTTCACTTAGCATATACATGTGTACTTGCTGGATTACTTCTATATAATATGCTTGGATTGGAGGTTTGTGACCATGCCAGGTGGATTATGTTATTGGAAATTAAGTTGCTCGTGAAGTTAATGTCAATGTGACCTATAGAAGAGCCGATTATTATTATTCTATTCATGTATCTTGGTTCCACTGTGATTGACAAGCTCATAGCATATCGTTGGGGTGGTACTTGTGGAACTTGCAAAGCGGCTCTCTTCTTTGAGGTATTTTCCCTTTCTGGGGTAACCGGATGGTGCAATAGTGAGGTTTACTGGTATGGCATTGTATTATGTACTTCTCCGTGGGCATGATGATTCGCTTGTGGTACTAGACATCAAATTGCGCTTGGTTGATATGGGAAATGGTTATGGCTTACCGCGTGATTTAGTCATCATTGGCAGCATATGAAAGTGTGAGATGAGACTTTAGTTGATAAGAGTTTTTCTATCGGCATTCGGGTGTTGTGTGCAGCTGTTGTGATTAGGAGTTATCATTACAAGCGTTTGAGTTATGTGGTCTATCATGTAATAGCACCTGAGGTTGTAGGTGTGGGTTATTACAACTTGTTCGGGCTTATTCACAGTATAAATGTGGGATTCTGATCATATGAAAGATTTCAAAAGTGGAAACGTGGTGCTATGGCTTATGGGCTAGATTGGATTGCAAAATTTAAGTTACAATGTATTGTCGGACCTATATGAGATAGGGTGACGTGGGATCACCCCCGTGTATATGCGTGGAGAGGTTACTAAGCGATTGTTTGGCTATTGGGACAACTCTGGGCACGTTCGAGGACGAACGTTTGTTTAAGTTGGGAAGGATGTGATGACCCGACCCGTCGCCTCATAGGTTACCGCTCTGTTTTTCCCATTCTCAGCTTCTTTATGCTTTATTATCCGTATCTTATGTGATCGAGTTGGTTTGGAGTGATTTTGATAAGAAATGAGACACTTAGTCTCTTTTAAGAAGGCTTAAGTTGGAAAAGTCAACCGGACATTGACTTATGAGTTAGAGGGATTGGATGTGAATTCCGATGGTTCGGTTAGCTTCGGGAGGTGATTTGTGACTTAGGAGTGTGATCGGAAGTGGTTTTGGAGGTCCGGTGTAGAATTAGGCTTGAATTGGCGAAGTCAGTATTTTGGCGAATTCCGATTAATAGGTGAAATTTTGATCTGAGGGTCAGAATGGAATTCCGAGAGTTGTTGTAGCTTCGTTATATCATTTCTGATGTGTGTACAAAATTTCAGGTTATTCGGACATCATTTGGTCAGGTTTTTGATTGAAAGTGTATTTCGGAAGTTTTTGAAAACTTAGGCCTGAATTCGATGAGTTTTGGGTAATTTGATGTTGTTTGAGGTATTTTGATGATTGGAACAGGTTTGAAGTATATTATGAGTTATGTTGGCATGTTTGGTCGGGGTCCCATGAGGTTCGGATAAGTTTTGGAAGAGTTTTTGGAAGATTTTGTCGTTTTGAGCATAAGCATGTAATGATCCAAAGGTCCATTTCTAGTTCTAGAGATCGAAATTTGATTACGACACTTCTGGAATTTTTATAATGAATTATAGGACGGATCTGAAAAGTTTGGTCTAATTTCATCAAGTCGCGATTGGGTTTTTGACACGAAAAATGAGTTAATTGTTTAACGAGTGAAATGGGTATTGAACTGAGCAAATGAGCTTCGAATTGAGTTTCGACTGAAGGGCTATGTTTGTATCACTATTTGTGACTCATAGGAATAAGAATCATCGAATTCTGAGGTCCCAGGCAAGAGAAATGAATTTTGAGTAAAATTATTTTCTGAAAATATTTAAGGAAAATGGAAATGAAATTTGATTAGAAAGTGATGATATCGGGCCCGTATTTTAGTTTCGGTGCCCGGTACAGGTCTTATATATGGTTTAAGCACTTTCTGTAAAGTTTGGTTGAAAACGGACGTCGTTTGACGTGTTTCGAACTCAAAATGGAAAATTTGATATTTTATGAAATTTGAAAGAATTCTTGGATTTTAAAGCTTAATTCATGGTATATGACGTTATTTTTGCGATTTGATCGCACTGTTAAGTTCGTAGGATGTTGTTGAGTTAGTGCATATATTTGGTTAGGAGCCCCGAGGGCTCGGGAGTGTTTCGGAGGTGTCTCGGAGTGATTTCGGACTTAGGAAAATTTGGAAAAATTGCAGAAATAGTACCCAGTGAACAGTAACCGCGCGTGAACAGTAACTGCACGGGTGAACAGTGACACGTGAATAGTGCCGTGAACAGTACTTCCGAAAAATTAACATTTCATCCGCGAACCCAACCCATTTTTCCACCATTTGTGAGCAACCTTGAGAGCTTTTGGACGGTAATTGAAGGGGTTTTGATGGGAAGTGATTGGAGGTAAGTCCTATGAACTAAATACATGATTATATTGTGAAATCATCCTTGAAATTCATGAAAATATAGCCAAATTGTAAGAAAATAGGGCTTGAAATTGAAATTCTAAATTTGGTATTTGAAGGGTCATTTGTGGTCCGATTTGAGAGATTTTTGTATGTATAGACTCGTGGCGAGATAAGGAACCCGATGACGTAAAAATTTCTGAGTTTCGAGACGTGGGCCCGGGGCTCGGGTTTTGCCAAATTCGTTAATTTTGATATTTTTCTAGTGTTTTCGATTGGGTATTGACCCTTTAGCATAATGCGACATATTCGTTGTGATTTTGAGCAGATTCATCGTACGAGGAGGCTAATTTGAGAGGCAAGGGCATAGCGAGCTAGAACTTTGGTCGGTTTGAGGTGAGTAATGAGTGTAAATGATGTCCTGAGGGTTTGAAACCCCGGATTGCACATCATAGTGCTATATTGAGGTGAGACACGCACTGGATGAAGAGCGCGGGGTCCTTTACTACTGGGGATTGTGACTTGGTCCATCCCGTATTGATGATTTTACTGCATATTTGATTGAAACTGATTTGTTATCATCATGATTTGGGTTGTTTGCCATATTTGGGCTTCGTGCCAATTATTTGAATCCTTCGAGAATTTTTATCACTATTTCCTCACTGTTTTGACTTATATTTAAACTCAGTCCTGTTGATGAATATTGTTTTACAAACTCAACCACTTTTATACAGATTTGAAACTCAAATGATATTTCTAAATGATATTTTGGGCTGAGAACTACTATTTTACAAATGCCCAAGGGGCTTGTGATGATTTTCGGACTGAGTGAGGCCGAGGGCCATTTGTGAGGATATGCTGAGTGATATGAGGCCGAGGGCCTGAGTTACTATTTATACCATGCGGTGGCTTGAGTGATGTGAGGAGGCTTTCAGGCCTTATGAGTGAAGTGAGAAGGCTTTTCAGGCCTTATGTTATTATTGCGCTTGGGTTGTAGGAGCCCCTCCGGAGTCTGCACACCCACAGTGAACGCTGGTACCCATGTGATTTGAGACAGTGGTAACAATGACACTGTATGATGCAATTTGGTCAGGTAACAAAGACTGACTAGGAATAACACTGTGAGGTAAGGTAGCAATGGCTGACCAGGAACTAATTTGTACCCGAGGGGCTGGTACTATTCTATATGATTGCCCGAGGGGCAAGTTTTATATGTTTATTTTGCATACTCACTTGTCTTTTACTTGTTTAACTATGGTATTTGTGCCCGAGGGGCGGATTTCTGTGCATAGAGGCACTAATTGTTTTGAAATTTATTTCACAACTATTGAAAAGATCATTTTCAAAAGAGGTTTAAAACTGAGCCAAGGTATTTTCTAAAGAATTCACATTTTCACTGATTTTTCTCAAGGAGTTTTACACTGCCTCTATATAGCATGTTGGTTGCTTTACGTGATTTCTTGCTGCTCAGTTATTATTTACCTTTATTACTCACTGAGTTGGAGTACTCACTTTACTCTCTGCACCTCGTGTGCAGTTGCAGGTATTTATTCACCCGGTAGCGGGTATTGGCTGTGTGGAGGCAGAGTTGTAGAGGTTTTAGCGAGGTGACTGCCAGCGTTCGCAGCACCACTGTCTTTCTATGTTATTCATTATTCGTGTTCAGTGTATTTCTAGACTGTAAAGTGGAAATTCCATTCTTATAGATGCTCGTGACTTGTGACACCCCGGTTAGGGCTGTGTCGGGCTGGACTTTCGCATTATTATCTATATTTGTGTTAATTAACTGCTTTAAAAGATGAATTGGGTTAGACTGGCTGGCCTTGTCTTCAAGAGAGGCGTCATCACGACCGGGTTCGGAGTTAGGGTCGTGATATGACACTTCGACTGATTTCTTCAATATGGCCAAAAGAAACTCTTTTTGGTTTAGGATTTCATCATCAGATTAAACGTCCAAACCCTTGGGATAGTGTCATGCGTGCATACCTTTTACATTATAAGACTAAGTTAGGCATTATTCACACTTGGACTCATTAAATACTTTATTAAAACATAGCCAATCATCGAGGGAAATAAAGGATATCCTAGTTCATATTGATCAAATCAAGCTCCAAACGGTTTCTTTCAAAGTGATCTCTGCTCAAAGTCTTGATAAATATATTTGCAATTTGCTCCTTTGTCTTGCAAAATTCATTGAGATGTGACCATTTTCGACATTGTCTCTCAATAAGTGATTTCTCACATCAATATGTTTTATTCTCTTATGATGAACTAGATTCTTTTCCATGTTCATTGTGCTTGTATCATTATAGAATATAGAAACATGTTCAATCATTACTTCATAATCCTCCAGTTATTGTTTGATCCATAATAACTAAGCATAGTGTGAGGCAGCTGTATTAGTAGAAAATAGACCCACCACGTATACCTATTCTAGGATGACAAATGTTGGTGGAGTTAATATGATGAAGACGAGTGACGTATACAAAAGATATGTGCAACACCCTTGGGGTCACACACAAATTATTGTTCCTATTAGCCTCGGGGTCACACACAAGAGCGTAGCCACGAGTTTGATAAATAGGGATCATTAATTGCTATGAATGCGGAAAGAATCAGTCAATCCCTGATTACACGGGATTTGCCATTATTACTACAACCATTATAAATCAATGACGTAACTGACAATTAATATAATAAATAATAGTTTAGGGCAGGAGCCAAACAAGGCAACTAGTTACAAATGAAAATACTATTTAAACTCTCTTTCATATCTTGTATCCCCATCGAAAATTACTCGATTATTCTCTCAATTATATTGCTCAATTTAAGCTCTCTACTGTTGGAAAAGCATCTTTGTGTTTGACGGCGTTCATCGATAATATTTCTATTACTCTCCATCTTTCAATTCATTCTTTATTTCCTTTTTCTTATCATTCATATTTGGAAAAGTAAATTAAATAGGTAGTTAGTAACCTGAAATATTTATTTAATTACTTTGACCACAATAAATATTTTTTAGGTTAAATAGATTGATTCCGCTGTCGAAAATCTAACAATCGTTTGGTTTTAAAATTATGATTTCTCTTATCCTATCAACAAATTATGTTTAGAACTGATCAAGTATTTAGTAGGGGAATGGACAAGGGGGAACACCTCCAAAGAACCCACTCACGTATTCTCCACAACATTCAAGTGAAATTTAACTTGTCAGATCTATTAATTGTAGTACCGAGCAATGAAATGAAGAACAAGCAGGTTTTGCCGGATCTATTGGGGTAATTTATTGCTCCACAGTGAAAGGCATTAACTTTGGCAGGCAATGCAATAATAACAATTTCAGCACTGCCACGAGCTAACACGACCACATAAAACCCCAATTGAGGGCTTGAAAATTTTGTGAGTAGTGAAATTCCAAATAGCTCTAGGGATGGAGGTTCAGGTACACCAGGTAATACTGATTTAACAAATCTACCTCTAACCTTGAAAAATCAACTCAAGGAGAAAAATGAACGGATAGAGAAAATATCAGGTATATCACCGGTAATCAAAGGTGTAGATATGGAAACATATTTACAACAATCGTGGAAACTTAGTGTAGCTCCATTACCAATACTGAAGAAATTAAAGATTTCGGGTATTCCTAAGTATAATGAAACTTTAAATCCACGAGATCATGTGACAACATTCTCTACCGGAGTCAAAGGTTATGATTTGACTAAGCAATAAATAGAGGCGGTGCTTGTGAAAATTTTTTGCAAAGCTCTCACAGACAGGGCTCTAACATGGTATTCTCTTTTACCTAAAAATTCAATTGATTTGTTTGATAATCTTGCAAATGCATTTATTAAAGTATATCTGAGAGCCCAAAAATTGGAGAAACGTTTGGAGGATATCTTCAAAATAAGACAAGGAAGCACAAAATTACTCAGGGAATTTTTGGATCGCTTCCAGCGGGAAAGAATGTTATTAATTCTCGTACCTGATAACTGGGAAAAAATAGCTTTGCAAGATACTCGACTGAAAGAAGTTCAGAAGCTATGAGAAGATTAAAGGAACGTTTATGAGAATTTACATCAACCGCCTGGAACGATGTTTACAATAAGTACAACACAAAGCTTAAATATAGGAAGTTACAGGAGCCCATCATAAAGTGAAAGATAAGTACCAAGTTCTATTTAATGCAATACCTAGAAGGTCAGAATATGAGAAAAGAAGTTCAAAAAATAGATACGAGCCTTTTATGGGACCTATGAGGAAGGATCATGCACAAAAATCAAAACATGTATGGTTTAATAAAAGGTTAAGACAAAGAGATGTAAATTCTTCCTCACGGGGTAGAAAGGAACTAGAAGAAACAATATAAAATGACCATAGTTCCAAACCAAAATTAGCAAACTATAATTTCAATATAATACTTCTGAATTGGTAGTTGTACTAAAAAAAACATGGGACATAAGGTGCGGTGGCCAAAGGAGATTCGATGGACCCAAGCAAAAGGTGTCAGGAATTTTGGTGTGAATTTCATAATTATCGTGGCCATAGAACAGTGGATTGTAGCTTTTGCAAAATGAAGTCAATTATCTTTTGAAAAAAGTTACCTCGCTGACTTATTCAGTAAGAAAGGTAAATAGGATTACACGAAGAATAGAGAGGAATCGCCCAACCCTCTGTCACCGAAAAAGATAGTAAATGTCATATTCAGGGTCAAATAATCAATGGGGTAACGTATAATATAAAAAAAAGAAAGCTAAAGTATCCATAGCACATGAGAAACATATTTGGCAAGTCCTAATAGGAGAAAGCATAACATTTGACGAAAAGGATGCAGATGACATGTTTATACCATACAATGACGGGTTGCTAATTTCTTTAGTTGTCCATGATACTATTGTGAAACGAGCTTTGATTCATCCATGTAGCTCATGAAACATCATACTATTACGAGTGGTCAAAGAAATTCAAGTAGTATATCAAATCATACCGAAGGCTCGATTACTGTCCAGATTCGACAATTCAAGTACAATTACCAAAGGAGAAATCACATTATCAACTTTCACAGAAGGAGTGGTAAAAGAAACCAACTTTCAAGTGGTGTAAGCCGACATGGATTATAATATAATTTTAGGAAGATGATGGATTCGTGAGATGGATACAGTACCTTCAACATTGCATCAAGTTATCAAATTTCATTCACAGTCGGGAATACGTCAAATAAGGGGAAATCAATGTACAGTCTGAGAAAACAATTCAGTGGCTATTTCAAGCACCATGAACAAGGTCGAAAAGGAAAAATAACAACTACAGAGTAAAGCTTAGGAGAGGGGTGAACCCTCAACAGTCATAGTATTAGGCACGAGAGTTGAACCTGATATAGACGGGAAACCAGATGTGATCAAGGAACCAAAAGAAAATGACACAATTAAAATAAAAATGGAGGAGCTTGAAGTTGTTATCCTATTCATTCACTAACCTGAGAGAAAAGTCTATATTGGAATAAATCTTAGCTCGGAACTAAAACATAAGTTAATTAAATTTTTACAAGCAAACTCTGATTGCTTTGCTTGGTTTGCATTCAGATATGACATTTCACTAGAGTTATTGACTGAACAACTTAGTAAAAACCCATTACATCCTCATGTAAAGCAAAAGAAGAGAAAACAAGGCGCTTTCAAGAATCACATAATAAAAAAAGAGGTAAGTAAGCTATTAAAAATCTGGTCTATTCGTGAAGTTAAATACCCTAGGCTAGCCAATACAGTTGTCATACCTAAAAATAATAGTAAACGGCGAGTATATGTAGATTATACGTATTTGATTAAAACAAGTCCGAAAGAATCATTTTCTTTGTCACATATTGATAAATTAATTGATTCTACTACTAGCCATAAGATTTTGAGTTTTTAAATGCTTATTTAGGATATAATAAAATTAAATAGATCCTGAAGACGAGAAAAAAGCTTCTTTCACTACAGATAGGGGGACTTACTGTTACAAGGTCATGCCCTTTGGACTAAAAATGTAGGAGCCACATATCAAATATTGGTGACCAAAATTTTCCAAGAGCATTTAGGGGAAACTATAGACGTGTACATTGATGACATGCTGGTAAAATCAACACAAGCAAAAGATCACCTCGAGCATTTGAAAGAAGTGTTTGCGATTCATCGAAGATACAACATGAAGTTAAAAACAGAGAAATGTTCATTTGGCGTCACATTAGGAAAATTTTTAGGTTTTCTTATTTCTAATAGGGGGATCGAGGTAAATACAGCTCAAATCAAATTGTTTGAAGAAATCTTGGATGTACTTACAAGCAAAAAAGAACTATAAAGGCTAACATAAAGAATAACAGCTTTGGAAATATTTATATCTCGGTCTTCTACGAGATTGTAATGACCCTCGGTCATTTTGAGCTTTAGCATTCCGTTTAGTGGTTTGAGATCTTGAGTGGTTTCATATTGTGTATTGTGACTTGGTGCATGGTCGGTTTTAGTTTTTGAGTATTTTGGGATTCATTTGGAAGAACGATTCTCATTTTAGGAACTTAAGTTGGAAATATTGATCGAGTTTGAATTTATGGTTATCGACGACGGAATGGTATTTTGATGGCTCCAATAGGTTATTATAGAAATTTTGGACTTGGGCGTATTCCCGGAATTATATTCAAATATCCCAAGGTTTATTTGGCTTGTTTTGTCGGAAGCTGGTAATTTGGGGTTTAGGAATTTCCTTAGGTTTGACCATGATTTGACTTTATGGCTATCGGGTTCGAATTTTTGTTTCAGGATTAGAATAGGTCAGTTTTGTAATTTATGACTTGTCTCCAAATGTTGGTGTTATTCCAAGTTGGTTTGCAAGGAATCAGATGCGTGGTTGTTTTTTAGAAGTTCTTGAAGTTCATTGTGATTTTCATGTGTTTTAGTATCTAACACGTGGTTATGGATTTTATCTTGGTGTTTTGATCGCACGAGCGAGTTCGCATGATGTTCTTCTATGGATGTTTGGTGTGGAGCTCCGGGGGTCGAGTGAGTTTCGAATGTGTTTCTGGCTGTTTTAGTTTTGATGGTGTGTCTCTAGTGCCTCAATTATCGCAAATGCGAGACGCTGTTCGCATTTATGATCCTCGCATTTGCGAGATGGGGGTAGAATTTGCAAGGTTCACTAGGAACTAACAGATTCGCATTTGCGAATACATTGTTCATTTTTGCGATGGGGGGGGCCTGTGCTAGGTTGATCGCATTTGCGATCACATGATCGCTATTATGAAGGGCCTGACTTCGCAAATGCAAAGTCATGGTCGCATTTACAACTTCCCTGGGTTCATCAGACGTCGTATTTGTGATGGACTATCCGCATTTGCGAGGGTTTGCATTTGCAACATATGCACCTAAACATAAGGGTTGAAAACAGGGCTTAGCTTCATTTTATCATATTTTGGAACCCTATACGTGGTAAGAGGAGATTTTGAAGAGGGATTTTCACATACAACTATTGGGTAAGAGAGTTTGATCAATTTTCAATTATATTACATGATATTATATGAGATTTAACATCCAAATCATAATATTTTAAGGGAAATTTTGGGGTATTTTGTCTATGTTTTTAAAAAATGAAAATTTAAGATTCGAGAGGTTTGAAAACAAAACACATATAAGGATTCGTGGGGTTATGGGTAGTGAGATCTACCCTTGGACTCGGGTTTTAACCGGGTAGGCTCAGGTTTGACTTTGTTGACTTTTGTAGAATTGTGTGAAGATCATAACTTTATTTGTTGGAATTGGATTCTTTACATTATTTGATGTTATTAAGTCAATTTTGGTTAGATTTGAGCCGAACGGAGGTGAATTTTCAAAGAAAAGCTATTTCGAGTGTTGATTTAGCCTAGTTGAGGTAAGTATCTTGCCTAACTTTGTGTAGAGGAAATTACTCCGTAGGGATTGGTTAATTGCACTATTCGCATTATGTGGAAGATGTGTACACAGGGTGAGTAGTGTGTACAGGGCCTTATATGTGGAAATTGATTGGTTTAGACTCTTAGGTTTCTTATATGCATTTAATTGAAGATGTCATATCATGTTATATCTTCCATTGTCGAGTTCACCCTTAAATGCTTTAATTTAAATTGATATTACATGTTACCGCTCTTATTGTTGAGTTTTCTTATTTGAAGTTTTCATTACATATTACCTCTTTCATTGTTGAGTTCATCTTATTTGAAGTTGTTATTGCATATTATCACTATTGTTGTCGAGTTATTCTTATTTGAAGTCATTATTATATATTATCTCTTTCATTATTGAGTTTATTCTTCCATTTCATTGTGTTGTTGTAATTCTTGTGTTGATCTACTTTTCTCGTATTATTATTGTTATTGGGTGTGCCATGCATATTATGTGATTTGTAGTGTTGTTTCTAATGTGCTACTCGGTGTCTTTGATTTTACCTATTGACTTGAGATGTGATTACACTTGCACATGCATACTCCATAACCTATTATTTATACCAGTTCATGAGTATGAAACTTGATGTTCATTGATCATGCACATGTATTATGTATAACTGCCTTCTCTATGATATAATTGCGCTGTTAGACCGTGACTGTGCCGGGGAGATTATGATAGTGAGCCTATGATCATGCCGGGCAGATTGTTATATTAAGTCTGTTACCATGATGGGCAGATTGAGATATTGGCACGTGCATTGTCCGCGCAACACGTGAGTGGTACATGCAGGTGTGACTGATATGTGGGTATGAGGTGCCATGTGTATATGAATGGTGATTTGGGGACTCGAGACTTGGGATTAGGAGGTGTGGTACATCAGAGTGATTTTGTTGTGAACCTTATGTTAGAACGTCTTGATTATTTGATTGTCATTTGTTTTCATTAATTTGTTTCACTGGTTCTTTAACCGTGTTCTAATTAATTTACTATTTTAACATATGTTTATTCCTTGTTGCCATTTACTGTTTTCTTACTTCTATTGTTAGCTTTATGCTGATATTTTGCACAGGTTATTTGACTAGTAGGTGTCTTGACTTGAACCTTATCATTACTCCTCCGAGGTTAGTTTTGATACTTACTGGGTACCACCGTGGTGTATTCATGCTATGGTTTTGCACATTTTTATGGAGATCTAGGTATCTTGGTGCATGCCGGTCGTTGGATAGCTATTGTGTTGTGCTGCAGAGACTTCAAGGTATACCTACCATTTGCGTTCGCAGGCCTCGGACTCACCATCTGTTGTCTTTCATTGTTACCATTTATTTTCATTCCAGAATAGTATTGTATTTAGAGATTTCCATTGTACTCTGTAGAGCTTATGACTCCATACTACGATTTTGGCATTGTATGATTTAAATACTCATTTCAGTGATGCTATGTTATTTACTAGTTATATTTCATAGTTAAATAGTTTAAATTTGTTAATAACTCAGAATATGTTAGGCTTACCTAGTTCTAGGGACTAGGTTCTATCACAATTCTCAAGGTGGAATTTTGGATCGTGCCAAGTTGGTATCAGAGCTCTAGGTTCATAGGTATTGCAAGTCATAAGCAAGTTTTGTAAAGTCTTGCATATCGGTACAGAGACGTGTGTACTTATCTTCGAGATGCTATAGAACTATTAGGAAGCTTCACCTCTTCATTTCTATCGTATGAATTTATTGATTTCGGAGTTTGAGCCTTTGTCATTCTATTCTCTCATAGATGGTGAGGACACGAGCTGCAGTTACTAATAATGCTGCCCCTAGAGCCGATGTTGCTAGAGCTGGAATAGAGGTAGAGGCCGAGGAGGAGCACGTGCTACAGCTGGAGCACCTGCCATAGCAGCAGCAGAGGAGCCACCAGTAGCTCCGGTTAAGGAGCAAGCACCTGAGATGCCAGCAACTAACCCTAGACTTAGGAGACTTTTGCACATTTCCTGAGCATGTTTGGTACATTTGCTCAGGCGTGATTGATTCTGGTTGCACCAACTGCTTCACAGGGTGGGGGAGGAGCTCAGACTCTCGCTACCTATACTTTAGAGCAGCAGGCTCATATTGGTCAGACTCTAGGTGTTGTGCCAGTATAGCCCGTTATCATAGTTCAGCCTGATTTCAGGCCAGATGTCTGAGGAGGAGCAAAAGAGGCTTGAGACGTTCAAGAAGTATGATCCTCCTACTTTCAGCGACGCAGTTAATAAGGATGCATATGATTTTCTAGACAAGTGCCACCGTATTCTCCGCACCATGAGCATTGTGGAGGTGAGCAGAGTCGCCTTTACTACATTTTAGCTGTTAGGGGAAGCGTATAGGTAGTGGCAGGCTTATAAGGAGGGTAGGCCAGCTGATGCA
This sequence comes from Nicotiana sylvestris, assembly GCF_000393655.2. NCBI lineage: Eukaryota > Viridiplantae > Streptophyta > Magnoliopsida > Solanales > Solanaceae > Nicotiana > Nicotiana sylvestris. The sequence goes on along the minus strand of NC_091065.1, from coordinate 41,254,088 downwards.
GTGCCACTCACTTAGACTCAATTTTCAAATATGTTTCTGAGAGAGTTTGTGTAAGGCCCCGTAAAATTTTACCTTAAACCCAAAATATTATGGTGCTAAGTTGGGATTATGTGTTAGAGCTTATTGAAAATGCTCACCAAAGTTCGGACTTTTTGGATTGAACTGTACAATAAAAAGTTAAAGGAAAATATTTTGCAGAAGTGTGCATTTCTGCGGCCTATTATGTGGTCGCATAATCACTCTGCGAGCCGCAGAGTGAGGCAGTCTTTTGGGCCAATTCTTATGTCATCTTCGCGGTCCATTATGCAATCGCATATCCATTTTGCAAACACACTTTGGTCGCATATCTGTCCTTGGACTTTTGTGAAGGGAGGTTCTGCGGCACATTGTGTTTCTGCAGAATAGGTCTGAGGACCACATATTAGCCGCAGACCGAGACAGAAAATTGAGGTCCCTGAGGGCCGCTTTTTGCGGTCATTTTGTGGGCCACATAGCCATTATGCCACTGCAGATCTATGTCGGGGTTCCTATTTTCTAATTTTTAAAACCCGACCCCGTTCTATTAAAACACCACATTAGGCCATATTGAGCTATTTTCTGATATTTCTAGAGTGAGGAAGAGGATTCTTAGAGAGAGAGATCAAACATCAAAATAATATCCATCAATTCTTGCTAAATACATGAAGATTATCAAGAAGGTCCTCATATTCAAGGTAATTATCTATACCCTAACCTTTAATTTCGAAAATTTAGTAAAAGGGGGATAATTAGTAAGACAATTATTGGGTGTGGGGTGAATATCTTGCATGCATGTATTCCTAAAGTAGATGGGAGGGTTGTGAACTAAGAATGGGTGGAACAATGGTAGAATATTTCATAAAAAGGCCTTAAGAATAGTAATGCACACATAGTATTATGCTCTAGTGAGCTAGAATTATGATTATTCTCCTAATTTTGGGTTCAAATTTTGCTATATTATTAAAATAGATTGAAGTTGCTGAATTCTAGATCATTTTAAAGTTTTAAGAGGCTCAAGTGAGGTATGTATGACTAATCTCCCTTCTTCTTAGAATCGAACCCCCGGTGTTTGAGTATTTGGTGTAAGTTCCTAACTTGATCATACTAGAATTGGCTGCCTTAATATGTTGTATTGAAAGATACATATTCAATAATTTTTCTAAATGTTTTTCGTGTCATCATGCTATTTGAGAATGTGTTTGAAATGAGGAATATGTGTTGAGAAAGGTTAAGAATTCATGTCAAGAATCGAATAAAGCTTGCTAAGCTAATTTGTAGGAAAAGCCTCCGTGTGATTAAGATTTTCCATGCTTTTTCCCTTGTGTGTGCAATGCCTTATATGATAGGCCTTATTGATGTGGATGATAATGTTATTTAAATGTATAAAAAGGGAAATTTGAATTGTACGATATGACCAAGTGCCAAGAACGACTTAATAAATGAGGCTACTCTTGCCACGAAATGAAAGATGGGAAGAAAATGTGAATTTAGATGAATGATTGAAAGGATGATGTCTCAAGTGAGATGGCCTAGCTGATCGGGCCGTGATCGGACACCATGCCGCACACTTGGTGGTAATTGTGCTGGATTGATTGATTAAAATTATGGATATGGTTGATGTCTTAAATGAGATGACCTAGCCGATCGGGTCGAGGTCGGACTCCGTTTAGGAATACGGTGGTATTGTGGAAAATGGCACTAAGATTATCAACCTAATAGAAATTGAACCAGAAAGTATGTGATCCTTACGTTATGTTTTCGTATTTGTTTGAAGCTCTTATTGTACGAGTTCATGACTGCTTCCCCTTTGTTTTATTGTTCGTTCTATTAAGATTGGTGTTTAGCCTTACATACTAGTGCTATTCGACAGTACTAACATCCCTTTTGCCTGGGGCGCTACATCTTTAAATGGATGTAGGTGGTTCCATAGCAGACAGTGTTGATCGCAGCTAGTGGTGCGCCCTCTTTCCGGCTGACTTGGTGAGCCCCACATTATTTCGGGGTCCTATATCTTCTGTAACTTATGTTCACCTTCTTATCATATTTTGAGGTATAGCCGGGGCCTCGTTGCCGGTACTTTTGTAGCACTTCCCTTTGTATCTACTTAGAGGCTCCATAAACATTATGTGGCTTGTATATGGTGTCAGGAAGGTCAATAGATTATGTTGTGTTTTGGATTCCTGCTCCACTAAATCGTAAAGCATAAGTATTTTGAAACTTAACAATGATATAAGTAATGAATTGGCTTAGTAATGTACTTGTATGATCTCCTAGTGCCTAATTAATGAAATCATGTCTTCTCTCGATCGTAAGTGAATTGGGTAGAAAGTATCTAACAGACTTGCTCTGCCGGGTTCACTCGGTTGAGCGTCGGTTGCACTCCCTGAGCTTGAGGCGTGGCAAACTTGGTATCAGAGCCTAAGGTTTTAAAGTGTCCTAGGATGTCTCGGAGGCGTGTCTAGTAGAGCCCTTCTTATCAGTATGTTGTCGACCATATCTATAATTTGGGGGCTACATGTACATTTAGGAATAATACCCTTCTTTGTTGGTCTTTATCGTGCGATAGAGCTGAATGTGAGGCTTTTCTCCTTTAACTCGTGCATTGTTCTAACTTTCAGTAAATGACACCTAAGAGGAAAGAAAGAATTGGCCAAGAAGCAAATGCCACCCTAGGAGTGGCTATTGATTCTCTACTTGATTATGCGGGAGAGGATACTCCCCCGACTATTTCACTTCCTGATTCTTCTACACCAGAACAGACTGCCCCAGCCTCTACATCTATTGAGGGTACAACTATCCCTCCTACTGATATTCCTAGTCCACCTCCAACCCTAGCTTCTGGTTTTGGTATTTCTAATAGGGATCTTGGGGGAGCTATCCAGATTCTGACCCAGTTAGTGGCTTCTCAGGCCCAAAGGTCGAATGTTGCACCCATATCTTCTAGTCAACAAGGGGATTCTACGGGTTCTAGGGTGAATAGATTTCTCCAATTAGATCCGTCGGTGTTCGCAGGTACTGATCCCGAGGAGGACCCTTAAGATTTCATTGATGAGATGTATAAGACTCTTCGGGTTATGCACGCTACTAAGACGGAGGGAGTGGAGTTGGCCGCCTATCGCTTGAAAGGGGTGGCGTATTCATGGTTTTGAGATGTTGGAGGATTCCCGTGATGAGGGAAGCCCTCCGGAAAGGTGGAGTGAGTTTGCGAATGCTGTCATGGACCATTTCTTGCTTGCCGAGACTAAGGCAGTCCGTACTGTGAAATTCGAGAACCTTAAACAGGGTGGTAGGAGTGTGTGGGAGTAAAAAATAGAGTTCGTGTGCCTGTCAAAATATGCCATTCACATGATGCCCACCATAGAGGCCAGAGTGTGTCGATTTGTACAGGGCCTTAGCCCTTTGGTTATTAATGAGGCTGCCACAGTTGTTTTAAACTCTGATATGAACAATGGAAAGATGGTGGCATTTTCTCAAGCTACAGAGACCCGCAGGTTGATGAATAGGACAGAGAGAGAGAGGGTAGCAACAAGGTCCAATCCGCGGGCCATCCCGGTGATTCATTTGGTGGGGGAAGATTAGTCTTTAGGGCAGTATCGTCAGGGCCATCTTAGTCCGATGCTCAGTCCTCAGCCAGTGCACTGCCAGCAGGGCAGAGTCAACAACAGGCTAGTCGTTTCAGGCCCAATTAGTGCAGCAGGGGACCCCACCAGCAGGGCCGATCAGGAGGGAGATTCTAGTAGCAACAGAGGCCCCCATGCCCCAAGTGTAGGAGGTTACATTTAGGGATATGCTACATAGACCTACCAGTATGTTATGGGTGCGGGATGAGGGTCCATATTCAGAGGTAGTGTCGTGTATCCCGCTAGGGTGAGGTCAAGGACACAACACATCCATCCCGTCCTACAGCTGCTACATCTTCAGCACCCCTTCCAGCTCAAGGCACTCCAGCTCCAGAGGGAGTGGTGTAGCTAGGGGTGGTGTGCGGAGTTCAGGAGGACCTAGCCATTTCTATGCTATGAGTGGTCGCCAGAGTGTAGAGGCTTCTCCAGATGTTGTCACAGGTATTCTGACTGTCCAATCTTATGATGTGTATGCCCTTATTGATCCAGGTTCCACCTTGTCCTATGTTACCCCTTATGTTGCTATGGAATTCAGATAGAATCGGAACAACTTCATGAGCCGTTCTCTGTATCTACTCCGGTTGGGGAGTCTACTACGGTCGTGCGGGTTTATAGAAATTGTATTGTCACTGTACGTGGTCGGGATACTATGGACGATCTCATTGATTTGGGGATGGTCGACTTTTATGTAATTATGGGGATGGATTGGCTTTACTCATGTTTCGCCAAGCCTGACTGCCAACCTCGAACTAAAAGGCTTGGATTTCCTAATGAGCCTATTGTTGAATGGAAGGGGGATAATGTGGTGCAAAAAGGTAGGTTTATTTCTTACCTTAAGACCACGAAAATGATTAACAAGGGGTGTATCTACCATGTGGTCCCGGTTATGGACACTAATGCTGAGGCACCTATACTTGAGTCTGTGCCAGTTGTGAATAAATTCCCGGATGTCTTTCTAGATGAGCTCCCTAGGATCCCACCAGACAGGGAGATTGATTTTGGGATCGATGTGATGCCAAGCACGCAACAGCCTATACCTGGTTCTTGATGCCAAATTGCTAGGGGAGGTACTAAATGTGCTTGTGGAGGGATTTGACACTTATGTGCGATGTGAGGGTCCCGATTTTGGTGAGAAGGAGGATTCCATATATTGAATTACAAATACACTTAGGAAAGGAAGAAGATTACCTTAAGGAATGTTTGAAAAGGAGAAATGAAACTGGTTCACAAGCTCTTGTCTGAGTTTGTGAACAAGTGTTTACTACCCCGATTAGAGAGGAGGCATGAGGCCACATACTTGGACCTGGAAGTTATGGAAGTCTTGGATCAAAATAGGAAAATCAACTTGCCCTCCTTGATGATCAAACATATGGCAAGGGCAACCGATCAAGAAAAGGCACTCATGCACTGCCTTATGATTTTCTGCTAACTAGATCAGTATTCAAACATTTTGAGGTTACACTAAAAGGACCTAAAAAGGGAACCAAGAAGAGAATATTTGATGAGGAAGACTTGAAGGAATGTGATTGTATAGCTAGACCTCCGGGGACAAAGAGCAAAAAATATTGTCATCAACTTGTTAGAAGAATTGGCTGCTGCCAATGAAAAAAAGAGAAACTGAAGGAAGAGAATACCTCCTTGAAAGAGGAGAATAGAATATTGAAGGTGGCGATGAAGAGAGAGTAGGATACTGGTGCTGCTCGTTTTGATAAGCTTTTGGGGCTTCTGCATGGGCAATCCTCTTTCGGTAAAGAACCTAGTCCCTTGTATTGTCCTAGTTTTGTCCCTTCTATGGCCAGTTTTTGTTTTTTTTGGTTGGCAATTTGAGGGGTTTGTTCAACTCTCTTTTTGGTTTGGTCCTCTAGGCTTATTGTGGTACGATAATAAATCAATCGAATTTCCTCGTTTTAGGCTAAAACTGGTGCAATTATATTTGGATTAAGTATTTGAGTTGTTGACATGGTGTTCTTCTTAGTGTAGCCCAATGGCCATGAGTTTGATGTTGATAAATCCTCACTTTTGACTCTACTAACACTTTATTTTTTAATAATGCCAAAAGGGGTTAGTTAAGTATTTACATATGTGCTGATCAATAGACATGGTTCTTACGTACACACTGGTAATTCTATCAATGAGTTTGTCTGTTTGCAGGTTCTAAAACTGAAATATGTCCAGCCAACTTTAGGATTGCGATTAATGGAAAGAGAGTCCCTTACACTTGTGAAAGCATGGACAAAATTGATAAAGAGTTCTACGAATGATACTGGCTCTTATACTGAAGAATTACTCGAGCAATCCAATGATTTGCATAGCTTTATCATTATCAAAAAGGAAAAATTTGTTGAGCTAAATACAAAATATTTTTTGATAATTAACAAACCTAAGATCTACTGTGTTGAAAGAACTAGGTTTATGGACAGGTTGCTATGCTACTAGACTTGTGTGCAAATGTGATATATGGCTAAATGCAAGAACCAGGTTCATAGCAGATGATGGATTCTCATGCGCGACAAAGAAAACATTAATTGGAGGCATTCTTATTCGGAAAGGATTCGATAATTATGGAGATACTTGCATTAAAAGAAAAAAGAATGAGGAGTTGGAATAATAAAGAAAACAAAATCAAAATAGGAGAAGTTTTTTTAACCAAAATATTCTAGATTTTGGAGCATTAATTGGATGAGATTTTCAGCCCACTTTACACCTATATAAAGAGACCTTCTATAGCTGTTCAAGACTTGCGTATTCGAACAAATTCTCAAAATTATTCTTGGCAATAATAATCGCGGCAAGAAGGTGCTCTTGGATATTCAAGTTGCTCAACTAAAGAGCATGTTCTAGAAGACGAAGCTACTAAAGTTCTTTAGTTGTTTAGGTTGATTTAATTTTTATAAGTTATAACCTATTTACTTTTTGAAGTGTAATTATGGGTTAGTACAGAAACTTGAGTTTTTGTTAGCTTCCTATACTAGAGTTAGTTTGAGGAGGGGTAGCTATAATTTGGGCACTAGAGTTAGTTCCCTTGGTTATAGAGTTGTAACCTAAAAGTGCTCAATTGAAGTTAATGAAGTTTGAAGCAAATCCTATTGGGGTAGGTCGTTTATGTGTTTGGGTAACAGTTATTTGGGTCAATTCTTCTTAATATATTGCTATTTTATGATTAAATAGAACTATTTCTATGAAGGCCATTTTGATAACTTTATCATTCATTCTTATCTATATATATATTAAAGCAAGAAAGTTACCATATATAATTGACATTATGATTATGCCAAGTGGCAAGCTAATAAAAGTCAATAGTATATGGTAACTTTATTCTATATTTGACTATTTTAGTTAAAAATAAATATAATATATATATATATATATATATATATATATATATATATATATATATACGGAATTTGAATTAAAAGATAATTTTGAATATATATAATTTTCAAACTCAACAAGAGATAAATTGATTTCTAATTGATAGTTTCTATAGAGACTTTTAAGTGTAACAAAGAGTGTATATATATATTAAATCAAGAAAGTTACCATATATAATTGACATTATGGTTATGCCAAGTGGCAAGCTAATAAATGTCAATAGTATATGGTAACTTTATTCTATATTTGATTATTTTAGTTAAATACAAATATAACATAATATAATATATTATATATATATATATATATATATATATGGAATTTGAATTAAAAGATAATTTTGAATATATATAATTTTCAAACTCAACAAGAGATAAATTGATTTCTAATTGATAGTTTCTATAGCGGTTTTTAAGTGTAACAAAGAGTATATATAAAGAAAAAATTGGTATGACGTGAAATATTTTTTTTAAAATGTAAATAAATTATTTTGAAAAAACTCTTTAATTTTTTTTAATTCAAAGATTATAAAAAGATAAGATATTTTTGAACATTACTAGAGAGTTTTAAAATTATTATAATAGAAGTTATATAATGGATAAACTCAAAAAACCGAAATCTTATGGAATATTTACATAATATATTTATTGTTTAATTTTTATAACTAATATAAATAGATGATATACCGACAACACACGATTATAGACATATTATATATGGATTATATATAAATTACACATCATTTATTTTTTTAATTTAAGTGGTCGGGTCAGCACTCATTTAGGTTGATTAGATAAAGCCAAAAGAAAAATATGAAATAATTTCAACCAAAGACTAAAAATATAATTAAAATTCATATGTAGACAATTTTTATTAAAACTCATTCTTTTATAGTGAAATAAATTAATTTTTTGTAACAAAAGAAATAATGACATAAAAAATAAGATAAAAGAAAATATATATTGAAAAAAATCTTAGAAAAACCTAAAAACGAGAAATGAAAGATGAAAACAAATTTCTTCTTATGTTTCATCTTTGTTGAGTATAAAATTTTTGAAAGTTAATCTCATCGATTTCAAATATTTTTTTTTCAACTCAAATACATAGATTATAAGATAAGGATATCTTAGAATACTTTTTTAAATTTACATTATGTGTCGTTTTTATAAACTCACTATTACTAACAAACTGATATGATATTCGAATTTGAATTGGAATACAATTTGAGTAGTTTGCATGGAGGTTAAGCCATGTATGTTGTCAAAAAATAAACTACTTGACAATTTTAAGACAATATATGCAATGTTTTATAATAATAATCAACTAATTTAACATTTAATGATTCAAAGAACAACATTTTTGTATATATATAGGGTATTAAAAATTCAAATTTTGGGGCTAGAGATATCGATAAACTTAAAGTGGAGTCATACTGAAATAAATCTGCCCAAAGAATTATTTGAATTTTTAGATAGCCGATTAAAGTGAATTTTAAATTAAGAATAATATCTTCACTTGCATCATTATAAAGATAATCATCATTATTACAATATATATAAAGTTTTAGAAATTGAAATTTCAAAATAGAAATATTTTTTGAAAGATAAAATAATACCAAATAAGAGTTCAAGTCGTAGTATAAAAGTCACGTCGTAATCAAAGAATTGTTTATATCGTGTCAACATTTGTGCTTTGCCATAAATATGAGTTATTATTTCACTTTGTGGCTATTTTTAGGTTCCAATAACACCTATGAGAATAGTGCAAAAATAAAATTATCACTACGAGAATTGAGAAAATATTAGTCTTTTCTCATGTAGTGTTTCTCAATTAATATCTAACGATTATCTACAATTATTTAGAAGGTTTAAATGTTAAAGATATTTACATATAATTCAAATAACTCAGATATTTAACATGGTTAATATCAAATATCAAAAATGGAGTAAAAGAAATTCACTAGCTAGAGAATTTTTTATATTTTTAGATAGCCAACTAAAATGAGTTTTGAATTAAGAATAATATTTTCAATTACATTATTATAAAAGTAATTATTTGAAAAATAATGTTTTAGAAACTGAAATTTTAAGAAAGAAATATTTTTTAAGAGATATCAACACACCAAATAAGAGTTCAAATAGTAGTAAAAGAGTTAAGTCTTATCCAAAGAGTCCTTCATTGTGTCAACATTTGATTGTTTTGCCATAAATATGAGTTATTATTTTGCTTCCTAACTATTTTTAGGATCCAATGATACCAACAAGAATATTATCAAAAAAGAAAAATAGAAGAAATGGTTAATTTTTTTCATGTAGTTAATATCCAATGATTATCTATCTTTACTGAGAAAGTGTAAATTTTAAGATTATTTACATACAATCCAAATAACTTAAATATTTGACATGATTAGTGACCGCACGTGTTGTGGAAGCGGTTTCTTTCCCTTGAATTTCAGGAGTAATGTGGGCTTATCGTGTTGCTGCTGATTTATGTAAATTCCTACACAGAACCTTCTATTTTCAGTGTTCAATGTCATGATACCATTGGCGCTGTCAGAGATTTAAAATTCAAATTAGTGGTTTCAGGGGCGGATCTATTTAGGGGATTAAGGGTGGTACCCACCCAATCGCTCGGGTAAAATCTTATATATGTACTAGTATTTTTCTCAAAGTATAAAAGATATCTAACGGGTGACACCCCATAAGACACAATTATTGCAGGTGCCACGGTTGAATCACTGAAACACCATTGACAAGACACTGGATCGAGACTCTCTGGCGGTACTTTAATTGTCTCTTGTTATTTTTTTCCTAGCCTTTCTTTTCTTTATGCTCTTTTTCCCTAGCCTTTCTTTTGTTTTCTTTATGCTCCTTCTCTTAAATTCTTTTAATTTCTTCACCTTTGGTATTCACTCTTTTTGTACAATCCCATTTTTTATTATTTATTTAAATTGTATGTTTGTTTCCTTTTTCTTTTTCTAGATCTTCAAATTTTTTTGAGTGTGATTTTAATTATTTCTCTTTTTATCCATCTACTATTATTTTATTAATTTTAGAAAAATTTCGAGTGATGCATCAAGGACATAATATTAATTGTATATTGAAGTGTATTTCCTAATTTAAAATTTTATTTTTACTTTAAAATTTTTAATCACATTAATCGAATTTGAATCCAGAGAATTAGACAGAACTGGAACCGAATTGGACAGAACTTATTCGATTTTGTGATCACATACTCATTTATGCATAATTTTTTTTTAAAATTGGATTGAATTAATTCAAAATGGACCGAACTGACTAAATTTACATCCAACTTCAATCTCTTCACTATGTCGGTTTATATTAAAAGCAGTGATACTCGTAACCATCAAATCACTGTTTGGTGACTAATTGGTCATGTATGCAAATTTGTCTTCAGCCCCTATTAATGTGCCTCATATATATATATATATATATATATATATATATATATATATATATATATATATATATATATATATATATATATATATATGTGGCATAATAGGTACCTACAATGTTTGTATTCATGTCAGATCTAGTAACTGAAATACGGAATGTGTGACTTGAGTTTCCTCCTTTTATCATAGGGTACTGGACAGTGTTCTTCGTGGGCAACTTTGTTGGCATGATATCTACACTTTCAGATAAAAAGAAACATAGTATATCTTGACAGGCGAGTCACCGGCTTCTTCAAGAAACTTCATGGTAATTAGCGCTTATTAATTGTTAGCAAAGCATCAGTTGGTGCCAGATTTTACCACACGAGACTTTTAGCTCTTTTCAGCGAAACACGAACTAGTTAAGGTATTAGGTTATGGAAGGAATTCAGTTTTAGTTAGCAAGCTTCTTTTTTATGTCTACCATCAAGATATAATTGCTCTTCATTAGATGTTTTTCGACTGAAACCTGTTAGTGTTTCGGTGGAATGCCCTTGTTATCTGTCTATTTTGTAGTGAGTTTAATTGCTATTGTTATTAAATTAAGTGATTGTTGCGATTATACTCGGAGATTTGTTGGTTTTGAACCTATACTTTAACGCTAATTTACTATTTCCTGTATTGACTTATTAGAACATCATTACAGAAGCACCTCAACACACTGTTGCTAAAAGCAGTTCATGAATATGACTCACATATGGTATAAATGCACAATCTTAACCTTAACATACATATCATGCAATTGTTATTCTAATAGGGATTTACAAAGACTCTTAGCAATGTCTTTTATTTCTTCACGAAAAGAAGTTTTGATACTTTGCTTTTGGTTTTCCACATTTATCACCTCTAATATGGGTAGTGGGCACCCTCACTTTTCTAACTGATGATTAATTCTTTTCCTTATGTTTTGAGCATAATATTTTTTAAGCATAAATTATATCATACTATCTATTCAACAGTTCATGGTTTTCGCCAAAGGTGTGTCTACACTCTAAAAAACAAAACTCTCCCCCCTTAAAGATCAATCTTTATCACTGGCATGACAAGAAAAGGGTACCCCGGTGCACGAATTATTCCGCATTTACCCAGGATCCGGGGAAGGGTCGAACCCGTGATCTATAGGTCCCGCGGAAATAATTTTATTGTTGCTCCAGCGGTCCCCTTCCCTGGCATGACAGAGAAGTTAATATCAGATCCCCTTTGTTCTTAATAAGTTTAAATCCACCAAAACATAAACTTTATCTCAACTTTTGGAGCCAAAATGCTAACATACAGTAGAATATAAACTCTTGCTTATTACATGTTTCCTGGTCCTAAGTTGGAAGGAAGGGGCTATTAATTTCTCAGCCCTACCAAATCTCCAAGTAATTTTTTCTCAAAGTAATAGAGGGAGTCTTTTTCTAGTTAGACTTCTTTTTGGGCTTTATACCCACTGTAGTTTTTTCTTTTTTTAATCATCACCATTGATTTTTCCCATAGTACATGTTCCTGAGCTCTGGGGCCTTCTGAATGTGCAACTAATTCAGGTTTGACATGCACAGACATGCAAAGGTAATCTTTGGCTTTTTAAAAGTGAACTTTTGTGTCTCAGTTTTTACTTTGGAAACTGCTGCAAACATGAAAGGTACAATGGAACCAAAATTTTAAAGGAGTAACATGAATATGATCTCCATCTCAGCATCTGTGGGAATATTCTACATACAGTTCATTTCTGTTTCTAGTTTCTAGTAGATTTAAAAATTTACAACTATGCGTAGAGGTAAACAGAAAAACGAAAAATTAAAACTTAATCAGGCACTGCAGCCAAATCTTCTTTCCTTGTGCTGCAACTTATATCAGAATCAGGTACCTCTATAATCAGTGGAAGCTGCATAGACTAGTTCTTTAGTTTGAAATGAACCATCATTTGCATCATCTAAGCACCTGAGTGAAGCTTCATTCTCCGCAAAGAGATGTATGCTAGGAGCCGGTAGCCAAAAACCATAGCTAGTAGTATACATACTTCCTTTACACCGCTTCCTACTTTAATTCCGTCCACCCAGTCATTTTTCTCCTTATATTGAACCTTTAGAAGGAGTTTGTACGTCTGATAGTTATAGGATAGGTACCGCAACCATGATATAAATACTGGTACTTTCTGCAGAATTCAAACCCTATATCAGAACTACAGCTTCTAAGGTTTCGATGTGAGAGGATAGTGCATCCTTACCTTTACAAAATATCCACCAGCTAACATAAAGGTCATTACAGTAACAGAGGCCAAAGTGGTTGCCTTCTTTAAATCCATTAGTGTAGCCCCTATTGCTAGTCCTAATCCCTGCCAACAATGACGTAAGGATTATTCAAATTACCAAGGTAGGGAAACGGTCAGTTTATACATGAAAAAAAGAAGAAGTAAAAAATGGAGTACCTGAGCTGCTACAATGCAGAGGAAAGTTGTAAGCACAGTTAGGAAGAAGGCATCAGCTTCATGTTTCAATCCTGCCATGAAATATACCACTAAAAGGAAGAGCACTGGCAGTATAAGATCCAGTGGAATATCACTGGTGGTTCTAGCCAAAAAATATGCGCTTAATCTGTACATGTCAGCAGATCGTTCCTTGTTCAGCATTGCCCTTTCTTGTGGAAATGTGAAGATTGCTGTGAAAACTGGAAAAAACCCCCAGAACACAGCAATGAAGAACAGCAACCCCGACTGCAATGAATTTCACATTTCATTATTATGCTCCTAGTTATTAGAAAGGTTTCGTAAATGCTTCCGTTTGCTTCTTTAGGACTTCTATTTTGATTCAACATGAGATTCTCTATTCATATAAGTGTGTCTTGGCATAGATGCGAATAGAGTTTCTAATTGAGGTTCTTGGATAATCCTATTCTCTCCTATTAGTTTTTGACATGGGATGAATGATACAATCTCTGTAGTCTTAGATATTAGCTTTCATTTAGGAACCTAATGTCAAATCCTTTGATCATCTTGTGCATACAAGAGTAGAGCCTCATACCTGTTCTCGCATTTGTTTAGGACTATCACCACCAGACTGCCACCAGAGCATACCCAAGATAAGTGCAGTTGCAATTACTTGAGTGATTCTCAACCAGCTAAAATAATCATACCGCCGTTCTTTAAGTCCTCTCCGAAATAATATGGAGTATTGTTCACACCAGCTTGCTCCCCACTCTCTATTTATAGAAAAGACTTTAGACTTCAACTCTTCATCTATCATCATGGGGGCCATAAGTTTCTTTTTTTCACTCTCAGCCACTTGTGTCTCGTAGGCTTCCACAAGATACTGTTCAGGGAAAATGAGAAATTAATAAATTATAGACATATGAAAAGCAGGATTCATACAAACAAAAAAAGAAGGGAAATAAAAAACATTAAATTCATGCCAAGTGATTGCTTGAGGTCTTTTTAAGTTTTTTGAGTAAGAAATGCAGATTTTACTCACCTCATGCACAACTATTGGTGTTGGCTTTCCGTTTCCTGTTTCTCTATCTGAATTCCCGATCTGCACTCTGTCCTCCAACTCTGATGGAACAGAAACGTCATTAAGGTTTCCATTTGCAAGGTCTAACAGGAACTCTGCTGGATTCATTGAAATCAGAGGCGAACAGCCTATAGCTGAAAAATAGACCATTGCTTCAGATGCCTTCCCAAAATAAAGTAAGCTCCCTTTGCCAAGAAGAATCAACTTATCAAACTTGTGGAAAAGTCTGCTGGATGGTTGATGGATTGTTGTGATCACTGTCTTTCCAGTCTGTCACAGGATTGAGACAAAATTAGGTGCAAAGTGCCTCAAAAGGATTAGCTTGGATACCTTTTAACAGGAAAACATATACTCCCTCTATGATGAAGTTAGATGGTCTTGGATAAAACAGAGAGAAATGTTACCTCTGCTATATCGTGTAATATCTCAACCATCCTTAATGCTGTTGTAGAGTCCAAACCCGATGTGGGTTCATCAAGGAATAGTAGGGATGGATTAATTATGATCTCATTTCCGATACAAACACGCTTTCTTTCTCCCCCTGAAACTCCACGAACAAAGGAGCCACCAATCATGGTATCTTGGCATCTGTAAACATCACATTCCTCATTAGCTTTCAGTAAAGAAATTGTGCATCTTGTTGTTTATCAATCTAAGGTTATTTGTTGTTAAATACGCGCTTTATTAAAGTATGACCATCTATTCATTTGTTAGATGACTGAAAGTGGCCTTAGTAATGACCTCAGGCTTAATGATTCCCTGCATGTCATGAAATTAGAGAACTAGTCAAGTAGAGAAACAATTACCTCTCTAGTCCCAACTCGTATATCACATCTATGGCTCTTTTTTCTTTCTCCTCCTTTGTCAAAGTCTTTGGCAGTCGTAGGCGAGCTGCATATGTTAGTGTTTCTCTCACTGTCAAGTGAGGAAATAGTATGTCATCTTGAGTCACGAATCCTATCCTGCCAAAGTTTCACATCCATGTTAGATTCTGTGTAAGGTTTTTTTCCTTGAACTCTGCTTATGTTTTTATTTGCATAGACCGATACTTTGATATCTGACTTTAATCTATGATGCAATCAAATTCATTTAGCTCGAACTTAGATGCCAGTCCGTTTAAAGTGTGTTTCCTGTGCATATTTGTTAGTACAGCTCTTGTTTTTGCTTCTTAAATCACAGATGGGATGATCAAAATCTCTTTCGGAACTCGTTCCTGTGCTTCTACTCTGGCAACTAATCTTTTTCAAATTACTCTGGCAACTAATTTAAACATGAGGTGCATTATAATTTCCAGCAGTAGCATCCCATAATGCTTTTTATTAAAAATTATTAGCTTCTGTTATACTACATGAGCCTTTGTTATAATATGAGATTGGAATTATCATGAAAAAATATGGCATTGGTATTGTGTTCTCAAGATTTTCTACTGTATACCACTTGGTGAATTCTGGAGTGTTACCTGCTCTTTAGAAGCTTTGAGTATGGTTGTTCATTGTAGGTGATTGAGCCTCCTGTTGGCTCTTTTATTCTTCCTCCAAGCAGGCTGAGGAGTGTAGTCTTTCCACTTCCAGACGGCCCCATCATGGCCAAAACTTCTCCTGGATCAACAGAACCACTGATTCCGGTCAAAATTTCCTTCTCTCTTGTTGATGTTACTCCTTTAATAACCACCTTGTAGCATACCTCAGTAAACTGCAGAGTTTGTGAAAGGAATAAAAAAGGAATAATCTGAGATCCATCTTTTTAACTTGAGAATAGGTTTATGCAGCTCAATTTAACTTCCAAAAAAGATGTACAGAGTATGCTTCTAGTCTACATCTTTTATGGTCAGGATTTTCTTCTATTTTTCTTCCTACTAAAGCTGACGCCGTCGAATATTTGTGAATCCTCAGCAACTGAGTGCTAGGTTAGGTCAACTCGATCCCAGGTGCTGGTTCTGTAAACTAGTTTCTGTGTTTACGTGCATTTTGTGAACACTTTTAAGCTTCTATAGTGTTGTTGTTTGTTACTCCTAAAAGGGGAAGTCTTGTACAAAAATACCACATGAAATGAGATTCTGTACAAGACTGAACCTGACATCAAATATTTTCCATGTTCAAAGGGTCGCGTTGATCTCAACATAAACCTCCATCCTTGCCTGTCCAAATACATAGTATCCGATCAATCCGTATGCATTCAGGGAAATGAAGATGGGGGTTTGACACACCGTTATACATGCTTTGCTAGATAAAACAAAAATTCAGAAAGCTTTTTTGAGTTTTTTTGACTGCCTGCATTTTGAGCTTAGGTTCACCTTGAGGTATATCGGTAAGGTAGGTTCTGCTTGAATCTTCATCTTTCTTGTGCCAGCTTCAATATCTTCAGCTGCAAAAAAGTACATATATAACTTGCGATCATGAAGTCCAGGCTAGATGATTTCTCACATATTTACTTCCTACCAAAGACAAGCATATTAATCGCTTTGGTCATCTTTTCACAACTCGAGACCAAGATTTACTACTACTCACATTAAATTACAACAACGAGGTTGCATGCTTCCCTCCAAGAATTTCCCACCTTGCTCTTGGGGAGACTCGAACTCACAACCTCTTGGTTGGAAGTGGAGGTTGTTTACCATCATAGCAACCCCTCTTGCTTACCGCTTTACTACTCACATTAACTTGTAATAGCAAAATACCCTTTTTATTCTTCCTTTTTTTTCCAGTCTAGATTCAAAGTAATCTCTGCTTCTTAAGCACACTTTGTTTCTCCTGGATTATTATTCTAATTTATCTTTTGATTTTCGTTCTTAATTCTAAGGATATAGTTTACAATAACAATGGTGTATTTCAAATGTACATCAAACTAGATTGATACGAAAACTGAAGACGAGCATGCATACACAGAGGTGCTATAGGTGCTATTAATATTCGAAGTTATATAAGCAAAGGATGGGGTGACACTAAGGGCATGGGACGAGTATTTTAAGTAAAAGCAAGTGAAATGTGGTGTATTATGGAGTTGGTATTGCTCTTTGTCAAGATTTAAGAGAGGAACAAATGTTGCAGATAAGTTACTTCGTCACAATTTCGTAACCATTATGGGACCTAAAATGCAAATAGGTTTTCCAAAGAATTTATAAATTGCTAAGGTTTAGGGTGTATTTGTCAGTCCATGATATTAAGCATTTTGATACGTGATTCCTTTTTATTGTTGAATTATAGTTTTCTTTTTTATGAGAATATTAATTGCCTCGGGTTTTGCTTCACTGAGTGCTATATATCCCACTCAACCTCTATCAAAGTATTGTACAGACAAAGTGGGCACCATGATAAGACTTAAAACGAAATCCCATAACAGGTCCACTTTGTTTACGTTCTACAATTTGAACAAACAATGGCCATACATGTGGCTCTATATTGACAGTTGTGGAGAGTGACAATTTTATGGATTTCCATTATAGATATGAGTGGGAATCTGGCCAAACTTCTTTCATAATTAATAAGTCTCACTGTTTTCCTTTCTTATTTTTTAACTTTAAACTTTTGTAATTTTTGACTTTTGTGACACCATCTAATAAAATTTAAATGACAATGAAGAAATGATGCAAGTTCCTGAAACAATTACATATAACAACATTGTTATAATATACTCCATCCGTTTCAATTTATGTGAAACTATTTCTTTTTTCGTCCGTGCCAAAAAGAATGACTCCTTTCCTTATTTGGAAACAATTTACCTTTACAGAATGATTTATAGCCACACAAAATATATGTGTTTCATTTTACACCATAAGATCAAAAGTCTTCTATCTTTTCTTAAACTTCGTGCTCAGTCAAATGAGTTCACATAAATTGAAACGGAGGGAGTAATAGTTTTTTCTTAGAATTAAGAAACAATTATTGTTGTCATATCTGTTGAAATAGTTATATACCAAGTATGCTGATTACATATATTCTTCAGTTCAGGATCATTTTTGTCTCTAAAATCCGTAAAGTTTTGATTTGCAAAAAAGAAAGTAAAAGAAACTTTTCATTAGGACGTTCATATTAAAAAATAAGGAAAAGCACAAAATAAGAGGGGTGACAAAAGAAAAAAGAAAAGAAAGGAGGGTTTTTTTCAAGTTTCAACACTTGTGTTTACTTTAACAACAACAACGACCCAGTATAATCCCACAAGTGGGGTCTGGGGAGGATAATATGTACGCAGACCTTACCCCTACCCCGAAGGATAGAGAGACTGTTTCCAGGAGACCCTCAGCTCAAAAAGGTAATAGGAGCCGATATATTAGTACCATAAAAATACATAATAAAATAACAGCAATGCAAGAGATATGAAATACAAAATACGAAATACGAAATACGAAATAGATGGCTGGTATAGTAAAACTAGCAGGTAAAACCCTGCTAGTTTAGCTTTTTTTCTTTTTTTCTTTTTGGGTTTGTTTTTGCGTCCAAACGACCACAACAAAAAGAAGGGGTCCACTTTTCACCAGTTTCTCACTTTAGGGACTTTAAAAAGACAGTCTGGCAGTTTCTAACTTTCCATTGACTCATGCAAACGAAAAAAGTCCTTTTTGCCTTAAATCCGAGGCTCTTATGGCTAAGGCGAAGATTTTTTGGCTTAAATAAAACAAACAAACAAACGTTTGAACTTCTTTCTCCTGTTAATCTTATGGACATTCTATTGCTTGAACCAATCATTTGCCAATTATTTAAGCCTTTAACGGTATTAAATTTGTTATCGTTTCCCTATTGCTAGTGGAGTGCTACTACTTATAGTAACAGCTTTTATCATCTTTAACATGCCCTCGAGAGGAAGGAAAATAAAGAGAAGTGATTAAATATGGCCGTTGAGAGGATACGAATTGACGCAAATACCCTAATATATGTAGGGTTAAGGATTATTCTAACCAGAAATCTAATTCTCTCTAAGGGCACTCATGTCATTTGGAATTATGAGCTTTTGTGGTGCACAAAGAAGGGCCACAATTAAAGATGAGAACGAGAAACGTTGGCAAACTTATAAACCTTTCCTTTCTTTTTGGAAAAAGAACTAAAAAATGATTATTTATTATGTAAGTTTTAATATTATTTTTCATGCTATCGAAGGAAATTTGTTTCTGCTTCTGTTATTATCTTAAGGAGGAAAAAGTAAGAGAAAAAATGAAAGAAAGAAAGATAACAACCTTAGCTAGGTGAAAGAAAATTAAGTATCACGTTAAGGAACTTTGGTGATGTTAATTTAATTAAGAAACATTATTACTTTTTATGAGCTAACTAAGTAGTTTAAACTGGAAATCAGTTCTCATATGCTGAAAATAACGCAAACAATAAATTGCATATTTTCTTAAGTTTGATACGACAGAAGTTCGAGTCGAACTATAACTAATAGGACTCGTGCAAGAAATCAGTAAAAGAAGAAAAAGATAGATATATACTTACGAATATCATCATCACTAAAGGGCTTCAAATCGGCGATCTCATCCGGTGGCACGGTGAAGCCGGTGAAGGAGAAAGATAAGCCCAAGCTGGCACTAGAGGCGCGGCTTAAGGCGGCGCCACTGCTAACTTCATCTAAATCAAACTTCAATTGAGCACTTCTTGACTTTCTAATGTGAGTGTTTTTCCCTATGCTGCTGCTGCTCCGCCCCGGTGATGCCGTAGCTAGCCGCCTGCTTGACTTCCTCGACAGCGTCTCCGGCCCTCCCACTGCCTCGCTGATCGGGGACGACTTCGTTCCACCCATTGCTGCCGAAATCGCTTCTACCAGTTGATCAGACTTTGTACGAAGTAAACTTGTGGTACTCGGTTTATCCATCATGTTCCTTTATATGTACATGCAGATATGCAAATGCAGACATTAATAATAATATAAATGGATTTAACTTATATACTGTGAAGGTATAAAAAGTAAATTATTGAAAATATAATAGAAAAGATATTAATAAATGTAAATTAAGGCGCCCATTTTATCAATTACAATGCATCTAGTTAAGTTTTCTAACTAGTTTTTCCTTTATAGCATACCTTTTTGCTCTAAGATTACTATCTTTCGGTTATGTTTTTCTCACTCTGTGTTACTAAATTCTCCAAGTTAGTTCAAAATATTCTATTAATGATCAAAAGACTACAAGAAAAGAAAAAAAGAAGGAAAAGAAACAATTCTAGAAAGAAAAATATATATAGGCTATCATTCCTTTTAAATGTTCAAAATTTGAAGTAAATACACTAATTAATATATGAAGCGAAACATGTATTTCGTAGGTCTTGCTGACTAGTTTCTTTAATTTGTCATTCTTGGGGGAGGGGAGAGGAGAAGTGGGAGATTATTTAGAAATTGACAATTGCTTATCACCTTAAAGGCAGAGACTGTTTCTAACGGGCGGGAGTTCTAAAAAAAAAAATCTTAATGATTGCTACCAAAAACATACATAAGAGAAGGAGGGAACTAAATCACTAGAAAAAGAAGAACACTACAAGATGATCAGTTGCAAACTTTCATACCTTGTACAACTAAAAAAAGGCTTAAGCAGAAAGAAGAGTAGTGGAGAGAACTATGGAACTCAATGCTTCACTTCTCTTTAACTCTTAATGATTTACATTGCCAAAGTGCAATCTTTTTTCTTTTATAGCATCAATAAAGAGAGGGAGAGTTGAGATTACGTAAATACCCTTGCCCAATTGATAAATCACTAATCCCCCCATTTTGCATAATAATTCCAGCAGCGGTGAAAAACACTTGACATAAATGCAAAAGATGTGATAAATATTCATAGACATGAACAACAAACATCAATTTTGTTTGTCTAGTCCAAATCATCCTTGTCGTACACGTGTCCGGACATTTTGCTGTCCCATTTTTTTTGGAATATGTATTCCTTCCTCTTGAGAAATCATCATCAGTTGGAAGTCTATTCGTCATCTCATTTCGTACCAAACTCATTGAATTAGCACGTACATGATACATTTGCTATCCATGCCTTCACAATTCGGTACTTAATTTGTCCTAGCTCTTTAACCAGAGACAGTTAAAATTTTATTTTTATGGATTCCGAATTTTAGAACGAGAATTTTAAGTGTTAATAATTAAATTTTAATTTCAATTTGTACATATTTAATAAATTTCTTAACGCAAATACATTATTTGAAAAAATTATTGGATTTGATTGAATCAATATCTAGATTACTACCTTGCTGATTTAGGCTCTTAATTCCTCATTTCTTTGCTTTCGCTTCTATAGATGGAGCTCAAGTGTTAAATTGATGGGCATAAATTCTATTATACTAGTTTATGCTTTACGATTATTCGTACGAACTATGTGAATGTTGCACCTACGGCCTATTATGTGCATTTTTTCAGACGTGTTCATCCCATTTGTGCAAATACTCTATCCTTTTAGGATCTCTTCATTTTCACCGCTAACATGATAACATTTTTTTATAGGGAGAACTTATCCTTATCGAGGGTGTTACAGACTATGACATGAGTAGAACACCCAACTTATAGCCCGTTTGACCAAACTGCAAAAATTAGCTTATTTTGAGAAGTGTTTTTTTTCAAAAGTTCTTTTCTCAAAAGTACTTTTGGTGAGAAGTAGTTTGTATTTGACTAATTAGTTTGAAAAGCACTTCTGACCAGCAATTAGTGTTTGCCAAACTTTAAAAAACTGCTTATAAGAGTATTTTTTTCAAAAGTGCTTCTCAAAAAAGTGTTTTTTGAGAGAAACTATTTTTTTCTGCTTATTCAAAACTGCTTCTGCTTCTCCTCAAAAGCACTTTTTTCCTTCCAAAAGCTTGGCCAAACACCTCAATTTTTGGCGTGCTTTTGGCAAAAAAAAAAAAGCACTTTTGGCCAAAAAGAAGCTTGGCCAAGCGGCTATTAGAGCCCGTTTAGATTGGCTTAAAAAAAGTAGCTTTTCAACAGAAATAGCTTTTCAGCCAAAAAGCAGTAAGTTGGGATTGCCGAGTTTATTGGCTTGTTTTAAACAGTTTTTAACTTATTTTTAGCACTTTTTGACATTGCCAACCACTGAATAAAACTAAAAATAGCTTAAAAGCTGATTTGACCAGCTTAAAAGCCAATCCAAACGCCCTCTTGCTATTTTTCAAAATTGACGGTGTTACATTTTTTCTTAGATTTTGTTGTTGGGTCAATTTATGTAGCCTTTTTGCATTGATGATATTTAACCTTATTAGGGTATGCACAATGCCGCCTTTTAATCGAACGGTAGAAGGCGACAGAGGAAAATGAATCGAAATTGAAGATTGGAGGGTGAAGTTCTTGTCAATACATAACCCAAAGGCTACTGTTCCATTCTCATGTTACCTGGCTTCTAGGGCACAAGAGTTTTGGAGCATTGCCACGATTCATGTGCACAATTTCTTATTGTATTGTGGTATTTTTTGTGAATATTATCACTTGGTCGTTTTTGTTTATGCCATGCCTATCAAAGATGATTCTTCTCAAAAGAATATATTGAAGTGCAAGTTCCTCATTTTCTTTTCTTGTTTCATCATGATTATCGTCACTATTTTTGTCATTTATCGCCTAAATAAGTTCCTGCATGAAAAATTTCCCCCAACTCTGATATGCCAATTGTATGCTATTACTTGCAGTACGTAGCCAATTATTTAAAGTTAAATACTTTTTAGAATTATTTTGCTCATTTTAATTTGTTTTGTTTTCTTAAGTAGTTTTTCCATCATTCAGCCTTAAGTAGTTCTTTTTTTCCTCAGGAATCGATTGTTTTAGTTTATTCTTTCTTCAGCTATCTTATCCTTAGAATTTGTTCTTTATGGTTTTTATTTTCCATCTTACAATAAATAGGTAACTAATTAATAAGATGTGATTTTCTCACCGTTACCTTTCAACTGAAGAAGGATAACATTAATTGGCTTGTAGAGTTCAACTAAGTTTTGGAAGCTCACTTCCTAGTTTGAGCAAGTTTTGTTATTGTATGTAGAGCTCTAGGACCCTCGGGTATGCTCTGTATATATACAACATGTATAACACAAATTGATATATCGAGCAAGGGTTTTCACATGGTATCTGATCGAGCCCTAAGAGGTTCAAAAAAAATAATAGATACGAACGAATACAACTTCAGCGACATCGAAAAACCTTGAAACCAAAACCTATACAACGCTCTATTCTCTCTCATGAAAAAGTCCTAAACTTGACGCCTAAACCATGCTTCTATGGCCATTGTCGTCACTAGGCAGCGTCAAATCGAGGTTGGTCATGAGTCGACTTCTTCATCCATACAGCCCCCTGCAAACATCCACAAAAGCATTAAATGCTCCCATGCAGCCACTAATCCTAGTAACCATAAAATCTATTGAATGCCTTCATAGAGAGATGATTTTGAGATGGTAGAAGCCTGAAGTACGTTAATCTACAACACAACAAGGATTGCAACCTGCAGTTCTTAGCAATTATTTGTATGGCAAACCTGTGTATGAATTGCATAAAGTTATTCCTGTTCAGTGTGAGTTAAACAGTTCATGCTTGATTGTATTGACTGAGGATAATTATGTCCTTATCAAGCTTAAATTAATGGATGATTATGTTCATCTACTGTTCAAGTCAGCGTTTCACTTGAAAGCACAAGGAGATATGTGACAGATGAGATGTACGAAGTTGAGTCCACGCTGGAAACCTGAGGAAGATGCACCAATTGCCATTGCTTGGATCTCCGTTACGGAACTACCACCGAATTCTTTAGTGAGGAGTATGTATTTTCTTTAGCTAATGCAGTTAGTAGACCTTTACATGTTGACATGGTCATACATAATGGGACAAGACCTAATGTGTTAAAGTGAAGGTGGAGGTGAGTTTACTAGCTGATTTTCCTCGGAGAATCAAAATTGTTAAGGATGAAACTGGCCCTGAGGAATTGGATCAAAATTAAGTTTGACTACATGCCTAAGTACTGTAAGACATGTAAGAAGTAGGGATATAATGAGATTGAATGTTGGATTATTCATCATGAGTTGCACAAAAATCTTGATGAACTAATTCTTGATAAATGGAAGCAGATTCAACTAAGATATTATCTAGTGGTAAGGTGGTTAGGAAGCATATTCTAATCCTTCGAAACAAGAATGAATGCAAAGACGGCATTATATATATTAAAGAGATAAGAGGGGACATATAGTCGACAATGCAAATGTCAAGGAGATGACTAATGTGACAAGGAAGGGCATAGCAATGTGGTTGTAGCTAGTAATGCCTTTGATCCTTTGGCTAATGATGGTGAAGATCTTATTGCATTGGTGGTTTATGACGGACATGAGAAGGAATCTGCACATGAAAAAGTTAATTAAAATCCTAAAGAAACTGGGAAACCAAGCCCTAATACGAAGCAAACTGGGATTCAAGTTGCAGCAACTGTGACAAACCCTAATCCTAAATGTACTAGGATTTGGGAGGTGGCTAATAAAGAGTACACTGCAGAATCGGTACATATGACCTTTGGCACGTTAAAAGAGGTTCTTAATGTGACTATAAACCAGTCATGCCAAGAGGTTCCCTCTCAAATTTTAGATGTTCTTGAAAGGGGATCAAACTTGACTAGTGCTACTGACAATGATAGTACTCTATGGAGTAATGAAGTCGAGACTATGGATGTCACGATCCCGGTTCGCCCTCCGTGAAACATCGTAACGGCACCTGATCTCTACGACTAGGTAAGCTTAAATTGCGAAAGATAACCAAATTTGCGGAAGTAAAACAATTTAAAAATAGAAATAAAACAATAATAGTATTTAAATGTGCCGCTCGGCATACACCATATATAAGTCTCAAAACCAATATCTAAATCCAAGATCCGAAAACCCACGAATCACAAGCTAAGATAAATACTAGATAGCTCTAACTCCGGAATGTCTAACAAGAATAGAAAAAAATACAAAAGGGCTAAATACTAAAGGCAGCAATGGAAAGAGACTCCTTGGTCTGCGGACGCGGAAGATGTACCTTGGAGTCTCTAAAGCAGTCGTCTCCTTCAAGGATGGTAGGCCTGAGCAATGGTACCTGGATCTGCACATGAAAAACATGCGCAGAAGGGGCATGAGTACACCACAGCGGTACTCAGTAAGCGCCAAGCCTAACCTCGGTCGGGTAGTGACGAGAATGTCAGGGCCCGACTGAGATTAAACAAATAATAAGATGATAAGATAAAATAAGCAGTAAAAATGAGAATCTATAGTAAGAATCTATATATGATAATAAGAGTACAATAACGGAAACAGAGATAAAGGCAACCACAAGGAAAGACCACTCATAGCAAGGATGATAACCGAGGGATCTCTTGGTATCCCGAAGATCTCTTGGTATCCTCAATATACGTGCCAGGGATCTCCTGGTATCCCGAAGATCTCTTGGTATCCTCAATATATGCTAGGGATCTCTTGGTATCCTCAATGCGTGCTAGGGATCTCTTGGTATACCGAGGATCTCTTGGTATCCTCAATATAAGCTAGGGACCTCTTGGTATCCCGAGGATCTCTCGGTTATCCCCAATATACATGCCAGGGATCTCTTGGTATCCCGAGGATGTCTTGGTATCCTCAATATATGTTAGGGATCTCTTGGTATCCTCAATATATGTTAGGGATCTCTTGGTATCCTTAATATGCATGTCAGGGATCTCTTGGTATCCCGAGGATCTCTTGGTAACCTCAATATATGCTAGGGACCTCTTGGTATCCCGAGGATCTCTCGGTATCCTCAATACACATGCCAATGGATCTCTTGGTATCCCAAGGATCTCTTGGTATCCTTAATATATGCTTGGGATCTCTTGGTATCCAGAGGATCTCTCGGTATCCTCAATATACATGCTAGGGATCTCTTGGTATCCCGCACCTCAGTCCAAATCATAAATACGTACATGGGATCTCTCGGGATGTCGTCTAGTAGTCCCAAATTAAAACACACAGAAACAACACAAGAATACTCAACCAAATGCTAATTTCATACCAAGTAAACAGTTAATTCTAGCCTAACATGCTTCACGTAATGTAATTAAGGCAGTTTAATCAAACAGAAAATTATGTCAACTAAACATGCTTTTCTAAACTAACAACATGCTAAATTCACAAGTAGAAATAAGCAGGAAAAAGGAACTCAATTGAAATACTTAAAGTAAACACCGAATTTTCAACAATTAGCTCAAGTACGCACTCGTCACCTCACGTACAAGGCATCTCAATTATCATATATGTCATATCCTAAGGGGAAGGTCCCCAACACAAGGTTAGACAAGCCACTTACCTCGAACCAGCTCAAAATCAACCCGACACCACGTCTTTGCCATGAGTACTCGACTTCAAATGACCCAAATCTATTCAATTCAATTGCATAATGTAAATAACACTTTAAATAACTGATTCTACAATTAAAGTCTAAGCTAATACGCGAAATTATGTAAAATGACCAAAACACCCCTCGGGCCCACGTCTCGGAATTAGGTGAAATTTATATTTTTCAGAAACCTCGTACTCTCACGAGTTTGTACATAACAAGAACACTGAATTCGGAGTCCAAATGGCCCCTCAAATCCTCATTTAAAGGTCTCTTAAACTCAAGCCCTAATTGCCCATTTTTCCCAAATTTTTAGGTTTGTAATCACATAGAAACGAGTTGTGAAGTGAAAGATGTTACCTCCAAGCGATTCCCCTCGAATCCTTCTTCTATCTCCTTCAAAGAGCTCCAAAAATGATTTGAAATGGTAGAAATAAACCCCCAAGTCACGGAACCCCTTTTAAAATAATGCCCAGCAGTTTCCGCATCTGCGGTTATTGGACCGCATCTGCGATCCCACTTCTGTGGAACAAATGTCGCATCTGCAACTTTCACTTAAAGAGCCTGCTTCTGCATTCCTGAAGAAAAGACCAAAATCCACTTCTGCGGCCCTTTATCCTCTTCTACGGCGCCGCACCTGCGGTCCCCAAACCGCAGATGCGAAAATACCAGAAGCAGCAAAAATACAACAGCTGCAGCATTTCCTCAAACTTCTCGTTAACCATCCGAAATCACCATGAGGCCCCCGGGACCTCAACCAAAAGCACAAATATCACCTAATACCTTATTCAAACTTGTACCAATCCTTAAAACACCTAAAACAACATCAAAACCTCGAATTAACCAAGGATTTAAGCCTAAGAACTCTAAATTTCCTCAAAATACGCTTTCGATCAAAAAGTCTATCACAACGCGTCCGAATGACCTAAAATTAGCTACGGACCTCCAAAACACAATCTGAACACGTTTCTAACCCCGAAATCACCCAATGGAGCTAACAGAACCATTAGATTTCCATTCCGAGGCCGTCTTCACACTGTTCCGACTATGGTCAACTTTCCAACACTTAAACTCTCATTTAGGGACTAAGTGTCCCAAAACTCTCCGAAACTCAAAACCGAACATCCCAGCAAATCGAAATAGCAGAAATAAACTTGGGGAAAGCAGTTAATAGGTGATCGGGGCATTAATTCTTGAGACGACCGGCTGGGTCGTCACACTCTCCTACGCTTAAACATTCGTTCGTCCTCGAACGAGCATAGAGACATACCTGAAGTAGTGAAAAGATGCGGGTAACAGATGCACATATCCTGCTCGGTCTCCCAGGTCGCCTCCTCGACCGGCTGACCCCGCCACTGAACCTTTACTAATTCAATGTTCTTTGACCTCAACTTTCTAACCTGCCTGTCGAATATCACCACCGGATCCCCAACATAGGATAAATCCTTGTCCAACTTGACTGAACTGAAATCCAACATGCGTGATGGATCACCGTGATACCTTTGGAGCATCGAAACATAAAATACTGGATGAAATCCTGCCAAACTAGGAGGTAAGGCAAGCTCATAAGCAACCTCCCTAACACACCTCAATATCTCAAAAGGGCCAATAAACCTCGGACTCAATCCCTTTCTTCCTAAATCTCATAACGCTCTTCATAGGCGAAACCCAAAGCAGAACCCGCTCTCCGACCATATAGGAAACATCACGAACCTTCCGGTCCACGTAACTCTTCTGTCTAGACTAGGCTGTACGGAGTTTGTCCTGAATCACCTTCACCTTCTCCAAAGCATACTGAACCAAATCTGTGCCCAATAATTTGGCCTCACGTAGCTCAAACCAACCCACCGGAGACCTACACTGCCTACCATATAAAGCCTCATACGGTGCCATCTGAATGCTGGACTGATAGCTGTTGTTGTAAGAAAACTCTGCCAATGGCAAGAACTGATCCCAAGACCCTCTAAACTCAATCACACACGCACGGAGCATATTCTCAAGAATCTGAATAGTGCGCTCGGACTGTCCGTCCGTCCTAAGGGTAAAATGTTGTACTCAACTCTACCCGAGTACCTAACGCATGCTGAACAGCCCTCAAAAACCGTGATGTGAACTGAGAGCCTCTATTTGAAATAATGGAAACTGGAATACCATGCAAACGAACAATCTCCCGGATATAAATCTCCGCCAACCGCTCCGAAGAATAGGTGGTACACATAGGAATGAAATGAACGGACTTGGTCAGCCGATCCGTAATCACCCAAATAGCATCAAACTTCTTCAAAGTCCGTGGGAGACCAAGTAAAAAGTCTATGATGATCCGCTCCCACTTCCACTCCAGAATCTCTATCTACTAAAGCAACCCACCCGACCTCTAGTGTTCATACTTCACCTGCTGACAGTTGAGGCACCGAGCTACAAATCCAACTATATCTTTCTTCATCTTCCTCCACCAATAGTGTTGCCTCAAATCTTGATACATCTTCGCGGCACCCGGATGGATGAAATACCGTGAACTATAGGCTTCCTCTAGAATCAACTCCCGAAGCCCATCAACATTGGGTACACAAATCCGACCCTGCATCCTCAATACCCCATCCTCACCAACAGTCACATCTCTGGCATCACTGTGCTGAACCTTTTCCTTGAGGACAAGCAAATGAGGGTCATCATACTGCCGCTCCCTGATACGATCAAATAAGGAAAACCAAGAAACCACGCAAGCTAGAACCCGACTGGGCTTCGAAAGATCCAATCTCATAAACTGGATGGCTAAGGACTGAACATCCATCACCATAGGCCTCTCTAATGCTGGTAAATAAGCCAAACTCCCCAAACTCTCCGCTCGGCGACTCAAAGCATCGACCACCACATTGGCCTTGCCCGGGTGATACAAGATGGTGATGTCATAATCCTTCAGCAACTCTAACCACCTCCTCTGGCGCAAATTTAGATCCTTTTGCTTGAACAAGTGCTGCAAGCTCCGATGGTCAGTATAAATCTCACAAGGAACCCCATATAAATAGTGGCACCAAATCTTCAGGGCGTGAACAATGGCAGCTAACTTAAGGTCATGAATAGGGTAATTCTTCTCATGTATCTTCAACTGTCTAGACGCATAGGCAATCACCCTACCGTCCTACATCAACACCACTCTGAGGCCAACACTCGAGGCATCACAATAGACCCTATAAGACCCCGAACCTGTAGGCTATATCAAAACTGGTGTCGTAGTCAAAGCTGTCTTGAGCTTCTAAAAGCTCGCCTCACACTCCTTCGTCCACTGAAATGGAGCACCCTTCTGGGTCAACCTGGTCATAGGGGTTGTAATCAATGAAGACCCCTCCACAAAATGACGGTAGTAACCTGCCAAACCAAGGAAACTACGAATCTCTATAGCTGAGGATCGTCTGGGCCAACTCTGCACAACCTCTATCTTCTTCGGATCCACCTGAATACCCTCACTCGATACTACGTGGCCTAAGAATGCCACTGAATCCCACCAAAACTCATATTTTGAGAACTTAGCATATAACTTCTTCTCTCTCAAAGTCTAAAGCACAGTCCTCAGGTGCTGCTCATGATCTTCCCGACTCTAGGAATATACTAGGATATCGTCAATAAAGACAATGACGAACGAGTCAAGATACGGCCGGAACACACTATGCATCAAATACATAAAGGCTGATGGGGCATTGGTCAGCCCAAATGACATGACAAGGAACTCTTAATGACCATACCGATTCCTAAAAGCAGTCTTCGGGATGTCTATCTCCCGAATCTTCAATTGATGGTAACCTGAGTGAAAATCAATCTTAGAAAACACTCGTGTGCCCTGAAGCTGGTCAAACAGATCATCAATACGAGGCAAAGGATAACGGTTCTTCACTGTAACCTTGTTCAACTGGCGGTAATCAATACACATATACATAGAACTATCCTTTTTCTTCATAAAGAAGATAGGAGCACCCCCAAGGTAAAACACTGGGCCGAATAAAACCCTTATCAAGCAATTCTTGCAACTGATCCTTTAACTCCTTCAACTCAGGAGGAGCCATACGATACGGAGGAATAGAAATGGGCTGAGTGCCCGACAATAGATCAATGCTAAAATCAAAATCTCTATCAGGCGGCATGCCCGGAAAATCAGTTGGGAACACATCGGGATAATCCCGTACAACTGGGACTAAATCAACTGAAGGGGTATCAATACTGACATCTCTCACATAAGCTAAATATGGGTCACACCCCTTCTCAACCATACACTGAGCCATAAGGAAAGAAATAACTCTACTGGGAGTGTGATCTAAAGTACCCCTCCACTCAATACGCGGTACACCTGGCATAGCGAGCGTCACAGTTTTGGCGTGACAATCAAGAATAGCATAATGGAGCGACAACCAGTCCATGCCTAAGATAATATCAAAATCAACCATGTTGAGTAACAATAGATCAGCTCTAGTCTCAAAACCTCTAAGAGCAACCAAACACGATCGATAAACGCGGTCCACAACAAGAGAATCTCCCACAGGTAGAAACATAAATAGGGGAACTCAAAGAATCCCTAGGTACACCTAAATGCGGAGCAAAATAAGAAGACACATAAGAGTAAGTAGAGCCTGGATCGAATAGAACCAATGCATCTCTGTGGCAAACCAATATAATACCTTTGATGACAGAATCGGAGGCATAAGCCTCGGTACGGGAAGGAAGGGCATAGTATCTGGCTTGGCCTCCCCCTCGAGGGCGACTTCTACCTCCCCGACCTCCACCTCTAGCTGGCTGAGTATGTGGGGGAGCAACTGGAGCTGTAATCATAGCCTAAGAACTCTATAGGGCACACTGTGGTTGAGAAGTCTGTGGAGGTGCACTCCTCCCAAGTCTAGGACAATCCCTCACCACGTGGTATATGTCACCACACTCAAAACAAGCCTTGGGAGGATGCGATGGCTGTGACTGGCTAGGGCCAGGTCTGCTAGACTGACCTCTGAAAGCACCCCGCACAGAAGGCGTGCTAGAAACCGGAGGTGCATAATAAGGCTCCTGAGGCCTAGGAGGAGCTGGAGCACTATTGGCTGTTGAAAGAGCTGAATGAATAGGGAGACTTACAAAACCCCTACCATGACGACCTGTAGCTGGGGTACGGGCACCAGAATAATGGCCCGACTCTCGAGACCTCTTGGCCTCCCTCTCCTCTCTCTCCCTAGCATGCATACCCTCAATCCTCCTAGCAATCCTCACCACCTGCTGAAAAGAAATATCCATCTCCAACTCACAAGCCATACTAGACTTGATGCTGGGAATAAGCCCCACAATAAACCGGTGAACCCTCTCGCGAATAGTGGAAACCAAGGCTGGTGCGTGCCTAGCCAAACTAACATACAGTATATTCTGAAACAGTCATAGTACCCTGGCGCAAATGCTCAAACTCTGCACACCATGCGTCCCTGAGGCTTTGAGGAATATACTCCCTCAGGAAAAGATCTGAAAACTGAGCCCAAGTCAGTGAAGCAGCCTCATCTGAACTGTCTAACTCATAGGTGCGCCACCACTCATAGACGACTCCTCGAAGCTGGAAAGTAGTGAAAGAAACCCCACTCGATCCTGAGATACCCATGGTACGGAGAATGCGGTAACACACATCAAGAAATCCCAGAGTATCCTACGATGCTAGACCACTGAATATAGGAGGCTTGTACTTTTTGAACCTCTCAAGCCTCAGCTGCTCATCCTCGGAAGCCGCTGCCTGTCCTCGGGCTGAACTGGCACTGCAGGTGGCACAGGGATAATCTCAGGGACCTGCTCAACATGCACTCACTGCTCAGGAGTGCGGGCGGCAGGAGTCTATGCTCCTCCCCCGACCTGGGATGTAGCTGTAGCAAGGGGAAGCAACCCTGCTTGAGCCAAAGTGGTGTACTTGCTCATGAATTGTGCCAAAGTCTCCTTAAGAGCTAGAGTAGTAGTAGTATGCATGTTAGGTGCCTGGACTCCAACTGGATCCGCTGGTGGTACCTCGGCGACAGCTCGCGCAGGTGCCCTGGCTGCACCACGTGCGCATCCTCGGCCTCTACCCCGGCCGCGGCCTCTAATGGTTGCAGTAAGGGGTGTGGGTGCCTAACTATCTCGGGTAGCATGTGTCCTCACCATCTGTGAGAGAATAGAAGACAGAAGTTTAGAATTGTGATGTCAAAATACCGCATGACAAGGAAATCAAATGAAGTGGAAATTTTCCTAACAGTTACATAGCCTCTCGTAGGTAAGTACAGACGTCTCTGTACAGATCAGCGAGACTCTAATAAATCGGTTTATGATCCGTGACTCCTATGAACCTAGAGCTCTGATACCAACTTCTTACGACCCTAGTTCACCCTCCGTGAACCATTGTGATGGCACCTAGTCTCTACGACTAGGTAGGCCTAAATTGTGAAAGATAACCAAGTCTCTACGACTAGGAAGTAAAACAATTTAAAAACAAAAATAAAACAATAATAGTGTTTAAATGTGCCGCTTGGCATACACCATATATAAGTCTCAAAACCAATATCTAAATCCAAGACCCGAAATCCCACGAATCACAAGCTAAGATAAATGCTACATAGCTCTAACTCTGTCTAACAAGAATAGAAAAAAATACAGAAGGGCTAAATAGTAAAGGCAGGAATGGAAAGGGACTCCTAGGTCTACGGACGCGACAGATGTACCTCGGAGTCTCTAAAGCAGCCGCCTCCCTCAAGGATGGTAGGCCTGAGCAATGGTACCTGGATCTGCACATGAAAAACATGCGCAGAAGGGGCATGAGTACACCCCAGTGGTACTTAGTAAGTGCCAAGCCTAACCTCGGTCGGATAGAAACGAGAAGGTCAGGGCCCGACTGAGATTAAATAAATAATAAGATGACAAGATAAGATAAGTAGTAAAATTGAGAATCTACAGTAAGAATCTATACAGGATAATAAGAGTATAATAACGGAAACAGAGATAAAAGCAACCACAAGGAAAGACCACTCATAGCAAGGATGATAACCGGGGGATCTCTTGGTATTCCGGGGATCTCTTGGTATCCTCAATATACGTGACAGGGATCTCTTGGCATCCCGAGGATCTCTTGGTATCCTCAATATATGCTAGGGATATCTTGGTATCCTTAATATGCATACCAGGGATCTCTTGGTATCCCGAGGATCTCTTGGTAACCTCAATATATGCTAGGGACCTTTTGGTATCCCGAGGATCTCTCGGTATCCTCAATACACATGCCAAGGGATCTCTTGGTATCCCGAGGATCTCTTGGTATCCTTAATATATGCTTGGGATCTCTTGGTATCCAGAGGATCTCTTGGTATCCTCAATATACATGCTAGGGATCTCTTGGTATCCCGCATCTCAGTCCAAATCATAACTACGTACAGGGGATCTTCCGGGATACCGTCCCGTAGTCCCAAATTAAAACACACAGAAACAACACAAGAATACTGAACCAAATTCTAATTTCGTGCCAAGTAAACAGTTAATTCTAGCCTAACAAGCTTCACGTAATGCAATTAAGGCAGTTTAAGCAAACAGACAATTAAGTCAACTAAACATGCTTTTCTAAACTAACAACAGGCTAAATTCGCAAGTAGAAATAAGTAGGAAAAATGAACTCAATTGAAATACTTAATGTAAAAACTGGATTTTCAACAATTAGCTCAACTACGCACTCGTCACCTCACGTACAAGGCATCCCAATTATCATATATGTCATATCCTAAGGGGAAGGTCCCCCACACAAGGTTAGACAAGTTACTTACCTCGAACCAGCTCAAAATCAACCCGACACCACGTCTTTGCCATGAGTACTCGACTCTAAATGGCCCAAATCTATTCAATTCAATTGCATAATGTAAATAACACTTCAAGTAACTGATTCTACAATTAAAGTCTAAGCTAATACGCGAAATTATGTAAAATGACCAAAATGCCCCTCGGGCCCACGTCTTGGAATCGGGTGAAATTTACATTTTTCATAAACCTCATACTCTTACGAGTTTGTACATAACAAGAACACTAAATTCGGAGTCCAAATGACCCCTCAAATCCTCATTTAAAGGTCTCTTAAACACAAGCCCTGATTACCCATTTTTTCCAAATTTTTCATCACTAATTAGGTCCGTAATCACATAGAAACGAGTTATGAAGTCAAGGATGTTACCTCCAAGCGATTCCCCTCGAATCCTTCTTATATCCCCTTCAAAGAGCACCAAAAACAATTAGAAATGGTGGAAATAAACCCCTAAGTCGCGGAACCCCTTTTAAAATAATGCCCAACAGTTTCCGCATCTACGGTCTCGCTTCTGCGGAACAAATGTCGCATCTGCGACTTTCAATTAAAGAGCCAGCTTTCGCATCTGCGACTCCCAATCCGCAGATGCGGTGCTGCTTCTGCGGTAATTCCACCGCTTCTGTGGTTCCTAAAGAAAAAACCAAAATTCGCTTCTGTGGCCCTTTAGCCGCTTCTGCGGACCCCAAACCGCAGATGCAAAAATACCAGAAGCAGCAAAATTACAGCAGCTGCAACATTTCCTCAAACTTCTCATTAACCATCCGAAATTACCCCGAGGCCCCCGGGACCTCAACCAAAAGCACAAACATCACCTAATACCTTATTCAAACTTGTACCAATCCTTAAAACACCTAAAACAACATCGAAACCTCGAATTAACCAAGGATTTAAGCCTAAGAACTCCAAATTTCCTCAAAATACGCTTTCGATCAAAAAGTCTATCACAATGCGTCCTAATGTCCTGAAATTTTGCACACACGTCACATTCAACATACGGAGCTATTCCAACCTCAGGAATTCCATTCCGACCCTCAGATCAAAATCTCTCTATGGGACCGGAAACTTCAAAAATTCAACTTTTTGCCTTTCAAGCCTAAATTAACTACGGACCTCCAAAACACAATCCGAACACGCTCCTAACCCCGAAATCACCCAATGGAGCTAACAGAACCATCATATTTCCATTCCGAGGCCGTCTTTATACTACTCCAACTACGGTAAACTTTGCAACACTTAAGCTCTCATTTAGGGACTAAGTGTCCCAAAACTCTCCGAAACTCAAAACCGAACATCCCGGCAAATCGAAATAGCGGAAATAAATCTGGGGTAAGTAGTTAATAGGGGATCAGGGCGTTAGTTCTTAAGATGACCGGCTGGGTCATCATAATGGAGGAGGATAATGATGCAAAAATACCAAAAATAACAAGGTGGAAGGTGAACAAATAGGAGAAGCAAAGTAAAAATTTGGGTACTACTACTACAATACATCCCAATATTGATTTTTCAGCTAATCTAGTTAGGGTTGAGGGAGGTGGTGTTGATGATGTACAACAAATTATGGACTTGGTTGGTGTAGATATAGAGGGATTGGAGGTAGGTGGAGCTTATAGTGGTGCATGCTTACTAAACCAAAATATGTGCCCTCAATGTAACAGTAAACCCTAGCTTGCCTGTGGTGGCTTTAGCTAATCCATCTGGGCTTGATGGTATTGGTGATACTAGTAATGATCCAAGAGGGGTTCTTGTTGATTAAGTGAGGGCTGATAGGATTCCAAATAAAGTTTTACTACTTGGGGCCAATAAGATTGTCAATATTATTTTTCTAGTAGTAGTAAACCCTAACCTCTGTTATACTTATGATTTACGATCACAAGGGCGTGAGCATGTCAATTATATGGGAATTAATACGTTGAATGTTCAACCTGTTAGTATGCCTACTAATTTGCAACAAACACAACTGGAGGTGGGTATAGTACCAAGTATACTTAGGGCAGTTGATACTATACTTGTAACGACCCGATCGGTCATTTTGCTTTCTAGAATCTCGTTTCCATAAATAAGACTTCCCGTATGTACTTTTACTATTTTATGACCTGTGGGGATGATTAGTTTGGGAGTTGGAAAAGTTCGGATTGAAATCGGAACACTTGGTTCCTTAAGGTTGGCTTGAAAGGCAAAGTTTGACTTCAGAACATTTTAAGTAAACGACCTCGGAATCAATATTTGATAGTTCAAATAGGTTTTTATGATGATTTCAGACTTGGGGGTATATTCGGATCGGGTTTTGGACGATCCGGGAGTGTGGTGCCTCATAGTGAAAGTTGGCATTTTGAGTGAATTTCATAGGTTTGGGTTGAAGTGAAATTTTACATTCTAGACGTCCATTTGGGATTCTTGGTTTGGGAATAGCTCAGTATGGTGAATCTGCACTGAGAAGCGTGTGCGGAAATGGATTCAGAGGTTTGTAGGTCGTTTCGGGGTCATTTGGCAAAAGTTAGAAATTTGATATTTTTGGAAAGTTTGATCGAGGGTGGATTTTTTGATATCAGGTTCGGATTCCAGTTTCGGAAGTTGGATTAGGTTCGTAATATATTTAAGATTTGTACACAAAATTTGGCGTCATTCCAAGTTGATTTCATAGGAGTCGGACGCCGGTGTTTTTAGAAGTTTTTGAGTTCATGAGTTAATCCATGCATTTTGGCATCCGATTTGTGGTTTTTGGTGTTATTTCAGTGTTCCGATCGCGCAAGCAAGTTTGTATGATGTTGTTAGACTTGTGTGGATGTTTGGTGTGGAGCCTGAGGGCTCGGGTGAGTTTTGGACGTTCAGTAGCATGAAAAACACTTCAGTTTTTCTGGTGTTTCTTGGCAGTAGTTGCAGGTCTCGCAAATGCAAGAATTTGTTCACATTTGCAAACCTCGCATTTGCGAGAAGGGCTTCGCAATTGCGAAGAAGCCTGACCTGGGCAATGTTCGCATTTGCGACACTTTGGTTGCATTTGCAATCTCAACAGAGTCCGCATTTGCGACTCCATGGTAGCATTTGTGACCTTTGCAGCCTAAGCCCAGGTTCGCATTTGCGATAGGTTTATCGCATTTGCGACCTTCACATTTGCGAACCAGGTGTCGCAAATGCGACATCTGAGACCTGTGCGCAACTTATTAATTGCGAGACTTAGACTATTTAGCTCATTTCCTTTGATCTCTTGGGCGATTGTTTGAGCTTTTAGAAGAGGGTTTTCACCTAGAACTTTGAGGTAAGTAATTTCTACACAACATGAGTTAAATATATAAATTATGGGTAGATTAACTTGTAAAAATTGGTGAAATCAAGGGTTTAGATGAAAAACTTGTTTTTCGAGAAAAATGAGATTTAACCACGAAATTGGTTATGGAATTTAGTAAAAATCATATATTTGAGTTCATTGGGTTATGGGTAACAACTTCAACGAAAATGTCTGGAGTCCAGGCAAGTGGGCCTGAGGTTGAATTTTAGGGATTCTTCAAATAAGCTTGGGAAATCACTTTGATAGATAGAATATGAACTTTTGAGCATGTATTGATTACTTTATATAATATTTGACTAGTTTCGAGTTGTTTGGCACCAAATTTGGAGTTTGAGCACGATCTTGGATCGGGAAGCAGGCTTTGAGATGAGGTAAGTCTCTTTTCTAATGTTGTAAGAGGGAATTTTCCCCATAGGTGAAATAAATAAATATGTGTACCTATTTGTCGGGGCTACGTACGTACGAGGTGATGAGAGTCTGTACATATCTACTAATTATGCTATTGTTTAGGTAGTCTAGGACCCATACCATACTATACTTGAAATGTTCACACTCCTAGTTGTTAATTTAATTGCTTAAGTCGTATTGAAAATTGATAAAAGAATTGTAAAAGGTTAAATTCACTTACTTGAAGTTGTGTATGAGACACTTGACCGTTAAAGAGAATTTGTGTTTTCTTTAAAATGTCTTGCATTTATGGAGCGTGTCGAACGCCTCGGTAGCAGATAGATGCATCTATGGTTCGTACCGTTCGACCCTCGGTAGTGCACAATTTAAATATTATGTTGGATCAGGCTGTACGACCTCGACATAATTTGCGCATGATAAATTTTTGGAACTATTCATAATTGATATTGCTTAAATGCCTTGAGGTACAAACTGTTAAATGATGAAAATAAACTTAGGACTTAGTATTTGTGAAAGGAATAATTACTATTTCCTGTTATTGGGTTTTTAGTTTTATTCCTGTAATTCATGCCTAGTATATAATTTTGATATATCATTGTTAGCCCATAGTAAGTGTCAAAGTCAACCCCTCGTCATTACTTCTTCAAGGTTAGACCGGATACTTACTAGGTACATATTTTTTTATGTATTCACGCTACACTTCTGCACTTAAATGTGCAGGATCTAAGGCAGGTACATCTGGTTATCAGTCTGGCACGCACACTTGACTCCCGGTACAAGACTACATGGTGAGTTGTCCTTCTGAGCCCTTCTGCAGCAGCCAAAGTCTTTCTGTTGTTATAGTTCTGTCTACTTTATTTCAGACAGTAGAGTAGTGATCTTTTGTATATTCTACTAGCAGCCCATACTCTTGTGACTCCAGGTCTTGGCATACACACTAGTATACTCGTGGTTTTGGATTTTTATTTCATGATTATGATTTCTCTCATTTTCTTTCGTATTATTTATTTCAAATCTATTATTTCTCAAATTTTTTAAATTTGAGGAATGTTTAATCACTTAGAAAGAATTTATGTAAAAAGAGGAAATCACGTGGCTAGCTCACAGTTGGCTTGCCTAGTGGCAGCATTAGGCGCCATCACGACCTATTATAGAATTGGGTCGTGAAAATACCTTTAGGTTGTGCATCTTGGTACTGAGTAGAACTTGCAACTGTAGATTAATGTTCCATTGACACTACATGGAATTTTCTGCCAATTTTGTCGCTAATATGTCGTTAAAACGCTCATAGCTAACATAAATTCTTGACAACCAATCGTTATCGCTAAAAAATATCAATGACAGAACTTTCTATTTAGCTGCAAAATTTGTCCATCGCTAATTCTTTTTAGTTGTGTGAAGACACCAAATCAGATACTTCATGATCTTATAAGTCATAGTACAGTCTTGTGGAGACTCGAAAAGCCTTGGTGGACTAGAGGCATATTGAAGATGAAGTTGATGATGATACTATTATAACCAATTTTGAAAAGATATCAAGGGAAGGAGATTTGTCACCACGAACAAGTGCAAAAAGTGGCACGAAAGGTGAGAAGAAGATCCACAACCGGGAGTCACCTCAACCTTTAAGATAACAGCCCAAGAGGGCACTCAAAGATTAAATGATGATTAAAGTACTAATATGGAATATAAGTTCTGTGGCTACACAACAAGACTTTGAAAGAGTGATTCAAATGAATAGGGAGTAAGTTTTTTATGTAGTTGCACTTATGGAACCATTTTAAGATAGTAAACATATACAAAGATATAGAAGAAGGCTAGGCATGAAGTATGTTTTGACCAATATAAATGAAAAGATTTGGGTGTTTATAGATGCAGTTGTTCAGTGGGAGATTATACAGGAATCTGACCAATAAATTACTTTGAAGTTGTTCCTTTAAGATGTTGGCCAATGCATGATGGGTACTTTTGTGTTTGGTAAGTGTTCTGCACTTGATATAATGGAATTATGGGAATATTTATATTATTTAGCTCTTGAAATGGAAATTCCTTGGATAGTATGAGGGGATTTTAATGCGATACTACACGAAGATGAGAATGTTGGAGGCCTGCCAATATTGCCACCTGAGTATCAAGAATTTGCAATTTGTGTCAACTCTTGAATGAAGAGACAGACATACTTCTAAAGACTATTGAATGAAGAAGGGAATAGGAGCATCGTACTAGGTGATTTAGATCACACTGAGAGTCATCAAGACTTTAGAATTTATAGGCATATAAAGGTTAGGAAGGTTGAGGGGGGTATGCGTAAGATGAGCAAGGAAAGAGCGGTTAGGCCGGATGAGATCCCGGTAGAATTTTAGAAGAATGCGGATAGGACATGCTTGGAGTGGGTTATTGGTTTGTTTAATATCATCTTTAAGATGATGAAAATTCCTAAGAAGTGGAGCTGGAGTACAACGATCCCGTTATATAAGAAAAATGGTGATACTAAATATTTCAACAACTATAGGGGTATCAAGTCGTTAAACCAAACTATGAAGGTTTGGGAGATGGTGGTAGTAAGGGTAAGGAGGAGTATGTCTATTTCCGAGAACCAATTTGGATTCATGTCGGCCTCTTCACTATTGAAGCCATTCACCTTGTTAGAGTATTAATGAGGCAGTATAGGGAGAGGAAGAGTGACTTGCATATGGTATTCACTAACCTAGAGAAAGTATACCACAAAGTCCCAGGGAGGTCCATTGGAGATGTTTGGAAGCTAGAGGAGTGCATGTAGCATACACTAGGGTGTCTAAGGACGTGTATGATGGATCTAAAACTCGGATAAGGAAAGTGGGAGAGGATGCAAAATACTTCTCAGTTGTGATAGAATTGCACCAAAGATCAACTTTTAGTCACTTTTTATTTTCCTTGGCGATGGATGTACTAACACGACAAATTCAAGAGGAGGTGTCATGGAGCATGTTATCTGGACGATGACATAGTAATGATTGATGATATGTGAGGCGGAGTTAATGCGAGGCTGGAGATTTAGAGACAGGCCCTAGAGTCGAAAGATTTCAAGTTGAACAGGACTAAAATAGAATATTTGAAGTGAAAATTCAGTGATGCAAATCCTGAAGTGGAACTGGACATAAATCTTAATTCACAATCATCCCCAAGCAATGGATTTTCAAGTACCTTAGGTCCGTAATTCAGGGTAATAGGGAGATCGATGGAGATGTTGCATATTATATT
Source organism: Nicotiana sylvestris (assembly GCF_000393655.2). NCBI lineage: Eukaryota > Viridiplantae > Streptophyta > Magnoliopsida > Solanales > Solanaceae > Nicotiana > Nicotiana sylvestris. The sequence goes on along the minus strand of NC_091065.1, from coordinate 41,213,089 downwards.
GAAGCAAGGTGGGTGAAATAGAGGCTTGCATATGGTGTTTTGTATGATAAGAGTGTTCCTCAAAGACTTAAGGGTAAGTTTTATAGAGGAGTGATCATACCAATTATGTTGTATGGGGCGGAGTGTTGGCCAGTCAAGAGCTCCCATGTCCAGAAAACAAAAATATAAAAAATGAAGGCATACCAAGAGAGACAAGATAAGGAATAAGCATATACGGGTCAAGGTGTGAGTATCTAACGTGGTGGAAAGGATGTGGGAAGTAAGGTTGAGATGGTACGTACAAGTGAAGAGGATATGTATAGATGCCCTTGTAAGGAGGTGCAAAAGGTTGGCCATGGTGGGTTTGAGGAGATGGAGAGGTAGGCCTAAGTAGAATTGGGGAGAGGCAATTAGGTAGTACAAGGCATAACTTTAGCATACCGAGGACATGACCCTTGATAAGAGGGTATGGAAATGGAGAACTAGGATAGAGAGTAAGTAGGAATTCAAGTGTATCTTTTTTCCATTCCTGTAGTGTTAGTACTATTATATTATTTTCTTAAACCTAGATCTTTGATTCTACCTTTAGTTTCTCTTTTTTGGTTTCCTTATTGTCTAATCTTGTTGATGTCAATGCTTATTATTAATGCTTCTATTTTTTTGCCTTGAGCCGAGAGTCTATCGGAAATAGCTTCTCTATGTTCACAGGGTAGAGGTAAGGACTGTGCACACACTACCCTTTCCAGACCCTACTTGGCGGGATTACATTGGATTTTTTTTGTTGTTGTCTTGTGGGTTGTTTGATCTGATTTCAAAGAAAGTCCTTTCACTTGGTATAATAGTAGATCAAATGTATAATATATCTTTAATAGGTTGGATAGGATATTTGTGAACTTACCTTTTTCAAAAATTATTTCCAACTATTGAAATATTGCATCTCATTAGAACTGGTTCTGATCATGCCCCTTTGTTGATGCTTAGTGGAAAGGAAGCTACACTGTTTGTTAAACCTTTCAAGTTTATCAATTTCTGGACTCAACATGAGTCATTTAAGAATATGTTGATGCAGAATTGAGTGGTTGATTTTGTAGGGGATCCATTTATTATGTTCAAGCAGAAGTTGAAGAAGGTGAAAGGTGCTTTGTCTAAATAGAACAAAAAGACATATGGTGACTTCGTCAAGCAGATTTCTATAAAGGAGAATATTGTGAAAGTGAAGGAAATGCTATTTTAGGAAGAACCAACAATTGAATATAGAAGTGTCCTTTAGAGAGCACAAGCCGAGTTAGTAAAATTATCGAGCTTAGAAGAGTAATATTGGAGGCAAAAAGCAAATATAACTTGGTTTACTGAAGGAGACCGAAATACTAGCTTTTCCCATAACCTTGTAAATGGAAAGAGGAAGAAGCTACAATTGAAGAGGATTCAGGATTAGGTTTTGGCTTGAGGCACAAGAGTTAATGGCTAGTACTAATATTGATTTCCTTTAGAATAAGTTCACTAAGGAAGGAGACCCTACAGACTTTGATCTACTCAAACATGTTCCTTCTATGGTCTCTCGTGAATAGAATATGGAGCTTTGCAGGTTTCAAACTATGGAAGAGGTGAATGAGGGTATTTTTGCATTGAGTGGTACTAATGCTGATGGTCTTTATATATTCTCTAGATTCTTTTATCAGGACTGTTGGAATATAGTAAGTACTGATACAAATGGCATGTTGAATGATATTTTTTTTATGCTTTCTTGCCTATGTCCATCACATATACCAACTTAGTCCTTTTGCCAAAGAAGCCACAAGTGCAGATCATCTCATACTTGAGGCCTATAAGTTTAAGTAACTTCATTAATAAGATGATTTCTAGAGTGATTCATTGCAGGTTGGAAAAGATTTTACCATTGATGACTTCACCTAATCAATCTAGTTTTGTGAAGGGTAGAATTAACTTTGAAAACATCTTAGACAAGAAATTGTCACATATATTAGTTTGAGAGACAAGCCTGCTAATGTGGTGATTAAACTGGATATGGTCAAAGCTTATTATATGGTTTCTAAGAAATATTTGATGCATGTTTTGAGGAAGATGGGGTTTGATGTGCACTTTATAGATTATTATCTAAAAACTAATATTCTGTACTAATTAATGGCAATGCTTTAGGTTTTTTCCATTCTACAAGGAGTGTGAAGCAATGTGATCCCCTTTCTCCTGCCTTATTCATTCTTTTTTTTTTCCTGCTGAGGTACTTTTCGGGTCATTGAATAAGTTGTTTGAGAGGAATTAATATATTGGCTATGGTGTACCAAAGTTGATAGATCAACTAAACCACATAGCCTATGCCGATGATGCTATTATCTTTGCTTCTTTTGATACTAATTCTTTGAAGTTGGTGATGGATGTGATTACCAAGTATGAGTAGGTTTCAGGGCAGTTGATTAACAAGGCTAAAAGTTCCTTCTATATGCATGCTACAATAGCTTGGGATTTGTATAAATCAGTAGGGGACATCTCTGGATTCACTAGCGATGAGTAGCCATTTACCTATCTTGGTTTCCATATATTTTAAATAAGGAGAAGAAAGAGCTATTATGATGATCTAATTAAGAATGTGAAGTCTAAGCTACATGGAGGGTGAAGTTACTATCTGTTGGTAGTAAAGCTACACAGGTTTCCAGTGTGGTTAAAAATATACCAATTCACCTATTGTCAATGCTTGATCCACCTAAAAACATACGTTGTAGCATGTACAAGATCTTTGTTAGATTATTTTGGAGCACTAAAGAGGATAGAAGGGGCAAACATTGGTAATCTTGGCTTAATCTATGCATACCTACTCAAGAGGGTGGACTAGGTTTAGGTCATTATTTGATATCTTTATAGACCTATTTGCAAAGCTGTGCGGTCTAACTCCCTGCGGAATAAATACAATAAAAAGGAATTGCCAACTATGGTACAATTTAGAAAAGGGTCTCATGTGTGGAGGAAAATGTTACAGGCTGGATAGGAAGTTGAACATGAAATATGGTGCGAAATAAAGATGGGTACTACTAAAGTTTGGCATGAAAATTGGACCGAACTTGATGCTTTATATAATGTTTTACCACTAGATTTCCATATCAATGAAGATCTGTAGGAAGTGGCACAATTGAGGGGTGATAAAGGCTGGAATACACAATTGCTAGAGCAGTCTTTTCCTGAAGATATAGATGAGCACATAAGAGATAAAATACAAGTTAAAAGTAGTGAAGAGTAGTGGAATAAGCCATAGTGGCTGCCTACAACGTCAAGGGAAGTTTACAGTGAGTATTGCTTGGCATATTCTAAGGCATAAAGCAAACCCTAATCTATAATTTAACTTCATGTGGATTAAAGGTTTTCCTTTAAAGATTTGTTTTCTTTCTTTGGAGACTTTGGAAGTTCAAGTTGCCTACCGATGACAATTGGAGGATAGGGTATTTAAGACCTTCTAGATCCCATTGTTACTTACAGTCCATCTGTTTCCTCATAGTTCTTTTGCTATTAGAGCATGGAAAATCTTTTTTTACAGCTGCAGGTATACAAGTTCCACTGGTGCAGATTCATCAAGTGTCACGATCCAAAATCCCACAAAAGATCGTGATGGCGCCTAACATGCTTTCTAGTCAAGCCAATACCCAATAATAATAAGAAAATCCAATTTATTAAGTTATTAACTGAGTTATAACAAGACATAAAAGTAGAAATAATCTAAAAACTATATAAGGATACAAATATCTAAGACAGGATCTAAATCTACCATACCTATCTAGCAATGCCTAAAACCCGGTGTCAAGCATCCAATAAGAGTGAACTATGTTTATCACTATAACAATATTTTTCTGGAAGAAACAAAAGAACATAAAAATATAATTAAGGGAGGGGGACTCCGTGTGCTGCGGATCGAACAATTAGGCAGCTCACCACGAAGTCTCCAAATGAAAATCTCTATGCGACTGGACAGTATGACTGGACCAGCCTCATAATATGCACAAACTATGCATAAGTGTAGTATGAGTACAAAATCACGACACTTAGTAAGCATCAAGTCTAGCTTCAAAGAAGTAGTGACAAGGAGATGATACCAACACTTACTTGCATTTTAGTAAGCAAGTGAAAGTATAAACTAAAGAAAAATATAAGGCATGATATTATCAAATGGATATAAAGGCAAGTCACAATAATATCTAATATTTAAACATGATTCTCAAGCAAGAAAACATAATACCAAGTCAAATATCTCAATTACTCCCAAAGTCATATTATAAATCGATCAATATATACATATGAGAGCTATTTCATGAATCTAGAATGCATGTACATGATCATGATAAAATCTCAATACCACACAGTACCAATCTATATGGCCGACACTAGCCAAATGTCCAAACTAGAACCAATATGGATGCCTACACTCATAGGTCCCAAAGCAACATAGGTAATCACTTGACTTTGGAGAAACAGATGCATATCCAAATGTTGTTGCACTAATAATATTGAAATCCATAATTAATATCCACTTATAATGTCCTTTGTTCAAAATCCTCAACCTTTGTTAATATTCCACTTTCAACTCATGTATATACACATGAGATGATGTAATATGCATCTGGACAAAGTAATAGAATGCGGATGAACGCTAACATGAAGAAAAGAATGCTATAGATAATCATGTAATTCAACTTTTCATAACAGTTCTATTTGTTCATTTAGTATTCTTAAGCCCGATCATGATATCAAACATGAGCAACAAAAGTCAATAATCATTAAATCATAAGTCAAGTGCGAATATTGCATGAATATGGCAAAAGTAGAAAGCCTAATACGGTGAAAGAAGTCCGTCAAGTTCCAATCAACAATTCATAATTTGAGCATAGTCTCTAAGCATGATAATGATTCATCACGTAGTCAAAGAATCAGTGAAACATGGATAACAGTTAATAAGGTCTTAAGAAGGCATGATATAAGCTTAACTCTAATCGGTTATGGTCTTAACCTAGACACGTATATATGCTCGTCATCTCGCATACACGAAGCATCTAAATCAAATAGCAAATAACACATAGATCACCTATGAGGAGAATTCTCTCTTACAAGGATGGACAAGAGACTTACCTCCACCGGTAAGCTTTAACCTTCAAAAATAGCCTTCCCTCTTAAATCAACCTCCAAACAACTCGAATCTACTTAAATACAACTCAATAAGATCAATAAAAGCTATTGGAAATAATTCAAAATAATAAAGCTTCAATCTTTAATCAAATTTCCAAAAGTCAACAAAAGTTCACTCCGGGCCGACATGGTCAATAACCGAGTCAAAGGGTAGATCTCAGATACCCATAATCCCATGATTCCATATATGTGATTAGATTTACAAAACGAGTCCAAATGACCCTCAAATCTCCAAATTACACTTTCTTAAGTTATAGACAAAAAAAGAAATTTCACTTCCAAACTCCAAGGTTTAGGTATAGAGTTCCATGGGAAACCAAGATATATAATCAAATATAAGTGAAAATTCGCTACCTCCAATGAAGTAGTGACATTTCTCTTTAAAATCTCTTTCTCTCGAAGTCTAGGGTTCACAATATAAAATAATGGGTAAAATCCCAAAATTCCAACTTAAAATAGTCTACCCAGCGATATGCATCGTGATTGCGAAGCCAAACTCACCTCTAGCTACTGCTAGACTTCGCAAATAAGAAGAACCTCTCATGAATGCGCTGCCCAAGTCTGCCAAGCCTACACAAATGGGAGCATTGCTCCGTGAACGTGAAGGACAATCCTCCGCATGGTTCTATAACATAGCAAACACGACCCTATACATGCTAACATGATGCTCCTACCCCAACCCTCCGTGAATGCGACACCATTCATGCAAATACAGAGAAAAAAAACCTCGCCTACCAGCTCTTGCTCCTTTCTCTATGACCGCAGACCAGCTCCGTGATTGTGAAGCATCAACCTACATCAGAAAACCAACAACTCCAAAATTTATGGAAATGGTTAGAAACCACCCTAAATCTCACCCGAGCACTCGATACCCCATCCAATCATACCAAAAAGTCCATATACCTAATTCAAACTTATTTAAAAGTTCAAAACACTATAAATAACATCAAAACCAAGAATCAAAGATCAAAAGTTTTCTATTAAATTTCAAACATTCCAACGTCGGCGAATGCGTCCGACTCACACTTAGACATTTAGGATTTCATCCAAACTTAGTACTCAAGTACAATAAACTAAATGAGCCTATGCAAAGTCTCAAAACTCTAATCGGATCCCGATAACATCAAAGTCAAATTTCAGTCAAACCTTTGAACTCTTTAAACCTTCAAATTGCCAACTTTTGGAAAATAAAGCCAAAAACTTCTAGGAACCTCCTAATCTAAATTCGAACACATTTCCAAGTCCAAAATTACCATACGAATTTATTGGAATCATTCAAACACCAAACCAAGTTCGTTTACTCAAAAGTCAAACTTTTGTAAACTTTAGCAACTTAGGCTTCCAAAATGAGACTAAGTATCTGAAATCACTCTCAAGCTTTATTGAAACCAAACAAACCATGTTTGCAAGTAATAAAATAATAAAAAACATACAAGAAGCATCAAATAAGGTAACAAGACTCAAATACATAAAACAATCGGTCGGGTTGATATAATAAGTGACAAGGGTATAATGGAGTTTTGATTGTTGTTTAAAGCTTAAGCCATTGTATCAAGTAGCTCTTGCCATCATTACTTGGTAGCTACATAAAAGAATGAACACTATGATGAATGGAGGTACTATCTCTTTCAATCTGGTTATTGATACGTGAGGATTTTGACTATTTGTTAGCGCCTTTTAGCTTTTCTTTTAGTCCAAAAGTGTATAATTATATTCCCAAAAATTGATAAAATATGCTTAATTGCAGGAGTATTGGAAAATGTACCATTAAGATGAAATCCAACTCAATAAGGAGTGATCTGAACTCAAGAAAAAATCAGGCACAAAAGCTAAAGTCCGGACAACAGATTTCCATCTGCAGCTGCAGAAAGTGAAGGAAAATATATCAGAGTCCTAGTGCAAAGTGCGGGCCACACATGAAATGTGGGGCCGCAGAAGCTAACCAAGAGTAGAAGTTCAGAGAGTTATCATTTCAGGATTAAAGGAAATGCGGACCGCACAATTATTGTGCGGCCGCAGAAGTCAGCTACGCGGCCGCACTAAAAAATGTGCGGTACGTAGAAGAGCCCTATATTATATGGCCGCACCCAAAATTGTGTGGACCGCAGAATATGAGAGATGTGGCTGTATTTCAGAATTGTGCAGCCATAGATTCAACTCCTGTCAAGACTGAAGAAAAGTGCAGATCACACATGGAATTGTGCGGCCGCAAAACCTTCAAAAGGGCATTTTTGTCCGAAAATTCCAGCTTTGTATAAATAGAATAGTTTTACGAAATTAGGTCAAGTTTTGAATATTCAAAGTGTTGTAGCCATTTCTTCTTACTTCTTTAGGCAACTTTAGCTTATTTGGTGATTTAACATTGGATTTTCATATTTTAATCTTTCAATATGAGGTTTATTATGCTTTCTTCTTTGTTTTCTTCTATACCCACTATGAGTAGCTAGATTCTCACTAGGGTTGTGACCCAACCCTAGAGTGTAAACCTAATGGGTGTTTGATTTGTGGCTTGTTTATGGTTGGGTGTTTATTTTTTAGCCTTATTCTTACTTTTAATTGTAGAATTAATGGTTGCAAACATTAGTTCATGCCTATTTGACTTGGTCTCTACTTCAGAAAGAGAGACTTAGTCTAGAAAAACTTGGCTAACAAGAAATTGGGACAAATTCAAGATATTGATAGTCCCAATTAAATGGTTGAACCTAGAGATAGTAAAATCCGACTTGAGAGTTTTATCAATTGTTTTGTTCAATACCCATTTGGACTTGAGAAAGCCAAATTGGGAAAAATCACTCTCTTACCGAGAGGTATTGAGTGAGTACTTGAGTGTTGATAGCTATAATATACCTCTAAATCCCATTCGTATATCTCCCTATGGAATTCTACACCGACTCTCTGTTGGGTAATACTATTGCCTTGATCGTTTTATATCCTCAAATAGAGGTGTGACTTTGACGAGATAAATTTTTGGCGCCGTTGCTGGGAGCTAAAAACAGATTTAGCTATATATTTAGTTTTGTGTGTGAATTGCCTTCTTTTCCTTCCGTGCTACTAATCTTTTTTGTGAATCAATTATATGTGCAACAATGACTCTCATAATGATCCACTCGAAAACATGCCTATGGGGGATGTGGATGTGGAAGATGACCAAGTTGAAGAGGTTCCTCTTGAACCTCAAGCTAATAGACGAGGTCGACCTCCTCAAGACAACAACCCAGTTCCACCCTGCCTCCACCAAAAGCGGCTCCACACCGGGTGTTGCTGAATGAAGGGTATGAAAGTACCATAGTCCTGCCCCGCATTAGGGCGAGAAACTTTCAAATCACGAATTTTATGCTCACATTGATAGAGCAACGGGGATTCTTCACCGGGGCACTGAATAAAAATGCATACAAACACTTGAAGGGGTTTGTGGACACTTGTTGGGGAAGTAAACATACAAACATCTCCGAGGATGCTTTAAGGTTTAGGCTGTTTCCTTTCTCTCGTTGGGGGAAAGCCTTAGATTGGTAAAGAGATTGCCAAACCATTCCATCCATACATGGGATGAATTGGCGGAGAAATTTATTTCTAAGTTCTTTTCTCTAGGGCACATGGCTACTCTTAGAGACAAGATTCTAGCGTTCAAATAAGAGCCCGATGAGCCTTTGTATGAAATATGGGAGAAGTACCAAACTATGGTGAAAGAGTGCCCAAATAATGACATAACGGAGGCTATAATTCAACAAAACTATCTATAAGGGGATCAATACTACCAATCAATGTGTGGTCAACCAACGTGCTAGTAGAAATTTCATGACAACTCCATATGCAGGAGCTTGTGAGATTTTAGATGTGATAGAGGATACTTCATCGGCATGGAAAGTTGAGCAAATGTTCCTCAAGCTTTTCCAAAGCCTGAACAAGAGGGATTTAGTTCCAAGGGTATACAAGAGGGATTTAGTTCCAAGAGGGACTTGACCAAGAGGGATTTACAAGAGGGATTTACAAGGTATACAAGAGGGATTTAGTTCCAAGATGAACAAGAGGGATTTAGTTCCAAGAGGGACTTGACCAAGATGAATCTTACAATGAACAAGAGGAGGAAGTGCAATATGCGAACAACTTCCAAGGGTAAAGAAAAAACTTTCAAAGCTCGAATCAACAACAATGGCAACTCAAGGTAATAAAGGGAATTGGAATTCTAACAACCAATTGGAATGGTGGTAACGACCAAGGGAATTGGAATAGTCAAAATAATCAAGTAAATTGGAATGGTCAAAATAACCAAGGCAATTGGAGTGGCAATAATCAAGGATATTGGGGAGACAACAACCAAGGGGATGGAACAATAATCAAGGCAATCGGGGGTCAGTTTTTCAAAGGCCCCCGATGTATCAACAACCGAACAATACACTCCTTATCCTTCCCATGGTCCAAGTTCTTCCAACAATGAGATGGGATGAATTGAGAATATGTTCAAACAAATGATGGATAAGAATGCCGACTCCGATGCTCAACTAGCCTCACACAACACATCAATTCGCAATTTGGAAGTTCAATTGGGCAAATCTCCCAATCTTTAAATACTCATCCTAAGGGGGCACTACCAAGTGACACGGTGGTAAAACCAAATGGTGGGAACAACACTGGACATGCCATGTCCATTACTACAAGGAGTGAAAAGGGTGGGGATGCACCCACCTCAAGTCAAAGGAAACTTGTGGATGATGAGCAAGTGGTACAAGAAGATGAGATCCCAAACAATGTGGTGCAAATAATTGATGATGTGAGGATTGATATTGATGACAATGTGGAGAAGACTCATAAGGAAGTGAACCCGTCTAGGGAGCACATTGTTGACATACCGGAACTGGTAGTGCAAAGGTCTAAGGCACCAATGCCTAGGCCTCCCCCTTCATATCCTCAAAGGCTTGCCAAGCAAAATGGCGAGAATTAATTCAAAAAGTTCATTGACATGATGAAGAGTCTATCCATCAATGTACCATTGGTTGAAGCTTTGGAGCAAATGCCCGGTTTATGCAAAGTTCATAAAGGATTTGGTGACAAAGAAGCTATCGATGAATTGTGAAACTATAAAGGTAACTCACCAAGTGAGTGCAATTGTGCATTCAATGGATCCTATATTGGAAGATCCTGGCACTTTCACAATCCCTTGTACCATTAGAAGTGCCAAATTTGCTAAATCTCTTTGTGATCTTAGGGCAACTAATAATTTGATGCCTATTTGGTGTTCAAGACTTTGGGAATTAGGAAACCAAAACCGGCACCTATGAGATTACAAATGGCGGATCGTACCATAAAGAGACCGTTGGGAGTGATTGATGATGTGATGGTTCATGTTGATAAATTCATTCTTCCGACGAATTTTGTTATTCTTGATTGTGAGGTTGATTACGATGTGCTCATTATTTTTAGGAGACCTTTTCTTGCTACGGTGAAGGCTCTAGTTGATGTTAAAGATGGAGAACTTACTTTTCGGGTTGGTGAAAAAAGTGGTTTTCCATGTGTGTAAGTCTATGAGGCAACCCAATAGTAATGAGGCGTGTTCTTTCATAGATTTGGTGACTGATGTGATTGTGTATGAAACAAGTGCTATGATGAACGTTGATGATACATTGGAGGCTGTCTTGCTCAATTATGATATGAAGAAATGGAGGGTACATGGAATGTGTGAACTCTTTGTAAGGAATAGGGTCATACACTTATGAGCCCCGCAAGTTGTCCTTGGATCTCGAAAATAGAACCACTCCTCTAACAAAACCTTCAATTGAGGAGCCTCGCATCTTGGAGTTAAAGCCATTTCTTCCACATCTTTAGTTGAATTTCTTGGCCCTTCTTCTACTTTACCGGTTATTCTTTCCTCTTGTTTGACTAACGTGCAGGTAGATTCTACATTGGCGGTGCTACAAAAGAGGAAGAAGGTTATTGGATGGACTTTGGCGGATATTCGGGGGATAGGCCCTGCATTTTGCATGCACAGGATTAATTTGGAGGAAGGTGCCAAACCATCTATTGAACATCAAATGAGACTCAATGAAGCTATGCAAGAGGTTGTCAAAATGGAGATCATCAAGAGGTTAGACACCGGGGTTGTTTACCCTATTTTCGATAGTTCATGGACTTCTTCAATTCAATGTGTCCCAAACAAAGGGGTCATGACGGTGGTCACCAATGATAAGAATGAGTTGATTCCTACAAGAACGGTGACCGGGTGTAGAGTGTGTATGGACTACCGTAAGCTCAACAAAGTCACAAGGAAGGATCATTTTCCACTTCCCTTCCTAGATCAAATGCTTGATAGATTGATGGGTATTCTGGCTATAATCAAATTCTTACTACTCCAGAGGATCAAGGGAAAACTAAATTTACATGTCCTTATGGTACTTTCACATTCTCGCGGATTCCATTTGGGTTGTGCAATGCACTGCCGATTTTTCAAAGGCGTATGATGGATATCTTCACGGACATGGTAGAGGATTTCCTTGAAGTCTTCATGGATGACTTTTCGCTGGTCGGGAATTCTTTTGATGATTGTCTATCAAACTTGGATAAAATATTGGCAAGATGTGAAGAAGCAAACTTGGTGCTCAATTGGGAGAAATGTCATTTCATGGTTGAGGAAGGTATTGTCCTTGGCCACAAGATCTCAAAGAATGGCATTTAAGTCGACAAGGTAAAGATTGAGGTGATTTCTAAACTTCCACCTTCAACTTCAGTAAAAGGCGTGCAAAGTTTCTTAGGCCACGCCGGATTTTGCCGGCGTTTCATCAAGGACTTCTCTAAAGTGGTTAACCCATTGTGCAAGCTTTTGGAGAAAGATGTCAAGTTCTATTTCAATGATGATTGCATGAGAGCCTTTGAATTTCTAAAGTTCAAGTTGACTACTACTTCCATTGTCACCTCTCCAAATTGGAGTGTTCCATTTGAGCTCATGTGCGATGCAAGTGATGTAGTTGTAAGGGTTGTTTTGGGGCAACACATCAACAAAAATTTTCATCCGATCTATTATGCAAGAAAGACCATGAATAGTTCCCAAGTCAACTACATCATTACAGAGAAAGAGATTCTTGCCATTGTGTTTGCAAAAGTAGATGTCTATACAGATCATGCAACACTTCGTTATCTTATGAGCAAGGAAGATTCCAAAGCCCGATTGATGAGATGGGTACTTCTGTTTCAAGAGTTTGATATAGACATTCAAGATCAAGAAGGAATGAAAACCAAGTGGCAGACCACTTGTCTTGTTTGGAGGAGGATGGGAGGCTACATGATGGCCTTGAAATCAATCACTCTTTCACCGATGAACAACTCTTTGCTATTTCGATGAAAGAGGTGCCATGGTTCGTGGATCTAACCAATTATCTTGTGAGTGGTGTTATTCCAGTTGAGTTCTCTTCAAACCAAAGAAAGAAGCTTAAACGGGATTGTCAAGATTACTATTGGGATGAACCGTACCTTTTTCGGATTTGTATGGATAGAGTGATTAGAAGATGTGTACCAGAGGAGGATGAAGTTGAAATTATTGGGGCTTGTCATTCTTCGCCTTATGGTGGTAACCATGGTGGAGAAAGAACAACGGCCAAAGTGTTAAGTTGTGGTTTCTATTGGCCCACTCTCTACAATGATGCAAGTGATCTTGTCAAGCATTGTGATTAATGTCAAAAGGCTGGTGGAATCTCAAAGAAAAATGAAATGCCCCTCACCACCATATTGAAGATTAATATTTTCGATGTGTGGGGTATTAACTTCATGGGTCCTTTTGTGAGTTCTTGTCGAAACACCTACATCTTGGTTGTAGTTTATTATGTGTCCAAATGGGTTGAAGTTGTTGCTTTGCCCAACAATGAAGCAAGAAGTGTGGTGTTGTTTTTGAAGAAGAACATATTTACAAGATTTGATACTCCAAGGGCTATCATAAGTTATGGGGGATCGCATTTTTGAAATAAATCTTACGACACCTTACTCACCAAGTATGGTATCACTCATAAAGTCACGAACCCCTGTCATCCTCAAGCAAACGGTCAAGTGGAAGTCTCCTACTTGGAGATAAAGAGTATTTTGTCCAAAACAGTGAATGCTAATCGAACGGATTGGTCAAAGAAGCTTGATGATGCTTTGTAGGCTTATAGTACGGCTTAGAAAACACCTATCGGAATGTCTCCATACTGGTTGGTGTTCAGGAAAGCTTGTCATCTTCTGGTGGAACTTGAGCACAAAGCCACATGGGCTTTTAAAAAGTTGAATCTTGAGTGGTATGTCGCCGCCAACTTAAGGGCGGCACAATTGAATGAGTTAGATGAGTTATGGTATCATGCATATACAAGTTCATCCTTATACAAGGAGAAGATGAAGTACCTCCATAACAAGTTCATTCAAAATAAGGAGTTTAATGAAGGTGATCTTGTGTTGTTGTTTAATTCTCGGTTACGGATGTTTCCGGGAAAGTTGAAGTCTAAATGAAGTGGCCCATTCGAGGTTGTGGGTGTGACACCCTTTGGCTCATTGGACTTGAAGAATAGAAACGATGAGGTGTTTAGAGTCAATGGTCACTAGGTGAAGCACTATCTAGGAAAAGTTGGAGATGACCATGTCGTGGCGGTAATTTGTTTCAAGTGATGATGGTAATCTGTGTCGTGTCGTGATGTGAAATCAGGTGCTTCTTGGGAGGCAACCCATGTTTCTTGTTCTTTTTCTTTAGATAGGTCTTATTTTGTGCTAATTGGTTTTGAAGTGTGTTGCAGGAATGAGTGTGCTTAGTAGGGATTGTTCTCAAAAAAATTGGCTAAGTATGGAAAAACTACGGACCACACATTTATTGTGCAGACCGCATAATTTAGAATACCATAACAGAAGAGGATCTGCGACCGCACAACTAGAAATCAAAAATTGCACACTCTCAGATGTTTTCCTGTCAGAGAAATGGCCAAAGTGCGGATGCACAAGAAAATGTGTGGTCCGCACCAAAATCAGTGGCCGCACTAAAAAATGTGCAGACCGCAGATCATCAAAAGGAAAACGTACATTAGGTAATAAGTGCGGACTGCAACAGTAATTCTACAGCCACACTCTTCTTTTGAACTTTTGGCAAATCACGTTAAGTATAAATAGTAGCCTTCTCACTACCGTTGAAACTTTACGAACTCTGAGAAATTAAAATAAAGGCAAACACATTAGACTCACTCATCTGACACTTAGTTCATCATCTTTGATCATTCCATAACACTTTCATCACTGGTATGTTCACATCACCTTTAGAATTTTTCAATTTTCTTAATTTAGCTTATATTTTGTTTAGTTATTTTAGACCAATTGACAAATTCATAATCATATGGGCTGTAATTTGTGTTGGGTAACTTCTTATTTTCTATATGGGGGATGGGTATTTGGGTTGTCATGATTAATTTCTACTACCATGTCAAATTTGTGTGCAAATTAAATTAGAAACCCTAAGTTTACTGCCCGATTGATTTTGAATTGTGCGGCCGCACAAGGAATTGTGCGGTCCGCAAATCGTTAGTTTAGGGCACTTGATGTAGCATGATTATGCAAACCGCATTTGAAATTGTACGGTCCGCAAAAATTTAACTGTGGCCACAGAAAAGTGTGTGCTCCACAGATCAAGCAATTCTCTGTCTTTAGAGAGTTGTCATTTTCAAGGTGTCAATGTGCAGCCGCACTCAAAATTGTGCAGACCACATTTCAATTGTGTGGTCGCACTAAAAATGGTGTGGACCACAGAATGATCACTGCAACCACACTTTCAAATTGTACGGTCCGCACAAACCCATATGCGGTCTCACTCAAAAATGTGGAGACCATATTTCCCTACCCTACATACTGTTTTGTTTTGCAATTGTCTGTTATTGTGCACTTGAACTATAACTGACTCATGTTGTTGTTTATTGCAAAAAATTATTAGATCTCGAGGATGTGGTGATACATCAAACGGAAAGGGTGAACTCTCCCGAGGCCGAGGCAGGGGTACCCTACTACTCTCCATGCAAAGAGTTATAGCCAAAAAGTCAACAGCTGGGAGAGCTCCAGAGCATGCTGAGTCTAGTTCATAGGTCCCGTCTAGGGAAGCATCGAAGGGCGACTCTATGCAAGAGCAACCTGATGCTCAATCACAAACACGGCAACTTCAGGGGAGATTTCAGCTCCGAGATGAGCCTTCCACCTCAACAAGCACTTTTGATGGTTCGGAAGATGATAGTTAGGGTTCAGATCCCTCATCTTACATGCCCCCGATGCACTAGCTACTATAGTTGATGATGATGATTTTCTAGATAATGGTCGGGGGAGGGGGGGTGATACCAGAGTTACCGGCCTTGAGAGGTCGAAGAAGAAAAAAATCTGGGAAGATAGGTTTGTGAGCCTGACGACATTCAACAGGTTTCGAGAGTGGTGGCCTCAGAGATCGCTCACTCTTAAGCGTTAGTTTGTATTGAAAGACTTGGATATGTACAACCCAAATGTGTCATGACAATTCCGGGAGAGAAAAAGGTGGACATGGTTCACTCAGAGTGTGGTGGATATCAAGGAGCACTTGATCCTGGAATTCTACGCCAATGTGGCGCATATCAAGAAGGGGACCAAGGTGACTAAAGTGGGAATTTAAAATTTAGATTTGATCGGAGCACCCTGAACACATATTTGGGGCTCAAGGATGTGGAGCCAGTGCAATATTTGGAGAAGTTCACACAAGGTGATGCAGCTCGCCCTTGGCTAGCTGAGATTTAGGCAGCTCTAGGACCAGCACTACCATGGATCACAGTAGGGGTGCCTATTCAGCGGAATACCCTGAACTTTGAAGTAAAAAGGTGGCAGACATTTGTGTGCAATCGACTAGATCCATGCCAAAATGAAAACAATCTCCCAATCCCGAGGGCAGTTCTAGTTGCTTCCATCATGGCCAGGTACCAAATCAATGTGGGTGCCATCATGTCGGCCAACATGTCTCTGGTTGGTAGGCAAGGTGATAGCTCCTACCCGTATCTGAACACTATCACGGAGTATCAGATGTGAGGGTGGAGAGTTTTGACACAAAGGTTCGGGCAAAGAAGCCCTTTACTTGGTACTCTTTGAAGGACCCGAGGAACCCGAAGAACAAAGGTCAGCCGACTACTACTGTAGGCCAGTCTAATGAGCCTTTGGTGGTAGTTGCAGATTGAGCTGATTTGCCTTCCACTTCAGCCGAACCTTCTACCAGTACAGCCGCCATGCATTTACCTCCATCTTCAAGGTCGTCAGTATCAGTTCCCTCCACTTCTACTCTAAAGACGGTGCCTATGCCTACTCATCCACTTTCTCTTCTGAGAGTCTCCCAAACACTGGCAAGCCTCAATAACTGGATGCAAATAGCTACTGCAAAGCTGTCTGACCTATCCAGTGCTGTTGCAGCACAGACATTTACCCCGGCACGCCAGATTTCTTCGATAGTGGAGGACACTTTGAAGAAGATATTGGAGAACTAGAAGACCATCATGGACACTTTGGTGGCACATGGAGCAACGATTGAGGATCTTGGGAAGCAGGTAAAGAATATGAGAAAATGCTAGGCATCCAAGAAGTCAGTGGACAGATTGAGGAGAGAGATCACCAAGATAGCAGCCGCTGGGGATCTGCCATTTGATTTGCTGATGGAGAAATCTCCAGC